>NC_057833.1:113650046-115140355 GCF_910594005.1 Cervus elaphus
AGCCTCGAGGAGAATCCCGAGTTGTGTCTCGCAACTAGGCAAGAGTCCTGACGTGGCTGAACAAACACGTGTGTGGAAGGGCCATCCCCGTCGTAACTCGAGAATATACCCCAGGTTCCCGCCGCAACTCGAGAAAAACCATGAGACTTCCCCCTCGCCGCGAGATGAGGCCCGATTCCCCTGCACTGCGTGCAGAGCAATTCTGTGTTGCACATCACACATGAAAGGAGCCTTGATTTCCTTCATGGCACTCCAGAGAAACCCCAAGAACACTGTTTCAAGGATAGAGGGATCCTGAGGTCACTGTAGCAACATGAAAGAACTCTGTGGACCAAAAATCAACTCGAAAAGAGAGGTTAGTCCCTGGATTCGTCTCCAGAGGAATACCACCTTACCACAAGCACCTCAAGAGGAGGCTTCTCTCAGCTCTAGGTATGTGAGAGGGACCCTGAGTTTGCGGCCTCAAGTGGAATGGACACCGCGATGCCCTGACTCGAAATAAGGCCGGATACCCCTGCAGTGACTTCAATGCAGGCTCGTCTTGCATCTCCCAGGACGAAAGGATGTCTGAATCCCCTGTGGAAAGCACAGAGAAAGACTTAGTTCCCCACCTCATCGCGACCGATAGCCTCACATCCTTTGAAAACTCCAGAGGTACGCGGAGATCAGTGCCTCCAAAGGAGACGATGCCTGACTCCTCGTGAAACTTGATAGGAGTCCCAGGATTCCTGTGGCACTTGGAAAGGGACACTTGGTCTCCCGCCTCAGCTGCAGAGGCGTCCCAATTGCCCTGCCAAGCCTCGAGAAGAATCCAGAGTTGTCCCTCGCAACTAGGCAGGAGTCCTGACGTCGCTGAAGAAACACGTGGGTGGAAGGGCCATCCCCGTCGTAACTCGAGAATATACCCCAGGTTCCCGCCGCAACTCGAGAAAAACAATGAGACTTCCCCCTCGCCGCGAGATGAGGCCCGATTCCCCTGCACTGCGTGCAGAGCAATTCCGTGTTGCACATCACACATGAAAGGAGCCTTGATTTCCTTGATGGCACTCCAGAGAAACCCCAAGAACACTGTTTCAAGGCTAGAGGGATCCTGAGGTCACTGTAGCAACACGAAAGAGCTCCGTGGGCCAAAAATCAACTCGAGATGAGAGGTTAGTCCCTGGCTTCGACTCCAGAGGAATACCACCTTACCACAAGCACCTCAAGAGGAGGCTTCTCTCAGCTCTAGGTATGTGAGAGGGACCCTGAGTTTGCGGCTTCAAGTGGAATGGACACCGCGATGCCCTGACGCGAAATAAGGCTGGATATCCCTGCAGTGACTTGAATGCAGGCTCGTCTTGCATCTCCCAAGAAGAAAGGATGTCTGAATACCCTGTGGAGACCACAGAGAAAGACCTAGTTCCCCACCTCATCGCGACCGGAGGCCTCACATCCTTTGAAAACTCCAGAGGTACGCGGAGATCAGTGCCTCCAAAGGAGACGATGCCTGACTCCTCGTGAAACTTGATAGGAGTCCCAGGATTTCTGTGGCACGTGGAAAGGGACCCTTAGTCTCCCGCCTCAGCTGGAGAGGCGTCCCAATTGCCTTGCCAAGCCTCGAGGAGAATCCCGAGTTGTGTCTCGCAACTAGGCAAGAGTCCTGACGTGGCTGAACAAACACGTGTGTGGAAGGGCCATCCCCGTCGTAACTCGAGAATATACCCCAGGTTCCCGCCGCAACTCGAGAAAAACCATGAGACTTCCCCCTCGATGCGAGATGAGGCCCGATTCCCCTGTACTGCGTGCAGAGCAATTCCATCTTGCACATCACACATGAAAGGAGCCTTGATTTCCTTGATGGCACTCCAGAGAAACCCCAAGAACACTGTTTCAAGGATAGAGGGATCCTGAGGTCACTGTAGCAACACGAAAGAGCTCCGTGGGCCAAAAATCAACTCGAGATGAGAGGTTAGTCCCTGGCTTTGACTCCAGAGGAATACCACCTTACCACAAGCACCTCAAGAGGAGGCTTCTCTCAGCTCTAGGTATGTGAGAGGGACCCTGAGTTTGCGGCCTCAAGTGGAATGGACACCGCGATGCCCTGACTCGAAATAAGGCCGGGTATCCCTGCAGTGACTTCAATGCAGGCTCGTCTTGCATCTCCCAGGACGAAAGGATGTCTGAATCCCCTGTGGAAAGCACAGAGAAAGACTTAGTTCCCCAGATCATCGCGACCGATTGCCTCACATCCTTTGAAAACTCCAGAGGTACGCGGAGATCAGTGCCTCCAAAGGAGACGATGCCTGACTCCTCGTGAAACTTGATAGGAGTCCCAGGATTCCTGTGGCACTTGGAAAGGGACACTTGGTCTCCCGCCTCAGCTGGAGAGGCGTCCCAATTGCCCTGCCAAGCCTCGAGGAGAATACAGAGTTGTCCCTCGCAACTAGGCAGGAGTCCTGACGTCGCTGAAGAAACACGTGGGTGGAAGGGCAATCCCCGTCGTAACTCGAGAATATACCCCAGGTTCCCGCCGCAACTCGAGAAAAGCCATGAGACTTCCCCCTCGCCGCGAGATGAGGCCCGATTCCCCTGCACTGCGTGCAGAGCAATTCCGTGTTGCACATCACACATGAAAGGAGCCTTGATTTCCTTGATGGCACTCCAGAGAAACCCCAAGAACACTGTTTCAAGGCTAGAGGGATCCTGAGGTCACTGTAGCAACACGAAAGAGCTCCGTGGACCAAAAATCAACTCGAGATGAGAGGTTAGTCCCTGGCTTCGACTCCAGAGGAATACCACCTTACCACAAGCACCTCAAGAGGAGGCTTCTCTCAGCTCTAGGTATGTGAGAGGGACCCTGAGTTGCGGCCTCAAGTGGAATGGACACCGCGATGCCCTGACTCGAAATAAGGCCGGATATCCCTGCAGTGACTTCAATGCAGGCTCGTCTTGCATCTCCCAGGACGAAAGGATGTCTGAATCCCCTGTGGAAAGCACAGAAAAAGACTTAGTTCCCCACCTCATCGCGACCGATAGCCTCACATCCTTTGAAAACTCCAGAGGTACGCGGAGATCAGTGCCTCCAAAGGAGACGATGCCTGATTCCTCGTGAAAATTGATAGGAGTCCCAGGATTCCTGTGGCACTTGGAAAGGGACACTTGGTCTCCCGCCTCAGCTGGAGAGGCGTCCCAATTGCCCTGCCAAGCCTCGAGGAGAATCCCGAGTTGTCCCTCGCAACTAGGCAGGAGTCCTGACGTGGATGAACAAACACGTGGGTGGAAGGGCCATTCCCGTCGTAACTCGAGAATATACCCCAGGTTCCCGCCGCAACTCGAGAAAAACCATGAGACTTCCCCCTCACCGCGAGATGAGGCCCGATTCCCCTGCACTGCGTGCAGAGCAATTCCGTGTTGCACATCACACATGAAAGGAGCCTTGATTTCCTTCATGGCACTCCAGAGAAACCGCAAGAACACTGTTTCAAGGCTAGAGGGATCCTGAGGTCACTGTAGCAACACGAAAGAGCTCCGTGGGCCAAAAATCAACTCGAGATGAGAGGTTAGTCCCTGGCTTCGACTCCAGAGGAATACCACCTTACCACAAGCACCTCAAGAGGAGGCTTCTCTCAGCTCTAGGTATGTGAGAGGGACCCTGAGTTTGCGGCCTCAAGTGGAATGGACACCGCGATGCCCTGACGCGAAATAAGGCTGGATATCCCTGCAGTGACTTGAATGCAGGCTCGTCTTGCATCTCCCAAGATGAAAGGATGTCTGAATCCCCTGTGGAGACCACAGAGAAAGACCTAGTTCCCCACCTCATCGCGACCGATAGCCTCACATCCTTTGAAAACTCCAGAGGTACGCGGAGATCAGTGCCTCCAAAGGAGACGATGCCTGAGTCCTCGTGAAACTTGATAGGAGTCCCAGGATTCCTGTGGCACGTGGAAAGGGACCCTTAGTCTCCCGCCTCAGCTGGAGAGGCGTCCCAATTGCCTTGCCAAGCCTCGAGGAGAATCCCGAGTTGTGTCTCGCAACTAGGCAAGAGTCCTGACGTGGCTGAACAAACACGTGTGTGGAAGGGCCATCCCCGTCGTAACTCGAGAATATACCCCAGGTTCCCGCCGCAACTCGAGAAAAACCATGAGACTTCCCCCTCGCCGCGAGATGAGGCCCGATTCCCCTGCACTGCGTGCAGAGCAATTCTGTGTTGCACATCACACATGAAAGGAGCCTTGATTTCCTTCATGGCACTCCAGAGAAACCCCAAGAACACTGTTTCAAGGCTAGAGGGATCCTGAGGTCACTGTAGCAACACGAAAGAGCTCCGTGGACCCAAAATCAACTCGAGATGAGAGGTTAGACCCTGGCTTCGACTCCAGAGGAATACCACCTTACCACAAGCACCTCAAGAGGAGGCTTCTCTCAGCTCTAGGTATGTGAGAGGGACCCTGAGTTTGGGGCCTCAAGTGGAATGGACACCGCGATGCCCTTACTCGAAATAAGGCCGGATATCTCTGCAGTGACTGGAATGCAGGCTCGTCTTGCATCTCCCAAGACGAAAGGGTGTCTGAATCCCCTGTGGAGACCACAGAGAAAGACCTAGTTCCCCACCTCATCGCGACAGGAGGCCTCACATCCTTTGAAAACTCCAGAGGTATGCGGAGATCAGTGCCTCCAAAGGAGACGATGCCTGACTCCTTGTGAAACTTGATAGGAGCCCCAGGATTCCTGTGGCACATGGAAAGGGACCCTTGGTCTCCCGACTCAGCTGGAGAGGCGTCCCAATTGCCCTGCAAAGCCTCTAGGAGAATCCCGAGTTGTCCCTCGCAACTAGGCAGGAGTCCTGACATGGCTGAACACACACGTGTGTGGAAGGGCCATCCCCGTCGTAACTCGAGAATATACCCCAGGTTCCCGCCGCAACTCGAGAAAAACCATGAGACTTCCCCCTCGCCGCGAGATGAGGCCCGATTCCCCTGCACTGCGTGCAGAGCAATTCCGTGTTGCACATCACACATGAAAGGAGCCTTGATTTCCTTGATGGCACTCCAGAGAAACCCCAAGAACACTGTTTCAAGGCTAGAGGGATCCTGAGGTCACTGTAGCAACACGAATGAGCTCCGTGGACCAAGAATCAACACGAGATGAGAGGTTAGTCCCTGGCTTCGACTCCTGAGGAATACCACCATACCACAAGCACCTCAAGAGGAGGCTTCTCTCAGCTCTAGGTATGTGAGAGGGATCCTGAATTTGCCGCCTCAAGTGGAATGGACACCGCGATGCCCTGACTCGAAATAAGGCCGGATATCCCTGCAGTGACTTCAATGCAGGCTCGTCTTGCATCTCCCAGGACGAAAGGATGTCTGAATCCCCTGTGGAAAGCACAGAGAAAGACTTAGTTCCCCACCTCATCGCGACCGATAGCCTCACATCCTTTGAAAACTCCAGAGGTACGCGGAGATCAGTGCCTCCAAAGGAGACGATGCCTGACTCCTCGTGAAACTTGATAGGAGTCCCAGGATTCCTGTGGCACTTGGAAAGGGACACTTGGTCTCCCGCCTCAGCTGGAGAGGCGTCCCAATTGCCCTGCCAAGCCTCGAGGAGAATCCCGAGTTGTCCCTCGCAACTAGGCAGGAGTCCTGACGTGGATGAACAAACACGTGTGTGGAAGGGCCATCCCCGTCGTAACTCGAGAATATACCCCAGGTTCCCGCCGCAACTCGAGAAAAACCATGAGACTTCCCCCTCACCGCGAGATGAGGCCCGATTCCCCTGCACTGCGTGCAGAGCAATTCCGTGTTGCACATCACACATGAAAGGAGCCTTGATTTCCTTCATGGCACTCCAGAGAAACCCCAAGAACACTGTTTCAAGGCTAGAGGGATCCTGAGGTCACTGTAGCAACACGAAAGAGCTCCGTGGGCCAAAAATCAACTCGAGATGAGAGGTTAGTCCCTGGCTTCGACTCCAGAGGAATACCACCTTACCACAAGCACCTCAAGAGGAGGCTTCTCTCAGCTCTAGGTATGTGAGAGGGACCCTGAGTTTGCGGCCTCAAGTGGAATGGACACCGCGATGCCCTGACGTGAAATAAGGCTGGATATCCCTGCAGTGACTTGAATGCAGGCTCGTCTTGCATCTCCCAAGAAGAAAGGATGTCTGAATCCCCTGTGGAGACCACAGAGAAAGACCTAGTTCCCCACCTTATCGCGACAGGAGGCCTCAAATCCTTTGAAAACTCCAGAGGTTTGCGGAGATCAGTGCCTCCAAAGGAAACGATGCCTGACTCCTCGTGAAACTTGATAGGAGACCCAGGATTCCTGTGGCACGTGGAAAGGGACTCTTGGTCTCCCGTCTCAGCTGGAGAGGTGTCCCAATTGCCCTGCAAAGCCTCGAGGAGAATCCCGAGTTGTCCCTCGCAACTAGGCAGGAGTCCTGACGTCGCTGAAGAAACACGTGTGTGGAAGGGCCATCCCCGTCGTAACTCGAGAATATACCCCAGGTTCCCGCCGCAACTCGAGAAAAACCATGAGACTTCCCCCTCGCCGCGAGATGAGGCCCGATTCCCCTGCACTGCGTGCAGAGCAATTCCGTGTTGCACATCACACATGAAAGGAGCCTTGATTTCCTTCATGGCACTCCAGAGAAACCCCAAGAACACTGTTTCAAGGATAGAGGGATCCTGAGGTCACTGTAGCAACACGAAAGAACTCTGTGGACCAAAAATCAACTCGAAAAGAGAGGTTAGTCCCTGGATTCGTCTCCAGAGGAATACCACCTTACCACAAGCACCTCAAGAGGAGGCTTCTCTCAGCTCTAGGTATGTGAGAGGGACCCTGAGTTGCGGCCTCAAGTGGAATGGACACCGCGATGCCCTGACTCGAAATAAGGCCGGATATCCCTGCAGTGACTTCAATGCAGGCTCGTCTTGCATCTCCCAGGACGAAAGGATGTCTGAATCCCCTGTGGAAAGCACAGAGAAAGACTTAGTTTCCCACCTCTTCGCGACCGGAGGCCTCACATCCTTTGAAAACTCCAGAGGTACGCGGAGATCAGTGCCTCCAAAGGAGACGATGCCTGACTCCTCGTGAAACTTGATAGGAGTCCCAGGATTCCTGTGGCACTTGGAAAGGGACACTTGGTCTCCCGCCTCAGCTGGAGAGGCGTCCCAATTGCCCTGCCAAGCCTCGAGGAGAATCCAGAGTTGTCCCTCGCAACTAGGCAGGAGTCCTGACGTGGCTGAACAAACACGTGGGTGGAAGGGCCATCCCCGTCATAACTCGAGAATATACCCCAGGTTCCCGCCACAACTCGAGAAAAACCATGAGACTTCCCCCTCGCCGCGAGATGAGGCCCGATTCCCCTGCACTGCGTGCAGAGCAATTCCGTGTTGCACATCACACATGAAAGGAGCCTTGATTTCCTTGATGGCACTCCAGAGAAACCCCAAGAACACTGTTTCAAGGCTAGAGGGATCCTCAGGTCACTGTAACAACACGAAAGAGCTCCGTGGGCCAAAAATCAACTCGAGATGAGAGGTTAGTCCCTGGCTTCGACTCCAGAGGAATACCACCTTACCACAAGCACCTCAAGAGGAGGCTTCTCTCAGCTCTAGGTATGTGAGAGGGACCCTGAGTTTGCGGCCTCAAGTGGAATGGACACCGCGATGCCCTGACTCGAAATAAGGCCGGATATCCCTGCAGTGACTTGAATGCAGGCTCGTCTTGCATCTCCCAAGAAGAAAGGATGTCTGAATCCCCTGTGGAGACCACAGAGAAAGACCTAGTACCCCACCTCATCGCGACCGCAGGCCTCACATCCTTTGAAAACTCCAGAGGTACGCGGAGATCAGTGCCTCCAAAGGAGACGATGCTTGACTCCTCGCGAAACTTGATAGGAGTCCCAGGATTCCTGTGGCACGTGGAAAGGGACCCTTGGTCTCCCGCCTCAGCTGGTGAGGCGTCCCAATTGCCTTGCCAAGCCTCGAGAAGAATCCCGAGTTGTGTCTCGCAACTAGGCAAGAGTCCTGACGTGGCTGAACAAACACGTGTGTGGAAGGGCCATCCCCGTCGTAACTCGAGAATATACCCCAGGTTCCCGCCGCAACTCGAGAAAAACCATGAGACTTCCCCCTCGATGCGAGATGAGGCCCGATTCCCCTGTACTGCGTGCAGAGCAATTCCATCTTGCACATCACACATGAAAGGAGCCTTGATTTCCTTGATGGCACTCCAGAGAAACCCCAAGAACACTGTTTCAAGGATAGAGGGATCCTGAGGTCACTGTAGCAACACGAATGAACTCTGTGGACCAAAAATCAACTCGAAAAGAGAGGTTAGTCCCTGGATTCGTCTCCAGAGGAATACCACCTTACCACAAGCACCTCAAGAGGAGGCTTCTCTCAGCTCTAGGTATGTGAGAGGGACCCTGAGTTGCGGCCTCAAGTGGAATGGACACCGCGATGCCCTGACTCGAAATAAGGCCGGATATCCCTGCAGTGACTTCAATGCAGGCTCGTCTTGCATCTCCCAGGACGAAAGGATGTCTGAATCCCCTGTGGAAAGCACAGAAAAAGACTTAGTTCCCCACCTCATCGCGACCGATAGCCTCACATCCTTTGAAAACTCCAGAGGTACGCGGAGATCAGTGCCTCCAAAGGAGACGATGCCTGATTCCTCGTGAAACTTGATAGGAGTCCCAGGATTCCTGTGGCACTTGGAAAGGGACACTTGGTCTCCCGCCTCAGCTGGAGAGGCGTCCCAATTGCCCTGCCAAGCCTCGAGGAGAATCCAGAGTTGTCCCTCGCAACTAGGCAGGAGTCCTGACGTGGATGAACAAACACGTGGGTGGAAGGGCCATTCCCGTCGTAACTCGAGAATATACCCCAGGTTCCCGCCGCAACTCGAGAAAAACCATGAGACTTCCCCCTCACCGCGAGATGAGGCCCGATTCCCCTGCACTGCGTGCAGAGCAATTCCGTGTTGCACATCACACATGAAAGGAGCCTTGATTTCCTTCATGGCACTCCAGAGAAACCGCAAGAACACTGTTTCAAGGCTAGAGGGATCCTGAGGTCACTGTAGCAACACGAAAGAGCTCCGTGGGCCAAAAATCAACTCGAGATGAGAGGTTAGTCCCTGGCTTCGACTCCAGAGGAATACCACCTTACCACAAGCACCTCAAGAGGAGGCTTCTCTCAGCTCTAGGTATGTGAGAGGGAACCTGAGTTTGCGGCCTCAAGTGGAATGGACACCGCGATGCCCTGACGCGAAATAAGGCTGGATATCCCTGCAGTGACTTGAATGCAGGCTCGTCTTGCATCTCCCAAGATGAAAGGATGTCTGAATCCCCTGTGGAGACCACAGAGAAAGACCTAGTTCCCCACCTCATCGCGACCGATAGCCTCACATCCTTTGAAAACTCCAGAGGTACGCGGAGATCAGTGCCTCCAAAGGAGACGATGCCTGAGTCCTCGTGAAACTTGATAGGAGTCCCAGGATTCCTGTGGCACGTGGAAAGGGACCCTTAGTCTCCCGCCTCAGCTGGAGAGGCGTCCCAATTGCCTTGCCAAGCCTCGAGGAGAATCCCGAGTTGTGTCTCGCAACTAGGCAAGAGTCCTGACGTGGCTGAACAAACACGTGTGTGGAAGGGCCATCCCCGTCGTAACTCGAGAATATACCCCAGGTTCCCGCCGCAACTCGAGAAAAACCATGAGACTTCCCCCTCGCCGCGAGATGAGGCCCGATTCCCCTGCACTGCGTGCAGAGCAATTCTGTGTTGCACATCACACATGAAAGGAGCCTTGATTTCCTTCATGGCACTCCAGAGAAACCCCAAGAACACTGTTTCAAGGCTAGAGGGATCCTGAGGTCACTGTAGCAACACGAAAGAGCTCCGTGGACCCAAAATCAACTCGAGATGAGAGGTTAGACCCTGGCTTCGACTCCAGAGGAATACCACCTTACCACAAGCACCTCAAGAGGAGGCTTCTCTCAGCTCTAGGTATGTGAGAGGGACCCTGAGTTTGCGGCCTCAAGTGGAATGGACACCGCGATGCCCTGACTCGAAATAAGGCCGGATATCCCTGCAGTGACTGGAATGCAGGCTCGTCTTGCATCTCCCAAGACGAAAGGGTGTCTGAATCCCCTGTGGAGACCACAGAGAAACACCTAGTTCCCCACCTCATCGCGACAGGAGGCCTCAAATCCTTTGAAAACTCCAGAGGTATGCGGAGATCAGTGCCTCCAAAGGAGACGATGCCTGACTCCTTGTGAAACTTGATAGGAGCCCCAGGATTCCTGTGGCACATGGAAAGGGACCATTGGTCTCCCGACTCAGCTGGAGAGGCGTCCCAATTGCCCTGCAAAGCCTCTAGGAGAATCCCGAGTTGTCCCTCGCAACTAGGCAGGAGTCCTGACATGGCTGAACACACACGTGTGTGGAAGGGCCATCCCCGTCATAACTCGAGAATATACCCCAGGTTCCCGCCGCAACTCGAGAAAAACCATGAGACTTCCCCCTCGCCGCGAGATGAGGCCCAATTCCCCTGCACTGCGTGCAGAGCAATTCCGTGTTGCACATCACACATGAAAGGAGCCTTGATTTCCTTGATGGCACTCCAGAGAAACCCCAAGAACACTGTTTCAAGGCTAGAGGGATCCTGAGGTCACTGTAGCAACACGAATGAGCTCCGTGGACCAAGAATCAACACGAGATGAGAGGTTAGTCCCTGGCTTCGACTCCTGAGGAATACCACCATACCACAAGCACCTCAAGAGGAGGCTTCTCTCAGCTCTAGGTATGTGAGAGGGATCCTGAATTTGCCGCCTCAAGTGGAATGGACACCGCGATGCCCTGACTCGAAATAAGGCCGGATATCCCTGCAGTGACTTCAATGCAGGCTCGTCTTGCATCTCCCAGGACGAAAGGATGTCTGAATCCCCTGTGGAAAGCACAGAGAAAGACTTAGTTCCCCACCTCATCGCGACCGATAGCCTCACATCCTTTGAAAACTCCAGAGGTACGCGGAGATCAGTGCCTCCAAAGGAGACGATGCCTGACTCCTCGTGAAACTTGATAGGAGTCCCAGGATTCCTGTGGCACTTGGAAAGGGACACTTGGTCTCCCGCCTCAGCTGGAGAGGCGTCCCAATTGCCCTGCCAAGCCTCGAGGAGAATCCCGAGTTGTCCCTCGCAACTAGGCAGGAGTCCTGACGTGGATGAACAAACACGTGTGTGGAAGGGCCATCCCCGTCGTAACTCGAGAATATACCCCAGGTTCCCGCCGCAACTCGAGAAAAACCATGAGACTTCCCCCTCACCGCGAGATGAGGCCCGATTCCCCTGCACTGCGTGCAGAGCAATTCCGTGTTGCACATCACACATGAAAGGAGCCTTGATTTCCTTGATGGCACTCCAGAGAAACCCCAAGAACACTGTTTCAAGGCTAGAGGGATCCTGAGGTCACTGTAGCAACACGAAAGAGCTCCGTGGGCCAAAAATCAACTCGAGATGAGAGGTTAGTCCCTGGCTTCGACTCCAGAGGAATACCACCTTACCACAAGCACCTCAAGAGGAGGCTTCTCTCAGCTCTAGGTATGTGAGAGGGACCCTGAGTTTGCGGCCTCAAGTGGAATGGACACCGCGATGCCCTGACGCGAAATAAGGCTGGATATCCCTGCAGTGACTTGAATGCAGGCTCGTCTTGCATCTCCCAAGATGAAAGGATGTCTGAATCCCCTGTGGAGACCACAGAGAAAGACCTAGTTCCCCACCTCATCGCGACCGGAGGCCTCACATCCTTTGAAAACTCCAGAGGTACGCGGAGATCAGTGCCTCCAAAGGAGACGATGCCTGAGTCCTCGTGAAACTTGATAGGAGTCCCAGGATTCCTGTGGCACGTGGAAAGGGACCCTTGGTCTCCCGCCTCAGCTGGAGAGGCGTCCCAATTGCCTTGCCAAGCCTCGAGGAGAATCCCGAGTTTTGTCTCGCAACTAGGCAAGAGTCCTGACGTGGCTGAACAAACACGTGTGTGGAAGGGCCATCCCCGTCATAACTCGAGAATATACCCCAGGTTCCCGCCGCAACCCGAGAAAAACCATGAGACTTCCCCCTCGCCGCGAGATGAGGCCCGATTCCCCTGCACTGCGTGCAGAGCAATTCTGTGTTGCACATCACACATGAAAGGAGCCTTGATTTCCTTGATGGCACTCCAGAGAAACCCCAAGAACACTGTTTCAAGGCTAGAGGGATCCTGAGGTCACTGTAGCAACACGAAAGAGCTCTGTGGACCAAAAATCAACTCGAGATGAGAGGTTAGTCCCTGGCTTTGACTCCAGAGGAATACCACCTTACCACAAGCACCTCAAGAGGAGGCTTCTCTCAGCTCTAGGTATGTGAGAGGGACCCTGAGTTTGCGGCCTCAAGTGGAATGGACACCGAGATGCCCTGACTCGAAATAAGGCCGTATATCCCTGCAGTGACTGGAATGCAGGCTCGTCTTGCATCTCCCAAGACGAAAGGGTGTCTGAATCCCCTGTGGAGACCACAGAGAAAGACCTAGTTCCCCACCTTATCGCGACAGGAGGCCTCAAATCCTTTGAAAACTCCAGAGGTTTGCGGAGATCAGTGCCTCCAAAGGAAACGATGCCTGACTCCTCGTGAAACTTGATAGGAGACCCAGCATTCCTGTGGCACGTGGAAAGGGACTCTTGGTCTCCCGTCTCAGCTGGAGAGGCGTCCCAATTGCCCTGCAAAGCCTCGAGGAGAATCCCGAGTTGTCCCTCGCAACTAGGCAGGAGTCCTGATGTCGCTGAAGAAACACGTGTGTGGAAGGGCCATCCCCGTCGTAACTCGAGAATATACCCCAGGTTCCCGCCGCAACTCGAGAAAAACCATGAGACTTCCCCCTCGCCGCGAGATGAGGCCCGATTCCCCTGCACTGCGTGCAGAGCAATTCCGTGTTGCACATCACACATGAAAGGAGCCTTGATTTCCTTCATGGCACTCCAGAGAAACCCCAAGAACACTGTTTCAAGGATAGAGGGATCCTGAGGTCACTGTAGCAACACGAAAGAACTCTGTGGACCAAAAATCAACTCGAAAAGAGAGGTTAGTCCCTGGATTCGTCTCCAGAGGAATACCACCTTACCACAAGCACCTCAAGAGGAGGCTTCTCTCAGCTCTAGGTATGTGAGAGGGACCCTGAGTTTGCGGCTTCAAGTGGAATGGGCACCGCGATGCCCTGACTCGAAATAAGGCTGGATATCCCTGCAGTGACTTCAATGCAGGCTCGTCTTGCATCTCCCAGGACGAAAGGATGTCTGAATCCCCTGTGGAAAGCACAGAGAAAGACTTAGTTTCCCACCTCTTCGCGACCGGAGGCCTCACATCCTTTGAAAACTCCAGAGGTACGCGGAGATCAGTGCCTCCAAAGGAGACGATGCCTGACTCCTCGTGAAACTTGATAGGAGTCCCAGGATTCCTGTGGCACGTGGAAAGGGACCCTTAGTCTCCCGCCTCAGCTGGAGAGGCGTCCCAATTGCCTTGCCAAGCCTCGAGGAGAATCCCGAGTTGTGTCTCGCAACTAGGCAAGAGTCCTGACGTGGCTGAACAAACACGTGTGTGGAAGGGCCATCCCCGTCGTAACTCGAGAATATACCCCAGGTTCCCGCCGCAACTCGAGAAAAACCATGAGACTTCCCCCTCGCCGCGAGATGAGGCCCGATTCCCCTGCACTGCGTGCAGAGCAATTCTGTGTTGCACATCACACATGAAAGGAGCCTTGATTTCCTTCATGGCACTCCAGAGAAACCCCAAGAACACTGTTTCAAGGCTAGAGGGATCCTGAGGTCACTGTAGCAACACGAAAGAGCTCCGTGGACCCAAAATCAACTCGAGATGAGAGGTTAGTCCCTGGCTTCGACTCCAGAGTAATACCACCTTACCACAAGCACCTCAAGAGGAGGCTTCTCTCAGCTCTAGGTATGTGAGAGGGACCCTGAGTTTGGGGCCTCAAGTGGAATGGACACCGCGATGCCCTGACTCGAAATAAGGCCGGATATCCCTGCAGTGACTGGAATGCAGGCTCTTCTTGCATCTCCCAAGACGAAAGGGTGTCTGAATCCCCTGTGGAGACCACAGAGAAAGACCTAGTTCCCCACCTCATCGCGACAGGAGGCCTCAAATCCTTTGAAAACTCCAGAGGTATGCGGAGATCAGTGCCTCCAAAGGAGACGATGCCTGACTCCTCGTGAAACTTGATAGGAGCCCCAGGATTCCTGTGGCACATGAAAAGGGACCCTTGGTCTCCCGACTCAGCTGGAGAGGCGTCCCAATTGCCCTGCAAAGCCTCTAGGAGAATCCCGAGTTGTCCCTCGCAACTAGGCAGGAGTCGTGACATGGCTGAACACACACGTGTGTGGAAGGGCCATCCCCGTCGTAACTCGAGAATATACCCCAGGTTCCCGCCGCAACTCGAGAAAAACCATGAGACTTCCCCCTCGCCGCGAGATGAGGCCCGATTCCCCTGCACTGCGTGCAGAGCAATTCCGTGTTGCACATCACACATGAAAGGAGCCTTGATTTCCTTGATGGCACTCCAGAGAAACCCCAAGAACACTGTTTCAAGGCTAGAGGGATCCTGAGGTCACTGTAGCAACACGAAAGAGCTCCGTGGACCAAGAATCAACTCGAGATGAGAGGTTAGTCCCTGGCTTCGACTCCTGAGGAATACCACCATACCACAAGCACCTCAAGAGGAGGCTTCTCTCAGCTCTAGGTATGTGAGAGGGATCCTGAGTTTGCCGCCTCAAGTGGAATGGACACCGCAATGCCCTGACTCGACATAAGGCCGGATATCCCTGCAGTGACTTGAATGCAGGCTCGTCTTGCATCTCCCAAGAAGAAAGGATGTCTGAATCCCCTGTGGAGACCACAGAGAAAGACCTAGTTCCCCACCTCATCGCGACCGGAGGCCTCACATCCTTTGAAAACTCCAGAGGTACGCGGAGATCAGTGCCTCCAAAGGAGACGATGCCTGACTCCTCGTGAAACTTGATATGAGTCCCAGGATTCTTGTGGCACGTGGAAAGGGACCCTTGGTCTCCCGCCTCAGCTGGAGAGGCGTACCAATTGCCGTGCCAAGACTCGAGGAGAATCCCGAGTTGTCCCTCGCAACTAGGCAGGAGTCATGACGTGGCTGAACAAACACGTGGGTGGAAGGGCCATCCCCGTCGTAACTCCAGAATATACCCCAGGTTCCCGCCGCAACTCGAGAAAAACCATGAGACTTCCCCCTCGCCGCGAGATGAGGCCCGATTCCCCTGCACTGCGTGCAGAGCAATTCCGTGTTGCACATCACACATGAAAGGAGCCTTGATTTCCTTGATGGCACTCCAGAGAAACCCCAAGAACACTGTTTCAAGGATAGAGGGATCCTGAGGTCACTGTAGCAACACGAAAGAGCTCCGTGGGCCAAAAATCAACTCGAAAAGAGAGGTTAGTCCGTGGATTCGTCTCCAGAGGAATACCACCTTACCACAAGCACCTCAAGAGGAGGCTTCTCTCAGCTCTAGGTATGTGGGAGGGACCCTGAGTTTGCAGCCTCAAGTGGAATGGACACCGCGATGCCCTGACTCGAAATAAGGCCGGATATCCCTGCAGTGACTTCAATGCAGGCTCGTCTTGCATCTCCCAGGACGAAAGGATGTCTGAATCCCCTGTGGAAAGCACAGAGAAAGACTTAGTTCCCCACCTCATCGCGACCGATAGCCTCACATCCTTTGAAAACTCCAGAGGTACGCGGAGATCAGTGCCTCCAAAGGAGACGATGCCTGACTCCTCGTGAAACTTGATAGGAGTCCCAGGATTCCTGTGGCACTTGGAAAGGGACACTTGGTCTCCCGCCTCAGCTGGAGAGGCGTCCCAATTGCCCTGCCAAGCCTCGAGGAGAATCCCGAGTTGTCCCTCGCAACTAGGCAGGAGTCCTGACGTGGATGAACAAACACGTGGGTGGAAGGGCCATCCCCGTCGTAACTCGAGAATATACCCCAGGTTCCCGCCGCAACTCGAGAAAAACCATGAGACTTCCCCCTCACCGCGAGATGAGTCCCGATTCCCCTGCACTGCGTGCAGAGCAATTCCGTGTTGCACATCACACATGAAAGGAGCCTTGATTTCCTTGATGGCACTCCAGAGAAACCCCAAGAACACTGTTTCAAGGCTAGAGGGATCCTGAGGTCACTGTAGCAACACGAAAGAGCTCCGTGGGCCAAAAATCAACTCGAGATGAGAGGTTAGTCCCTGGCTTCGACTCCAGAGGAATACCACCTTACCACAAGCACCTCAAGAGGAGGCTTCTCTCAGCTCTAGGTATGTGAGAGGGACCCTGAGTTTGCGGCCTCAAGTGGAATGGACACCGCGATGCCCTGACGCGAAATAAGGCTGGATATCCCTGCAGTGACTTGAATGCAGGCTCGTCTTGCATCTCCCAAGATGAAAGGATGTCTGAATCCCCTGTGGAGACCACAGAGAAAGACCTAGTTCCCCACCTCATCGCGACCGGAGGCCTCACATCCTTTGAAAACTCCAGAGGTACGCGGAGATCAGTGTCTCCAAAGGAGACGATGCCTGAGTCCTCGTGAAACTTGATAGGAGTCCCAGGATTCCTGTGGCACGTGGAAAGGGACCCTTGGTCTCCCGCCTCAGCTGGAGAGGCGTCCCAATTGCCTTGCCAAGCCTCGAGGAGAATCCCGAGTTGTGTCTCGCAACTAGGCAAGAGTCCTGACGTGGCTGAACAAACACGTGTGTGGAAGGGCCATCCCCGTCATAACTCGAGAATATACCCCAGGTTCCCGCCGCAACCCGAGAAAAACCATGAGACTTCCCCCTCGCCGCGAGATGAGGCCCGATTCCCCTGCACTGCGTGCAGAGCAATTCCGTGTTGCACATCACACATGAAAGGAGCCTTGATTTCCTTCATGGCACTCCAGAGAAACCCCAAGAACACTGTTTCAAGGCTAGAGGGATCCTGAGGTCACTGTAGCGACACGAAAGAGCTCCGTGGGCCAAAAATCAACTCGAGATGAGAGGTTAGTCCCTGGCTTCGACTCCAGAGGAATACCACCTTACCACAAGCACCTCAAGAGGAGGCTTCTCTCAGCTCTAGGTATGTGAGAGGGACCCTGAGTTTGCGGCCTCAAGTGGAATGGACACCGCGATGCCCTGACGCGAAATAAGGCTGGATATCCCTGCAGTGACTTGAATGCAGGCTCGTCTTGCATCTCCCAAGATGAAAGGATGTCTGAATCCCCTGTGGAGACCACAGAGAAAGACCTAGTTCCCCACCTCATCGCGACCGGAGGCCTCACATCCTTTGAAAACTCCAGAGGTACGCGGAGATCAGTGCCTCCAAAGGAGACGATGCCTGAGTCCTCGTGAAACTTGATAGGAGTCCCAGGATTCCTGTGGCACGTGGAAAGGGACCCTTAGTCTCCCGCCTCAGCTGGAGAGGCGTCCCAATTGCCTTGCCAAGCCTCGAGGAGAATCCCGAGTTGTGTCTCGCAACTAGGCAAGAGTCCTGACGTGGCTGAACAAACACGTGTGTGGAAGGGCCATCCCCGTCGTAACTCGAGAATATACCCCAGGTTCCCGCCGCAACTCGAGAAAAACCATGAGACTTCCCCCTCGCCGCGAGATGAGGCCCGATTCCCCTGCACTGCGTGCAGAGCAATTCTGTGTTGCACATCACACATGAAAGGAGCCTTGATTTCCTTCATGGCACTCCAGAGAAACCCCAAGAACACTGTTTCAAGGCTAGAGGGATCCTGAGGTCACTGTAGCAACACGAAAGAGCTCCGTGGACCCAAAATCAACTCGAGATGAGAGGTTAGTCCCTGGCTTCGACTCCAGAGGAATACCACCTTACCACAAGAACCTCAAGAGGAGGCTTCTCTCAGCTCTAGGTATGTGAGAGGGACCCTGAGTTTGGGGCCTCAAGTGGAATGGACACCGCGATGCCCTGACTCGAAATAAGGCCGGATATCCCTGCAGTGACTGGAATGCAGGCTCGTCTTGCATCTCCCAAGACGAAAGGGTTTCTGAATCCCCTGTGGAGACCACAGAGAAAGACCTAGTTCCCCACCTCATCGCGACAGGAGGCCTCAAATCCTTTGAAAACTCCAGAGGTATGCGGAGATCAGTGCCTCGAAAGGAGACGATGCCTGACTCCTCGTGAAACTTGATAGGAGCCCCAGGATTCCTGTGGCACATGGAAAGGGACCCTTGGTCTCCCGACTCAGCTGGAGAGGAGTCCCAATTGCCCTGCAAAGCCTCTAGGAGAATCCCGAGTTGTCCCTCGCAACTAGGCAGGAGTCCTGACATGGCTGAACACACACGTGTGTGGAAGGGCCATCCCCGTCATAACTCGAGAATATACCCCAGGTTCCCGCCGCAACTCGAGAAAAACCATGAGACTTCCCCCTCGCCGCGAGATGAGGCCCGATTCCCCTGTACTGCGTGCAGAGCAATTCCGTGTTGCACATCACACATGAAAGGAGCCTTGATTTCCTTGATGGCACTCCAGAGAAACCCCAAGAACACTGTTTCAAGGCTAGAGGGATCCTGAGGTCACTGTAGCAACACGAATGAGCTCCGTGGACCAAGAATCAACACGAGATGAGAGGTTAGTCCCTGGCTTCGACTCCTGAGGAATACCACCATACCACAAGCACCTCAATAGGAGGCTTCTCTCAGCTCTAGGTATGTGAGAGGGATCCTGAATTTGCCGCCTCAAGTGGAATGGACACCGCGATGCCCTGACTCGAAATAAGGCCGGATATCCCTGCAGTGACTTCAATGCAGGCTCGTCTTGCATCTCCCAGGACGAAAGGATGTCTGAATCCCCTGTGGAAAGCACAGAGAAAGACTTAGTTCCCCACCTCATCGCGACCGATAGCCTCACATCCTTTGAAAACTCCAGAGGTACGCGGAGATCAGTGCCTCCAAAGGAGACGATGCCTGACTCCTCGTGAAACTTGATAGGAGTCCCAGGATTCCTGTGGCACTTGGAAAGGGACACTTGGTCTCCCGCCTCAGCTGGAGAGGCGTCCCAATTGCCCTGCCAAGCCTCGAGGAGAATCCCGAGTTGTCCCTCGCAACTAGGCAGGAGTCCTGACGTGGCTGAACAAACACGTGGGTGGAAGGGCCATCCCCGTCGTAACTCGAGAATATACCCCAGGTTCCCGCCGCAACTCGAGAAAAACCATGAGACTTCCCCCTCACCGCGAGATGAGGCCCGATTCCCCTGCACTGCGTGCAGAGCAATTCCGTGTTGCACATCACACATGAAAGGAGCCTTGATTTCCTTCATGGCACTCCAGAGAAACCCCAAGAACACTGTTTCAAGGCTAGAGGGATCCTGAGGTCACTGTAGCAACACGAAAGAGCTCCGTGGGCCAAAAATCAACTCGAGATGAGAGGTTAGTCCCTGGCTTCGACTCCAGAGGAATACCACCTTACCACAAGCACCTCAAGAGGAGGCTTCTCTCAGCTCTAGGTATGTGAGAGGGACCCTGAGTTTGCGGCCTCAAGTGGAATGGACACTGCGATGCCCTGACGCGAAATAAGGCTGGATATCCCTGCAGTGACTTGAATGCAGGCTCGTCTTGCATCTCCCAAGATGAAAGGATGTCTGAATCCCCTGTGGAGACCACAGAGAAAGACCTAGTTCCCCACCTCATCGCGACCGGAGGCCTCACATCCTTTGAAAACTCCAGAGGTACGCGGAGATCAGTGCCTCCAAAGGAGACGATGCCTGAGTCCTCGTGAAACTTGATAGGAGTCCCAGGATTCCTGTGGCACGTGGAAAGGGACCCTTGGTCTCCCGCCTCAGCTGGAGAGGCGTCCCAATTGCCTTGCCAAGCCTCGAGGAGAATCCCGAGTTGTGTCTCGCAACTAGGCAAGAGTCCTGACGTGGCTGAACAAACACGTGTGTGGAAGGGCCATCCCCGTCATAACTCGAGAATATACCCCAGGTTCCCGCCGCAACCCGAGAAAAACCATGAGACTTCCCCCTCGCCGCGAGATGAGGCCCGATTCCCCTGCACTGCGTGCAGAGCAATTCCGTGTTGCACATCACACATGAAAGGAGCCTTGATTTCCTTGATGGCGCTCCAGAGAAACCCCAAGAACACTGTTTCAAGGCTAGAGGGATCCTGAGGTCACTGTAGCAACACGAAAGAGCTCCGTGGACCAAGAATCAACACGAGATGAGAGGTTAGTCCCTGGCTTCGACTCCAGAGGAATACCACCATACCACAAGCACCTCAAGAGGAGGCTTCTCTCAGCTCTAGGTATGTGAGAGGGATCCTGAGTTTGCCGCCTCAAGTGGAATGGACACCGCAATGCCCTGACTCGACATAAGGCCGGATATCCCTGCAGTGACTTGAATGCAGGCTCGTCTTGCATCTCCCAAGAAGAAAGGATGTCTGAATCCCCTGTGGAGACCACAGAGAAAGACCTAGTTCCCCACCTCATCGCGACCGGAGGCCTCACATCCTTTGAAAACTCCAGAGGTACGCGGAGATCAGTGCCTCCAAAGGAGACGATGCCTGACTCCTCGTGAAACTTGATATGAGTCCCAGGATTCTTGTGGCACGTGGAAAGGGACCCTTGGT
Source organism: Cervus elaphus (assembly GCF_910594005.1). Lineage (NCBI taxonomy): Eukaryota > Metazoa > Chordata > Mammalia > Artiodactyla > Cervidae > Cervus > Cervus elaphus. Next base: position 113,670,700 of record NC_057833.1, read on the forward strand.
CTCCCGCCTCAGCTGGAGAGGCGTTCCAATTGCCCTGCCAAGACTCGAGGAGAATCCCGAGTTGTCCCTCGCAACTAGGCAGGAGTCATGACGTGGCTGAACAAACACGTGGGTGGAAGGGCCATCCCCGTCGTAACTCCAGAATATACCCCAGGTTCCCGCCGCAACTCGAGAAAAACCATGAGACTTCCCCCTCGCCGCGAGATGAGGCCCGATTCCCCTGCACTGCGTGCAGAGCAATTCCGTGTTGCACATCACACATGAAAGGAGCCTTGATTTCCTTGATGGCACTCCAGAGAAACCCCAAGAACACTGTTTCAAGGATAGAGGGATCCTGAGGTCACTGTAGCAACACGAAAGAGCTCCGTGGGCCAAAAATCAACTCGAAAAGAGAGGTTAGTCCGTGGATTCGTCTCCAGAGGAATACCACCTTACCACAAGCACCTCAAGAGGAGGCTTCTCTCAGCTCTAGGTATGTGGGAGGGACCCTGAGTTTGCAGCCTCAAGTGGAATGGACACCGCGATGCCCTGACTCGAAATAAGGCCGGATATCCCTGCAGTGACTTCAATGCAGGCTCGTCTTGCATCTCCCAGGACGAAAGGATGTCTGAATCCCCTGTGGAAAGCACAGAGAAAGACTTAGTTCCCCACCTCATCGCGACCGATAGCCTCACATCCTTTGAAAACTCCAGAGGTACGCGGAGATCAGTGCCTCCAAAGGAGACGATGCCTGACTCCTCGTGAAACTTGATAGGAGTCCCAGGATTCCTGTGGCACTTGGAAAGGGACACTTGGTCTCCCGCCTCAGCTGGAGAGGCGTCCCAATTGCCCTGCCAAGCCTCGAGGAGAATCCCGAGTTGTCCCTCGCAACTAGGCAGGAGTCCTGACGTGGATGAACAAACACGTGGGTGGAAGGGCCATCCCCGTCGTAACTCGAGAATATACCCCAGGTTCCCGCCGCAACTCGAGAAAAACCATGAGACTTCCCCCTCACCGCGAGATGAGGCCCGATTCCCCTGCACTGCGTGCAGAGCAATTCCGTGTTGCACATCACACATGAAAGGAGCCTTGATTTCCTTCATGGCACTCCAGAGAAACCCCAAGAACACTGTTTCAAGGCTAGAGGGATCCTGAGGTCACTGTAGCAACACGAAAGAGCTCCGTGGGCCAAAAATCAACTCGAGATGAGAGGTTAGTCCCTGGCTTCGACTCCAGAGGAATACCACCTTACCACAAGCACCTCAAGAGGAGGCTTCTCTCAGCTCTAGGTATGTGAGAGGGACCCTGAGTTTGCGGCCTCAAGTGGAATGGACACCGCGATGCCCTGACGCGAAATAAGGCTGGATATCCCTGCAGTGACTTGATGCAGGCTCGTCTTGCATCTCCCAAGATGAAAGGATGTCTGAATCCCCTGTGGAGACCACAGAGAAAGACCTAGTTCCCCACCTCATCGCGACCAGAGGCCTCACATCCTTTGAAAACTCCAGAGGTACGCGGAGATCAGTGCCTCCAAAGGAGACGATGCCTGACTCCTCGCGAAACTTGATAGGAGTCCCAGGATTCCTGTGGCACGTGGAAAGGGACGCTTGGTCTCCCGCCTCAGCTGGAGAGGCGTCCCAATTGCCTTGCCAAGCCTCGAGGAGAATCCCAAGTTGTGTCTCGCAACTAGGCAAGAGTCCTGACGTGGCTGAACAAACACGTGTGTGGAAGGGCCATCCCCGTCGTAACTCGAGAATATACCCCAGGTTCCCGCCCCAACTCGAGAAAAACCATGAGACTTCCCCCTCGATGCGAGATGAGGCCCGATTCCCCTGTACTGCGTGCAGAGCAATTCCATCTTGCACATCACACATGAAAGGAGCCTTGATTTCCTTGATGGCACTCCAGAGAAACCCCAAGAACACTGTTTCAAGGCTAGAGGGATCCTGAGGTCACTGTTGCAACACGAAAGAGCTCCGTGGACCCAAAATCAACTCGAGATGAGAGGTTAGTCCCTGGCTTCGACTCCAGAGGAATACCACCTTACCACAAGCACCTCAAGAGGAGGCTTCTCTCAGCTCTAGGTATGTGAGAGGGACCCTGAGTTTGCGGCCTCAAGTGGAATGGACACCGCGATGCCCTGACTCGATATAAGGCCGGATATCCCTGCAGTGACTTGAATGCAGGCTCGTCTTGCATCTCCCAAGAAGAAAGGATGTCTGAATCCCCTGTGGAGACCACAGTGAAAGACCTAGTTCCCCACCTCATCGCGACAGGAGGCCTCAAATCCTTTGAAAACTCCAGAGGTACGCGGAGATCAGTGCCTCCAAAGGAGACGATGCCTGACTCCTCGTGAAACTTGATAGGAGTCCCAGGATTCCTGTGGCACTTGGAAAGGGACACTTGGTCTCCCGCCTCAGCTGGAGAGGCGTCCCAATTGCCCTGCCAAGCCTCGAGGAGAATCCCGAGTTGTCCCTCGCAACTAGGCAGGAGTCCCGACGTGGATGAACAAACACGTGTGTGGAAGGGCCATCCCCGTCGTAACTCGAGAATATACCCCAGGTTCCCGCCGCAACTCGAGAAAAACCATGAGACTTCCCCCTCACCGCGAGATGAGGCCCGATTCCCCTGCACTGCGTGCAGAGCAATTCCGTGTTGCACATCACACATGAAAGAAGCCTTGATTTCCTTCATGGCACTCCAGAGAAACCCCAAGAACACTGTTTCAAGGCTAGAGGGATCCTGAGGTCACTGTAGCAACACGAAAGAGCTCCGTGGGCCAAAAATCAACTCGAGATGAGAGGTTAGTCCCTGGCTTCGACTCCAGAGGAATACCACCTTACCACAAGCACCTCAAGAGGAGGCTTCTCTCAGCTCTAGGTATGTGAGAGGGACCCTGAGTTTGCGGCCTCAAGTGGAATGGACACCGCGATGCCCTGACGCGAAATAAGGCTGGATATCCCTGCTGTGACTTGAATGCAGGCTCGTCTTGCATCTCCCAGGACGAAAGGATGTCTGAATCCCCTGTGGAAAGCACAGAGAAAGACTTAGTTTCCCACCTCTTCGCGACCGGAGGCCTCACATCCTTTGAAAACTCCAGAGGTACGCGGAGATCAGTGCCTCCAAAGGAGACGATGCCTGACTCCTCGTGAAACTTGATAGGAGTCCCAGGATTCCTGTGGCACGTGGAAAGGGACCCTTAGTCTCCCGCCTCAGCTGGAGAGGCGTCCCAATTGCCTTGCCAAGCCTCGAGGAGAATCCCCAGTTGTGTCTCGCAACTAGGCAAGAGTCCTGACGTGGCTGAACAAACACGTGTGTGGAAGGGCCATCCCCGTCGTAACTCGAGAATATACCCCAGGTTCCCGCCGCAACTCGAGAAAAACCATGAGACTTCCCCCTCGCCGCGAGATGAGGCCCGATTCCCCTGCACTGCGTGCAGAGCAATTCTGTGTTGCACATCACACATGAAAGGAGCCTTGATTTCCTTCATGGCACTCCAGAGAAACCCCAAGAACACTGTTTCAAGGCTAGAGGGACCCTGAGGTCACTGTAGCAACACGAAAGAGCTCCGTGGACCCAAAATCAACTCGAGATGAGAGGTTAGTCCCTGGCTTCGACTCCAGAGGAATACCACCTTACCACAAGCACCTCCAGAGGAGGCTTCTCTCAGCTCTAGGTATGTGAGAGGGACCCTGAGTTTGGGGCCTCAAGAGGAATGGACACCGCGATGCCCTGACTCGAAATAAGGCCGGATATCCCTGCAGTGACTGGAATGCAGGCTCTTCTTGCATCTCCCAAGACGAAAGGGTGTCTGAATCCCCTGTGGAGACCACAGAGAAAGACCTAGTTCCCCACCTCATCGCGACAGGAGGCCTCAAATCCTTTGAAAACTCCAGAGGTATGCGGAGATCAGTGCCTCCAAAGGAGACGATGCCTGACTCCTCGTGAAACTTGATAGGAGCCCCAGGATTCCTGTGGCACATGAAAAGGGACCCTTGGTCTCCCGACTCAGCTGGAGAGGCGTCCCAATTGCCCTGCAAAGCCTCTAGGAGAATCCCGAGTTGTCCCTCGCAACTAGGCAGGAGTCCTGACATGGCTGAACACACACGTGTGTGGAAGGGCCATCCCCGTCGTAACTCGAGAATATACCCCAGGTTCCCGCCGCAACTCGAGAAAAACCATGAGACTTCCCCCTCGCCGCGAGATGAGGCCCGATTCCCCTGCTCTGCGTGCAGAGCAATTCCGTGTTGCACATCACACATGAAAGGAGCCTTGATTTCCTTGATGGCACTCCAGAGAAACCCCAAGAACACTGTTTCAAGGCTAGAGGGATCCTGAGGTCACTGTAGCAACACGAAAGAGCTCCGTGGACCAAGAATCAACACGAGATGAGAGGTTAGTCCCTGGCTTCGACTCCTGAGGAATACCACCATACCACAAGCACCTCAAGAGGAGGCTTCTCTCAGCTCTAGGTATGTGAGAGGGATCCTGAGTTTGCCGCCTCAAGTGGAATGGACACCGCAATGCCCTGACTCGACATAAGGCCGGATATCCCTGCAGTGACTTGAATGCAGGCTCGTCTTGCATCTCCCAAAAAGAAAGGATGTCTGAATCCCCTGTGGAGACCACAGAGAAAGACCTAGTTCCCCACCTCATCGCGACAGGAGGCCTCACATCCTTTGAAAACTCCAGAGGTACGCGGAGATCAGTGCCTCCAAAGGAGACGATGCCTGACTCCTCGTGAAACTTGATATGAGTCCCAGGATTCTTGTGGCACGTGGAAAGGGACACTTGGTCTCCCGCCTCAGCTGGAGAGGCGTCCCAATTGCCGTGCCAAGACTCGAGGAGAATCCCGAGTTGTCCCTCGCAACTAGGCAGGAGTCATGACGTGGCTGAACAAACACGTGGGTGGAAGGGCCATCCCCGTCGTAACTCGAGAATATACCCCAGGTTCCCGCCGCAACTCGAGAAAAACCATGAGACTTCCCCCTCGCCGCGAGATGAGGCCCGATTCCCCTGCACTGCGTGCAGAGCAATTCCGTGTTGCACATCACACATGAAAGGAGCCTTGATTTCCTTGATGGCACTCCAGAGAAACCCCAAGAACACTGTTTCAAGGATAGAGGGATCCTGAGGTCACTGTAGCAACACGAAAGAGCTCCGTGGGCCAAAAATCAACTCGAAAGGAGAGGTTAGTCCGTGGATTCGTCTCCAGAGGAATACCACCTTACCACAAGCACCTCAAGAGGAGGCTTCTCTCAGCTCTAGGTATGTGGGAGGGACCCTGAGTTTGCAGCCTCAAGTGGAATGGACACCGCGATGCCCTGACTCGAAATAAGGCCGGATATCCCTGCAGTGACTTCAATGCAGGCTCGTCTTGCATCTCCCAGGACGAAAGGATGTCTGAATCCCCTGTGGAAAGCACAGAGAAAGACTTAGTTCCCCACCTCATCGCGACCGATTGCCTCACATCCTTTGAAAACTCCAGAGGTACGCGGAGATCAGTGCCTCCAAAGGAGACGATGCCTGACTCCTCGTGAAACTTGATAGGAGTCCCAGGATTCCTGTGGCACTTGGAAAGGGACACTTGGTCTCCCGCCTCAGCTGGAGAGGCGTCCCAATTGCCCTGCAAAGCCTCGAGGAGAATCCCGAGTTGTCCCTCGCAACTAGGCAGGAGTCCTGACGTGGATGAACAAACACGTGGGTGGAAGGGCCATCCCCGTCGAAACTCGAGAATATACCCCAGGTTCCCGCCGCAACTCGAGAAAAACCATGAGACTTCCCCCTCACCGCGAGATGAGGCCCGATTCCCCTGCACTGCGTGCAGAGCAATTCCGTGTTGCACATCACACATGAAAGGAGCCTTGATTTCCTTCATGGCACTCCAGAGAAACCCCAAGAACACTGTTTCAAGGCTAGAGGGATCCTGAGGTCACTGTAGCAACACGAAAGAGCTCCGTGGGCCAAAAATCAACTCGAGATGAGAGGTTAGTCCCTGGCTTCGACTCCAGAGGAATACCACCTTACCACAAGCACCTCAAGAGGAGGCTTCTCTCAGCTCTATGTATGTGAGAGGGACCCTGAGTTTGCGGCCTCAAGTGGAATGGACACCGCGATGCCCTGACGCGAAATAAGGATGGATATCCCTGCAGTGACTTGAATGCAGGCTCGTCTTGCATCTCCCAAGATGAAAGGATGTCTGAATCCCCTGTGGAGACCACAGAGAAAGACCTAGTTCCCCACCTCATCGCGACCGATAGCCTCACATCCTTTGAAAACTCCAGAGGTACGCGGAGATCAGTGCCTCCAAAGGAGAAGATGCCTGAGTCCTCGTGAAACTTGATAGGAGTCCCAGGATTCCTGTGGCACGTGGAAAGGGACCCTTGGTCTCCCGCCTCAGCTGGAGAGGCGTCCCAATTGCCTTGCCAAGCCTCGAGGAGAATCCCGAGTTGTGTCTCGCAACTAGGCAAGAGTCCTGACGTGGCTGAACAAACACGTGTGTGGAAGGGCCATCCCCGTCGTAACTCGAGAATATACCCCAGGTTCCCGCCGCAACTCGAGAAAAACCATGAGACTTCCCCCTCGCCGCGAGATGAGGCCCGATTCCCCTGCACTGCGTGCAGAGCAATTCCGTGTTGCACATCACACATGAAAGGAGCCTTGATTTCCTTGATGGCACTCCAGAGAAACCCCAAGAACACTGTTTCAAGGCTAGAGGGATCCTGAGGTCACTGTAGCAACACGAAAGAGCTCCGTGGACCAAGAATCAACACGAGATGAGAGGTTAGTCCCTGGCTTCGACTCCTGAGGAATACCACCATACCACAAGCACCTCAAGAGGAGGCTTCTCTCAGCTCTAGGTATGTGAGAGGGATCCTGAGTTTGCCGCCTCAAGTGGAATGGACACCGCAATGCCCTGACTCGACATAAGGCCGGATATCCCTGCAGTGACTTGAATGCAGGCTCGTCTTGCATCTCCCAAGAAGAAAGGATGTCTGAATCCCCTGTGGAGACCACAGAGAAAGACCTAGTTCCCCACCTCATCGCGACAGGAGGCCTCACATCCTTTGAAAACTCCAGAGGTACGCGGAGATCAGTGCCTCCAAAGGAGACGATGCCTGACTCCTCGTGAAACTTGATATGAGTCCCAGGATTCTTGTGGCACGTGGAAAGGGACCCTTGGTCTCCCGCCTCAGCTGGAGAGGCGTCCCAATTGCCGTGCCAAGACTCGAGGAGAATCCCGAGTTGTCCCTCGCAACTAGGCAGGAGTCATGACGTGGCTGAACAAACACGTGGGTGGAAGGGCCATCCCCGTCGTAACTCGAGAATATACCCCAGGTTCCCGCCGCAACTCGAGAAAAACCATGAGACTTCCCCCTCGCCGCGAGATGAGGCCCGATTCCCCTGCACTGCGTGCAGAGCAATTCCGTGTTGCACATCACACATGAAAGGAGCCTTGATTTCCTTGATGGCACTCCAGAGAAACCCCAAGAACACTGTTTCAAGGATAGAGGGATCCTGAGGTCACTGTAGCAACACGAAAGAGCTCCGTGGGCCAAAAATCAACTCGAAAGGAGAGGTTAGTCCGTGGATTCGTCTCCAGAGGAATACCACCTTACCACAAGCACCTCAAGAGGAGGCTTCTCTCAGCTCTAGGTATGTGGGAGGGACCCTGAGTTTGCAGCCTCAAGTGGAATGGACACCGCGATGCCCTGACTCGAAATAAGGCCGGATATCCCTGCAGTGACTTCAATGCAGGCTCGTCTTGCATCTCCCAGGACGAAAGGATGTCTGAATCCCCTGTGGAAAGCACAGAGAAAGACTTAGTTCCCCACCTCATCGCGACCGATAGCCTCACATCCTTTGAAAACTCCAGAGGTACGCGGAGATCAGTGCCTCCAAAGGAGACGATGCCTGACTCCTCGTGAAACTTGATAGGAGTCCCAGGATTCCTGTGGCACTTGGAAAGGGACACTTGGTCTCCCGCCTCAGCTGGAGAGGCGTCCCAATTGCCCTGCCAAGCCTCGAGGAGAATCCCGAGTTGTCCCTCGCAACTAGGCAGGAGTCCTGACGTGGATGAACAAACACGTGGGTGGAAGGGCCATCCCCGTCGAAACTCGAGAATATACCCCAGGTTCCCGCCGCAACTCGAGTAAAACCATGAGACTTCCCCCTCACCGCGAGATGAGGCCCGATTCCCCTGCACTGCGTGCAGAGCAATTCCGTGTTGCACATCACACATGAAAGGAGCCTTGATTTCCTTCATGGCACTCCAGAGAAACCCCAAGAACACTGTTTCAAGGCTAGAGGGATCCTGAGGTCACTGTAGCAACACGAAAGAGCTCCGTGGGCCAAAAATCAACTCGAGATGAGAGGTTAGTCCCTGGCTTCGACTCCAGAGGAATACCACCTTACCACAAGCACCTCAAGAGGAGGCTTCTCTCAGCTCTAGGTATGTGAGAGGGACCCTGAGTTTGCGGCCTCAAGTGGAATGGACACCGCGATGCCCTGACGCGAAATAAGGCTGGATATCCCTGCAGTGACTTGAATGCAGGCTCGTCTTGCATCTCCCAAGATGAAAGGATGTCTGAATCCCCTGTGGAGACCACAGAGAAAGACCTAGTTCCCCACCTTATCGCGACAGGAGGCCTCAAATCCTTTGAAAACTCCAGAGGTTTGCGGAGATCAGTGCCTCCAAAGGAAACGATGCCTGACTCCTCGTGAAACTTGATAGGAGACCCAGGATTCCTGTGGCATGTGGAAAGGGACTCTTGGTCTCCCGTCTCAGCTGGAGAGGCGTCCCAATTGCCCTGCAAAGCCTCGAGGAGAATCCCGAGTTGTCCCTCGCAACGAGGCAGGAGTCCTGACGTCGCTGAAGAAACACGTGGGTGGAAGGGCCATCCCCGTCGTAACTCGAGAATATACCCCAGGTTCCCGCCGCAACTCGAGAAAAACCATGAGACTTCCCCCTCGCCGCGAGATGAGGCCCGATTCCCCTGCACTGCGTGCAGAGCAATTCTGTGTTGCACATCACACATGAAAGGAGCCTTGATTTCCTTCATGGCACTCCAGAGAAACCCCAAGAACACTGTTTCAAGGATAGAGGGATCCTGAGGTCACTGTAGCAACACGAAAGAACTCTGTGGACCAAAAATCAACTCGAAAAGAGAGGTTAGTCCCTGGATTCGTCTCCAGAGGAATACCACCTTACCACAAGCACCTCAAGAGGAGGCTTCTCTCAGCTCTAGGTATGTTAGAGGGACCCTGAGTTGCGGCCTCAAGTGGAATGGACACCGCGATGCCCTGACTCGAAATAAGGCCGGATATCCCTGCAGTGACTTCAATGCAGGCTCGTCTTGCATCTCCCAGGACGAAAGGATGTCTGAATCCCCTGTGGAAAGCACAGAGAAAGACTTAGTTTCCCACCTCTTCGCGACCGGAGGCCTCACATCCTTTGAAAACTCCAGAGGTACGCGGAGATCAGTTCCTCCGAAGGAGACGATGCCTGACTCCTCGTGAAACTTGATAGGAGTCCCAGGATTCCTGTGGCACGTGGAAAGGGACACTTGGTCTCCCGCCTCAGCTGGAGAGGCGTCCCAATTGCCCTGCCAAGCCTCGAGGAGAATCCAGAGTTGTCCCTCGCAACTAGGCAGGAGTCCTGACATGGCTGAACAAACACGTGGGTGGAAGGGCCATCCCCGTCGTAACTCGAGAATATACCCCAGGTTCCCGCCGCAACTCGAGAAAAACCATGAGACTTCCCCCTCGCCGCGAGATGAGGCCCGATTCCCCTGCACTGCGTGCAGAGCAATTCCGTGTTGCACATCACACATGAAAGGAGCCTTGATTTCCTTGATGGCACTCCAGAGAAACCCCAAGAACACTGTTTCAAGGCTAGAGGGATCCTCAGGTCACTGTAACAACACGAAAGAGCTCCGTGGGCCAAAAATCAACTCGAGATGAGAGGTTAGTCCCTGGCTTCGACTCCAGAGGAATACCACCTTACCACAAGCACCTCAAGAGGAGGCTTCTCTCAGCTCTAGGTATGTGAGACGGACCCTGAGTTTGCAGCCTCAAGTGGAATGGACACCGCGATGCCCTGACTCGAAATAAGGCCGGATATCCCTGCAGTGACTTGAATGCAGGCTCGTCTTGCATCTCCCAAGAAGAAAGGATGTCTGAATCCCCTGTGGAGACCACAGAGAAAGACCTAGTTCCCCACCTCATCGCGACCGGAGGCCTCACATCCTTTGAAAACTCCAGAGGTACGCGGAGATCAGTGCCTCCAAAGGAGACGATGCCTGACTCCTCGCGAAACTTGATAGGAGTCCCAGGATTCCTGTGGCACGTGGAAAGGGACACTTGGTCTTCCGCCTCAGCTGGAGAGGCGTTCCAATTGCCCTGCCAAGCCTCGAGGAGAATCCCGAGTTGTGTCTCGCAACTAGGCAAGAGTCCTGACGTGGCTGAACAAACACGTGTGTGGAAGGGCCATCCCCGTCGTAACTCGAGAATATACCCCAGGTTCCCGCCGCAACTCGAGAAAAACCATGAGACTTCCCCCTCGATGCGAGATGAGGCCCGATTCCCCTGTACTGCGTGCAGAGCAATTCCATCTTGCACATCACACATGAAAGGAGCCTTGATTTCCTTGATGGCACTCCAGAGAAACCCCAAGAACACTCTTTCAAGGATAGAGGGATCCTGAGGTCACTGTAGCAACACGAAAGAACTCTGTGGACCAAAAATCAACTCGAAAAGAGAGGTTAGTCCCTGGATTCGTCTCCAGAGGAATACCACCTTACCACAAGCACCTCAAGAGGAGGCTTCTCTCAGCTCTAGGTATGTGAGAGGGACCCTGAGTTGCGGCCTCAAGTGGAATGGACACCGCGATGCCCTGACTCGAAATAAGGCCGGATATCCCTGCAGTGACTTCAATGCAGGCTCGTCTTGCATCTCCCAGGACGAAAGGATGTCTGAATCCCCTGTGGAAAGCACAGAAAAAGACTTAGTTCCCCACCTCATCGCGACCGATAGCCTCACATCCTTTGAAAACTCCAGAGGTACGCGGAGATCAGTGCCTCCAAAGGAGACGATGCCTGATTCCTCGTGAAACTTGATAGGAGTCCCAGGATTCCTGTGGCACTTGGAAAGGGACACTTGGTCTCCCGCCTCAGCTGGAGAGGCGTTCCAATTGCCCTGCCAAGCCTCGAGGAGAATCCCGAGTTGTCCCTCGCAACTAGGCAGGAGTCCTGACGTGGATGAACAAACACGTGGGTGGAAGGGCCATCCCCGTCGTAACTCGAGAATATACCCCAGGTTCCCGCCGCAACTCGAGAAAAACCATGAGACTTCCCCCTCACCGCGAGATGAGGCCCGATTCCCCTGCACTGCGTGCAGAGCAATTCCGTGTTGCACATCACACATGAAAGGAGCCTTGATTTCCTTCATGGCACTCCAGAGAAACCCCAAGAACACTGTTTCAAGGCTAGAGGGATCCTGAGGTCACTGTAGCAACACGAAAGAGCTCTGTGGACCAAAAATCAACTCGAGATGAGAGGTTAGTCCCTGGCTTTGACTCCAGAGGAATACCACCTTACCACAAGCACCTCAAGAGGAGGCTTCTCTCAGCTTTAGGTATGTGAGAGGGACCCTGAGTTTGCGGCCTCAAGTGGAATGGACACCGCGATGCCCTGACTCGAAATAAGGCCGTATATCCCTGCAGTGACTGGAATACAGGCTCGTCTTGCATCTCCCAAGACGAAAGGGTGTCTGAATCCCCTGTGGAGACCACAGAGAAAGACCTAGTTCCCCACCTTATCGCGACAGGAGGCCTCAAATCCTTTGAAAACTCCAGAGGTTTGCGGAGATCAGTGCCTCCAAAGGAAACGATGCCTGACTCCTCGTGAAACTTGATAGGAGACCCAGGATTCCTGTGGCACGTGGAAAGGGACTCTTGGTCTCCCGTCTCAGCTGGAGAGGCGTCCCAATTGCCCTGCAAAGCCTCGAGGAGAATCCCGAGTTGTCCCTCGCAACTAGGCAGGAGTCCTGACGTCGCTGAAGAAACACGTGTGTGGAAGGGCCATCCCCGTCGTAACTCGAGAATATACCCCAGGTTCCCGCCGCAACTCGAGAAAAACCATGAGACTTCCCCCTCGCCGCGAGATGAGGCCCGATTCCCCTGCACTGCGTGCAGAGCAATTCCGTGTTGCACATCACACATGAAAGGAGCCTTGATTTCCTTCATGGCACTCCAGAGAAACCCCAAGAACACTGTTTCAAGGATAGAGGGATCCTGAGGTCACTGTAGCAACACGAAAGAACTCTGTGGACCAAAAATCAACTCGAAAAGAGAGGTTAGTCCCTGGATTCGTCTCCAGAGGAATACCACCTTACCACAAGCACCTCAAGAGGAGGCTTCTCTCAGCTCTAGGTATGTGAGAGGGACCCTGAGTTTGCGGCTTCAAGTGGAATGGACACCGCGATGCCCTGACTCGAAATAAGGCTGGATATCCCTGCAGTGACTTCAATGCAGGCTCGTCTTGCATCTCCCAGGACGAAAGGATGTCTGAATCCCCTGTGGAAAGCACAGAGAAAGATTAGTTTCCCACCTCATCGCGACCGGAGGCCTCACATCCTTTGAAAACTCCAGAGGTACGCGGAGATCAGTGCCTCCAAAGGAGACGATGCTTGACTCCACGCGAAACTTGATAGGAGTCCCAGGATTCCTGTGGCACGTGGAAAGGGACCCTTGGTCTCCCGCCTCAGCTGGAGAGGCGTCCCAATTGCCTTGCCAAGCCTCGAGAAGAATCCCGAGTTGTGTCTCGCAACTAGGCAAGAGTCCTGACGTGGCTGAACAAACACGTGTGTGGAAGGGCCATCCCCGTCGTAACTCGAGAATATACCCCAGGTTCCCGCCGCAACTCGAGAAAAACCATGAGACTTCCCCCTCGATGCGAGATGAGGCCCGATTCCCCTGTACTGCGTGCAGAGCAATTCCATCTTGCACATCACACATGAAAGGAGCCTTGATTTCCTTGATGGCACTCCAGAGAAACCCCAAGAACACTGTTTCAAGGATAGAGGGATCCTGAGGTCACTGTAGCAACACGAAAGAACTCTGTGGACCAAAAATCAACTCGAAAAGAGAGGTTAGTCCCTGGATTCGTCTCCAGAGGAATACCACCTTACCACAAGCACCTCAAGAGGAGGCTTCTCTCAGCTCTAGGTATGTGAGAGGGACCCTGAGTTGCGGCCTCAAGTGGAATGGACACCGCGATGCCCTGACTCGAAATAAGGCTGGATATCCCTGCAGTGACTTCAATGCAGGCTCGTCTTGCATCTCCCAGGACGAAAGGATGTCTGAATCCCCTGTGGAAAGCACAGAAAAAGACTTAGTTCCCCACCTCATCGCGACCGATAGCCTCACATCCTTTGAAAACTCCAGAGGTACGCGGAGATCAGTGCCTCCAAAGGAGACGATGCCTGATTCCTCGTGAAACTTGATAGGAGTCCCAGGATTCCTGTGGCACTTGGAAAGGGACACTTGGTCTCCCGCCTCAGCTGGAGAGGCGTCCCAATTGCCCTGCCAAGCCTCGAGGAGAATCCAGAGTTGTCCCTCGCAACTAGGCAGGAGTCCTGACGTCGCTGAAGAAACACGTGGGTGGAAGGGCCATCCCCGTCGTAACTCGAGAATATACCCCAGGTTCCCGCCGCAACTCGAGAAAAACCATGAGACTTCCCCCTCGCCGCGAGATGAGGCCCGATTCCCCTGCACTGCGTGCAGAGCAATTCTGTGTTGCACATCACACATGAAAGGAGCCTTGATTTCCTTGATGGCACTCCAGAGAAACCCCAAGAACACTGTTTCAAGGCTAGAGGGATCCTGAGGTCACTGTTGCAACACGAAAGAGCTCCGTGGACCCAAAATCAACTCGAGATGAGAGGTTAGTCCCTGGCTTCGACTCCAGAGGAATACCACCTTACCACAAGCACCTCAAGAGGAGGCTTCTCTCAGCTCTAGGTATGTGAGAGGGACCCTGAGTTTGCGGCCTCAAGTGGAATGGACACCGCGATGCCCTGACTCGAAATAAGGCCGGATATCCCTGCAGTGACTGGAATGCAGGCTCGTCTTGCATCTCCCAAGACGGAAGGGTGTCTGAATCCCCTGTGGAGACCACAGAGAAAGACCTAGTTCCCCACCTCATCGCGACAGGAGGCCTCAAATCCTTTGAAAACTCCAGACGTATGCGGAGATCAGTGCCTCCAAAGGAGACGATGCCTGACTCCTCGTGAAACTTGATAGGAGACCCAGGATTCCTGTGGCACGTGGAAAGGGACCCTTGGTCTCCCGTCTCAGCTGGAGAGGCGTCCCAATTGTCCTGCAAAGCCTCGAGGAGAATCCCGAGTTGTCCCTCGCAACTAGGCAGGAGTCCTGACATGGCTGAACACACACGTGTGTGGAAGGGCCATCCCCGTCGTAACTCGAGAATATACCCCAGGTTCCCGCCGCAACTCGAGAAAAACCATGAGACTTCCCCCTCGCCGCGAGATGAGGCCCGATTCCCCTGCACTGCGTGCAGAGCAATTCCGTGTTGCACATCACACATGAAAGGAGCCTTGATTTCCTTGATGGCACTCCAGAGAAACCCCAAGAACACTGTTTCAAGGCTAGAGGGATCCTGAGGTCACTGTAGCAACACGAAAGAGCTCCGTGGGCCAAAAATCAACTCGAAAAGAGAGGTTAGTCCCTGGATTCGTCTCCAGAGGAATACCACCTTACCACAAGCACCTCAAGAGGAGGCTTCTCTCAGCTCTAGGTATGTGAGAGGGACCCTGAGTTTGCGGCCTCAAGTGGAATGGACACCGCGATGCCCTGACTCGAAATAAGGCCGGATATCCCTGCAGTGACTTCAATGCAGCCTCGTCTTGCATCTCCCAAGATGAAAGGATGTCTGAATCCCCTGTGGAGACCACAGAGAAAGACCTAGTTCCCCACCTCATCGCGACCGGAGGCCTCACATCCTTTGAAAACTCCAGAGGTACGCGGAGATCAGTGCCTCCAAAGGACACGATGCCTGACTCCTCGTGAAACTTGATAGGAGTCCCAGGATTCCTGTGACACGTGGAAAGGGACCCTTGGTCTCCCGCCTCAGCTGGAGAGGCGTCCCAATTGCCTTGCCAAGCCTCGAGGAGAATCCCGAGTTGTGTCTCGCAACTAGGCAAGAGTCCTGACGTGGCTGAAAAAACACGTGTGTGGAAGGGCCATCCCCGTCGTAACTCGAGAATATACCCCAGGTTCCCGCCGCAACTCGAGAAAAACCATGAGACTTCCCCCTCGCCGCGAGATGAGGCCCGATTCCCCTGCACTGCGTGCAGAGCAATTCTGTGTTGCACATCACACATGAAAGGAGCCTTGATTTCCTTCATGGCACTCCAGAGAAACCCCAAGAACACTGTTTCAAGGATAGAGGGATCCTGAGGTCACTGTAGCAACACGAAAGAACTCTGTGGACCAAAAATCAACTCGAAAAGAGAGGTTAGTCCCTGGATTCGTCTCCAGAGGAATACCACCTTACCACAAGCACCTCAAGAGGAGGCTTCTCTCAGCTCTAGGTATGTGAGAGGGACCCTGAGTTTGCGGCCTCAAGTGGAATGGACACCGCGATGCCCTGACTCGAAATAAGGCCGGATACCCCTGCAGTGACTTCAATGCAGGCTCGTCTTGCATCTCCCAGGACGAAAGGATGTCTGAATCCCCTGTGGAAAGCACAGAGAAAGACTTAGTTCCCCACCTCATCGCGACCGATAGCCTCACATCCTTTGAAAACTCCAGAGGTACGCGGAGATCAGTGCCTCCAAAGGAGACGATGCCTGACTCCTCGTGAAACTTGATAGGAGTCCCAGGATTCCTGTGGCACGTGGAAAGGGACCCTTAGTCTCCCGCCTCAGCTGGAGAGGCGTCCCAATTGCCTTGCCAAGCCTCGAGGAGAATCCCGAGTTGTGTCTCGCAACTAGGCAAGAGTCCTGACGTGGCTGAACAAACACGTGTGTGGAAGGGCCATCCCCGTCGTAACTCGAGAATATACCCCAGGTTCCCGCCGCAACTCGAGAAAAACCATGAGACTTCCCCCTCGCCGCGAGATGAGGCCCGATTCCCCTGCACTGCGTGCAGAGCAATTCTGTGTTGCACATCACACATGAAAGGAGCCTTGATTTCCTTCATGGCACTCCAGAGAAACCCCAAGAACACTGTTTCAAGGCTAGAGGGATCCTGAGGTCACTGTAGCAACACGAAAGAGCTCCGTGGACCCAAAATCAACTCGAGATGAGAGGTTAGTCCCTGGCTTCGACTCCAGAGGAATACCACCTTACCACAAGCACCTCAAGAGGAGGCTTCTCTCAGCTCTAGGTATGTGAGAGGGACCCTGAGTTTGGGGCCTCAAGTGGAATGGACACCGCGATGCCCTGACTCGAAATAAGGCCGGATATCCCTGCAGTGACTGGAATGCAGGCTCTTCTTGCATCTCCCAAGACGAAAGGGTGTCTGAATCCCCTGTGGAGACCACAGAGAAAGACCTAGTTCCCCACCTCATCGCGACAGGAGGCCTCAAATCCTTTGAAAACTCCAGAGGTATGCGGAGATCAGTGCCTGCAAAGGAGACGATGCCTGACTCCTCGTGAAACTTGATAGGAGCCCCAGGATTCCTGTGGCACATGGAAAGGGACCCTTGGTCTCCCGCCTCAGCTGGAGAGGCGTCCCAATTGCCCTGCAAAGCCTCTAGGAGAATCCCGAGTTGTCCCTCGCAACTAGGCAGGAGTCCTGACGTGGCTGAACACACACGTGGGTGGAAGGGCCATCCCCGTCGTAACTCGAGAATATACCCCAGGTTCCCGCCGCAACTCGAGAAAAACCATGAGACTTCCCCCTCGATGCGAGATGAGGCCCGATTCCCCTGTACTGCGTGCAGAGCAATTCCGTGTTGCACATCACACATGAAAGGAGCCTTGATTTCCTTGATGGCACTCCAGAGATACCCCAAGAACACTGTTTCAAGGCTAGAGGGATCCTGAGGTCACTGTAGCAACACGAAAGAGCTCCGTGGGCCAAAAATCAACTCGAGATGAGAGGTTAGTCCCTGGCTTCGAGTCCAGAGGAATACCACCTTACCACAAGCACCTCAAGAGGAGGCTTCTCTCAGCTCTAGGTATGTGAGAGGGACCCTGAGTTTGCGGCCTCAAGTGGAATGGACACCGCGATGCCCTGACTCGAAATAAGGCCGGGTATCCCTGCAGTGACTTCAATGCAGGCTCGTCTTGCATCTCCCAGGACGAAAGGATGTCTGAATCCCCTGTGGAAAGCACAGAGAAAGACTTAGTTCCCCACCTCATCGCGACCGATTGCCTCACATCCTTTGAAAACTCCAGAGGTACGCGGAGATCAGTGCCTCCAAAGGAGACGATGCCTGACTCCTCGTGAAACTTGATAGGAGTCCCAGGATTCCTGTGGCACTTGGAAAGGGACACTTGGTCTCCCGCCTCAGCTGGAGAGGCGTCCCAATTGCCCTGCCAAGCCTCGAGGAGAATCCAGAGTTGTCCCTCGCAACTAGGCAGGAGTCCTGACGTCGCTGAAGAAACACGTGGGTGGAAGGGCAATCCCCGTCGTAACTCGAGAATATACCCCAGGTTCCCGCCGCAACTCGAGAAAAGCCATGAGACTTCCCCCTCGCCGCGAGATGAGGCCCGATTCCCCTGCACTGCGTGCAGAGCAATTCCGTGTTGCACATCACACATGAAAGGAGCCTTGATTTCCTTGATGGCACTCCAGAGAAACCCCAAGAACACTGTTTCAAGGCTAGAGGGATCCTGAGGTCACTGTAGCAACACGAAAGAGCTCCGTGGACCAAAAATCAACTCGAGATGAGAGGTTAGTCCCTGGCTTCGACTCCAGAGGAATACCACCTTACCACAAGCACCTCAAGAGGAGGCTTCTCTCAGCTCTAGGTATGTGAGAGGGACCCTGAGTTTGCGGCCTCAAGTGGAATGGACACCGCGATGCCCTGACGCAAAATAAGCCTGGATATCCCTGCAGTGACTTGAATGCAGGCTCGTCTTGCATCTCCCAAGATGAAAGGATGTCTGAATCCCCTGTGGAGACCACAGAGAAAGACCTAGTTCCCCACCTCATCGCGACCGGAGGCCTCACATCCTTTGAAAACTCCAGAGGTACGCGGAGATCAGTGCCTCCAAAGGAGACGATGCCTGACTCCTCGTGAAACTTGATAGGAGTCCCAGGATTCCTGTGGCACGTGGAAAGGGACCCTTGGTCTCCCGCCTCAGCTGGAGAGGCGTCCCAATTGCCTTGCCAAGCCTCGAGGAGAATCCCGAGTTGTGTCTCGCAACTAGGCAAGAGTCCTGACGTGGCTGAACAAACACGTGTGTGGAAGGGCCATCCCCGTCGTAACTCGAGAATATACCCCAGGTTCCCGCCGCAACTCGAGAAAAACCATGAGACTTCCCCCTCGCCGCGAGATGAGGCCCGATTCCCCTGCACTGCGTGCAGAGCAATTCTGTGTTGCACATCACACATGAAAGGAGCCTTGATTTCCTTGATGGCACTCCAGAGAAACCCCAAGAACACTGTTTCAAGGCTAGAGGGATCCTGAGGTCACTGTAGCAACACGAAAGAGCTCCGTGGACCAAAAATCAACTCGAGATGAGAGGTTAGTCCCTGGCTTCGACTCCAGAGGAATACCACCTTACCACAAGCACCTCAAGAGGAGGCTTCTCTCAGCTCTAGGTATGTGAGAGGGACCCTGAGTTTGCGGCCTCAAGTGGAATGGACACCGCGATGCCCTGACTCGAAATAAGGCCGGATATCCCTGCAGTGACTTGAATGCAGGCTCGTCTTGCATCTCCCAAGACGAAAGGGTGTCTGAATCCCCTGTGGAGACCACAGAGAAAGAACTAGTTCCCCACCTCATCGCGACAGGAGGCCTCAAATCCTTTGAAAACTCCAGAGGTATGCGGAGATCAGTGCCTCCAAAGGAGACGATGCCTGACTCCTCGTGAAACTTGATAGGAGACCCAGGATTCCTGTGGCACGTGGAGAGGGACCCGTGGTCTCCCGTCTCAGCTGGAGAGGCGTCACAATTGCCCTGCAAAGCCTCGAGGAGAATCCCGAGTTGTCCCTCGCAACTAGGCAGGAGTCCTGACATGGCTGAACACACACGTGTGTGGAAGGGCCATCCCCGTCGTAACTCGAGAATATACCCCAGGTTCCCGCCGCAACTCGAGAAAAACCATGAGACTTCCCCCTCGCCGCGAGATGAGGCCCGATTCCCCTGCACTGCGTGCAGAGCAATTCCGTGTTGCACATCACACATGAAAGGAGCCTTGATTTCCTTCATGGCACTCCAGAGAAACCCCAAGAACACTGTTTCAAGGCTAGAGGGATCCTGAGGTCACTGTGGCAACACGAAAGAGCTCCGTGGACCAAGAATCAACACGAGATGAGAGGTTAGTCCCTGGCTTTGACTCCTGAGGAATACCACCTTACCACAAGCACCTCAAGAGGAGGCTTCTCTCAGCTCTAGGTATGTGAGAGGGATCCTGAGTTTGCGGCCTCAAGTGGAATGGACACCGCGATGCCCTGACTCGAAATAAGGCCGAATATCCCTGCAGTGACTTGAATGCAGGCTCGTCTTGCATCTCCCAAGAAGAAAGGATGTCTGAATCCCCTGTGGAGACCACAGAGAAACACCTAGTTCCCCACCTCATCGCGACCTGAGGCTTCACATCCTTTGAAAACTCCAGAGGTACGCGGAGATCAGTGCCTCCAAAGGAGACGATGCCTGACTCCTCGTGAAACTTGATAGGAGTCCCAGGATTCTTGTGGCACGTGGAAAGGGACCCTTGGTCTCCCGCCTCAGTTGGAGAGGCGTTCCAATTGCCCTGCCAAGCCTCGAGGAGAATCCCGAGTTTTCCCTCGCAACTAGGCAGGAGTCCTGACGTGGCTGAACAAACACGTGGGTGGAAGGGCCATCCCCGTCGTAACTCGAGAATATACCCCAGGTTCCCGCCGCAACTCGAGAAAAACCATGAGACTTCCCCCTCGATGCGAGATGAGGCCCGATTCCCCTGTACTGCGTGCAGAGCAATTCCGTCTTGCACATCACACATGAAAGGAGCCTTGATTTCCTTAATGGCACTCCAGAGAAACCCCAAGAACACTGTTTCAAGGCTAGAGGGATCCTGAGGTCACTGTAGCAACACGAAAGAGCTCTGTGGACCAAAAATCAACTCGAGATGAGAGGTTAGTCCCTGGCTTTGACTCCAGAGGAATACCACCTTACCACAAGCACCTCTAGAGGAGGCTTCTCTCAGCTCTAGGTATGTGAGAGGGACCCTGAGTTTGCGGCCTCAAGTGGAATGGACACCGAGATGCCCTGACTCGAAATAAGGCCGTATATCCCTGCAGTGACTGGAATGCAGGCTCGTCTTGCATCTCCCAAGACGAAAGGGTGTCTGAATCCCCTGTGGAGACCACAGAGAAAGACCTAGTTCCCCACCTTATCGCGACAGGAGGCCTCAAATCCTTTGAAAACTCCAGAGGTTTGCGGAGATCAGTGCCTCCAAAGGAAACGATGCCTGACTCCTCGTGAAACTTGATAGGAGACCCAGGATTCCTGTGGCACGTGGAAAGGGACCCTTAGTCTCCCGCCTCAGCTGGAGAGGCGTCCCAATTGCCCTGCAAAGCCTCGAGGAGAATCCCGAGTTGTCCCTCGCAACTAGGCAGGAGTCCTGACGTCGCTGAAGAAACACGTGTGTGGAAGGGCCATCCCCGTCGTAACTCGAGAATATACCCCAGGTTCCCGCCGCAACTCGAGAAAAACCATGAGACTTCCCCCTCGCCGCGAGATGAGGCCCGATTCCCCTGCACTGCGTGCAGAGCAATTCCGTGTTGCACATCACACATGAAAGGAGCCTTGATTTCCTTCATGGCACTCCAGAGAAACCCCAAGAACACTGTTTCAAGGATAGAGGGATCCTGAGGTCACTGTAGCAACACGAAAGAACTCTGTGGACCAAAAATCAACTCGAAAAGAGAGGTTAGTCCCTGGATTCGTCTCCAGAGGAATACCACCTTACCACAAGCACCTCAAGAGGAGGCTTCTCTCAGCTCTAGGTATGTGAGAGGGACCCTGAGTTTGCGGCTTCAAGTGGAATGGACACCGCGATGCCCTGACTCGAAATAAGGCCGGATATCCCTGCAGTGACTTCAATGCAGGCTCGTCTTGCATCTCCCAGGACGAAAGGATGTCTGAATCCCCTGTGGAAAGCACAGAGAAAGACTTAGTTTCCCACCTCTTCGCGACCGGAGGCCTCACATCCTTTGAAAACTCCAGAGGTACGCGGAGATCAGTGCCTCCAAAGAAGACGATGCCTGACTCCTCGTGAAACTTGATAGGAGTCCCAGGATTCCTGTGGCACTTGGAAAGGGACACTTGGTCTCCCGCCTCAGCTGGAGAGGCGTCCCAATTGCCCTGCCAAGCCTCGAGGAGAATCCAGAGTTGTCCCTCGCAACTAGGCAGGAGTCCTGACGTGGATGAACAAACACGTGGGTGGAAGGGCCATCCCCGTCGTAACTCGAGAATATACCCCAGGTTCCCGCCGCAACTCGAGAAAAACCATGAGACTTCCCCCTCGCCGCGAGATGAGGCCCGATTCCCCTGCACTGCGTGCAGAGCAATTCCGTGTTGCACATCACACATGAAAGGAACCTTGATTTCCTTGATGGCACTCCAGAGAAACCCCAAGAACACTGTTTCAAGGCTAGAGGGATCCTCAGGTCACTGTAACAACACGAAAGAGCTCCGTGGGCCAAAAATCAACTCGAGATGAGAGGTTAGTCCCTGGCGTCGACTCCAGAGGAATACCACCTTACCACAAGCACCTCAAGAGGAGGCTTCTCTCAGCTCTAGGTATGTGAGAGGGACCCTGAGTTTGCAGCCTCAAGTGGAATGGACACCGCGATGCCCTGACTCGAAATAAGGCCGGATATCCCTGCAGTGACTTGAATGCAGGCTCGTCTTGCATCTCCCAAGAAGAAAGGATGTCTGAATCCCCTGTGGAGACCACAGCGAAAGACCTAGTTCCCCACCTCATCGCGACCGGAGGCCTCACATCCTTTGAAAACTCCAGAGGTACGCGGAGATCAGTGCCTCCAAAGGAGACGATGCTTGACTCCTCGCGAAACTTGATAGGAGTCCCAGGATTCCTGTGGCACGTGGAAAGGGACGCTTGGTCTCCCGCCTCAGCTGGTGAGGCGTCCCAATTGCCTTGCCAAGCCTCGAGGAGAATCCCGAGTTGTGTCTCGCAACTAGGCAAGAGTCCTGACGTGGCTGAACAAACACGTGTGTGGAAGGGCCATCCCCGTCGTAACTCGAGAATATACCCCAGGTTCCCGCCGCAACTCGAGAAAAACCATGAGACTTCCCCCTCGATGCGAGATGAGGCCCGATTCCCCTGTACTGCGTGCAGAGCAATTCCATCTTGCACATCACACATGAAAGGAGCCTTGATTTCCTTGATGGCACTCCAGAGAAACCCCAAGAACACTGTTTCAAGGATAGAGGGATCCTGAGGTCACTGTAGCAACACGAATGAACTCTGTGGACCAAAAATCAACTCGAAAAGAGAGGTTAGTCCCTGGATTCGTCTCCAGAGGAATACCACCTTACCACAAGCACCTCAAGAGGAGGCTTCTCTCAGCTCTAGGTATGTGAGAGGGACCCTGAGTTGCGGCCTCAAGTGGAATGGACACCGCGATGCCCTGACTCGAAATAAGGCCGGATATCCCTGCAGTGACTTCAATGCAGGCTCGTCTTGCATCTCCCAGGACGAAAGGATGTCTGAATCCCCTGTGGAAAGCACAGAAAAAGACTTAGTTCCCCACCTCATCGCGACCGATAGCCTCACATCCTTTGAAAACTCCAGAGGTACGCGGAGATCAGTGCCTCCAAAGGAGACGATGCCTGATTCCTCGTGAAACTTGATAGGAGTCCCAGGATTCCTGTGGCACTTGGAAAGGGACACTTGGTCTCCCGCCTCAGCTGGAGAGGCGTCCCAATTGCCCTGCCAAGCCTCGAGGAGAATCCCGAGTTGTCCCTCGCAACTAGGCAGGAGTCCTGACGTGGATGAACAAACACGTGGGTGGAAGGGCCATCCCCGTCGTAACTCGAGAATATACCCCAGGTTCCCGCCGCAACTCGAGAAAAACCATGAGACTTCCCCCTCACCGCGAGATGAGGCCCGATTCCCCTGCACTGCGTGCAGAGGAATTCCGTGTTGCACATCACACATGAAAGGAGCCTTGATTTCCTTCATGGCACTCCAGAGAAACCCCAAGAACACTGTTTCAAGGCTAGAGGGATCCTGAGGTCACTGTAGCAACACGAAAGAGCTCTGTGGACCAAAAATCAACTCGAGATGAGAGGTTAGTCCCTGGCTTTGACTCCAGAGGAATACCACCTTACCACAAGCACCTCAAGAGGAGGCTTCTCTCAGCTTTAGGTATGTGAGAGGGACCCTGAGTTTGCGGCCTCAAGTGGAATGGACACCGCGATGCCCTGACTCGAAATAAGGCCGTATATCCCTGCAGTGACTGGAATGCAGGCTCGTCTTGCATCTCCCAAGACGAAAGGGTGTCTGAATCCCCTGTGGAGACCACAGAGAAAGACCTAGTTCCCCACCTTATCGCGACAGGAGGCCTCAAATCCTTTGAAAACTCCAGAGGTTTGCGGAGATCAGTGCCTCCAAAGGAAACGATGCCTGACTCCTCGTGAAACTTGATAGGAGACCCAGGATTCCTGTGGCACGTGGAAAGGGACTCTTGGTCTCCCGTCTCAGCTGGAGAGGCGTCCCAATTGCCCTGCAAAGCCTCGAGGAGAATCCCGAGTTGTCCCTCGCAACTAGGCAGGAGTCCTGACGTCGCTGAAGAAACACGTGTGTGGAAGGGCCATCCCCGTCGTAACTCGAGAATATACCCCAGGTTCCCGCCGCAACTCGAGAAAAACCATGAGACTTCCCCCTCGCCGCGAGATGAGGCCCGATTCCCCTGCACTGCGTGCAGAGCAATTCCGTGTTGCACATCACACATGAAAGGAGCCTTGATTTCCTTCATGGCACTCCAGAGAAACCCCAAGAACACTGTTTCAAGGATAGAGGGATCCTGAGGTCACTGTAGCAACACAAAAGAACTCTGTGGACCAAAAATCAACTCGAAAAGAGAGGTTAGTCCCTGGATTCGTCTCCAGAGGAATACCACCTTACCACAAGCACCTCAAGAGGAGGCTTCTCTCAGCTCTAGGTATGTGAGAGGGACCCTGAGTTTGCGGCTTCAAGTGGAATGGACACCGCGATGCCCTGACTCGAAATAAGGCCGGATATCCCTGCAGTGACTGGAATGCAGGCTCGTCTTGCATCTCCCAAGACGAAAGGGTGTCTGAATCCCCTGTGCAAAGCACAGAGAAAGATTAGTTTCCCACCTCATCGCGACCGGAGGCCTCACATCCTTTGAAAACTCCAGAGGTACGCGGAGATCAGTGTCTCCAAAGGAGACGATGCCTGACTCCTCGTGAAACTTGATAGGAGTCCCAGGATTCCTGTGGCACTTGGAAAGGGACACTTGGTCTCCCGCCTCAGCTGGAGAGGCGTCCCAATTGCCCTGCCAAGCCTCGAGGAGAATCCAGAGTTGTCCCTCGCAACTAGGCAGGAGTCCTGACGTGGCTGAACAAACACGTGGGTGTAAGGGCCATCCCCGTCGTAACTCGAGAATATACCCCAGGTTCCCGCCGCAACTCGAGAAAAACCATGAGACTTCCCCCTCGCCGCGAGATGAGGCCCGATTCCCCTGCACTGTGTGCAGAGCAATTCCGTGTTGCACATCACACATGAAAGGAGCCTTGATTTCCTTGATGGCACTCCAGAGAATCCCCAAGAACACTGTTTCAAGGCTAGAGGGATCCTCAGGTCACTGTAACAACACGAAAGAGCTCCGTGGGCCAAAAATCAACTCGAGATGAGAGGTTAGTCCCTGGCTTCGACTCCAGAGGAATACCACCTTACCACAAGCACCTCAAGAGGAGGCTTCTCTCAGCTCTAGGTATGTGAGAGGGACCCTGAGTTTGCAGCCTCAAGTGGAATGGACACCGCGATGCCCTGACTCGAAATAAGGCCGGATATCCCTGCAGTGACTGGAATGCAGGCTCGTCTTGCATCTCCCAAGACGAAAGGGTGTCTGAATCCCCTGTGGAGACCACAGAGAAAGACCTAGTTCCCCACCTCATCGCGACAGGAGGCCTCAAATCCTTTGAAAACTCCAGACGTATGCGGAGATCAGTGCCTCCAAAGGAGACGATGCCTGACTCCTCGTGAAACTTGATAGGAGACCCAGGATTCCTGTGGCACGTGGAAAGGGACCCTTGGTCTCCCGTCTCAGCTGGAGAGGCGTCCCAATTGTCCTGCAAAGCCTCGAGGAGAATCCCGAGTTGTCCCTCGCAACTAGGCAGGAGTCCTGACATGGCTGAACACACACGTGTGTGGAAGGGCCATCCCCGTCGTAACTCGAGAATATACCCCAGGTTCCCGCCGCAACTCGAGAAAAACCATGAGACTTCCCCCTCGCCGCGAGATGAGGCCCGATTCCCCTTCACTGCGTGCAGAGCAATTCCGTGTTGCACATCACACATGAAAGGAGCCTTGATTTCCTTGATGGCACTCCAGAGAAACCCCAAGAACACTGTTTCAAGGCTAGAGGGATCCTGAGGTCACTGTAGCAACACGAAAGAGCTCCGTGGGCCAAAAATCAACTCGAAAAGAGAGGTTAGTCCCTGGATTCGTCTCCAGAGGAATACCACCTTACCACAAGCACCTCAAGAGGAGGCTTCTCTCAGCTCTAGGTATGTGAGAGGGACCCTGAGTTTGCGGCCTCAAGTGGAATGGACACCGCGATGCCCTGACTCGAAATAAGGCCGGATATCCCTGCAGTGACTTCAATGCAGGCTCGTCTTGCATCTCCCAAGATGAAAGGATGTCTGAATCCCCTGTGGAGACCACAGAGAAAGACCTAGTTCCCCACCTCATCGTGACCGGAGGCCTCACATCCTTTGAAAACTCCAGAGGCACGCGGAGATCAGTGCCTCCAAAGGAGACGATGCCTGACTCCTCGTGAAACTTGATAGGAGTCCCAGGATTCCTGTGGCACGTGGAAAGGGACCCTTGGTCTCACGCCTCAGCTGGAGAGGCGTCCCAATTGCCTTGCCAAGCCTCGAGGAGAATCCCGAGTTGTGTCTCGCAACTAGGCAAGAGTCCTGACGTGGCTGAACAAACACGTGTGTGGAAGGGCCATCCCCGTCGTAACTCGAGAATATACCCCAGGTTCCCGCCGCAACTCGAGAAAAACCATGAGACTTCCCCCTCGCCGCGAGATGAGGCCTGATTCCCCTGCACTGCGTGCAGAGCAATTCTGTGTTGCACATCACACATGAAAGGAGCCTTGATTTCCTTCATGGCACTCCAGAGAAACCCCAAGAACACTATTTCAATGCTAGAGGGATCCTGAGGTCACTGTAGCAACACGAAAGAGCTCCGTGGACCCAAAATCAACTCGAGATGAGAGGTTAGTCCCTGGCTTCGACTCCAGAGGAATACCACCTTACCACAAGCACCTCCAGAGGAGGCTTCTCTCAGCTCTAGGTATGTGAGAGGGACCCTGAGTTTGCGGCCTCAAGTGGAATGGACACCGCGATGCCCTGACTCGAAATAAGGCCGGATATCCCTGCAGTGACTGGAATGCAGGCTCGTCTTGCATCTCCCAAGACGAAAGGGTGTCTGAATCCCCTGTGGAGACCACAGAGAAAGACCTATTTCCCCACCTCATCGCGACAGGAGGCCTCAAATCCTTTGAAAACTCCAGAGGTATGCGGAGATCAGTGCCTCCAAAGGAGACGATGCCTGACTCCTCGTGAAACTTGATAGGAGACCCAGGATTCCTGTGGCACGTGGAAAGGGACCCTTGGTCTCCCGTCTCAGCTGGGGAGGCGACCCAATTGCCCTGCAAAGCCTCGAGGAGAATCCCGAGTTGTCCCTCGCAACTAGGCAGGAGTCCTGACATGGCTGAACACACACGTGTGTGGAAGGGCCATCCCCGTCGTAACTCGAGAATATACCCCAGGTTCCCGCCGCAACTCGAGAAAAACCATGAGACTTCCCCCTCGCAGCGAGATGAGGCCCGATTCCCCTGCACTGCGTGCAGAGCAATTCCGTGTTGCACATCACACATGAAAGGAGCCTTGATTTCCTTGATGGCACTCCAGAGAAACCCCAAGAACACTATTTCAAGGCTAGAGGGATCCTGAGGTCACTGTAGCAACACGAAAGAGCTCCGTGGACCAAGAATCAACACGAGATGAGAGGTTAGTCCATGGCTTCGACTCCTGAGGAATACCACCTTACCACAAGCACCTCAAGAGGAGGCTTCTCTCAGCTCTAGGTATGTGAGAGGGATCCTGAGTTTGCGGCCTCAAGTGGAATGGACACTGCGATGCCCTGACGCGAAATAAGGCCGGATATCCCTGCAGTGACTTGAATGCAGGCTCGTCTTGCATCTCCCAAGAAGAAAGGATGTCTGAATCCCCTGTGGAGACCACAGAGAAACACCTAGTTCCCCACCTCATCGCGACCGGAGGCCTCACATCCTTTGAAAACTCCAGAGGTACGCGGAGATCAGTGCCTCCAAAGGAGACGATGCCTGACTCCTCGTGAAACTTGATAGGAGTCCCAGAATTCTTGTGGCACGTGGAAAGGGACCCTTGGTCTCCCGCCTCAGCTGGAGAGGCGTCCCAATTGCCCTGTCAAGCCTCGAGGAGAATCCCGAGTTGTCCCTCGCAACTAGGCAGGAGTCCTGACGTGGATGAACAAACACGTGGGTGGAAGGGCCATCCCCGTCGTAACTCGAGAATATACCCCAGGTTCCCGCCGCAACTCGAGAAAAACCATGAGACTTCCCCCTCGATGCGAGATGAGGCCGGATTCCCCTGTACTGCGTGCAGAGCAATTCCGTCTTGCACATCACACATGAAAGGAGCCTTGATTTCCTTGATGGCACTCCAGAGAAACCCCAAGAACACTGTTTCAAGGATAGAGGGATCCTGAGGTCACTGTAGCAACACGAAAGAACTCTGTGGACCAAAAATCAACTCGAAAAGAAAGGTTAGTCCCTGGATTCGTCTCCAGAGGAATACCACCTTACCACAAGCACCTCAAGAGGAGGCTTCTCTCAGCTCTAGGTATGTGAGAGGGACCCTGAGTTTGCGGCCTTAAGTGGAATGGACACCGCGATGCCCTGACTCGAAATAAGGCCGGATACCCCTGCAGTGACTTCAATGCAGGCTCGTCTTGCATCTCCCAGGACGAAAGGATGTCTGAATCCCCTGTGGAAAGCACAGAGAAAGACTTAGTTCCCCACCTCATCGCGACCGATAGCCTCACATCCTTTGAAAACTCCAGAGGTACGCGGAGATCAGTGCCTCCAAAGGAGACGATGCCTGACTCCTCGTGAAACTTGATAGGAGTCCCAGGATTCCTGTGGCACTTGGAAAGGGACACTTGGTCTCCCGCCTCAGCTGCAGAGGCGTCCCAATTGCCCTGCCAAGCCTCGAGAAGAATCCAGAGTTGTCCCTCGCAACTAGGCAGGAGTCCTGACGTCGCTGAAGAAACACGTGGGTGGAAGGGCCATCCCCGTCGTAACTCGAGAATATACCCCAGGTTCCCGCCGCAACTCGAGAAAAACAATGAGACTTCCCCCTCGCCGCGAGATGAGGCCCGATTCCCCTGCACTGCGTGCAGAGCAATTCCGTGTTGCACATCACACATGAAAGGAGCCTTGATTTCCTTGATGGCACTCCAGAGAAACCCCAAGAACACTGTTTCAAGGCTAGAGGGATCCTGAGGTCACTGTAGCAACACGAAAGAGCTCCGTGGGCCAAAAATCAACTCGAGATGAGAGGTTAGTCCCTGGCTTCGACTCCAGAGGAATACCACCTTACCACAAGCACCTCAAGAGGAGGCTTCTCTCAGCTCTAGGTATGTGAGAGGGACCCTGAGTTTGCGGCTTCAAGTGGAATGGACACCGCGATGCCCTGACGCGAAATAAGGCTGGATATCCCTGCAGTGACTTGAATGCAGGCTCGTCTTGCATCTCCCAAGAAGAAAGGAAGTCTGAATACCCTGTGGAGACCACAGAGAAAGATCTAGTTCCCCACCTCATCGCGACCGGAGGCCTCACATCCTTTGAAAACTCCAGAGGTACGCGGAGATCAGTGCCTCCAAAGGAGACGATGCCTGACTCCTCGTGAAACTTGATAGGAGTCCCAGGATTCCTGTGGCACGTGGAAAGGGACCCTTAGTCTCCCGCCTCAGCTGGAGAGGCGTCCCAATTGCCTTGCCAAGCCTCGAGGAGAATCCCGAGTTGTGTCTCGCAACTAGGCAAGAGTCCTGACGTGGCTGAACAAACACGTGTGTGGAAGGGCCATCCCCGTCGTAACTCGAGAAAATACCCCAGGTTCCCGCCGCAACTCGAGAAAAACCATGAGACTTCCCCCTCGCCACGAGATGAGGCCCGATTCCCCTGCACTGCGTGCAGAGCAATTCTGTGTTGCACATCACACATGAAAGGAGCCTTGATTTCCTTCATGGCACTCCAGAGAAACCCCAAGAACACTGTTTCAAGGCTAGAGGGATCCTGAGGTCACTGTAGCAACACGAAAGAGCTCCGTGGACCCAAAATCAACTCGAGATGAGAGGTTAGTCCCTGGCTTCAAGTCCAGAGGAATACCACCTTACCACAAGCACCTCAAGAGGAGGCTTCTCTCAGCTCTAGGTATGTGAGAGGGACCCTGAGTTTGCGGCCTCAAGTGGAATGGACACCGCGATGCCCTGACTCGAAATAAGGCCGGATATCCCTGCAGTGACTTCAATGCAGGCTCGTCTTGCATCTCCCAGGACGAAAGGATGTCTGAATCCCCTGTGGAAAGCACACAGAAATACTTAGTTCCCCACCTCATCGCGACCGATTGCCTCACATCCTTTGAAAATTCCAGAGGTACGCGGAGATCAGTGCCTCCAAAGGAGACGATGACTGACTCCTCGTGAAACTTGATAGGAGTCCCAGGATTCCTGTGGCACTTGGAAAGGGACACTTGGTCTCCCGCCTCAGCTGGAGAGGCGTCCCAATTGCCCTGCCAAGCCTCGAGGAGAATCCAGAGTTGTCCCTCGCAGCTAGGCAGGAGTCCTGACGTCGCTGAAGAAACACGTGGGTGGAAGGGCAATCCCCGTCGTAACTCGAGAATATACCCCAGGTTCCCGCCGCAACTCGAGAAAAGCCATGAGACTTCCCCCTCGCCGCGAGATGAGGCCCGATTCCCCTGCACTGCGTGCAGAGCAATTCCGTGTTGCACATCACACATGAAAGGAGCCCTGATTTCCTTGATGGCACTCCAGAGAAACCCCAAGAACACTGTTTCAAGGCTAGAGGGATCCTGAGGTCACTGTAGCAACACGAAAGAGCTCCGTGGACCAAAAATCAACTCGAGATGAGAGGTTAGTCCCTGGCTTCGACTCCAGAGGAATACCACCTTACCACAAGCACCTCAAGAGGAGGCTTCTCTCAGCTCTAGGTATGTGAGAAGGACCCTGAGTTTGTGGCCTCAAGTGGAATGGACACCGCGATGCCCTGACGCAAAATAAGCCTGGATATCCCTGCAGTGACTTGAATGCAGGCTCGTCTTGCATCTCCCAAGATGAAAGGTTGTCTGAATCCCCTGTGGAGACCACAGAGAAAGACCTAGTTCCCCACCTCATCGCGACCGGAGGCCTCACATCCTTTGAAAACTCCAGAGGTACGCGGAGATCAGTGCCTAGAAAGGAGACGATGCCTGACTCCTCGTGAAACTTGATAGGAGTCCCAGGATTCCTGTGGCACGTGGAAAGGGACCCTTGGTCTCACGCCTCAGCTGGAGAGGCGTCCCAATTGCCTTGCCAAGCCTCGAGGAGAATCCCGAGTTGTGTCTCGCAACTAGGCAAGAGTCCTGACGTGGCTGAACAAACACGTGTGTGGAAGGGCCATCCCCGTCGTAACTCGAGAATATACCCCAGGTTCCCGCCGCAACTCGAGAAAAACCATGAGACTTCCCCCTCGCCGCGAGATGAGGCCCGATTCCCCTGCACAGCGTGCAGAGCAATTCTGTGTTGCACATCACACATGAAAGGAGCCTTGATTTCCTTGATGGCACTCCAGAGAAACCCCAAGAACACTGTTTCAAGGCTAGAGGGATCCTGAGGTCACTGTAGCAACACGAAAGAGCTCCGTGGACCAAAAATCAACTCGAGATGAGAGGTTAGTCCCTGGCTTCGACTCCAGAGGAATACCACCTTACCACAAGCACCTCAAGAGGAGGCTTCTCTCAGCTCTAGGTATGTGAGAGGGACCCTGAGTTTGCGGCCTCAAGTGGAATGGACACCGCGATGCCCTGACTCGAAATAAGGCCGGATATCCCTGCAGTGACTGGAATGCAGGCTCGTCTTGCATCTCCCAAGACGAAAGGGTGTCTGAATCCCCTGTGGAGACCACAGAGAAAGAACTAGTTCCCCACCTCATCGCGACAGGAGGCCTCAAATCCTTTGAAAACTCCAGAGGTATGCGGAGATCAGTGCCTCCAAAGGAGACGATGCCTGACTCCTCGTGAAACTTGATAGGAGACCCAGGATTCCTGTGGCACGTGGAGAGGGACCCGTGGTCTCCCGTCTCAGCTGGAGAGGCGTCACAATTGCCCTGCAAAGCCTCGAGGAGAATCCCGAGTTGTCCCTCGCAACTAGGCAGGAGTCCTGACATGGCTGAACACACACGTGTGTGGAAGGGCCATCCCCGTCGTAACTCGAGAATATACCCCAGGTTCCCGCCGCAACTCGAGAAAAACCATGAGACTTCCCCCTCGCCGCGAGATGAGGCCCGATTCCCCTGCACTGCGTGCAGAGCAATTCCGTGTTGCACATCACACATGAAAGGAGCCTTGATTTCCTTGATGGCACTCCAGAGAAACCCCAAGAACACTGTTTCAAGGCTAGAGGGATCCTGAGGTCACTGTGGCAACACGAAAGAGCTCCGTGGACCAAGAATCAACACGAGATGAGAGGTTAGTCCCTGGCTTTGACTCCTGAAGAATACCACCTTACCACAAGCACCTCAAGAGGAGGCTTCTCTCAGCTCTAGGTATGTGAGAGGGATCCTGAGTTTGCGGCCTCAAGTGGAATGGACACCGCGATGCCCTGACTCGAAATAAGGCCGAATATCCCTGCAGTGACTTGAATGCAGGCTCGTCTTGCATCTCCCAAGAAGAAAGGATGTCTGAATCCCCTGTGGAGACCATAGAGAAACACCTAGTTCCCCACCTCATGGCTACCGGAGGCCTCACATCCTTTGAAAACTCCAGAGGTACGCGGAGATCAGTGCCTCCAAAGGAGACGATGCCTGACTCCTCGTGAAACTTGATAGGAGTCCCAGGATTCTTGTGGCACGTGGAAAGGGACCCTTGGTCTCCCGCCTCAGCTGGAGAGGCGTTCCAATTGCCCTGCCAAGCCTCGAGGAGAATCCCGAGTTTTCCCTCGCAACTAGGCAGGAGTCCTGACGTGGCTGAACAAACACGTGGGTGGAAGGGCCATCCCCGTCGTAACTCGAGAATATACCCCAGGTTCCCGCCGCAACTCGAGAAAAACCATGAGACTTCCCCCTCGATGCGAGATGAGGCCCGATTCCCCTGTACGGCGTGCAGAGCAATTCCGTCTTGCACATCACACATGAAAGGAGCCTTGATTTCCTTGATGGCACTCCAGAGAAACCCCAAGAACACTGTTTCAAGGATAGAGGGATCCTGAGGTCACTGTAGCAACACGAAAGAACTCTGTGGACCAAAAATCAACTCGAAAAGAGAGGTTAGTCCCTGGATTCGTCTCCAGAGGAATACCACCTTACCACAAGCACCTCAAGAGGAGGCTTCTCTCAGCTCTAGGTATGTGAGAGGGACCCTGAGTTTGCGGCCTCAAGTGGAATGGACACCGCGATGCCCTGACTCGAAATAAGGCCGGATATCCCTGCAGTGACTTCAATGCAGGCTCGTCTTGCATCTCCCAGGACGAAAGGATGTCTGAATCCCCTGTGGAAAGCACAGAGAAAGACTTAGTTCCCCACCTCATCGCGACCGATAGCCTCACATCCTTTGAAAACTCCAGAGGTCCGCGGAGATCAGTGCCTCCAAAGGAGACGATGCCTGACTCCTCGTGAAACTTGATAGGAGTCCCAGGATTCCTGTGGCACTTGGAAAGGGACACTTGGTCTCCCGCCTCAGCTGGAGAGGCGTCCCAATTGCCCTGCCAAGCCTCGAGGAGAATCCAGAGTTGTCCCTCGCAACTAGGCAGGAGTCCTGACGTCGCTGAAGAAACACGTGGGTGGAAGGGCCATCCCCGTCGTAACTCGAGAATATACCCCAGGTTCCCGCCGCAACTCGAGAAAAACCATGAGACTTCCCCCTCGCCGCGAGATGAGGCCCGATTCCCCTGCACTGCGTGCAGAGCAATTCCGTGTTGCACATCACACATGAAAGGAGCCTTGATTTCCTTGATGGCACTCCAGAGAAACCCCAAGAACACTGTTTCAAGGCTAGAGGGATCCTGAGGTCACTGTAGCAACACGAAAGAGCTCCGTGGGCCAAAAATCAACTCGAGATGAGAGGTTAGTCCCTGGCTTCGACTCCAGAGGAATACCACCTTACCACAAGCACCTCAAGAGGAGGCTTCTCTCAGCTCTAGGTATGTGAGAGGACCCTGAGTTTGCGGCCTCAAGTGGAATGGACACCGCGATGCCCTGACGCGAAATAAGGCCCAATATCCCTGCAGTGACTTGAATGCAGGCTCGTCTTGCATCTCCCAAGATGAAAGGATGTCTGAATCCCCTGTGGAGACCACAGAGAAAGAACTAGTTCCCCACCTCATCGCGACAGGAGGCCTCAAATCCTTTGAAAACTCCAGAGGTATGCGGAGATCAGTGCCTCCAAAGGAGACGATGCCTGACTCCTCGTGAAACTTGATAGGAGACCCAGGATTCCTGTGGCACGTGGAGAGGGACCCTTGGTCTCCCGTCTCAGCTGGAGAGGCGTCACAATTGCCCTGCAAAGCCTCGAGGAGAATCCCGAGTTGTCCCTCGCAACTAGGCAGGAGTCCTGACATGGCTGAACACACACGTGTGTGGAAGGGCCATCCCCGTCGTAACTCGAGAATATACCCCAGGTTCCCGCCGCAACTCGAGAAAAACCATGAGACTTCCCCCTCGCCGCGAGATGAGGCCCGATTCCCCTGCACTGCGTGCAGAGCAATTCCGTGTTGCACATCACACATGAAAGGAGCCTTGATTTCCTTGATGGCACTCCAGAGAAACCCCAAGAACACTGTTTCAAGGCTAGAGGGATCCTGAGGTCACTGTAGCAACACCAAAGAGCTCCGTGGACCAAGAATCAACACGAGATGAGAGGTTAGTCCCTGGCTTCGACTCCTGAGGAATACCACCTTACCACAAGCACCTCAAGAGGAGGCTTCTCTCAGCTCTAGGTATGTGAGAGGGACCCTGAGTTTGCGGCCTCAAGTGGAATGGACACCGCGATGCCCTGACTCGAAATAAGGCCGGATATCCCTGCAGTGACTTGAATGCAGGCTCGTCTTGCATCTCCCAAGAAGAAAGGATGTCTGAATCCCCTGTGGAGACCACAGAGAAAGACCTAGTTCCCCACCTCATCGCGACCGGAGGCCTCACATCCTTTGAAAACTCCAGAGGTACGCGGAGATCAGTGCCTCCAAAGGAGACGATGCCTGACTCCTCGTGAAACTTGATAGGAGTCCCAGGATTCTTGTGGCACGTGAAAAGGGACCCTTGGTCTCCCGCCTCAGCTGGAGAGGCGTCCCAATTGCCCTGCCAAGCCTCGAGGAGAATCCCGAGTTGTCCCTCGCAATTAGGCAGGAGTCCTGACGTGGCTGGATAAACACATGGGTGGAAGGGCCATCCCCGTCGTAACTCGAGAATATACCCCAGGTTCCCGCCGCAACTCGAGAAAAACCATGAGACTTCCCCCTCGATGCGAGATGAGGCCCGATTCCCCTGTACTGCGTGCAGAGCAATTCCGTCTTGCACATCACACATGAAAGGAACCTTGATTTCCTTGATGGCACTCCAGAGAAACCCCAAGAACACTGTTTCAAGGCTAGAGGGATCCTGAGGTCACTGTAGCAACACGAAAGAGCACCGTGGGCCAAAAATCAACTCGAGATGAGAAGTTAGTCCCTGGCTTCGACTCCAGAGGAATACCACCTTACCACAAGCACCTCAAGAGGAGGCTTCTCTCAGCTCTAAGTATGTGAGAGGGATCCTGAGTTTGCGGCCTCAAGTGGAATGGACACCGCGATGCCCTGACTCGAAATAAGGCCGGATATCCCTGCAGTGACTTGAATGCAGGCTCGTCTTGCATCTCCCAAGAAGAAAGGATGTCTGAATCCCCTGTGGAGACCACAAAGAAAGACCTAGGTCCCCACCTCATCGCGACCGGAGGCCTCACATCCTTTGAAAACTCCAGAGGTACGCGGAGATCAGTGCCTCCAAAGGAGACGATGCCTGACTCCTCGTGAAACTTGACAGGAGTCCCAGGATTCTTGTGGCACGTGGAAAGGGACCCTTGGTCTCCCGCCTCAGCTGGAGAGGCGTTCCAATTGCCCTACCAAGCCTCGAGGAGGATCCCGCATTGTCCCTCGCAACTAGGCAGGAGTCCTGACGTGGCTGAACAAACACGTGGGTGGAAGGGCCATCCCCGTCGTAACTCGAGAATATACCCCAGGTTCCCGCCGCAACTCGAGAAAAACCATGAGACTTGCCCCTCGATGCGAGATGAGGCCCGATTCCCCTGTACTGCTTGCAGAGCAATTCCGTCTTGCACATCACACATGAAAGGAGCCTTGATTTCCTTGATGGCACTCCAGAGAAACCCCAAGAACACTGTTTCAAGGCTAGAGGGATCCTGAGGTCACTGTAGCAACACGAAAGAACTCTGTGGACCAAAAATCAACTCGAAAATAGAGGTTAGTCCCATGATTCGTCTCCAGAGGAATACCACCTTACCACAAGCACCTCAAGAGGAGGCTTCTCTCAGCTCTAGGTATGTGAGAGGGACCCTGAGTTTGCGGCCTCAAGTGGAATGGACACCGCGATGCCCTGACTCGAAATAGGGCCGGATATCCCTGCAGTGACTTCAATGCAGGCTCGTCTTGCATCTCCCAGGACGAAAGGATGTCTGAATCCCCTGTGGAAAGCACAGAGAAAGACTTAGTTCCCCACCTCATCGCGACCGATAGCCTCACATCCTTTGAAAACTCCAGAGGTACGCGGAGATCAGTGCCTCCAAAGGAGACGATGCCTGACTCCTCGTGAAACTTGATAGGAGTCCCAGGATTCCTGTGGCACTTGGAAAGGGACACTTGGTCTCCCGCCTCAGCTGGAGAGGCGTCCCAATTGCCCTGCCAAGCCTCGAGGAGAATCCAGAGTTGTCCCTCGCAACTAGGCAGGAGTCCTGACGTCGCTGAAGAACCACGTGGGTGGAAGGGCCATCCCCGTCGTAACTCGAGAATATACCCCAGGTTCCCGCCGCAACTCGAGAAAAACCATGAGACTTCCCCCTCGCCGCGAGATGAGGCCCGATTCCCCTGCACTGCGTGCAGAGCAATTCCGTGTTGCACATCACACATGAAAGGAGCTTGATTTCCTTGATGGCACTCCAGAGAAACCCCAAGAACACTGTTTCAAGGCTAGAGGGATCCTGAGGTCACTGTAGCAACACGAAAGAGCTCCGTGGACCAAAAATCAACTCGAGATGAGAGGTTAGTCCCTGGCTTCGACTCCAGAGGAATACCACCTTACCACAAGCACCTCAAGAGGAGGCTTCTCTCAGCTCTAGGTATGTGAGAGGGACCCTGAGTTTGCGGCCTCAAGTGGAATGGACACCGCGATGCCCTGACTCGAAATAAGGCCGGATATCCCTGCAGTGACTTGAATGCAGGCTCGTCTTGCATCTCCCAAGATGAAAGGATGTCTGAATCCCCTGTGGAGACCACAGAGAAAGACCTAGTTCCCCACCTCATGGCGACCGGAGGCCTCACATCCTTTGAAAACTCCAGAGGTACGCGGAGATCAGTGCCTCCAAAGGAGACGATGCCTGACTCCTCGTGAAACTTGATAGGAGTCCCAGGATTGCTGTGGCACGTGGAAAGGGACCCTTGGTCTCCCGCCTCAGCTGGAGAGGAGTCCCAATTGCCTTGCCAAGCCTCGAGGAGAATCCCGAGTTGTGTCTCGCAACTAGGCAAGAGTCCTGACGTGGCTGAACAAACACGTGGGTGGAAGGGCCATCCCCGTCGTAACTCGAGAATATACCCCAGGTTCCCGCCGCAACTCGAGAAAAACCATGAGACTTCCCCCTCGCCGCGAGATGAGGCCCGATTCCCCTGCACTGCGTGCAGAGCAATTCCGTGTTGCACATCACACATGAAAGGAGCCTTGATTTCCTTGATGGCACTCCAGAGAAACCCCAAGAACACTGTTTCAAGGCTAGAGGGATCCTGAGGTCACTGTAGCAACACCAAAGAGCTCCGTGGACCAAGAATCAACACGAGATGAGAGGTTAGTCCCTGGCTTCGACTCCTGAGGAATACCACCTTACCACAAGCACCTCAAGAGGAGGCTTCTCTCAGCTCTAGGTATGTGAGAGGGACCCTGAGTTTGCGGCCTCAAGTGGAATGGACACCGCGATGCCCTGACTCGAAATAAGGCCGGATATCCCTGCAGTGACTTGAATGCAGGCTCGTCTTGCATCTCCCAAGAAGAAAGGATGTCTGAATCCCCTGTGGAGACCACAGAGAAAGACCTAGTTCCCCACCTCATCGCGACCGGAGGCCTCACATCCTTTGAAAACTCCAGAGGTACGCGGAGATCAGTGCCTCCAAAGGAGACGATGCCTGACTCCTCGTGAAACTTGATAGGAGTCCCAGGATTCTTGTGGCACGTGAAAAGGGACCCTTGGTCTCCCGCCTCAGCTAGAGAGGCGTCCCAATTGCCCTGCCAAGCCTCGAGGAGAATCCCGAGTTGTCCCTCGCAACTAGGCAGGAGTCCTGACGTGGCTGGACAAACACATGGGTGGAAGGGCCATCCCCGTCGTAACTCGAGAATATACCCCAGGTTCCCGCCGCAACTCGAGAAAAACCATGAGACTTCCCCCTCGATGGGAGATGAGGCCCGATTCCCCTGTACTGCGTGCAGAGCAATTCCGTCTTGCACATCACACATGAAAGGAACCTTGATTTCCTTGATGGCACTCCAGAGAAACCCCAAGAACACTGTTTCAAGGCTAGAGGGATCCTGAGGTCACTGTAGCAACACGAAAGAGCACCGTGGGCCAAAAATCAACTCGAGATGAGAAGTTAGTCCCTGGCTTCGACTCCAGAGGAATACCACCTTACCACAAGCACCTCAAGAGGAGGCTTCTCTCAGCTCTAGGTATGTGAGAGGGACCCTGAGTTTGCGGCCTCAAGTGGAATGGACACCGCGATGCCCTGACTCGAAATAAGGCCGGATATCCCTGCAGTGACTTGAATGCAGGCTCGTCTTGCATCTCCCAAGATGAAAGGATGTCTGAATCCCCTGTGGAGACCACAGAGAAAGACCTAGTTCCCCACCTCATGGCGACCGGAGGCCTCACATCCTTTGAAAACTCCAGAGGTACGCGGAGATCAGTGCCTCCAAAGGAGACGATGCCTGACTCCTCGTGAAACTTGATAGGAGTCCCAGGATTCCTGTGGCACGTGGAAAGGGACCCTTGGTCTCCCGCCTCAGCTGGAGAGGCGTCCCAATTGCCTTGCCAAGCCTCGAGGAGAATCCCGAGTTGTGTCTCGCAACTAGGCAAGAGTCCTGACGTGGCTGAACAAACACGTGTGTGGAAGGGCCATCCCCGTCGTAACTCGAGAATATACCCCAGGTTCCCGCCGCAACTCGAGAAAAACCATGAGACTTCCCCCTCGCCGCGAGATGAGGCCCGATTCCCCTGAACTGCCTGCAGAGCAATTCTGTGTTGCACATCACACATGAAAGGAGCCTTGATTTCCTTCATGGCACTCCAGAGAAACCCCAAGAACACTGTTTCAAGGCTAGAGGGATCCTGAGGTCACTGTAGCAACACGAAAGAGCTCCGTGGACCCAAAATCAACTCAAGATGAGAGGTTAGTCCCTGGCTTCGACTCCAGAGGAATACCACCTTACCACAAGCACCTCAAGAGGAGGCTTCTCTCAGCTCTAGGTATGTGAGAGGGACCCTGAGTTTGCGGCCTCAAGTGGAATGGACACTGCGATGCCCTGACTCGAAATAAGGCCGGATATCCCTGCAGTGACTTGAATGCAGGCTCGTCTTGCATCTCCCAAGACGAAAGGGTGTCTGAATCCCCTGTGGAGACCACAGAGAAAGAACTAGTTCCCCACCTCATCGCGACAGGAGGCCTCAAATCCTTTGAAAACTCCAGAGGTACGTGGAGATCAGTGCCTCCAAAGGAGACGATGCCTGACTCCTCGTGAAACTTGATAGGAGACCCAGGATTCCTGTGGCACGTGGAGAGGGACCCGTGGTCTCCCGTTTCAGCTGGAGAGGCGTCACAATTGCCCTGCAAAGCCTCGAGGAGAATCCCGAGTTGTCCCTCGCAACTAGGCAGGAGTCCTGACATGGCTGAACACACACGTGTGTGGAAGGGCCATCCCCGTCGTAACTCGAGAATATACCCCAGGTTCACGCCGCAACTCGAGAAAAACCATGAGACTTCCCCCTCGCCGCGAGATGAGGCCCGATTCCCCTGCACTGCGTGCAGAGCAATTCCGTGTTGCACATCACACATGAAAGGAGCCTTGATTTCCTTGATGGCACTCCAGAGAAACCCCAAGAACACTGTTTCAAGGCTAGAGGGATCCTGAGGTCACTGTAGCAACACCAAAGAGCTCCGTGGACCAAGAATCAACACGAGATGAGAGGTTAGTCCCTGGCTTCGACTCCTGAGGAATACCACCTTACCACAAGCACCTCAAGAGGAGGCTTCTCTCAGCTCTAGGTATGTGAGAGGGACCCTGAGTTTGCGGCTTCAAGTGGAATGGACACCGCGATGCCCTGACGCGAAATAAGCCTGGATATCCCTGCAGTGACTTGAATGCAGGCTCGTCTTGCATCTCCCAAGAAGAAAGGATGTCTGAATACCCTGTGGAGACCACAGAGAAAGATCTAGTTCCCCACCTCATCGCGACCGGAGGCCTCACATCCTTTGAAAACTCCAGAGGTACGCGGAGATCAGTGCCTCCAAAGGAGACGATGCCTGACTCCTCGTGAAACTTGATAGGAGTCCCAGGATTCCTGTGGCACGTGGAAAGGGACCCTTAGTCTCCCGCCTCAGCTGGAGAGGCATCCCAATTGCCTTGCCAAGCCTCGAGGAGAATCCCGAGTTGTGTCTCGCAACTAGGCAAGAGTCCTGACGTGGCTGAACAAACACGTGTGTGGAAGGGCCATCCCCGTCGTAACTCGAGAAAATACCCCAGGTTCCCGCCGCAACTCGAGAAAAACCATGAGACTTCCCCCTCGCCACGAGATGAGGCCCGATTCCCCTGCACTGCGTGCAGAGCAATTCTGTGTTGCACATCACACATGAAAGGAGCCTTGATTTCCTTCATGGCACTCCAGAGAAACCCCAAGAACACTGTTTCAAGGCTAGAGGGATCCTGAGGTCACTGTAGCAACACGAAAGAGCTCCGTGGACCCAAAATCAACTCGAGATGAGAGGTTAGTCCCTGGCTTCGAGTCCAGAGGAATACCACCTTACCACAAGCACCTCAAGAGGAGGCTTCTCTCAGCTCTAGGTATGTGAGAGGGACCCTGAGTTTGCGGCCTCAAGTGGAATGGACACCGCGATGCCCTGACTCGAAATAAGGCCGGATATCCCTGCAGTGACTTCAATGCAGGCTCGTCTTGCATCTCCCAGGACGAAAGGATGTCTGAATCCCCTGTGGAAAGCACACAGAAATACTTAGTTCCCCACCTCATCGCGACCGATTGCCTCACATCCTTTGAAAATTCCAGAGGTACGCGGAGATCAGTGCCTCCAAAGGAGACGATGCCTGACTCCTCGTGAAACTTGATAGGAGTCCCAGGATTCCTGTGGCACTTGGAAAGGGACACTTGGTCTCCCGCCTCAGCTGGAGAGGCGTCCCAATTGCCCTGCCAAGCCTCGAGCAGAATCCAGAGTTGTCCCTCGCAACTAGGCAGGAGTCCTGACGTCGCTGAAGAAACACGTGGGTGGAAGGGCAATCCCCGTCGTAACTCGAGAATATACCCCAGGTTCCCGCCGCAACTCGAGAAAAGCCATGAGACTTCCCCCTCGCCGCGAGATGAGGCCCGATTCCCCTGCACTGCGTGCAGAGCAATTCCGTGTTGCACATCACACATGAAAGGAGCCTTGATTTCCTTGATGGCACTCCAGAGAAACCCCAAGAACACTGTTTCAAGGCTAGAGGGATCCTGAGGTCACTGTAGCAACACGAAAGAGCTCCGTGGACCAAAAATCAACTCGAGATGAGAGGTTAGTCCCTGGCTTCGACTCCAGAGGAATACCACCTTACCACAAGCACCTCAAGAGGAGGCTTCTCTCAGCTCTAGGTATGTGAGAAGGACCCTGAGTTTGCGGCCTCAAGTGGAATGGACACCGCGATGCCCTGACGCAAAATAAGCCTGGATATCCCTGCAGTGACTTGAATGCAGGCTCGTCTTGCATCTCCCAAGATGAAAGGTTGTCTGAATCCCCTGTGGAGACCACAGAGAAAGACCTAGTTCCCCACCTCATCGCGACCGGAGGCCTCACATCCTTTGAAAACTCCAGAGGTACGCGGAGATCAGTGCCTAGAAAGGAGACGATGCCTGACTCCTCGTGAAACTTGATAGGAGTCCAAGGATTCCTGTGGCACGTGGAAAGGGACCCTTGGTCTCACGCCTCAGCTGGAGAGGCGTCCCAATTGCCATGCCAAGCCTCGAGGAGAATCCCGAGTTCTGTCTCGCAACTAGGCAAGAGTC
Organism: Cervus elaphus; assembly: GCF_910594005.1. Lineage (NCBI taxonomy): Eukaryota > Metazoa > Chordata > Mammalia > Artiodactyla > Cervidae > Cervus > Cervus elaphus. The sequence goes on from NC_057833.1 coordinate 113,712,966, forward strand.
CTGACGTGGCTGAACAAACACGTGTGTGGAAGGGCCATCCCCGTCGTAACTCGAGAATATACCCCAGGTTCCCGCCGCAACTCGAGAAAAACCATGAGACTTCCCCCTCGCCGCGAGATGAGGCCCGATTCCCCTGCACAGCGTGCAGAGCAATTCTGTGTTGCACATCACACATGAAAGGAGCCTTGATTTCCTTGATGGCACTCCAGAGAAACCCCAAGAACACTGTTTCAAGGCTAGAGGGATCCTGAGGTCACTGTAGCAACACGAAAGAGCTCCGTGGACCAAAAATCAACTCGAGATGAGAGGTTAGTCCCTGGCTTCGACTCCAGAGGAATACCACCTTACCACAAGCACCTCAAGAGGAGGCTTCTCTCAGCTCTAGGTATGTGATAGGGACCCTGAGTTTGCGGCCTCAAGTGGAATGGACACCGCGATGCCCTGACTCGAAATAAGGCCGGATATCCCTGCAGTGACTGGAATGCAGGCTCGTCTTGCATCTCCCAAGACGAAAGGGTGTCTGAATCCCCTGTGGAGACCACAGAGAAAGAACTAGTTCCCCACCTCATCGCGACAGGAGGCCTCAAATCCTTTGAAAACTCCAGAGGTATGCGGAGATCAGTGCCTCCAAAGGAGACGATGCCTGACTCCTCGTGAAACTTGATAGGAGACCCAGGATTCCTGTGGCACGTGGAGAGGGACCCGTGGTCTCCCGTCTCAGCTGGAGAGGCGTCACAATTGCCCTGCAAAGCCTCGAGGAGAATCCCGAGTTGTCCCTCGCAACTAGGCAGGAGTCCTGACATGGCTGAACACACACGTGTGTGGAAGGGCCATCCCCGTCGTAACTCGAGAATATACCCCAGGTTCCCGCCGCAACTCGAGAAAAACCATGAGACTTCCCCCTCGCCGCGAGATGAGGCCCGATTCCCCTGCACTGCGTGCAGAGCAATTCCGTGTTGCACATCACACATGAAAGGAGCCTTGATTTCCTTGATGGCACTCCAGAGAAACCCCAAGAACACTGTTTCAAGGCTAGAGGGATCCTGAGGTCACTGTGGCAACACGAAAGAGCTCCGTGGACCAAGAATCAACACGAGATGAGAGGTTAGTCCCTGGCTTTGACTCCTGAAGAATACCACCTTACCACAAGCACCTCAAGAGGAGGCTTCTCTCAGCTCTAGGTATGTGAGAGGGATCCTGAGTTTGCGGCCTCAAGTGGAATGGACACCGCGATGCCCTGACTCGAAATAAGGCCGAATATCCCTGCAGTGACTTGAATGCAGGCTCGTCTTGCATCTCCCAAGAAGAAAGGATGTCTGAATCCCCTGTGGAGACCACAGAGAAACACCTAGTTCCCCACCTCATCACGACCGGAGGCCTCACATCCTTTGAAAACTCCAGAGGTACGCGGAGATCAGTGCCTCCAAAGGAGACGATGCCTGACTCCTCGTGAAACTTGATAGGAGTCCCAGGATTCTTGTGGCACGTGGAAAGGGACCCTTGGTCTCCCGCCTCAGCTGGAGAGGCGTTCCAATTGCCCTGCCAAGCCTCGAGGAGAATCCCGAGTTTTCCCTCGCAACTAGGCAGGAGTCCTGACGTGGCTGAACAAACACGTGGGTGGAAGGGCCATCCCCGTCGTAACTCGAGAATATACCCCAGGTTCCCGCCGCAACTCGAGAAAAACCATGAGACTTCCCCCTCGATGCGAGATGAGGCCCGATTCCCCTGTACTGCGTGCAGAGCAATTCCGTCTTGCACATCACACATGAAAGGAGCCTTGATTTCCTTGATGGCACTCCAGAGAAACCCCAAGAACACTGTTTCAAGGATAGAGGGATCCTGAGGTCACTGTAGCAACACGAAAGAACTCTGTGGACCAAAAATCAACTCGAAAAGAGAGGTTAGTCCCTGGATTCGTCTCCAGAGGAATACCACCTTACCACAAGCACCTCAAGAGGAGGCTTCTCTCAGCTCTAGGTATGTGAGAGGGACCCTGAGTTTGCGGCCTCAAGTGGAATGGACACCGCGATGCCCTGACTCGAAATAAGGCCGGATATCCCTGCAGTGACTTCAATGCAGGCTCGTCTTGCATCTCCCAGGACGAAAGGATGTCTGAATCCCCTGTGGAAAGCACAGAGAAAGACTTAGTTCCCCACCTCATCGCGACCGATAGCCTCACATCCTTTGAAAACTCCAGAGGTCCGCGGAGATCAGTGCCTCCAAAGGAGACGATGCCTGACTCCTCGTGAAACTTGATAGGAGTCCCAGGATTCCTGTGGCACTTGGAAAGGGACACTTGGTCTCCCGCCTCAGCTGGAGAGGCGTCCCAATTGCCCTGCCAAGCCTCGAGGAGAATCCAGAGTTGTCCCTCGCAACTAGGCAGGAGTCCTGACGTCGCTGAAGAAACACGTGGGTGGAAGGGCCATCCCCGTCGTAACTCGAGAATATACCCCAGGTTCCCGCCGCAACTCGAGAAAAACCATGAGACTTCCCCCTCGCCGCGAGATGAGGCCCGATTCCCCTGCACTGCGTGCAGAGCAATTCCGTGTTGCACATCACACATGAAAGGAGCCTTGATTTCCTTGATGGCACTCCAGAGAAACCCCAAGAACACTGTTTCAAGGCTAGAGGGATCCTGAGGTCACTGTAGCAACACGAAAGAGCTCCGTGGGCCAAAAATCAACTCGAGATGAGAGGTTAGTCCCTGGCTTCGACTCCAGAGGAATACCACCTTACCACAAGCACCTCAAGAGGAGGCTTCTCTCAGCTCTAGGTATGTGAGAGGGACCCTGAGTTTGCGGCCTCAAGTGGAATGGACACCGCGATGCCCTGACGCGAAATAAGGCCCGATATCCCTGCAGTGACTTGAATGCAGGCTCGTCTTGCATCTCCCAAGATGAAAGGATGTCTGAATCCCCTGTGGAGACCACAGAGAAAGAACTAGTTCCCCACCTCATCGCGACAGGAGGCCTCAAATCCTTTGAAAACTCCAGAGGTATGCGGAGATCAGTGCCTCCAAAGGAGACGATGCCTGACTCCTCGTGAAACTTGATAGGAGACCCAGGATTCCTGTGGCACGTGGAGAGGGACCCGTGGTCTCCCGTCTCAGCTGGAGAGGCGTCACAATTGCCCTGCAAAGCCTCGAGGAGAATCCCGAGTTGTCCCTCGCAACTAGGCAGGAGTCCTGACATGGCTGAACACACACGTGTGTGGAAGGGCCATCCCCGTCGTAACTCGAGAATACACCCCAGGTTCCCGCCGCAACTCGAGAAAAACCATGAGACTTCCCCCTCGCCGCGAGATGAGGCCCGATTCCCCTGCACTGCGTGCAGAGCAATTCCGTGTTGCACATCACACATGAAAGGAGCCTTGATTTCCTTGATGGCACTCCAGAGAAACCCCAAGAACACTGTTTCAAGGCTAGAGGGATCCTGAGGTCACTGTAGCAACACCAAAGAGCTCCGTGGACCAAGAATCAACACGAGATGAGAGGTTAGTCCCTGGCTTCGACTCCTGAGGAATACCACCTTACCACAAGCACCTCAAGAGGAGGCTTCTCTCAGCTCTAGGTATGTGAGAGGGACCCTGAGTTTGCGGCCTCAAGTGGAATGGACACCGCGATGCCCTGACTCGAAATAAGGCCGGATATCCCTGCAGTGACTTGAATGCAGGCTCGTCTTGCATCTCCCAAGAAGAAAGGATGTCTGAATCCCCTGTGGAGACCACAGAGAAAGACCTAGTTCCCCACCTCATCGCGACCGGAGGCCTCACATCCTTTGAAAACTCCAGAGGTACGCGGAGATCAGTGCCTCCAAAGGAGACGATGCCTGACTCCTCGTGAAACTTGATAGGAGTCCCAGGATTCTTGTGGCACGTGAAAAGGGACCCTTGGTCTCCCGCCTCAGCTGGAGAGGCGTCCCAATTGCCCTGCCAAGCCTCGAGGAGAATCCCGAGTTGTCCCTCGCAATTAGGCAGGAGTCCTGACGTGGCTGGACAAACACATGGGTGGAAGGGCCATCCCCGTCGTAACTCGAGAATATACCCCAGGTTCCCGCCGCAACTCGAGAAAAACCATGAGACTTCCCCCTCGATGCGAGATGAGGCCCGATTCCCCTGTACTGCGTGCAGAGCAATTCCGTCTTGCACATCACACATGAAAGGAACCTTGATTTCCTTGATGGCACTCCAGAGAAACCCCAAGAACACTGTTTCAAGGCTAGAGGGATCCTGAGGTCACTGTAGCAACACGAAAGAGCACCGTGGGCCAAAAATCAACTCGAGATGAGAAGTTAGTCCCTGGCTTCGACTCCAGAGGAATACCACGTTACCACAAGCACCTCAAGAGGAGGCTTCTCTCAGCTCTAAGTATGTGAGAGGGATCCTGAGTTTGCGGCCTCAAGTGGAATGGACACCGCGATGCCCTGACTCGAAATAAGGCCGGATATCCCTGCAGTGACTTGAATGCAGGCTCGTCTTGCATCTCCCAAGAAGAAAGGATGTCTGAATCCCCTGTGGAGACCACAAAGAAAGACCTAGTTCCCCACCTCATCGCGACCGGAGGCCTCACATCCTTTGAAAACTCCAGAGGTACGCGGAGATCAGTGCCTCCAAAGGAGACGATGCCTGACTCCTCGTGAAACTTGACAGGAGTCCCAGGATTCTTGTGGCACGTGGAAAGGGACCCTTGGTCTCCCGCCTCAGCTGGAGAGGCGTTCCAATTGCCCTACCAAGCCTCGAGGAGGATCCCGAGTTGTCCCTCGCAACTAGGCAGGAGTCCTGACGTGGCTGAACAAACACGTGGGTGGAAGGGCCATCCCCGTCGTAACTCGAGAATATACCCCAGGTTCCCGCCGCAACTCGAGAAAAACCATGAGACTTGCCCCTCGATGGGAGATGAGGCCCGATTCCCCTGTACTGCGTGCAGAGCAATTCCGTCTTGCACATCACACATGAAAGGAGCCTTGATTTCCTTGATGGCACTCCAGAGAAACCCCAAGAACACTGTTTCAAGGCTAGAGGGATCCTGAGGTCACTGTAGCAACACGAAAGAACTCTGTGGACCAAAAATCAACTCGAAAATAGAGGTTAGTCCCATGATTCGTCTCCAGAGGAATACCACCTTACCACAAGCACCTCAAGAGGAGGCTTCTCTCAGCTCTAGGTATGTGAGAGGGACCCTGAGTTTGCGGCCTCAAGTGGAATGGACACCGCGATGCCCTGACTCGAAATAGGGCCGGATATCCCTGCAGTGACTTCAATGCAGGCTCGTCTTGCATCTCCCAGGACGAAAGGATGTCTGAATCCCCTGTGGAAAGCACAGAGAAAGACTTAGTTCCCCACCTCATCGCGACCGATAGCCTCACATCCTTTGAAAACTCCAGAGGTACGCGGAGATCAGTGCCTCCAAAGGAGACGATGCCTGACTCCTCGTGAAACTTGATAGGAGTCCCAGGATTCCTGTGGCACTTGGAAAGGGACACTTGGTCTCCCGCCTCAGCTGGAGAGGCGTCCCAATTGCCCTGCCAAGCCTCGAGGAGAATCCAGAGTTGTCCCTCGCAACTAGGCAGGAGTCCTGACGTAGCTGAAGAACCACGTGGGTGGAAGGGCCATCCCCGTCGTAACTCGAGAATATACCCCAGGTTCCCGCCGCAACTCGAGAAAAACCATGAGACTTCCCCCTCGCCGCGAGATGAGGCCCGATTCCCCTGCACTGCGTGCAGAGCAATTCCGTGTTGCACATCACACATGAAAGGAGCTTGATTTCCTTGATGGCACTCCAGAGAAACCCCAAGAACACTGTTTCAAGGCTAGAGGGATCCTGAGGTCACTGTAGCAACACGAAAGAGCTCCGTGGACCAAAAATCAACTCGAGATGAGAGGTTAGTCCCTGGCTTCGACTCCAGAGGAATACCACCTTACCACAAGCACCTCAAGAGGAGGCTTCTCTCAGCTCTAGGTATGTGAGAGGGACCCTGAGTTTGCGGCCTCAAGTGGAATGGACACCGCGATGCCCTGACTCGAAATAAGGCCGGATATCCCTGCAGTGACTTGAATGCAGGCTCGTCTTGCATCTCCCAAGATGAAAGGATGTCTGAATCCCCTGTGGAGACCACAGAGAAAGACCTAGTTCCCCACCTCATGGCGACCGGAGGCCTCACATCCTTTGAAAACTCCAGAGGTACGCGGAGATCAGTGCCTCCAAAGGAGACGATGCCTGACTCCTCGTGAAACTTGATAGGAGTCCCAGGATTGCTGTGGCACGTGGAAAGGGACCCTTGGTCTCCCGCCTCAGCTGGAGAGGAGTCCCAATTGCCTTGCCAAGCCTCGAGGAGAATCCCGAGTTGTGTCTCTCAACTAGGCAAGAGTCCTGAGGTGGCTGAACAAACACGTGGGTGGAAGGGCCATCCCCGTCGTAACTCGAGAATATACCCCAGGTTCCCGCCGCAACTCGAGAAAAACCATGAGACTTCCCCCTCGCCGCGAGATGAGGCCCGATTCCCCTGCACTGCGTGCAGAGCAATTCCGTGTTGCACATCACACATGAAAGGAGCCTTGATTTCCTTGATGGCACTCCAGAGAAACCCCAAGAACACTGTTTCAAGGCTAGAGGGATCCTGAGGTCACTGTAGCAACACGAAAGAGCTCCGTGGACCAAGAATCAACACGAGATGAGAGGTTAGTCCCTGGCTTCGACTCCTGAGGAATACCACCTTACCACAAGCACCTCAAGAGGAGGCTTCTCTCAGCTCTAGGTATGTGAGAGGGACCCTGAGTTTGCGGCCTCAAGTGGAATGGACACCGCGATGCCCTGACTCGAAATAAGGCCGGATATCCCTGCAGTGACTTGAATGCAGGCTCGTCTTGCATCTCCCAAGAAGAAAGGGTGTCTGAATCCCCTGTGGAGACCACAGAGAAAGACCTAGTTCCCCACCTCATCGCGACCGGAGGCCTCACATCCTTTGAAAACTCCAGAGGTACGCGGAGATCAGTGCCTCCAAAGGAGACGATGCCTGACTCCTCGTGAAACTTGATAGGAGTCCCAGGATTCTTGTGGAACGTGAAAAGGGACCCTTGGTCTCCCGCCTCAGCTAGAGAGGCGTCCCAATTGCCCTGCCAAGCCTCGAGGAGAATCCCGAGTTGTCCCTCGCAACTAGGCAGGAGTCCTGACGTGGCTGGACAAACACATGGGTGGAAGGGCCATCCCCGTCGTAACTCGAGAATATACCCCAGGTTCCCGCCGCAACTCGAGAAAAACCATGAGACTTCCCCCTCGATGGGAGATGAGGCCCGATTCCCCTGTACTGCGTGCAGAGCAATTCCGTCTTGCACATCACACATGAAAGGAACCTTGATTTCCTTGATGGCACTCCAGAGAAACCCCAAGAACACTGTTTCAAGGCTAGAGGGATCCTGAGGTCACTGTAGCAACACGAAAGAGCACCGTGGGCCAAAAATCAACTCGAGATGAGAAGTTAGTCCCTGGCTTCGACTCCAGAGGAATACCACCTTACCACAAGCACCTCAAGAGGAGGCTTCTCTCAGCTCTAGGTATGTGAGAGGGACCCTGAGTTTGCGGCCTCAAGTGGAATGGACACCGCGATGCCCTGACTCGAAATAAGGCCGGATATCCCTGCAGTGACTTGAATGCAGGCTCGTCTTGCATCTCCCAAGATGAAAGGATGTCTGAATCCCCTGTGGAGACCACAGAGAAAGACCTAGTTCCCCACCTCATGGCGACCGGAGGCCTCACATCCTTTGAAAACTCCAGAGGTACGCGGAGATCAGTGCCTCCAAAGGAGACGATGCCTGACTCCTCGTGAAACTTGATAGGAGTCCCAGGATTCCTGTGGCACGTGGAAAGGGACCCTTGGTCTCCCGCCTCAGCTGGAGAGGCGTCCCAATTGCCTTGCCAAGCCTCGAGGAGAATCCCGAGTTGTGTCTCGCAACTAGGCAAGAGTCCTGACGTGGCTGAACAAACACGTGTGTGGAAGGGCCATCCCCGTCGTAACTCGAGAATATACCCCAGGTTCCCGCCGCAACTCGAGAAAAACCATGAGACTTCCCCCTCGCCGCGAGATGAGGCCCGATTCCCCTGCACTGCCTGCAGAGCAATTCTGTGTTGCACATCACACATGAAAGGAGCCTTGATTTCCTTCATGGCACTCCAGAGAAACCCCAAGAACACTGTTTCAAGGCTAGAGGGATCCTGAGGTCACTGTAGCAACACGAAAGAGCTCCGTGGACCCAAAATCAACTCAAGATGAGAGGTTAGTCCCTGGCTTCGACTCCAGAGGAATACCACCTTACCACAAGCACCTCAAGAGGAGGCTTCTCTCAGCTCTAGGTATGTGAGAGGGACCCTGAGTTTGCGGCCTCAAGTGGAATGGACACTGCGATGCCCTGACTCGAAATAAGGCCGGATATCCCTGCAGTGACTTGAATGCAGGCTCGTCTTGCATCTCCCAAGACGAAAGGGTGTCTGAATCCCCTGTGGAGACCACAGAGAAAGAACTAGTTCCCCACCTCATCGCGACAGGAGGCCTCAAATCCTTTGAAAACTCCAGAGGTACGCGGAGATCAGTGCCTCCAAAGGAGACGATGCCTGACTCCTCGTGAAACTTGATAGGAGACCCAGGATTCCTGTGGCACGTGGAGAGGGACCCGTGGTCTCCCGTCTCAGCTGGAGAGGCGTCACAATTGCCCTGCAAAGCCTCGAGGAGAATCCCGAGTTGTCCCTCGCAACTAGGCAGGAGTCCTGACATGGCTGAACACACACGTGTGTGGAAGGGCCATCCCCGTCGTAACTCGAGAATATACCCCAGGTTCACGCCGCAACTCGAGAAAAACCATGAGACTTCCCCCTCGCCGCGAGATGAGGCCCGATTCCCCTGCACTGCGTGCAGAGCAATTCCGTGTTGCACATCACACATGAAAGGAGCCTTGATTTCCTTGATGGCACTCCAGAGAAACCCCAAGAACACTGTTTCAAGGCTAGAGGGATCCTGAGGTCACTGTAGCAACACCAAAGAGCTCCGTGGACCAAGAATCAACACGAGATGAGAGGTTAGTCCCTGGCTTCGACTCCTGAGGAATACCACCTTACCACAAGCACCTCAAGAGGAGGCTTCTCTCAGCTCTAGGTATGTGAGAGGGACCCTGAGTTTGCGGCCTCAAGTGGAATGGACACCGAGATGCCCTGACTCGAAATAAGGCCGGATATCCCTGCAGTGACTTGAATGCAGGCTCGTCTTGCATCTCCCAAGAAGAAAGGATGTCTGAATCCCCTGTGGAGACCACAGAGAAAGACCTAGTTCCCCACCTCATCGCGACCGATAGCCTCACATCCTTTGAAAACTCCAGAGGTACGCGGAGATCAGTGCCTCCAAAGGAGACGATGCCTGACTCCTCGTGAAACTTGATAGGAGTCCCAGGATTCTTGTGGCACGTGAAAAGGGACCCTTGGTCTCCCGCCTCAGCTGGAGAGGCGTCCCAATTGCCCTGCCAAGCCTCGAGGAGAATCCCGAGTTGTCCCTCGCAATTAGGCAGGAGACCTGACGTGGCTGGACAAACTCATGGGTGGAAGGGCCATCCCCGTCGTAACTCGAGAATATACCCCAGGTTCCCGCCGCAACTCGAGAAAAACCATGAGACTTCCCCCTCGATGCGAGATGAGGCCCGATTCCCCTGTACTGCGTGCAGAGCAATTCCGTCTTGCACATCACACATGAAAGGAACCTTGATTTCCTTGATGGCACTCCAGAGAAACCCCAAGAACACTGTTTCAAGGCTAGAGGGATCCTGAGGTCACTGTAGCAACACGAAAGAGCACCGTGGGCCAAAAATCAACTCGAGATGAGAAGTTAGTCCCTGGCTTCGACTCCAGAGGAATACCACCTTACCACAAGCACCTCAAGAGGAGGCTTCTCTCAGCTCTAAGTATGTGAGAGGGATCCTGAGTTTGCGGCCTCAAGTGGAATGGACACCGCGATGCCCTGACTCGAAATAAGGCCGGATATCCCTGCAGTGACTTGAATGCAGGCTCGTCTTGCATCTCCCAAGAAGAAAGGATGTCTGAATCCCCTGTGGAGACCACAAAGAAAGACCTAGTTCCCCACCTCATCGCGACCGGAGGCCTCACATCCTTTGAAAACTCCAGAGGTACGCGGAGATCAGTGCCTCCAAAGGAGACGATGCCTGACTCCTCGTGAAACTTGACAGGAGTCCCAGGATTCTTGTGGCACGTGGAAAGGGACCCTTGGTCTCCCGCCTCAGCTGGAAAGGCGTCCCAATTGCCTTGCCAAGCCTCGAGGAGAATCCCGAGTTGTGTCTCGCAACTAGGCAGGAGTCCTGACGTGGCTGAATAAACACGTGGGTGGAAGGGCCATCCCCGTCGTAACTCGAGAATATACCCCAGGTTCCCGCCGCAACTCGAGAAAAACCATGAGACTTCCCCCTCGCCGCGAGATGAGGCCCGATTCCCCTGCACTGCGTACAGAGCAATTCCGTCTTGCACATCACACATGAAAGGAGCCTTGATTTCCTTGATGGCACTCCAGAGAAACCCCAAGAACACTGTTTCAAGGCTAGAGGGATCCTGAGGTCACTGTAGCAACACGAAAGAACTCTGTGGACCAAAAATCAACTCGAGATGAGAAGTTAGTCCCTGGCTTCGACTCCAGAGGAATACCACCTTACCACAAGCACCTCAAGAGGAGGCTTCTCTCAGCTCTAGGTATGTGAGAGGGACCCTGAGTTTGCGGCCTCAAGTGGAATGGACACCGCGATGCCCTGACTCGAAATAAGGCCGGATATCCCTGCAGTGACTTGAATGCAGGCTCGTCTTGCATCTCCCAAGATGAAAGGATGTCTGAATCCCCTGTGGAGACCACAGAGAAAGACCTAGTTCCCCACCTCATGGCGACCGGAGGCCTCACATCCTTTGAAAACTCCAGAGGTACGCGGAGATCAGTGCCTCCAAAGGAGACGATGCCTGACTCCTCGTGAAACTTGATAGGAGTCCCAGGATTCCTGTGGCACGTGGAAAGGGACCCTTGGTCTCCCGCCTCAGCTGGAGAGGCGTCCCAATTGCCTTGCCAAGCCTCGAGGAGAATCCCGAGTTGTGTCTCGCAACTAGGCAAGAGTCCTGACGTGGCTGAACAAACACGTGTGTGGAAGGGCCATCCCCGTCGTAACTCGAGAATATACCCCAGGTTCCCGCCGCAACTCGAGAAAAACCATGAGACTTCCCCCTCGCCGCGAGATGAGGCCCGATTCCCCTGCACTGCCTGCAGAGCAATTCTGTGTTGCACATCACACATGAAAGGAGCCTTGATTTCCTTCATGGCACTCCAGAGAAACCCCAAGAACACTGTTTCAAGGCTAGAGGGATCCTGAGGTCACTGTAGCAACACGAAAGAGCTCCGTGGACCCAAAATCAACTCAAGATGAGAGGTTAGTCCCTGGCTTCGACTCCAGAGGAATACCACCTTACCACAAGCACCTCAAGAGGAGGCTTCTCTCAGCTCTAGGTATGTGAGAGGGACCCTGAGTTTGCGGCCTCAAGTGGAATGGACACTGCGATGCCCTGACTCGAAATAAGGCCGGATATCCCTGCAGTGACTTGAATGCAGGCTCGTCTTGCATCTCCCAAGACGAAAGGGTGTCTGAATCCCCTGTGGAGACCACAGAGAAAGAACTAGTTCCCCACCTCATCGCGACAGGAGGCCTCAAATCCTTTGAAAACTCCAGAGGTACGCGGAGATCAGTGCCTCCAAAGGAGACGATGCCTGACTCCTCGTGAAACTTGATAGGAGACCCAGGATTCCTGTGGCACGTGGAGAGGGACCCGTGGTCTCCCGTCTCAGCTGGAGAGGCGTCACAATTGCCCTGCAAAGCCTCGAGGAGAATCCCGAGTTGTCCCTCGCAACTAGGCAGGAGTCCTGACATGGCTGAACACACACGTGTGTGGAAGGGCCATCCCCGTCGTAACTCGAGAATATACCCCAGGTTCACGCCGCAACTCGAGAAAAACCATGAGACTTCCCCCTCGCCGCGAGATGAGGCCCGATTCCCCTGCACTGCGTGCAGAGCAATTCCGTGTTGCACATCACACATGAAAGGAGCCTTGATTTCCTTGATGGCACTCCAGAGAAACCCCAAGAACACTGTTTCAAGGCTAGAGGGATCCTGAGGTCACTGTAGCAACACCAAAGAGCTCCGTGGACCAAGAATCAACACGAGATGAGAGGTTAGTCCCTGGCTTCGACTCCTGAGGAATACCACCTTACCACAAGCACCTCAAGAGGAGGCTTCTCTCAGCTCTAGGTATGTGAGAGGGACCCTGAGTTTGCGGCCTCAAGTGGAATGGACACCGAGATGCCCTGACTCGAAATAAGGCCGGATATCCCTGCAGTGACTTGAATGCAGGCTCGTCTTGCATCTCCCAAGAAGAAAGGATGTCTGAATCCCCTGTGGAGACCACAGAGAAAGACCTAGTTCCCCACCTCATCGCGACCGGAGGCCTCACATCCTTTGAAAACTCCAGAGGTACGCGGAGATCAGTGCCTCCAAAGGAGACGATGCCTGACTCCTCGTGAAACTTGATAGGAGTCCCAGGATTCTTGTGGCACGTGAAAAGGGACCCTTGGTCTCCCGCCTCAGCTGGAGAGGCGTCCCAGTTGCCCTGCCAAGCCTCGAGGAGAATCCCGAGTTGTCCCTCGCAATTAGGCAGGAGACCTGACGTGGCTGGACAAACGCATGGGTGGAAGGGCCATCCCCGTCGTAACTCGAGAATATACCCCAGGTTCCCGCCGCAACTCGAGAAAAACCATGAGACTTCCCCCTCGATGCGAGATGAGGCCCGATTCCCCTGTACTGCGTGCAGAGCAATTCCGTCTTGCACATCACACATGAAAGGAACCTTGATTTCCTTGATGGCACTCCAGAGAAACCCCAAGAACACTGTTTCAAGGCTAGAGGGATCCTGAGGTCACTGTAGCAACACGAAAGAGCACCGTGGGCCAAAAATCAACTCGAGATGAGAAGTTAGTCCCTGGCTTCGACTCCAGAGGAATACCACCTTACCACAAGCACCTCAAGAGGAGGCTTCTCTCAGCTCTAAGTATGTGAGAGGGATCCTGAGTTTGCGGCCTCAAGTGGAATGGACACCGCGATGCCCTGACTCGAAATAAGGCCGGATATCCCTGCAGTGACTTGAATGCAGGCTCGTCTTCCATCTCCCAAGAAGAAAGGATGTCTGAATCCCCTGTGGAGACCACAGAGAATCACCTAGTTCCCCACCTCATCGCGACCGGAGGCCTCACATCCTTTGAAAACTCCAGAGGTACGCGGAGATCAGTGCCTCCAAAGGAGACGATGCCTGACTCCTCGTGAAACTTGATACGAGTCCCAGGATTCTTGTGGCACGTGGAAAGGGACCCTTGGTCTCCCGCCTCAGCTGGAGAGGCGTTCCAATTGCCCTGTCAAGCCTCGAGGAGAATCCCGAGTTGTCACTCGTAACTAGGCAGGAGTCCTGACGTGGCTGAACAAACACGTGGGTGGAAGGGCCATCCCCGTCGTAACTCGAGAATATACCCCAGGTTCCCACCGCAACTCGAGAAAAACCATGAGACTTCCCCCTCGATGCGAGATGAGGCCCGATTCCCCTGTACTGCGTGCAGAGCAATTCCGTCTTGCACATCACACATGAAAGGAGCCTTGATTTCCTTGATGGCACTCCAGAGAAACCCCAAGAACACTGTTTCAAGGCTAGAGGGATCCTGAGGTCACTGTAGCAACACGAAAGAACTCTGTGGACCAAAAATCAACTCGAAAAGAGAGGTTAGTCCCTGGATTCGTCTCCAGCGGAATACCACCTTACCACAAGCACCTCAAGAGGAGGCTTCTCTCAGCTCTAGGTATGTGAGAGGGACCCTGAGTTTGCGGCCTCAAGTGGAATGGACACCGCGATGCCCTGACTCGAAATAAGGCCGGATATCCCTGCAGTGACTTCAATGCAGGCTCGTCTTGCATCTCCCAGGACGAAAGGATGTCTGAATCCCCTGTGGAAAGCACAGAGAAAGACTTAGTTCCCCACCTCATCGCGACCGATAGCCTCACATCTTTTGAAAACTCCAGAGGTACGCGGAGATCAGTGCCTCCAAAGGAGACGATGCCTGACTCCTCGTGAAACTTGATAGGAGTCCCAGGATTCCTGTGGCACTTCGAAAGGGACACTTGGTCTCCCGCCTCAGCTGGAGAGGCGTCCCAATTGCCCTGCCAAGCCTCGAGGAGAATCCAGAGTTGTCCCTCGCAACTAGGCAGGAGTCCTGACGTCGCTGAAGAAACACGTGGGTGGAAGGGCCATCCCCGTCGTAACTCGAGAATATACCCCAGGTTCCCGCCGCAACTCGAGAAAAACCATGAGACTTCCCCCTCGCCGCGAGATGAGGCCCGATTACCCTGCACTGCGTGCAGAGCAATTCTGTGTTGCACATCATACATGAAAGGAGCCTTGATTTCCTTCATGGCACTCCAGAGAAACCCCAAGAACACTGTTTCAAGGCTAGAGGGATCCTGAGGTCACTGTAGCAACACGAAAGAGCTCCGTGGACCAAAAATCAACTCGAGATGAGAGGTTAGTCCCTGGCTTCGACTCCTGAGGAATACCACCTTACCACAAGCACCTCAAGAGGAGGCTTCTCTCAGCTCTAGGTATGTCAGAGGGACCCTGAGTTTGCGGCCTCAAGTGGAATGGACACCGTAATGCCCTGACTCGAAATAAGGCCGGATATGCCTGCAGTGACTGGAATGCAGGCTCGTCTTGCATCTCCCAAGACGAAACGGTGTCTGAATCCCCTGTGGAGACCACAGAGAAAGACGTAGTTCCCCACCTCATCGCGACAGGAGGCCTCAAATCCTTTGAAAACTCCAGAGGTATGCGGAGATCAGTGACTCCAAAGGAGACGATGCCAGACTCCTCGTGAAACTTGATAGGAGACCCAGGATTCCTGTGGCACGTGGAAAGGGACCCTTGGTCTTCCGTCTCAGCTGGAGAGGCGTTCCAATTGCCCTGCAAAGCCTCGAGGAGAATCCCGAGTTGTGTCTCGCAACTAGGCAGGAGTCCTGACATGGCTGAACACACACGTGTGTGGAAGGGCCATCCCCGTTGTAACTCGAGAATATACCCCAGGTTCCCGCCGCAACTCGAGAAAAACCATGAGACTTCCCCCTCGCCGCGAGATGAGGCCCGATTCCCCTGCACTGCGTGCAGAGCAATTCCGTGTTGCACATCACACATGAAAGGAGCCTTGATTTCCTTGATGGCACTCCAGAGAAACCCCAAGAACACTGTTTCAAGGCTAGAGGGATCCTGAGGTCACTGTAGCAACACGAAAGAGCTCCGTGGACCAAGAATCAACACGAGATGAGAGGTTAGTCCCTGGCTTCGACTCCAGAGGAATACCACCTTACCATAAGCACCTCAAGAGGAGGCTTCTCTCAGCTCTAGGTATGTGAGAGGGACCCTGAGTTTGCGGCCTCAAGTGGAATGGACACCGCGATGCCCTGACTCGAAATAAGGCCGGATATCCCTGCAGTGACTTGAATGCAGGCTCGTCTTGAATCTCCCAAGAAGAAAGGATGTCTGAATCCCCTGTGGAGACCACAGAGAAACACCTAGTTCCCCACCTCATCGCGACCGGAGGCCTCACATCCTTTGAAAACTCCAGAGGTACGCGGAGATCAGTGCCTAAAAAGGAGGTGATGCCTGACTCCTCGTGAAACTTGATAGGAGTCCCAGGATTCTTGTGGCACGTGGAAAGGGACCCTTGGTCTCCCGTCTCAGCTGGAGAGGCGTTCCAATTGCCCTGCGAAGCCTCGAGGAGAATCCCGAGTTGTCCCTCGCAACTAGGCAGGAGTCCTGACGTGGCTGAACAAACACGTGGGTGGAAGGGCCATCCCCGTCGTAACTCGAGAATATACCCCAGGTTCCCGCCGCAACTAGAGAAAAACCATGAGACTTCCCCCTCGATGCGAGATGAGGCCCAATTCCCCTGTACTGCGTGCAGAGCAATTCCGTGTTGCACATCACACATGAAAGGAGCCTTGATTTCCTTGATGGCACTCCAGAGAAACCCCAAGAACACTTTTTCAAGGATAGAGGGATCCTGAAGTCACTGTAGCAACACGAAAGGACTCAGTGGACCAAAAATCAACTCGAAAAGAGAGGTTAGTCCCTGGATTCGTCTCCAGAGGAATACCACCTTACCACAAGCACCTCAAGAGGAGGCTTCTCTCAGCTCTAGGTATGTGAGAGGGACCCTGATTTTGCGGCCTCAAGTGGAATGGACACCGCGATGCCCTGACTCGAAATAAGGCCGGATATCCCTGCAGTGACTTGAATGCAGGCTCGTCTTGCATCTCCCAGGACGAAAGGATGTCTGAATCCCCTGTGGAAAGCACAGAGAAAGACTTAGTTCCCCACCTCATCGCGACCGATAGCCTCACATCCTTTGAAAACTCCAGAGGTACGCGGAGATCAGTGCCTCCAAAGGAGACGATGCCTGACTCCTCGTGAAACTTGATAGGAGTCCCAGGATTCCTGTGGCACATGGAAAGGGACACTTGGTCTCCCGCCTCAGCTGGAGAGGCGTCCCAATTGCCCTGCCAAGCCTCGAGGAAAATCCAGAGTTGTCCCTCGCAAGTAGGCAGGAGTCCTGACGTGGCTGAACAAACACGTGGGTGGAAGGGCCATCCCCGTCGTAACTTGAGAATATACCCCAGGTTCCCGCCGCAACTCGAGAAAAACCATGAGACTTCCCCCTCGCCGCGAGATGAGGCCCGATTCCCCTGCACTGCGTGCAGAGCAATTCCGTGTTGCACATCACACATGAAAGGAGCCTTGATTTCCATGATGGCACTCCAGAGAAACCCCAAGAACACTGTTTCAAGGCTAGAGGGATCCTGAGGTCACTGTAGCAACACGAAAGAGCTCCGTGGGCCAAAAATCAACTCGAGATGAGAGGTTAGTCCCTGGCTTCGACTCCAGAGGAATACCACCTTACCACAAGCACCTCAAGAGGAGGCTTCTCCCAGCTCTAGGTATGTGAGAGGGACCCTGAGTTTGCGGCCTCAAGTGGAATGGACACCGCGATGCCCTGACGCGAAATAAGGCTGGATATCCCTGCAGTGACTTGAATGCAGGCTCGTCTTGCATCTCGCAAGATGAAAGGATGTCTGAATCCCCTGTGGAGACCACAGAGAAACACCTAGTCCCCCACCTCATCGCGACCGGAGGCCTCACATCCTTTGAAAACTCCAGAGGTACGCGGAGATCAGTGCCTCCAAAGGAGACGATGCCTGACTCCTCGTGAAACTTGATAGGAGTCCCAGGATTCCTGTGGCACGTGGAAAGGGACTCTTGGTCTCCCGACTCATCTGGAGAGGCGTCCCAATTGCCTTGCC
Organism: Cervus elaphus; assembly: GCF_910594005.1. Classification (NCBI taxonomy): domain Eukaryota; kingdom Metazoa; phylum Chordata; class Mammalia; order Artiodactyla; family Cervidae; genus Cervus; species Cervus elaphus. The sequence continues at coordinate 113,730,429 of NC_057833.1, forward strand.
AAGCCTCGAGGAGAATCCCGAGTTGTGTCCCGCAACTAGGCAAGAGTCCTGACGTGGCTGAACAAACACGTGTGTGGAAGGGCCATCCCCGTCGTAACTCGAGAATATACCCCAGGTTCCCGCCGCAACTCGAGAAAAACCATGAGACTTCCCCCTCGCCGCGAGATGAGGCCCGATTCCCCTGCACTGCGTGCAGAGCAATTCTGTGTTGCACATCACACATGAAAGGAGCCTTGATTTCCTTCATGGCACTCCAGAGAAACCCCAAGAACACTGTTTCAAGGCTAGAGGGATCCTGAGGTCACTGTAGCAACAGGAAAGAGCTCTGTAGACCAAAAATCAACTCGAGATGAGAGGTTAGTCCCTGGCTTCGACTCCAGAGGAATACCACCTTACCACAAGCACCTCAAGAGAAGGCTTCTCTCAGCTCTAGGTATGTGAGAGGGACCCTGAGTTTGCGGCCTCAAGTGGAATGGACACCGCGATGCCCTGACTCGAAATAAGGCCGGATATCCCTGCAGTGACTGGAATGCAGGCTCATCTTGCATCTCCCAAGACGAAAGGGTGTCTGAATCCCCTGTGGAGACCACAGAGAAAGACCTAGTTCCCCACCTCATCGCGACAGGAGGCCTCAAATCCTTTGAAAACTCCAGAGGTATGCGGAGATCAGTGCCTCCAAAGGAGACGATGCCTGTCTCCTCGTGAAACTTGATAGGAGACCCAGGATTCCTGTGGCACGTGGAAAGGGACCCTTGGTCTCCCGTCTCAGCTGGAGAGGCGTCCCAATTGCCCTGCAAAGCCTCGAGGAGAATCCCGAGTTGTGTCTCGCAACTAGGCAGGTGTCCTGACATGGCTGAATACACACGTGTGTGGAATGGCCATCCCCGTCGTAACTCGAGAATATACCGCAGGTTCCCGCCGCAACTCGAGAAAAACCATGAGACTTCCCCCTCGCCGCGAGATGAGGCCCGATTCCCCTGCACTGCGTGCAGAGCAATTCCGTGTTGAACATCACACATGAAAGGAGCCTTGATTTCCTTGATGGCACTCCTGAGAAACCCAAGAACACTGTTTCAAGGCTAGAGGGATCCTGAGGTCACTGTAGCAACACGAAAGAGCTCCGTGGACCAAAAATCAACTCGAGATGAGAGGTTAGTCCCTGGCTTCGACTCCAGAGGAATACCACCTTACCACAAGCACCTCAAGAGGAGGCTTCTCTCAGCTCTAGGTATGTGAGAGGGACCCTGAGTTTGCGGCCTCAAGTGGAATGGACACCGCGATGCCCTGACGCGAAATAAGGCTGGATATCCCTGCAGTGACTTGAATGCAGGCTCGTCTTGCATCTCCCAAGAAGAAAGGATGTCTGAATCCCCTGTGGAGACCACAGAGAAAGACCTAGTTCCCCACCTCATCGCGACCGGAGGCCTCACATCCTTTGAAAACTCCAGAGGTACGCAGAGATCAGTCCCTCCAAAGGAGACGATGCCTGACTCCTCGTGAAACTTGATAGGAGTCCCAGGATTCCTGTGGCACGTGGAAAGGGACCCTTGGTCTCCTGCCTCAGCTGGAGAGGCGTCCCAATTGCCTTGCCAAGCCTCGAGGAGAATCCCGAGTTGTCCCTCGCAACTAGGCAGGAGTCCTGACGTGGCTGAACAAACACGTGGGTGGAAGGGCCATCCCCGTCGTAACTCGAGAATATACCCCAGGTTCCCGCCGCAACTCGAGAAAAACCATGAGACTTCCCCCTCGATGCGAGATGAGGCCCGATTCCCCTGTACTGCGTGCAGAGCAATTCCGTGTTGCACATCACACATGAAAGGAGCCTTGATTTCCTTGATGGCACTCCAGAGAAACCCCAAGAACACTTTTTCAAGGATAGAGGGATCCTGAAGTCACTGTAGCAACACGAAAGAACTCTGTGGACCAAAAATCAACTCGAAAAGAGAGGTTAGTCCCTGGATTCGTCTCCAGAGGAATACCACCTTACCACAAGCACCTCAAGAGGAGGCTTCTCTCAGCTCTAGGTATGTGAGAGGGACCCTGAGTTTGCGGCCTCAAGTGGAATGGACACCGCGATGCCCTGACTCGAAATAAGGCCGGATATCCCTGCAGTGACTTGAATGCAGGCTCGTCTTGCATCTCCCAGGACGAAAGGATGTCTGAATCCCCTGTGGAAAGCACAGAGAAAGACTTAGTTCCCCACCTCATCGCGACCGATAGCCTCACATCCTTTGAAAACTCCAGAGGTACGCGGAGATCAGTGCCTCCAAAGGAGACGATGCCTGACTCCTCGTGAAACTTGATAGGAGTCCCAGGATTCCTGTGGCACATGGAAAGGGACACTTGGTCTCCCGCCTCAGCTGGAGAGGCGTCCCAATTGCCCTGCCAAGCCTCGAGGAAAATCCAGAGTTGTCCCTCGCAAGTAGGCAGGAGTCCTGACGTGGCTGAACAAACACGTGGGTGGAAGGGCCATCCCCGTCGTAACTCGAGAATATACCCCAGGTTCCCGCCGCAACTCGAGAAAAACCATGAGACTTCCCCCTCGCCGCGAGATGAGGCCCGATTCCCCTGCACTGCGTGCAGAGCAATTCCGTGTTGCACATCACACATGAAAGGAGCCTTGATTTCCATGATGGCACTCCAGAGAAACCCCAGGAACACTGTTTCAAGGCTAGAGGGATCCTGAGGTCACTGTAGCAACACGAAAGAGCTCCGTGGGCCAAAAATCAACTCGAGATGAGAGGTTAGTCCCTGGCTTCGACTCCAGAGGAATACCACCTTACCACAAGCACCTCAAGAGGAGGCTTCTCTCAGCTCTAGGTATGTGAGAGGGACCCTGAGTTTGCGGCCTCAAGTGGAATGGACACCGCGATGCCCTGACGCGAAATAAGGCTGGATATCCCTGCAGTGACTTGAATGCAGGCTCGTCTTGCATCTCGCAAGATGAAAGGATGTCTGAATCCCCTGTGGAGACCACAGAGAAACACCTAGTTCCCCACCTCATCGCGACCAGAGGCCTCACATCCTTTGAAAACTCCAGAGGTACGCGGAGATCAGTGCCTCCAAAGGAGACGATGCCTGACTCCTCGTGAAACTTGATAGGAGTCCCAGGATTCCTGTGGCACGTGGAAAGGGACTCTTGGTCTCCCGCCTCATCTGGAGAGGCGTCCCAATTGCCTTGCCAAGCCTCGAGGAGAATCCCGAGTTGTGTCTCGCAACTAGGCAAGAGTCCTGACGTGGCGGAACAAACACGTGGGTGGAAGGGCCATCCCCGTCGTAACTCGAGAATATACCCCAGGTTCCCGCCGCAACTCGAGAAAAACCATGAGACTTCCCCCTCGCCGCGAGATGAGGCCCGATTCACCTGCACTGCGTGCAGAGCAATTCTGTGTTGCACATCACACATGAAAGGAGCCTTGATTTCCTTCATGGCACTCCAGAGAAACCCCAAGAACACTGTTTCAAGGCTAGAGGGATCCTGAGGTCACTGTAGCAACAGGAAAGAGCTCCATGGGCCAAAAATCAACTCGAGATGAGAGGTTAGTCCCTGGCTTCGACTCCAGAGGAATACCACCTTACCACAAGCACCTCAAGAGAAGGCTTCTCTCAGCTCTAGGTATGTGAGAGGGACCCTGAGTTTGCGGCCTCAAGTGGAATGGACACCGCGATGCCCTGACTCGAAATAAGGCCGGATATCCCTGCAGTGACTGGAATGCAGGCTCGTCTTGCATCTCCCAAGACGAAAGGGTGTCTGAATCCCCTGTGGAGACCACAGAGAAAGACCTAGTTCCCCACCTCATCGCGACAGGAGGCCTCAAATCCTTTGAAAACTCCAGAGGTATGCGGAGATCAGTGCCTCCAAAGGAGACGATGCCTGTCTCCTCGTGAAACTTGATAGGAGACCCAGGATTCCTGTGGCACGTGGAAAGGGACCCTTGGTCTCCCGTCTCAGCTGGAGAGGCGTCCCAATTGCCCTGCAAAGCCTCGAGGAGAATCCCGAGTTGTGTCTCGCAACTAGGCAGGTGTCCTGACATGGCTGAATACACACGTGTGTGGAATGGCCATCCCCGTCGTAACTCGAGAATATACCGCAGGTTCCCGCCGCAACTCGAGAAAAACCATGAGACTTCCCCCTCGCCGCGAGATGAGGCCCGATTCCCCTGCACTGCGTGCAGAGTAATTCCGTGTTGCACATCACACATGAAAGGAGCCTTGATTTCCTTGATGGCACTCCTGAGAAACCCCAAGAACACTGTTTCAAGGCTAGAGGGATCCTGAGATCACTGTAGCAACACGAAAGAGCTCCGTGGACCAAAAATCAACTCGAGATGAGAGGTTAGTCCCTGGCTTCGACTCCAGAGGAATACCACCTTACCACAAGCACCTCAAGAGGAGGCTTCTCTCAGGTCTAGGTATGTGAGAGGGACCCTGAGTTTGCGGCCTCAAGTGGAATGGACACCGCGATGCCCTGACGCGAAATAAGGCTGGATATCCCTGCAGTGACTTGAATGCAGGCTCGTCTTGCATCTCCCAAGATGAAAGGATGTCTGAATCCCCTGTGGAGACCACAGAGAAAGACCTAGTTCCCCACCTCATCGAGACCGGAGGCCTCACATCCTTTGAAAACTCCAGAGGTACGCAGAGATCAGTCCCTCCAAAGGAGACGATGCCTGACTCCTCGTGAAACTTGATAGGAGTCCCAGGATTCCTGTGGCACGTGGAAAGGGACCCTTGGTCTCCCGCCTCAGCTGGAGAGGCGTCCCAATTGCCTTGCCAAGCCTCGAGGAGAATCCCGAGTTGTGTCTCGCAACTAGGCAAGAGTCCTGACGTGGCTGAACAAACACGTGTGTGGAAGGGCCATCCCCGTCGTAACTCGAGAATATACCCCAGGTTACCGCCGCAACTCGAGAAAAACCATGAGACTTCCCCCTCGCCGCGAGATGAGGCCCGATTCCCCTGCACTGCGTGCAGAGCAATTCTGTGTTGCACATCACACATGAAAGGAGCCTTGATTTCCTTGATGGCACTCCAGAGAAACCCCAAGAACACTGTTTCAAGGCTAGAGGGATCCTGAGGTCACTGTAGCAACACGAAAGAGCTCCGTGGACCAAGAATCAACACGAGATGAGAGGTTAGTCCCTGGCTTCGACTCCTGAGGAATACCACCTTGCCACAAGCACCTCAAGAGGAGGCTTCTCTCAGCTCTAGGTATGTGAGAGGGATCCTGAGTTTGCGGCCTCAAGTGGAATGGACACCGCGATGCCCTGACTCGAAATAAGGCCGGATATCCCTGCAGTGACTTCAATGCAGGCTCGTCTTGCATCTCCCAAGAAGAAAGGATGTCTGAATCCCCTGTGGAGACCACAGAGAAACACCTAGTTCCCCCCCTCATCGCGACCGCAGGCCTCACATCCTTTGAAAATTCCAGAGGTACGCGGAGATCAGTGCCTCCAAAGGAGACGATGCCTGACTCCTCGTGAAACTTGATAGGAGTCCCAGGATACCTGTGGCACTTGGAAAGGGACACTTGGTCTCCCGCCTCAGCTGGAGAGGCGTCCCAATTGCCCTGCCAAGCCTCGAGGAGAATCCAGAGTTGTCCCTCGCAAGTAGGCAGGAGTTCTGACGTCGCTGAAGAAACACGTGGGTGGAAGGGCCATCCCCGTCGTAACTCGAGAATATACCCCAGGTTCCCGCCGCAACTCGAGAAAAACCATGAGACTTCCCCCTCGCCGCGAGATGAGGCCCGATTCCCCTGCACTGCGTGCAGAGCAATTCCGTGTTGCACATCACACATGAAAGGAGCCTTGATTTCCTTCATGGCACTCCAGAGAAACCCCAAGAACACTGTTTCAAGGCTAGAGGGATCCTGAGGTCACTGTAGCAACACGAAAGAGCTCCGTGGGCCAAAAATCAACTCGAGATGAGAGGTTAGTCCCTGGCTTCGACTCCAGAGGAATACCACCTTACCACAAGCACCTCAAGAGGAGGCTTCTCTCAGCTCTAGGTATGTGAGAGGGACCCTGAGTTTGCGGCCTCAAGTGGAATGGACACCGCGATGCCCTGACGCGAAATAAGGCTGGATATCCCTGCAGTGACTTGAATGCAGGCTCGTCTTGCATCTCCCAAGATGAAAGGATGTCTGAATCCCCTGTGGAGACCACAGAGAAAGACCTAGTTCCCCACCTCATCGCGACCGGAGGCCTCACATCCTTTGAAAACTCCAGAGGTACGCGGTGATCAGTGCCTCCAAAGGAGACGATGCCTGACTCCTCGAGAAACTTGATAGGAGTCCCAGGATTCCTGTGGCACGTGGAAAGGGACCCTTGGTCTCCCGCCTCAGCTGGAGAGGCGTCCCAATTGCCTTGCCAAGCCTCGAGGAGAATCCCGAGTTGTGTCTCGCAACTAGGCAAGAGTCCTGACGTGGCTGAACAAACACGTGTGTGGAAGGGCCATCCCCGTCGTAACTCGAGAATATACCCCAGGTTCCCGCCGCAACTCGAGAAAAACCATGAGACTTCCCCCTCGCCGCGAGATGAGGCCCGATTCCCCTGCACTGCGTGCAGAGCAATTCTGTGTTGCACATCACACATGAAAGGAGCCTTGATTTCCTTGATGGCACTCCAGAGAAACCCCAAGAACACTGTGTCAAGGCTAGAGGGATCCTGAGGTCACTGTAGCAACACGAAAGAGCTCCGTGGACCAAAAATCAACTCGAGATGAGAGGTTAGTCCCTGGCTTCGACTCCAGAGGAATACCACCTTGCCACAAGCACCTCAAGAGGAGGCTTCTCTCAGCTCTAGGTATGTGAGAGGGACCCTGAGTTTGCGGCCTCAAGTGGAATGGACACCGCGATGCCCTGACTCGAAATAAGGCCGGATATCCCTGCAGTGACTTGAATGCAGGCTCGTGTTCATCATCCAAGACGAAAGGATGTCTGAATCCCCTGTGGAGACCACAGAGAAAGACCTAGTTCCCCACCTCATCGCGACAGGAGGCCTCACATCCTTTGAAAACTCCAGAGGTACGCGGAGATCAGTGCCTCCAAAGGAGACGATGCCTGACTCCCCGTGAAACTTGATAGGAGACCCAGGATTCCCGTGGCACGTGGAAAGGGACCCTTGGTCTCCCGTCTCAGCTGGAGAGGCGTCCCAATTGCCCTGCAAAGCCTCGAGGAGAATCCCGAGTTGTCCCTCGCAACTAGGCAGGAGTCCTGACATGGCTGAACACACACGTGTGTGGAAGGGCCATCCCCGTCTTAACTCGAGAATATACCCCAGGTTCCCGCCGCACCTCGAGAAAAACCATGAGACTTCCCCCTCGCCGCGAGATGAGGCCCGATTCCCCTGCACTGCGTGCAGAGCAATTCCGTGTTGCACATCACACATGAAAGGAGCCTTGATTTCCTTGATGGCACTCCAGAGAAACCCCAAGAACACTGTTTCAAGGCTAGAGGGATCCTGAGGTCACTGTAGCAACACGAAAGAGCTCCGTGGACCAAGAATCAACACGAGATGAGAGGTTAGTCCCTGGCTTCGACTCCTGAGGAATACCACCTTACCACAAGCACCTCAAGAGGAGGCTTCTCTCAGCTCTAGGTATGTGAGAGGGACCCTGAGTTTGCGGCCTCAAGTGGAATGGACACCGCGATGCCCTGACTCGAAATAAGGCCGGATATCCCTGCAGTGACTTCAATGCAGGCTTGTCTTGCATCTCCCAGGACGAAAGGATGTCTGAATCCCCTGTGGAAAGCACAGAGAAAGACTTAGTTCTCCACCTCATCGCGACCGATTTCCTCACATCCTTTGAAAACTCCAGAGGTACGCGGAGATCAGTGCCTCCAAAGGAGACGATGCCTGACTCCTCGTGAAACTTGATAGGAGTCCCAGGATTCCTGTGGCACTTGGAAAGGGACACTTGGTCTCCCGCCTCAGCTGGAGAGGCGTCCCAATTGCCCTGCCAAGCCTCGAGGAGAATCCAGATTTGTCCCTCGCAACTAGGCAGGAGTCCTGACGTCGCTGAAGAAACACGTGGGTGGAAGGGCCATCCCCGTCGTAACTCGAGAATATACCCCAGGTTCCCGCCGCAACTCGAGAAAAACCATGAGACTTCCCCCTCGCCGCGAGATGAGGCCCGATTCCCCTGCACTGCGTGCAGAGCAATTCCGTGTTGCACATCACACATGAAAGGAGCCTTGATTTCCTTGATGGCACTCCAGAGAAACCCCAAGAACACTGTTTCAAGGCTAGAGGGATCCTGAGGTCACTGTAGCAACATGAAAGAGCTCCGTGGGCCAAAAATCAACTCGAGATGAGAGGTTAGTCCCTGACTTCGACTCCAGAGGAATACCACCTTACCATAAGCACCTCAAGAGGAGGCTTCTCTCAGCTCTAGGTATGTGAGAGGGACCCTGAGTTTGCGGCCTCAAGTGGAATGGACACCGCGATGCCCTGACGCGAAATAAGGCTGGATATCCCTGCAGTGACTTGAATGCAGGCTCGTCTTGCATCTCCCAAGATGAAAGGATGTCTGAATCCCCTGTGGAGACCACAGAGAAAGACCTACTTCCCCACCTCATGGCGACCGGAGGCCTCACATCCTTTGAAAACTCCAGAGGTATGCGGAGATCAGTGCCTCCAAAGGAGACGATACCTGACTCCTCGTGAAACTTGATAGGAGTCCCAGGATTCCTGTGGCACGTGGAAAGGGACCCTTGGTCTCCCGCCTCAGCTGGAGAGGCGTCCCAATTGCCTTGCCAAGCCTCGAGGAGAATCCCGAGTTGTGTCTCGCAACTAGGCAATAGTCCTGACGTGGCTGAACACACACGTGGGTGGAAGGGCCATCGCCCTCGTAACTCGAGAATATACCCCAGGTTCCCGCCGCAACTCGAGAAAAACCATGAGACTTCCCCCTCGCCGCGAGATGAGGCCCGATTCCCCTGCACTGCGTGCAGAGCAATTCTGTGTTGCACATCACACATGAAAGGAGCCTTGATTTCCTTCATGGCACTCCAGAGAAACCCCAAGAACACTGTTTCAAGGCTAGAGGGATCCTGAGGTCACTGTAGCAACACGAAAGAGCTCCGTGGACCAAAAATCAACTCGAGATGAGAGGTTAGTCCCTGGCTTCGACTCCTGAGGAATACCACCTTACCACAAGCACCTCAAGAGGAGGCTTCTCTCAGCTCTAGGTATGTGAGAGGGACCCTGAGTTTGCGGCCTCAAGGGGAATGGACACCGCGATGCCCTGACTCGAAATAAGGCCGGATATCCCTGCAGTGACTTGAATGCAGGCTCGTCTTGCATCTCCCAAGAAGAAAGGATGTCTGAATCCCCTGTGGAGACCACAGAGAAACACCTAGTTCCCCACCTCATCGCGACCGGAGGCCTCACATCCTTTGAAAACTCCAGAGGTACGCGGAGATCAGTGCCTCCAAAAGAGGCGATGCCTGACTCCTCGTGAAACTTGATAGGAGTCCCAGGATTCCTGTGGCACGTGGAAAGGGACCCTTGGTCTCCCGCCTCAGCTGGAGAGGCGTTCCAATTGCCCTGCCAAGCCTCGAGGAGAATCCCGAGTTGTCCCTCGCAACTAGGCAGGAGTCCTGACGTGGCTGAACAAACACGTGGGTGGAAGGGCCATCCCCGTCGTAACTCGAGAATATACCCCAGGTTCCCGCCGCAACTCGAGAAAAACCATGAGACTTCCCCCTCGATGCGAGATGAGGCCCGATTCCCCTGTACTGCGTGCAGAGCAATTCCGTGTTGCACATCACACATGAAAGGAGCCTTGATTTCCTTGATGGCACTCCAGAGAAACCCCAAGAACACTGTTTCAAGGATAGAGGGATCCTGAAGTCACTGTAGCAACACGAAAGAACTCTGTGGACCAAAAATCAACTCGAAAAGAGAGGTTAGTCCCTGGATTCGTCTCCAGAGGAATACCACCTTACCACAAGCACCTCAAGAGGAGGCTTCTCTCAGCTCTAGGTATGTGAGAGGGACCCTGAGTTTGCGGCCTCAAGTGGAATGGACACTGCGATGCCCTGACTCGAAATAAGGCCGGATATCCCTGCAGTGACTTGAATGCAGGCTCGTCTTGCATCTCCCAGGACGAAAGGATGTCTGAATCCCCTGTGGAAAGCACAGAGAAAGACTTAGTTCCCCACCTCAGCGCGACCGATAGCCTCACATCCTTTGAAAACTCCAGAGGTACGCGGAGATCAGTGCCTCCAAAGGAGACGATGCCTGACTCCTCGTGAAACTTGATAGGAGTCCCAGGATTCCTGTGGCACATGGAAAGGGACACTTGGTCTCCCGCCTCAGCTGGAGAGGCGTCCCAATTGCCCTGCCAAGCCTCGAGGAAAATCCAGAGTTGTCCCTCGCAAGTAGGCAGGAGTCCTGACGTCGCTGAAGAAACACGTGGGTGGAAGGGCCATACCCGTCGTAACTCGAGAATATACCCAAGGTTCCCGCCGCAACTCGAGAAAAACCATGAGACTTCCCCCTCGCCGCGAGATGAGGCCCGATTCCCCTGCACTGCGTGCAGAGCAATTCCGTGTTGCACATCACACATGAAAGGAGCCTTGATTTCCTTGATGGCACTCCAGAGAAACCCCAAGAACACTGTTTCAAGGCTAGAGGGATCCTGAGGTCACTGTAGCAACACGAAAGAGCTCCGTGGGCCAAAAATCAACTCGAGATGAGAGGTTAGTCCCTGGCTTCGACTCCAGAGGAATACCACCTTACCACAAGCACCTCAAGAGGAGGCTTCTCTCAGCTCTAGGTATGTGAGAGGGACCCTGAGTTTGCGGCCTCAAGTGGAATGGACACCGCGATGCCCTGACTCGAAATAAGGCCGGATATCCCTGCAGTGACTTGAATGCAGGCTCGTCTTGCATCTCCCAAGAAGAAAGGATGTCTGAATCCCCTGTGGAGACCACAGAGAAAGACCTAGTTCCCCACCTCATCGCGACAGGAGGCCTCAAATCCTTTGAAAACTCCAGAGGTATGCGGAGATCAGTGCCTCCAAAGGAGACGATGCCTGACTCCTCGTGAAACTTGATAGGAGACCCAGGATTCCTGTGGCACGTGGAAAGGGACCCTTGGTCTCCCGTCTCAGCTGGAGAGGCGTCCCAATTGCCCTGCAAAGCCTCGAGGAGAATCCCGAGTTGTCCCTCGCAACTAGGCAGGAGTCCTGACATGGCTGAACACACACGTGTGTGGAAGGGCCATCCCCGTCGTAACTCGAGAATATACCCCAGGTTCCCGCCGCAACTCGAGAAAAACCATGAGATTTCCCCCTCGCCGCGAGATGAGGCCCGATTCCCCTGCACTGCGTGCAGAGCAATTCCGTCTTGCACATCACACATGAAAGGAGCCTTGATTTCCTTCATGGCACTCCAGAGAAACCCCAAGAACACTGTTTCAAGGCTAGAGGGATCCTGAGGTCACTGTAGCAACAGGAAAGAGCTTCGTGGACCAAGAATCAACACGAGATGAGAGGTTAGTCCCTGGCTTCGACTCCTGAGGAATACCACCTTACCACAAGCACCTCAAGAGGAGGTTTCTCTCAGCTCTAGGTATGTGAGAGGGATCCTGAGTTTGCGGCCTCAAGTGGAATGGACACCGCGATGCCCTGACTCGAAATAAGGCCGGATATCCCTGCAGTGACTTGAATGCAGGCTCGTCTTGCATCTTCCAACAAGAAAGGATGTGTGAATCCCCTGTGGAGACCACAGTGAAACACCTAGTTCCCCACCTCATCGCGACCGGAGGCCTCACATCCTTTGAAAACTCCAGAGGTACCCGGAGATCAGTGCCTCCAAAGGAGACGATGCCTGACTCCTCGTGAAACTTGATAGGAGTCCCAGGATTCTTGTGGCACGGGGAAAGGGACCCTTGGTCTCCCGCCTCAGCTGGAGAGGCGTTCCAATTGCCCTGCCAAGCCTCGAGGAGAATCCAGAGTTGTCCTTCGCAACTCGGCAGGAGTCCTGACGTGGCTGAACAAACACGTGGGTGGAAGGGCCATCCCAGTCGTAACTCGAGAATATACCCCAGGTTCCCACCGCAACTCGAGAAAAACCATGAGACTTCCCCCTCGATGCGAGATGAGGCCCGATTCCCCTGTACTGCGTGCAGAGCAATTCCGTCTTGCACATCACACATGAAAGGAGCCTTGATTTCCTTCATGGCACTCCAGAGAAACCCCAAGAACACTGTTTCAAGGATAGAGGGATCCTGAGGTCACTGTAGCAACACGAAAGAACTCTGTGGACCAAAAATTAACTCGAAAAGAGAGGTTAGTCCCTGGATTCGTGTCCAGAGGAATACCACCTTACCACAAGCACCTCAAGAGGAGGCTTCTCTCAGCTCTAGGTATGTGAGAGGGACCCTGAGTTTGCGGCCTCAAGTGGAATGGACACCGCGATGCCCTGACTCGAAATAAGGCCGGATATCCCTGCAGTGACTTCAATGCAGGCTCGCCTTGCATCTCCCAGGACGAAAGGATGTCTGAATCCCCTGTGGAAAGCACAGAGAAAGACTTAGTTCCCCACCTCATCGCGACCGATAGCCTCACATCCTTTGAAAACTCCAGAGGTACGCGGAGATCAGTGCCTCCAAAGGAGACGATGCCTGACTCCTCGTGAAACTTGATAGGAGTCCCAGGATTCCTGTGGCACTTGGAAAGGGACACTTGGTCTCCCGCCTGAGCTGGAGAGGCGTCCCAATTGCCCTGCCAAGCCTCGAGGAGAATCCAGAGTTGTCCCTCGCAACTAGGCAGGAGTCCTGACGTCGCTGAAGAAACACGTGGGTGGAAGGGCCATCCCCGTCGTAACTCGAGAATATACCCCAGGTTCCCGCCGCAACTCGAGAAAAACCATGAGACTTCCCCCTCGCCGCGAGATGAGGCCCGATTCCCCTGCACTGCGTGCAGAGTAATTCCGTGTTGCACATCACACATGAAAGGAGCCTTGATTTCCTTGATGGCACTCCAGAGAAACCCCAAGAACACTGTTTCAAGGCTAGAGGGATCCTGAGGTCACTGTAGCAACACGAAAGAGCTCCGTGGGCCAAAAATCAACTCGAGATGAGAGGTTAGTCCCTGGCTTCGACTCCAGAGGAATACCACCTTACCACAAGCACCTCAAGAGGAGGCTTCAATCAGCTCTAGGTATGTGAGAGGGACCCTGAGTTTACGGCCTCAAGTGGAATGGACACTGCGATGCCCTGACGCGAAATAAGGCCGGATATCCCTGCAGTGACTTGAATGCAGGTTCGTCTTGCATCTCCCAAGATGAAAGGATGTCTGAATCCCCTGTGGAGACCACAGAGAAAGACCTAGTTCCCCACCTCATCGCGACCGGAGGCCTCACATCCATTGAAAACCCCAGAGGTACGCGGAGATCAGTGCCTCCAAAGGAGACGATGCCTGACTCCTCGTGAAACTTGATAGGAGTCCCAGGATTCCTGTGGCACGTGGAAAGGGACCCTTGGTCTCCCGCCTCAGCTGGAGAGGCGTCCCAATTGCCTTGCCAAGCCTCGAGGCGAATCCCGAGTTGTGTCTCGCAACTAGGCAAGAGTCCTGACGTGGCTGAACAAACATGTGTGTGGAAGGGCCATCCCCGTCGTAACTCGAGAATATACCCCAGGTTCCCGCCGCAACTCGAGAAAAACCATGAGACTTCCCCCTCGCCGCGAGATGAGGCTCGATTCCCCTGCACTGCGTGCAGAGCAATTCTGTGTTGCACATCACACATTAAAGGAGTCTTGATTACCTTCATGGCACTCCAGAGAAACCCCAAGAACACTGTTTCAAGGCTAGAGGGATCCTGAGGTCATTGTAGCAACAAGAAAGAGCACTGTGGACCAAAAATCAACTCGAGATGAGAGGTTAGTCCCTGGCTTCGACTCCTGAGGAATACCACCTTACCACAAGCACCTCAAGAGGAGGCTTCTCTCAGCTCTAGGTATGTGAGAGGGACCCTGAGTTTGCGGCCTCAAGTGGAATGGACACCGCGATGCCCTGACTCGAAATAAGGCCGGATATCCCTGCAGTGACTTGAATGCAGGCTCGTCTTGCATCTCCCAAGACGAAAGGATGTCTGAATCCCCTGTGGAGACCACAGAGAAACACCTAATTCCCCACCTCATCGCGACTGGAGGCCTCACATCCTTTGAAAACTCCAGAGGTACCCGGAGATCAGTGCCTCCAAAGGAGACGATGCCTGACTCCTCGTGAAACTTGATAGGAGTCCCAGGATTCTTGTGGCACGTGGAAAGGGACCCTTGGTCTCCCGCCTCAGCTGGAGAGGCGTTCCAATTGCCGTGCCAAGCCTCGAGGAGAATCCCGAGTTGTCCCTCGCAACTAGGCAGGAGTCCTGACGTGGCTGAACAAACACGTGGGTGGAAGGGCCATCCTCGTCGTAACTCGAGAATATACCCCAGGTTCCCGCCGCAACTCGAGAAAAACCATGAGACTTCCCCCTCGATGCGAGATGAGGCCCGATTCCCCTGTACTGCGTGCAGAGCAATTCCGTCTTGCACATCACACATGAAAGGAGCCTTGATTTCCTTGATGGCACTCCAGAGAAACCACAAGAACACTGTTTCAAGGATAGAGGGATCCTGAGGTCACTGTAGCAACACGAAAGAACTCTGTGGACCAAAAATCAACTCGAAAAGAGAGGTTAGTCCCTGGATTCGTCTTCAGAGGAATACCACCTTACCACAAGCACCTCAAGAGGAGGCTTCTCTCAGCTCTAGGTATGTGAGAGGGACCCTGAGTTTGCGGCCTCAAGTGGAATGGACACCGCGATGCCCTGACTCGAAATAAGGCCGGATATCCCTGCAGTGACTTCAATGCAGGCTCGTCATGCATTTCCCAGGACGAAAGGATGTCTGAATCCCCTGTGGAAAGCACAGAGAAAGACTTAGTTCCCCACCTCATCGCGACCGATAGCGTCACATCCTTTGAAAACTCCAGAGGTACGCGGAGATCAGTGCCTCCAAGGGAGACGATGCCTGACTCCTCGTGAAACTTGATAGGAGTCCCAGGATTCCTGTGGCACTTGGAAAGGGACACTTGGTCTCCCGCCTCAGCTGGAGAGGCGTCCCAATTGCCCTGCCAAGCCTCGAGGAGAATCCAGAGTTGTCCCTCGCAAATAGGCAGGAGTCCTGACGTCGCTGAAGAAACACGTGGGTGGAAGGGCCATCCCCGTCGTAACTCGAGAATATACCCCAGGTTCCCGCCGCAACTCGAGAAAAACGATGAGACTTCCCCCTCGCCGCGAGATGAGGCCCAATTCCCCTGCACTGCGTGCAGAGCAATTCTGTGTTGCACATCACACATGAAAGGAGCCTTGATTTCCTTCATGGCACTCCAGAGAAACCCCAAGAACACTGTTTCAATGATAGAGGGATCCTGAGGTCACTGTAGCAACACGAAAGAGCTCCATGGACCAAAAATCAACTCGAGATGAGAGGTTAGTCCCTGGCTTCGACTACAGAGGAATACCACCTTACCACAAGCACCTCAAGAGGAGGCTTCTCTCAGCTCTAGGTATGTGAGAGGGACCCTGAGTTTGCGGCCTCAAGTGGAATGGACACCGCGATGCCCTGACTTGAAATAAGGCCGGATATCCCTGCAGTGCCTGGAATGCAGGCTCGTCTTGCATCTCCCAAGACGAAAGGATGTCTGAATCCCCTGTGGAGACCACAGAGAAACACCTAATTCCCCACCTCATCGCGACTGGAGGCCTCACATCCTTTGAAAACTCCAGAGGTACCCGGAGATCAGTGCCTCCAAAGGAGACGATGCCTGACTCCTCGTGAAACTTGATAGGAGTCCCAGGATTCTTGTGGCACGTGGAAAGGGACCCTTGGTCTCCCGCCTCAGCTGGAGAGGCGTTCCAATTGCCCTGCCAAGCCTCGAGGAGAATCCAGAGTTGTCCTTCGCAACTCGGCAGGAGTCCTGACGTCGCTGAAGAAACACGTGGGTGGAAGGGCCATCCCAGTCGTAACTCGAGAATATACCCCAGGTTCCCGCCGCAACTCGAGAAAAACCATGAGACTTCCCCCTCGCCGCGAGATGAGGCCCGATTCCCCTGCACTGCGTGCAGAGCAATTCCGTGTTGCACATCACACATGAAAGGAGCCTTGATTTCCTTGATGGCACTCCAGAGAAACCCCAAGAACACTGTTTCAAGGCTAGAGGGATCCTGAGGTCACTGTAGCAACACGAAAGAGCTCCGTGGGCCAAAAATCAACTCGAGATGAGAGGTTAGTCCCTGGCTTCGACTCCAGAGGAATACCACCTTACCACAAGCACCTCAAGAGGAGGCTTCACTCAGCTCTAGGTATGTGAGAGGGACCCTGAGTTTACGGCCCCAAGTGGAATGGACACTGCGATGCCCTGACGCGAAATAAGGCCGGATATCCCTGCAGTGACTTGAATGCAGGTTCGTCTTGCATCTCCCAAGATGAAAGGATGTCTGAATCCCCTGTGGAGACCACAGAGAAAGACCTAGTTCCCCACCTCATCGCGATCGGAGGCCTCACATCCATTGAAAACTCCAGAGGTACGCGGAGATCAGTGCCTCCAAAGGAGACGATGCCTGACTCCTCGTGAAACTTGATAGGAGTCCCAGGATTCCTGTGGCACGTGGAAAGGGACCCTTGGTCTCCCGCCTCAGCTGGAGAGGCGTCCCAATTGCCTTGCCAAGCCTCGAGGCGAATCCCGAGTTGTGTCTCGCAACTAGGCAAGAGTCCTGACGTGGCTGAACAAACATGTGTGTGGAAGGGCCATCCCCGTCGTAACTCGAGAATATACCCCAGGTTCCCGCCGCAACTCGAGAAAAACCATGAGACTTCCCCCTCGCCGCGAGATGAGGCTCGATTCCCCTGCACTGCGTGCAGAGCAATTCTGTGTTGCACATCACACATTAAAGGAGTCTTGATTACCTTCATGGCACTCCAGAGAAACCCCAAGAACACTGTTTCAAGGCTAGAGGGATCCTGAGGTCATTGTAGCAACACGAAAGAGCACTGTGGACCAAAAATCAACTCGAGATGAGAGGTTAGTCCCTGGCTTCGACTCCAGAGGAATACCACCTTACCACAAGCACCTCAAGAGGAGGCTTCTCTCAGCTCTAGGTATGTGAGAGGGACCCTGAGTTTGCGGCCTCAAGTGGAATGGACACCGCGATGCCCTGACTCGAAATAAGGCCGGATATCCCTGCAGTGACTGGAATGCAGGCTCGTCTTGCAGCTCCCAAGACGAAAGGGTGTCTGAATCCCCTGTGGAGACCACAGAGAAAGACCTAGTTCCCCACCTCATCGCGACAGGAGGCCTCAAATCCTTTGAAAACTCCAGAGGTATGCGGAGATCAGTGCCTCCAAAGGAGACGATGCCTGACTCCTCGTGAAACTTGATAGGATACCCAGGATTCCTGTGGCACGTGGAAAGGGACCCTTGGTCTCCCGTCTCAGCTGGAGAGGCGTTCCAATTGCCCTGCCAAGCCTCGATGAGAATCCCGAGTTGTCCCTCGCAACTAGGCAGGAGTCCTGACGTGGCTGAACAAACACGTGTGTGGAAGGGCCATCCCCGTCGTAACTCGAGAATATACCCCAGGTTTCCGCCGCAACTCGAGAAAAACCATGAGACTTCCCCCTCGATGCGAGATGAGGCCCAATTCCCCTGTACTGCGTGCAGAGCAATTCCGTCTTGCACATCACACATGAAAGGAGCCTTGATTTCCTTGATGGCACTCCAGAGAAATCCCAAGAACACTGTTTCAAGGATAGAGGGATCCTGAGGTCACTGTAGCAACACGAAAGAACTCTGTGGACCAAAAATCAACTCGAAAAGAGAGGTTAGTCCCTGGATTCGTCTCCAGAGGAATACCACCTTACCACAAGCACCTCAAGAGGAGGCTTCTCTCAGCTCTAGGTATGTGAGAGGGACCCTGAGTTTGCGGCCTAAAGTGGAATGGACACCGCGATGCCCTGACTCGAAATAAGGCCGGATATCCCTGCAGTGACTTCAATGCAGGCTCGCCTTGCATCTCCCAGGACGAAAGGATGTCTGAATCCCCTGTGGAAAGCACAGAGAAAGACTTAGTTCCCCACCTCATCACGACCGATAGCCTCACATCCTTTGAAAACTCCAGAGGTACGCGGAGATCAGTGCCTCCAAAGGAGACGATGCCTCACTCCTCGTGAAACTTGATAGGAGTCCCAGGATTCCTGTGGCACTTGGAAAGGGACACTTGGTCTCCCGCCTGAGCTGGAGAGGCGTCCCAATTGCCCTGCCAAGCCTCGAGGAGAATCCAGAGTTGTCCCTCGCAACTAGGCAGGAGTCCTGACGTCGCTGAAGAAACACGTGTGTGGAAGGGCCATCCCCGTCGTAACTCGAGAATATACCCCAGGTTCCCGCCGCAACTCGAGAAAAACCATGAGACTTCCCCCTCGCCGCGAGATGAGGCCCGATTCCCCTGCACTGCGTGCAGAGCAATTCCGTGTTGCACATCACACATGAAAGGAGCCTTGATTTCCTTGATGGCACTCCAGAGAAACCCCAAGAACACTGTTTCAAGGCTAGAGGGATCCTGAGGTCACTGTAGCAACACGAAAGAGCTCCGTGGACCAAGAATCAACACGAGATGAGAGGTTAGTCCCTGGCTTCGACTCCTGAGGAATACCACCTTACCACAAGCACCTCAAGAGGAGGCTTCTCTCAGCTCTAGGTATGTGAGAGGGATCCTGAGTTTGCGGCCTCAAGTGGAATGGACACCGCGATGCCCTGACTCGAAATAAGGCCGGATATCCCTGCAGTGACTTGAATGCAGGCTCGTCTTGCATCTCCCAAGACGAAAGGATGTCTGAATCCCCTGTGGAGACCACAGAGAAACACCTAATTCCCCACCTCATCGCGACTGGAGGCCTCACATCCTTTGAAAACTCCAGAGGTACCCGGAGATCAGTGCCTCCAAAGGAGACGATGCCTGACTCCTCGTGAAACTTGATAGGAGTCCCCGGATTCTTGTGGCACGTGGAAAGGGACCCTTGGTCTCCCGCCTCAGCTGGAGAGGCGTTCCAATTGCCGTGCCAAGCCTCGAGGAGAATCCCGAGTTGTCCCTCGCAACTAGGCAGGAGTCCTGACGTGGCTGAACAAACACGTGGGTGGAAGGGCCATCCTCGTCGTAACTCGAGAATATACCCCAGGTTCCCGCCGCAACTCGAGAAAAACCATGAGACTTCCCCCTCGATGCGAGATGAGGCCCGATTCCCCTGTACTGCGTGCAGAGCAATTCCGTCTTGCACATCACACATGAAAGGAGCCTTGATTTCCTTGATGGCACTCCAGAGAAACCACAAGAACACTGTTTCAAGGATAGAGGGATCCTGAGGTCACTGTAGCAACACGAAAGAACTCTGTGGACCAAAAATCAACTCGAAAAGAGAGGTTAGTCCCTGGATTCGTCTACAGAGGAATACCACCTTACCACAAGCACCTCAAGAGGAGGCTTCTCTCAGCTCTAGGTATGTGAGAGGGACCCTGAGTTTGCGGCCTCAAGTGGAATGGACACCGCGATGCCCTGACTCGAAATAAGGCCGGATATCCCTGCAGTGACTTCAATGCAGGCTCGTCATGCATTTCCCAGGACGAAAGGATGTCTGAATCCCCTGTGGAAAGCACAGAGAAAGACTTAGTTCCCCACCTCATCGCGACCGATAGCCTCACATCCTTTGAAAACTCCAGAGGTACGCGGAGATCAGTGCCTCCAAGGGAGACGATGCCTGACTCCTCGTGAAACTTGATAGGAGTCCCAGGATTCCTGTGGCACTTGGAAAGGGACACTTGGTCTCCCGCCTCAGCTGGAGAGGCGTCCCAATTGCCCTGCCAAGCCTCGAGGAGAATCCAGAGTTGTCCCTCGCAACTAGGCAGGAGTCCTGACGTCGCTGAAGAAACACGTGGGTGGAAGGGCCATCCCCGTCGTAACTCGAGAATATACCCCAGGTTCCCGCCGCAACTCGAGAAAAACGATGAGACTTCCCCCTCGCCGCGAGATGAGGCCCAATTCCCCTGCACTGCGTGCAGAGCAATTCTGTGTTGCACATCACACATGAAAGGAGCCTTGATTTCCTTCATGGCACTCCAGAGAAACCCCAAGAACACTGTTTCAATGCTAGAGGGATCCTGAGGTCACTGTAGCAACACGAAAGAGCTCCATGGACCAAAAATCAACTCGAGATGAGAGGTTAGTCCCTGGCTTCGACTCCAGAGGAATACCACCTTACCACAAGCACCTCAAGAGGAGGCTTCTCTCAGCTCTAGGTATGTGAGAGGGACCCTGAGTTTGCGGCCTCAAGTGGAATGGACACCGCGATGCCCTGACTTGAAATAAGGCCGGATATCCCTGCAGTGCCTGGAATGCAGGCTCGTCTTGCATCTCCCAAGACGAAAGGATGTCTGAATCCCCTGTGGAGACCACAGAGAAACACCTAATTCCCCACCTCATCGCGACTGGAGGCCTCACATCCTTTGAAAACTCCAGAGGTACGCGGAGATCAGTGCCTCCAAAGGAGACGATGCCTGACTCCTCGTGAAACTTGATAGGAGTCCCAGGATTCTTGTGGCACGTGGAAAGGGACCCTTGGTCTCCCGCCTCAGCTGGAGAGGCGTTCCAATTGCCCTGCCAAGCCTCGAGGAGAATCCAGAGTTGTCCTTCGCAACTCGGCAGGAGTCCTGACGTCGCTGAAGAAACACGTGGGTGGAAGGGCCATCCCAGTCGTAACTCGAGAATATACCCCAGGTTCCCGCCGCAACTCGAGAAAAACCATGAGACTTCCCCCTCGCCGCGAGATGAGGCCCGATTCCCCTGCACTGCGTGCAGAGCAATTCCGTGTTGCACATCACACATGAAAGGAGCCTTGATTTCCTTGATGGCACTCCAGAGAAACCCCAAGAACACTGTTTCAAGGCTAGAGGGATCCTGAGGTCACTGTAGCAACACGAAAGAGCTCCGTGGGCCAAAAATCAACTCGAGATGAGAGGTTAGTCCCTGGCTTCGACTCCAGAGGAATACCACCTTACCACAAGCACCTCAAGAGGAGGCTTCACTCAGCTCTAGGTATGTGAGAGGGACCCTGAGTTTACGGCCCCAAGTGGAATGGACACTGCGATGCCCTGACGCGAAATAAGGCCGGATATCCCTGCAGTGACTTGAATGCAGGTTCGTCTTGCATCTCCCAAGATGAAAGGATGTCTGAATCCCCTGTGGAGACCACAGAGAAAGACCTAATTCCCCACCTCATCGCGACCGGAGGCCTCACATCCATTGAAAACTCCAGAGGTACGCGGAGATCAGTGCCTCCAAAGAAGACGATGCCTGACTCCTCGTGAAACTTGATAGGAGTCCCAGGATTCCTGTGGCACGTGGAAAGGGACCCTTGGTCTCCCGCCTCACCTGGAGAGGCGTCCCAATTGCCTTGCCAAGCCTCGAGGCGAATCCCGAGTTGTGTCTCGCAACTAGGCAAGAGTCCTGACGTGGCTGAACAAACATGTGTGTGGAAGGGCCATCCCCGTCGTAACTCGAGAATATACCCCAGGTTCCCGCCGCAACTCGAGAAAAACCATGAGACTTCCCCCTCGCCGCGAGATGAGGCTCGATTCCCCTGCACTGCGTGCAGAGCAATTCTGTGTTGCACATCACACATTAAAGGAGTCTTGATTACCTTCATGGCACTCCAGAGAAACCCCAAGAACACTGTTTCAAGGCTAGAGGGATCCTGAGGTCATTGTAGCAACACGAAAGAGCACTGTGGACCAAAAATCAACTCGAGATGAGAGGTTAGTCCCTGGCTTCGACTCCAGAGGAATACCACCTTACCACAAGCACCTCAAGAGGAGGCTTCTCTCAGCTCTAGGTATGTGAGAGGGACCCTGAGTTTGCGGCCTCAAGTGGAATGGACACCGCGATGCCCTGACTCGAAATAAGGCCGGATATCCCTGCAGTGACTTCAATGCAGGCTCGTCTTGAATCTCCCAGGACGAAAGGATGTCTGAATCCCCTGTGGAAAGCACAGAAAAACTTAGTTCCCCACCTCATCGCGACCGATAGCCTCACATCCTTTGAAAACTCCAGAGGTACGCGGAGATCAGTGCCTCCAAAGGAGACGATGCCTGACTCCTCGTGAAACTTGATAGGAGTCCCAGGATTCCTGTGGCACTTGGAAAGGGACCCTTGGTCTCCCGCCTCAGCTGGAGAGGCGTCCCAATTGCCCTGCCAAGCCTCGAGGAGAATCCAGAGTTGTCCCTCGCAACTAGGCAGGAGTCCTGACGTCGCTGAAGAAACACGTGGATGGAAGGGCCATCCCCGTCGTAACTCGAGAATATACCCCAGGTTCCCGCCGCAACTCGAGAAAAACCATGAGACTTCCCCCTCGATGCGAGATGAGGCCCGATTCCCCTGCACTGCGTGCAGAGCAATTCCGTGTTGCACATCACACATGAAAGGAGCCTTGATTTCCTTGATGGCACTCCAGAGAAACCCCAAGAGCACTGTTTCAAGGCTAGAGGGATCCTGAGGTCACTGTAGCAACACGAAAGAGCTCCGGGGGCCAAAAATCAACTCGAGATGAGAGGTTAGTCCCTGGCTTCGACTCCAGAGGAATACCACCTTACCACAAGCACCTCAAGAGGAGGCTTCTCTCAGCTCTAGGTATGTGAGAGGGACCCTGAGTTTGCGGCCTCAAGTGGAATGGACACCGCGATGCCCTGACTCGAAATAAGGCTGGATATCCCTGCAGTGACTTGAATGCAGGCTCGTCTTGCATCTCCCAAGATGAAAGGATGTCTGAATCCCCTGTGGAGACCACAGAGAAAGACCTAGTTCCCCACCTCATCGCGACCGGAGGCCTCACATCCTTTGAAAACTCCAGAGGTACGCGGAGATCAGTGCCTCCAAAGGAGACGATGCCTGACTCCTCGTGAAACTTGATAGGAGTCCCAGGATTCCTGTGGCACGTGGAAAGGGACCCTTGGTCTCCCGCCTCACCTGGAGAGGCGTCCCAATTGCCCTGCCAAGCCTCGAGGAGAATCCAGAGTTGTCCCTCGCAACTAGGCAGGAGTCCTGACGTCGCTGAAGAAACACGTAAATGGAAGGGCCATCCCCGTCGTAACTCGAGAATATACCCGAGGTTCCCGCCGCAACTCGAGAAAAACCATGAGACTTCCCCCTCGCCGCGAGATGAGGCCCGATTCCCCTGCACTGCGTGCAGAGCAATTCCGTGTTGCACATCACACATGAAAGGAGCCTTGATTTCCTTGATGGCACTCCAGAGAAACCCCAAGAGCACTGTTTCAAGGCTAGAGGGATCCTGAGGTCACTGTAGCAACACGAAAGAGCTCCGTGGGCCAAAAATCAACTCGAGATGAGAGGTTAGTCCCTGGCTTCGACTCCAGAGGAATACCACCTTACCACAAGCACCTCAAGAGGAGGCTTCTCTCAGCTCTAGGTATGTGAGAGGGACCCTGAGTTTGCGGCCTCAAGTGGAATGGACACCGCGATGCCCTGACGCGAAATAAGGCTGGATATCCCTGCAGTGACTTGAATGCAGGCTCGTCTTGCAGCTCCCAAGACGAAAGGGTGTCTGAATCCCCTGTGGAGACCACAGAGAAAGACCTAGTTCCCCACCTCATCGCGACCGGAGGCCTCACATCCTTTGAAAACTCCAGAGGTACGCGGAGATCAGTGCCTCCAAAGGAGACGATGCCTGACTCCTCGTGAAACTTGATAGGAGTCCCAGGATTCCTGTGGCACGTGGAAAGGGACCCTTGGTCTCCCGCCTCAGCTGGAGAGGCGTCCCAATTGCCTTGCCAAGCCTCGAGGAGAATCCCGAGTTGTGTCTCGCAACTAGGCAAGAGTCCTGACGTGGCTGAACACACACGTGGGTGGAAGGGCCATCCCCGTCGTAACTCGAGAATATACCCCAGGTTCCCGCCGCAACTCGAGAAAAACCATGAGACTTCCCCCTCGCCGCGAGATGAGGCCCGATTCCCCTGCACTGCGTGCCGAGCAATTCCGTCTTGCACATCACACATGAAAGGAGCCTTGATTTCCTTGATGGCATTCCAGAGAAACCCCAAGAACACTGTTTCAAGGCTAGAGGGATCCTGAGGTCACTGTAGCAACACGAAAGAGCTCCGTGGGCCAAAAATCAACTCGAGATGAGAGGTTAGTCCCTGGCTTCGACTCCAGAGGAATACCACCTTACCACAAGCACCTCAAGAGGAGGCTTCTCTCAGCTCTAGGTATGTGAGAGGGACCCTGAGTTTGCGGCCTCAAGTGGAATGGACACCGCGATGCCCTGACGCGAAATAAGGCCGGATATCCCTGCAGTGACTTGAATGCAGGCTCGTCTTGCATCTCCCAAGAAGAAAGGATGTCTGAATCCCCTGTGGAGACCACAGAGAAACACCTAGTTCCCCACCTCATCGCGACCGGAGGCCTCACATCCTTTTAAAACTCCAGAGTTACGCGGAGATCAGTGCCTCCAAAGGAGACGATGCCTGACTCCTCGTGAAACTTGATAGGAGTCCCAGGATTCTTGTGGCACGTGGAAAGGGACTCTTGGTGTCCCGCCTCAGCTGGAGAGGCGTTCCAATTGCCGTGCCAAGCCTCGAGGAGAATCCCGAGTTGTCCCTCGCAACTAGGCAGGAGTCCTGACGTGGCTGAACAAACACGTGGGTGGAAGGGCCATCCCCGTCGTAACTCGAGAATATACCCCAGGTTCCCGCCGCAACTCGAGAAAAACCATGAGACTTCCCCCTCGATGCGAGATGAGGCCCGATTCCCCTGTACTGCGTGCAGAGGAATTCCGTCTTGCACATCACACATGAAAGGAGCCTTGATTTCCTTGATGACACTCCAGAGAAACCCCAAGAACACTGTTTCAAGGCTAGAGGGATCCTGAGGTCACTGTAGCAACACGAAAGAACTCTGTGGACCAAAAATCAACTCGAAAAGAGAGGTTAGTCCCTGGATTCGTCTCCAGAGGAATACCACCTTACCACAAGCACCTCAAGAGGAGGCTTCTCTCAGCTCTAGGTATGTGAGAGGGACCCTGAGTTTGCGGCCTCAAGTGGAATGGACACCGCGATGCCCTGACTCGAAATAAGGCCGGATATCCCTGCAGTGACTTGAATGCAGGCTCGTCTTGCATCTCCCATGACGAAAGGATGTCTGAATCCCCTGTGGAAAGCACAGAGAAAGACTTAGTTCCCCACCTCATCGCGACCTATAGCCTCACATCCTTTGAAAACCCCAGAGGTACGCGGAGATCAGTGCCTCCAAAGGAGACGATGCCTGACTCCTCGTGAAACTTGATAGGAGTCCCAGGATTCCTGTGGCACTTGGAAAGGGACACTTGGTCTCCCGCCTCAGCTGGAGAGGCGTCCCAATTGCCCTGCCAAGCCTCGAGGAGAATCCAGAGTTGTCCCTCGCAACTAGGCAGGAGTCCTGACGTCGCTGAAGAAACACGTGGGTGGAAGGGCCATCCCCGTCGTAACTCGAGAATATACCCCAGGTTCCCGCCGCAACTCGAGAAAAACCATGAGACTTCCCCCTCGCCGCGAGATGAGGCCCGATTCCCCTGCACTGCCTGCAGAGCAATTCTGTGTTGCACATCACACATGAAAGGAGCCTTGATTTCCTTCATGGTACTCCAGAGAAACCCCAAGAACACTGTTTCAAGGCTAGAGGGATCCTGAGGTCACTGTAGCAACACGAAAGAGCTCCGTGGACCAAAAATCAACTCGAGATGAGAGGTTAGTCCCTGGCTTCGACTCCAGAGGAATACCACCTTACCACAAGCACCTTAAGAGAAGGCTTCTCTCAGCTCTAGGTATGTGAGAGGGACCCTGAGTTTGCGGCCTCAAGTGGAATGGACATCGCGATGCCCTGACTCGAAATAAGGCCGGATATCCCTGCAGTGACTTGAATGCAGGCTCGTCTTGCAGCTCCCAAGACGAAAGGATGTCTGAATCCCCTGTGGAGACCACAGAGAAACACCTAGTTCCCCACCTCATCGCGACCGGAGGCCTCACATCCTTTGAAAACTCCAGAGGTACGCGGAGATCTGTGCCTCCAAAGGAGACGATGCCTGACTCCTCGTGAAACTTGATAGGAGACCCAGGATTCCTGTGGCACGTGGAAAGGGACCCTTGGTCTCCCGTCTCAGCTGGAGAGGCGTCCCAATTGCCCTGCAAAGCCTCGAGGAGAATCCCGAGTTGTCCCTCGCAACTAGGCAGGAGTCCTGACGTCGCTGAAGAAACACGTGGGTGGAAGGGCCATCCCCGTCGTAACTCGAGAATATACCCCAGGTTCCCGCCGCAACTCGAGAAAAACCATGAGACTTCCCCCTCGCCGCGAGATGAGGCCCGATTCCCCTGCACTGCGTGCAGAGCAATTCCGTCTTGCACATCACACATGAAAGGAGCCTTGATTTCCTTGATGGCACTCCAGAGAAACCCCAAGAACACTGTTTCAAGGCTAGAGGGATCCTGAGGTCACTGTAGCAACACGAAAGAGCTCCGTGCGCCAAAAATCAACTCGAGATGAGAGGTTAGTCCCTGGCTGCGACTCCAGAGGAATACCACCTTATCACAAGCACCTCAAGAGGAGGCTTCTCTCAGCTCTAGGTATGTGAGAGGGACCCTGAGTTTGCGGCCTCAAGTGGATTTGACACCGCGATGCCCTGACTCAAAATAAGGCCGGATATCCCTGCAGTGACTTGAATGCAGGCTCGTCTTGCATCTCCCAAGAAGAAAGGATGTCTGAATCGCCTGTGGAGACCACAGAGAAACACCTAGTTCCCCACCTCATCGCGACCGGAGGCCTCACATCCTTTGAAAACTCCAGAGGTACGCGGAGATCAGTGCCTCCAAAGGAGACGATGCCTGACTCCTCGTGAAACTTGATAGGAGTCCCAGGATTCTTGTGGCACGTTGAAAGGGACCCTTGGTCTCCCGCCTCAGCTGGAGAGGCGTTCCAATTGCCGTGCCAAGCCTCGAGGAGAATCCCGAGTTGTCCCTCGCAACTAGGCAGGAGTCCTGACGTGGCTGAACAAACACGTGTGTGGAAGGGCCATGCCCGTCGTAACTCGAGAATATACCCCAGGTTCCCGCCGCAACTCGAGAAAAACCATGAGACTTCCCCCTCGATGCGAGATGAGGCCCGATTCCCCTGTGTTGCGTGCAGAGCAATTCCGTGTTGCACATCACACATGAAAGGAGCCTTGATTTCCTTGATGGCACTCCAGAGAAACCCCAAGAACACTGTTTCAAGGATAGAGGGATCCTGAGGTCACTGTAGCAACACGAAAGAACTCTGTGGACCAAAAATCAACTCGAAAAGAGAGGTTAGTCCCTGGATTCGTCTCCAGAGGAATACCACCTTACCACAAGCACCTCAAGAGGAGGCTTCTCTCAGCTCTAGGTATGTGAGAGGGACCCTGAGTTTGCGGCCTCAAGTGGAATGGACATCGCCATGCCCTGACTCGAAATAAGGCCGGATATCCCTGCAGTGACTTCAATGCAGGCTCGTCTTGCATCTCCCAGGACGAAAGGATGTCTGAATCCCCTGTGGAAAGCACAGAGAAAGACTTAGTTCCCCACCTCATCGCGACCGATAGCCTCACATCCTTTGAAAACTCCAGAGGTACGCGGAGATCAGTGCCTCCAAAGGAGACGATGCCTGACTCCTCGTGAAACTTGATAGGAGTCCCAGGATTCCTGTGGCACGTGGAAAGGGACCCTTCGTCTCCCGCCTCAGCTGGAGAGGCGTCCCAATTGCCTTGCCAAGCCTCGAGGAGAATCCCGAGTTGTGTCTCGCAACTAGGCAAGAGTCCTGACGTGGCTGAACAAACACGTGTGTGGAAGGGCCATCCCCGTCGTAACTCGAGAATATACCCCAGGTTCCCGCCGCAACTCGAGAAAAACCATGAGACTTCCCCCTCGCCGCGAGATGAGGCCCGATTCCCCTGCACTGCGTGCAGAGCAATTCTGTGTTGCACATCACACATGAAAGGAGCCTTGATTTCCTTGATGGCACTCCAGAGAAACCCCAAGAACACTGTTTCAAGGCTAGAGGGATCCTGAGGTCACTGTAGCAAAACAAAAGAGCTCCGTGGACCAAAAATCAACTCGAGATGAGAGGTTAGTCCCTGGCTTCGACTCCAGAGGAATACCACCTTACCACAAGCACCTCAAGAGGAGGCTTCTCTCAGGTCTAGGTATGTGAGAGGGACCCTGAGTTTGCGGCCTCAAGTGGAATGGACACCGCGATGCCCTGACTCGAAATAAGGCCGGATATCCCTGCAGTGACTGGAATGCAGGCTCGTCTTGCATCTCCCAAGACGAAAGGGTGTCTGAATCCCCTGTGGAGACCACAGAGAAAGACCTAGTTCCCCACTTCATCGCGACAGGAGGCCTCAAATCCTTTGAAAACTCCAGAGGTATGCGGAGATCAGTGCCTCCAAAGGAGACGATGCCTGACTCCTCGTGAACCTTGATAGGAGACCCAGGATTCCGGTGGCACGTGGAAAGGGACCCTTGGTCTCCCGTCTCAGCTGGAGAGGCGTCCCAATTGCCCTGCAAAGCCTCGAGGAGAATCCCGGGTTGTCCCTCGCAACTAGGCAGGAGTCCTGACGTCGCTGAAGAAACACGTGGGTGGAAGGGCCATCCCCGTCGTAACTCGAGAATATACCCCAGGTTCCCGCCGCAACTCGAGAAAAACCATGAGACTTCCCCCTCGCCGCGAGATGAGGCCCGATTCCCCTGTACTGCGTGCAGAGCAATTCCGTCTTGCACATCACACATGAAAGGAGCCTTGATTTCCTTGATGGCACTCCAGAGAAACCCCAAGAACACTGTTTCAAGGCTAGAGGGATCCTGAGGTCACTGTAGCAACACGAAAGAGCTCCGTGGACCAAGAATCAACACGAGATGAGAGGTTAGTCCCTGGCTTCGACTCCTGAGGAATACCACCTTACCACAAGCACCTCAAGAGGAGGCTTCTCTCAGCTCTAGGTATGTGAGAGGGATCCTGAGTTTGCGGCCTCAAGTGGAATGGACACCGCGATGCCCTGACTCGAAATAAGGCCGGATATCCCTGCAGTGACTTGAATGCAGGCTCGTCTTGCATCTCCCAAGAAGAAAGGATGTCTGAATCCCCTGTGGAGACCACAGAGAAAGACCTAGTTCGCCACCTCATCGCTACCGGAGGCCTCACATCCTTTGAAAACTCCAGAGGTACGCGGAGATCAGTGCCTCCAAAGGAGACGATGCCTGACTCCTCGTGAAACTTGATAGGAGTCCCAGGATTCCTGTGGCACGTGGAAAGGGATCCCTGGTCTCCCGCCTCAGCTGGAGAGGCGTCCCAATTGCCTTGCCAAGCCTCGAGGAGAATCCCGAGTTGTGTCTCGCAACAAGGCAAGAGTCCTGACGTGGCTGAACAAACACGTGTGTGGAAGGGCCATCCCCGTCGTAACTCGAGAATATACCCCAGGTACCCGCAGCAACTCGAGAAAAACCATGAGACTTCCCCCTCGCCGCGAGATGAGGCCTGATTCCACTGCACTGCGTGCAGAGCAATTCCGTGTTGCACATGACACATGAAAGGAGCCTTGATTTCCTTCATGGCACTCCAGAGAAACCCCAAGAACACTGTTTCAAGGCTAGAGGGATCCTGAGGTCACTGTAGCAACACGAAAGAGCTCCGTGGACCAAGAATCAACACGAGATGAGAGGTTAGTCCCTGGCTTCGACTCCTGAGGAATACCACCTTACCACAAGCACCTCAAGAGGAGGCTTCTCTCAGCTCTAGGTATGTGAGAGGGACCCTGAGTTTGCGGCCTCAAGTGGAATGGACACCGCGATGCCCTGACTCGAAATAAGGCCGGATATCCCTGCAGTTACTTGAATGCAGGCTCGTCTTGCATTTCCCAAGACGAAAGGATGTCTGAATCCCCTGTGGAGACCACAGAGAAAGACCTAGTTCCCCACCTCATCGCGACCGGAGGCCTCACATCCTTTGAAAACTCCAGAGGTACGCGGAGATCAGTGCCTCCAAAGGAGACGATGCCTGAATCCTCGTGAAACTTGATAGCAGTCCCAGGATTCTTGTGGCACGTGGAAAGGGACCCTTGGTCTCCCGCCTCAGCTGGAGAGGTGTTCCAATTGCCCTGCCAAGCCTCGAGCAGAATCCCGAGTTGTGTCTCGCAACAAGGCAAGAGTCCTGACGTGGCTGAACAAACACGTGGGTGGAAGGGCCATCCCCGTCGTAACTCGAGAATATACCCCAGGTTCCCACCGCAACTCGAGAAAAACCATGAGACTTCCCCCTCGCCGCGAGATGAGGCCCGATTCCCCTGCACTGCGTGCAGAGCAATTCCGTGTTGCACATCACACATGAAAGGAGCCTTGATTTCCTTGATGGCACTCCAGAGAAACCCCAAGAACACTGTTTCAAGGCTAGAGGGATCCTGAGGTCAATGTAGCAACACGAAAGAACTCCGTGGGCCAAAAATCAACTCGAGATGAGAGGTTAGTCCCTGGCTTCGACTCCAGAGGAATACCACCTTACCACAAGCACCTCAAGAGGAGGCTTCTCTCAGCTCTAGGTATGTGAGAGGGACCCTGAGTTTGCGGCCTCAAGTGGAATGGACACCGCGATGCCCTGACGCGAAATAAGGCCGGATATCCCTGCAGTGACTTGAATGCAGGCTCGTCTTGCATCTCCCAAAAAGAAAGGATGTCTGAATCCCCTGTGGAGACCACAGAGAAAGACCTAGTTCCCCACCTCATCGCGACCGGAGGCCTCACATCCTTTGAAAACTCCAGAGGTACGCGGAGATCAGTGCCTCCAAAGGAGACGATGCCTGACTCCTCGTGAAACTTGATAGGAGTTCCAGGATTCTTGTGGCACGTGGAAAGGGAC
The DNA here is from genome assembly GCF_910594005.1 of Cervus elaphus. Classification (NCBI taxonomy): domain Eukaryota; kingdom Metazoa; phylum Chordata; class Mammalia; order Artiodactyla; family Cervidae; genus Cervus; species Cervus elaphus. The sequence continues at coordinate 113,761,423 of NC_057833.1, forward strand.
CCTTGGTCTCCCGCCTCAGCTGGAGAGGCGTTCCAATTGCCCTGCCAAGCGTCGAGGAGAATCCCGAGTTGTCCCTCGCAACTAGGCAGGAGTCCTGACGTGGCTGAGCAAACACGTGGGTGGAAGGGCCATCCCCGTCGTAACTCGAGAATATACCCGAGGTTCCCGCCGCAACTCGAGAAAAACCATGAGACTTCCCCCTCGATGCGAGATGAGGCCCGATTCCCCTGTACTGCGTGCAGAGCAATTCCGTCTTGCACATCACACATGAAAGGAGCCTTGATTTCCTTGATGGCACTCCAGAGAAACCCCAAGAACACTGTTTCAAGGCTAGAGGGATCCTGAGGTCACTGTAGCAACACGAAAGAACTCTGTGGACCAAAAATCAACTCGAAAAGAGAGGTTAGTCCCTGGATTCGTCTCCAGAGGAATAACACCTTACCACAAGCACCTCAAGAGGAGGCTTCTCTCAGCTCTAGGTATGTGAGAGGGACCCTGAGTTTGCGGCCTCAAGTGGAATGGACACCGCGATGCCCTGACTCGAAATAAGGCCGGATATCCCTGCAGTGACTTCAATGCAGGCTCGTCTTGCATCTCCCAGGACGAAAGGATGTCTGAATCCCCTGTGGAAAGCACAGAGAAAGACTTAGTTCCCCACCTCATCGCGACCGATAGCCTCACATCCTTTGAAAACTCCAGAGGTACGCGGAGATCAGTGCCTCCAAAGGAGACGATGCCTGACTCCTCGTGAAACTTGATAGGAGTCCCAGGATTCCTGTGGCACTTGGAAAGGGACACTTGGTCTCCCGCCTCAGCTGGAGAGGCGTCCCAATTGCCCTGCCAAGCCTCGAGGAGAATCCAGAGTTGTCCCTCGCAACTAGGCAGGAGTCCTGACGTTGCTGAAGAAACACGTGGGTGGAAGGGCCATCCCCGTCGTAACTCGAGAATATACCCCAGGTTCCCGCCGGAACTCGAGAAAAACCATGAGACTTCCCCCTCGCCGCGAGATGAGGCCCGATTCCCCTGCACTGCGTGCAGAGCAATTCCGTGTTGCACATCACACATGAAAGGAGCCTTGATATCCTTGATGGCACTCCAGAGAAACCCCAGGAACACTGTTTCAAGTCTAGAGGGATTCTGAGGTCACTGTAGCAACACGAAAGAGCTCCGTGGGCCAAAAATCAACTCGAGATGAGAGGTTAGTCCCTGGCTTCGACTCCAGAGGAATACCACCTTACCACAAGCACCTCAAGAGGAGGCTTCTCTCAGCTCTAGGTATGTGAGAGGGACCCTGAGTTTGCGGCCTCAAGTGGAATGGACACCGCGATGCCCTGACGCGAAATAAGGCTGGATATCCCTGCAGTGACTTGAATGCAGGCTCGTCTTGCATCTCCCAAGATGAAAGGATGTCTGAATCCCCTGTGGAGACCACAGAGAAAGACCTAGTTCCCCACCTCATCGCGACCGGAGGCCTCACATCCTTTGAAAACTCCAGAGGTACGCGGAGATCAGTGCCTACAAAGGAGACGATGCCTGACTCCTCGTGAAACTTGATAGGAGTCCCAGGATTCCTGTGGCACGTGGAAAGGGACCCTTGGTCTACCGCCTCAGCTGGAGAGGCGTCCCAATTGCCTTGCCAAGCCTCGAGGAGAATCCCGAGTTGTGTCTCGCAACTAGGCAAGAGTCCTGACGTGGCTGAACAAACACGTGTGTGGAAGGGCCATCCCCGTCGTAACTCGAGAATATACCCCAGGTTCCCGCCACAACTCGAGAAAAACCATGAGACTTCCCCCTCGCCGCGAGATGAGGCCCGATTCCCCTGCACTGCGTGCAGAGCAATTCTGTGTTGCACATCACACATGAAAGGAGCCTTGATTTCCTTGATGGCACTCCAGAGAAACCCCAAGAACACTGTTTCAAGGCTAGAGGGATCCTGAGGTCACTGTAGCAACACGAAAGAGCTCCGTGGACCAAAAATCAACTCGAGATGAGAGGTTAGTCCCTGGCTTCGACTCCAGAGGAATACCACCTTACCACACGCACCTCAAGAGGAGGCTTCTCTCAGCTCTAGGTATGTGAGAGGGTCCCTGAGTTTGCGCCCTCAAGTGGAATGGACACCGCGATGCCCTGACTCGAAATAAGGCCGGATATCCCTGCAGTGACTGGAATGCAGGCTCGTCTTGCATCTCCCAAGACGAAAGGGTGTATGAATCCCCTGTGGAGACCACAGAGAAAGACCTAGTTCCCCACCTCATCGCGACAGGAGGCCTCAAATCCTTTGAAAACTCCAGAGGTATGCGGAGATCAGTGCCTCCAAAGGAGACGATGCCTGACTCCTCGTGAAACTTGATAGGAGACCCAGAATTCCTGTGGCACGTGGAAAGGGACCCTTGGTCTCCCGTCTCAGCTGGAGAGGCATCCCAATTGCCCTGCAAAGCCTCGAGGAGAATCCCGAATTGTCCCTCGTAACTAGGCAGGAGTCCTGACATGGCTGAACACACACGTGTGTGGAAGGGCCATCCCCGTCGGAACTCGAGAATATACCCCAGGTTCCCGCCGCAACTCGAGAAAAACCATGAGACTTCCCCCTCTCCGCAAAATGAGGCCCGATTCCCCTGCACTGCGTGCAGAGCAATTCCGTGTTGCACATCACACATGAAAGGAGCCTTGATTTCCTTGATGGCACTCCAGAGAAACCCCAAGAACACTGTTTCAAGGCTAGAGGGATCCTGAGGTCACTGTAGCAACACGAAAGAGCTCCGTGGACCAAGAATCAACACGAGATGAGAGGTTAGTCCCTGGCTTCGACTCCTGAGGAATACCACCTTACCACAAGCACCTCAAGAGGAGGCTTCTCTCAGCTCTAGGTATGTGAGAGGGACCCTGAGTTTGCGGCCTCAAGTGGAATGGACACCGCGATGCCCTGACTCGAAATAAGGCCGGATATCCCTGCAGTGACTTGAATGCAGGCTCGTCTTGCATCTCCCAAGACGAAAGGATGTCTGAATCCCCTGTGGAGACCACAGAGAAAGACCTAGTTCCCCACCTCATCGCGACCGGAGGCCTCACATCCTTTGAAAACTCCAGAGGTACGCGGAGATTAGTGCCTCCAAAGGAGACGATGCCTGACTCCTCGTGAAACTTGATAGGAGTCCCAGGATTCCTGTGGCACTTGGAAAGGGACACTTGGTCTCCCGCCTCAGCTGCAGAGGTGTCCCAATTGCCCTGCCAAGCCTCGAGGAGAATCCAGAGTTGTCCCTCGCAACTAGGCAGGAGTCCTGACATGGCTGAAGAAACACGTGGGTGGAAGGGCCATCCCCGTCGTAACTCGAGAATATACCCCAGGTTCCCGCCGCAACTCGAGAAAAACCATGAGACTTCCCCCTCGCCGCGAGATGAGGCCCGATTCCCCTGCACTGCGTGCAGAGCAATTCCGTGTTGCACATCACACATGAAAGGAGCCTTGATTTCCTTGATGGCACTCCAGAGAAACCCTAAGAACACTGTTTCAAGGCTAGAGGGATCCTGAGGACACTGTAGCAACACGAAAGAGCTCCGTGGGCCAAAAATCAACTCGAGATGAGAGGTTAGTCCCTGGCTTCGTCTCCAGAGGAATACCACCTTACCACAAGCACCTCAAGAGGAGGCTTCTCTCAGCTCTAGGTATGTGAGAGGGACCCTGAGTTTGCGGCCTCAAGTGGAATGGACACCGCGATGCCGTGACTCGAAATAAGGCCGGATATCCCTGCAGTGACTTGAATGCAGGCTCGTCTTGCATCTCCCAAGATGAAAGGATGTCTGAATCCCCTGTGGAGACCACAGAGAAAGACCTAGTTCCCCACCTCATCGCGAACGGAGGCCTCACAACATTTGAAAACTCCAGAGGTACGCGGAGATCAGTGCCTCCAAAGGAGACGATGCCTGACTCCTCGTGAAACTTGATAGGAGTCCCAGGATTCCTGTGGCACGTGGAAAGGGACCCTTGGTCTCCCGCCTCAGCTGGAGAGGCGTCCCAATTGCCTTGCCAAGCCTCGAGGAGAATCCCGAGTTGTGTCTCGCAACTAGGCAAGAGTCCTGACGTGGCTGAACAAACACGTGTGTGGAAGGGCCATCCCCGTCGTAACTCGAGAATATACCCCAGGTTCCCGCCACAACTCGAGAAAAACCATGAGACTTCCCCCTCGCCGCGAGATGAGGCCCGATTCCCCTGCACTGCGTGCAGAGCAATTCTGTGTTGCACATCACACATGAAAGGAGCCTTGATTTCCTTGATGGCACTCCAGAGAAACCCCAAGAACACTGTTTCAAGGCTAGAGGGATCCTGAGGTCACTGTAGCAACACGAAAGAGCTCCGTGGACCAAAAATCAACTCGAGATGAGAGGTTAGTCCCTGGCTTCGACTCCAGAGGAATACCACCTTACCACACGCACCTCAAGAGGAGGCTTCTCTCAGCTCTAGGTATGTGAGAGGGTCCCTGAGTTTGCGCCCTCAAGTGGAATGGACACCGCGATGCCCTGACTCGAAATAAGGCCGGATATCCCTGCAGTGACTGGAATGCAGGCTCGTCTTGCATCTCCCAAGACGAAAGGGTGTATGAATCCCCTGTGGAGACCACAGAGAAAGACCTAGTTCCCCACCTCATCGCGACAGGAGGCCTCAAATCCTTTGAAAACTCCAGAGGTATGCGGAGATCAGTGCCTCCAAAGGAGACGATGCCTGACTCCTCGTGAAACTTGATAGGAGACCCAGAATTCCTGTGGCACGTGGAAAGGGACCCTTGGTCTCCCGTCTCAGCTGGAGAGGCATCCCAATTGCCCTGCAAAGCCTCGAGGAGAATCCCGAATTGTCCCTCGTAACTAGGCAGGAGTCCTGACATGGCTGAACACACACGTGTGTGGAAGGGCCATCCCCGTCGGAACTCGAGAATATACCCCAGGTTCCCGCCGCAACTCGAGAAAAACCATGAGACTTCCCCCTCTCCGCAAAATGAGGCCCGATTCCCCTGCACTGCGTGCAGAGCAATTCCGTGTTGCACATCACACATGAAAGGAGCCTTGATTTCCTTGATGGCACTCCAGAGAAACCCCAAGAACACTGTTTCAAGGCTAGAGGGATCCTGAGGTCACTGTAGCAACACGAAAGAGCTCCGTGGACCAAGAATCAACACGAGATGAGAGGTTAGTCCCTGGCTTCGACTCCTGAGGAATACCACCTTACCACAAGCACCTCAAGAGGAGGCTTCTCTCAGCTCTAGGTATGTGAGAGGGACCCTGAGTTTGCGGCCTCAAGTGGAATGGACACCGCGATGCCCTGACTCGAAATAAGGCCGGATATCCCTGCAGTGACTTGAATGCAGGCTCGTCTTGCATCTCCCAAGACGAAAGGGTGTCTGAATCCCCTGTGGAGACCACAGAGAAAGACCTAGTTCCCCACCTCATCGCGACCGGAGGCCTCACATCCTTTGAAAACTCCAGAGGTACGCGGAGATTAGTGCCTCCAAAGGAGACGATGCCTGACTCCTCGTGAAACTTGATAGGAGTCCCAGGATTCCTGTGGCACTTGGAAAGGGACACTTGGTCTCCCGCCTCAGCTGCAGAGGTGTCCCAATTGCCCTGCCAAGCCTCGAGGAGAATCCAGAGTTGTCCCTCGCAACTAGGCAGGAGTCCTGACATGGCTGAAGAAACACGTGGGTGGAAGGGCCATCCCCGTCGTAACTCGAGAATATACCCCAGGTTCCCGCCGCAACTCGAGAAAAACCATGAGACTTCCCCCTCGCCGCGAGATGAGGCCCGATTCCCCTGCACTGCGTGCAGAGCAATTCCGTGTTGCACATCACACATGAAAGGAGCCTTGATTTCCTTGATGGCACTCCAGAGAAACCCTAAGAACACTGTTTCAAGGCTAGAGGGATCCTGAGGACACTGTAGCAACACGAAAGAGCTCCGTGGGCCAAAAATCAACTCGAGATGAGAGGTTAGTCCCTGGCTTCGTCTCCAGAGGAATACCACCTTACCACAAGCACCTCAAGAGGAGGCTTCTCTCAGCTCTAGGTATGTGAGAGGGACCCTGAGTTTGCGGCCTCAAGTGGAATGGACACCGCGATGCCGTGACTCGAAATAAGGCCGGATATCCCTGCAGTGACTTGAATGCAGGCTCGTCTTGCATCTCCCAAGATGAAAGGATGTCTGAATCCCCTGTGGAGACCACAGAGAAAGACCTAGTTCCCCACCTCATCGCGAACGGAGGCCTCACAACATTTGAAAACTCCAGAGGTACGCGGAGATCAGTGCCTCCAAAGGAGACGATGCCTGACTCCTCGTGAAACTTGATAGGAGTCCCAGGATTCCTGTGGCACGTGGAAAGGGACCCTTGGTCTCCCGCCTCAGCTGGAGAGGCGTCCCAATTGCCTTGCCAAGCCTCGAGGAGAATCCCGAGTTGTGTCTCGCAACTAGGCAAGAGTCCTGACGTGGCTGAACAAACACGTGTGTGGAAGGGCCATCCCCGTCGTAACTCGAGAATATACCCCAGGTTCCCGCCGCAACTCGAGAAAAACCATGAGACTTCCCCCTCGATGCGAGATGAGGCCCGATTCCCCCGTACTGCGTGCAGAGCAATTCCGTCTTGCACATCACACATGAAAGGAGCCTTGATTTCCTTGATGGCACTCCAGAGAAACCCCAAGAACACTGTTTCAAGGATAGAGGGATCCTGAGGTCACTGTAGCAACACGAAAGAACTCTGTGGACCAAAAATCAACTCGAAAAGAGAGGTTAGTCCCTGGATTCGTCTCCAGAGGAATACCACCTTACCACAAGCACCTCAAGAGGAGGCTTCTCTCAGCTCTAGGTATGTGAGAGGGACCCTGAGTTTGCGGCCTCAAGTGGAATGGACACCGCGATGCCCTGACTCGAAATAAGGCCGGATATCCCTGCAGTGACTTCAATGCAGGCTCGTCTTGCATCTCCCAAGACGAAAGGATGTCTGAATCCCCTGTGGAAAGCACAGAGAAAGACTTAGTTCCCCACCTCATCGCGACAGATAGCCTCACATCCTTTGAAAACTCCAGAGGTACGCGGAGATCAGTGCCTCCAAAGGAGACGATGCCTGACTTCTCGTGAAACTTGATAGGAGTCCCAGGATTCCTGTGGCACTTGGAAAGGGACACTTGGTCTCCCGCCTCAGCTGGAGAGGCGTCCCAATTGCCTGCCAAGCCTCGAGGAGAATCCAGAGTTGTCCCTCGCAACTAGGCAGGAGTCCTGACGTCGCTGAAGAAACACGTGGGTGGAAGGGCCATCCCCGTCGTAACTCGAGAATATACCACAGGTTCCCGCCGCAACTCGAGAAAAACCATGAGACTTCCCCCTCGCTGCGAGATGAGGCCCGATTCCCCTGCACTGCGTGCAGAGCAATTCCGTGTTGCACATCACACATGAAAGGAGCCTTGATTTCCTTGATGGCACTCCAGAGAAACCCCAAGAACACTGTTTCAAGGCTAGAGGGATCCTGAGGTCACTGTAGCAACACGAAAGAGCTCCGTGGGCCAAAAATCAACTCGAGATGAGAGGTTAGTCCCTGGCTTCGACTCCAGAGGAATACCACCTTACCACAAGCACCTCAAGAGGAGGCTTCTCTCAGCTCTAGGTATGTGAGAGGGACCCTGAGTTTGCGGCCTCAAGTGGAATGGACACCGCGATGCCCTGACTCGAAATAAGGCCGGATATCCCTGCAGTGACTTGAATGCAGGCTCGTCTTGCATCTCCCAAGATGAAAGGATGTCTGAATCCCCTGTGGAGACCACAGAGAAAGACCTAGTTCCCCACCTCATCGCGACCGGAGGCCTCACATCCTTTTAAAACTCCAGAGGTACGCGGAGATCAGTGCCTCCAAAGGAGACGATGCCTGACTCCTCGTGAGACTTGATAGGAGTCCCAGGATTCCTGTGGCACGTGGAAAGGGACCCTTGGTCTCCCGCCTCAGCTGGAGAGGCGTCCCAATTGCCTTGCCAAGCCTCGAGGAGAATCCCGAGTTGTGTCTCGCAACTAGGCAAGAGTCCTGACGTGGCTGAACAAACACGTGTGTGGAAGGGCCATCCCTGTCGTAACTCGAGAATATACCCAGGTTCCCGCCGCAACTCGAGAAAAACCATGAGACTTCCCCCTCGCCGCGAGATGAGGCCCGATTCCCCTGCACTGCGTGCAGAGCAATTCTGTGTTGCACATCACACATGAAAGGAGCCTTGATTTCCTTCATGGCACACCAGAGAAACCCCAAGAACACTGTTTCAAGGCTAGAGGGATCCTGAGGTCACTGTAGCAACACGAAAGAGCTCCGTGGACCAAGAATCAACACGAGATGAGAGGTTAGTCCCTGGCTTCGACTCCTGAGGAATACCACCGTACCACAAGCACCTCAAGAGGAGGCTTCTCTCAGCTCTAGGTATGTGAGAGGGATCCTGAGTTTGCGGCCTCAAGTGGAATGGACACCGCGATGCCCTGACTCGAAATAAGGCCGGATATCCCTGCAGTGACTGGAATGCAGGCTCGTCTTGCATCTCCCAAGAAGAAAGAATGTCTGAATCCCCTGTGGAGACCACAGAGAAACACCTAATTCCCCACCTCATCGCGACCGGAGGCCTCACATCCTTTGAAAACTCCAGAGGTACGCGGAGATCAGTGCCTCCAAAGGAGACGATGCCTGACTCCTCGTGAAACTTGATAGGAGTCCCAGGATTCCTGTGGCACTTCGAAAGGGACACTTGGTCTCCCGCCTCAGCTGGAGAGGCGTCCCAATTGCCCTGCCAAGCCTCGAGGAGAATCCAGAGTTGTCCCTCGCAACTAGGCAGGAGTCCTGACGTCGCTGAAGAAACACGTGGGTGGAAGGGCCATCCCCGTCGTAACTCGAGAATATACCCCAGGTTCCCGCCGCAACTCGAGAAAAACCATGAGACTTCCCCCTCGCCGCGAGATGAGGCCCGATTCCCCTGTACTGCGTGCAGAGCAATTCCGTCTTGCACATCACACATGAAAGGAGCCTTGATTTCCTTGATGGCACTCCAGAGAAACCCCAAGAACACTGTTTCAAGGCTAGAGGGATCCTGAGGTCACTGTAGCAACACGAAAGAACTCTGTGGACCAAAAATCAACTCGAAAAGAGAGGTTCGTCCCTGGATTCGTCTCCAGAGGAATACCACCTTACCACAAGCACCTCAAGAGGAGGCTTCTCTCAGCTCTAGGTATGTGAGAGGGATCCTGAGTTTGCGGCCTCAAGTGGAATGGACACCGCGATGCCCTGACTCGAAATAAGGCCGGATATCCCTGCAGTGACTGGAATGCAGGCTCGTCTTGCATCTCCCAAGACGAAAGGGTGTATGAATCCCCTGTGGAGACCACAGAGAAAGACCTAGTTCCCCACCTCATCGCGACAGGAGGCCTCAAATCCTTTGAAAACTCCAGAGGTATGCGGAGATCAGTGCCTCCAAAGGAGACGATGCCTGACTCCTCGTGAAACTTGATAGGAGACCCAGAATTCCTGTGGCACGTGGAAAGGGACCCTTGGTCTCCCGTCTCAGCTGGAGAGGCATCCCAATTGCCCTGCAAAGCCTCGAGGAGAATCCCGAATTGTCCCTCGTAACTAGGCAGGAGTCCTGACATGGCTGAACACACACGTGTGTGGAAGGGCCATCCCCGTCGGAACTCGAGAATATACCCCAGGTTCCCGCCGCAACTCGAGAAAAACCATGAGACTTCCCCCTCTCCGCAAAATGAGGCCCGATTCCCCTGCACTGCGTGCAGAGCAATTCCGTGTTGCACATCACACATGAAAGGAGCCTTGATTTCCTTGATGGCACTCCAGAGAAACCCCAAGAACACTGTTTCAAGGCTAGAGGGATCCTGAGGTCACTGTAGCAACACGAAAGAGCTCCGTGGACCAAGAATCAACACGAGATGAGAGGTTAGTCCCTGGCTTCGACTCCTGAGGAATACCACCTTACCACAAGCACCTCAAGAGGAGGCTTCTCTCAGCTCTAGGTATGTGAGAGGGACCCTGAGTTTGCGGCCTCAAGTGGAATGGACACCGCGATGCCCTGACTCGAAATAAGGCCGGATATCCCTGCAGTGACTTGAATGCAGGCTCGTCTTGCATCTCCCAAGACGAAAGGATGTCTGAATCACCTGTGGAGACCACAGAGAAAGACCGAGTTCCCCACCTCATCGCGACCGGAGGCCTCACATCCTTTGAAAACTCCAGAGGTACGCGGAGATCAGTGCCTCCAAAGGAGACGATGCCTGACTCCTCGTGAAACTTGATAGGAGTCCCAGGATTCCTGTGGCACTTGGAAAGGGACACTTGGTCTCCCGCCTCAGCTGCAGAGGTGTCCCAATTGCCCTGCCAAGCCTCGAGGAGAATCCAGAGTTGTCCCTCGCAACTAGGCAGGAGTCCTGACATGGCTGAAGAAACACGTGGGTGGAAGGGCCATCCCCGTCGTAACTCGAGAATATACCCCAGGTTCCCGCCGCAACTCGAGAAAAACCATGAGACTTCCCCCTCGCCGCGAGATGAGGCCCGATTCCCCTGCACTGCGTGCAGAGCAATTCCGTGTTGCACATCACACATGAAAGGAGCCTTGATTTCCTTGATGGCACTCCAGAGAAACCCCAAGAACACTGTTTCAAGGCTAGAGGGATCCTGAGGACACTGTAGCAACACGAAAGAGCTCCGTGGGCCAAAAATCAACTCGAGATGAGAGGTTAGTCCCTGGCTTCGTCTCCAGAGGAATACCACCTTACCACAAGCACCTCAAGAGGAGGCTTCTCTCAGCTCTAGGTATGTGAGAGGGACCCTGAGTTTGCGGCCTCAAGTGGAATGGACACCGCGATGCCGTGACTCGAAATAAGGCCGGATATCCCTGCAGTGACTTGAATGCAGGCTCGTCTTGCATCTCCCAAGATGAAAGGATGTCTGAATCCCCTGTGGAGACCACAGAGAAAGACCTAGTTCCCCACCTCATCGCGAACGGAGGCCTCACATCATTTGAAAACTCCAGAGGTACGCGGAGATCAGTGCCTCCAAAGGAGACGATGCCTGACTTCTCGTGAAACTTGATAGGAGTCCCAGGATTCCTGTGGCACGTGGAAAGGGACCCTTGGTCTCCCGCCTCAGCTGGAGAGGCGTCCCAATTGCCCTGCCAAGCCTCGAGGAGAATCCAGAGTTGTCCCTCGCAACTAGGCAGGAGTCCTGACGTCGCTGAAGAAACACGTGGGTGGAAGGGCCATCCCCGTCGTAACTCGAGAATATACCCCAGGTTCCCGCCGCAACTCGAGAAAAACCATGAGACTTCCCCCTCGCCGCGAGATGAGGCCCGATTCCCCTGTACTGCGTGCAGAGCAATTCCGTCTTGCACATCACACATGAAAGGAGCCTTGATTTCCTTGATGGCACTCCAGAGAAACCCCAAGAACACTGTTTCAAGGCTAGAGGGATCCTGAGGTCACTGTAGCAACACGAAAGAACTCTGTGGACCAAAAATCAACTCGAAAAGAGAGGTTCGTCCCTGGATTCGTCTCCAGAGGAATACCACCTTACCACAAGCACCTCAAGAGGAGGCTTCTCTCAGCTCTAGGTATGTGAGAGGGATCCTGAGTTTGCGGCCTCAAGTGGAATGGACACCGCGATGCCCTGACTCGAAATAAGGCCGGATATCCCTGCAGTGACTGGAATGCAGGCTCGTCTTGCATCTCCCAAGACGAAAGGGTGTATGAATCCCCTGTGGAGACCACAGAGAAAGACCTAGTTCCCCACCTCATCGCGACAGGAGGCCTCAAATCCTTTGAAAACTCCAGAGGTATGCGGAGATCAGTGCCTCCAAAGGAGACGATGCCTGACTCCTCGTGAAACTTGATAGGAGACCCAGAATTCCTGTGGCACGTGGAAAGGGACCCTTGGTCTCCCGTCTCAGCTGGAGAGGCATCCCAATTGCCCTGCAAAGCCTCGAGGAGAATCCCGAATTGTCCCTCGTAACTAGGCAGGAGTCCTGACATGGCTGAACACACACGTGTGTGGAAGGGCCATCCCCGTCGGAACTCGAGAATATACCCCAGGTTCCCGCCGCAACTCGAGAAAAACCATGAGACTTCCCCCTCTCCGCAAAATGAGGCCCGATTCCCCTGCACTGCGTGCAGAGCAATTCCGTGTTGCACATCACACATGAAAGGAGCCTTGATTTCCTTGATGGCACTCCAGAGAAACCCCAAGAACACTGTTTCAAGGCTAGAGGGATCCTGAGGTCACTGTAGCAACACGAAAGAGCTCCGTGGACCAAGAATCAACACGAGATGAGAGGTTAGTCCCTGGCTTCGACTCCTGAGGAATACCACCTTACCACAAGCACCTCAAGAGGAGGCTTCTCTCAGCTCTAGGTATGTGAGAGGGACCCTGAGTTTGCGGCCTCAAGTGGAATGGACACCGCGATGCCCTGACTCGAAATAAGGCCGGATATCCCTGCAGTGACTTGAATGCAGGCTCGTCTTGCATCTCCCAAGACGAAAGGATGTCTGAATCACCTGTGGAGACCACAGAGAAAGACCGAGTTCCCCACCTCATCGCGACCGGAGGCCTCACATCCTTTGAAAACTCCAGAGGTACGCGGAGATCAGTGCCTCCAAAGGAGACGATGCCTGACTCCTCGTGAAACTTGATAGGAGTCCCAGGATTCCTGTGGCACTTGGAAAGGGACACTTGGTCTCCCGCCTCAGCTGCAGAGGTGTCCCAATTGCCCTGCCAAGCCTCGAGGAGAATCCAGAGTTGTCCCTCGCAACTAGGCAGGAGTCCTGACATGGCTGAAGAAACACGTGGGTGGAAGGGCCATCCCCGTCGTAACTCGAGAATATACCCCAGGTTCCCGCCGCAACTCGAGAAAAACCATGAGACTTCCCCCTCGCCGCGAGATGAGGCCCGATTCCCCTGCACTGCGTGCAGAGCAATTCCGTGTTGCACATCACACATGAAAGGAGCCTTGATTTCCTTGATGGCACTCCAGAGAAACCCCAAGAACACTGTTTCAAGGCTAGAGGGATCCTGAGGACACTGTAGCAACACGAAAGAGCTCCGTGGGCCAAAAATCAACTCGAGATGAGAGGTTAGTCCCTGGCTTCGTCTCCAGAGGAATACCACCTTACCACAAGCACCTCAAGAGGAGGCTTCTCTCAGCTCTAGGTATGTGAGAGGGACCCTGAGTTTGCGGCCTCAAGTGGAATGGACACCGCGATGCCGTGACTCGAAATAAGGCCGGATATCCCTGCAGTGACTTGAATGCAGGCTCGTCTTGCATCTCCCAAGATGAAAGGATGTCTGAATCCCCTGTGGAGACCACAGAGAAAGACCTAGTTCCCCACCTCATCGCGAACGGAGGCCTCACATCATTTGAAAACTCCAGAGGTACGCGGAGATCAGTGCCTCCAAAGGAGACGATGCCTGACTACTCGTGAAACTTGATAGGAGTCCCAGGATTCCTGTGGCACGTGGAAAGGGACCCTTGGTCTCCCGCCTCAGCTGGAGAGGCGTCCCAATTGCCTTGCCAAGCCTCGAGGAGAATCCCGAGTTGTGTCTCGCAACTAGGCAAGAGTCCTGACGTGGCTGAACAAACACGTGGGTGGAAGGGCCATCCCCGTCGTAACTCGAGAATATACCCCAGGTTCCCGCCGCAACTCGAGAAAAACCATGAGACTTCCCCCTCGATGCGAGATGAGGCCCGATTCCCCTGTACTGCGTGCAGAGCAATTCCGTCTTGCACATCACACATGAAAGGAGCCTTGATTTCCTTGATGGCACTCCAGAGAAACCCCAAGAACACTGTTTCAAGGATAGAGGGATCCTGAGGTCACTGTAGCAACACGAAAGAACTCTGTGGACCAAAAATCAACTCGAAAAGAGAGGTTAGTCCCTGGATTCGTCTCCAGAGGAATACCACCTTACCACAAGCACCTCAAGAGGAGGCTTCTCTCAGCTCTAGGTATGTGAGAGGGACCCTGAGTTTGCGGCCTCAAGTGGAATGGACACCGCGATGCCCTGACTCGAAATAAGGCCGGATATCCCTGCAGTGACTTCAATGCAGGCTCGTCTTGCATCTCCCAAGACGAAAGGATGTCTGAATCCCCTGTGGAAAGCACAGAGAAAGACTTAGTTCCCCACCTCATCGCGACCGATAGCCTCACATCCTTTGAAAACTCCAGAGGTACGCGGAGATCAGTGCCTCCAAAGGAGACGATGCCTGACTCCTCGTGAAACTTGATAGGAGACCCAGGATTCCTGTGGCACGTGGAAAGGGGCCCTTGGTCTCCCGTCTCAGCTGGAGAGGCGTCCCAATTGCCCTGCAAAGCCTCGAGGAGAATCCCGAGTTGTCCCTCGCAACTAGGCAGGAGTCCTGACGTCGCTGAAGAAACACGTGGGTGGAAGGGCCATCCCCGTCGTAACTCGAGAATATACCCCAGGTTCCCGCCGCAACTCGAGAAAAACCATGAGACTTCCCCCTCGCCACGAGATGAGGCCCGATTCCCCTGCACTGCATGCAGAGCAATTCCGTGTTGCACATCACACATGAGAGGAGCCTTGATTTCCTTGATGGCACTCCAGAGAAACCCCAAGAACACTGTTTCAAGGCTAGAGGGATCCTGAGGTCACTGTAGCAACACGAAAGAGCTCCGTGGACCAAGAATCAACACGAGATGAGAGGTTAGTCATTGGCTTCGACTCCTGAGGAATACCACCTTACCACAAGCACCTCAAGAGGAGGCTTCTCTCAGCTCTAGGTATGTGAGAGGGATCCTGAGTTTGCGGCCTCAAGTGGAATGGACACCGCGATGCCCTGACTCGAAATAAGGCCGGATATCCCTGCAGTGACTTGAATGCAGGCTCGTCTTGCATCTCCCAAGAAGAAAGGATGTCTGAATCCCCTGTGGAGACCACAGAGAAACACCTAGTTCCCCACCTCATCGCGACCGGAGGCCTCACATCCTTTGAAAACTCCAGAGGTACGCGGAGATCAGTGCCTCCAAAGGAGACGATGCCTGACTCCTGGTGAAACTTCATAGGAGTCCCAGGATTCTTGTGGCACGTGGAAAGGGACCCTTGGTCTCCCGCCTCAGCTGGAGAGGCGTCCCAATTGCCCTGCCAAGCCTCGAGGAGAATCCCGAGTTGTCCCTCGCAACTAGGCAGGAGTCCTGACGTGGCTGA
Organism: Cervus elaphus; assembly: GCF_910594005.1. Lineage (NCBI taxonomy): Eukaryota > Metazoa > Chordata > Mammalia > Artiodactyla > Cervidae > Cervus > Cervus elaphus. The sequence continues at coordinate 113,776,652 of NC_057833.1, forward strand.
ACAAACACGTGGGTGGAAGGGCCATCCCCGTCTAACTCGAGAATATACCCCAGGTTCCCGCCGCAACTCGAGAAAAACCATGAGACTTCCCCCTCGATGCGAGATGTGGCCCGATTCCCCTGTACTGCGTGCAGAGCAATTTCGTCTTGCACATCACACATGAAAGGAGCCTTGATTTCCTTGATGGCACTCCAGAGAAACCACAAGAACACTGTTTCAAGGCTAGAGGGATCCTGAGGTCACTGTAGCAACACGAAAGAACTCTGTGGACCAGAAATCAACTCGAAAAGAGAGGTTAGTCCCTGGATTCGTCTCCAGAGGAATACCACCTTACCACAAGCACCTCAAGAGGAGGCTTCTCTCAGCTCTAGGTATGTGAGAGGGACCCTGAGTTTGCAGCCTCAAGTGGAATGGACACCGCGATGCCCTGACTCGAAATAAGGCCGGATATCCCTGCAGTGACTTCAATGCAGGCTCGTCTTGCATCTCCCAGGACGAAAGGATGTCTGAATCCCCTGTGGAAAGCACAGAGAAAGACTTGGTTCCCCACCTCATCGCGACCGATAGCCTCACATACTTTTAAAACTCCAGAGGTACGCGGAGATCAGTGCCTCCAAAGGAGACGATGCCTGACTCCTCGTGAAACTTGATAGGAGTCCCAGGATTCCTGTGGCACTTGGAAAGGGACACTTGGTCTCCCGCCTCAGCTGGAGAGGCGTCCCAATTGCCCTGCCAAGCCTCGAGGAGAATCCAGAGTTGTCCCTCGCAACTAGGCAGGAGTCCTGACGTCGCTGAAGAAACACGTGGGTGGAAGGGCCATCCCCGTCGTAACTCGAGAATATACCCCAGGTTCCCGCCGCAACTCGAGAAAAACCATGAGACTTCCCCCTCGCCGCGAGATGAGGCCCGATTCCCCTGCACTGCGTGCAGAGCAATTCCGTGTTGCACATCACACATGAAAGGAACCTTGATTTCCTTGATGGCACTCCAGAGAAACCCCAAGAACACTGTTTCAAGGCTAGAGGGATCCTGAGGTCACTGTAGCAACACGAAAGAGCTCCGTGGGCCAAAAATCAACTCGAGATGAGAGGTTAGTCCCTGGCTTCGACTCCAGAGGAATACCACCTTACCACAAGCACCTCAAGAGGAGGCTTCTCTCAGCTCTAGGTATGTGAGAGGGACCCTGAGTTTGCGGCCTCAAGTGGAATGGACACCGCGATGCCCTGACGCGAAATAAGGCTGGATATCCCTGCAGTGACTTGAATTCAGGCTCGTCTTGCATCTCCTAAGATGAAAGGATGTCTGAATCCCCTGTGGAGACCACAGAGAAAGACCTAGTTCCCCACCTCATCGCGACCGGAGGCCTCACATCCTTTGAAAACTCCAGAGGTACGCGGAGATCAGTGCCTCCAAAGGAGACGATGCCTGACTCCTCGTGAAACTTGATAGGAGTCCCAGGATTCCTGTGGCACTTGGAAAGGGACACTTGGTCTCCCGCCTCAGCTGGAGAGGCGTCCCAATTGCCCTGCCAAGCCTCGAGGAGAATCCCGAGTTGTCCCTCGCAACTAGGCAGGAGTCCTGACGTTGCTGAAGAAACACGTGGGTGGAAGGGCCATCCCCGTCGTAACTCGAGAATATACCCCAGGTTCCCGCCGCAACTCGAGAAAAACCATGAGACTTCCCCCTCGCCACGAGATGAGGCCCGATTCCCCTGCACTGCGTGCAGAGCAATTCCGTGTTGCACATCACACATGAAAGGAGCCTTGATATCCTTGATGGCACTCCAGAGAAACCCCAAGAACACTGTTTCAAGTCTAGAGGGATCCTGAGGTCACTGTAGCAACACGAAAGAGCTCCGTGGGCCAAAAATCAACTCGAGATGAGAGGTTAGCCCCTGGCTTCGACTCCAGAGGAATACCACCTTACCACAAGCACCTCAAGAGGAGGCTTCTCTCAGCTCTAGGTATGTGAGAGGGACCCTGAGTTTGCGGCCTCAAGTGGAATGGACACCGCGATGCCCTGACGCGAAATAAGGCTGGATATCCCTGCAGTGACTTGAATGCAGGCTCGTCTTGCATCTCCCAAGATGAAAGGATGTCTGAATCCCCTGTGGAGACCACAGAGAAAGACCTAGTTCCCCACCTCATGGCGACCGGAGGCCTCACATCCTTTGAAAACTCGAGAGGTACGCGGAGATCAGTGCCTCCAAAGGAGACGATGCCTGACTCCTCGTGAAACTTGATAGGAGTCCCAGGATTCCTGTGGCACGTGGAAAGGGACCCTTGGTCTCCCGCCTCAGCTGGAGAGGCGTCCCAATTGCCTTGCCAAGCCTCGAGGAGAATCCCGAGTTGTGTCTCGCAACTAGGCAAGAGTCCTGACGTGGCTGAACAAACACGTGTGTGGAAGGGCCATCCCCGTCGTAACTCGAGAATATACCCCAGGTTCCCGCCGCAACTCGAGAAAAACCATGAGACTTCCCCCTCGCCGCGAGATGAGGCCCGATTCCCCTGCACTGCGTGCAGAGCAATTCTGTGTTGCACATCACACATGAAAGGAGCCTTGATTTCCTTGATGGCACTCCAGAGAAACCCCAAGAACACTGTTTCAAGGCTAGAGGGATCCTGAGGTCACTGTAGCAACACGAAAGAGCTCCGTGGACCAAAAATCCACTCGAGATGAGAGGTTAGTCCCTGGCTTCGACTCCAGAGGAATACCACCTTACCACACGCACCTCAAGAGGAGGCTTCTCTCAGCTCTAGGTATGTGAGAGGGACCCTGAGTTTGCGCCCTCAAGTGGAATGGACACCGCGATGCCCTGACTCGAAATAAGGCCGGATATCCCTGCAGTGACTGGAATGCAGGCTCGTCTTGCATCTCCCAAGATGAAAGGATGTCTGAATCCCCTGTGGAGACCACAGAGAAAGACCTAGTTCCCCACCTCATCGCGACCGGAGGCCTCACATCCTTTTAAAACTCCAGAGGTACGCGGAGATCAGTGCCTCCAAAGGAGACGATGCCTGACTCCTCGTGAAACTTGATAGGAGTCCCAGGATTCCTGTGGCACTTCGAAAGGGACACTTGGTCTCCCGCCTCAGCTGGAGAGGCGTCCCAATTGCCCTGCCAAGCCTCGAGGAGAATCCAGAGTTGTCCCTCGCAACTAGGCAGGAGTCCTGACGTCGCTGAAGAAACATGTGGGTGGAAGGGCCATCCCCGTCGTAACTCGAGAATATACCCCAGGTTCCCGCCGCAACTCGAGAAAAACCATGAGACTTCCCCCTCGCCGCGAGATGAGGCCCGATTCCCCTGTACTGCGTGCAGAGCAATTCCGTCTTGCACATCACACATGAAAGGAGCCTTGATTTCCTTGATGGCACTCCAGAGAAACCCCAAGAACACTGTTTCAAGGATAGAGGGATCCTGAGGTCACTGTAGCAACACGAAAGAACTCTGTGGACCAAAAATCAACTCGAAAAGAGAGGTTAGTCCCTGGATTCGTCTCCAGAGGAATACCACCTTACCACAAGCACCTCAAGAGGAGGCTTCTCTCAGCTCTAGGTATGTGAGAGGGATCCTGAGTTTGCGGCCTCAAGTGGAATGGACACCGCGATGCCCTGACTCGAAATAAGTGCGGATATCCCTGCAGTGACTTCAATGCAGGCTCGTCTTGCATCTCCCAGGACGAAAGGGTGTCTGAATCCCCTGTGGAGACCACAGAGAAAGACCTAGTTCCCCACCTCATCGCGACAGGAGGCCTCAAAACCTTTGAAAACTCCAGAGGTATGCGGAGATCAGTGCCTCCAAAGGAGACGATGCCTGACTCCTCGTGAAACTTGATAGGAGACCCAGGATTCCTGTGGCACGTGGAAAGGGGCCCTTGGTCTCCCGTCTCAGCTGGAGAGGCGTCCCAATTGCCCTGCAAAGCCTCGAGGAGAATCCCGAGTTGTCCCTCGCAACTAGGCAGGAGCCCTGACGTCGCTGAAGAAACACGTGGGTGGAAGGGCCATCCCCGTCGTAACTCGAGAATATACCCCAGGTTCCCGCCGCAACTCGAGAAAAACCATGAGACTTCCCCCTCGCCACGAGATGAGGCCCGATTCCCCTGCACTGCATGCAGAGCAATTCCGTGTTGCACATCACACATGAGAGGAGCCTTGATTTCCTTGATGGCACTCCAGAGAAACCCCAAGAACACTGTTTCAAGGCTAGAGGGATCCTGAGGTCACTGTAGCAACACGAAAGAGCTCCGTGGACCAAGAATCAACACGAGATGAGAGGTTAGTCATTGGCTTCGACTCCTGAGGAATACCACCTTACCACAAGCACCTCAAGAGGAGGCTTCTCTCAGCTCTAGGTATGTGAGAGGGACCCTGAGTTTGCGGCCTCAAGTGGAATGGACACCGCGATGCCCTGACTCGAAATAAGGCCGGATATCCCTGCAGTGACTTGAATGCAGGCTCGTCTTGCATCTCCCAAGAAGAAAGGATGTCTGAATCCCCTGTGGAGACCACAGAGAAACACCTAGTTCCCCACCTCATCGCGACCGGAGGCCTCACATCCTTTTAAAACTCCAGAGGTACGCGGAGATCAGTGCCTCCAAAGGAGACGATGCCTGACTCCTGGTGAAACTTCATAGGAGTCCCAGGATTCTTGTGGCACGTGGAAAGGGACCCTTGGTCTCCCGCCTCAGCTGGAGAGGCGTCCCAATTGCCCTGCCAAGCCTCGAGGAGAATCCCGAGTTGTCCCTCGCAACTAGGCAGGAGTCCTGACGTGGCTGAACAAACACGTGGGTGGAAGGGCCATCCCCGTCTAACTCGAGAATATACCCCAGGTTCCCGCCGCAACTCGAGAAAAACCATGAGACTTCCCCCTCGATGCGAGATGTGGCCCGATTCCCCTGTACTGCGTGCAGAGCAATTTCGTCTTGCACATCACACATGAAAGGAGCCTTGATTTCCTTGATGGCACTCCAGAGAAACCCCAAGAACACTGTTTCAAGGCTAGAGGGATCCTGAGGTCACTGTAGCAACACGAAAGAACTCTGTGGACCAAAAATCAACTCGAAAAGAGAGGTTAGTCCCTGGATTCGTCTCCAGAGGAATACCACCTTACCACAAGCACCTCAAGAGGAGGCTTCTCTCAGCTCTAGGTATGTGAGAGGGACCCTGAGTTTGCAGCCTCAAGTGGAATGGACACCGCGATGCCCTGACTCGAAATAAGGCCGGATATCCCTGCAGTGACTTCAATGCAGGCTCGTCTTGCATCTCCCAGGACGAAAGGATGTCTGAATCCCCTGTGGAAAGCACAGAGAAAGACTTGGTTCCCCACCTCATCGCGACCGATAGCCTCACATACTTTGAAAACTCCAGAGGTACGCGGAGATCAGTGCCTCCAAAGGAGACGATGCCTGACTCCTCGTGAAACTTGATAGGAGTCCCAGGATTCCTGTGGCACTTGGAAAGGGACACTTGGTCTCCCGCCTCAGCTGGAGAGGCGTCCCAATTGCCCTGCCAAGCCTCGAGGAGAATCCAGAGTTGTCCCTCGCAACTAGGCAGGAGTCCTGACGTCGCTGAAGAAACACGTGGGTGGAAGGGCCATCCCCGTCGTAACTCGAGAATATACCCCAGGTTCCCGCCGCAACTCGAGAAAAACCATGAGACTTCCCCCTCGCCGCGAGATGAGGCCCGATTCCCCTGCACTGCGTGCAGAGCAATTCCGTGTTGCACATCACACATGAAAGGAACCTTGATTTCCTTGATGGCACTCCAGAGAAACCCCAAGAACACTGTTTCAAGGCTAGAGGGATCCTGAGGTCACTGTAGCAACACGAAAGAGCTCCGTGGGCCAAAAATCAACTCGAGATGAGAGGTTAGTCCCTGGCTTCGACTCCAGAGGAATACCACCTTACCACAAGCACCTCAAGAGGAGGCTTCTCTCAGCTCTAGGTATGTGAGAGGGACCCTGAGTTTGCGGCCTCAAGTGGAATGGACACCGCGATGCCCTGACGCGAAATAAGGCTGGATATCCCTGCAGTGACTTGAATTCAGGCTCGTCTTGCATCTCCTAAGATGAAAGGATGTCTGAATCCCCTGTGGAGACCACAGAGAAAGACCTAGTTCCCCACCTCATCGCGACCGGAGGCCTCACATCCTTTGAAAACTCCAGAGGTACGCGGAGATCAGTGCCTCCAAAGGAGACGATGCCTGACTCCTCGTGAAACTTGATAGGAGTCCCAGGATTCCTGTGGCACGTGGAAAGGGACCCTTGGTCTCCCGCCTCAGCTGGAGAGGCGTCCCAATTGCCTTGCCAAGCCTCGAGGAGAATCCCGAGTTGTGTCTCGCAACAAGGCAAGAGTCCTGACGTGGCTGAACAAACACGTGTGTGGAAGGGCCATCCCCGTCGTAACTCGAGAATATACCCCAGGTACCCGCAGCAACTCGAGAAAAACCATGAGACTTCCCCCTCGCCGCGAGATGAGGCCTGATTCCACTGCACTGCGTGCAGAGCAATTCCGTGTTGCACATCACACATGAAAGGAGCCTTGATTTCCTTGATGGCACTCCAGAGAAACCCCAAGAACACTGTTTCAAGGCTAGAGGGATCCTGAGGTCACTGTAGCAACACGAAAGAGCTCCGAGGACCAAGAATCAACACGAGATGAGAGGTTAGTCCCTGGCTTCGACTCCTGAGGAATACCACCTTACCACAAGCACCTCAAGAGGAGGCTTCTCTCAGCTCTAGGTATGTGAGAGGGACCCTGAGTTTGCGGCCTCAAGTGGAATGGACACCGCGATGCCCTGACTCGAAATAAGGCCGGATATCCCTGCAGTGACTTCAATGCAGGCTCGTCTTGCATCTCCCAGGACGAAAGGATGTCTGAATCCCCTGTGGAAAGCACAGAGAAAGACTTAGTTCCCCACCTCATCGCGACCGATAGCCTCACATCCTTTGAAAACTCCAGAGGTACGCGGAGATCAGTGCCTCCAAAGGAGACGATGCCTGACTCCTCGTGAAACTTGATAGGAGTCCCAGGATTCCTGTGGCACTTGGAAAGGGACACTTGGTCTCCCGCCTCAGCTGGAGAGGCGTCCCAATTGCCCTGCCAAGCCTCGAGGAGAATCCAGAGTTGTCCCTCGCAACTAGGCAGGAGTCCTGACGTTGCTGAAGAAACACGTGGGTGGAAGGGCCATCCCCGTCGTAACTCGAGAATATACCCCAGGTTCCCGCCGCAACTCGAGAAAAACCATGAGACTTCCCCCTCGCCACGAGATGAGGCCCGATTCCCCTGCACTGCGTGCAGAGCAATTCCGTGTTGCACATCACACATGAAAGGAGCCTTGATATCCTTGATGGCACTCCAGAGAAACCCCAAGAACACTGTTTCAAGTCTAGAGGGATCCTGAGGTCACTGTAGCAACACGAAAGAGCTCCGTGGGCCAAAAATCAACTCGAGATGAGAGGTTAGTCCCTGGCTTCGACTCCAGAGGAATACCACCTTACCACAAGCACCTCAAGAGGAGGCTTCTCTCAGCTCTAGGTATGTGAGAGGGACCCTGAGTTTGCGGCCTCAAGTGGAATGGACACCGCGATGCCCTGACGCGAAATAAGGCTGGATATCCCTGCAGTGACTTGAATGCAGGCTCGTCTTGCATCTCCCAAGATGAAAGGATGTCTGAATCCCCTGTGGAGACCACAGAGAAAGACCTAGTTCCCCACCTCATGGCGACCGGAGGCCTCACATCCTTTGAAAACTCGAGAGGTACGCGGAGATCAGTGCCTCCAAAGGAGACGATGCCTGACTCCTCGTGAAACTTGATAGGAGTCCCAGGATTCCTGTGGCACGTGGAAAGGGACCCTTGGTCTCCCGCCTCAGCTGGAGAGGCGTCCCAATTGCCTTGCCAAGCCTCGAGGAGAATCCCGAGTTGTGTCTCGCAACTAGGCAAGAGTCCTGACGTGGCTGAACAAACACGTGTGTGGAAGGGCCATCCCCGTCGTAACTCGAGAATATACCCCAGGTTCCCGCCACAACTCGAGAAAAACCATGAGACTTCCCCCTCGCCGCGAGATGAGGCCCGATTCCCCTGCACTGCGTGCAGAGCAATTCTGTGTTGCACATCACACATGAAAGGAGCCTTGATTTCCTTGATGGCACTCCAGAGAAACCCCAAGAACACTGTTTCAAGGCTAGAGGGATCCTGAGGTCACTGTAGCAACACGAAAGAGCTCCGTGGACCAAAAATCCACTCGAGATGAGAGGTTAGTCCCTGGCTTCGACTCCAGAGGAATACCACCTTACCACACGCACCTCAAGAGGAGGCTTATCTCAGCTCTAGGTATGTGAGAGGGACCCTGAGTTTGCGCCCTCAAGTGGAATGGACACCGCGATGCCCTGACTCGAAATAAGGCCGGATATCCCTGCAGTGACTGGAATGCAGGCTCGTCTTGCATCTCCCAAGACGAAAGGGTGTCTGAATCCCCTGTGGAGACCACAGAGAAAGACCTAGTTCCCCACCTCATCGCGACAGGAGGCCTCAAATCCTTTGAAAACTCCAGAGGTATGCGGAGATCAGTGCCTCCAAAGGAGACGATGCCTGACTCCTCGTGAAACTTGATAGGAGACCCAGAATTCCTGTGGCACGTGGAAAGGGACCCTTGGTCTCCCGTCTCAGCTGGAGAGGCATCCCAATTGCCCTGCAAAGCCTCGAGGAGAATCCCGAATTGTCCCTGGTAACTAGGCAGGAGTCCTGACATGGCTGAACACACACGTGTGTGGAAGGGCCATCCCCGTCGGAACTCGAGAATATACCCCAGGTTCCCGCCGCAACTCGAGAAAAACCATGAGACTTCCCCCTCTCCGCAAAATGAGGCCCGATTCCCCTGCACTGCGTGCAGAGCAATTCCGTGTTGCACATCACACATGAAAGGAGCCTTGATTTCCTTGATGGCACTCCAGAGAAACCCCAAGAACACTGTTTCAAGGCTAGAGGGATCCTGAGGTCACTGTAGCAACACGAAAGAGCTCCGTGGACCAAAAATCAACTCGAGATGAGAGGTTAGCCCTGGCTTCGACTCCAGAGGATTACCACCTTACCACAAGCACCTCAAGAGGAGGCTTCTCTCAGCTCTAGGTATGTGAGAGGGATCCTGAGTTTGCGGCCTCAAGTGGAATGGACACCGCGATGCCCTGACTCGAAATAAGTGCGGATATCCCTGCAGTGACTTCAATGCAGGCTCGTCTTGCATCTCCCAGGACGAAAGGATGTCTGAATCCCCTGTGGAAAGCACAGAGAAAGACTTAGTTCCCCACCTCATCGCGACCGATAGCCTCACATCCTTTGAAAACTCCAGAGGTACGCGGAGATCAGTGCCTCCAAAGGAGACGATGCCTGACTCCTCGTGAAACTTGATAGGAGTCCCAGGATTCCTGTGGCACTTGGAAAGGGACACTTGGTCTCCCGCCTCAGCTGGAGAGGCGTCCCAATTGCCCTGCCAAGCCTCGAGGAGAATCCCGATTTGTCCCTCGCAAATAGGCAGGAGTCCTGACGTCGCTGAAGAAACACGTGGGTGGAAGGGCCATCCCCGTCGTAACTAGAGAATATACCCCAGGTTCCCGCCGCAACTCGAGAAAAACCATGAGACTTCCCCCTCGCTGCGAGATGAGGCCCGATTCCCCTGCACTGCGTGCAGAGCAATTCCGTGTTGCACATCACACATGAAAGGAGCCTTGATTTCCTTGATGGCACTCCAGAGAAACCCCAAGAACACTGTTTCAAGGCTAGAGGGATCCTGAGGTCACTGTAGCAACACGAAAGAGCTCCGTGGGCCAAAAATCTACTCGAGATGAGAGGTTAGTCCCTGGCTTCGACTCCAGAGGAATACCACCTTACCACAAGCACCTCAAGAGGAGGCTTCTCTCAGCTCTAGGTATGTGAGAGGGACCCTGAGTTTGCGGCCTCAAGTGGAATGGACACCGCGATGCCCTGACGCGAAATAAGGCTGGATATCCCTGCAGTGACTTGAATGCAGGCTCGTCTTGCATCTCCCAAGATGAAAGGATGTCTGAATCCCCTGTGGAGACCACAGAGAAAGACCTAGTTCCCCACTTCATCGCGACCGGAGGCCTCACATCCTTTGAAAACTCCAGAGGTACGCGGAGATCAGTGCCTCCAAAGGAGACGATGCCTGACTCCTCGTGAAACTTGATAGGAGTCCCAGGATTCCTGTGGCACGTGGAAAGGGACCCTTGGTCTCCCGCCTCAGCTGGAGAGGCGTCCCAATTGCCTTGCCAAGCCTCGAGGAGAATCCCGAGTTGTGTCTCGCAACTAGGCAAGAGTCCTGACGTGGCTGAACAAACACGTGTGTGGAAGGGCCATCCCCGTCGTAACTCGAGAATATACCCCAGGTTCCCACCGCAACTCGAGAAAAACCATGAGACTTCCCCCTCGCCGCGAGATGAGGCCCGATTCCCCTGCACTGCGTGCAGAGCAATTCCGTGTTGCACATCACACATGAAAGGAGCCTTGATTTCCTTCATGGCACTCCAGAGAAACCCCAAGAACACTGTTTCAAGGCTAGAGGGATCCTGAGGTCACTGTAGCAACACGAAAGAGCTCCGTGGACCAAAAATCCACTCGAGATGAGAGGTTAGTCCCTGGCTTCGACTCCAGAGGAATACCACCTTACCAGAAGCACCTCAAGAGGAGGCTTCTCTCAGCTCTAGGTATGTGAGAGGGACCCTGAGTTTGCGGCCTCAAGTGGAATGGACACCGCGATGCCCTGACTCGAAATAAGGCCGGATATCCCTGCAGTGACTGGAATGCAGGCTCGTCTTGCATCTCCCAAGACGAAAGGGTGTCTGAATCCCCTGTGGAGACCACAGAGAAAGACCTAGTTCCCCACCTCATCGCGACAGGAGGCCTCAAAACCTTTGAAAACTCCAGAGGTATGCGGAGATCAGTGCCTCCAAAGGAGACGATGCCTGACTCCTCGTGAAACTTGATAGGAGACCCAGGATTCCTGTGGCACGTGGAAAGGGGCCCTTGGTCTCCCGTCTCAGCTGGAGAGGCGTCCCAATTGCCCTGCAAAGCCTCGAGGAGAATCCCGAGTTGTCCCTCGCAACTAGGCAGGAGTCCTGACGTCGCTGAAGAAACACGTGGGTGGAAGGGCCATCCCCGTCGTAACTCGAGAATATACCCCAGGTTCCCGCCGCAACTCGAGAAAAACCATGAGACTTCCCCCTCGCCGCGAGATGAGGCCCGATTCCCCTGCACTGCATGCAGAGCAATTCCGTGTTGCACATCACACATGAGAGGAGCCTTGATTTCCTTGATGGCACTCCAGAGAAACCCCAAGAACACTGTTTCAAGGCTAGAGGGATCCTGAGGTCACTGTAGCAACACGAAAGAGCTCCGTGGACCAAGAATCAACACGAGATGAGAGGTTAGTCCCTGGCTTCGACTCCTGAGGAATACCACCTTACCACAAGCACCTCAAGAGGAGGCTTCTCTCAGCTCTAGGTATGTGAGAGGGATCCTGAGTTTGCGGCCTCAAGTGGAATGGACACCGCGATGCCCTGACTCGAAATAAGGCCGGATATCCCTGCAGTGACTTGAATGCAGGCTCGTCTTGCATCTCCCAAGAAGAAAGGATGTCTGAATCCCCTGTGGAGACCACAGAGAAACACCTAGTTCCCCACCTCATCGCGACCGGAGGCCTCACATCCTTTGAAAACTCCAGAGGTACGCGGAGATCAGTGCCTCCAAAGGAGACGATGCCTGACTCCTGGTGAAACTTCATTGGAGTCCCAGGATTCTTGTGGCACGTGGAAAGGGACCCTTGGTCTCCCGCCTCAGCTGGAGAGGCGTTCCAATTGCCCTGCCAAGCCTCGAGGAGAATCCCGAGTTGTCCCTCGCAACTAGGCAGGAGTCCTGACGTGGCTGAACAAACACGTGGGTGGAAGGGCCATCCCCGTCTAACTCGAGAATATACCCCAGGTTCCCGCCGCAACTCGAGAAAAACCATGAGACTTCCCCCTCGATGCGAGATGTGGCCCGATTCCCCTGTACTGCGTGCAGAGCAATTTCGTCTTGCACATCACACATGAAAGGAGCCTTGATTTCCTTGATGGCACTCCAGAGAAACCACAAGAACACTGTTTCAAGGATAGAGGGATCCTGAGGTCACTGTAGCAACACGAAAGAACTCTGTGGACCAAAAATCAACTCGAAAAGAGAGGTTAGTCCCTGGATTCGTCTCCAGAGGAATACCACCTTACCACAGGCACCTCAAGAGGAGGCTTCTCTCAGCTCTAGGTATGTGAGAGGGACCCTGAGTTTGCGGCCTCAAGTGGAATGGACACCGCGATGCCCTGACTCGAAATAAGGCCGGATATTCCTGCAGTGACTTCAATGCAGGCTCGTCTTGCATCTCCCAGGACGAAAGGATGTCTGAATCCCCTATGAAAAGCACAGAGAAAGACTTAGTTCCCCACCTCATCGCGACCGATAGCCTCACATCCTTTGAAAACTCCAGAGGTACGCGGAGATCAGTGCCTCCAAAGGAGACGATGCCTGACTCCTCGTGAAACTTGATAGGAGTCCCAGGATTCCTGTGGCACTTGGAAAGGGACACTTGGTCTCCCGCCTCAGCTGGAGAGGCGTCCCAATTGCCCTGCCAAGCCTCGAGGATAATCCAGAGTTGTCCCTCGCAATTAGGCAGGAGTCCTGACGTCGCTGAAGAAACACGTGGGTGGAAGGGCCATCCCCGTCGTAACTCGAGAATATACCCCAGGTTCCCGCCGCAACTCGAGAAAAACCATGAGACTTCCCCCTCGCCGCGAGATGAGGCCCGATTCCCCTGCACTGCGTGCAGAGCAATTCCGTGTTGCACATCACACATGAAAGGAGCCTTGATTTCCTTGATGGCACTCCAGAGAAACCCCAAGAACACTGTTTCAAGGCTAGAGGGATCCTGAGGTCACTGTAGCAACACGAAAGAGCTCCGTGGGCCAAAAATCTACTCGAGATGAGAGGTTAGTCCCTGGCTTCGACTCCAGAGGAATACCACCTTACCACAAGCACCTCAAGAGGAGGCTTCTCTCAGCTCTAGGTATGTGAGAGGGACCCTGAGTTTGCGGCCTCAAGTGGAATGGACACCGCGATGCCCTGACGCGAAATAAGGCTGGATATCCGTGCAGTGACTTGAATGCAGGCTCGTCTTGCATCTCCCAAGATGAAAGGATGTCTGAATCCCCTGTGGAGACCACAGAGAAAGACCTAGTTCCCCACCTCATCGCGACCGGAGGCCTCACATCCTTTGAAAACTCCAGAGGTACGCGGAGATCAGTGCCTCCAAAGGAGACGATGCCTGACTCCTCGTGAAACTTGATAGGAGTCCCAGGATTCCTGTGGCACGTGGAAAGGGACCCTTGGTCTCCCGCCTCAGCTGGAGAGGCGTCCCAATTGCCTTGCCAAGCCTCGAGGAGAATCCAGAGTTGTGTCTCGCAACTAGGCAAGAGTCCTGACGTGGCTGAACAAACACGTGTGTGGAAGGGCCATCCCCGTCGTAACTCGAGAATATACCCCAGGTTCCCGCCGCAACTCGAGAAAAACCATGAGACTTCCCCCTCGCCGCGAGATGAGGCCCGATTCCCCTGCACTGCGTGCAGAGCAATTCTGTGTTGCACATCACACATGAAAGGAGCCTTGATTTCCTTCATGGCACTCCAGAGAAACCCCAAGAACACTGTTTCAAGGCTAGAGGGATCCTGAGGTCACTGTAGCAACACGAAAGAGCTCCGTGGACCAAGAATCAACACGAGATGAGAGGTTAGTCTCTGGTTTCGACTCCTGAGGAATACCACCTTACCACAAGCACCTCAAGAGGAGGCTTCTCTCAGCTCTAGGTATGTGAGAGGGACCCTGAGTTTGCGGCCTCAAGTGGAATGGACACCGCGATGCTCTGACTCGAAATAAGGCCGGATATCCCTGCAGTGACTTGAATGCAGGCTCGTCTTGCATCTCCCAAGAAGAAAGGATGTCTGAATCCCCTGTGGAGACCACAGAGAAACACCTAGTTCCCCACCTCATCGCGACCGGAGGCCTCACATCCTTTGAAAACTCCAGAGGTACGCGGAGATCAGTGCCTCCAAAGGAGACGATGCCTGACTCCTGGTGAAACTTCATAGGAGTCCCAGGATTCTTGTGGCACGTGGAAAGGGACCCTTGGTCTCCCGCCTCAGCTGGAGAGGCGTTCCAATTGCCCTGCCAAGCCTCGAGGAGAATCCCGAGTTGTCCCTCGCAACTAGGCAGGAGTCCTGACATGGCTGAACAAACACGTGGGTGGAAGGGCCATCCCCGTCGTAACTCGAGAATATACCCCAGGTTCCCGCCACAACTCGAGAAAAACCATGAGACTTCCCCCTCGATGCGAGATGAGGCCCGATTCCCCTGTACTGCGTGCAGAGCAATTCCGTCTTGCACATCACACATGAAAGGAGCCTTGATTTCCTTGATGGCACTCCAGAGAAACCCCAAGAACACTGTTTCAAGGATAGAGGGATCCTGAGGTCACTGTAGCAACACGAAAGAACTCTGTGGACCAAAAATCAACTCGAAAAGAGAGGTTAGTCCCTGGATTCGTCTCCAGAGGAATACCACCTTACCACAAGCACCTCAAGAGGAGGCTTCTCTCAGCTCTAGGTATGTGAGAGGGACCCTGAGTTTGCGGCCTCAAGTGGAATGGACACCGCGATGCCCTGACTCGAAATAAGGCCGGATATCCCTGCAGTGACTTCAATGCAGGCTCGTCTTGCATCTGCCAGGACGAAAGGATGTCTGAATCCCCTATGAAAAGCACAGAGAAAGACTTAGTTCCCCACCTCATCGCGACCGATAGCCTCACATCCTTTGAAAACTCCAGAGGTACGCGGAGATCAGTGCCTCCAAAGGAGACGATGCCTGACTCCTCGTGAAACTTGATAGGAGTCCCAGGATTCCTGTGGCACTTGGAAAGGGACACTTGGTCTCCCGCCTCAGCTGGAGAGGCGTCCCAATTGCCCTGCCAAGCCTCGAGGATAATCCAGAGTTGTCCCTCGCAACTAGGCAGGAGTCCTGACGTCGCTGAAGAAACACGTGGGTGGAAGGGCCATCCCCGTCGTAACTCGAGAATATACCCCAGGTTCCCGCCGCAACTCGAGAAAAACCATGAGACTTCCCCCTCGCCGCGAGATGAGGCCCGATTCCCCTGCACTGCGTGCAGAGCAATTCCGTGTTGCACATCACACATGAAAGGAGCCTTGATTTCCTTGATGGCACTCCAGAGAAACCCCAAGAACACTGTTTCAAGGCTAGAGGGATCCTGAGGTCACTGTAGCAACACGAAAGAGCTCCGTGGGCCAAAAATCTACTCGAGATGAGAGGTTAGTCCCTGGCTTCGACTCCAGAGGAATACCACCTTACCACAAGCACCTCAAGAGGAGGCTTCTCTCAGCTCTAGGTATGTGAGAGGGACCCTGAGTTTGCGGCCTCAAGTGGAATGGACACCGCGATGCCCTGACGCGAAATAAGGCTGGATATCCGTGCAGTGACTTGAATGCAGGCTCGTCTTGCATCTCCCAAGATGAAAGGATGTCTGAATCCCCTGTGGAGACCACAGAGAAAGACCTAGTTCCCCACCTCATCGCGACCGGAGGCCTCACATCCTTTGAAAACTCCAGAGGTACGCGGAGATCAGTGCCTCCAAAGGAGACGATGCCTGACTCCTCGTGAAACTTGATAGGAGTCCCAGGATTCCTGTGGCACGTGGAAAGGGACACTTGGTCTCCCGCCTCAGCTGGAGAGGCGTCCCAATTGCCTTGCCAAGCCTCGAGGAGAATCCAGAGTTGTGTCTCGCAACTAGGCAAGAGTCCTGAAGTGGCTGAACAAACACGTGTGTGGAAGGGCCATCCCCGTCGTAACTCGAGAATATACCCCAGGTTCCCGCCGCAACTCGAGAAAAACCATGAGACTTCCCCCTCGCCGCGAGATGAGGCCCGATTCCCCTGCACTGCGTGCAGAGCAATTCTGTGTTGCACATCACACATGAAAGGAGCCTTGATTTCCTTCATGGCACTCCAGAGAAACCCCAAGAACACTGTTTCAAGGCTAGAGGGATCCTGAGGTCACTGTAGCAACACGAAAGAGCTCCGTGGACCAAGAATCAACACGAGATGAGAGGTTAGTCTCTGGCTTCGACTCCTGAGGAATACCACCTTACCACAAGCACCTCAAGAGGAGGCTTCTCTCAGCTCTAGGTATGTGAGAGGGACCCTGAGTTTGCGGCCTCAAGTGGAATGGACACCGCGATGCTCTGACTCGAAATAAGGCCGGATATCCCTGCAGTGACTTGAATGCAGGCTCGTCTTGCATCTCCCAAGAAGAAAGGATGTCTGAATCCCCTGTGGAGACCACAGAGAAACACCTAGTTCCCCACCTCATCGCGACCGGAGGCCTCACATCCTTTGAAAACTCCAGAGGTACGCGGAGATCAGTGCCTCCAAAGGAGACGATGCCTGACTCCTCGTGAAACTTGATAGGAGTCCCAGGATTCCTGTGGCACGTGGAAAGGGACCCTTGGTCTCCCGCCTCAGCTGGAGAGGCGTCCCAATTGCCTTGCCAAGCCTCGAGGAGAATCCCGAGTTGTGTCTTGCAACTAGGCAAGAGTCCTGACGTGGCTGAACAAACACGTGTGTGGAAGGGCCATCCCCGCCGTAACTCGAGAATATACCCCAGGTTCCCGCCGCAACTCGAGAAAAACCATGAGACTTCCCCCTCGCCGCGAGATGAGGCCCGATTCCCCTGCACTGCGTGCAGAGCAATTCTGTGTTGCACATCACACATGAAAGGAGCCTTGATTTCCTTCATGGCACTCCAGAGAAACCCCAAGAACACTGTTTCAAGGCTAGAGGGATCCTGAGGTCACTGTAGCAACACGAAAGAACTCTGTGGACCAAAAATCAACTCGAGATGAGAGGTTAGTCCCTGGCTTCGACTCCAGAGGAATACCACCTTACCACAAGCACCTCAAGAGGAGGCTTCTCTCAGCTCTAGGTATGTGAGAGGGACCCTGAGTTTGCGGCCTCAAGTGGAATGGACACCGCGATGCCCTGACTCGAAATAAGGCCGGATATCCCTGCAGTGACTGGAATGCAGGCTCGTCTTGCATCTCCCAAGACGAAAGGGTGTCTGAATCCCCTGTGGAGACCACAGAGAAAGACCTAGTTCCCCACCTCATCGCGACAGGAGGCCTCAAATTCTTTGAAATCTCCAGAGGTATGCGGAGATCAGTGCCTCCAAAGGAGACGTTGCCTGACTCCTCATGAAACTTGATACGAGACCCAGGATTCCTGTGGCACGTGGAAAGGGACACTTGGTCTCCCGTCTCAGCTGGAGAGGCGTCCCAATTGCCCTGCAAAGCCTCGAGGAGAATCCCGAGTTGTCCCTCGCAACTAGGCAGGAGTCCTGACGTCGCTGAAGAAACACGTGGGTGGAAGGGCCATCCCCGTCGTAACTCGAGAATATACCCCAGGTTCCCGCCGCAACTCGAGAAAAACCATGAGACTTCCCACTCGCCGCGAGATGAGGCCCGATTCCCCTGCACTGCGTGCAGAGCATTTCCGTGTTGCACATCACACATGAAAGGAGCCTTGATTTCCTTCATGGCACTCCAGAGAAACCCCAAGAACACTGTTTCAAGGCTAGAGGGATCCTGAGGTCACTGTAGCAACACGAAAGAGCTCCGTGGACCAAAAATCAACTCGAGATGAGAGGTTAGTCCCTGGCTTTGACTCCAGAGGAATACCACCTTACCACAAGCACCTCAAGAGGAGGCTTCTCTCAGCTCTAGGTATGTGA
The DNA here is from genome assembly GCF_910594005.1 of Cervus elaphus. Classification (NCBI taxonomy): domain Eukaryota; kingdom Metazoa; phylum Chordata; class Mammalia; order Artiodactyla; family Cervidae; genus Cervus; species Cervus elaphus. Next base: position 113,794,540 of record NC_057833.1, read on the forward strand.
GAGGGACCCTGAGTTTGCGGCCTCAAGTGGAATGGACACCACGATGCCCTGACTCGAAATAAGGCCGGATATCCCTGCAGTGACTGGAATGCAGGCTCGTCTTGCATCTCCCAAGACGAAAGGGTGTCTGAATCCCCTGTGGAGACCACAGAGAAAGACCTAGTTCCCCACCTCATCGCGACAGGAGGCCTGAAATCCTTTGAAAACTCCAGAGGTATGCGGAGATCAGTGCCTCCAAAGGAGACGATGCCTGACTCCTCGCGAAACTTGATAGGAGACCCAGGATTCCTGTGGCACGTGGAAAGGGACCCTTGGTCTCCCGTCTCAGCTGGAGAGGCGTCCCAATTGCCCTGCAAAGCCTCGAGGAGAATCCCGAGATGTCCCTCGCAACTAGGCAGGAGGCCTGACATGGCTGAACACACACGTGTGTGGAAGTGCCATCCCCGACGTAACTCGAGAATATACCCCAGGTTCCCAGTGCAACTCGAGAAAAACCATGAGACTTCCCCCTCGCCGTGAGATGAGGCCCGATTCCCCTGCACTGCGTGCAGAGCAATTCCGTGTTGCACATCACACATGAAAGCAGCCTTGATTTCCTTGATGGCACTCCTGAGAAACCCCAAGAACACTGTTTCAAGGCTAGAGGGATCCTGAGGTCACTGTAGCAACACGAAAGAGCTCCGTGGACCAAGAATCAACACGAGATGAGAGGTTAGTCCCTGGCTTCGACTCCTGAGGAATACCACCTTACCACAAGCACCTCAAGAGGAGGCTTCTCTCAGCTCTAGGTATGTGAGAGGGATCCTGAGTTTGCGGCCTCAAGTGGAATGGACACCGCGATGCCCTGACTCGAAATAAGGCCGGATATCCCTGCAGTGACTTGAATGCAGGCTCGTCTTGCATCTCCCAGGACGAAAGGATGTCTGAATCCCCTGTCGAAAGCACAGAGAAAGACTTAGTTCCCCACCTCATCGCGACCGATAGCCTCACATCCTTTGAAAACTCCAGAGGTACGCGGAGATCAGTGCCTCCAAAGGAGACGATGCCTGACTCCTCGTGAAACTTGATAGGAGACCCAGGATTCCTGTGGCACGTGGAAAGGGACCCTTGGTCTCCCGTCTCAGCTGGAGAGGCGTCCCAATTGCCCTGCAAAGCCTCGAGGAGAATCCCGAGTTGTCCCACGCAACTAGGCAGGAGTCCTGACATGGCTGAACACACACGTGGGTGGAAGGGCCATCCCCGTCGTAACTCGAGAATATACCCCAGGTTCCCGCCGCAACTCGAGAAAAACCATGAGACTTCCCCCTCGCCGCGAAATGAGGCCCGATTCCCCTGCACTGCGTGCAGACCAATTCTGTGTTGCACATCACACATGAAAGGAGCCTTGATTTCCTTGATGGCACTCCAGAGAAACCCCAAGAACACTGTTTCAAGGCTAGAGGGATCCTGAGGTCACTGTAGCAACACGAAAGAGCTCCGTGGACCAAGAATCAACACGAGATGAGAGGTTAGTCCCTGGCTTCGACTCCTGAGGAATACCACCTTACCACAAGCACCTCAAGAGGAGGCTTCTCTCAGCTCTAGGTATGTGAGAGGGACCCTGAGTTTGCGGCCTCAAGTGGAATGGACACCGCGATGCCCTGACTCGAAATAAGGCCGGATATCCCTGCAGTGACTTCAATGCAGGCTCGTCTTGCATCTCCCAGGACGAAAGGATGTCTGAATCCCCTGTGGAAAGCACAGAGAAAGATTCAGTTCCCCACCTCATCGCGACCGATAGCCTCACATCCTTTGAAAACTCCAGAGGTACGCGGAGATCAGTGCCTCCAAAGGAGACGACGCCTGACTCCTCGTGAAACTTGATAGGAGTCCCAGGATTCCTGTGGCACTTGGAAAGGGACCCTTGGTCTCCCGCCTCAGCTGGAGAGGCGTCCCAATTGCCCTGCCAAGCCTCGAGGAGAATCCAGAGTTGTCCCTCGCAACTAGGCAGGAGTCCTGACGTCGCTGAAGAAACACGAGGGTGGAAGGGCCATCCCCGTCGTAACTCGAGAATATACCCAAGGTTCCCGCCGCAACTCGAGAAAAACCATGAGACTTCCCCCTCGCCGCGAGATGAGGCCCGATTCCCCTGCATTGCGTGCAGAGCAATTCCGTGTTGCACATCACACATGAAAGGATCCTTGATTTCCTTGATGGCACTCCAGAGAAACCCCAAGAACACTGTTTCAAGGCTAGAGGGATCCTGAGGTCACTGTAGCAACACGAAAGGGCTCCGTGGGCCAAAAATCAACTCGAGATGAGAGGTTAGTCCCTGGCTTCGACTCCAGAGGAATACCACCTTACCACAAGCACCTCAAGAGGAGGCTTCTCTCAGCTCTAGGTATGTGAGAGGGACCCTGAGTTTGCGGCCTCAAGTGGAATGGACACCGCGATGCCCTGACGCGAAATAAGGCTAGATATCCCTGCAGTGACTTGAATGCAGGCTCGTCTTGCATCTCCCAAGATGAAAGGATGTCTGAATCCCCTGTGGAGACCACAGAGAAAGACCTAGTTCCCCACCTCATCGCGACCGGAGGCCTCACATCCTTTGAAAACTCCAGAGGTACGCGGAGATCAGTGCCTCCAAAGGAGACGATGCCTGACTCCTCGTGAAACTTGATAGGAGTCCCAGGATTCCTGTGGCACGTGGAAAGGGACCCTTGGTCTCCCGCCTCAGCTGGAGAGGCGTCCCAATTGCCTTGCCAAGCCTCGAGGAGAATCCCGAGTTGTGTCTCGCAACTAGGCAAGAGTCCTGACGTGGCTGAACAAACACGTGTGTGGAAGGGCCATCCCCGTCGTAACTCGAGAATATACCCCAGGTTCCCGCCGCAACTCGAGAAAAACCATGAGACTTCCCCCTCGCCGCGAGATGAGGCCCGATTCCCCTGCACTGCGTGCAGAGCAATTCTGTGTTGCACATCACACATGAAAGGAGCCTTGATTTCCTTCATGGCACTCCAGAGAAACCCCAAGAACACTGTTTCAAGGCTAGAGGGATCCTGAGGTCACTGTAGCAACACGAAAGAGCTCCGTGGACCAAAAATCAACTCGAGATGAGAGGTTAGTCCCTGGCTTCGACTCCAGAGGAATACCACCTTACCACAAGCACCTCAAGAGGAGGCTTCTCTCAGCTCTAGGTATGTGAGAGGGACCCTGAGTTTGCAGCCTCAAGTGGAATGGACACCGCGATGCCCTGACTCGAAATAAGGCCGGATATCCCTGCAGTGACTTCAATGCAGGCTCGTCTTGCATCTCCCAGGACGAAAGGATGTCTGAATCCCCTGTGGAAAGCACAGAGAAAGACTTAGTTCCCCACCTCATCGCGTCCGATAGCCTCACATCCTTTGAAAACTCCAGAGGTACACGGTGATCAGTGCCTCCAAAGGAGACGATGCCTGACTCCTCGTGAAACTTGATAGGAGTCCCAGGATTCCTGTGGCACTTGGAAAGGGACACTTGGTCTCCCGCCTCAGCTGGAGAGGCGTCCCAATTGCCCTGCCAAGCCTCGAGGAGAATCCAGAGTTGTCCCTCGCAACTAGGCAGGAGTCCTGACGTGGCTGAACAAACACGTGGGTGGAAGGGCCATCCCCGTCGTAACTCGAGAATATACCCCAGGTTCCCGCCGCAACTCGAGAAAAACCATGAGACTTCCCCCTCGCCGCGAGATGAGGCCCGATTCCCCTGCACTGCGTGCAGAGCAATTCTGTGTTGCACATCACACATGAAAGGAGCCTTGATTTCCTTGATGGCACTCCAGAGAAACCCCAAGAACACTGTTTCAAGGCTAGAGGGATCCTGAGGTTACTGTAGCAACACGAAAGAGCTCCGTGGGCCAAAAATCAACTCGAGATGAGAGGTTAGTCCCTGGCTTCGACTCCAGAGGAATACCACCTTACCACAAGCACCTCAAGAGGAGGCTTCTCTCAGCTCTAGGTATGTGAGAGGGACCCTGAGTTTGCGGCCTCAAGTGGAATGGACACCGCGATGCCCTGACGCGAAATAAGGCTGGATATCCCTGCAGTGACTTGAATGCAGGCTCGTCTTGCATCTCCCAAGATGAAAGGATGTCTGAATCCCCTGTGGAGACCACAGAGAAAGACCTAGTTCCCCACCTCATCGCGACCGGAGGCCTCACATCCTTTGAAAACTCCAGAGGTATGCGGAGATCAGTGCCTCCAAAGGAGACGATGCCTGACTCCTCGTGAAACTTGATAGGAGTCCCAGGATTCCTGTGGCACGTGGAAAGGGACCCTTGGTCTCCCGCCTCAGCTGGAGAGGCGTCCCAATTGCCTTTCCAAGCCTCGAGGAGAATCCAGAGTTGTGTCTCGCAACTAGGCAAGAGTCCTGACGTGGCTGAACAAACACGTGTGTGGAAGGGCCATCCCCGTCGTAACTCGAGAATATACCCCAGGTTCCCGCCGCAACTCGAGAAAAACCATGAGACTTCCCCCTCGCCGCGAGATGAGGCCCGATTCCCCTGCACTGCGTGCAGAGCAATTCTGTGTTGCACATCACACATGAAAGGAGCCTTGATTTCCTTCATGGCACTCCAGAGAAACCCCAAGAACACTGTTTCAAGGCTAGAGGGATCCTGAGGTCACTGTAGCAACACGAAAGAGCTCCGTGGACCAAAAATCAACTCGAGATGAGAGGTTAGTCCCTGGCTTCGACTCCAGAGGAATACCACCTTACCACAAGCACCTCAAGAGGAGGCTTCTCTCAGCTCTAGGTATGTGAGAGGGACCCTGAGTTTGCAGCCTCAAGTGGAATGGACACCGCGATGCCCTGACTCGAAATAAGGCCGGATATCCCTGCAGTGACTTCAATGCAGGCTCGTCTTGCATCTCCCAGGACGAAAGGATGTCTGAATCCCCTGTGGAAAGCACAGAGAAAGACTTAGTTCCCCACCTCATCGCGTCCGATAGCCTCACATCCTTTGAAAACTCCAGAGGTACACGGTGATCAGTGCCTCCAAAGGAGACGATGCCTGACTCCTCGTGAAACTTGATAGGAGTCCCAGGATTCCTGTGGCACTTGGAAAGGGACACTTGGTCTCCCGCCTCAGCTGGAGAGGCGTCCCAATTGCCCTGCCAAGCCTCGAGGAGAATCCAGAGTTGTCCCTCGCAACTAGGCAGGAGTCCTGACGTGGCTGAACAAACACGTGGGTGGAAGGGCCATCCCCATCGTAACTCGAGAATATACCCCAGGTTCCCGCCGCAACTCGAGAAAAACCATGAGACTTCCCCCTCGCCGCGAGATGAGGCCCGATTCCCCTGCACTGCGTGCAGAGCAATTCCGTGTTGCACATCACACATGAAAGGAGCCTTGATTTCCTTGATGGCACTCCAGAGAAACCCCAAGAATACTGTTTCAAGGCTAGAGGGATCCTGAGGTTACTGTAGCAACACGAAAGAGCTCCGTGGGCCAAAAATCAACTCGAGATGAGAGGTTAGTCCCTGGCTTCGACTCCAGAGGAATACCACCTTACCACAAGCACCTCAAGAGGAGGCTTCTCTCAGCTCTAGGTATGTGAGAGGGACCCTGAGTTTGCGGCCTCAAGTGGAATGGACACCGCGATGCCCTGACGGGAAATAAGGCTGGATATCCCTGCAGTGACTTGAATGCAGGCTCGTCTTGCATCTCCCAAGATGAAAGGATGTCTGAATCCCCTGTGGAGACCACAGAGAAAGACCTAGTTCCCCACCTCATCGCGACCGTAGGCCTCACATCCTTTGAAAATTCGAGAGGTACGCGGAGATCAGAGCCTCCAAAGGAGACGATGCCTGACTCCTCGTGAAGCTTGATAGGAGTCCCAGGATTCCTGTGGCACGTGGAAAGGGACCCTTGGTCTCCCGCCTCAGCTGGAGAGGCGTCCCAATTGCCTTGCCAAGCCTCGAGGAGAATCCCGAGTTGTGTCTCGCAACTAGGCAAGAGTCCTGACGTGGCTGAACAAACACGTGTGTGGAAGGGCCATCCCCGTCGTAACTCGAGAATATACCCCAGGTTCCCGCCGCAACTCGAGAAAAACCATGAGACGTCCCCCTCGCCGCGAGATGAGGCCCGATTCCCCTGCACTGCGTGCAGAGCAATTCTGTGTTGCACATCACACATGAAAGGAGCCTTGATTTCCTTCATGGCACTCCAGAGAAACCCCAAGAACACTGTTTCAAGGATAGAGGGATCCTGAGGTCACTGTAGCAACAGGAAAGAGCTCCATGGACCAAAAATCAACTCGAGATGAGAGGTTAGTCCCTGGCTTCGACTCCAGAGGAATACCACCTTAACACAAGCACCTCAAGAGGAGGCTTCTCTCAGCTCTAGGTATGTAAGAGGGACCCTGAGTTTGCGGCCTCAAGTGGAATGGACACCGCGATGCCCTGACTCGAAATAAGGCCGGATATCCCTGCAGTGACTTGAATGCAGGCTCGTCTTGCATCTCCCAAGACGAAAGGGTGTCTGAATCCCCTGTGGAGACCACAGAGAAAGACCTAGTTCCCCACCTCATCGCGACAGGAGGCCTCAAATCCTTTGAAAACTCCAGAGGTATGCGGAGATCAGTGCCTCCAAAGGAGACGATGCCTGACTCCTCGTGAAACTTGATAGGAGACCCAGGATTCCTGTGGCACGTGGAAAGGGACCCTTGGTCTCCCGTCTCAGCTGGAGAGGCGTCCCAATTGCCCTGCAAAGCCTCGAGGAGAATCCCGAGTTGTCCCTCGCAACTAGGCAGGAGTCCTGACATTGCTGAACACACACGTGTGTGCAAGGGCCATCCCCGTCGTAACTCGAGAATATACCCCAGGTTCCCGCCGCAACTCGAGAAAAACCATGAGACTTCCCCCTCGCCGCGAGATGAGGCCCGATTCCCCTGCACTGCGTGCAGAGCAATTCTGTGTTGCACATCACACATGAAAGGAGCCTTGATTTCCTTCATGGCACTCCAGAGAAACCCCAAGAACACTGTTTCAATGCTAGAGGGATCCTGAGGTCACTGTAGCAACACAAAAGAGCTCCGTGGACCAAGAATCAACTCGAGATGAGAGGTTAGTCCCCGGCTTCGACTCCTGAGGAATACCACCTTACCACAAGCACCTCAAGAGGAGGCTTCTCTCAGCTCTAGGTATGTGAGAGGGATCCTGAGTTTGCGGCCTCAAGTGGAATGGACACCGCGATGCCCTGACTCGAAATAAGGCCGGATATCCCTGCAGTGACTGGAATGCAGGCTCGTCTTGCATCTCCCAAGACGAAAGGGTGTCTGAATCCCCTGTGGAGACCACAGAGAAAGACCTAGTTCCCCACCTCATCGCGACAGGAGGCCTCAAATCCTTTGAAAACTCCAGAGGTATGCGGAGATCAGTGCCTCCAAAGGAGACGATGCCTGACTCCTCGTGAAACTTGATAGGAGTCCCAGGATTCCTGTGGCACGTGGAAAGGGACCCTTGGTCTCCCGTCTCAGCTGGAGAGGCGTCCCAATTGCCCTGCAAAGCCTCGAGGAGAATCCCGAGTTGTCCCTCGCAACTAGGCAGGAGTCCTGACATGGCTGAACAAACACGTGTGTGGAAGGGCCATCCCCGTCGTAACTCGAGAATATACCCCAGGTACCCGCCGCAACTCGAGAAAAACCATGAGACTTCCCCCTCGCCGCGAGATGAGGCCCGATTCCCCTGTACTGCGTGCAGAGCAATTCCGTCTTGCACATCACACATGAAAGGAGCCTTGATTTCCTTGATGGCACTCCAGAGAAACCCCAAGAACACTGTTTCAAGGATAGAGGGATCCTGAGGTCACTGTAGCAACACGAAAGAACTCTGTGGACCAAAAATCAACTCGAAAAGAGAGGTTAGTCCCTGGATTCGTCTCCAGAGGAATACCACCTTACCACAAGCACCTCAAAAGGAGGCTTCTCTCAGCTCTTGGTATGTGAGAGGGACCCTGAGTTTGCGGCCTCAAGTGGAATGGACACCGCGATGCCCTGACTCGAAATAAGGCCGGATATCCCTGCAGTGACTTCAATGCAGGCTCGTCTTGCATCTCCCAGGACGAAAGGATGTCTGAATCCCCTGTGGAAAGCACAGAGAAAGATTTAGTTCCCCACCTCATCGCGACCGAAAGCCTCACATCCTTTGAAAACTCCAGAGGTACGCGGAGATCAGTGCCTCCAAAGGAGACGACGCCTGACTCCTCGTGAAACTTGATAGGAGTCCCAGGATTACTGTGGCACTTGGAAAGGGACACTTGGTCTCCCGCCTCAGCTGGAGAGGCGTCCCAATTGCCCTGCCAAGCCTCGAGGAGAATCCCGAGTTGTCCCTCGCAACTAGGCAGGAGTCCTGACGTGGCTGAACAAACACGTGGGTGGAAGGGCCATCCCCGTCGTAACTCGAGAATATACCCCAGGTTCCCGCCGCAACTCGAGAAAAACCATGAGACTTCCCCCTCGCCGCGAGATGAGGCCCGATTCCCCTGCACTGCGTGCAGAGCAATTCCGTGTTGCACATCACACATGAAAGGAGCCTTGATTTCCTTGATGGCACTCCAGAGAAACCCCAAGAACACTGTTTCAAGGCTAGAGGGATCCTGAGGTCACTGTAGCAACACGAAAGAGCTCCGTGGGCCAAAAATCAACTCGAGATGAGAGGTTAATCCCTGGCTTCGAATCCAGAGGAATACCACCTTACCACAAGCACCTCAAGAGGAGGCTTCTCTCAGCTCTAGGTATGTGAGAGGGATCCTGAGTTTGCGGCCTCAAGTGGAATGGACACCGCGATTCCCTGACTCGAAATAAGGCCGGATATCCCTGCAGTGACTTGAATGCAGGCTCGTCTTGCATCTCCCAAGAAGAAAGGATGTCTGAATCCCCTGTGGAGACCACAGAGAAAGACCTAGTTCCCCACCTCATCGCGACCGCAGGCCTCACATCCTTTGAAAACTCCAGAGGTACACGGAGATCAGTGCCTCCAAAGGAGACGATGCCTGACTCCTCGTGAAACTTGATAGGAGTCCCAGGATTCCTGTGGCACTTGGAAAGGGACACTAGGTCTCCCGCCTCAGCTGGAGAGGCGTCCCAATTGCCCTGCCAAGCCTCGAGGAGAATCCCGAGTTGTCCCTCGCAACTAGGCAGGAGTCCTGACGTGGCTGAACAAACACGTGGGTGGAAGGGCCATCCCCGTCGTAACTCGAGAATATACCCCAGGTTCCCGCCGCAACTCGAGAAAAACCATGAGACTTCCCCCTCGCTGCGAGATGAGGCCCGATTCCCCTGCACTGCGTGCAGAGCAATTCCGTGTTGCACATCACACATGAAAGGAGCCTTGATTTCCTTGATGGCACTCCAGAGAAACCCCAAGAACACTGTTTCAAGGCTAGAGGGATCCTGAGGTCACTGTAGCAACACGAAAGAGCTCCGTGGGCCAAAAATCAACTCGAGATGAGAGGTTAGTCCCTGGCTTCGACTCCAGAGGAATACCACCTTACCACAAGCACCTCAAGAGGAGGCTTCTCTCAGCTCTAGGTATGTGAGAGGGACCCTGAGTTTGCGGCCTCAAGTGGAATGGACACCGCGATGCCCTGACGCGAAATAAGGCTAGATATCCCTGCAGTGACTTGAATGCAGGCTCATCTTGCATCTCCCAAGATGAAAGGATGTCTGAATCCCCTGTGGAGACCACAGAGAAAGACCTAGTTCCCCACCTCATCGCGACCGGAGGCCTCACATCCTTTGAAAACTCCAGAGGTACGCGGAGATCAGTGCCTCCAAAGGAGACGATGCCTGACTCCTCGTGAAACTTGATAGGAGTCCCAGGATTCCTGTGGCACGTGGAAAGGGACCCTTGGTCTCCCGCCTCAGCTGGAGAGGCGTCCCAATTGCCTTGCCAAGCCTCGAGGAGAATCCCGAGTTGTGTCTCGCAACTAGGCAAGAGTCCTGACGTGGCTGAACAAACACGTGTGTGGAAGGGCCATCCCCGTCGTAACTCGAGAATATACCCCAGGTTCCCGCCGCAACTCGAGAAAAACCATGAGACTTCCCCCTCGCCGCGAGATGAGGCCCGATTCCCCTGCACTGCGTGCAGAGCAATTCTGTGTTGCACATCACACATGAAAGGAGCCTTGATTTCCTTGATGGCACTCCAGAGAAACCCCAAGAACACTGTTTCAAGGCTAGAGGGATCCTGAGGTCACTGTAGCAACACGAAAGAGCTCCGTGGACCAAAAATCAACTCGAGATGAGAGGTTAGTCCCTGGCTTCGACTCCAGAGGAATACCACCTTACCACAAGCACCTCAAGAGGAGGCTTCTCTCAGCTCTAGGTATGTGAGAGGGACCCTGAGTTTGCAGCCTCAAGTGGAATGGACACCGCGATGCCCTGACTCGAAATAAGGCCGGATATCCCTGCAGTGACTTCAATGCAGGCTCGTCTTGCATCTCCCAGGACGAAAGGATGTCTGAATCCCCTGTGGAAAGCACAGAGAAAGACTTAGTTCCCCACCTCATCGCGTCCGATAGCCTCACATCCTTTGAAAACTCCAGAGGTACACGGTGATCAGTGCCTCCAAAGGAGACGATGCCTGACTCCTCGTGAAACTTGATAGGAGTCCCAGGATTCCTGTGGCACTTGGAAAGGGACACTTGGTCTCCCGCCTCAGCTGGAGAGGCGTCCCAATTGCCCTGCCAAGCCTCGAGGAGAATCCAGAGTTGTCCCTCGCAACTAGGCAGGAGTCCTGACGTGGCTGAACAAACACGTGGGTGGAAGGGCCATCCCCGTCGTAACTCGAGAATATACCCCAGGTTCCCGCCGCAACTCGAGAAAAACCATGAGACTTCCCCCTCGCCGCGAGATGAGGCCCGATTCCCCTGCACTGCGTGCAGAGCAATTCTGTGTTGCACATCACACATGAAAGGAGCCTTGATTTCCTTGATGGCACTCCAGAGAAACCCCAAGAACACTGTTTCAAGGCTAGAGGGATCCTGAGGTTACTGTAGCAACACGAAAGAGCTCCGTGGGCCAAAAATCAACTCGAGATGAGAGGTTAGTCCCTGGCTTCGACTCCAGAGGAATACCACCTTACCACAAGCACCTCAAGAGGAGGCTTCTCTCAGCTCTAGGTATGTGAGAGGGACCCTGAGTTTGCGGCCTCAAGTGGAATGGACACCGCGATGCCCTGACGCGAAATAAGGCTGGATATCCCTGCAGTGACTTGAATGCAGGCTCGTCTTGCATCTCCCAAGATGAAAGGATGTCTGAATCCCCTGTGGAGACCACAGAGAAAGACCTAGTTCCCCACCTCATCGCGACCGGAGGCCTCACATCCTTTGAAAACTCCAGAGGTACGCGGAGATCAGTGCCTCCAAAGGAGACGATGCCTGACTCCTCGTGAAACTTGATAGGAGTCCCAGGATTCCTGTGGCACGTGGAAAGGGACCCTTGGTCTCCCGCCTCAGCTGGAGAGGCGTCCCAATTGCCTTGCCAAGCCTCGAGGAGAATCCCGAGTTGTGTCTCGCAACTAGGCAAGAGTCCTGACGTGGCTGAACAAACACGTGTGTGGAAGGGCCATCCCCGTCGTAACTCGAGAATATACCCCAGGTTCCCGCCGCAACTCGAGAAAAACCATGAGACTTCCCCCTCGCCGCGAGATGAGGCCCGATTCCCCTGCACTGCGTGCAGAGCAATTCTGTGTTGCACATCACACATGAAAGGAGCCTTGATTTCCTTCATGGCACTCCAGAGAAACCCCAAGAACACTGTTTCAAGGCTAGAGGGATCCTGAGGTCACTGTAGCAACACAAAAGAGCACCGTGGACCAAGAATCAACACTAGATGAGAGGTTAGTCCCTGGCTTCGACTCCTGAGGAATACCAACTTACCACAAGCACCTCAAGAGGAGGCTTCTCTCAGCTCTAGGTATGTGAGAGGGATCCTGAGTTTGCGGCCTCAAGTGGAATGGACACCGCGATGCCCTGACTCGAAATAAGGCCGGATATCCCTGCAGTGACTTGAATGCAGGCTCGTCTTGCATCTCCCAAGAAGAAAGGATGTCTGAATCCCCGGTGGAGACCACAGAGAAAGACCTAGTTCCCCACCTCATCGCGACCGCAGGCCTCACATCCTTTGAAAACTCCAGAGGTACGCGGAGATCAGTGCCTCCAAAGGAGACGATGCCTGACTCCTCGTGAAACTTGATAGGAGTCCCAGGATTCTTGTGGCACGTGGAAAGGGACCCTTGGTCTCCCGCCTCAGCTGGAGAGGCGTTCCAATTGCCCTGCCAAGCCTCGAGTAGAATCCCGAGTTGTCCCTCGCAACTAGGCAGGAGTCCTGCCGTGGCTGAACAAACACGTGTGTGGAAGGGCCATCCCCATCGTAACTCGAGAATATACCCCAGGTTCCCGCCGCAACTCGAGAAAAACCATGAGACGTCCCCCTCGCCGCGATATGAGGCCCGATTCCCCTATACTGCGTGCAGAGCAATTCCGTCTTGCACATCACACATGAAAGGAGCCTTGATTTCCTTGATGGCACTCCAGAGAAACCCCAAGAACACTGTTTCAAGGCTAGAGGGATCCTGAGGTCACTGTAGCAACACGAAAGAACTCTGTGGACCAAAAATCAACTCGAAAAGAGAGGTTAGTCCCTGGATTCGTCTCCAGAGGAATACCACCTTACCACAAGCACCTCAAGAGGAAGCTTCTCTCAGCTCTAGGTATGTGAGAGGGACCCTGAGTTTGCGGCCTCAAGTGGAATGGACACCGCGATGCCCTGACTCGAAATAAGGCCGGATATCCCTGCAGTGACTTCAATGCAGGCTCGTCTTGCATCTCCCAGGACGAAAGGATGTCTGAATCCCCTGTGGAGACCACAGAGAAAGACCTAGTTCCCCACCTCATCGCGACCGGAGGCCTCACATCCTTTGAAAACTCCAGAGGTACACGGAGATCAGTGCCTCCAATGGAGACGATGCCTGACTCCTTGTGAAACTTGATAGGAGTCCCAGGATTCCTGTGGCACGTGGAAAGGGACCCTTGGTCTCCCGCCTCAGCTGGAGAGACGTCCCAATTGCCTTGCCAAGCCTCGAGGAGAATCCCGAGTTGTGTCTCGCAACTAGGCAAGAGTCCTGACGTGGCTGAACAAACACGTGTGTGGAAGGGCCATCCCCGTCGTAACTCGAGAATATACCCCAGGTTCCCGCCGCAACTCGAGAAAAACCATGAGACTTCCCCCTCGCCGCGAGATGAGGCCCGATTCCCCTGCACTGCGTGCAGAGCAATTCTGTGTTGCACATCACACATGAAAGGAGCCTTGATTTCCTTCATGGCACTCCAGAGTAACCCCAAGAACACTGTTTCAAGGCTAGAGGGATCCTGAGGTCACTGTAGCAACACGAAAGAGCTCCGTGGGCCAAAAATCAACTCAAGATGAGAGGTTAGTCCCTGGCTTCGACTCCAGAGGAATACCACCTTACCACAAGCACCTCAAGAGGAGGCTTCTCTCAGCTCTAGGTATGTGAGAGGGACCCTGAGTTTGCAGCCTCAAGTGGAATGGACACCGCGATGCCCTGACTCGAAATAAGGCCGGATATCCCTGCAGTGACTTCAATGCAGGCTCGTCTTGCATCTCCCAGGACGAAAGAATGTCTGAATCCCCTGTGGAAAGCACAGAGAAAGACTTAGTTCCCCACCTCATCGCGTCCGATAGCCTCACATCCTTTGAAAACTCCAGAGGTACACGGAGATCAGTGCCTCCAAAGGAGACGATGCCTGACTCCTCGTGAAATTTGATAGGAGTCCCAGGATTCCTGTGGCACTTGGAAAGGGACACTTGGTCTCCCGCCTCAGCTGGAGAGGCGTCCCAATTGCCCTGCCAAGCCTCGAGCAGAATCCAGAGTTGTCCCTCGCAACTAGGCAGGAGTCCTGACGTGGCTGAACAAACTCGTGGGTGGAAGGGCCATCCCCGTCGTAACTCGAGAATATACCCCAGGTTCCCGCCGCAACTCGAGAAAAACCATGAGACTTCCCCCTCGCCGCGAGATGAGGCCCGATTCCCCTGCACTGCGTGCAGAGCAATTCCGTGTTGCACATCACACATGAAAGGAGCCTTGATTTCCTTGATGGCACTCCAGAGAAACCCCAAGAACACTGTTTCAAGGTTAGAGGGATCCTGAGGTTACTGTAGCAACATGAAAGAGCTCCGTGGGCCAAAAATCAACCCGAGATGAGAGGTTAGTCCCTGGCTTCGACTCCAGAGGAATACCACCTTACCACAAGCACCTCAAGAGGAGGCTTCTCTCAGCTCTAGGTATGTGAGAGGGACCCTGAGTTTGCGGCCTCAAGTGGAATGGACACCGCGATGCCCTGACGCGAAATAAGGCTGGATATCCCTGCAGTGACTTGAATGCAGGCTCGTCTTGCATCTCCCAAGATGAAAGGATGTCTGAATCCCCTGTGGAGACCACAGAGAAAGACCTAGTTCCCCACCTCATCGCGACCGGAGGCCTCACATCCTTTGAAAACTCCAGAGGTACGCGGAGATCAGTGCCTCCAAAGGAGACGATGCCTGACTCCTCGTGAAACTTGATAGGAGTCCCAGGATTCCTGTGGCACGTGGAAAGGGACCCTTGGTCTCCCGCCTCAGCTGGAGAGGCGTCCCAATTGCCTTGCCAAGCCTCGAGGAGAATCCAGAGTTGTGTCTCGCAACTAGGCAAGAGTCCTGACGTGGCTGAACAAACACGTGTGTGGAAGGGCCATCCCCGTCGTAACTCGAGAATATACCCCAGGTTCCCGCCGCAACTCGAGAAAAACCATGAGACTTCCCCCTCGCCGCGAGATGAGGCCCGATTCCCCTGCACTGCGTGCAGAGCAATTCTGTGTTGCACATCACACATGAAAGGAGCCTTGATTTCCTTGATGGCACTCCAGAGAAACCCCAAGAACACTGTTTCAAGGATAGAGGGATCCTGAGGTCACTGTAGCAACAGGAAAGAGCTCCGTGGACCAAAAATCAACTCGAGATGAGAGGTTAGTCCCTGGCTTCGACTCCAGAGGAATACCACCTTACCACAAGCACCTCAAGAGGAGGCTTCTCTCAGCTCTAGGTATGTGAGAGGGACCCTGAGTTTGCGGCCTCAAGTGGAATGGACACCGCGATGCCCTGACTCGAAATAAGGCCGGATATCCCTGCAGTGACTTGAATGCAGGCTCGTCTTGCATCTCCCAAGACGAAAGGGTGTCTGAATCCCCTGTGGAGACCACAGAGAAAGACCTAGTTCCCCACCTCATCGCGACAGGAGGCCTCAAATCCTTTGAAAACTCCAGAGGTATGCGGAGATCAGTGCCTCCAAAGGAGACGATGCCTGACTCCTCGTGAAACTTGATAGGAGACCCAGGATTCCTGTGGCACGTGGAAAGGGACCCTTCGTCTCCCGTCTCAGCTGGAGAGGCGTCCCAAATGCCCTGCAAAGCCTCGAGGAGAATCCCGAGTTGTCCCTCGCAACTAGGCAGGAGTCCTGACATTGCTGAACACACACGTGTGTGCAAGGGCCATCCCCGTCGTAACTCGAGAATATACCCCAGGTTCCCGCCGCAACTCGAGAAAAACCATGAGACTTCCCCCTCGCCGCGAGATGAGGCCCGATTCCCCTGCACTGCGTGCAGAGCAATTCCGTGTTGCCCCTCACACATGAAAGGAGCCTTGATTTCCTTGATGGCACTCCAGAGAAAACCCAAGAACACTGTTTCAAAGCTAGAGGGATCCTGAGGTCACTGTAGCAACACAAAAGAGCTCCGTGGACCAAGAATCAACACTAGATGAGAGGTTAGTCCCTGGCTTCGACTCCTGAGGAATACCACCTTACCACAAGCACCTCAAGAGGAGGCTTCTCTCAGCTCTATGTATGTGAGAGGGATCCTGAGTTTGCGGCCTCAAGTGGAATGAACACCGCGATGCCCTGACTCGAAATAAGGCCGGATATCCCTGCAGTGACTTGAATGCAGGCTCGTCTTGCATCTCCCAAGAAGAAAGGATGTCTGAATCCCCGGTGGAGACCACAGAGAAAGACCTAGTTCCCCACCTCATCGCGACCGCAGGCCTCACATCCTTTGAAAACTCCAGAGGTACCCGGAGATCAGTGCCTCCAAAGGAGACGATGCCTGACTCCTCGTGAAACTTGATAGGAGTCCCAGGATTCTTGTGGCACGTGGAAAGGGACCCTTGGTCTCCCGCCTCAGCTGGAGAGGCGTCCCAATTGCCCTGCCAAGCCTCGAGGAGAATCCCGAGTTGTCCCTCGCAACTAGGCAGGAGTCCTGACGTGGCTGAACAAACACGTGTGTGGAAGGGCCATCCCCGTCGTAACTCGAGAATATACCCCAGGTTCCCGCCGCAACTCGAGAAAAACCATGAGACTTCCCGCTCGATGCGAGATGAGGCCCGATTCCCCTGTACTGCGTGCAGAGCAATTCCGTCTTGCACATCACACATGAAAGGAGCCTTGATTTCCTTGATGGCACTCCAGAGAAACCCCAAGAACACTGTTTCAAGGATAGAGGGATCCTGAGGTCACTGTAGCAACACGAAAGAACTCTGTGGACCAAAAATCAACTCGAAAAGAGAGGTTAGTCCCTGGATTCGTCTCCAGAGGAATACCACCTTACCACAAGCACCTCAAGAGGAAGCTTCTCTCAGCTCTAGGTATGTGAGAGGGACCCTGAGTTTGCGGCCTCAAGTGGAATGGACACCGCGATGCCCTGACTCGAAATAAGGCCGGATATCCCTGCAGTGACTTCAATGCAGGCTCGTCTTGCATCTCCCAGGACGAAAGGATGTCTGAATCCCCTGTGGAAAGCACAGAGAAAGACTTAGTTCCCCACCTCATCGCGACCGATAGCCTCACATCCTTTGAAAACTCCAGAGGTACGCGGAGATCAGTGCCTCCAAAGGAGACGATGCCTGACTCCTCGTGAAACTTGATAGGAGTCCCAGGATTCCTGTGGCACTTGGAAAGGGACACTTGGTCTCCCGCCTCAGCTGGAGAGGCGTCCCAATTGCCCTGCAAAGCCTCGAGGAGAATCCCGAGTTGTCCCTCGCAACTAGGCAGGAGTCCTGACGTCGCTGAAGAAACACGTGGGTGGAAGGGCCATCCCCGTCATAACTCGAGAATATACCCCAGGTTCCCGCCGCAACTCGAGAAAAACCATGAGACTTCCCCCTAGCCGCGAGATGAGGCCCGATTCCCCTTTACTGCGTGCAGAGCAATTCCGTGTTGCACATCACACATGAAAGGAGCCTTGATTTCCTTGATGGCACTCCAGAGAAACCCCAAGAACACTGTTTCAAGGCTAGAGGGATCCTGAGGTCACTGTAGCAACACGAAAGAGCTCCGTGGACCAAAAATCAACTCGAGATGAGAGGTTAGTCCCTGGCTTCGACTCCAGAGGAATACCACCTTACCACAAGCACCTCAAGAGGAGGCTTCTCTCAGCTCTAGGTATGTGAGAGGGACCCTGAGTTTGCGGCCTCAAGTGGAATGGACACCGCGATGCCCTGACTCGAAATAAGGCCGGATATCCCTGCAGTGACTGGAATGCAGGCTCGTCTTGCATCTCCCAAGACGAAAGGGTGTCTGAATCCCCTGTGGAGACCACAGAGAAAGACCTAGTTCCCCACCTCATCGCGACAGGAGGCCTCACATCCTTTGAAAACTCGAGAGGTACGCGGAGATCAGTGCCTCCAAAGGAGACGATGCCTGACTCCTCGTGAAACTTGATAGGAGTCCCAGGATTCCTGTGGCACGTGGAAAGGGACCCTTGGTTTCCCGTCTCAGCTGGAGAGGCGTCCCAATTGCCCTGCAAAGCCTCGAGGAGAATCCCGAGTTGTCCCTCGCAACTAGGCAGGAGTCCTGACATTGCTGAACACACACGTGTGTGCAAGGGCCATCCCCGTCGTAACTCGAGAATATACCCCAGGTTCCTGCCGCAACTCGAGAAAAACCATGAGACTTCCCCCTCGCCGCGAGATGAGGCCCGATTCCCCTGCACTGCGTGCAGAGCAATTCCGTGTTGCCCCTCACACATGAAAGGAGCCTTGATTTCCTTGATGGCACTCCAGAGAAACCCCAAGAACACTGTTTCAAGGATAGAGGGATCCTGAGGTCACTGTAGCAACACAAAAGAGATCCGTGGACCAAGAATCAACACTAGATGAGAGGTTAGTCCCTGGCTTCGACTCCTGAGGAATACCACCTTACCACAAGCACCTCAAGAGGAGGCTTCTCTCAGCTCTAGGTATGTGAGAGGGATCCTGAGTTTGCGGCCTCAAGTGGAATGGACACCGCGATGCCCTGACTCGAAATAAGGCCGGATATCCCTGCAGTGACTTGAATGCAGGCTCGTCTTGCATCTCCCAAGAAGAAAGGATGTCTGAATCCCCGGTGGAGACCACAGAGAAAGACCTAGTTCCCAACCTCATCGCGACCGCAGGCCTGACATCCTTTGAAAACTCCAGAGGTACGCGGAGATCAGTGCCTCCAAAGGAGACGATGCCTGACTCCTCGTGAAACTTGATAGGAGTCCCAGGATTCTTGTGGCACGTGGAAAGGGACCCTTGGTCTCCCGCCTCAGCTGGAGAGGCGTTCCAATTGCCCTGCCAAGCCTCGAGGAGAATCCCGAGTTGTCCCTCGCAACTAGGCAGGAGTCCTGCCGTGGCTGAACAAACACGTGTGTGGAAGGGCCATCCCCGTCGTAACTCGAGAATATACCGCAGGTTCCCGCCGCAACTCGAGAAAAACCATGAGACTTCCCCCTCGATGCGAGATGAGGCCCGATTCCCCTATACTGCGTGCAGAGCAATTCCGTCTTGCACATCACACATGAAAGGAGCCTTGATTTCCTTGATGGCACTCCAGAGAAACCCCAAGAACACTGTTTCAAGGATAGAGGGATCCTGAGGTCACTGTAGCAACACGAAAGAACTCTGTGGACCAAAAATCAACTCGAAAAGAGAGGTTAGTCCCTGGATTCCTCTCCAGAGGAATACCACCTTACCACAAGCACCTCAAGAGGAAGCTTCTCTCAGCTCTAGGTATGTGAGAGGGACCCTGAGTTTGTGGCCTCAAGTGGAATGGACACCGCGATGCCCTGACTCGAAATAAGGCCGGATATCCCTGCAGTGACTTCAATGCAGGCTCGTCTTGCATCTCCCAGGACGAAAGGATGTCTGAATCCCCTGTGGAGACCACAGAGAAAGACCTAGTTCCCCACCTCATCGCGACCGGAGGCCTCACATCCTTTGAAAACTCCAGAGGTACACGGAGATCAGTGCCTCCAATGGAGACGATGCCTGACTCCTCGTGAAACTTGATAGGAGTCCCAGGATTCCTGTGGCACGTGGAAAGGGACCCTTGGTCTCCCGCCTCAGCTGGAGAGGCGTCCCAATTGCCTTGCCAAGCCTCGAGGAGAATCCCGAGTTGTCCCTCGCAACTAGGCAAGAGTCCTGACTTGGCTGAACAAACACGTGTGTGGAAGGGCCATCCCCGTCGTAACTCGAGAATATACCCCAGGTTCCCGCCGCAACTCGAGAAAAACCATGAGACTTCCCCCTCGCCGCGAGATGAGGCCCGATTCCCCTGCACTGCGTGCAGAGCAATTCTGTGTTGCACATCACACATGAAAGGAGCCTTGATTTCCTTCATGGCACTCCAGAGAAACCCCAAGAACACTGTTTCAAGGCTAGAGGGATCCTGAGGTCACTGTAGCAACACGAAAGAGCTCCGTGGACCAAAAATCAACTCGAGATGAGAGGTTAGTCCCTGGCTTCGACTCCTGAGGAATACCACCTTACCACAAGCACCTCAAGAGGAGGCTTCTCTCAGCTCTAGGTATGTGAGAGGGACCCTGAGTTTGCAGCCTCAAGTGGAATGGACACCGCGATGCCCTGACTCGAAATAAGGCCGGATATCCCTGCAGTGACTTCAATGCAGGCTCGTCTTGCATCTCCCAGGACGAAAGGATGTCTGAATCCCCTGTGGAAAGCACAGAGAAAGACTTAGTTCCCCACCTCATCGCGTCCGATAGCCTCACATCCTTTGAAAACTCCAGAGGTACACGGAGATCAGTGCCTCCAAAGGAGACGATGCCTGACTCCTCGTGAAACTTGATAGGAGTCCCAGGATTCCTGTGGCACTTGGAAAGGGACACTTGGTCTCCCGCCTCAGCTGGAGAGGCGTCCCAATTGCCCTGCCAAGCCTCGAGGAGAATCCAGAGTTGTCCCTCGCAACTAGGCAGGAGTCCTGACGTGGCTGAACAAACTCGTGGGTGGAAGGGCCATCCCCGTCGTAACTCGAGAATATACCCCAGGTTCCCGCCGCAACTCGAGAAAAACCATGAGACTTCCCCCTCGCCGCGAGATGAGGCCCGATTCCCCTGCCCTGCGTGCAGAGCAATTCCGTGTTGCACATCACACATGAAAGGAGCCTTGATTTCCTTGATGGCACTCCAGAGAAACCCCAAGAACACTGTTTCAAGGTTAGAGGGATATTGAGGTTACTGTAGCAACATGAAAGAGCTCCGTGGGCCAAAAATCAACTCGAGATGAGAGGTTAGTCCCTGGCTTCGACTCCAGAGGAATACCACCTTACCACAAGCACCTCAAGAGGAGGCTTCTCTCAGCTCTAGGTATGTGAGAGGGACCCTGAGTTTGCGGCCTCAAGTGGAATGGACACCGCGATGCCCTGACGCGAAATAAGGCTGGATATCCCTGCAGTGACTTGAATGCAGGCTCGTCTTGCATCTCCCAAGATGAAAGGATGTCTGAATCCCCTGTGGAGACCACAGAGAAAGACCTAGTTCCCCACCTCATCGCGACAGGAGGCCTCACATCCTTTGAAAACTCGAGAGGTACGCGGAGATCAGTGCCTCCAAATGAGACGATGCCTGACTCCTCGTGAAACTTGATAGGAGTCCCAGGATTCCTGTGGCACGTGGAAAGGGACCCTTGGTCTCCCGCCTCAGCTGGAGAGGCGTCCCAATTGCCATGCCAAGCCTCGAGGAGAATCCCGAGTTGTGTCTCGCAACTAGGCAAGAGTCCTGACGTGGCTGAACAAACACGTGTGTGGAAGGGCCATCCCCGTCGTAACTCGAGAATATACCCCAGGTTCCCGCCGCAACTCGAGAAATACCATGAGACTTCCCCCTCGCCGCGAGATGAGGCCCGATTCCCCTGCACTGCGTGCAGAGCAATTCTGTGTTGCACATCACACATGAAAGGAGCCTTGATTTCCTTCATGGCACTCCAGAGAAACCCCAAGAACACGGTTTCAAGGATAGAGGGATCCTGAGGTCACTGTAGCAACAGGAAAGAGCTCCGTGGACCAAAAATCAACTCGAGATGAGAGGTTAGTCCCTGGCTTCGACTCCAGAGGAATACCACCTTACCACAAGCACCTCAAGAGGAGGCTTCTCTCAGCTCTAGGTATGTGAGAGGGACCCTGAGTTTGCGGCCTCAAGTGGAATGGACACCGCGATGCCCTGACTCGAAATAAGGCCGGATATCCCTGCAGTGACTTGAATGCAGGCTCGTCTTGCATCTCCCAAGACGAAAGGGTGTCTGAATCCCCTGTGGAGACCACAGAGAAAGACCTAGTTCCCCACCTCATCGCGACAGGAGGCCTCAAATCCTTTGAAAACTCCAGAGGTATGCGGAGATCAGTGCCTCCAAAGGAGACGATGCCTGACTCCTCGTGAAACTTGATAGGAGACCCAGGATTCCTGTGGCACGTGGAAAGGGACCCTTGGTCTCCCGTCTCAGCTGGAGAGGCGTCCCAAATGCCCTGCAAAGCCTCGAGGAGAATCCCGAGTTGTCCCTCGCAACTAGGCAGGAGTCCTGACATTGCTGAACACACACGTGTGTGGAAGGGCCATCCCCGTCGTAACTCGACAATATACCCCAGGTTCCCGCCGCAACTCGAGAAAAACCATGAGACTTCCCCCTCGCCGCGAGATGAGGCCCGATTCCCCTGCACTGCGTGGAGAGCAATTCTGTGTTGCACATCACACATGAAAGGAGCCTTGATTTCCTTCATGGCACTCCAGAGAAACCCCAAGAACACGGTTTCAAGGATAGAGGGATCCTGAGGTCACTGTAGCAACAGGAAAGAGCTCCGTGGACCAAAAATCAACTCGAGATGAGAGGTTAGTCCCTGGCTTCGACTCCAGAGGAATACCACCTTACCACAAGCACCTCAAGAGGAGGCTTCTCTCAGCTGTAGGTATGTGAGAGGGACCCTGAGTTTGCGGCCTCAAGTGGAATGGACACCGCGATGCCCTGACTCGAAATAAGGCCGGATATCCCTGCAGTGACTTGAATGCAGGCTCGTCTTGCATCTCCCAAGACGAAAGGGTGTCTGAATCCCCTGTGGAGACCACAGAGAAAGACCTAGTTCCCCACCTCATCGCGACAGGAGGCCTCAAATCCTTTGAAAACTCCAGAGGTATGCGGAGATCAGTGCCTCCAAAGGAGACGATGCCTGACTCCTCGTGAAACTTGATAGGAGACCCAGGATTCCTGTGGCACGTGGAAAGGGACCCTTGGTCTCCCGTCTCAGCTGGAGAGGCGTCCCAAATGCCCTGCAAAGCCTCGAGGAGAATCCCGAGTTGTCCCTCGCAACTAGGCAGGAGTCCTGACATTGCTGAACACACACGTGTGTGCAAGGGCCATCCCCGTCGTAACTCGAGAATATACCCCAGGTTCCCGCCGCAACTCGAGAAAAACCATGAGACTTCCCCCTCGCCGCGAGATGAGGCCCGATTCCCCTGCACTGCGTGCAGAGCAATTCCGTGTTGCCCCTCACACATGAAAGGAGCCTTGATTTCCTTGATGGCACTCCAGAGAAAACCCAAGAACACTGTTTCAAGGCTAGAGGGATCCTGAGGTCACTGTAGCAACACAAAAGAGCTCCGTGGACCAAGAATCAACACTAGATGAGAGGTTAGTCCCTGGCTTCGACTCCTGAGGAATACCACCTTACCACAAGCACCTCAAGAGGAGGCTTCTCTCAGCTCTAGGTATGTGAGAGGGATCCTGAGTTTGCGGCCTCAAGTGGAATGGACACCGCGATGCCCTGACTCGAAATAAGGCCGGATATCCCTGCAGTGACTTGAATGCAGGCTCGTCTTGCATCTCCCAAGAAGAAAGGATGTCTGAATCCCCGGTGGAGACCACAGAGAAAGACCTAGTTCCCCACCTCATCGCGACCGCAGGCCTCACATCCTTTGAAAACTCCAGAGGTACCCGGAGATCAGTGCCTCCAAAGGAGACGATGCCTGACTCCTCGTGAAACTTGATAGGAGTCCCAGGATTCTTGTGGCACGTGGAAAGGGACCCTTGGTCTCCCGCCTCAGCTGGAGAGGCGTCCCAATTGCCCTGCCAAGCCTCGAGGAGAATCCCGAGTTGTCCCTCGCAACTAGGCAGGAGTCCTGCCGTGGCTGAACAAACACGTGTGTGGAAGGGCCATCCCCGTCGTAACTCGAGAATATACCCCAGGTTCCCGCCGCAACTCGAGAAAAACCATGAGACTTCCCCCTCGATGCGAGATGAGGCCCGATTCCCCTGTACTGCGTGCAGAGCAATTCCGTCTTGCACATCACACATGAAAGGAGCCTTAATTTCCTTGATGGCACTCCAGAGAAACCCCAAGAACACTGTTTCAAGGATAGAGGGATCCTGAGGTCACTGTAGCAACACGAAAGAACTCTGTGGACCAAAAATCAACTCGAAAAGAGAGGTTAGTCCCTGGATTCGTCTCCAGAGGAATACCACCTTACCACAAGCACCTCAAGAGGAAGCTTCTCTCAGCTCTAGGTATGTGAGAGGGACCCTGAGTTTGCGGCCTCAAGTGGAATGGACACCGCGATGCCCTGACTCGAAATAAGGCCGGATATCCCTGCAGTGACTTCAATGCAGGCTCGTCTTGCATCTCCCAGGACGAAAGGATGTCTGAATCCCCTGTGGAAAGCACAGAGAAAGACTTAGTTCCCCACCTCATCGCGACCGATAGCCTCACATCCTTTGAAAACTCCAGAGGTACGCGGAGATCAGTGCCTCCAAAGGAGACGATGCCTGACTCCTCGTGAAACTTGATAGGAGACCCAGGATTCCTGTGGCACATGGAAAGGGACCCTTGGTCTCCCGCCTCAGCTGGAGAGGCGTCCCAATTGCCCTGCAAAGCCTCTAGGAGAATCCCGAGTTGTCCCTCGCAACTAGGCAGGAGTCCTGATATGGCTGAACACACACGTGTGTGGAAGGGCCATCCCCGTCGTAACTCGAGAATATACCCCAGGTTCCCGCCGCAACTCGAGAAAAACCATGAGACTTCCCCCTGGCCGCGAGATGAGGCCCGATTCCCCTGCACTGCGTGCAGAGCAATTCCGTGTTGCACATCACACATGAAAGGAGCCTTGATTTCCTTGATGGCACTCCAGAGAAACCCCAAGAACACTGTTTCAAGGCTAGAGGGATCCTGAGGTCACTGTAGCAACACGAAAGAGCTCCGTGGACCAAGAATCAACAAGAGATGAGAAATTAGTCCCTGGCTTCGACTCCTGAGGAATACCACCTTACCACAAGCACCTCAAGAGGAGGCTTCTCTCAGCTCTAGGTATGTGAGAGGGATCCTGAGTTTGCGGCCTCAAGTGGAATGGACACCGCGATGCCCTGACTCGAAATAAGGCGGGATATCCCTGCAGTGACTTGAATGCAGGCTCGTCTTGCATCTCCCAAGAAGAAAGGATGTCTGAATCCCCTGTGGAGACCACAGAGAAACACCTAGTTCCCCACCTCATCGCGACCGGAGGCCTCACATCCTTTGAAAACTCCAGAGGTACGCGGAGATCAGTGCCTCCAAAGGAGACGATGCCTGACACCTCGTGAAACTTGATAGGAGTCCCAGGATTCTTGTGGCACGTGGAAAGGGACCCTTGGTCTCCCGCCTCAGCTGGAGAGGCGTCCCAATTGCCCTGCCAAGCCTCGAGGAGAATCCAGAGCTGTCCCTCGCAACTAGGCAGGAGTCCTGACGTGGCTGAACAAACACGTGGGTGGAAGGGCCATCCCCGTCGTAACTCGAGAATATACCCCAGGTTCCCGCCGCAACTCGAGAAAAACCATGAGACTTCCCCCTCGATGCGAGATGAGGCCCGATTCCCCTGTACTGCGTGCAGAGCAATTCCGTCTTGCACATCACACATGAAAGGAGCCTTGATTTCCTTGATGGCACTCCAGAGAAACCCCAAGAACACTGTTTCAAGGATAGAGGGATCCTGAGGTCACTGTAGCAACACGAAAGAACTCTGTGGACCAAAAATCAACTCGAAAAGAGAGGTTAGTCCCTGGCTTCGTCTCCAGAGGAATACCACCTTACCACAAGCACCTCAAGAGGAGGCTTCTCTCAGCTCTAGGTATGTGAGAGGGACCCTGAGTTTGCGGCCTCAAGTGGAATGGACACCGCGATGCCCTGACTCGAAATAAGGCCGGATATCCCTGCAGTGACTTCAATGCAGGCCCGTCTTGCATCTCCCAGGACGAAAGGATGTCTGAATCCCCTGTGGAAAGCACAGAGAAAGACTTAGTTCCCCACCTCATCGGGACCGATAGCCTCACATCCTTTGAAAACTCCAGAGGTACGCAGAGATCAGTGCCTCCAAAGGAGACGATGCCTGACTCCTCGTGAAACTTGATAGGAGTCCCAGGATTCCTGTGGCACTTGGAAAGGGACACTTGGTCTCCCGCCTCAGCTGGAGAGGCGTCCCAATTGCCCTGCAAAGCCTCGAGGAGAATCCCGAGTTGTGTCTCGCAACTAGGCAGGAGTCCTGACGTGGCTGAACAAACACGTGGGTGGAAGGGCCATCCCCGTCGTAACTCGAGAATATACCCCAGGTTCCCGCCGCAACTCGAGAAAAACCATGAGACTTCCCCCTCGCAGCGAGATGAGGTTCGATTCCCCTGCACTGCGTGCAGAGCAGTTCCGTGTTGCACATCACACATGAAAGGAGCCTTGATTTCCTTGATGGCACTCCAGAGAAACCCCAAGAACACTGTTTCAAGGCTAGAGGGATCCTGAGGTCACTGTAGCAACACGAAAGAGCTCCGTGGGCCAAAAATCAACTCGAGATGAGAGGTTAGTCCCTGGCTTCGACTCCAGAGGAATACCACCTTACCACAAGCACCTCAAGAGGAGGCTTCTCTCAGCTCTAGGTATGTGAGAGGGACCCTGAGTTTGCGACCTCAAGTGGAATGGACACCGCGATGCCGTGACGCGAAATAAGGCTGGATATCCCTGCAGTGACTTGAATGCAGGCTCGTCTTGCATCTCCCAAGATGAAAGGATGTTTGAATCCCCTGTGGAGACCACAGAGAAAGACCTAGTTCCATACCTCATCGCGACCGGAGGCCTCACATCCTTTGAAAACTCCAGAGGTACGCGGAGATCAGTGCCTCCAAAGGAGACGATGCCTGACTCCTCGTGAAACTTCATAGGAGTCCCAGGATTCCTGTGGCACGTGGAAAGGGACCCTTGGTCTCCCGCCTCAGCTGGAGAAGCGTCCCAATTGCCTTGCCAAGCCTCGAGGAGAATCCCGAGTTGTGTCTCGCAACTAGGCAAGAGTCCTGACGTGGCTGAACAAACACGTGTGTGGAAGGTCCATCCCCGTCGTAACTCGAGAATATACCCCAGGTTCCCGCCGCAACTCGAGAAAAACCATGAGACTTCCCCCTCGCCGCGAGATGAGGCCCGATTCCCCTGCACTGCGTGCAGAGCAATTCTGTGTTGCACATCACACATGAAAGGAGCCTTGATTTCCTTGATGGCACTCCAGAGAAACCCCAAGAACACTGTTTCAAGGCTAGAGGGATCCTGAGGTCACTGTAGCAACACGAAAGAGCTCCGTGGACCAAAAATCAACTCGAGATGAGAGGTTAGTCCCTGGCTTCGACTCCAGAGGAATACCACCTTACCACAAGCACCTCAAGAGGAGGCTTCTCTCAGCTCAAGGTATGTGAGAGGGACCCTGAGTTTGCGGCCTCAAGTGGAATGGACACCGCGATGCCCTGACTCGAAATAAGGCCGGATATCCCTGCAGTGACTGGAATGCAGGCTCGTCTTGCATCTCCCAAGATGAAAGGTTGTCTGAATTCCCTGTGGAGACCACAGAGAAAGACCTAGTTCCCCACCTCATCGCGACAGGAGGCCTCACATCCTTTGAAAACTCCAGAGGTATGCGGAAATCAGTGCCTCCAAAGGAGACGATGCCTGACTCCTCGTGAAACTTGATAGGAGACCCAGGATTCCTGTGGCACATGGAAAGGGACCCTTGGTCTCCCGCCTCAGCTGGAGAGGCGTCCCAATTGCCCTGCCAAGCCTCGAGGAGAATCCCGAGTTGTCCCTCGCAACTAGGCAGGAGTCCTGACATGGCTGAACACACACGTGTGTGGAAGGGCCATCCCCGTCGTA
Organism: Cervus elaphus; assembly: GCF_910594005.1. Taxonomy (NCBI): domain Eukaryota; kingdom Metazoa; phylum Chordata; class Mammalia; order Artiodactyla; family Cervidae; genus Cervus; species Cervus elaphus. The sequence continues at coordinate 113,822,055 of NC_057833.1, forward strand.
ACTCGAGAATATACCCCAGGTTCCCGCCGCAACTCGAGAAAAACCATGAGACTTCCCCCTCGCCGCGAGATGAGGCCCGATTCCCCTGCACTGCGTGCAGAGCAATTCCGTGTTGCACATCACACATGAAAGGAGCCTTGATTTCCTTGATGGCACTCCAGAGAAACCCCAAGAACACTGTTTCAAGGCTAGAGGGATCCTGAGGTCACTGTAGCAACACGAAAGAGCTCCGTAGACCAAGAATCAACACGAGATGAGAGGTTAGTCCCTGGCTTCGACTCCTGAGGAATACCACCTTACCACAAGCACCTCAAGAGGAGGCTTCTCTCAGCTCTAGGTATGTGAGAGGGATCCTGAGTTTGCGGCCTCAAGTGGAATGGACACCGCGATGCCCTGACTCGAAATAAGGCCGGATATCCCTGCAGTGACTTGAATGCAGGCTCGTCTTGCATCTCCCAAGAAGAAAGGATGTCTGAATCCCCTGTGGAGACCACAGAGAAAGACCTAGTTCCCCACCTCATCGCGACCTGAGGCTTCACATCCTTTGAAAACTCCAGAGGTACGCGGAGATCAGTGCCTCCAAAGGAGACGATGCCTGACTCCTCGTGAAACTTGATAGGAGTCCCAGGATTCTTGTGGCACGTGGAAAGGGACACTTGGTCTCCCGCCTCAGCTGGAGAGGCGTTCCAATTGCCCTGCTAAGCCTCGAGGAGAATCCCGAGTTGTCCCTCGCAACTAGGCAGGAGTCCTGACGTGGCTGAACAAACACGTGGGTGGAAGGGCCATCCCCGTCGTAACTCGAGAATATACCCAAGGTTCCCGCCGCAATTCGAGAAAAACCATGAGACTTCCCCCTCGATGCGAGATGAGGCCCAATTCCCCTGTACTGCGTGCAGAGCAATTCCGTCTTGCACATCACACATGAACGGAGCCTTGATTTCCTTGATGGCACTCCAGAGAAACCCCAAGAACACTGTTTCAAGGATAGAGGGATCCTGAGGTCACTGTAGCAACACGAAAGAACTCTGTGGACCAAAAATCAACTCGTAAAGAGAGGTTACTCCCTGGATTCGTCTCCAGAGGAATACCACCTTACCACAAGCACCTCAAGAGGAGGCTTCTCTCAGCTCTAGGTATGTGAGAGGGACCCTGAGTTTGCGGCCTCAAGTGGAATGGACACCCTGATGCCCTGACTCGAAATAAGGCCGGATATCCCTGCAGTGACTTGAATGCAGGCTCGTCTTGCATCTCCCAGGACGAAAGGATGTCTGAATCCCCTGTGGAAAGCACAGAGAAAGACTTAGTTCCCCACCTCATCGCGACCGATAGCCTCACATCCTTTGAAAACTCCAGAGGTACGCGGAGATCAGTGCCTCCAAAGGAGACGATGCCTGACTCCTCGTGAAACTTGATAGGAGTCCCAGGATTCTTGTGGCACGTGGAAAGGGACCCTTGGTCTCCCGCCTCAGCTGGAGAGGCGTCCCAATTGCCCTGCCAAGCCTCGAGGAGAATCCAGAGTTGTCCCTCGCAACTAGGCAGGAGTCCTGACGTCGCTGAAGAAACACGTGGGTGGAAGGGCCATCCCCATCGTAACTCGAGAATATACCCCAGGTTCCCGCCACAACTCGAGAAAAACCATGAGACTTCCCCCTCGCCGCGAGATGAGGCCCGATTCCCCTGCACTGCGTGCAGAGCAATTCCGTATTGCACATCACACATGAAAGGAGCCTTGATTTCCTTGATGGCACTCCAGAGAAACCCCAAGAACACTGTTTCAAGGCTAGAGGGATCCTGAGGTCACTGTAGCAACACGAAAGAGCTCCGTGGGCCAAAAATCAACTCAAGATGAGAGGTTAGTCCCTGGCTTCGACTCCAGAGGAATACCACCTTACCACAAGCACCTCAAGAGGAGGCTTCTCTCAGCTCTAGGTATGTGAGAGGGACCCTGAGTTTGCGGCCTCAAGTGGAATGGACACCGCGATGCCCGGACGCGAAATAAGGCTGGATATCCCTGCAGTGACTTGAATGCAGGCTCGTCTTGCATCTCCCAAGATGAAAGGATGTCTGAATCCCCTGTGGAGACCACAGAGAAAGACCTAGTTCCCCACCTCATCGCGACCGGAGGCCTCACATCCTTTGAAAACTCCAGAGGTACGCGGAGATCAGTGCCTCCAAAGGAGACGATGCCTGACTCCTCGTGAAACTTGTTAGGAGTCCCAGGATTCCTGTGGCACGTGGAAAGGGACCCTTGGTCTCCCGCCTCAGCTGGAGAGGCGTCCCAATTGCCTTGCCAAGCCTCGAGGAGAATCCCGAGTTGTGTCTCGCAACTAGGCAAGAGTCCTGACGTGGCTGAACAAACATGTGTGTGGAAGGGCCATCCCCGTCGTAACTCGAGAATATACCCCAGGTTCCCGCCGCAACTCGAGAAAAACCATGAGACTTCCCCCTCGCCGCGAGATGAGGCCCGATTCCCCTGCACTGCGTGCAGAGCAATTCTGTGTTGCACATCACACATGAAAGGAGCCTTGATTTCCTTCATGGCACTCCAGAGAAACCCCAAGAACACTGTTTCAAGGCTAGAGGGATCCTGAGGTCACTGTAGCAACACGAAAGAGCTCCGTGGACCCAAAATCAACTCGAGATGAGAGGTTAGTCCCTGGCTTCGACTCCAGAGGAATACCACCTTACCACAAGCACCTCAAGAGGAGGCTTCTCTCAGCTCTAGGTATGTGAGAGTGATCCTGAGTTTGCGGCCTCAAGTGGAATGGACACCGCGATGACCTGACTCGAAATAAGGCCGGATATCCCTGCAGTGACTTGAATGCAGGCTCGTCTTGCATCTCCCAAGAAGAAAGGATGTCTGAATCCCCTGTGGAGACCACAGGGAAACACCTAGTTCCCCACCTCATCGCGACCGCAGGCCTCACATCCTTTGAAAACTACAGAGGTACGCGGAGATCAGTGCCTCCAAAGGAGACGATGCCTGACTCCTCGTGAAACTTGATAGGAGTCCCAGGATTCTTGTGGCACGTGGAAAGGGAACCTTGGTCTCCCGCCTCAGCTGGAGAGGCGTCCCAAATGCCCTGCCAGGCTTCGAGGAGAATCCCGAGTTGTCCCTCGCAACTAGGCAGGAGTCCTGAGGTGGCTGAACAAACACGTAGGTGGAAGGGCCATCCCCGTCGTAACTCGAGAATATACCCCAGGTTCCCGCCGCAACTCGAGAAAAACCATGAGACTTCCCCCTCGCCGCGAGATGAGGCCCGATTCCCCTGCACTGCGTGCAGAGCAATTCCGTGTTGCACATCACACATGAAAGGAGCCTTGATTTCCTTGATGGCACCCCAGAGAAACCCCAAGAACACTGTTTCAAGGCTAGAGGGATCCTGAGGTCACTGTAGCAACACGAAAGAGCTCCGTGGGCCAAAAATCAACTCGAGATGAGAGGTTAGTCCCTGGCCTCGACTCCAGAGGAATACCACCTTACCACAAGCACCTCAAGAGGAGGCTTCTCTCAGCTCTAGGTATGTGAGAGGGACCCTGAGTTTGCGGCCTCAAGTGGAATGGACACCGCGATGCCCTGACTCGAAATAAGGCCGGATATCCCTGCAGTGACTTGAATGCAGGCTCGTCTTGCATCTCCCAAGATGAAAGGATGTCTGAATCCCCTGTGGAGACCACAGAGAAAGACCTAGTTCCCCACCTCATCGCGACCGGAGGCCTCACATCCTTTGAAAACTCCAGAGGTACGCGGAGATCAGTGCCTCCAAAGGAGACGATGCCTGACTCCTCGTGAAACTTGATAGGAGTCCCAGGATTCTTGTGGCACGTGGAAAGGGACCCTTAGTCTCCCGCCTCAGCTGGAGAGGCGTTCCAATTGCCCTGCCAAGCCTCGAGGAGAATCCCGAGTTGTCCCTCGCAACTAGGCAGGAGTCCTGACGTGGATGAACAAACACGTGGGTGGAAGGGCCATCCCCGTCGTAACTCGAGAATATACCCCAGGTTCCCGCCGCAACTCGAGAAAAACCATGAGACTTCCCCCTCGCCGCGAGATGAGGCCCGATTCCCCTGCACTGCGTGCAGAGCAATTCCGTGTTGCACATCACACATGAAAGGAGCCTTGATTTCCTTGATGGCACTCCAGAGACACCCCAAGAACACTGTTTCAAGGCTAGAGGGATCCTGAGGTCACTGTAGCAACACGAAAGAGCTCCGTGGACCAAGAATCAACACGAGATGAGAAATTAGTCCCTGGCTTCGACTCCTGAGGAATACCACCTTACCACAAGCACCTCAAGAGGAGGCTTCTCTCAGCTCTAGGTATGTGAGAGGGATCCTGAGTTTGCGGCCTCAAGTGGAATGGACACCGCGATGCCCTGACTCGAAATAAGGCCGGATATCCCTGCAGTGACTTGAATGCAGGCTCGTCTTGCATCTCCCAAGAAGAAAGGATGTCTGAATCCCCTGTGGAGACCACAGAGAAACACCTAGTTCCCCACCTCATCGCGACCGGAGGCCTCACATCCTTTGAAAACTCCAGAGGTACGCGGAGATCAGTGCCTCCAAAGGAGACGATGCCTGACACCTCGTGAAACTTGATAGGAGTCCCAGGATTCTTGTGGCACGTGGAAAGGGACCCTTGGTCTCCCGCCTCAGCTGGAGAGGCGTCCCAATTGCCCTGCCAAGCCTCGAGGAGAATCCAGAGCTGTCCCTCGCAACTAGGCAGGAGTCCTGACGTGGCTGAACAAACACGTGGGTGGAAGGGCCATCCCCGTCGTAACTCGAGAATATACCCCAGGTTCCCGCCGCAACTCGAGAAAAACCATGAGACTTCCCCCTCGATGCGAGATGAGGCCCGATTCCCCTGTACTGCGTGCAGAGCAATTCCGTCTTGCACATCACACATGAAAGGAGCCTTGATTTCCTTGATGGCACTCCAGAGAAACCCCAAGAACACTGTTTCAAGGATAGAGGGATCCTGAGGTCACTGTAGCAACACGAAAGAACTCTGTGGACCAAAAATCAACTCGAAAAGAGAGGTTAGTCCCTGGCTTCGTCTCCAGAGGAATACCACCTTACCACAAGCACCTCAAGAGGAGGCTTCTCTCAGCTCTAGGTATGTGAGAGGGACCCTGAGTTTGCGGCCTCAAGTGGAATGGACACCGCGATGCCCTGACTCGAAATAAGGCCGGATATCCCTGCAGTGACTTCAATGCAGGCCCGTCTTGCATCTCCCAGGACGAAAGGATGTCTGAATCCCCTGTGGAAAGCACAGAGAAAGACTTAGTTCCCCACCTCATCGCGACCGATAGCCTCACATCCTTTGAAAACTCCAGAGGTACGCAGAGATCAGTGCCTCCAAAGGAGACGATGCCTGACTCCTCGTGAAACTTGATAGGAGTCCCAGGATTCCTGTGGCACTTGGAAAGGGACACTTGGTCTCCCGCCTCAGCTGGAGAGGCGTCCCAATTGCCCTGCAAAGCCTCGAGGAGAATCCCGAGTTGTGTCTCGCAACTAGGCAGGAGTCCTGACGTGGCTGAACAAACACGTGGGTGGAAGGGCCATCCCCGTCGTAACTCGAGAATATACCCCAGGTTCCCGCCACAACTCGAGAAAAACCATGAGACTTCCCCCTCGCAGCGAGATGAGGTTCGATTCCCCTGCACTGCGTGCAGAGCAGTTCCGTGTTGCACATCACACATGAAAGGAGCCTTGATTTCCTTGATGGCACTCCAGAGAAACCCCAAGAACACTGTTTCAAGGCTAGAGGGATCCTGAGGTCACTGTAGCAACACGAAAGAACTCCGTGGGCCAAAAATCAACTCGAGATGAGAGGTTAGTCCCTGGCTTCGACTCCAGAGGAATACCACCTTACCACAAGCACCTCAAGAGGAGGCTTCTCTCAGCTCTAGGTATGTGAGAGGGACCCTGAGTTTGCGGCCTCAAGTGGAATGGACACCGCGATGCCGTGACGCGAAATAAGGCTGGATATCCCTGCAGTGACTTGAATGCAGGCTCGTCTTGCATCTCCCAAGATGAAAGGATGTTTGAATCCCCTGTGGAGACCACAGAGAAAGACCTAGTTCCATACCTCATCGCGACCGGAGGCCTCACATCCTTTGAAAACTCCAGAGGTACGCGGAGATCAGTGCCTCCAAAGGAGACGATGCCTGACTCCTCGTGAAACTTAATAGGAGTCCCAGGATTCCTGTGGCACGTGGAAAGGGACCCTTGGTCTCCCGCCTCAGCTGGAGAAGCGTCCCAATTGCCTTGCCAAGCCTCGAGGAGAATCCCGAGTTGTGTCTCGCAACTAGGCAAGAGTCCTGACGTGGCTGAACAAACACGTGTGTGGAAGGTCCATCCCCGTCGTAACTCGAGAATATACCCCAGGTTCCCGCCGCAACTCGAGAAAAACCATGAGACTTCCCCCTCGCCGCGAGATGAGGCCCGATTCCCCTGCACTGCGTGCAGAGCAATTCTGTGTTGCACATCACACATGAAAGGAGCCTTGATTTCCTTCATGGCACTCCAGAGAAACCCCAAGAACACTGTTTCAAGGCTAGAGGGATCCTGAGGTCACTGTAGCAACACGAAAGAGCTCCGTGGACCAAAAATCAACTCGAGATGAGAGGTTAGTCCCTGGCTTCGACTCCAGAGGAATACCACCTTACCACAAGCACCTCAAGAGGAGGCTTCTCTCAGCTCAAGGTATGTGAGAGGGACCCTGAGTTTGCGGCCTCAAGTGGAATGGACACCGCGATGCCCTGACTCGAAATAAGGCCGGATATCCCTGCAGTGACTGGAATGCAGGCTCGTCTTGCATCTCCCAAGATGAAAGGGTGTCTGAATTCCCTGTGGAGACCACAGAGAAAGACCTAGTTCCCCACCTCATCGCGACAGGAGGCCTCACATCCTTTGAAAACTCCAGAGGTATGCGGAAATCAGTGCCTCCAAAGGAGACGATGCCTGACTCCTCGTGAAACTTGATAGGAGACCCAGGATTCCTGTGGCACATGGAAAGGGACCCTTGGTCTCCCGCCTCAGCTGGAGAGGCGTCCCAATTGCCCTGCAAAGCCTCTAGGAGAATCCCGAGTTGTCCCTCGCAACTAGGCAGGAGTCCTGACATGGCTGAACACACACGTGTGTGGAAGGGCCATCCCCGTCGTAACTCGAGAATATACCCCAGGTTCCCGCCGCAACTCGAGAAAAACCATGAGACTTCCCCCTCGCCGCGAGATGAGGCCCGATTCCCCTGCACTGCGTGCAGAGCAATTCCGTCTTGCACATCACACATGAAAGGAGCCTTGATTTCCTTGATGGCACTCCAGAGAAACCCCAAGAACACTGTTTCAAGGCTAGAGGGATCCTGAGGTCACTGTAGCAACACGAAAGAGCTCCGTAGACCAAGAATCAACACGAGATGAGAGGTTAGTCCCTGGCTTCGACTCCTGAGGAATACCACCTTACCACAAGCACCTCAAGAGGAGGCTTCTCTCAGCTCTAGGTATGTGAGAGGGACCCTGAGTTTGCGGCCTCAAGTGGAATGGACACCGCGATGCCCGGACGCGAAATAAGGCTGGATATCCCTGCAGTGACTTGAATGCAGGCTCGTCTTGCATCTCCCAAGATGAAAGGATGTCTGAATCCCCTGTGGAGACCACAGAGAAAGACCTAGTTCCCCACCTCATCGCGACCGGAGGCCTCACATCCTTTGAAAACTCCAGAGGTACGCGGAGATCAGTGCCTCCAAAGGAGACGATGCCTGACTCCTCGTGAAACTTGTTAGGAGTCCCAGGATTCCTGTGGCACGTGGAAAGGGACCCTTGGTCTCCCGCCTCAGCTGGAGAGGCGTCCCAATTGCCTTGCCAAGCCTCGAGGAGAATCCCGAGTTGTGTCTCGCAACTAGGCAAGAGTCCTGACGTGGCTGAACAAACACGTGTGTGGAAGGGCCATCCCCGTCGTAACTCGAGAATATACCCCAGGTTCCCGCCGCAACTCGAGAAAAACCATGAGACTTCCCCCTCGCCGCGAGATGAGGCCCGATTCCCCTGCACTGCGTGCAGAGCAATTCTGTGTTGCACATCACACATGAAAGGAGCCTTGATTTCCTTCATGGCACTCCAGAGAAACCCCAAGAACACTGTTTCAAGGCTAGAGGGATCCTGAGGTCACTGTAGCAACACGAAAGAGCTCCGTGGACCCAAAATCAACTCAAGATGAGAGGTTAGTCCCTGGCTTCGACTCCAGAGGAATACCACCTTACCACAAGCACCTCAAGAGGAGGCTTCTCTCAGCTCTAGGTATGTGAGAGGGATCCTGAGTTTGCGGCCTCAAGTGGAATGGACACTGCGATGACCTGACTCGAAATAAGGCCGGATATCCCTGCAGTGACTTGAATGCAGGCTCGTCTTGCATCTCCCAAGAAGAAAGGATGTCTGTATCCCCTGTGGAGACCACAGGGAAACACCTAGTTCCCCACCTCATCGCGACCGCAGGCCTCACATCCTTTGAAAACTACAGAGGTACGCGGAGATCAGTGCCTCCAAAGGAGACGATGCCTGACTCCTCGTGAAACTTGATAGGAGTCCCAGGATTCTTGTGGCACGTGGAAAGGGAACCTTGGTCTCCCGCCTCAGCTGGAGAGGCGTCCCAAATGCCCTGCCAGGCTTCGAGGAGAATCCCGAGTTGTCCCTCGCAACTAGGCAGGAGTCCTGAGGTGGCTGAACAAACACGTAGGTGGAAGGGCCATCCCCGTCGTAACTCGAGAATATACCCCAGGTTCCCGCCGCAACTCGAGAAAAACCATGAGACTTCCCCCTCGCCGCGAGATGAGGCCCGATTCCCCTGCACTGCGTGCAGAGCAATTCCGTGTTGCACATCACACATGAAAGGAGCCTTGATTTCCTTGATGGCACTCCAGAGAAACCCCAAGAACACTGTTTCAAGGCTAGAGGGATCCTGAGGTCACTGTAGCAACACGAAAGAGCTCCGTGGGCCAAAAATCAACTCGAGATGAGAGGTTAGTCCCTGGCCTCGACTCCAGAGGAATACCACCTTACCACAAGCACCTCAAGAGGAGGCTTCTCTCAGCTCTAGGTATGTGAGAGGGACCCTGAGTTTGCGGCCTCAAGTGGAATGGACACCGCGATGCCCTGACTCGAAATAAGGCCGGATATCCCTGCAGTGACTTGAATGCAGGCTCGTCTTGCATCTCCCAAGATGAAAGGATGTCTGAATCCCCTGTGGAGACCACAGAGAAAGACCTAGTTCCCCACCTCATCGCGACCGGAGGCCTCACATCCTTTGAAAACTCCAGAGGTACGCGGAGATCAGTGCCTCCAAAGGAGACGATGCCTGACTCCTCGTGAAAATTGATAGGAGTCCCAGGATTCTTGTGGCACGTGAAAAGGGACCCTTGGTCTCCCGCCTCAGCTGGAGAGGCGTTCCAATTGCCCTGCCAAGCCTCGAGGAGAATCCCGAGTTGTCCCTCGCAACTAGGCAGGAGTCCTGACGTGGCTGAAGAAACACGTGGGTGGAAGGGCCATCCCCGTCGTAACTCGAGAATATACCCCAGGTTCCCGCCGCAACTCGAGAAAAACCATGAGACTTCCCCCTCGCCGCGAGATGAGGCCCGATTCCCCTGTACTGCGTGCAGAGCAATTCCGTCTTGCACATCACACATGAAAGGAGCCTTGATTTCCTTGATGGCACTCCAGAGAAACCCCAAGAACACTGTTTCAAGGATAGAGGGATCCTGAGGTCACTGTAGCAACACGAAAGAACTCTGTGGACCAAAAATCAACTCGAAAAGAGAGGTTAGTCCCTGGCTTCGACTCCTGAGGAATACCACCTTACCACAAGCACCTCAAGAGGAGGCTTCTCTCAGCTCTAGGTATGTGAGAGGGACCCTGAGTTTGCGGCCTCAAGTGGAATGGACACCGCGATGCCCTGACGCGAAATAAGGCTGGATATCCCTGCAGTGACTTGAATGCAGGCTCCTCTTGCATCTCCCAAGATGAAAGGATGTCTGAATCCCCTGTGGAGACCACAGAGAAACCCCTAGTTCCCCACCTCATCGCGACCGGAGGCCTCACATCCTTTGAAAACTCCAGAGGTACGCGGAGATCAGTGCCTCCAAAGGAGACGATGCCGGACTCCTCGTGAAACTTGTTAGGAGTCCCAGGATTCTTGTGGCACGTGGAAAGGGACCCTTGGTCTCCCGCCTCAGCTGGAGAGGCGTTCCAATTGCCCTGCCAAGCCTCCAGGAGAATCCCGAGTTGTCCCTCGCAACTAGGCAGGAGTCTTGACGTGGCTGAAGAAACACGTGGGTGGAAGGGCCATGCCCGTCGTAACTCGAGAATATACCCCAGGTTCCGACCGCAACTCGAGAAAAACCATGAAACTTCCCCCTCGATGCGAGATGAGGCCCGATTCCCCTGTACTGCGTGCAGAGCAATTCCGTCTTGCACATCACACATGAAAGGAGCCTTGATTTCCTTGATGGCACTCCAGAGAAACCCCAAGATCAGTGTTTCAAGGATAGAGGGATCCTGAGGTCACTGTAGCAACACGAAAGAACTCTGTGGACCAAAAATCAACTCGAAAAGAGAGGTTAGTCCCTGGATTCGTCTCCAGAGGAATACCACCTTACCACAAGCACCTCAAGAGGAGGCTTCGCTCAGCTCTAGTTATGTGAGAGGGACCCTGAGTTTGCGGCCTCAAGTGGAATGGACACCGCGATGCCCTGACTCGAAATAAGGCCGGATATCCCTGCAGTGACTTCAATGCAGGCTCATCTTGCATCTCCCAGGACGAAAGGATGTCTGAATCCCCTGTGGAAAGCACAGAGAAAGACTTAGTTCCCCACCTCATCGCGACCGATAGCCTCACATCCTTTGAAAACTCCAGAGGTCCGCGGAGATCAGTGCCTCCAAAGGAGACGATGCCTGACTCCTCGTGAAACTTGATAGGAGTCCCAGGATTCCTGTGGCACTTGGAAAGGGACCCTTGGTTTCCCACCTCAGCTGGAGAGGCGTCCCAATTGCCCTGCCAAGCCTCGAGGAGAATCCAGAGTTGTCCCTCGCAACTAGGCAGGAGTCCTGACGTCGCTGAAGAAACACGTGGGTGGAAGGGCCATCCCCGTCGTAACTCGAGAATATACCCCAGGTTCCCGCCGCAACTCGAGAAAAACCATGAGACTTCCCCCTCACCGCGAGATGAGGCCCGATTCCCCTGCACTGCGTGCAGAGCAATTCCGTGTTGCTCATCACACATGAAAGGAGCCTTGATTTCCTTGATGGCACTCCAGAGAAACCCCAAGAACACTGTTTCAAGGCTAGAGAGATCCTGAGGACACTGTAGCAACACGAAAGAGCTCCGTGGGCCAAAAATCAACTCGAGATGAGAGGTTAGTCCCTGGCTTCGACTCCAGAGGAGTACCACCTTACCACAAGCACCTCAAGAGGAGGCTTCTCTCAACTCTAGGTATGTGAGAGGGACCCTGAGTTTGCGGCCTCAAGTGGAATGGACACCGCGATGCCCTGACGCGAAATAAGGCTGGATATCCCTGCAGGGACTTGAATGCAGGCTCGTCTTGCATCTCCCAAGATGAAAGGATGTCTGAGTCCCCTGTGGAGACCACAGAGAAACCCCTAGTTCCCCACCTCATGACGACCGGAGGCCTCACATCCTTTGAAAACTCCAGAGGTACGCAGAGATCAGTGCCTCCAAAGGAGACGATGCCTGACTCCTCGTGAAACTTGATAGGAGTCCCAGGATTCTTGTGGCACGTGGAAAGGGACCCTTGGTCTCCCGCCTCAGCTGGAGAGGCGTTCCAATTGCCCTGCCAAGCCTCCAGGAGAATCCCGAGTTGTCCCTCGCAACTAGGCAGGAGTCCTGACGTGGCTGAACAAACACGTGGGTGGAAGGGCCATCCCCGTCGTAACTCGAGAATTTACCCCAGGTTCCGACCGCAACTCGAGAAAAACCATGAAACTTCCCCCTCGATGCGAGATGAGGCCCGATTCCCCTGTACTGCGTGCAGAGCAATTCCGTCTTGCACATCACACATGAAAGGAGCCTTGATTTCCTTGATGGCACTCCAGAGAAACCCCAAGAACACTGTTTCAAGGCTAGAGGGATCCTGAGGTCACTGTAGCAACACGAAAGAACTCTGTGGACCAAAAATCAACTCGAAAAGAGAGGTTAGTCCCTGGATTCGTCTCCAGAGGAATACCACCTTACCACAAGCACCTCAAGAGGAGGCTTCGCTCAGCTCTAGGTATGTGAGAGGGACCCTGAGTTTGCCGCCTCAAGTGGAATGGACACCGCGATGCCCTGACTCGAAATAAGGCCGGATATCCCTGCAGTGACTTCAATGCAGGCTCATCTTGCATTTCCCAGGACGAAAGGATGTCTGAATCCCCTGTGGAAAGCACAGAGAAAGACTTAGTTCCCCACCTCATCGCGACCGATAGCCTCACATCCTTTGAAAACTCCAGAGGTACGCGGAGATCAGTGCCTCCAAAGGAGACGATGCCTGACTCCTCGTGAAACTTGATAGGAGTCCCAGGATTCCTGTGGCACTTGGAAAGGGACCCTTGGTTTCCCGCCTCAGCTGGAGAGGCGTCCCAATTGCCCTGCCATGCCTCGAGGAGAATCCAGAGTTGTCCCTCGCAACTAGGCAGGAGTCCTGACGTCGCTGAAGAAACACGTGGGTGGAAGGGCCATCCCCGTCGTAACTCGAGAATATACCCCAGGTTCCCACCGCAACTCGAGAAAAACCATGAGACTTCCCCCTCGCTGCGAGATGAGGCCCGATTCCCCTGCACTGCGTGCAGAGGAATTCCGTGTTGCACATCACACATGAAAGGAGCCTTGATTTCCTTGATGGCACTCCAGAGAAACCCCAAGAACACTGTTTCAAGGCTAGAGGGATCCTGAGGTCACTGTAGCAACATGAAAGAGCTCCGTGGACCAAGAATCAACACGAGATGAGAGGTTAGTCCCTGGCTTCGACTCCTGAGGAATACCACCTTACCACAAGCACCTCAAGAGGAGGCTTCTCTCAGCTCTAGGTATGTGAGAGGGATCCTGAGTTTGCGGCCTCAAGTGGAATGGACACCGCGATACCCTGACTCGAAATAAGGCCGGATATCCCTGCAGTGACTTGAATGCAGGCTCGTCTTGCATCTCCCAAGAAGAAAGGATATCTGAATCCCCTGTGGAAAGCACAGAGAAAGACCTAGTTCCCCATCTCATCGCAACCGGAGGCCTCACATCCTTTTAAAACTCCAGAGGTACGCGGAGATCAGTGCCTCCAAAGGAGACGATGCCTGACTCCTCGTGAAACTTGATAGGAGTCCCAGGATTCTTGTGGCACGTGGAAACGGACCCTTGGTCTCCCGCCTCAGCTGGAGAGGCGTTCCAATTGCCCTGCCAAGCCTCGAGGAGAATCCCGAGTTGTCCCTCGCAACTAGGCAGGAGTCCTGACGTGGCTGAGCAAACACGTGGGTGGAAGGGCCATCCCCGTCGTAACTCGAGAATATACCCCAGGTTCCCGCCGCAACTCGACAAAAACTATGAGACTTCCCCCTCGATGCGAGATGAGGCCCGATTCCCCTGTACTGCGTGCAGAGCAATTCCGTCTTGCAAATCACACATGAAAGGAGCCTTGATTTCCTTGATGGCACTCCAGAGAAACCCCAAGAACACTGTTTCAAGGATAGAGGGATCCTGAGGTCACTGTAGCAACACGAAAGAACTCTGTGGACCAAAAATCAACTCGAAAAGAGAGGTTAGTCCCTGGATTCGTCTCCAGAGGAATACCACCTTACCACAAGCACCTCAAGAGGAGGCTTCTCTCAGCTCTAGGTATGTGAGAGGGACCCGGAGTTTGCGGCCTCAAGTGGAATGGACACCGCGATGCCCTGACTCGAAATAAAGCCGGATATCCCTGCAGTGACTTGAATGCAGGCTCGTCTTGCATCTCCCAAGAAGAAAGGATGTCTGAATCCCCTGTGGAGACCACAGGGAAACACCTAGTTCCCCACCTCATCGCGACCGGAGGCCTCACATCCTTTGAAAACTACAGAGGTACGCGGAGATCAGTGCCTCCAAAGGAGACGATGCCTGACTCCTCGTGAAACTTGATAGGAGTCCCAGGATTCTTGTGGCACGTGGAAAGGGAACCTTGGTCTCCCGCCTCAGCTGGAGAGGCGTCCCAAATGCCCTGCCAGGCCTCGAGGAGAATCCCGAGTTGTCCCTCGCAACTAGGCAGGAGTCCTGAGGTGGCTGAACAAACACGTAGGTGGAAGGGCCATCCCCGTCGTAACTCGAGAATATACCCCAGGTTCCCGCCGCAACTCGAGAAAAACCATGAGACTTCCCCCTCGCCGCGAGATGAGGCCCGATTCCCCTGCACTGCGTGCAGAGCAATTCCGTGTTGCACATCACACATGAAAGGAGCCTTGATTTCCTTGATGGCACTCCAGAGAAACCCCAAGAACACTGTTTCAAGGCTAGAGGGATCCTGAGGTCACTGTAGCAACACGAAAGAGCTCCGTGGGCCAAAAATCAACTCGAGATGAGAGGTTAGTCCCTGGCCTCGACTCCAGAGGAATACCACCTTACCACAAGCACCTCAAGAGGAGGCTTCTCTCAACTCTTGGCATGTGAGAGGGACCCTGAGTTTGCGGCCTCAAGTGGAATGGACACCGCGATGCCCTGACTCGAAATAAGGCCGGATATCCCTGCAGTGACTTGAATGCAGGCTCGTCTTGCATCTCCCAAGATGAAAGGATGTCTGAATCCCCTGTGGAGACCACAGAGAAAGACCTAGTTCCCCACCTCATCGCGACCGGAGGCCTCACATCCTTTGAAAACTCCAGAGGTACGCGGAGATCAGTGCCTCCAAAGGAGACGATGCCTGACTCCTCGTGAAACTTGATAGGAGTCCCAGGATTCTTGTGGCACGTGAAAAGGGACCCTTGGTCTCCCGCCTCAGCTGGAGAGGCGTTCCAATTGCCCTGCCAAGCCTCGAGGAGAATCCCGAGTTGTCTCTCGCAACTAGGCAGGAGTCCTGACGTGGCTGAAGAAACACGTGGGTGGAAGGGCCATCCCCGTCGTAACTCGAGAATATACCCCAGGTTCCCGCCGCAACTCGAGAAAAACCATGAGACTTCCCCCTCGATGCGAGATGAGGCCCGATTCCCCTGTACTGCGTGCAGAGCAATTCCGTCTTGCACATCACACATGAAAGGAGCCTTGATTTCCTTGATGGCACTCCAGAGAAACCCCAAGAACACTGTTTCAAGGATAGAGGGATCCTGAGGTCACTGTAGCAACACGAAAGAACTCTGTGGACCAAAAATCAACTCGAAAAGAGAGGTTAGTCCCTGGATTCGTGTCCAGAGGAATACCACCTTACCACAAGCACCTCAAGAGGAGGCTTCTCTCAGCTCTAGGTATGTGAGAGGGACCCTGAGTTTGCGGCCTCAAGTGGAATGGACACCGCGATGCCCTGACGCGAAATAAGGCTGGATATCCCTGCAGTGACTTGAATGCAGGCTCCTCTTGCATGTCCCAAGATGAAAGGATGTCTGAATCCCCTGTGGAGACCACAGAGAAACCCCTAGTTCCCCACCTCATCGCGACCGGAGGCCTCACATCCTTTGAAAACTCCAGAGGTACGCGGAGATCAGTGCCTCCAAAGGAGACGATGCCGGACTCCTCGTGAAACTTGTTAGGAGTCCCAGGATTCTTGTGGCACGTGGAAAGGGACCCTTGGTCTCCCGCCTCAGCTGGAGAGGCGTTCCAATTGCCCTGCCAAGCCTCCAGGAGAATCCCGAGTTGTCCCTCGCAACTAGGCAGGAGTCTTGACGTGGCTGAAGAAACACGTGGGTGGAAGGGCCATCCCCGTCGTAACTCGAGAATATACCCCAGGTTCCGACCGCAACTCGAGAAAAACCATGAAACTTCCCCCTCGATGCGAGATGAGGCCCGATTCCCCTGTACTGCGTGCAGAGCAATTCCGTGTTGCCCCTCACACATGAAAGGAGCCTTGATTTCCTTGATGGCACTCCAGAGAAACCCCAAGAACACTGTTTCAAGGCTAGAGGGATCCTGAGGTCACTGTAGCAACACGAAAGAGCTCCGTGGACCAAGAATCAACATGAGATGAGAGGTTAGTCCCTGGCTTCGACTCCTGAGGAATACCACCTTACCACAAGCACCTCAAGAGGAGGCTTCTCTCAGCTCTAGGTATGTGAGAGGGATCCTGAGTTTGCGGCCTCAAATGGAATGGACACCGCGATGCCCTGACTCGAAATAAGGCCGGATATCCCTGCAGTGACTTGAATGCAGGCTCGTCTTGCATCTCCCAAGAAGAAAGGATATCTGAATCCCCTGTGGAAAGCACAGAGAAAGACCTAGTTCCCCATCTCATCGCGACCGGAGGCCTCACATCCTTTGAAAACTCCAGAGGTACGCGGAGATCAGTGCCTCCAAAGGAGACGATGCCTGACTCCTCGTGAAACTTGATAGGAGTCCCAGGATTCTTGTGGCACGTGGAAACGAACCCTTGGTCTCCCGCCTCAGCTGGAGAGGCGTTCCAATTGCCCTGACAAGCCTCGAGGAGAATCCCGAGTTGTCCCTCGCAACTAGGCAGGAGTCCTGACGTGGCTGAGCAAACACGTGGGTGGAAGGGCCATCCCCGTCGTAACTCGAGAATATACCCCAGGTTCCCGCCGCAACTCGACAAAAACTATGAGACTTCCCCCTCGATGCGAGATGAGGCCCGATTCCCCTGTACTGCGTGCAGAGCAATTCCGTCTTGCACATCACACATGAAAGGAGCCTTGATTTCCTTGATGGCACTCCAGAGAAACCCCAAGAACACTGTTTCAAGGATAGAGGGATCCTGAGGTCACTGTAGTAACACGAAAGAACTCTGTGGACCAAAAATCAACTCGAAAAGAGAGGTTAGTCCCTGGATTCGTGTCCAGAGGAATACCACCTTACCACAAGCACCTCAAGAGGAGGCTTCTCTCAGCTCTAGGTATGTGAGAGGGACCCTGAGTTTGCGGCCTCAAGTGGAATGGACACCGCGATGCCCTGACTCGAAATAAGGCCGGATATCCCTGCAGTGACTTCAATGCAGGCTCGTCTTGCATCTCCCAGGACGAAAGGATGTCTGAATCCCCTGTGGAAAGCACAGAGGAAGACTTAGTTCCCCACCTCATCGCGACCGATAGCCTCACATCCTTTGAAAACTCCAGAGGTACGCGGAGATCAGTGCCTCCAAAGGAGACGATGCCTGACTCCTCGTGAAACTTGATAGGAGTCCCAGGATTCCTGTGGCACGTGGAAAGGGACCCTCGGTCTCCCGCCTCAGCTGGAGAGGCGTCCCAATTGCCCTGCCAAGCCTCGAGGAGAATCCAGAGTTGTCCCTCGCAACTAGGCAGGAGTCCTGACGTCGCTGAAGAAACACGTGGGTGGAAGGGCCATCCCCGTCGTAACTCGAGAATATACCCCAGGTTCCCGCCGCAACTAGAGAAAAACCATGAGACTTCCCCCTGGCCGCGAGATGAGGCCCGATTCCCCTGCACTGCGTGCAGAGCAATTCCGTGTTGCTCATCACACATGAAAGGAGCCTTGATTTCCTTGATGGCACTCCAGAGAAACCCCAAGAACACTGTTTCAAGGCTAGAGAGATCCTGAGGACACTGTAGCAACACGAAAGAGCTCCGTGGGCCAAAAATCAACTCGAGATGAGAGGTTAGTCCCTGGCTTCGACTCCAGAGGAGTACCACCTTACCACAAGCACCTCAAGAGGAGGCTTCTCTCAACTCTAGGTATGTGAGAGGGACCCTGAGTTTGCGGCCTCAAGTGGAATGGACACCGCGATGCCCTGACGCGAAATAAGGCTGGATATCCCTGCAGTGACTTGAATGCAGGCTCGTCTTGCATCTCCCAAGAAGAAAGGATGTCTGAATCCCCTGTGGAGACCACAGAGAAACCCCTAGTTCCCCACCTCATCGCGACCGGAGGCCTCACATCCTTTGAAAACTCCAGAGGTACGCAGAGATCAGTGCCTCCAAAGGAGACGATGCCTGACTCCTCGTGAAACTTGATAGGAGTCCCAGGATTCTTGTGGCACGTGGAAAGGGACCCTTGGTCTCCCGCCTCAGCTGGAGAGGCGTTCCAATTGCCCTGCCAAGCCTCCAGGAGAATCCCGAGTTGTCCCTCGCAACTAGGCAGGAGTCCTGACGTGGCTGAACAAACACGTGGGTGGAAGGGCCATCCCCGTCGTAACTCGAGAATATACCCCAGGTTCCGACCGCAACTCGAGAAAAACCATGAAACTTCCCCCTCGATGCGAGATGAGGCCCAATTCCCCTGTACTGCGTGCAGAGCAATTCCGTCTTGCACATCACACATGAAAGGAGCCTTGATTTCCTTGATGGCACTCCAGAGAAACCCCAAGAACACTGTTTCAAGGCTAGAGGGATCCTGAGGTCACTGTAGCAACACGAAAGAACTCTGTGGACCAAAAATCAACTCGAAAAGAGAGGTTAGTCCCTGGATTCGTCTCCAGAGGAATACCACCTTACCACAAGCTCCTCAAGAGGAGGCTTCGCTCAGCTCTAGGTATGTGAGAGGGACCCTGAGTTTGCGGCCTCAAGTGGAATGGACACCGCGATGCCCTGACTCGAAATAAGGCCGGATATCCCTGCAGTGACTTGAATGCAGGCTCGTCTTGCATCTCCCAAGAAGAAAGGATATCTGAATCCCCTGTGGAAAGCACAGAGAAAGACCTAGTTCCCCATCTCATCGCAACCGGAGGCCTCACATCCTTTTAAAACTCCAGAGGTACGCGGAGATCAGTGCCTCCAAAGGAGACGATGCCTGAGTCCTCGTGAAACTTGATAGGAGTCCCAGGATTCTTGTGGCACGTGGAAACGGACCCTTGGTCTCCCGCCTCAGCTGGAGAGGCGTTCCAATTGCCCTGCCAAGCCTCGAGGAGAATCCCGAGTTGTCCCTCGCAACTAGGCAGGAGTCCTGACGTGGCTGAGCAAACACGTGGGTGGAAGGGCCATCCCCGTCGTAACTCGAGAATATACCCCAGGTTCCCGCCGCAACTCGACAAAAACTATGAGACTTCCCCCTCGATGCGAGATGAGGCCCGATTCCCCTGTACTGCGTGCAGAGCAATTCCGTCTTGCAAATCACACATGAAAGGAGCCTTGATTTCCTTGATGGCACTCCAGAGAAACCCCAAGAACACTGTTTCAAGGATAGAGGGATCCTGAGGTCACTGTAGCAACACGAAAGAACTCTGTGGACCAAAAATCAACTCGAAAAGAGAGGTTAGTCCCTGGATTCGTCTCCAGAGGAATACCACCTTACCACAAGCACCTCAAGAGGAGGCTTCTCTCAGCTCTAGGTATGTGAGAGGGACCCTGAGTTTGCGGCCTCAAGTGGAATGGACACCGCGATGCCCTGACTCGAAATAAAGCCGGACATCCCTGCAGTGACTTGAATGCAGGCTCGTCTTGCATCTCCCAAGAAGAAAGGATGTCTGAATGCCCTGTGGAGACCACAGGGAAACACCTAGTTCCCCACCTCATCGCGACCGCAGGCCTCACATCCTTTGAAAACTACAGAGGTACGCGGAGATCAGTGCCTCCAAAGGAGACGATGCCTGACTCCTCGTGAAACTTGATAGGAGTCCCAGGATTCTTGTGGCACGTGGAAAGGGAACCTTGGTCTCCCGCCTCAGCTGGAGAGGCGTCCCAAATGCCCTGCCAGGCCTCGAGGAGAATCCCGAGTTGTCCCTCGCAACTAGGCAGGAGTCCTGAGGTGGCTGAACAAACACGTAGGTGGAAGGGCCATCCCCGTCGTAACTCGAGAATATACCCCAGGTTCCCGCCGCAACTCGAGAAAAACCATGAGACTTCCCCCTCGCCGCGAGATGAGGCCCGATTCCCCTGCACTGCGTGCAGAGCAATTCCGTGTTGCACATCACACATGAAAGGAGCCTTGATTTCCTTGATGGCACTCCAGAGAAACCCCAAGAACACTGTTTCAAGGCTAGAGGGATCCTGAGGTCACTGTAGCAACACGAAAGAGCTCCGTGGGCCAAAAATCAACTCGAGATGAGAGGTTAGTCCCTGGCCTCGACTCCAGAGGAATACCACCTTACCACAAGCACCTCAAGAGGAGGCTTCTTTCAGCTCTTGGCATGTGAGAGGGACCCTGAGTTTGCGGCCTCAAGTGGAATGGACACCGCGATGCCCTGACTCGAAATAAGGCCGGATATCCCTGCAGTGACTTGAATGCAGGCTCGTCTTGCATCTCCCAAGATGAAAGGATGTCTGAATCCCCTGTGGAGACCACAGAGAAAGACCTAGTTCCCCACCTCATCGCGACCGGAGGCCTCACATCCTTTGAAAACTCCAGAGGTACGCGGAGATCAGTGCCTCCAAAGGAGACGATGCCTGACTCCTCGTGAAACTTGATAGGAGTCCCAGGATTCTTGTGGCACGTGGAAAGGGACCCTTGGTCTCCCGCCTCAGCTGGAGAGGCGTTCCAATTGCCCTGCCAAGCCTCGAGGAGAATCCCGAGTTGTCTCTCGCAACTAGGCAGGAGTCCTGACGTGGCTGAAGAAACACGTGGGTGGAAGGGCCATCCCCGTCGTAACTCGAGAATATACCCCAGGTTCCCGCCGCAACTCGAGAAAAACCATGAGACTTCCCCCTCGATGCGAGATGAGGCCCGATTCCCCTGTACTGCGTGCAGAGCAATTCCGTCTTGCACATCACACATGAAAGGAGCCTTGATTTCCTTGATGGCACTCCAGAGAAACCCCAAGAACACTGTTTCAAGGATAGAGGGATCCTGAGGTCACTGTAGCAACACGAAAGAACTCTGTGGACCAAAAATCAACTCGAAAAGAGAGGTTAGTCCCTGGATTCGTGTCCAGAGGAATACCACCTTACCACAAGCACCTCAAGAGGAGGCTTCTCTCAGCTCTAGGTATGTGAGAGGGACCCTGAGTTTGCGGCCTCAAGTGGAATGGACACCGCGATGCCCTGACGCGAAATAAGGCTGGATATCCCTGCAGTGACTTGAATGCAGGCTCCTCTTGCATGTCCCAAGATGAAAGGATGTCTGAATCCCCTGTGGAGACCACAGAGAAACCCCTAGTTCCCCACCTCATCGCGACCGGAGGCCTCACATCCTTTGAAAACTCCAGAGGTACGCGGAGATCAGTGCCTCCAAAGGAGACGATGCCGGACTCCTCGTGAAACTTGTTAGGAGTCCCAGGATTCTTGTGGCACGTGGAAAGGGACCCTTGGTCTCCCGCCTCAGCTGGAGAGGCGTTCCAATTGCCCTGCCAAGCCTCCAGGAGAATCCCGAGTTGTCCCTCGCAACTAGGCAGGAGTCTTGACGTGGCTGAAGAAACACGTGGGTGGAAGGGCCATCCCCGTCGTAACTCGAGAATATACCCCAGGTTCCGACCGCAACTCGAGAAAAACCATGAAACTTCCCCCTCGATGCGAGATGAGGCCCGATTCCCCTGTACTGCGTGCAGAGCAATTCCGTCTTGCACATCACACATGAAAGGAGCCTTGATTTCCTTGATGGCACTCCAGAGAAACCCCAAGAACACTGTTTCAAGGATAGAGGGATCCTGAGGTCACTGTAGCAACACGAAAGAACTCTGTGGACCAAAAATCAACTCGAAAAGAGAGGTTAGTCCCTGGATTCGTCTCCAGAGGAATACCACCTTACCACAAGCACCTCAAGAGGAGGCTTCTCTCAGCTCTAGGTATGTGAGAGGGACCCTGAGTTTGCGGCCTCAAGTGGAATGGACACCGCGATGCCCTGACTCGAAATAAGGCCGGATATCCCTGCAGTGACTTAAATGCAGGCTCATCTTGCATCTCCCAGGACGAAAGGATGTCTGAATCCCCTGTGGAAAGCACAGAGAAAGACTTAGTTCCCCACCTCATCGCGACCGATAGCCTCACATCCTTTGAAAACTCCAGAGGTCCGCGGAGATCAGTGCCTCCAAAGGAGACGATGCCTGACTCCTCGTGAAACTTGATAGGAGTCCCAGGATTCCTGTGGCACTTGGAAAGGGACCCTTGGTTTCCCACCTCAGCTGGAGAGGCGTCCCAATTGCCCTGCCAAGCCTCGAGGAGAATCCAGAGTTGTCCCTCGCAACTAGGCAGGAGTCCTGACGTCGCTGAAAAAACACGTGGGTGGAAGGGCCATCCCCGTCGTAACTCGAGAATATACCCCAGGTTCCCGCCGCAACTCGAGAAAAACCATGAGACTTCCCCCTCGCCGCGAGATGAGGCCCGATTCCCCTGCACTGCGTGCAGAGCAATTCCGTGTTGCCCCTCACACATGAAAGGAGCCTTGATTTCCTTGATGGCACTCCAGAGAAACCCCAAGAACACTGTTTCAAGGCTAGAGGGATCCTGAGGTCACTGTAGCAACACGAAAGAGCTCCGTGGACCAAGAATCAACACGAGATGAGAGGTTAGTCCCTGGCTTCGACTCCTGAGGAATACCACCTTACCACAAGCACCTCAAGAGGAGGCTTCTCTCAGCTCTAGGTATGTGAGAGGGATCCTGAGTTTGCGGCCTCAAGTGGAATGGACACCGCGATGCCCTGACTCGAAATAAGGCCGGATATCCCTGCAGTGACTTGAATGCAGGCTCGTCTTGCATCTCCCAAGAAGAAAGGATGTCTGAATCCCCTGTGGAAAGCACAGAGAAAGACCTAGTTCCCCATCTCATCGCGACCGGAGGCCTCACATCCTTTGAAAACTCCAGAGGTACGCGGAGATCAGTGCCTCCAAAGGAGACGATGCCTGACTCCTCGTGAAACTTGATAGGAGTCCCAGGATTCTTGTGGCACGTGGAAACGGACCCTTGGTCTCCCGCCTCAGCTGGAGAGGCGTTCCAATTGCCCTGACAAGCCTCGAGGAGAATCCCGAGTTGTCCCTCGCAACTAGGCAGGAGTCCTGACGTGGCTGAGCAAACACGTGGGTGGAAGGGCCATCCCCGTCGTAACTCGAGAATATACCCCAGGTTCCCGCCGCAACTCGACAAAAACTATGAGACTTCCCCCTCGATGCGAGATGAGGCCCGATTCCCCTGTACTGCGTGCAGAGCAATTCCGTCTTGCACATCACACATGAAAGGAGCCTTGATTTCCTTGATGGCACTCCAGAGAAACCCCAAGAACACTGTTTCAAGGATAGAGGGATCCTGAGGTCACTGTAGCAACACGAAAGAACTCTGTGGACCAAAAATCAACTCGAAAAGAGAGGTTAGTCCCTGGATTCGTCTCCAGAGGAATACCACCTTACCACAAGCACCTCAAGAGGAGGCTTCTCTCAGCTCTAGGTATGTGAGAGGGACCCTGAGTTTGCGGCCTCAAGTGGAATGGACACCGCGATGCCCTGACTCGAAATAAGGCCGGATATCCCTGCAGTGACTTCAATGCAGGCTCGTCTTGCATCTCCCAGGACGAAAGGATGTCTGAATCCCCTGTGGAAAGCACAGAGGAAGACTTAGTTCCCCACCTCATCGCGACCGATAGCCTCACATCCTTTGAAAACTCCAGAGGTACGCGGAGATCAGTGCCTCCAAAGGAGACGATGCCTGACTCCTCGTGAAACTTGATAGGAGTCCCAGGATTCCTGTGGCACGTGGAAAGGGACCCTCGGTCTCCCGCCTCAGCTGGAGAGGCGTCCCAATTGCCCTGCCAAGCCTCGAGGAGAATCCAGAGTTGTCCCTCGCAACTAGGCAGGAGTCCTGACTTCGCTGAAGAAACACGTGGGTGGAAGGGCCATCCCCGTCGTAACTCGAGAATATACCCCAGGTTCCCGCCGCAACTAGAGAAAAACCATGAGACTTCCCCCTGGCCGCGAGATGAGGCCCGATTCCCCTGCACTGCGTGCAGAGCAATTCCGTGTTGCTCATCACACATGAAAGGAGCCTTGATTTCCTTGATGGCACTCCAGAGAAACCCCAAGAACACTGTTTCAAGGCTAGAGAGATCCTGAGGACACTGTAGCAACACGAAAGAGCTCCGTGGGCCAAAAATCAACTCGAGATGAGAGGTTAGTCCCTGGCTTCGACTCCAGAGGAGTACCACCTTACCACAAGCACCTCAAGAGGAGGCTTCTCTCAACTCTAGGTATGTGAGAGGGACCCTGAGTTTGCGGCCTCAAGTGGAATGGACACCGCGATGCCCTGACGCGAAATAAGGCTGGATATCCCTGCAGTGACTTGAATGCAGGCTCGTCTTGCATCTCCCAAGATGAAAGGATGTCTGAATCCCCTGTGGAGACCACAGAGAAACCCCTAGTTCCCCACCTCATCGCGACCGGAGGCCTCACATCCTTTGAAAACTCCAGAGGTACGCAGAGATCAGTGCCTCCAAAGGAGACGATGCCTGACTCCTCGTGAAACTTGATAGGAGTCCCAGGATTCTTGTGGCACGTGGAAAGGGACCCTTGGTCTCCCGCCTCAGCTGGAGAGGCGTTCCAATTGCCCTGCCAAGCCTCCAGGAGAATCCCGAGTTGTCCCTCGCAACTAGGCAGGAGTCCTGACGTGGCTGAACAAACACGTGGGTGGAAGGGCCATCCCCGTCGTAACTCGAGAATATACCCCAGGTTCCGACCGCAACTCGAGAAAAACCATGAAACTTCCCCCTCGATGCGAGATGAGGCCCAATTCCCCTGTACTGCGTGCAGAGCAATTCCGTCTTGCACATCACACATGAAAGGAGCCTTGATTTCCTTGATGGCACTCCAGAGAAACCCCAAGAACACTGTTTCAAGGCTAGAGGGATCCTGAGGTCACTGTAGCAACACGAAAGAACTCTGTGGACCAAAAATCAACTCGAAAAGAGAGGTTAGTCCCTGGATTCGTCTCCAGAGGAATACCACCTTACCACAAGCTCCTCAAGAGGAGGCTTCGCTCAGCTCTAGGTATGTGAGAGGGACCCTGAGTTTGCGGCCTCAAGTGGAATGGACACCGCGATGCCCTGACTCGAAATAAGGCCGGATATCCCTGCAGTGACTTCAATGCAGGCTCATCTTGCATTTCCCAGGACGAAAGGATGTCTGAATCCCCTGTGGAAAGCACAGAGAAAGACTTAGTTCCCTACCTCATCGCGACCGATAGCCTCACATCCTTTGAAAACTCCAGAGGTACGCGGAGATCAGTGCCTCCAAAGGAGACGATGCCTGACTCCTCGTGAAACTTGATAGGAGTCCCAGGATTCCTGTGGCACTTGGAAAGGGACCCTTGGTTTCCCGCCTCAGCTGGAGAGGCGTCCCAATTGCCCTGCCATGCCTCGAGGAGAATCCAGAGTTGTCCCTCGCAACTAGGCAGGAGTCCTGACGTCGCTGAAGAAACACGTGGGTGGAAGGGCCATCCCCGTCGTAACTCGAGAATATACCCCAGGTTCCCGCCGCAACTCGAGAAAAACCATGAGACTTCCCCCTCGCTGCGAGATGAGGCCCGATTCCCCTGCACTGCGTGCAGAGGAATTCCGTGTTGCACATCACACATGAAAGGAGCCTTGATTTCCTTGATGGCACTCCAGAGAAACCCCAAGAACACTGTTTCAAGGCTAGAGGGATCCTGAGGTCACTGTAGCAACACGAAAGAGCTCCGTGGACCAAGAATCAACACGAGATGAGAGGTTAGTCCCTGGCTTCGACTCCTGAGGAATACCACCTTACCGCAAGCACCTCAAGAGGAGGCTTCTCTCAGCTCTAGGTATGTGAGAGGGATCCTGAGTTTGCGGCCTCAAGTGGAATGGACACCGCGATGCCCTGACTCGAAATAAGGCCGGATATCCCTGCAGTGACTTGAATGCAGGCTCGTCTTGCATCTCCCAAGAAGAAAGGATATCTGAATCCCCTGTGGAAAGCACAGAGAAAGACCTAGTTCCCCATCTCATCGCAACCGGAGGCCTCACATCCTTTTAAAACTCCAGAGGTACGCGGAGATCAGTGCCTCCAAAGGAGACGATGCCTGACTCCTCGTGAAACTTGATAGGAGTCCCAGGATTCTTGTGGCACGTGGAAACGGACCCTTGGTCTCCCGCCTCAGCTGGAGAGGCGTTCCAATTGCCCTGCCAAGCCTCGAGGAGAATCCCGAGTTGTCCCTCGCAACTAGGCAGGAGTCCTGACGTGGCTGAACAAACACGTGGGTGGAAGGGCCATCCCCGTCGTAACTCGAGAATATACCCCAGGTTCCCGCCGCAACTCGAGAAAAAACCATGAGACTTCCCCCTCGCCGTGAGATGAGGCCCGATTCCCCTGCACTGCGTGCAGAGCAATTCTGTGTTGCACATCACACATGAAAGGAGCCTTGATTTCCTTCATGGCACTCCAGAGAAACCCCAAGAACACTGTTCCAAGGCTAGAGGGATCCTGAGGTCACTGTAGCAACACGAAAGAGCTCCGTGGGCCAAAAATCAACTCGAGATGAGAGGTTAGTCCCTGGCTTCGACTCCAGAGGAATACCACCTTACCACAAGCACCTCAAGAGGAGGCTTCTCTCAGCTCTAGGTATGTGAGAGGGACCCTGAGTTTGCGTCCTCAGGTGGAATGGACACCGCGATGACCTGACTCGAAATAAGGCCGGATATCCCTTCAGTGACTGGAATGCAGGCTCGTCTTGCATCTCCCAAGACGAAAGGGTGTCTGAATCCCCTGTGGAGACCACAGAGAAAGACCTAGTTCCCTACCTCATCGCGACAGGAGACCTCAAATCCTTTGAAAATTCCAGAGGTATGCGGAGACCAGTGCCTCCAAAGGAGACGATGCCTGACTCCTCGTGAAACTTGATAGGAGACCCAGGATTCCTGTGGCACGTGGAAAGCGACCCTTGGTCTCCTGTCTCAGCTGGAGAGGCGTCCCAATTGCCCTGCAAAGCCTCGAGGAGAATCCCGAGTTGTCCCTCGCAAGTAGGCAGGAGTCCTGACGTCGCTGAAGAAACACGTGGGTGGAAGGGCCATCCCCGTCGTAACTCGAGAATATACCCCAGGTTCCCGCCGCAACTCGAGAAAAACCATGAGACTTCCCCCTCGGCGCGAAATGAGGCCCGATTCCCCTGCACTGCGTGCAGAGCAATTCCGTGTTGCACATCACACATGAAAGGAGCCTTGATTTCCTTGATGGCACTCCAGAGAAACCCCAAGAACACTGTTTCAAGGCTAGAGGGATCCTGAGGTCACTGTAGCAACACGAAAGAGCTGCGTGGACCAAGAATCAACACGAGATGAGAGGCTAGTCCCTGGCTTCGACTCCTGAGGAATACCACCTTACCACAAGCACCTCAAGAGGAGGCTTCTCTCAGCTCTAGGTATGTGAGAGGGATCCTGAGTTTGCGGCCTCAAGTGGAATGGACACCGCGACGCCCTGACTCGAAATAAGGCCGGATATCCCTGCAGTGACTTGAATGCAGGCTCGTCTTGCATCTCCCAAGAAGAAAGGATGTCTGAATCCCCTGTGGAGACCACAGAGAAACACCTAGTTCCCCACCTCATCGCGACCGCAGGCCTCACATCCTTTGAAAACTCCAGAGGTACGCGGAGATCAGTGCCTCCAAGGGAGACGATGCCTGACTCCTCGTGAAACTTGATAGGAGTCCCAGGATTCTTGTGGCACGTGGAAAGGGACCCTTGGTCTCCCGCCTCAGCTGGAGAGGCGTTCCAATTGCCCTGCCAAGCCTCGAGGAGAATCCCGAGTTGTCCCTCGCAACTAGGCAGGAGTCCTGACGTGGCTGAACAAACACGTGGGTGGAAGGGCCATCCCCGTCGTAACTCGAGAATATACCCCAGGTTCCCGCCGCAACTCGAGAAAAACCATGAGACTTCCCCCTCGATGCGAGATGAGGCCCGATTCCCCTGTACTGCGTGCAGAGCAATTCCGTCTTGCACATCACACATGAAAGGAGCCTTGATTTCCTTGATGGCACTCCAGAGAAACCCCAAGAACACTGTTTCAAAGCTAGAGGGATCCTGAGGTCACTGTAGCAACACGAAAGAACTCTGTGGACCAAAAATCAACTCGAAAAGAGAGGTTAGTCCCTGGATTCGTCTCCAGAGGAATACCACCTTACCACAAGCACCTCAAGAGGAGGCTTCTCTCAGCTCTAGGTATGTGAGAGGGACCCTGAGTTTGCGGCCTCAAGTGGAATGGACACCGCGATGCCCTGACTCGAAATAAGGCCGGATATCCCTGCAGTGACTTCAATGCAGGCTCGTCTTGCATCTCCCAGGACGAAAGGATGTCTGAATCCCCTGTGGAAAGCACAGAGAAAGACTTAGTTCCCCACATCATCGCGACCGATAGCCTCACATAATTTGAAAACTCCAGAGGTACGCGGAGATCAGTGCCTCCAAAGGAGACGATGCCTGACTCCTCGTGAAACTTGATAGGAGTCCCAGGATTCCTGTGGCACTTGGAAAGGGACACTTGGTCTCCCGCCTCAGCTGGAGAGGCGTCCCAATTGCCCTGCCAAGCCACGAGGAGAATCCAGAGTTGTCCCTCGCAACTAGGCAGGAGTCCTGACGTCGCTGAAGAAACACGTGGGTGGAAGGGCCATCCCCGTCGTAACTCGAGAATATACCCCAGGTTCCCGCAGCAACTCGAGAAAAACCATGAGACTTCCCCCTCGCCGCGAGATGAGGCCCGATTCCCCTGCACTGCGTGCAGAGCAATTCCGTGTTGCACATCAGACATGAAAGGAGCCTTGATTTCCTTGATGGCACTCCAGAGAAACCCCAAGAACACTGTTTCAAGGCTAGAGGGATCCTGAGGTCACTGTAGCAACACGAAAGAGCTCCGGGGGCCAAAAATCAACTCGAGATGAGAGGTTAGTCCCTGGCTTCGACTCCAGAGGAATACCACCTTACCACAAGCACCTCAAGAGGAGGCTTCTCTCAGCTCTAGGTATGTGAGAGGGACCCTGAGTTTGCGGCCTCAAGTGGAATGGACACCGCGATGCCCTGACGCGAAATAAGGCTGGATATCCCTGCAGTGACTTGAATGCAGGCTCGTCTTGCATCTCCCAAGAAGAAAGGATGTCTGAATCCCCTGTGGAGACCACAGAGAAAGACCTAGTTCCCCACCTCATCGCTACCGGAGGCCTCACATCCTTTGAAAACTCCAGAGGTACGCGGAGATCAGTGCCTCCAAAGGAGACGATGCCTGACTCCTCGTGAAACTTAATAGGAGACCCAGGATTCCTGTGGCACGTGGAAAGGGACCCTTGGTCTCCCGCCTCAGCTGGAGAGGCGTCCCAATTGCCCTGGAAAGCCTCGAGGAGAATCCCGAGTTGTCCCTCGCAATTAGGCAGGAGTCCTGACATGGCTGAACACACACGTGTGTGGAAGGGCCATCCCCGTCGTAACTCGAGAATATACCCCAGGTTCCCGCCGCAACTCGAGAAAAACCATGAGACTTCCCCCTGGCCGCGAGATGAGGCCCGATTCCCCTGCACTGCGTGCAGAGCAATTCCGTGTTGCTCATCACACATGAAAGGAGCCTTGATTTCCTTGATGGCACTCCAGAGAAACCCCAAGAACACTGTTTCAAGGCTAGAGGGATCCTGAGGTCACTGTAGCAACACGAAAGAGCTCCGTGGGCCAAAAATCAACTCGAGATGAGAGGTTAGTCCCTGGCTTCGACTCCAGAGGAGTACCACCTTACCACAAGCACCTCAAGAGGAGGCTTCTCTCAACTCTAGGTATGTGAGAGGGACCCTGAGTTTGCGGCCTCAAGTGGAATGGACACCGCGATGCCCTGACGCGAAATAAGGCTGGATATCCCTGCAGTGACTTGAATGCAGGCTCGTCTTGCATCTCCCAAGATGAAAGGATGTCTGAATCCCCTGTGGAGACCACAGAGAAACCCCTAGTTCCCCACCTCATCGCGACCGGAGGCCTCACATCCTTTGAAAACTCCAGAGGTACGCGGAGATCAGTGCCTCCAAAGGAGACGATGCCGGACTCCTCGTGAAACTTGATAGGAGTCCCAGGATTCTTGTGGCACGTGGAAAGGGACCCTTGATCTCCCGCCTCAGCTGGAGAGGCGTTCCAATTGCCCTGCCAAGCCTCCAGGAGAATCCCGAGTTGTCCCTCGCAACTAGGCAGGAGTCCTGACGTGGCTGAAGAAACACGTGGGTGGAAGGGCCATCCCCGTCGTAACTCGAGAATATACCCCAGGTTCCGACCGCAACTCGAGAAAAACCATGAAACTTCCCCCTCGATGCGAGATGAGGCCCGATTCCCCTGTACTGCGTGCAGAGCAATTCCGTCTTGCACATCACACATGAAAGGAGCCTTGATTTCCTTGATGGCACTCCAGAGAAACCCCAAGAACACTGTTTCAAGGCTAGAGGGATCCTGAGGTCACTGTAGCAACACGAAAGAACTCTGTGGACCAAAAATCAACTCGAAAAGAGAGGTTAGTCCCTGGATTCGTCTCCAGAGGAATACCACCTTACCACAAGCACCTCAAGAGGAGGCTTCGCTCAGCTCTAGGTATGTGAGAGGGACCCTGAGTTTGCGGCCTCAAGTGGAATGGACACCGCGATGCCCTGACTCGAAATAAGGCCGGATATCCCTGCAGTGACTTCAATGCAGGCTCATCTTGCATCTCCCAGGACGAAAGGATGTCTGAATCCCCTGTGGAAAGCACAGAGAAAGACTTAGTTCCCCACCTCATCTCGACCGATAGCCTCACATCCTTTGAAAACTCCAGAGGTACGCGGAGATCACTGCCTCCAAAGGAGACGATGCCTGACTCCTCGTGAAACTTGATAGGAGTCCCAGGATTCCTGTGGCACTTGGAAAGGGACCCTTGGTTTCCCGCCTCAGCTGGAGAGGCGTCCCAATTGCCCTGCCAAGCCTCGAGGAGAATCCAGAGTTGTCCCTCGCAACTAGGCAGGAGTCCTGACGTCGCTGAAGAAACACGTGGGTGGAAGGGCCATCCCCGTTCTAACTCGAGAATATACCCCAGGTTCCCGCCGCAACTCGAGAAAAACCATGAGACTTCCCCCTCGCCGCGAGATGAGGCCCGATTCCCCTGCACTGCGTGCAGAGCAATTCCGTGTTGCACATCACACATGAAAGGAGCCTTGATTTCCTTGATGGCACTCCAGAGAAACCCCAAGAACACTGTTTCAAGGCTAGAGGGATCCTGAGGTCACTGTAGCAACACGAAAGAGCTCCGTGGACCAAGAATCAACACGAGATGAGAGGTTAGTCCCTGGCTTCGACTCCTGAGGAATACCACCTTACCACAAGCACCTCAAGAGGAGGCTTCTCTCAGCTCTAGGTATGTGAGAGGGATCCTGAGTTTGCGGCCTCAAGTGGAATGGACACCGCGATGCCCTGACTCGAAATAAGGCCGGATATCCCTGCAGTGACTTGAATGCAGGCTCGTCTTGCATCTCCCAAGAAGAAAGGATATCTGAATCCCCTGTGGAAAGCACAGAGAAAGACCTAGTTCCCCATCTCATCGCGACCGGAGGCCTCACATCCTTTGAAAACTCCAGAGGTACGCGGAGATCAGTGCCTCCAAAGGAGACAATGCCTGACTCCTCGTGAAACTTGATAGGAGTCCCAGGATTCTTGTGGCACGTGGAAACGGACGCTTGGTCTCCCGCCTCAGCTGGAGAGGCGTTCCAATTGCCCTGCCAAGCCTCGAGGAGAATCCCGAGTTGTCCCTCGCAACTAGGCAGGAGTCCTGACGTGGCTGAACAAACACGTGGGTGGAAGGGCCATCCCCGTCGTAACTCGAGAATATACCCCAGGTTCCCGCCGCAACTCGAGAAAAACCATGAGACTTCCCCCTCGATGCGAGATGAGGCCCGATTCCCCTGTACTGCGTGCAGAGCAATTCCGTCTTGCACATCACACATGAAAGGAGCCTTGATTTCCTTGATGGCACTCCAGAGAAACCCCAAGAACACTGTTTCAAGGCTAGAGGGATCCTGAGGTCACTGTAGCAACACGAAAGAACTCTGTGGACCAAAAATCAACTCGAAAAGAGAGGTTAGTCCCTGGATTCGTCTCCAGAGGAATACCACCTTACCACAAGCACCTCAAGAGGAGGCTTCTCTCAGCTCTAGGTATGTGAGAGGGACCCTGAGTTTGCGGCCTCAAGTGGAATGGACACCGCGATGCCCTGACTCGAAATAAGGCCGGATATCCCTGCAGTGACTTCAATGCAGGCTCGTCTTGCATCTCCCAGGACGAAAGGATGTCTGAATCCCCTGTGGAAAGCACAGAGAAAGACTTAGTTCCCCACCTCATCGCGACCGATAGCCTCACATCCTTTGAAAACTCCAGAGGTACGCGGAGATCAGTGCCTCCAAAGGAGACGATGCCTGACTCCTCGTGAAACTTGATAGGAGTCCCAGGATTCCTGTGGCACGTGGAAAGGGACCCTTGGTCTCCCGCCTCAGCTGGAGAGGCGTCCCAATTGCCTTGCCAAGCCTCGAGGAGAATCCCGAGTTGTGTCTCGCAACTAGGCAAGAGTCCTGACGTGGCTGAACAAACACGTGTGTGGAAGGGCCATCCCCGTCGTAACTCGAGAATATACCCCAGGTTCCCGCCGCAACTCGAGAAAAACCATGAGACTTCCCCCTCGCCGTGAGATGAGGCCCGATTCCCCTGCACTGCGTGCAGAGCAATTCTGTGTTGCACATCACACATGAAAGGAGCCTTGATTTCCTTCATGGCACTCCAGAGAAACCCCAAGAACACTGTTTCAAGGCTAGAGGGATCCTGAGGTCACTGTAGCAACACGAAAGAGCTCCGTGGGCCAAAAATCAACTCGAGATGAGAGGTTAGTCCCTGGCTTCGACTCCAGAGGAATACCACCTTACCACAAGCACCTCAAGAGGAGGCTTCTCTCAGCTCTAGGTATGTGAGAGGGACCCTGAGTTTGCGGCCTCAGGTGGAATGGACACCGCGATGACCTGACTCGAAATAAGGCCGGATATCCCTTCAGTGACTGGAATGCAGGCTCATCTTGCATCTCCCAAGACGAAAGGGTGTCTGAATCCCCTGTGGAGACCACAGAGAAAGACCTAGTTCCCCACCTCATCGCGACAGGAGGCCTCAAATCCTTTGAAAATTCCAGAGGTATGCGGAGACCAGTGCCTCCAAAGGAGACGATGCCTGACTCCTTGTGAAACTTGATAGGAGACCCAGGATTCCTGTGGCACGTGGAAAGGGACCCTTGGTCTCCTGTCTCAGCTGGAGAGGCGTCCCAATTGCCCTGCAAAGCCTCGAGGAGAATCCCGAGTTGTCCCTCGCAACTAGGCAGGAGTCCTGACGTCGCTGAAGAAACACGTGGGTGGAAGGGCCATCCCCGTCGTAACTCGAGAATATACCCCAGGTTCCCGCCGCAACTCGAGAAAAACCATGAGACTTCCCCCTCGGCGCGAAATGAGGCCCGATTCCCCTGCACTGCGTGCAGAGCAATTCCGTGTTGCACATCACACATGAAAGGAGCCTTGATTTCCTTGATGGCACTCCAGAGAAACCCCAAGAACGCTGTTTCAAGGCTAGAGGGATCCTGAGGTCACTGTAGCAACACGAAAGAGCTGCGTGGACCAAGAATCAACACAAGATGAGAGGTTAGTCCCTGGCTTCGACTCCTGAGGAATACCACCTTACCACAAGCACCTCAAGAGGAGGCTTCTCTCAGCTCTAGGTATGTGAGAGGGATCCTGAGTTTGCGGCCTCAAGTGGAATGGACACCGCGACGCCCTGACTCGAAATAAGGCCGGATATCCCTGCAGTGACTTGAATGCAGGCTCGTCTTGCATCTCCCAAGAAGAAAGGATGTCTGAATCCCCTGTGGAGACCACAGAGAAACACCTAGTTCCCCACCTCATCGCGACCGCAGGCCTCACATCCTTTGAAAACTCCAGAGGTACGCGGAGATCAGTGCCTCCAAAGGAGACGATGCCTGACTCCTCGTGAAACTTGATAGGAGTCCCAGGATTCTTGTGGCACGTGGAAAGGGACCCTTGGTCTCCCGCCTCAGCTGGAGAGGCATTCCAATTGCCCTGCCAAGCCTCGAGGAGAATCCCGAGTTGTCCCTCGCAACTAGGCAGGAGTCCTGACGTGGCTGAACAAACACGTGGGTGGAAGGGCCATCCCCGTCGTAACTCGAGAATATACCCCAGGTTCCCGCCGCAACTCGAGAAAAACCATGAGACTTCCCCCTCGATGCGAGATGAGGCCCGATTCCCCTGTACTGCGTGCAGAGCAATTCCGTCTTGCACATCACACATGAAAGGAGCCTTGATTTCCTTGATGGCACTCCAGAGAAACCCCAAGAACACTGTTTCAAGGCTAGAGGGATCCTGAGGTCACTGTAGCAACACGAAAGAACTCTGTGGACCAAAAATCAACTCGAAAAGAGAGGTTAGTCCCTGGATTCGTCTCCAGAGGAATACCACCTTACCACAAGCACCTCAAGAGGAGGCTTCTCTCAGCTCTAGGTATGTGAGAGGGACCCTGAGTTTGCGGCCTCAAGTGGAATGGACACCGCGATGCCCTGACTCGAAATAAGGCCGGATATCCCTGCAGTGACTTCAATGCAGGCTCGTCTTGCATCTCCCAGGACGAAAGGATGTCTGAATCCCCTGTGGAAAGCACAGAGAAAGACTTAGTTCCCCACATCATCGCGACCGATAGCCTCACATAATTTGAAAACTCCAGAGGTACGCGGAGATCAGTGCCTCCAAAGGAGACAATGCCTGACTCCTCGTGAAACTTGATAGGAGTCCCAGGATTCCTGTGGCACTTGGAAAGGGACACTTGGTCTCCCGCCTCAGCTGGAGAGGCGTCCCAATTGCCCTGCCAAGCCTCGAGGAGAATCCAGAGTTGTCCCTCGCAAATAGGCAGGAGTCCTGACGTCGCTGAAGAAACACGTGGGTGGAAGGGCCATCCCCGTCGTAACTCGAGAATATACCCCAGGTTCCCGCAGCAACTCGAGAAAAACCATGAGACTTCCCCCTCGCCGCGAGATGAGGCCCGATTCCCCTGCACTGCGTGCAGAGCAATTCCGTGTTGCACATCAGACATGAAAGGAGCCTTGATTTCCTTGATGGCACTCCAGAGAAACCCCAAGAACACTGTTTCAAGGCTAGAGGGATCCTGAGGTCACTGTAGCAACACGAAAGAGCTCCGGGGGCCAAAAATCAACTCGAGATGAGAGGTTAGTCCCTGGCTTCGACTCCAGAGGAATACCACCTTACCACAAGCACCTCAAGAGGAGGCTTCTCTCAGCTCTAGGTATGTGAGAGGGACCCTGAGTTTGCGGCCTCAAGTGGAATGGACACCGCGATGCCCTGACGCGAAATAAGGCTGGATATCCCTGCAGTGACTTGAATGCAGGCTCGTCTTGCATCTCCCAAGAAGAAAGGATGTCTGAATCCCCTGTGGAGACCACAGAGAAAGACCTAGTTCCCCACCTCATCGCGACCGGAGGCCTCACATCCTTTGAAAACTCCAGAGGTACGCGGAGATCAGTGCCTCCAAAGGAGACGATGCCTGACTCCTCGTGAAACTTAATAGGAGACCCAGGATTCCTGTGGCACGTGGAAAGGGACCCTTGGTCTCCCGCCTCAGCTGGAGAGGCGTCCCAATTGCCCTGGAAAGCCTCGAGGAGAATCCCGAGTTGTCCCTCGCAATTAGGCAGGAGTCCTGACATGGCTGAACACACACGTGTGTGGAAGGGCCATCCCCGTCGTAACTCGAGAATATACCCCAGGTTCCCGCCGTAACTCGAGAAAAACCATGAGACTTCCCCCTCGCCGCGAGATGAGGCCCGATTCCCCTGCACTGCGTGCAGAGCAATTCCGTGTTGCTCATCACACATGAAAGGAGCCTTGATTTCCTTGATGGCACTCCAGAGAAACCCCAAGAACACTGTTTCAAGGCTAGAGGGATCCTGAGGTCACTGTAGCAACACGAAAGAACTCTGTGGACCAAAAATCAACTCGAAAAGAGAGGTTAGTCCCTGGATTCGTCTCCAGAGGAATACCACCTTACCACAAGCACCTCAAGAGGAGGCTTCGCTCAGCTCTAGGTATGTGAGAGGGACCCTGAGTTTGCGGCCTCAAGTGGAATGGACACCGCGATGCCCTGACTCGAAATAAGGCCGGATATCCCTGCAGTGACTTCAATGCAGGCTCATCTTGCATCTCCCAGGACGAAAGGATGTCTGAATCCCCTGTGGAAAGCACAGAGAAAGACTTATTTCCCCACCTCATCGCGACCGATAGCCTCACATCCTTTGAAAACTCCAGAGGTACGCGGAGATCAGTGCCTCCAAAGGAGACGATGCCTGACTCCTCGTGAAACTTGATAGGAGTCCCAGGATTCCTGTGGCACTTGGAAAGGGACCCTTGGTTTCCCGCCTCAGCTGGAGAGGCGTCCCAATTGCCCTGCCAAGCCTCGAGGAGAATCCAGAGTTGTCCCTCGCAACTAGGCAGGAGTCCTGACGTCGCTGAAGAAACACGTGGGTGGAAGGGCCATCCCCGTCGTAACTCGAGAATATACCCCAGGTTCCCGCCGCAACTCGAGAAAAACCATGAGACTTCCCCCTCGATGCGAGATGAGGCCCGATTCCCCTGCACTGCGTGCAGAGCAATTCCGTGTTGCACATCACACATGAAAGGAGCCTTGATTTCCTTGATGGCACTCCAGAGAAACCCCAAGAACACTGTTTCAAGGCTAGAGGGATCCTGAGGTCACTGTAGCAACACGAAAGAGCTCCGTGGACCAAGAATCAACACGAGATGAGAGGTTAGTCCCTGGCTTCGACTCCTGAGGAATACCACCTTACCACAAGCACCTCAAGAGGAGGCTTCTCTCAGCTCTAGGTATGTGAGAGGGATCCTGAGTTTGCGGCCTCAAGTGGAATGGACACCGCGATGCCCTGACTCGAAATAAGGCCGGATATCCCTGCAGTGACTTGAATGCAGGCTCGTCTTGCATCTCCCAAGAAGAAAGGATATCTGAATCCCCTGTGGAAAGCACAGAGAAAGACCTAGTTCCCCATCTCATCCCGACCGGAGGCCTCACATCCTTTGAAAACTCCAGAGGTACGCGGAGATCAGTGCCTCCAAAGGAGACGATGCCTGACTCCTCGTGAAACTTGATAGGAGTCCCAGGATTCTTGTGGCACGTGGAAACGGACCCTTGGTCTCCCGCCTCAGCTGGAGAGGTGTTCCAATTGCCCTGCCAAGCCTCCAGGAGAATCCCGAGTTGTCCCTCGCAACTAGGCAGGAGTCCTGACGTGGCTGAACAAACACGTGGGTGGAAGGGCCATCCCCGTCGTAACTCGAGAATATACCCCATGTTCCCGCCGCAACTCGAGAAAAACCATGAGACTTCCCCCTCGATGCGAGATGAGGCCCGATTCCCCTGTACTGCGTGCAGAGCAATTCCGTCTTGCACATCACACATGAAAGGAGCCTTGATTTCCTCGATGGCACTCCAGAGAAACCCCAAGAACACTGTTTCAAGGCTAGAGGGATCCTGAGGTCACTGTAGCAACACGAAAGAACTCTGTGGACCAAAAATCAACTCGAAAAGAGAGGTTAGTCCCTGGATTCGTCTCCAGAGGAATACCACCTTACCACAAGCACCTCAAGAGGAGGCTTCTCTCAGCTCTAGGTATGTGAGAGGGACCCTGAGTTTGCGGCCTCAAGTGGAATGGACACCGCGATGCCCTGACTCGAAATAAGGCCGGATATCCCTGCAGTGACTTCAATGCAGGCTCGTCTTGCATCTCCCAGGACGAAAGGATGTCTGAATCCCCTGTGGAAAGCACAGAGAAAGACTTAGTTCCCCACCTCATCGCGACCGATAGCCTCACATCCTTTGAAAACTCCAGAGGTACGCGGAGATCAGTGCCTCCAAAGGAGACGATGCCTGACTCCTCGTGAAACTTGATAGGAGTCCCAGGATTCCTGTGGCACGTGGAAAGGGACCCTTGGTCTCCCGCCTCAGCTGGAGAGGCGTCCCAATTGCCTTGCCAAGCCTCGAGGAGAATCCCGAGTTGTGTCTCGCAACTAGGCAAGAGTCCTGACGTGGCTGAACAAACACGTGTGTGGAAGGGCCATCCCCGTC
This sequence comes from Cervus elaphus, assembly GCF_910594005.1. NCBI lineage: Eukaryota > Metazoa > Chordata > Mammalia > Artiodactyla > Cervidae > Cervus > Cervus elaphus. The sequence continues at coordinate 113,860,261 of NC_057833.1, forward strand.
GTAACTCGAGAATATACCCCAGGTTCCCGCCGCAACTCGAGAAAAACCATGAGACTTCCCCCTCGCCGTGAGATGAGGCCCGATTCCCCTGCACTGCGTGCAGAGCAATTCTGTGTTGCACATCACACATGAAAGGAGCCTTGATTTCCTTCATGGCACTCCAGAGAAACCCCAAGAACACTGTTTCAAGGCTAGAGGGATCCTCAGGTCACTGTAGCAACACGAAAGAGCTCCGTGGACCAAAAATCAACTCGAGATGAGAGGTTAGTCCCTGGCTTCGACTCCAGAGGAATACCACCTTACCACAAGCACCTCAAGAGGAGGCTTCTCTCAGCTCTAGGTATGTGAGAGGGACCCTGAGTTTGCGGCCTCAAGTGGAATGGACACCGCGATGCCCTGACTCGAAATAAGGCCGGATATCCCTGCAGTGACTGGAATGCAGGCTCGTCTTGCATCTCCCAAGACGAAAGGGTGTCTGAATCCCCTGTGGAGACCACAGAGAAAGACCTAGTTCCCCACCTCATCGCGACCGGAGGCCTCAAATCCTTTGAAAACTCCAGAGGTACGCGGAGATCAGTGCCTCCAAAGGAGACGATGCCTGACTCCTCGTGAAACTTGATAGGAGTCCCAGGATTCCTGTGGCACTTGGAAAGGGACACTTGGTCTCCCGCCTCAGCTGGAGAGGCGTCCCAATTGCCCTGCCAAGCCTCGAGGAGAATCCAGAGTTGTCCCTCGCAACTAGGCAGGAGTCCTGACGTTGCTGAAGAAACACGTGGGTGGAAGGGCCATCCCCGTCTTAACTCGAGAATATACCCCAGGTTCCCGCCGCAACTCGAGAAAAACCATGAGACTTCCCCCTCGCCGCGAGATGAGGCCCGATTCCCCTGCACTGCGTGCAGAGCAATTCCGTATTGCACATCACACATGAAAGGAGCCTTGATTTCCTTGATGGCACTCCAGAGAAACCCCAAGAACACTGTTTCAAGGCGAGAGGGATCCTGAGGTCACTGTAGCAACACGAAAGAGCTCCATGGGCCAAAAATCAACTCGAGATGAGAGGTTAGTCCCTGGCTTCGACTCCAGAGGAATACCACCTTACCACAAGCACCTCGAGAGGAGGCTTCTCTCAGCTCTAGGTATGTGAGAGGGACCCTGAGTTTGCGGCCTCAAGTGGAATGGACACCGCGATGCCCTGACTCGAAATAAGGCCGGATATCCCTGCAGTGACTTCAATGCAGGCTCGTCTTGCATCTCCCAGGACGAAAGGATATCTGAATCCCCTGTGGAAAGCACAGAGAAAGACCTAGTTCCCCATCTCATCCCGACCGGAGGCCTCACATCCTTTGAAAACTCCAGAGGTACGCGGAGATCAGTGCCTCCAAAGGAGACGATGCCTGACTCCTCGTGAAACTTGATAGGAGTCCCAGGATTCTTGTGGCACGTGGAAACGGACCCTTGGTCTCCCGCCTCAGCTGGAGAGGTGTTCCAATTGCCCTGCCAAGCCTCCAGGAGAATCCCGAGTTGTCCCTCGCAACTAGGCAGGAGTCCTGACGTGGCTGAACAAACACGTGGGTGGAAGGGCCATCCCCGTCGTAACTCGAGAATATACCCCATGTTCCCGCCGCAACTCGAGAAAAACCATGAGACTTCCCCCTCGATGCGAGATGAGGCCCGATTCCCCTGTACTGCGTGCAGAGCAATTCCGTCTTGCACATCACACATGAAAGGAGCCTTGATTTCCTTGATGGCACTCCAGAGAAACCCCAAGAACACTGTTTCAAGGCTAGAGGGATCCTGAGGTCACTGTAGCAACACGAAAGAACTCTGTGGACCAAAAATCAACTCGAAAAGAGAGGTTAGTCCCTGGATTCGTCTCCAGAGGAATACCACCTTACCACAAGCACCTCAAGAGGAGGCTTCTCTCAGCTCTAGGTATGTGAGAGGGACCCTGAGTTTGCGGCCTCAAGTGGAATGGACACCGCGATGCCCTGACTCGAAATAAGGCCGGATATCCCTGCAGTGACTTCAATGCAGGCTCGTCTTGCATCTCCCAGGACGAAAGGATGTCTGAATCCCCTGTGGAAAGCACAGAGAAAGACTTAGTTCCCCACCTCATCGCGACCGATAGCCTCACATCCTTTGAAAACTCCAGAGGTACGCGGAGATCAGTGCCTCCAAAGGAGACGATGCCTGACTCCTCGTGAAACTTGATAGGAGTCCCAGGATTCCTGTGGCACGTGGAAAGGGACCCTTGGTCTCCCGCCTCAGCTGGAGAGGCGTCCCAATTGCCTTGCCAAGCCTCGAGGAGAATCCCGAGTTGTGTCTCGCAACTAGGCAAGAGTCCTGACGTGGCTGAACAAACACGTGTGTGGAAGGGCCATCCCCGTCGTAACTCGAGAATATACCCCAGGTTCCCGCCGCAACTCGAGAAAAACCATGAGACTTCCCCCTCGCCGTGAGATGAGGCCCGATTCCCCTGCACTGCGTGCAGAGCAATTCTGTGTTGCACATCACACATGAAAGGAGCCTTGATTTCCTTCATGGCACTCCAGAGAAACCCCAAGAACACTGTTTCAAGGCTAGAGGGATCCTGAGGTCACTGTAGCAACACGAAAGAGCTCCGTGGACCAAAAATCAACTCGAGATGAGAGGTTAGTCCCTGGCTTCGACTCCAGAGGAATACCACCTTACCACAAGCACCTCAAGAGGAGGCTTCTCTCAGCTCTAGGTATGTGAGAGGGACCCTGAGTTTGCGGCCTCAAGTGGAATGGACACCGCGATGCCCTGACTCGAAATAAGGCCGGATATCCCTGCAGTGACTGGAATGCAGGCTCGTCTTGCATCTCCCAAGACGAAAGGGTGTCTGAATCCCCTGTGGAGACCACAGAGAAAGACCTAGTTCCCCACCTCATCGCGACCGGAGGCCTCAAATCCTTTGAAAACTCCAGAGGTACGCGGAGATCAGTGCCTCCAAAGGAGACGATGCCTGACTCCTCGTGAAACTTGATAGGAGTCCCAGGATTCCTGTGGCACTTGGAAAGGGACACTTGGTCTCCCGCCTCAGCTGGAGAGGCGTCCCAATTGCCCTGCCAAGCCTCGAGGAGAATCCAGAGTTGTCCCTCGCAACTAGGCAGGAGTCCTGACGTTGCTGAAGAAACACGTGGGTGGAAGGGCCATCCCCGTCTTAACTCGAGAATATACCCCAGGTTCCCGCCGCAACTCGAGAAAAACCATGAGACTTCCCCCTCGCCGCGAGATGAGGCCCGATTCCCCTGCACTGCGTGCAGAGCAATTCCGTATTGCACATCACACATGAAAGGAGCCTTGATTTCCTTGATGGCACTCCAGAGAAACCCCAAGAACACTGTTTCAAGGCGAGAGGGATCCTGAGGTCACTGTAGCAACACGTAAGAGCTCCATGGGCCAAAAATCAACTCGAGATGAGAGGTTAGTCCCTGGCTTCGACTCCAGAGGAATACCACCTTACCACAAGCACCTCGAGAGGAGGCTTCTCTCAGCTCTAGGTATGTGAGAGGGACCCTGAGTTTGCGGCCTCAAGTGGAATGGACACCGCGATGCCCTGACTCGAAATAAGGCCGGATATCCCTGCAGTGACTTCAATGCAGGCTCGTCTTGCATCTCCCAGGACGAAAGGATGTCTGAATCCCCTGTGGAAAGCACAGAGAAAGACTTAGTTCCCCACATCATCGCGACCGATAGCCTCACATCCTTTGAAAACTCCAGAGGTACGCGGAGATCAGTGCCTCCAAAGGAGACGATGCCTGACTCCTCGTGAAACTTGATAGGAGTCCCAGGATTCCTGTGGCACTTGGAAAGGGACACTTGGTCTCCCGCCTCAGCTGGAGAGGCGTCCCAATTGCCCTGCCAAGCCTCGAGGAGAATCCAGAGTTGTCCCTTGCAACTAGGCAGGAGTCCTGACGTCGCTGAAGAAACACGTGGGTGGAAGGGCCATCCCCGTCGTAACTCGAGAATATACCCCAGGTTCCCGCAGCAACTCGAGAAAAACCATGAGACTTCCCCCTCGCCTCGAGATGAGGCCCGATTCCCCTGCACTGCGTGCAGAGCAATTCCGTGTTGCACATCACACATGAAAGGAGCCTTGATTTCCTTGATGGCACTCCAGAGAAACCCCAAGAACACTGTTTCAAGGCTAGAGGGATCCTGAGGTCACTGTAGCAACACGAAAGAGCTCCGGGGGCCAAAAATCAACTCGAGATGAGAGGTTAGTCCCTGGCTTCGACTCCAGAGGAATACCACCTTACCACAAGCACCTCAAGAGGAGGCTTCTCTCAGCTCTAGGTATGTGAGAGGGACCCTGAGTTTGCGGCCTCAAGTGGAATGGACACCGCGATGCCCTGACGCGAAATAAGGCTGGATATCCCTGCAGTGACTTGAATGCAGGCTCGTCTTGCATCTCCCAAGAAGAAAGGATGTCTGAATCCCCTGTGGAGACCACAGAGAAAGACCTAGTTCCCCACCTCATCGCGACCGGAGGCCTCACATCCTTTGAAAACTCCAGAGGTACGCGGAGATCAGTGCCTCCAAAGGAGACGATGCCTGACTCCTCGTGAAACTTAATAGGAGACCCAGGATTCCTGTGGCACGTGGAAAGGGACCCTTGGTCTCCCGCCTCAGCTGGAGAGGCGTCCCAATTGCCCTGGAAAGCCTCGAGGAGAATCCCGAGTTGTCCCTCGCAATTAGGCAGGAGTCCTGACATGGCTGAACACACACGTGTGTGGAAGGGCCATCCCCGTCGTAACTCGAGAATATACCCCAGGTTCCCGCCGCAACTCGAGAAAAACCATGAGACTTCCCCCTGGCCGCGAGATGAGGCCCGATTCCCCTGCACTGCGTGCAGAGCAATTCCGTGTTGCTCATCACACATGAAAGGAGCCTTGATTTCCTTGATGGCACTCCAGAGAAACCCCAAGAACACTGTTTCAAGGCTAGAGGGATCCTGAGGTCACTGTAGCAACACGAAAGAGCTCCGTGGGCCAAAAATCAACTCGAGATGAGAGGTTAGTCCCTGGCTTCGACTCCAGAGGAGTACCACCTTACCACAAGCACCTCAAGAGGAGGCTTCTCTCAACTCTAGGTATGTGAGAGGGACCCTGAGTTTGCGGCCTCAAGTGGAATGGACACCGCGATGCCCTGACGCGAAATAAGGCTGGATATCCCTGCAGTGACTTGAATGCAGGCTCGTCTTGCATCTCCCAAGATGAAAGGATGTCTGAATCCCCTGTGGAGACCACAGAGAAACCCCTAGTTCCCCACCTCATCGCGACCGGAGGACTCACATCCTTTGAAAACTCCAGAGGTACACGGAGATCAGTGCCTCCAAAGGAGACGATGCCGGACTCCTCGTGAAACTTGATAGGAGTCCCAGGATTCTTGTGGCACGTGGAAAGGGACCCTTGATCTCCCGCCTCAGCTGGAGAGGCGTTCCAATTGCCCTGCCAAGCCTCCAGGAGAATCCCGAGTTGTCCCTCGCAAGTAGGCAGGAGTCCTGACGTCGCTGAAGAAACACGTGGGTGGAAGGGCCATCCCCGTCGTAACTCGAGAATATACCCCAGGTTCCCGCCGCAACTCGAGAAAAACCATGAGACTTCCCCCTCGGCGCGAAATGAGGCCCGATTCCCCTGCACTGCGTGCAGAGCAATTCCGTGTTGCACATCACACATGAAAGGAGCCTTGATTTCCTTGATGGCACTCCAGAGAAACCCCAAGAACGCTGTTTCAAGGCTAGAGGGATCCTGAGGTCACTGTAGCAACACGAAAGAGCTGCGTGGACCAAGAATCAACACGAGATGAGAGGTTAGTCCCTGGCTTCGACTCCTGAGGAATACCACCTTACCACAAGCACCTCAAGAGGAGGCTTCTCTCAGCTCTAGGTATGTGAGAGGGATCCTGAGTTTGCGGCCTCAAGTGGAATGGACACCGCGACGCCCTGACTCGAAATAAGGCCGGATATCCCTGCAGTGACTTGAATGCAGGCTCGTCTTGCATCTCCCAAGAAGAAAGGATGTCTGAATCCCCTGTGGAGACCACAGAGAAAGACCTAGTTCCCCACCTCATCGCGACCGCAGGCCTCACATCCTTTGAAAACTCCAGAGGTACGCGGAGATCAGTGCCTCCAAAGGAGACGATGCCTGACTCCTCGTGAAACTTGATAGGAGTCCCAGGATTCTTGTGGCACGTGGAAAGGGACCCTTGGTCTCCCGCCTCAGCTGGAGAGGCGTTCCAATTGCCCTGCCAAGCCTCGAGGAGAATCCCGAGTTGTCCCTCGCAACTAGGCAGGAGTCCTGACGTGGCTGAACAAACACGTGGGTGGAAGGGCCATCCCCGTCGTAACTCGAGAATATACCCCAGGTTCCCACCGCAACTCGAGAAAAACCATGAGACTTCCCCCTCGATGCGAGATGAGGCCCGATTCCCCTGTACTGCGTGCAGAGCAATTCCGTCTTGCACATCACACATGAAAGGAGCCTTGATTTCCTTGATGGCACTCCAGAGAAACCCCAAGAACACTGTTTCAAGGATAGAGGGATCCTGAGGTCACTGTAGCAACACGAAAGAACTCTGTGGACCAAAAATCAACTCGAAAAGAGAGGTTAGTCCCTGGATTCGTCTCCAGAGGAATACCACCTTACCACAAGCACCTCAAGAGGAGGCTTCTCTCAGCTCTAGGTATGTGAGAGGGACCCTGAGTTTGCGGCCTCAAGTGGAATGGACACCGCGATGCCCTGACTCGAAATAAGGCCGGATATCCCTGCAGTGACTTCAATGCAGGCTCGTCTTGCATCTCCCAGGACAAAAGGATGTCTGAATCCCCTGTGGAAAGCACAGAGAAAGACTTAGTTCCCCACCTCATCGCGACCGATAGCCTCACATCCTTTGAAAACTCCAGAGGTACGCGGAGATCAGTGCCTCCAAAGGAGACGATGCCTGACTCCTCGTGAAACTTGATAGGAGTCCCAGGATTCCTGTGGCACTTGGAAAGGGACACTTGGTCTCCCGCCTCAGCTGGAGAGGCGTCCCAATTGCCCTGCCAAGCCTCGAGGAGAATCCAGAATTGTCCCTCGCAACTAGGCAGGAGTCCTGACGTCGCTGAAGAAACACGTGGGTGGAAGGGCCATCCCCGTTGTAACTCGAGAATATACCCCAGGTTCCCGCCGCAACTCGAGAAAAACCATGAGACTTCCCCCTCACCGTGAGATGAGGCCCGATTCCCCTGCACTGCGTGCAGAGCAATTCCGTGTTGCACATCACACATGAAAGGAGCCTTGATTTCCTTGATGGCACTCCAGAGAAACCCCAAGAACACTGTTTCAAGGCTAGAGGGATCCTGAGGTCACTGTAGCAACACGAAAGAGCTCCGTGGGCCAAAAATCAACTCGAGATGAGAGGTTAGTCCCTGGCTTCGACTCCAGAGGAATACCACCTTACCACAAGCACCTCAAGAGGAGGCTTCTCTCAGCTCTAGGTATGTGAGAGGGACCCTGAGTTTGCGGCCTCAGGTGGAATGGACACCGCGATGACCTGACTCGAAATAAGGCCGGATATCCCTTCAGTGACTGGAATGCAGGCTCGTCTTGCATCTCCCAAGACGAAAGGGTGTCTGAATCCCCTGTGGAGACCACAGAGAAAGACCTAGTTCCCCACCTCATCGCGACAGGAGGCCTCAAATCCTTTGAAAATTCCAGAGGTATGCGGAGACCAGTGCCTCCAAAGGAGACGATGCCTGACTCCTCGTGAAACTTGATAGGAGACCCAGGATTCCTGTGGCACGTGGAAAGGGACCCTTGGTCTCCTGTCTCAGCTGGAGAGGCGTCCCAATTGCCTTGCCAAGCCTCGAGGAGAATCCCGAGTTGTCCCTCGCAAGTAGGCAGGAGTCCTGACGTCGCTGAAGAAACACGTGGGTGGAAGGGCCATCCCCGTCGTAACTCGAGAATATACCCCAGGTTCCCGCCGCAACTCGAGAAAAACCATGAGACTTCCCCCTCGGCGCGAAATGAGGCCCGATTCCCCTGCACTGCGTGCAGAGCAATTCCGTGTTGCACATCACACATGAAAGGAGCCTTGATTTCCTTGATGGCACTCCAGAGAAACCCCAAGAACGCTGTTTCAAGGCTAGAGGGATCCTGAGGTCACTGTAGCAACACGAAAGAGCTGCGTGGACCAAGAATCAACACGAGATGAGAGGTTAGTCCCTGGCTTCGACTCCTGAGGAATACCACCTTACCACAAGCACCTCAAGAGGAGGCTTCTCTCAGCTCTAGGTATGTGAGAGGGATCCTGAGTTTGCGGCCTCAAGTGGAATGGACACCGCGACGCCCTGACTCGAAATAAGGCCGGATATCCCTGCAGTGACTTGAATGCAGGCTCGTCTTGCATCTCCCAAGAAGAAAGGATGTCTGAATCCCCTGTGGAGACCACAGAGAAAGACCTAGTTCCCCACCTCATCGCGACCGCAGGCCTCACATCCTTTGAAAACTCCAGAGGTATGTGGAGATCAGTGCCTCCAAAGGAGACGATGCCTGACTCCTCGTGAAACTTGATAGGAGTCCCAGGATTCTTGTGGCACGTGGAAAGGGACCCTTGGTCTCCCGCCTCAGCTGGAGAGGCATTCCAATTGCCCTGCCAAGCCTCGAGGAGAATCCCGAGTTGTCCCTCGCAACTAGGCAGGAGTCCTGACGTGGCTGAACAAACACGTGGGTGGAAGGGCCATCCCCGTCGTAACTCGAGAATATACCCCAGGTTCCCGCCGCAACTCGAGAAAAACCATGAGACTTCCCCCTCGATGCGAGATGAGGCCCGATTCCCCTGTACTGCGTGCAGAGCAATTCCGTCTTGCAGATCACACATGAAAGGAGCCTTGATTTCCTTGATGGCACTCCAGAGAAACCCCAAGAACACTGTTTCAAGGCTAGAGGGATCCTGAGGTCACTGTAGCAACACGAAAGAACTCTGTGGACCAAAAATCAACTCGAAAAGAGAGGTTAGTCCCTGGATTCGTCTCCAGAGGAATACCACCTTACCACAAGCACCTCAAGAGGAGGCTTCTCTCAGCTCTAGGTATGTGAGAGGGACCCTGAGTTTGCGGCCTCAAGTGGAATGGACACCGCGATGCCCTGACTCGAAATAAGGCCGGATATCCCTGCAGTGACTTCAATGCAGGCTCGTCTTGCATCTCCCAGGACGAAAGGATGTCTGAATCCCCTGTGGAAAGCACAGAGAAAGACTTAGTTCCCCACATCATCGCGACCGATAGCCTCACATCCTTTGAAAACTCCAGAGGTACGCGGAGATCAGTGGCTCCAAAGGAGACGATGCCTGACTCCTCGTGAAACTTGATAGGAGTCCCAGGATTCCTGTGGCACTTGGAAAGGGACACTTGGTCTCCCGCCTCAGCTGGAGAGGCGTCCCAATTGCCCTGCCAAGCCTCGAGGAGAATCCAGAGTTGTCCCTCGCAACTAGGCAGGAGTCCTGACGTCGCTGAAGAAACACGTGGGTGGAAGGGCCATCCCCGTTGTAACTCGAGAATATACCCCAGGTTCCCGCCGCAACTCGAGAAAAACCATGAGACTTCCCCCTCACCGTGAGATGAGGCCCGATTCCCCTGCACTGCGTGCAGAGCAATTCCGTGTTGCACATCACACATGAAAGGAGCCTTGATTTCCTTGATGGCACTCCAGAGAAACCCCAAGAACACTGTTTCAAGGCTAGAGGGATCCTGAGGTCACTGTAGCAACACGAAAGAGCTCCGTGGGCCAAAAATCAACTCGAGATCAGAGGTTAGTCCCTGGCTTCGACTCCAGAGGAATACCACCTTACCACAAGCACCTCAAGAGGAGGCTTCTCTCAGCTCTAGGTATGTGAGAGGGACCCTGAGTTTGCGGCCTCAAGTGGAATGGACACGGCGATGCCCTGACGCGAAATAAGGCTGGATATCCCTGCAGTGACTTGAACGCAGGCTGGTCTTGCATCTGCCAAGATGAAAGGATGTCTGAATCCCCTGTGGAGACCACAGAGAAAGACCTAGTTCCCCACCTCATCGCGACCGGAGGCCTCACATCCTTTGAAAACTCCAGAGGTACGCGGAGATCAGTACCTCCAAAGGAGACGATGCCTGACTCCTCGTGAAACTTGATAGGAGTCCCAGGACTCCTGTGGCACGTGGAAAGGAACCCTTGGTCTCCCGCCTCAGCTGGAGAGGCGTCCCAATTGCCTTGCCAAGCCTCGAGGAGAATCCCGAGTTGTGTCTCGCAACTAGGCAAGAGTCCTGACTTGGCTGAACAAACACGTGTGTGGAAGGGCCATCCCCGTCGTAACTCGAGAATATACCCCAGGTTCCCGCCGCAACTCGAGAAAAACAATGAGACTTCCCCCTCGCCGCGAGATGAGGCCCGATTCCCCTGCACTGCGTGCAGAGCAATTCTGTGTTGCACATCACACATGAAAGGAGCCTTGATTACCTTCATGGCACTCCAGAGAAACCCCAAGAACACTGTTTCAAGGCTAGAGGGATCCTGAGGTCACTGTAGCAACACGAAAGAGCTCCGTGGACCAAAAATCAACTCGAGATGAGAGGTTAGTCCCTGGCTTCGACTCCAGAGGAATACCACCTTACCACAAGCACCTCAAGAGGAGGCTTCTCTCAGCTCTAGGTATGTGAGAGGGACCCTGAGTTTGCGGCCTCAAGTGGAATGGACACCGCGATGCCCTGACTCGAAATAAGGCCGGATATCCCTGCAGTGACTGGAATGCAGGCTCGTCTTGCATCTCCCAAGACGAAAGGGTGTCTGAATCCCCTGTGGAGACCACAGAGAAAGACCTAGTTCCCCACCTCATCGCGACAGGAGGCCTCAAATCCTTTGAAAACTCCAGAGGTACGCGGAGATCAGTGCCTCCAAAGGAGACGATGCCTGACTCCTCGTGAAACTTGATAGGAGTCCCAGGATTCTTGTGGCACGGGGAAAGGGACCCTTGGTCTCCCGCCTCAGCTGGAGAGGCGTTCCAATTGCCCTGCCAAGCCTCGAGGAGAATCCCGAGTTGTCCCTCGCAACTAGGCAGGAGTCCTGACGTGGCTGAACAAACACGTGGGTGGAAGGGCCATCCCCGTCGTAACTCGAGAATATACCCCAGGTTCCCGCCGCAACTCGAGAAAAACCATGAGACTTCCCCCTCGATGCGAGATGAGGCCCGATTCCCCTGCACTGCGTGCAGAGCAATTCCGTCTTGCACATCACACATGAAAGGAGCCTTGATTTCCTTGATGGCACTCCAGAGAAAACCGAAGAACACTGTTTCAAGGATAGAGGGATCCTGAGGTCACTGTAGTAACACGAAAGAACTCTGTGGACCAAAAATCAACTCGAAAAGAGAGGTTAGTCCCTGGATTCGACTCCAGAGGAATACCACCTTACCACAAGCACCTCAAGAGGAGGCTTCTCTCAGCTCTAGGTATGTGAGAGGGACCCTGAGTTTGCGGCCTCAAGTGGAATGGACACCGCGATGCCCTGACTCGAAATAAGGCTGGATATCCCTGCAGTGACTTCAATGCAGGCTCGTCTTGCATCTCCCAGGACGAAAGGATGTCTGAATCCCCTGTGGAAAGCACAGAGAAAGACTTAGTTCCCGACCTCATCGCGACCGATAGCCTCACATCCTTTGAAAACTCCAGAGGTACGCGGAGATCAGTGCCTCCAAAGGAGACGATGCCTGACTCCTCGTGAAACTTGATAGGAGTCCCAGGATTCCTGTGGCACTTGGAAAGGGACACTTGGTCTCCCGCATCAGCTGGAGAGGCGTCCCAATTGCCCTGCCAAGCCTCGAGGAGAATCCAGAGTTGTCCCTCGCAACTAGGAAGGAGTCCTGACGTCGCTGAAGAAACACGTATGTGGACAGGCCATCCCCGTCGTAACTCGAGAATATACCCCAGGTTCCCGCCGCAACTCGGGAAAAACCATGAGACTTCCCCCTCGCCGCGAGATGAGGCCCGATTCCCCTGCACTGCATGCAGAGCAATTCCGTCTTGCACATCACACATGAAAGGAGCCTTGATTTCCTTCATGGCACTCCAGAGAAACCCCAAGAACACTGTTTCAAGGCTAGAGGGATCCTGAGGTCACTGTAGCAACACGAAAGAGCTCCGTGGACCAAGAATCAACACGAGATGAGAGGTTAGTCCCTGGCTTCGACTCCAGAGGAATACCACCTTACCACAAGCACCTCAAGAGGAGGCTTCTCTCAGCTCTAGGTATGTGAGAGGGACCCTGAGTTTGCGGCCTCAAGTGGAATGGACACCGCGATGCCCTGGCGCGAAATAAGGCTGGATATCCCTGCAGTGACTTGAATGCAGGCTCGTCTTGCATCTCCCAAGATGAAAGGATGTCTGAATCCCCTGTGGAGACCACAGAGAAAGACCTAGTTCCCCACCTCATCGCGACCGGAGGCCTCACATCCTTTGAAATCTCCAGAGGTACGCGGAGATCAGTGCCTCCAAAGGAGACGATGCCTGACTCCTCGTGAAACTTGATAGGAGTCCCAGGATTCCTGTGGCACGTGGAAAGGGACCCTTGGTCTCCCGCCTCAGCTGGAGAGGCGTCCCAATTGCCTTGCCAAGCCTCGAGGAGAATCCCGAGTTGTGTCTCGCAACTAGGCAAGAGTCCTGACGTGGCTGAACAAACACGTGTGTGGAAGGGCCATCCCCGTCGTAACTCGAGAATATACCCCAGGTTCCCGCCGCAACTCGAGAAAAACCATGAGACTTCCCCCTCGCCGCGAGATGAGGCGCGATTACCCTGCACTGCGTGCAGAGCAATTCTGTGTTGCACATCACACATGAAAGGAGCCTTGATTTCCTTCATGTCACTCCAGAGAAACCCCAAGAACACTGTTTCAAGGCTAGAGGGATCCTGAGGTCACTGTAGCAACACGAAAGAGCTCCGTGGACCAAAAATCAACTCGAGATGAGAGGTTAGTCCCAGGCTTCGACTCCAGAGGAATACCACCTTACCACAAGCACCTCAAGAGGAGGCTTCTCTCAGCTCTAGGTATGTGAGAGGGACCCTGAATTTGCGGCCTCAAGTGGAATGGACACCGCGATGCCCTGACTCGAAATAAGGCCGGATATCCCTGCAGTGACTGGAATGCAGGGTCGTCTTGCATCTCCCAAGACGAAAGGGTGTCTGAATCCCCTGTGGAGACCACAGAGAAAGACTTAGTTCCCGACCTCATCGCGACAGGAGGCTTCAAATCCTTTGAAAACTCCAGAGGTATGCGCAGATCAGTGCCTCCAAAGGAGACGATGCCTGACACCTCGTGAAACTTGATAGGAGTCCCAGGATTCTTGTGGCACGTGGAAAGGGACCCTTGGTCTCCCGCCTCAGCTGGAGAGGCGTTCCAATTGCCCTGCCAAGCCTCGAGGAGAATCCCGAGTTGTCCCTCGCAACTAGGCAGGAGTCCTGACGTCGCTGAACAAACACGTGGGTGGAAAGGCCATCCCCGTCGTAACTCGAGAATATACCCCAGGTTCCCGCCGCAACTCGAGAAAAACCATGAGACTTCCCCCTCGATGCGAGATGAGGCCCGATTCCCCTGTACTGCGTGCAGAGCAATTCCGTCTTGCACATCACACATGAAAGGAGCCTTGATTTCCTTGACGGCACTCCAGAGAAACCCCAAGAACACTGTTTCAAGGCTAGAGGGATCCTGAGGTCACTGTAGCAACAGGAAAGAACTCTGTGGACCAAAAATCAACTCGAAAAGAGAGGTTAGTCCCTGGATTCGTCTCCAGAGGAATACCAGCTTACCACAAGCACCTCAAGAGGAGGCTTCTCTCAGCTCTAGGTATGTGAGAGGGACCCTGAGTTTGCGGCCTCAAGTGGAATGGACACCGCGAAGCCCTGACTCGAAATAAGGCCGGATATCCCTGCAGTGACTTCAAGGCAGGCTCGTCTTGCATCTCCCAGGACGAAAGGATGTCTGAATTCCCTGTGGAGACCACAGAGAAAGACCTAGTTCCCCACCTCATCGCGACCGATAGCCTCACATCCTTTGAAAACTCCAGAGGTACGCGGAGATCAGTGCCTCCAAAGGAGACGATGCCTGACTCCTCGTGAAACTTGATAGGAGTCCCAGGATTCTTGTGGCACGTGGAAAGGGACCCTTGGTCTCCCGCCTCAGCTGGAGAGGCGTCCCAATTGCCCTGCCAAGCCTCGAGGAGAATCCAGAGTTGTCCCTCGCAAATAGGCAGAAGTCCTGACGTCGCTGAAGAAACACGTGGGTGGAACGGCCATCCCCGTCGTAACTCGAGAATATACCCCAGGTTCCCGCCGCAACTCGAGAAAAACCATGAGACTTCCCCCTCGCCACGAGATGAGGCCCGATTCCCCTGGACTGCGTGCAGAGCAATTCCGTGTTGCACATCACACATGAAAGGAGCCTTGATTTCCTTCATGGCACTCCAGAGAAACCCCAAGAACACTGTTTCAAGGCTAGAGGGATCCTGAGGTCACTGTAGCAACACGAAAGAGCTCCGGGGGCAAAAAATCAACTCGAGATGAGAGGTTAGTCCCTGGCTTCGACTCCAGAGGAATACCACCTTACCACAAGCACCTCAAGAGGAGGCTTCTCTCAGCTCTAGGTATGTGAGAGGGACCCTGAGTTTGCGGCCTCAAGTGGAATGGACACCCCGATGCCCTGACGCGAAATAAGGCTGGATATCCCTGCAGTGACTTGAATGCAGGCTCGTCTTGCATCTCCCAAGATGAAAGGATGTCTGAATCCCCTGTGGAGACCACAGAGAAAGACCTAGTTCCCCACCTCATCGCGACCGGAGGCCTCACATCCTTTGAAAACTCCAGAGGTACGCGGAGATCAGTGCCTCCAAAGGAGACGATGCCTGACTCCTCGTGAATCTTGATAGGAGTCCCAGGATTCCTGCGGCACGTGGAAAGAGACCCTTGGTCTCCCGCCTCAGCTGGAGAGGCGTCCCAATGGCCTTGCCAAGCCTCGAGGAGAATCCCGAGTTGTGTCTCGCAACTAGGCAAGAGTCCTGACGTGGCTGAACAAACACGTGTGTGGAAGGGCCATCCCCGTCGTAACTCGAGAATATACCCCAGGTTCCCGCCGCAACTCGAGAAAAACCATGAGACTTCCCCCTCGCCGCGAGATGAGGCCCGATTCCCCTGCACTGCGTGCAGAGCAATTCCGTGTTGCACATCACACATGAAAGGAGCCTTGATTTCCTTCATGGCACTGCAGAGAAACCCCAAGAACACTGTTTCAAGGCTAGAGGGATCCTGAGTTCACTGTAGCAACACGAAAGAGCTTCGTGGACCAAGAATCAACACGAGATGAGAGGTTAGTCCCTGGCTCCGACTCCTGAGGAATACCACCTTACCACAAGCACATCAAGAGGAGGCTTCTCTCAGCTCTAGGTATGTGAGAGGGATCTGAGATTGCTGCCTCAAGTGGAAAGGACACCGCGATGCCCTGACTCGAAATAAGGCTGGATATCCCTGCAGTGACTTGAATGCAGGCTCGTCTTACATCTCCCAAGAAGAAAGGATGTCTGAATCTCCTGTGGAGACCACAGAGAAAGACCTAGTTGCCCACCTCATCGCGACCGGAGGCCTCACATCCTTTGAAAACTCCAGAGGTACGCGGAGATCAGTGCCTCCAAAGGAGACGATGCCTGACTCCTCGTGAAACTTGATAGGAGTTCCAGGATTCTTGTGGCACGTGGAAAGGGACCCTTGGTCTCCCGCCTCAGCTGGAGAGGCGTTCCAATTGCCCTGCTAAGCCTCGAGGAGAATCCCGAGTTGTCCCTTGCAACTAGGCAGGAGTCCTGACGTGGCTGAACAAACACGTGGGTGGAAGGGCCATCCCCGTCGTAACTCGAGAATATACCCCAGGTTCCCGCCGCGACTCGAGAAAAACCATGAGACTTCCCCCTCGATGCGAGATGAGGCCCGATTCCCCTGTACTGCGTGCAGAGCAATTCCGTCTTGCACATCACACATGAAAGGAGCCTTGATTTCCTTGATGGCACTCCAGAGAAACCCCAAGAACACTGTTTCAAGGATAGAGGGATCCTGAGGTCACTGTAGCAACACGAAAGAAATCTGTGGACCACAAATAAACTCGAAAAGAGAGGTTAGTCCCTGGATTCGTCTCCAGAGGAATACCACCTTACCACAAGCACCTCAAGAGGAGGCTTCTCTCAGCTCTAGGTATGTGAGAGGGACCCTGAGTTTGCGGCCTCAAGTGGAATGGACACCGCGATGCCCTGACGCGAAATAAGGCTGGATATCCCTGCAGTAACTTGAATGCAGGCTCGTCTTGCATCTCCCAAGATGAAAGGACGTCTGAATCCCCTGTGGAGACCACAGAGAAAGACCTAGTTCCCCACCTCATCGCGACCGGAGGCCTCAAATCCTTTGAAAACTCCAGAGGGACGCGGAGATCAGTGCCTCTAAAGGAGACGATGCCTGACTCCTCGTGAAACTTGATAGGAGTCCCAGGATTCCTGTGGCACGTGGAAAGGGACTCTTGGTCTCCCGCCTCAGCTGGAGAGGCGTCCCAATTGCCTTGCCAAGCCTCGAGGAGAATCCCGAGTTGTGTCTCGCAACTAGGCAAGATTCCTGACGTGGCTGAACAAACACGTGTGTGGAAGGGCCATCCCCGTCGTAACTCGAGAATATACCCCAGGTTCCCGCCGCAACTCGAGAAAAACCATGAGACTTCCCCCTCGCCGCGAGATGAGGCCCGATTCCCCTGCACTGCGTGCAGAGCAATTCTGTGTTGCACATCACACATGAAAGGAGCCTTGATTTCCTTCATGGCACTCCAGAGAAACCCCAAGAACACTGTTTCAAGGCTAGAGGGATCCTGAGGTCACTGTAGCAACACGAAAGAGCTCCGTGGACCAAAAATCAACTCGAGATGAGAGGTTAGTCCCTGGCTTCGACTCCAGAGGAATACCACCTTACCACAAGCACCTCAAGAGGAGGCTTCTCTCAGCTCTAGGTATGTGAGAGGGGCCCTGAGTTTACGGCCTCAAGTGGAATGGACACCGCGATGCCCTGACTCGAAATAAGGCCGGATATCCCTGCAGTGACTGGAATGCAGGCTTGTCTTGCATCTCCCAAGACGAAAGGGTATCTGAATCCCCTGTGGAGACCACAGAGAAAGACCTAGTTCCCCACCTCATCGCGACAGGAGGCCTCAAATCCTTTGAAAACTCCAGAGGTATGTGGAGATCAGTGCCTCCAAAGGAGACGATGCCTGACTCCTCGTGAAACTTGATAGGAGACCCAGGATTCCTGTGGCACGTGGAAAGGGACCCTTGGTCTCCCGTCTCAGCTGGAGAGGCGTCCCAATTGCCCTGCAAAGCCTCGAGGAGAATCCCGAGTTGTCCCTCGCAAGTAGGCAGGAGTCCTGACATGGCTGAACACACACGTGTGTGGAAGGGCCATCCCCGTCGTAAATCGAGAATATACCCCAGGTTCCCGCCGCAACTCGAGAAAAACCATGAGACTTCCCCCTCGCCGCGAGATGAGGCCTGATTCCCCTGCACTGCATGCAGAGCAATTCCGTGTTGCACATCACACATGAAAGGAGCCTTTATTTCCTTGATGGCAGTCCAGAGAAACCCCAAGAACACTGTTTCAAGGCTAGAGGGATCCTGAGGTCACTGTAGCAACACGAAAGAACTCTGTGGACCAAAAATCAACTCGAAAAGAGAGGTTAGTCCCTGGATTCGTCTCCAGAGGAATACCACCTTACCACAAGCACCTCAAGAGGAGGCTTCTCTCAGCTCTAGGTATGTGAGAGGGACCCTGAGTTTGCGGCCTCAAGTGGAATGGACACCGCGATGCCCTGACTCGAAATAAGGCCGGATATCCCTGCAGTGACTTCAATTCAGGCTCGTCTTGCATCTCCCAGGACGAAAGGATGTCTGAATCCCCAGTGGAAAGCAAAGAGAAAGACTTAGTTCCCCACCTCATCGCGACCGATAGCCTCACATCCTTTGAAAATTCCAGAGGTACGCGGAGATCAGTGCCTCCAAAGGAGACGATGCCTGACTCCTCGTGAAACTTGATAGGAGTCCCAGGATTCCTGTGGCACTTGGAAAGGGACACTTGGTCTCCCGCCTCAGCTGGAGAGGCGTCCCAATTGCCCTGCCAAGCCTCGAGGAGAATCCAGAGTTGTCCCTCGCAACTAGGCAGGAGTCCTGACGTCGCTGAAGAAACACGTGGGTGGAAGGGCCATCCCCGTCGTAACTCGAGAATATACCCCAGGTTCCCGCCGCAACTCGAGAAAAACCATGAGACTTCCCCCTCGCCGCGAGATGAGGCCCGATTCCCCTGCATTGCGTGCAGAGCAATTCCGTGTTGCACATCACACATGAAAGGAGCCTTGATTTCCTTGATGGCACTCCAGAGAAACCCCAAGAACACTGTTTCAAGGCTAGAGGGATCCTGAGGTCACTGTAGCAACACGAAAGAGCTCCGTGGGCCAAAAATCAACTCGAGATGAGAGGTTAGTCCCTGGCTTCGACTCCAGAGGAATACCACCTTACCAGAAGCACCTCAAGAGGAGGCTTCTCTCAGCTCTAGGTATGTGAGAGGGACCCTGAGTTTGCGGCCTCAAGTGGAATGGACACCGCGATGCCCTGACGCGAAATAAGGCTGGATATCCCTGCAGTGACTTGAATGCAGGCTCGTCTTGCATCTCCCAAGATGAAAGGATGTCTGAATCCCCTGTGGAGACCACAGAGAAAGACCTAGTTCCCCACCTCATCGCGACCGGAGGCCTCACATCCTTTGAAAACTCCAGAGGTACGCGGAGATCAGTGCCTCCAAAGGAGACGATGCCTGACTCCTCGTGAAACTTGATAGGAGTCCCAGGATTCCTGTGGCACGTGGAAAGGGACACTTGGTCTCCCGCCTCAGCTGGAGAGGCGTCCCAATGGCCTTGCCAAGCCTCGAGGAGAATCCCGAGTTGTGTCTCGCAACTAGGCAAGGGTCCTGACTGGCTGAACAAACACGTGTGTGGAAGGGCCATCCCCGTCGTAACTCGAGAATATACCCCAGGTTCCCGCCGCAACTCGAGAAAAACCATGAGACTTCCCCCTCGCCGCGAGATGAGGCCCGATTCCCCTGCACTGCGTGCAGAGCAATTCTGTGTTGCACATCACAAATGAAAGGAGCCTTGATTTCCTTCATGGCACTCCAGAGAAACCCCAAGAACACTGTTTCAAGGCTAGAGGGATCCTGAGGTCACTGTAGCAACACGAAAGAGCTCCGTGGACCAAAAATCAACTCGAGATGAGAGGTTAGTCACTGGCTTCGACTCCAGAGGAATACCACCTTACCACAAGCACCTCAAGAGGAGGCTTCTCTCAGCTCTAGGTATGTGAGAGGGACCCTGAGTTTGCGGCCTCAAGTGGAATGGACACCGCGATGCCCTGACTCGAAATAAGGCCGGATATCCCTGCAGTGACTTGAATGCAGGCTCGTCTTGCATCTCCCAAGAAGAAAGGATGTCTGAATCCCCTGTGGAGACCACAGAGAAAGACCTAGTTCCCCACCTCATCGCGACCGGAGGCCTCACATCCTTTGAAAACTCCAGAGGTACGCGGAGATCAGTGCCTCCAAAGGAGACGATGCCTGACTCCTCGTGAAACTTGATAGGAGTCCCAGGATTCTTGTGGCACGTGGAAAGGGACCCTTGGTCTTTCGCCTCAGCTGGAGAGGCGTTCCAATTGCCCTGCCAAGCCTCCAGGAGAATCCCGAGTTGTCCCTCGCAACTAGGCAGGAGTCCTGACGTGGCTGAACAAACACGTGGGTGGAAGGGCCATCCCCGTCGTAACTCGAGAATATACCCCAGGTTCCCGCCGCAACTCGAGAAAAACCATGAGACTTCCCCCTCGATGCGAGATGAGGCCCGATTCCCCTGTACTGCGTGCAGAGCAATTCCGTCTTGCACATCACACATGAAAGGAGCCTTGATTTCCTTGATGGCACTCCAGAGAAACCCCAAGAACACTGTTTCAAGGCTAGAGGGATCCTGAGGTCACTGTAGCAACACGAAAGAACTCTGTGGACCAAAAATCAACTCGAAAAGAGAGGTTAGTCCCTGGATTCGTCTCCAGAGGAATACCACCTTACCACAAGCACCTCAAGAGGAGGCTTCTCTCAGCTCTAGGTATGTGAGAGGGACCCTGAGTTTGCGGCCTCAAGTGGAATGGACACCTCAATGCCCTGACTCGAAATAAGGCCGGATATCCCTGCAGTGACTTCAAAGCAGGCTCGTCTTGCATCTCCCAAGAAGAAAGGATGTCTGAATCCCCTGTGGAAAGCACAGAGAAAGACTTAGTTCCCCACCTCATCGCGACCGATAGCCTCACATCCTTTGAAAACTCCAGAGGTACGCGGAGATCAGTGCCTCCAAAGGAGACGATGCCTGACTCCTCGTGAAACTTGATAGGAGTCCCAGGATTCCTGTGGCACTTGGAAAGGGAGACTTGGTCTCCCGCCTCAGCTGGAGAGGCGTCCCAATTGCCCTGCCAAGCCTCGAGGAGAATCCAGAGTTGTCCCTCGCAAATAGGCAGGAGTCCTGACGTCGCTGAAGAAACACGTGGGTGGAAGGGCCATCCCCGTCGTAACTCGAGAATATACCCCAGGTTCCCGCCGCAACTCGAGAAAAACCATGAGACTTCCCCCTCGCCACGAGATGAGGCCCGATTCCCCTGGACTGCGTGCAGAGCAATTCCGTGTTGCACATCACACATGAAAGGAGCCTTGATTTCCTTGATGGCACTCCAGAGAAACCCCAAGAACACTGTTTCAAGGCTAGAGGGATCCTGAGGTCACTGTAGCAACACGAAAGAGCTCCGGGGGCCAAAAATCAACTCGAGATGAGAGGTTAGTCCCTGGCTTCGACTCCAGAGGAATACCACCTTACCACAAGCACCTCAAGAGGAGGCTTCTCTCAGCTCTAGGTATGTGAGAGGGACCCTGAGTTTGCGGCCTCAAGTGGAATGGACACCCCGATGCCCTGACGCGAAATAAGGCTGGATATCCCTGCAGTGACTTGAATGCAGGCTCGTCTTGCATCTCCCAAGATGAAAGGATGTCTGAATCCCCTGTGGAGACCACAGAGAAAGACCTAGTTCCCCACCTCATCGCGACCGGAGGCCTCACATCCTTTGAAAACTCCAGAGGTACGCGGAGATCAGTGCCTCCAAAGGAGACGATGCCTGACTCCTCGTGAAACTTGATAGGAGTCCCAGGATTCCTGCGGCACGTGGAAAGAGACCCTTGGTCTCCCGCCTCAGCTGGAGAGGCGTCCCAATGGCCTTGCCAAGCCTCGAGGAGAATCCCGAGTTGTGTCTCGCAACTAGGCAAGAGTCCTGACGTGGCTGAACAAACACGTGTGTGGAAGGGCCATCCCCGTCGTAACTCGAGAATATACCCCAGGTTCCCGCCGCAACTCGAGAAAAACCATGAGACTTCCCCCTCGCCGCGAGATGAGGCCCGATTCCCCTGTACTGCGTGCAGAGCAATTCCGTCTTGCACATCACACATGAAAGGAGCCTTGATTTCCTTCATGGCACTCCAGAGAAACCCCAAGAACACTGTTTCAAGGCTAGAGGGATCCTGAGGTCACTGTAGCAACACGAAAGAGCTCCGTGGACCAAAAATCAACTCGAGATGAGAGGTTAGCCCTGGCTTCGACTCCAGAGGAATACCACCTTACCACAAGCACCTCAAGAGGAGGCTTCTCTCAGCTCTAGGTATGTGAGAGGGACCCTGAGTTTGCGGCCTCAAGTGGAATTGGCACCGCGATGCCCTGACGCGAAATAAGGCCGGATATCCCTGCAGTGACTTGAATGCAGGCTCGTCTTGCATCTCCCAAAATGAAAGGATGTCTGAATCCCCTGTGGAGACCACAGAGAAAGACTTAGTTCCCCACCTGATCGCGACCGGAGGCCTCACATACTTTGAAAACTCCAGAGGTACGCGGAGATCAGTGCCTCCAAAGGAGACAATGCCTGACTCCTCGTGAAACTTGATAGGAGTCCCAGGATTCCTGTGGCACGTGGAAAGGGACCCTTGGTCTCCCGCCTCAGCTGGAGAGGCGTCCCAATTGCCTTGCCAAGCCTCGAGGAGAATCCAGAGTTGTGTCTCGCAACTAGGCAAGAGTCCTGACGTCGCTGAACAAACACGTGTGTGGAAGGGCCATCCCCGTCGTAACTCGAGAATATACCCCAGGTTCCCGCCGCAACTCGAGAAAAACCATGAGACTTCCCCCTCGCCGCGAGATGAGGCCCGATTCCCCTGTACTGCGTGCAGAGCAATTCCGTCTTGCACATCACACATGAAAGGAGCCTTGATTTCCTTCATGGCACTCCAGAGAAACCCCAAGAACACTGTTTCAAGGCTAGAGGGATCCTGAGGTCACTGTAGCAACACGAAAGAGCTCCGTGGACCAAGAATCAACACGAGATGAGAGGTTAGTCCCTGGCTTCGACTCCTGAGGAATACCACCTTACCACAAGCACCTCAAGAGGAGGCTTCTCTCAGCTCTAGGTATGTGAGAGGGATCCTGAGATTGCGGCCTCAAGTGGAATGGACACCGCGATGCCCTGACTCGAAATAAGGCCGGATATCCCTGCAGTGACTTGAATGCAGGCTCGTCTTGCATCTCCCAAGAAGAAAGGATGTCTGAATCCCCTGTGGAGACCACAGAGAAACACCTAGTTCCCCACCTCATCGCTACCGGAAGCCTCACATCCTTTGAAAACTCCAGAGGTACGCGGAGATCAGTGCCTCCAAAGGAGACGATGCCTGACTTCTCGTGAAACTTGATAGGAGTCCCAGGATTCTTGTGGCACGGGGAAAGGGACCCTTGGTCTCCCGCCTCAGCTGGAGAGGAGTTCCAATTGCCCTGCCAAGCCTCGAGGAGAATCCCGAGTTGTCCCTCGCAACTAGGCAGGAGTCCTGAC
Source organism: Cervus elaphus (assembly GCF_910594005.1). Taxonomy (NCBI): domain Eukaryota; kingdom Metazoa; phylum Chordata; class Mammalia; order Artiodactyla; family Cervidae; genus Cervus; species Cervus elaphus. Next base: position 113,883,302 of record NC_057833.1, read on the forward strand.
GTGGCTGAACAAACACGTGGGTGGAAGGGCCATCCCCGTCGTAACTCGAGAATATACCCCAGGTTCCCGCCGCAACTCGAGAAAAACCATGAGACTTCCCCCTCGATGCGAGATGAGGCCCGATTCCCCTGTACTGCGTGCAGAGCAATTCCGTCTTGCACATCACACATGAAAGGAGCCTTGATTTCCTTGATGGCACTCCAGAGAAACCCCAAGAACACTGTTTCAAGGCTAGAGGGATCCTGAGGTCACTGTAGCAACACGAAAGAACTCTGTGGACCAAAAATCAACTCGAAAAGAGAGGTTAGTCCCTGGATTCGTCTCCAGAGGAATACCACCTTACCACAAGCACCTCAAGAGGAGGCTTCTCTCAGCTCTAGGTATGTGAGAGGGACCCTGAGTTTGCAGCCTCAAGTGGAATGGACACCGCGATGCCCTGACTCGAAATAAGGCCGGATATCCCTGCAGTGACTTCAATGCAGGCTCGTCTTGCATCTCCCAGGACGAAAGGATGTCTGAATCCCCTGTGGAAAGCACAGAGAAAGACTTAGTTCCCCACCTCATCGCGACCGATAGCCTCACATCCTTTGAAAACTCCAGAGGTACGCGGAGATCAGTGCCTCCAAAGGAGACGATGCCTGACTCCTCGTGAAACTTGATAGGAGTCCCAGGATTTCTGTGGCACTTGGAAAGGGACACTTGGTCTCCCGCCTCAGCTGGAGAGGCGTCCCAATTGCCCTGCCAAGCCTCGAGGAGAATCCCGAGTTGTCCCTCGCAACTAGGCAGGAGTCCTGACGTCGCTGAAGAAACACGTGGGTGGAAGGGCCATCCCCGTCGTAACTCGAGAATATACCCCAGGTTCCCGCCGCTACTCGAGAAAAACCATGAGACTTCCCCCTCGCCGCGAGATGAGGCCCGATTCCCCTGCACTGCGTGCAGAGCAATTCCGTGTTGCACATCACACATGAAAGGAGCCTTGATTTCCTTGATGGCACTCCAGAGAAACCCCAAGAACACTGTTTCAAGGCTAGAGGGATCCTGAGGTCACTGTAGCAACACGAAAGAGCTCCGTGGGCCAAAAATCAACTCGAGATGAGAGGTTAGCCCTGGCTTCGACTCCAGAGGAATACCACCTTACCACAAGCACCTCAAGAGGAGGCTTCTCTCAGCTCTAGGTATGTGAGAGGGACCCTGAGTTTGCGGCCTCAAGTGGAATGGACACCGGGATGCCCTGACGCGAAATAAGGCTGGATATCCCTGCAGTGACTTGAATGCAGGCTCGTGTTGCATCTCCCAAGATGAAAGGATGTCTGAATCCCCTGTGGAGACCACAGAGAAAGACCTAGTTCCCCACCTCATTGCGACCGGAGGCCTCACATACTTTGAAAACTCCAGAGGTACGCGGAGATCAGTGCCCCCAAAGGAGACGATGCCTGACTCCTCGTGAAACTTGATAGGAGTCCCAGGATTCCTGTGGCACGTGGAAAGGGACCCTTGGTCCCCCACCTCAGCTGGAGAGGCGTCCCAATTGCCTTGCCAAGCCTCGAGGAGAATCCCGAGTTGTGTCTCGCAACTAGGCAAGAGTCCTGACGTGGATGAACAACACGTGTGTGGAAGGGCCATCCCCGTCGTAACTCGAGAATATACCCCAGTTTCCCGCCGCAACTCGAGAAAAACCATGAGACTTCGCCCTCGCCGCGAGATGAGGCCCGATTCCCCTGCACTGCGTGCAGAGCAATTCCGTCTTGCACATCACACATGAAAGGAGCCTTGATTTCCTTGATGGCACTCCAGAGAAACCCCAAGAACACTGTTTCAAGGCTAGAGTGATCCTGAGGACACTGTAGCAACACGAAAGAACTCTGTGGACCAAAAATCAACTCGAAAAGAGAGGTTAGTCCCTGGATTCGTCTCCAGAGGAATACCACCTTACCACAAGCACCTCAAGAGGAGGCTTCTCTCAGCTCTAGGTATGTGAGAGGGACCCTGAGTTTGCGGCCTCAAGTGGAATGGACACCGCGATGCCCTGACTCGAAATAAGGCCGGATATCCCTGCAGTGACTTCAATGCAGGCTCGTCTTGCATCTCCCAGGACGAAAGGATGTCTGAATCCCCTGTGGAAAGCACAGAGAAAGACTTAGTTCCCCACCTCATCGCGACCGATAGCCTCACATCCTTTGAAAACTCCAGAGGTACGCGGAGATCAGTGCCTCCAAAGGAGACGATGCCTGACTCCTCGTGAAACTTGATAGGAGTCCCAGGATTCTTGTGGCACGTGGAAAGGGACCCTTGGTCTCCCGCCTCAGCTGGAGAGGCGTTCCAATTGCCGTGCCAAGCCTCGAGGAGAATCCCGAGTTGTCCCTCGCAACTAGGCAGGAGTCCTGACGTGGCTGAACAAACACGTGGGTGGAAGGGCCATCCCCGTCGTAACTCGAGAATATACCCCAGGTTCCCGCCGCAACTCGAGAAAAACCATGAGACTTCCCCCTTGATGCGAGATGAGGCCCGATTCCCCTGTACTGCGTGCAGAGCAATTCCGTCTTGCACATCACACATGAAAGGAGCCTTGCGTTCCTTGATGGCACTCCAGAGAAACCCCAAGAACACTGTTTCAAGGCTAGAGGGATCCTGAGGTCACTGTAGCAACACGAAAGAACTCTGTGGACCAAAAATCAACTCGAAAAGAGAGGTTAGTCCCTGGATTCGTCTCCAGAGGAATACCACCTTACCACAAGCACCTAAAGAGGAGGCTTCTCTCAGCTCTAGGTATGTGAGAGGGACCCTGAGTTTGCGGCCTCAAGTGGAATGGACACCAAGATGCCCTGACTCAAAATAAGGCCGGATATCCCTGCAGTGACTTCAATGCAGGCTCGTCTTGCATCTCCCAGGACGAAAGGATGTCTGAATCCCCTGTGGAAAGCACAGAGAAAGACTTAGTTCCCCACCTCATCGCGACCGATAGCCTCACATCCTTTGAAAACTCCACAGGTACGCGGAGATCAGTGCCTCCAAAGGAGACGATGCCTGACTCCTCGTGAAACTTGATAGGAGTCCCAGGATTCCTGTGGCACTTGGAAAGGGACACTTGGTCTCCCGCCTCAGCTGGAGAGGCGTCCCAATTGCCCTGCCAAGCCTCGAGGAGAATCCAGAGTTGTCCCTCGCAACTAGGCAGGAGTCCTGACGTCGCTGAAGAAACACGTGGGTGGAAGGGCCATCCCCGTCGTAACTCGAGAATATACCCCAGGTTCCCGCCGCAACTCGATAAAAACCATGAGACTTCCCCCTCGCCGCGAGATGAGGCCCGATTCCCCTGCACTGCGTGCAGAGCAATTCCGTGTTGCACATCACACATGAAAGGAGCCTTGATTTCCTTCATGGCACTCCAGAGAAACCCCAAGAACACTGTTTCAAGGCTAGAGGGAACCTGAGGTCACTGTAGCAACACGAAAGAGCTCCGTGGACCAAAAATCAACTCGAGATGAGAGGTTAGTCCCTGGTTTCGACTCCAGAGGAATACCACCTTACCACAAGCACCTCAAGAGGAGGCTTCTCTCAGCTCTAGGTATGTGAGAGGGACCCTGAGTTTGCGGCCTCAAGTGGAATGGACACCGCGATGCCCTGACGTGAAATAAGGCTGGATATCCCTGCAGTGACTTGAATGCAGGCTCGTCTTGCATCTCCCAAGATGAAAGGATGTCTGAATCCCCTGTGGAGACCACAGAGAAAGACCTAGTTCCCCACCTCATCGCGACCGGAGGCCTCACATACTTTGAAAACTCCAGAGGTACGCGGAGATCAGTGCCCCCAAAGGAGACGATGCCTGACTCCTCGTGAAACTTGATAGGAGTCCCAGGATTCATGTGGCACGTGGAAAGGGACTCTTGGTCTCCCGCCTCAGCTGGAGAGGCGTCCCAATTGCCTTGCCAAGCCTCGAGGAGAATCCCGAGTTGTGTCTCGCAACTAGGCAAGAGTCCTGACGTGGATGAACAACACGTGTGTGGAAGGGCCATCCCCGTCGTAACTCGAGAATATACCCCAGGTTCCCGCCGCAACTCGAGAAAAACCATGAGACTTCCCCCTCGCCGCGAGATGAGGCCCGATTCCCCTGTACTGCGTGCAGAGCAATTCCGTCTTGCACATCACACATGAAAGGAGCCTTGATTTCCTTGATGGCACTCCAGAGAAACCCCAAGAACACTGTTTCAAGGATAGAGGGATCCTGAGGACACTGTAGCAACACGAAAGAACTCTGTGGACCAAAAATCAACTCGAAAAGGGAGGTTAGTCCCTGGATTCGTCTCCAGAGGAATACCACCTTACCACAAGCACCTCAAGAGGAGGCTTCTCTCATCTCTAGGTATGTGAGAGGGACCCTGAGTTTGCGGCCTCAAGTGGAATGGACACCGCGATGCCCTGACTCGAAATAAGGCCGGATATCCCTGCAGTGACTTCAATGCAGGCTCGTCTTGCATCTCCCAGGACGAAAGGATGTCTGAATCTCCTGTGGAAAGCACAGAGAAAGACTTAGTTCCCCACCTCATCGCGACCGATAGCCTCACATCCTTTGAAAACTCCAGAGGTACGTGGAGATCAGTGCCTCCAAAGGAGACGATGCCTGACTCCTCGTGAAACTTGATAGGAGTCCCAGGATTCCTGTGGCACTTGGAAAGGGACACTTGGTCTCCCGCCTCAGCTGGAGAGGCGTCCCAATTGCCCTGCCAAGCCTCGAGGAGAATCCAGAGTAGTCCCTCGCAACTAGGCAGGAGTCCTGACGTCGCTGAAGAAACACGTGGGTGGAAGGGCCATCCCCGTCGTAACTCGAGAATATACCCCAGGTTCCCGCCGCAACTCGAGAAAAACCATGAGACTTCCCCCTCGCCGCGAGATGAGGCCCGATTCCCCTGCACTGCGTGCAGAGCAATTCTGTGTTGCACATCACACATGAAAGGAGCCTTGATTTCCTTGATGGCACTCCAGAGAAACCCCAAGAACACTGTTTCAAGGCTAGAGGGATCCTGAGGTCACTGTAGCAACACGAAAGAGCTCCGTGGACCAAAAATCAACTCGAGATGAGAGGTTAGTCCCTGGCTTCGACTCCAGAGGAATACCACCTTACCACAAGCACCTCAAGAGGAGGCTTCTCTCAGCTCTAGGTATGTGAGAGGGACCCTGAATTTGCGGCCTCAAGTGGAATGGACACCGCGATGCCCTGACTCGAAATAAGGCCGGATATCCCTGCAGTGACTGGAATGCAGTCTCGTCTTGCATCTCCCAAGACGAAAGGGTGTCTGAATCCCCTGTGGAGACCACAGAGAAAGACCTAGTTCCCCACCTCATCGCGACAGGAGGCCTCAAATCCTTTGAAAACTCCAGAGGTATGCGGAGATCAGTGCCTCCAAAGGAGACGATGCCTGACTCCTCGTGAAACTTGATAGGAGACCCAGGATTCCTGTGGCACGTCGAAAGGGACCCTTGGTCTCCCGTCTCAGCTGGAGAGGCGTCCCAATTGCCCTGCAAATCCTCGAGGAGAATCCCGAGTTGTCCCTCGCAACTAGGCAGGAGTCCTGACATGGCTGAACACACACGTGTGTGGAAGGGCCATCCCCGTCGTAACTCGAGAATATACCTCAGGTTCCCGCCGCAACTCGAGAAAAACCATGAGACTTCCCCCTCGCCGCGAGATGAGGCCCGATTCCCCTGCACTGCGTGCAGAGCAATTCCGTGTTGCACATCACACATGAAAGGAGCCTTGATTTCCTTCATGGCACTCCAGAGAAACCCCAAGAATACTGTTTCAAGGCTAGAGGGATCCTGAGGTCACTGTAGCAACACGAAAGAGATCCGTGGACCAAGAATCAACACGCGATGAGAGGTTAGTCCCTGGCTTCGACTCCTGAGGAATACCACCTTACCACAAGCACCTCAAGAGGAGGCTTCTCTCAGCTCTAGGTATGTGAGAGGGATCCTGAGTTTGCGGCCTCAAGTGGAATGGACACCGCGATGCCCTGACTCGAAATAAGGCCGGATATCCCGGCAGTGACTTGAATGCAGGCTCGTCTTGCATCTCCCAAGAAGAAAGGATGTCTGAATCCCCTGTGGAGACCACAGAGAAAGACCTAGTTCCCCACCTCATCGCGACCGCAGGCCTCACATCCTTTGAAAACACCAGAGGTACGCGGAGATCAGTGCCTCCAAAGGAGACGATGCCTGACTCCTCGTGAAACTTGATAGGAGTCCCAGGATTCTTGTGGCACGTGGAACGGGACCCTTGGTCTTTCGCCTCAGCTGGAGAGGCGTTCCAATTGCCCTGCCAAGCCTCCAGGAGAATCCCGAGTTGTCCCTCGCAACTAGGCAGGATTCCTGACGTGGCTGAACAAACACGTGGGTGGAAGGGCCATCCCCGTCGTAACTCGAGAATATACCCCAGGTTCCCGCCGCAACTCGAGAAAAACCATGAGACTTCCCCCTCGATGCGAGATGAGGCCCGATTCCCCTGTACTGCGTGCAGAGCAATTCCGTCTTGCACATCACACATGAAAGGAGCCTTGATTTCCTTGATGGCACTCCAGAGAAACCCCAAGAACACTGTTTCAAGGCTAGAGGGATCCTGAGGTCACTGTAGCAACACGAAAGAACTCTGTGGACCACAAATCAACTCGAAAAGAGAGGTTAGTCCCTGGATTCGTCTCCAGAGGAATACCACCTTACCACAAGCACCTCAAGAGGAGGCTTCTCTCAGCTCTAGGTATGTGAGAGGGACCCTGAGTTTGCGGCCTCAAGTGGAATGGACACCGCGATGCCCTGACTCGAAATAAGGCCGGATATCCCTGCAGTGACTTCAATGCAGGCTCGTCTTGCATCTCCCAGGTAGAAAGGATGTCTGAATCCCCTGTGGAAAGCACAGAGAAAGACTTAGTTCCCCACCTCATCGCAACCGATAGCCTCACATCCTTTGAAAACTCCAGAGGTACGCGGAGATCAGTGCCTCCAAAGGAGACGATGCCTGACTCCTCGTGAAACTTGATAGGAGTCCCAGGATTCCTGTGGCACTTGGAAAGGGACACTAGGTCTCCCGCCTCAGCTGGAAAGGCGTCCCAATTGCCCTGCCAAGCCTCGAGGAGAATCCAGAGTTGTCCCTCGCAACTAGGCAGGAGTCCTGACGTCGCTGAAGAAACACGTGGGTGGAAGGGCCATCCCCGTCGTAACTCGAGAATATACCCCAGGTTCCCGCCGCAACTCGAGAAAAACCATGAGACTTCCCCCTCGCCGCGAGATGAGGCCCGATTCCCCTGCAGTGCGTGCAGAGCAATTCCGTGTTGCACATCACACATGAAAGGAGCCTTGATTTCCTTGATGGCACTCCAGAGAAACCCCAAGAACACTGTTTCAAGGCTAGAGGGATCCTGAGGTCACTGTAGCAACACGAAAGAGCTCCGTGGGCCAAAAATCAACTCGAGATGAGAGGTTAGTCCCTGGCTTCGACTCCAGAGGAATACCACCTTACCACAAGCACCTCAAGAGGAGGCTTCTCTCAGCTCTAGGTATGTGAGAGGGACCCTGAGTTTGCGGCCTCAAGTGGAATGGACACCGCGATGCCCTGACGCGAAATAAGGCCGGATATCCCTGCAGTGACTGGAATGCAGGCTCATCTTGCATCTCCCAAGACGAAAGGGTGTCTGAATCCCCTGTGGAGACCACAGAGAAAGACCTAGTTCCCCACCTCATCGCGACAGGAGGCCTCAAATCCTTTGAAAACTCCAGAGGCATGCGGAGATCAGTGCCTCCAAAGGAGACGATGCCTGACTCCTCGTGAAACTTGATAGGAGACCCAGGATTCCTGTGGCACGTCGAAAGGGACCCTTGGTCTCCCGTCTCAGCTGGAGAGGCGTCCCAATTGCCCTGCAAAGCCTCGAGGAGAATCCCGAGTTGTCCCTCGCAACTAGGCAGGAGTCCTGACATGGCTGAACACACACGTGTGTGGAAGGGCCATCCCCGTCGTAACTCGAGAATATACCCCAGGTTCCCACCGCAACTCGAGAAAAGCCATGAGACTTCCCCCTCGCCGCGAGATGAGGCCCGATTCCCCTGCACTGCGTGCAGAGCAATTCCGTGTTGCACATCACACATGAAAGGAGCCTTGATTTCCTTGATGGCACTCCAGAGAAACCCCAAGAACACTGTTTCAAGGCGAGAGGGATCCTGAGGTCACTGTAGCAACACGAAAGAGCTCCGTTGGCCAAAAGTCAACTCGAGATGAGAGGTTAGTCCCTGGCTTCGACTTCAGAGGAATACCACCTTACCACAAGCACCTCAAGAGGAGGCTTCTCTCAGCTCTAGGTATGTGAGAGGGACCCTGAGTTTGCGGCCTCAAGTGGAATGGACACCGCGATGCCCTGACGCGAAATAAGGCCGGATATACCTGCAGTGACTTGAATGCAGGCTCGTCTTGCATCTCCCAGGACGAAATAATGTCTGAATCCCCTGTGGAGACCACAGAGAAACACCTAGTTCCCCACTTCATCGCTACCGGAGGCCTCACATCCTTTGAAAACTCCAGAGGTATGCGGAGATCAGTGCCTCCAAAGGAGACGATGCCTGACTCCTCGTGAAACTTGATAGGAGTCCCAGGATTCTTGTGGCACGTGGAAAGGGACCCTTGGTCTCCCGCCTCAGCTGGAGAGGCGTTCCAATTGCCGTGCCAAGCCTCGAGGAGAATCCCGAGTTGTCCATCGCAACTAGGCAGGAGTCCTGACGTGGCTGAACAAACACGTGTGTGGAAGGGCCATCCCCGTCGTAACTCGAGAATATACCCCAGGTTCCCGCCGCAACTCGAGAAAAACCATGAGACTTCGCGCTCGATGCGAGATGAGGCCCGATTCCCCTGTACTGCGTGCAGAGCAATTCCGTCTTGCACATCACACATGAAAGGAGCCTTGATTTCCTTGATGGCACTCCAGAGAAACCCCAAGAAAACTGTTTCAAGGATAGAGGGATCCTGAGGTCACTGTAGCAACACGAAAGAACTCTGTGGACCAAAAATCAACTCGAAAAGAGAGGTTAGTCCCTGGATTCGTCTCCAGAGGAATACCACCTTACCACAAGCACCTCAAGAGGAGGCTTCTCTCAGCTCTAGGTATGTGAGAGGGACCCTGAGTTTGCGGCCTCAAGTGGAATGGACACCGCGATGCCCTGACTCGAAATAAGGCCGGATATCCCTGCAGTGACTTCAATGCAGGCTCGTCTTGCATCTCCCAGGACGAAAGGATGTCTGAATCCCCTGTGGAAAGCACAGAGAAAGACTTAGTTCCCCACCTCATCGCGACCGATAGCCTCACATCCTTTGAAAATTCCAGAGGTACGCGGAGATCAGTGCCTCCAAAGGAGACGATGCCTGACTCCTCGTGAAACTTGATAGGAGTCCCAGGATTCCTGTGGCACTTGGAAAGGGACACTTGGTCTCCCGCCTCAGCTGGAGAGGCGTCCCAATTGCCCTGCCACGCCTCGAGGAGAATCCCGAGTTGTCCCTCGCAACTAGGCAGGAGTCCTGACGTCGCTGAAGAAACACGTGGGTGGAAGGGCCATCCCCGTCGTAACTCGAGAATATACCCCAGGTTCCCGCCGCAACTCGAGAAAAACCATGAGACTTCCCCCTCGCCGCGAGATGAGGCCCGATTCCCCTGCACTGCGTGCAGAGCAATTCCGTGTTGCACATCACACATGAAAGGAGCCTTGATTTCCTTGATGGCACTCCAGAGAAACCCCAAGAACACTGTTTCAAGGCTAGAGGGATCCTGAGGTCACTGTAGCAACACGAAAGAGCTCCGTGGACCAAAAACCAACTCGAGATGAGAGGTTAGTCCCTGGCTTCGACTCCAGAGGAATACCACCTTACCACAAGCACCTCAAGAGGAGGCTTCTTTCAGCTCTAGGTATGTGAGAGGGACCCTGAGTTTGCGGCCTCAAGTGGAATGGACACCGCGATGCCCTGACTCGAAATAAGGCCGGATATCCCTGCAGTGACTGGAATGCAGGCTTGTCTTGCATCTCCCAAGAAGAAAGGGTGTCTGAATCCCCTGTGAAGACCACAGAGAAAGACCTAGTTCCCCACCTCATCGCGACAGGAGGCCTCAAATCCTTTGAAAACTCCAGAGGTATGTGGAGATCAGTGCCTCCAAAGGAGACGATGCCTGACTCCTCGTGAAACTTGATAGGAGACCCAGGATTCCTGTGGCACGTGGAAAGGGACCCTTGGTCTCCCGTCTCAGCTGGAGAGGCGTCCCAATTGCCCTGCAAAGCCTCGAGGAGAATCCCGAGTTGTCCCTCGCAAGTAGGCAGGAGTCCTGACATGGCTGAACACACAGGAGTGTGGAAGGGCCATCCCCGTCGTAACTCGAGAATATACCCCAGGTTCCCGCCGCAACTCGAGAAAAACCATGAGACTTCCCCCTCGCCGCGAGATGAGGCCCGATTCCCCTGCACTGCGTGCAGAGCAATTCCGTGTTGCACATCACACATGAAAGGAGCCTTGATTTCCTTCATGGCACTCCAGAGAAACCCCAAGAACACTGTTTCAAGGCTAGAGGGATCCTGAGGTCACTGTAGCAACACGAAAGAGCTCCGTGGACCAAAAATCAACTCGAGATGAGAGGTTAGTCCCTGGCTTCGACTCCAGAGGAATACCACCTTACCACAAGCACCTCAAGAGGAGGCTTCTCTCAGCTCTAGGTATGTGAGAGGGACCCTGAGTTTGCGGCCTCAAGTGGAATGGACACCGCGATGCCCTGACTCGAAATAAGGCCGGATATCCCTGCAGTGACTGGAATGCAGGCTCGTCTTGCATCTCCCAAGACGGAAGGGTGTCTGAATCCCCTGTGGAGACCACAGAGAAAGACCTAGTTCCCCACCTCATCGCGACAGGAGGCCTCAAATCCTTTGAAAACTCCAGAGGTATGCGGAGATCAGTGCCTCCAAAGGAGACGATGCCTGACTCCTCGTGAAACTTGATAGGAGACCCAGGATTCCTGTGGCACGTGGAAAGGGACCCTTGGTCTCCCGTCTCAGCTGGAGAGGCGTCCCAATTGCCCTGCAAAGCCTCGAGGAGAATCCCGAGTTGTCCCTCGCAACTAGGCAGGAGTCCTGACGTCGCTGAAGAAACAAGTGGGTGGAAGGGCCATCCCCGTCGTAACTCGAGAATATACCCCAGGTTCCCGCCGCAACTCGAGAAAAACCATGAGACGTCCCCCTCGCCGCGAGATGAGGCCCGATTCCCCTGCACTGCGTGCAGAGCAATTCCGTGTTGCACATCACACATGAAAGGAGCCTTGATTTCCTTCATGGCACTCCAGAGAAACCCCAAGAACACTGTTTCAAGGCTAGAGGGATCCTGAGGTAACTGTAGCAACACTAAAGAGCTCCATGGACCAAGAATCAACACGAGATGAGAGGTTAGTCCCTGGCTTCGACTCCTGAGGAATACCACCTTACCACAAGCACCTCAAGAGGAGGCTTCTCTCAGCTCTAGGTATGTGAGAGGGATCCTGAGTTTGCGGCCTCAAGTGGAATGGACACCGCGATGCCCTGACTCGAAATAAGGCCGTATATCCCTGCAGTGACTTCAATGCAGGCTCGTCTTGCATCTCCCAAGAAGAAAGGATGTCTGAATCTCCTGTGGAAAGCACAGAGAAAGACTTAGTTCCCCACCTCATCGCGACCGATAGCCTCACATCCTTTGAAAACTCCAGAGGTACGCGGAGATCAGTGCCTCCAAAGGAGACGATGCCTGACTCCTCGTGAAACTTGATAGGAGACCCAGGATTCCTGTGGCACGTCGAAAGGGACCCTTGGTCTCCCGTCTCAGCTGGAGAGGCGTCCCAATTGCCCTGCAAAGCCTCGAGGAGAATCCCGAGTTGTCCCTCGCAACTAGGCAGGAGTCCTGACATGGCTGAACACACACGTGTGTGGAAGGGCCATCCCCGTCGTAACTCGAGAATATACCCCAGGTTCCCGCCGCAACTCGAGAAAAACCATGAGACTTCCCCCTCGCCGCGAGATGAGGCCCAATTCCCCTGCACTGCGTGCAGAGCAATTCCGTGTTGCACATTCCACATGAAAGGAGCCATGATTTCCTTGATGGCACTCCAGAGAAACCCCAAGAACACTGTTTCAAGGCTAGAGGGATCCTGAGGTCACTGTAGCAACACGAAAGAGCTCCGTGGGCCAAAAGTCAACTCGAGATGAGAGGTTAGTCCCTGGCTTCGACTTCAGAGGAATACCACCTTACCACAAGCACCTCAAGAGGAGGCTTCTCTCAGCTCTAGGTATGTGAGAGGGACCCTGAGTTTGCGGCCTCAAGTGGAATGGACACCGCGATGCCCTGACGCGAAATAAGGCCGGATATACCTGCAGTGACTTGAATGCAGGCTCGTCTTGCATCTCCCAAGATGAAAGGATGTCTGAATCCCCTGTGGAGACCACAGAGAAACACCTAGTTCCCCACCTCATCGCTACCGGAGGCCTCACATCCTTTGAAAACTCCAGAGGTACGCGGAGATCAGTGCCTCCAAAGGAGACGATGCCTGACTCCTCGTGAAACTTGATAGGAGTCCCAGGATTCTTGTGGCACGTGGAAAGGGACCCTTGGTCTCCCGCCTCAGCTGGAGAGGCGTTCCAATTGCCGTGCCAAGCCTCGAGGAGAATCCCGAGTTGTCCATCGCAACTAGGCAGGAGTCCTGACGTGGCTGAACAAACACGTGTGTGGAAGGGCCATCCCCGTCGTAACTCGAGAATATACCCCAGGTTCCCGCCGCAACTCGAGAAAAACCATGAGACTTCCCCCTCGATGCGAGATGAGGCCCGATTCCCCTGTACTGCGTGCAGAGCAATTCCGTCTTGCACATCACACATGAAAGGAGCCTTGATTTCCTTGATGGCACTCCAGAGAATCCCCAAAAAACTGTTTCAAGGATAGAGGGATCCTGAGGTCACTGTAGCAACACGAAAGAACTCTGTGGACCAAAAATCAACTCGAAAAGAGAGGTTAGTCCCTGGATTCGTCTCCAGAGGAATACCACCTTACCACAAGCACCTCAAGAGGAGGCTTCTCTCAGCTCTAGGTATGTGAGAGGGACCCTGAGTTTGCGGCCTCAAGTGGAATGGACACCGCGATGCCCTGACTCGAAATAAGGCCGGATATCCCTGCAGTGACTTCAATGCAGGCTCGTCTTGCATCTCCCAGGACGAAAGGATGTCTGAATCCCCTATGGAAAGCACAGAGAAAGACTGAGTTCCCCACCTCATCGCGACCGATAGCCTCACATCCTTTGAAAACTCCAGAGGTACGCGGAGATCAGTGCCTCCAAAGGAGACGATGCCTGACTCCTCGTGAAACTTGATAGGAGTCCCAGGATTCCTGTGGCACTTGGAAAGGGACACTTGGTCTCCCGCCTCAGCTGGAGAGGCGTCCCAATTGCCCTGCCACGCCTCGAGGAGAATCCCGAGTTGTCCCTCGCAACTAGGCAGGAGTCCTGACGTCGCTGAAGAAACACGTGGGTGGAAGGGCCATCCCCGTCGTAACTCGAGAATATACCCCAGGTTCCCGCCGCAACTCGAGAAAAACCATGAGACTTCCCCCTCGCCGCGAGATGAGGCCCGATTCCCCTGCACTGCGTGCAGAGCAATTCCGTGTTGCACATCACACATGAAAGGAGCCTTGATTTCCTTGATGGCACTCCAGAGAAACCCCAAGAACACTGTTTCAAGGCTAGAGGGATCCTGAGGTCACTGTAGCAACACGAAAGATCTCCGTGGACCAAAAACCAACTCGAGATGAGAGGTTAGTCCCTGGCTTCGACTCCAGAGGAATACCACCTTACCACAAGCACCTCAAGAGGAGGCTTCTTTCAGCTCTAGGTATGTGAGAGGGACCCTGAGTTTGCGGCCTCAAGTGGAATGGACACCGCGATGCCCTGACTCGAAATAAGGCCGGATATCCCTGCAGTGACTGGAATGCAGGCTTGTCTTGCATCTCCCAAGAAGAAAGGGTGTCTGAATCCCCTGTGAAGACCACAGAGAAAGACCTAGTTCCCCACCTCATCGCGACAGGAGGCCTCAAATCCTTTGAAAACTCCAGAGGTATGTGGAGATCAGTGCCTCCAAAGTAGACGATGCCTGACTCCTCGTGAAACTTGATAGGAGACCCAGGATTCCTGTGGCACGTGGAAAGGGACCCTTGGTCTCCCGTCTCAGCTGGAGAGGCGTCCCAATTGCCCTGCAAAGCCTCGAGGAGAATCCCGAGTTGTCCCTCGCAAGTAGGCAGGAGTCCTGACATGGCTGAACACACAGGAGTGTGGAAGGGCCATCCCCGTCGTAACTCGAGAATATACCCCAGGTTCCCGCCGCAACTCGAGAAAAACCATGAGACTTCCCCCTCGCCGCGAGATGAGGCCCGATTCCCCTGCACTGCGTGCAGAGCAATTCCGTGTTGCACATCACACATGAAAGGAGCCTTGATTTCCTTGATGGCACTCCAGAGAAACCCCAAGAACACTGTTTCAAGGCTAGAGTGATTCTGAGGTCACTGTAGCAACACGAAAGAGCTCCGTGGACCAAGAATCAACACGAGATGAGAGGTTAGTCCCTGGCTTCGACTCCTGAGGAATACCACCTTACCACAAGCACCTCAAGAGGAGGCTTCTCTCAGCTCTAGGTATGTGAAAGGGATCCTGAGTTTGCGGCCTCAAATGGAATGGACACCGCGATGCCCTGACTCGAAATAAGGCCGGATATCCCTGCAGTGACTTGAATGCCGGCTCGTCTTGCATCTCCCAAGAAGAAAGGATGTCTGAATCCCCTGTGGAGACCACAGAGAAAGACCTAGTTCGCCACCTCTTCGCGACCGGAGGCCTCACATCCTTTGAAAACTCCAGAGGTACGCGGAGATCAGTGCCTCCAAAGGAGACGATGCCTGACTCCTCGTGAAACTTGATAGGAGTCCCAGGATTCTTGTGGCACGTGGAAAGGGACCCTTGGTCTTTCGCCTCAGCTGGAGAGGCGTTACAATTGCCCTGCCAAGCCTCGAGGAGAATCCCGAGTTGTCCCTTGCAACTAGGCAGGAGTCCTGACGTCGCTGAAGAAACACGTGGGTGGAAGGGCCATCCCCGTCGTAACTCGAGAATATACCCCAGGTTCCCGCCGCAACTCGAGAAAAACCATGAGACTTCCCCCTCGATGCGAGATGAGGCCCGATTCCCCTGTACTGCGTGCAGAGCAATTCCGTCTTGCACATCACACATGAAAGGAGCCTTGATTTCCTTGATGGCACTCCAGAGAAACCCCAAGAACACTGTTTCAAGGCTAGAGGGATCCTGAGGTCACTGTAGCAACACGAAAGAACTCTGTGGACCAGAAATCAACTCGAAAAGAGAGGTTAGTCCCTGGATTCGTCTCCAGAGGAATACCACCTTACCACAAGCACCTCAAGAGGAGGCTTCTCTCAGCTCTAGGTATGTGAGAGGGACCCTGAGTTTGCGGCCTCAAGTGGAATGGACACCGCGATGCCCTGACTCGAAATAAGGCCGGATATCCCTGCAGTGACTTCAATGCAGGCTCGTCTTGCATCTCCCAGGACGAAAGGATGTCTGAATCCCCTGTGGAAAGCACAGAGAAAGACTGAGTTCCCCACCTCATCGCGACCGATAGCCTCACATCCTTTGAAAACTCCAGAGGTACGCGGAGATCAGTGCCTCCAAAGGAGACGATGCCTGACTCCTCGTGAAACTTGATAGGAGTCCCAGGATTCCTGTGGCACTTGGAAAGGGACACTTGGTCTCCCGCCTCAGCTGGAGAGGCGTCCCAATTGCCCTGCCACGCCTCGAGGAGAATCCCGAGTTGTCCCTCGCAACTAGGCAGGAGTCCTGACGTGGCTGAAGAAACACGTGGGTGGAAGGGCCATCCCCGTCGTAACTCGAGAATATACCCCAGGTTCCCGCCGCAACTCGAGAAAAACCATGAGACTTCCCCCTCGCCGCGAGATGAGGCCCGATTCCCCTGCACTGCGTGCAGAGCAATTCCGTGTTGCACATCACACATGAAAGGAGCCTTGATTTCCTTGATGGCACTCCAGAGAAACCCCAAGAACACTGTTTCAAGGCTAGAGGGATCCTGAGGTCACTGTAGCAACACGAAAGAGCTCCGTGGACCAAAAACCAACTCGAGATGAGAGGTTAGTCCCTGGCTTCGACTCCAGAGGAATACCACCTTACCACAAGCACCTCAAGAGGAGGCTTCTTTCAGCTCTAGGTATGTGAGAGGGACCCTGAGTTTGCGGCCTCAAGTGGAATGGACACCGCGATGCCCTGACTCGAAATAAGGCCGGATATCCCTGCAGTGACTGGAATGCAGGCTTGTCTTGCATCTCCCAAGAAGAAAGGGTGTCTGAATCCCCTGTGAAGACCACAGAGAAAGACCTAGTTCCCCACCTCATCGCGACAGGAGGCCTCAAATCCTTTCAAAACTCCAGAGGTATGTGGAGATCAGTGCCTCCAAAGTAGACGATGCCTGACTCCTCGGGAAACTTGATAGGAGACCCAGGATTCCTGTGGCACGTGGAAAGGGACCCTTGGTCTCCCGTCTCAGCTGGAGAGGCGTCCCAATTGCCCTGCAAAGCCTCGAGGAGAATCCCGAGTTGTCCCTCGCAAGTAGGCAGGAGTCCTGACATGGCTGAACACACAGGAGTGTGGAAGGGCCATCCCCGTCGTAACTCGAGAATATACCCCAGGTTCCCGCCGCAACTCGAGAAAAACCATGAGACTTCCCCCTCGCCGCGAGATGAGGCCCGATTCCCCTGCACTGCGTGCAGAGCAATTCCGTGTTGCACATCACACATGAAAGGAGCCTTGATTTCCTTGATGGCACTCCAGAGAAACCCCAAGAACACTGTTTCAAGGCTAGAGTGATTCTGAGGTCACTGTGGCAACACGAAAGAGCTCCGTGGACCAAGAATCAACACGAGATGAGAGGTTAGTCCCTGGCTTCGACTCCTGAGGAATACCACCTTACCACAAGCACCTCAAGAGGAGGCTTCTCTCAGCTCTAGATATGTGAAAGGGATCCTGAGTTTGCGGCCTCAAATGGAATGGACACCGCGATGCCCTGACTCGAAATAAGGCCGGATATCCCTGCAGTGACTTGAATGCCGGCTCGTCTTGCATCTCCCAAGAAGAAAGGATGTCTGAATCCCCTGTGGAGACCACAGAGAAAGACCTAGTTCGCCACCTCTTCGCGACCGGAGGCCTCACATCCTTTGAAAACTCCAGAGGTACGCGGAGATCAGTGCCTCCAAAGGAGACGATGCCTGACTCCTCGTGAAACTTGATAGGAGTCCCAGGATTCTTGTGGCACGTGGAAAGGGACCCTTGGTCTTTCGCCTCAGCTGGAGAGGCGTTACAATTGCCCTGCCAAGCCTCGAGGAGAATCCCGAGTTGTCCCTTGCAACTAGGCAGGAGTCCTGACGTCGCTGAAGAAACACGTGGGTGGAAGGGCCATCCCCGTCGTAACTCGAGAATATACCCCAGGTTCCCGCCGCAACTCGAGAAAAACCATGAGACTTCCCCCTCGATGCGAGATGAGGCCCGATTCCCCTGTACTGCGTGCAGAGCAATTCCGTCTTGCACATCACACATGAAAGGAGCCTTGATTTCCTTGATGGCACTCCAGAGAAACCCCAAGAACACTGTTTCAAGGCTAGAGGGATCCTGAGGTCACTGTAGCAACACGAAAGAACTCTGTGGACCAAAAATCAACTCGAAAAGAGAGGTTAGTCCCTGGATTCGTCTCCAGAGGAATACCACCTTACCACAAGCACCTCAAGAGGAGGCTTCTCTCAGCTCTAGGTATGTGAGAGGGACCCTGAGTTTGCGGCCTCAAGTGGAATGGACACCGCGATGCCCTGACTCGAAATAAGGCCGGATATCCCTGCAGTGACTTCAATGCAGGCTCGTCTTGCATCTCCCAGGACGAAAGGATGTCTGAATCCCCTGTGGAAAGCACAGAGAAAGACTGAGTTCCCCACCTCATCGCGACCGATAGCCTCACATCCTTTGAAAACTCCAGAGGTACGCGGAGATCAGTGCCTCCAAAGGAGACGATGCCTGACTCCTCGTGAAACTTGATAGGAGTCCCAGGATTCTTGTGGCACGTGGAAAGGGACCCTTGGTCTCCCGCCTCAGCTGGAGAGGCGTTCCAATTGCCGTGCCAAGCCTCGAGGAGAATCCCGAGTTGTCCCTCGCAACTAGGCAGGAGTCCTGACGTGGATGAACAAACACGTGGGTGGAAGGGCCATCCCCGTCGTAACTCGAGAATATACCCCAGGTTCCCGCCGCAACTCGAGAAAAACCATGAGACTTCGCCCTCGATGCGAGATGAGGCCTGATTCCCCTGTACTGCGTGCAGAGCAATTCCGTCTTGCACATCACACATGAAAGGAGCCTTGATTTCCTTGATGGCACTCCAGAGAAACCCCAAGAAAACTGTTTCAAGGATAGAGGGATCCTGAGGTCACTGTAGCAACACGAAAGAACTCTGTGGACCAAAAATCAACTCGAAAAGAGAGGTTAGTCCCTGGATTCGTCTCCAGAGGAATACCACCTTACCACAAGCACCTCAAGAGGAGGCTTCTCTCAGCTCTAGGTATGTGAGAGGGACCCTGAGTTTGCGGCCTCAAGTGGAATGGACACCGCGATGCCCTGACTCGAAATAAGGCCGGATATCCCTGCAGTGACTTCAATGCAGGCTCGTCTTGCATCTCCCAGGACGAAATAATGTCTGAATCCCCTGTGGAAAGCACAGAGAAAGACTGAGTTCCCCACCTCATCGCGACCGATAGCCTCACATCCTTTGAAAACTCCAGAGGTACGCGGAGATCAGTGCCTCCAAAGGAGACGATGCCTGACTCCTCGTGAAACTTGATAGGAGTCCCAGGATTCCTGTGGCACTTGGAAAGGGACACTTGGTCTCCCGCCTCAGCTGGAGAGGCGTCCCAATTGCCCTGCCAAGCCTCGAGGAGAATCCCGAGTTGTCCCTCGCAACTAGGCAGGTGTCCTGACGTCGCTGAAGAAACACGTGGGTGGAAGGGCCATCCCCGTCGTAACTCGAGAATATACCCCAGGTTCCCGCCGCAACTCGAGAAAAACCATGAGAATTCCCCCTCGCCGCGAGATGAGGCCCGATTCCCCTGCACTGCGTGCAGAGCAATTCCGTGTTGCACATCACACATGAAAGGAGCCTTGATTTCCTTGATGGCACTCCAGAGAAACCCCAAGAACACTGTTTCAAGGCTAGAGGGATCCTGAGGTCACTGTAGCAACACGAAAGAGCTCCGTGGACCAAAAATCAACTCGAGATGAGAGGTTAGTCCCTGGCTTCGACTCCAGAGGAATACCACCTTACCACAAGCACCTCAAGAGGAGGCTTCTCTCAGCTCTAGGTATGTGAGAGGGACCCTGAGTTTGCGGCCTCAAGTGGAATGGACACCGCGATGCCCTGACGCGAAATAAGGCTGGATATCCCTGGAGTGACTTGAATGCAGGCTCGTCTTGCATCTCCCAAGATGAAAGGATGTCTGAATCCCCTGTGGAGACCACAGAGAAAGACCTAGTTCCCCACCTCATTGCGACCGGAGGCCTCATTTCCTTTGAAAACTCCAGAGGTACGCGGAGATCAGTGCTTCCAAAGGAGACGATGCCTGACTCCTCCAGAAAGTTGATAGGAGTCCCAGGATTCCTGTGGCACGTGGAAAGGGACCCTTGGTCTCCCGTCTCAGCTGGAGAGGCGTCCCAATTGCCCTGCAAAGCCTCGAGGAGAATCCCGAGTTGTCCCTCGCAACTAGGCAGGAGTCCTGACATGGCTGAACACACACGTGTGTGGAAGGGCCATCCCCGTCGTAACTCGAGAATATACCCCAGGTTCCCGCCGCAACTCGAGAAAAGCCATGAGACTTCCCCCTCGCCGCGAGATGAGGCCCGATTCCCCTGCACTGCGTGCAGAGCAATTCCGTGTTGCACATCACACATGAAAGGAGCCTTGATTTCCTTGATGGCACTCCAGAGAAACCCCAAGAACACTGTTTCAAGGCGAGAGGGATCCTGAGGTCACTGTAGCAACACGAAAGAGCTCCGTGGGCCAAAAGTCAACTCGAGATGAGAGGTTAGTCCCTGGCTTCGACTTCAGAGGAATACCACCTTACCAGAAGCACCTCAAGAGGAGGCTTCTCTCAGCTCTAGGTATGTGAGAGGGACCCTGAGTTTGCGGCCTCAAGTGGAATGGACACCGCGATGCCCTGACGCGAAATAAGGCCGGATATACCTGCAGTGACTTGAATGCAGGCTCGTCTTGCATCTCCCAGGACGAAATAATGTCTGAATCCCCTGTGGAGACCACAGAGAAACACCTAGTTCCCCACCTCATCGCTACCGGAGGCCTCACATCCTTTGAAAACTCCAGAGGTATGCGGAGATCAGTGCCTCCAAAGGAGACGATGCCTGACTCCTCGTGAAACTTGATAGGAGTCCCAGGATTCTTGTGGCACGTGGAAAGGGACCCTTGGTCTCCCGCCTCAGCTGGAGAGGCGTTCCAATTGCCGTGCCAAGCCTCGAGGAGAATCCCGAGTTGTCCATCGCAACTAGGCAGGAGTCCTGACGTGGCTGAACAAACACGTGTGTGGAAGGGCCATCCCCGTCGTAACTCGAGAATATACCCCAGGTTCCCGCCGCAACTCGAGAAAAACCATGAGACTTCGCGCTCGATGCGAGATGAGGCCCGATTCCCCTGTACTGCGTGCAGAGCAATTCCGTCTTGCACATCACACATGAAAGCTTATTTCCTTGA
Source organism: Cervus elaphus (assembly GCF_910594005.1). Classification (NCBI taxonomy): domain Eukaryota; kingdom Metazoa; phylum Chordata; class Mammalia; order Artiodactyla; family Cervidae; genus Cervus; species Cervus elaphus. The sequence goes on from NC_057833.1 coordinate 113,904,182, forward strand.
GGCACTCCAGAGAAACCCCAAGAAAACTGTTTCAAGGATAGAGGGATCCTGAGGTCACTGTAGCAACACGAAAGAACTCTGTGGACCAAAAATCAACTTCGAAAAGAGAGGTTAGTCCCTGGATTCGTCTCCAGAGGAATACCACCTTACCACAAGCACCTCAAGAGGAGGCTTCTCTCAGCTCTAGGTATGTGAGAGGGACCCTGAGTTTGCGGCCTCAAGTGGAATGGACCACCCGCGATGCCCTGACTCGAAATAAGGCCGATATCCCTGCAGTGACTTCAATGCAGGCTCGTCTTGCATCTCCCAGGACGAAAGGATGTCTGAATCCCCTGTGGAAAGCACAGAGAAAGACTGAGTTCCCCACCTCATCGCGACCGATAGCCTCACATCCTTTGAAAACTCCAGAGGTACGCGGAGATCAGTGCCCTCCAAAGGAGACGATGCCTGACTCCTCGTGAAACTTGATAGGAGTCCCAGGATTCCTGTGGCACTTGGAAAGGGACACTTGGTCTCCCGCCTCAGCTGGAGAGGCGTCCTAATTGCCCTTCCACGCCTCGAGGAGAATCCCGAGTTGTCCCTCGCAACTAGGCAGGAGTCCTGACGTCGCTGAAGAAACACGTGGGTGGAGGGCCATCCCCTTCGTAACTCGAGAATATACCCCAGGTTCCCGCCGCAACTCGAGAAAAACCATGAGACTTCCCCCCTCGCCGCGAGATGAGGCCCGATTCCCCTGCACTGCGTGCAGAGCAATTCCGTGTTGCACATCACACATGAAAGGAGCCTTGATTTCCTTGATGGCACTCCAGAGAAACCCCAAGAACACTGTTTCAAGGCTAGAGGGATCCTGAGGTCACTGTAGCAACACGAAAGAGCTCCGTGGACCAAAACCAACTCGAGATGAGAGGTTAGTCCCTGGCTTCGACTCCAGAGGAATACCACCTTACCACAAGCACCTCAAGAGGAGGCTTCTTTCAGCTCTAGGTATGTGAGAGGGACCCTGAGTTTGCGGCCTCAAGTGGAATGGACACCGCGATGCCCTGACTCGAAATAAGGCCGGATATCCCTGCAGTGACTGGAATGCAGGCTTGTCTTGCATCTCCCAAGAAGAAAGGGTGTCTGAATCCCTGTGAAGACCACAGAGAAAAGACCTAGTTCCCCACCTCATCGCGACAGGAGGCCTCAAATCCTTTGAAAACTCCAGAGGTATGTGGAGATCAGTGCCTCCAAAGGAGACGATGCCTGACTCCTCGTGAAACTTGATAGGAGACCCAGGATCCTGTGGCACGTGGAAAGGGACCCTTGGTCCTCCCCGTCTCAGCTGGAGAGGCGTCCCAATTGCCCTGCAAAGCCTCGAGGAGAATCCCGAGTTGTCCCTCGCAAGTAGGCAGGAAGTCCTGACATGGCCTGAACACACAGGAGTGTGGAAGGGCCATCCCCGTCGTAACTCGAGAATATACCCCAGGTTCCCCGCCGCAACTCGAGAAAAACCATGAGACTTCCCCCTCGCCGCGAGATGAGGCCCGATTCCCCTGCACTGCGTGCAGAGCAATTCCGTGTTGCACATCACACATGAAAGGAGCCTTGATTTCCTTCATGGCACTCCAGAGAAACCCCAAGAACACTGTTTCAAGGCTAGAGGGATCCTGAGGTCACTGTAGCAACACGAAAGAGCTCCGTGGACCAAAAATCAACTCGAGATGAGAGGTTAGTCCCTGGCTTCGACTCCAGAGGAATACCACCTTACCACAAGCACCTCAAGAGGAGGCTTCTCTCAGCTCTAGGTATGTGAGAGGGACCCTGAGTTTGCGGCCTCAAGTGGAATGGACACCGCGATGCCCTGACTCGAAATAAGGCCGGATATCCCTGCAGTGACTGGAATGCAGGCTCGTCTTGCATCTCCCAAGACGGAAGGGTGTCTGAATCCCCTGTGGAGACCACAGAGAAAGACCTAGTTCCCCACCTCATCGCGACAGGAGGCCTCAAATCCTTTGAAAACTCCAGAGGTATGCGGAGATCAGTGCCTCCAAAGGAGACGATGCCTGACTCCTCGTGAAACTTGATAGGAGACCCAGGATTCCTGTGGCACGTGGAAAGGGACCCTTGGTCTCCCGTCTCAGCTGGAGAGGCGTCCCAATTGCCCTGCAAAGCCTCGAGGAGAATCCCGAGTTGTCCCTCGCAACTAGGCAGGAGTCCTGACGTCGCTGAAGAAACAAGTGGGTGGAAGGGCCATCCCCGTCGTAACTCGAGAATATACCCCAGGTTCCCGCCGCAACTCGAGAAAAACCATGAGACGTCCCCCTCGCCGCGAGATGAGGCCCGATTCCCCTGCACTGCGTGCAGAGCAATTCCGTGTTGCACATCACACATGAAAGGAGCCTTGATTTCCTTCATGGCACTCCAGAGAAACCCCAAGAACACTGTTTCAAGGCTAGAGGGATCCTGAGGTAACTGTAGCAACACTAAAGAGCTCCATGGACCAAGAATCAACACGAGATGAGAGGTTAGTCCCTGGCTTCGACTCCTGAGGAATACCACCTTACCACAAGCACCTCAAGAGGAGGCTTCTCTCAGCTCTAGGTATGTGAGAGGGATCCTGAGTTTGCGGCCTCAAGTGGAATGGACACCGCGATGCCCTGACTCGAAATAAGGCCGTATATCCCTGCAGTGACTTCAATGCAGGCTCGTCTTGCATCTCCCAAGAAGAAAGGATGTCTGAATCTCCTGTGGAAAGCACAGAGAAAGACTTAGTTCCCCACCTCATCGCGACCGATAGCCTCACATCCTTTGAAAACTCCAGAGGTACGCGGAGATCAGTGCCTCCAAAGGAGACGATGCCTGACTCCTCGTGAAACTTGATAGGAGACCCAGGATTCCTGTGGCACGTCGAAAGGGACCCTTGGTCTCCCGTCTCAGCTGGAGAGGCGTCCCAATTGCCCTGCAAAGCCTCGAGGAGAATCCCGAGTTGTCCCTCGCAACTAGGCAGGAGTCCTGACATGGCTGAACACACACGTGTGTGGAAGGGCCATCCCCGTCGTAACTCGAGAATATACCCCAGGTTCCCGCCGCAACTCGAGAAAAACCATGAGACTTCCCCCTCGCCGCGAGATGAGGCCCGATTCCCCTGCACTGCGTGCAGAGCAATTCCGTGTTGCACATTCCACATGAAAGGAGCCTTGATTTCCTTGATGGCACTCCAGAGAAACCCCAAGAACACTGTTTCAAGGCTAGAGGGATCCTGAGGTCACTGTAGCAACACGAAAGAGCTCCGTGGGCCAAAAGTCAACTCGAGATGAGAGGTTAGTCCCTGGCTTCGACTTCAGAGGAATACCACCTTACCACAAGCACCTCAAGAGGAGGCTTCTCTCAGCTCTAGGTATGTGAGAGGGACCCTGAGTTTGCGGCCTCAAGTGGAATGGACACCGCGATGCCCTGACGCGAAATAAGGCCGGATATACCTGCAGTGACTTGAATGCAGGCTCGTCTTGCATCTCCCAAGATGAAAGGATGTCTGAATCCCCTGTGGAGACCACAGAGAAACACCTAGTTCCCCACCTCATCGCTACCGGAGGCCTCACATCCTTTGAAAACTCCAGAGGTACGCGGAGATCAGTGCCTCCAAAGGAGACGATGCCTGACTCCTCGTGAAACTTGATAGGAGTCCCAGGATTCTTGTGGCACGTGGAAAGGGACCCTTGGTCTCCCGCCTCAGCTGGAGAGGCGTTCCAATTGCCGTGCCAAGCCTCGAGGAGAATCCCGAGTTGTCCATCGCAACTAGGCAGGAGTCCTGACGTGGCTGAACAAACACGTGTGTGGAAGGGCCATCCCCGTCGTAACTCGAGAATATACCCCAGGTTCCCGCCGCAACTCGAGAAAAACCATGAGACTTCCCCCTCGCCGCGAGATGAGGCCCGATTCCCCTGCACTGCGTGCAGAGCAATTCCGTGTTGCACATCACACATGAAAGGAGCCTTGATTTCCTTGATGGCACTCCAGAGAAACCCCAAGAACACTGTTTCAAGGCTAGAGGGATCCTGAGGTCACTGTAGCAACACGAAAGAGCTCCGTGGACCAAAAACCAACTCGAGATGAGAGGTTAGTCCCTGGCTTCGACTCCAGAGGAATACCACCTTACCACAAGCACCTCAAGAGGAGGCTTCTTTCAGCTCTAGGTATGTGAGAGGGACCCTGAGTTTGCGGCCTCAAGTGGAATGGACACCGCGATGCCCTGACTCGAAATAAGGCCGGATATCCCTGCAGTGACTGGAATGCAGGCTTGTCTTGCATCTCCCAAGAAGAAAGGGTGTCTGAATCCCCTGTGAAGACCACAGAGAAAGACCTAGTTCCCCACCTCATCGCGACAGGAGGCCTCAAATCCTTTGAAAACTCCAGAGGTATGTGGAGATCAGTGCCTCCAAAGTAGACGATGCCTGACTCCTCGTGAAACTTGATAGGAGACCCAGGATTCCTGTGGCACGTGGAAAGGGACCCTTGGTCTCCCGTCTCAGCTGGAGAGGCGTCCCAATTGCCCTGCAAAGCCTCGAGGAGAATCCCGAGTTGTCCCTCGCAAGTAGGCAGGAGTCCTGACATGGCTGAACACACAGGAGTGTGGAAGGGCCATCCCCGTCGTAACTCGAGAATATACCCCAGGTTCCCGCCGCAACTCGAGAAAAACCATGAGACTTCCCCCTCGCCGCGAGATGAGGCCCGATGCCCCTGCACTGCGTGCAGAGCAATTCCGTGTTGCACATCACACATGAAAGGAGCCTTGATTTCCTTGATGGCACTCCAGAGAAACCCCAAGAACACTGTTTCAAGGCTAGAGTGATTCTGAGGTCACTGTGGCAACACGAAAGAGCTCCGTGGACCAAGAATCAACACGAGATGAGAGGTTAGTCCCTGGCTTCGACTCCTGAGGAATACCACCTTACCACAAGCACCTCAAGAGGAGGCTTCTCTCAGCTCTAGGTATGTGAAAGGGATCCTGAGTTTGCGGCCTCAAATGGAATGGACACCGCGATGCCCTGACTCGAAATAAGGCCGGATATCCCTGCAGTGACTTGAATGCCGGCTCGTCTTGCATCTCCCAAGAAGAAAGGATGTCTGAATCCCCTGTGGAGACCACAGAGAAAGACCTAGTTCGCCACCTCTTCGCGACCGGAGGCCTCACATCCTTTGAAAACTCCAGAGGTACGCGGAGATCAGTGCCTCCAAAGGAGACGATGCCTGACTCCTCGTGAAACTTGATAGGAGTCCCAGGATTCTTGTGGCACGTGGAAAGGGACCCTTGGTCTTTCGCCTCAGCTGGAGAGGCGTTACAATTGCCCTGCCAAGCCTCGAGGAGAATCCCGAGTTGTCCCTTGCAACTAGGCAGGAGTCCTGACGTCGCTGAAGAAACACGTGGGTGGAAGGGCCATCCCCGTCGTAACTCGAGAATATACCCCAGGTTCCCGCCGCAACTCGAGAAAAACCATGAGACTTCCCCCTCGATGCGAGATGAGGCCCGATTCCCCTGTACTGCGTGCAGAGCAATTCCGTCTTGCACATCACACATGAAAGGAGCCTTGATTTCCTTGATGGCACTCCAGAGAAACCCCAAGAACACTGTTTCAAGGCTAGAGGGATCCTGAGGTCACTGTAGCAACACGAAAGAACTCTGTGGACCAAAAATCAACTCGAAAAGAGAGGTTAGTCCCTGGATTCGTCTCCAGAGGAATACCACCTTACCACAAGCACCTCAAGAGGAGGCTTCTCTCAGCTCTAGGTATGTGAGAGGGACCCTGAGTTTGCGGCCTCAAGTGGAATGGACACCGCGATGCCCTGACGCGAAATAAGGCCGGATATCCCTGCAGTGACTTCAATGCAGGCTCGTCTTGCATCTCCCAGGACGAAAGGATGTCTGAATCCCCTGTGGAAAGCACAGAGAAAGACTGAGTTCCCCACCTCATCGCGACCGATAGCCTCACATCCTTTGAAAACTCCAGAGGTACGCGGAGATCAGTGCCTCCAAAGGAGACGATGCCTGACTCCTCGTGAAACTTGATAGGAGTCCCAGGATTCCTGTGGCACTTGGAAAGGGACACTTGGTCTCCCGCCTCAGCTGGAGAGGCGTCCCAATTGCCCTGCCACGCCTCGAGGAGAATCCCGAGTTGTCCCTCGCAACTAGGCAGGAGTCCTGACGTCGCTGAAGAAACACGTGGGTGGAAGGGCCATCCCCGTCGTAACTCGAGAATATACCCCATGTTCCCGCCGCAACTCGAGAAAAACCATGAGACTTCCCCCTCGCCGCGAGATGAGGCCCGATTCCCCTGCACTGCGTGCAGAGCAATTCCGTGTTGCACATCACACATGAAAGGAGCCTTGATTTCCTTGATGGCACTCCAGAGAAACCCCAAGAACACTGTTTCAAGGCTAGAGGGATCCTGAGGTCACTGTAGCAACACGAAAGAGCTCCGTGGACCAAAAACCAACTCGAGATGAGAGGTTAGTCCCTGGCTTCGACTCCAGAGGAATACCACCTTACCACAAGCACCTCAAGAGGAGGCTTCTTTCAGCTCTAGGTATGTGAGAGGGACCCTGAGTTTGCGGCCTCAAGTGGAATGGACACCGCGATGCCCTGACTCGAAATAAGGCCGGATATCCCTGCAGTGACTGGAATGCAGGCTTGTCTTGCATCTCCCAAGAAGAAAGGGTGTCTGAATCCCCTGTGAAGACCACAGAGAAAGACCTAGTTCCCCACCTCATCGCGACAGGAGGCCTCAAATCCTTTGAAAACTCCAGAGGTATGTGGAGATCAGTGCCTCCAAAGTAGACGATGCCTGACTCCTCGGGAAACTTGATAGGAGACCCAGGATTCCTGTGGCACGTGGAAAGGGACCCTTGGTCTCCCGTCTCAGCTGGAGAGGCGTCCCAATTGCCCTGCAAAGCCTCGAGGAGAATCCCGAGTTGTCCCTCGCAAGTAGGCAGGAGTCCTGACATGGCTGAACACACAGGAGTGTGGAAGGGCCATCCCCGTCGTAACTCGAGAATATACCCCAGGTTCCCGCCGCAACTCGAGAAAAACCATGAGACTTCCCCCTCGCCGCGAGATGAGGCCCGATGCCCCTGCACTGCGTGCAGAGCAATTCCGTGTTGCACATCACACATGAAAGGAGCCTTGATTTCCTTGATGGCACTCCAGAGAAACCCCAAGAACACTGTTTCAAGGCTAGAGTGATTCTGAGGTCACTGTGGCAACACGAAAGAGCTCCGTGGACCAAGAATCAACACGAGATGAGAGGTTAGTCCCTGGCTTCGACTCCTGAGGAATACCACCTTACCACAAGCACCTCAAGAGGAGGCTTCTCTCAGCTCTAGGTATGTGAAAGGGATCCTGAGTTTGCGGCCTCAAATGGAATGGACACCGCGATGCCCTGACTCGAAATAAGGCCGGATATCCCTGCAGTGACTTGAATGCCGGCTCGTCTTGCATCTCCCAAGAAGAAAGGATGTCTGAATCCCCTGTGGAGACCACAGAGAAAGACCTAGTTCGCCACCTCTTCGCGACCGGAGGCCTCACATCCTTTGAAAACTCCAGAGGTACGCGGAGATCAGTGCCTCCAAAGGAGACGATGCCTGACTCCTCGTGAAACTTGATAGGAGTCCCAGGATTCTTGTGGCACGTGGAAAGGGACCCTTGGTCTTTCGCCTCAGCTGGAGAGGCGTTACAATTGCCCTGCCAAGCCTCGAGGAGAATCCCGAGTTGTCCCTTGCAACTAGGCAGGAGTCCTGACGTCGCTGAAGAAACACGTGGGTGGAAGGGCCATCCCCGTCGTAACTCGAGAATATACCCCAGGTTCCCGCCGCAACTCGAGAAAAACCATGAGACTTCCCCCTCGATGCGAGATGAGGCCCGATTCCCCTGTACTGCGTGCAGAGCAATTCCGTCTTGCACATCACACATGAAAGGAGCCTTGATTTCCTTGATGGCACTCCAGAGAAACCCCAAGAACACTGTTTCAAGGCTAGAGGGATCCTGAGGTCACTGTAGCAACACGAAAGAACTCTGTGGACCAAAAATCAACTCGAAAAGAGAGGTTAGTCCCTGGATTCGTCTCCAGAGGAATACCACCTTACCACAAGCACCTCAAGAGGAGGCTTCTCTCAGCTCTAGGTATGTGAGAGGGACCCTGAGTTTGCGGCCTCAAGTGGAATGGACACCGCGATGCCCTGACTCGAAATAAGGCCGGATATCCCTGCAGTGACTTCAATGCAGGCTCGTCTTGCATCTCCCAGGACGAAAGGATGTCTGAATCCCCTGTGGAAAGCACAGAGAAAGACTGAGTTCCCCACCTCATCGCGATCGATAGCCTCACATCCTTTGAAAACTCCAGAGGTACGCGGAGATCAGTGCCTCCAAAGGAGACGATGCCTGACTCCTCGTGAAACTTGATAGGAGTCCCAGGATTCTTGTGGCACGTGGAAAGGGACCCTTGGTCTCCCGCCTCAGCTGGAGAGGCGTTCCAATTGCCGTGCCAAGCCTCGAGGAGAATCCCGAGTTGTCCCTCGCAACTAGGCAGGAGTCCTGACGTGGATGAACAAACACGTGGGTGGAAGGGCCATCCCCGTCGTAACTCGAGAATATACCCCAGGTTCCCGCCGCAACTCGAGAAAAACCATGAGACTTCGCCCTCGATGCGAGATGAGGCCTGATTCCCCTGTACTGCGTGCAGAGCAATTCCGTCTTGCACATCACACATGAAAGGAGCCTTGATTTCCTTGATGGCACTCCAGAGAAACCCCAAGAAAACTGTTTCAAGGATAGAGGGATCCTGAGGTCACTGTAGCAACACGAAAGAACTCTGTGGACCAAAAATCAACTCGAAAAGAGAGGTTAGTCCCTGGATTCGTCTCCAGAGGAATACCACCTTACCACAAGCACCTCAAGAGGAGGCTTCTCTCAGCTCTAGGTATGTGAGAGGGACCCTGAGTTTGCGGCCTCAAGTGGAATGGACACCGCGATGCCCTGACTCGAAATAAGGCCGGATATCCCTGCAGTGACTTCAATGCAGGCTCGTCTTGCATCTCCCAGGACGAAATAATGTCTGAATCCCCTGTTGAAAGCACAGAGAAAGACTGAGTTCCCCACCTCATCGCGACCGATAGCCTCACATCCTTTGAAAACTCCAGAGGTACGCGGAGATCAGTGCCTCCAAAGGAGACGATGCCTGACTCCTCGTGAAACTTGATAGGAGTCCCAGGATTCCTGTGGCACTTGGAAAGGGACACTTGGTCTCCCGCCTCAGCTGGAGAGGCGTCCCAATTGCCCTGCCAAGCCTCGAGGAGAATCCCGAGTTGTCCCTCGCAACTAGGCAGGTGTCCTGACGTCGCTGAAGAAACACGTGGGTGGAAGGGCCATCCCCGTCGTAACTCGAGAATATACCCCAGGTTCCCGCCGCAACTCGAGAAAAACCATGAGAATTCCCCCTCGCCGCGAGATGAGGCCCGATTCCCCTGCACTGCGTGCAGAGCAATTCCGTGTTGCACATCACACATGAAAGGAGCCTTGATTTCCTTGATGGCACTCCAGAGAAACCCCAAGAACACTGTTTCAAGGCTAGAGGGATCCTGAGGTCACTGTAGCAACACGAAAGAGCTCCGTGGACCAAAAATCAACTCGAGATGAGAGGTTAGTCCCTGGCTTCGACTCCAGAGGAATACCACCTTACCACAAGCACCTCAAGAGGAGGCTTCTCTCAGCTCTAGGTATGTGAGAGGGACCCTGAGTTTGCGGCCTCAAGTGGAATGGACACCGCGATGCCCTGACGCGAAATAAGGCTGGATATCCCTGGAGTGACTTGAATGCAGGCTCGTCTTGCATCTCCCAAGATGAAAGGATGTCTGAATCCCCTGTGGAGACCACAGAGAAAGACCTAGTTCCCCACCTCATTGCGACCGGAGGCCTCATTTCCTTTGAAAACTCCAGAGGTACGCGGAGATCAGTGCCTCCAAAGGAGACGATGCCTGACTCCTCCAGAAAGTTGATAGGAGTCCCAGGATTCCTGTGGCACGTGGAAAGGGACCCTTGGTCTCCCGTCTCAGCTGGAGAGGCGTCCCAATTGCCCTGCAAAGCCTCGAGGAGAATCCACAGTTGTCCCTCGCAAGTAGGCAGGAGTCCTGACATGGCTGAACACACACGTGTGTGGAAGGGCCATCCCCGTCGTAACTCGAGAATATACCCCAGGTTCCCGCCGCAACTCGAGAAAAGCCATGAGACTTCCCCCTCGCCGCGAGATGAGGCCCGATTACCCTGCACTGCGTGCAGAGCAATTCCGTGTTGCACATCACACATGAAAGGAGCCTTGATTTCCTTGATGGCACTCCAGAGAAACCCCAAGAACACTGTTTCAAGGCGAGAGGGATCCTGAGGTCACTGTAGCAACACGAAAGAGCTCCGTGGGCCAAAAGTCAACTCGAGATGAGAGGTTAGTCCCTGGCTTCGACTTCAGAGGAATACCACCTTACCACAAGCACCTCAAGAGGAGGCTTCTCTCAGCTCTAGGTATGTGAGAGGGACCCTGAGTTTGCGGCCTCAAGTGGAATGGACACCGCGATGCCCTGACGCGAAATAAGGCCGGATATACCTGCAGTGACTTGAATGCAGGCTCGTCTTGCATCTCCCAGGACGAAATAATGTCTGAATCCCCTGTGGAGACCACAGAGAAACACCTAGTTCCCCACCTCATCGCTACCGGAGGCCTCACATCCTTTGAAAACTCCAGAGGTATGCGGAGATCAGTGCCTCCAAAGGAGACGATGCCTGACTCCTCGTGAAACTTGATAGGAGTCCCAGGATTCTTGTGGCACGTGGAAAGGGACCCTTGGTCTCCCGCCTCAGCTGGAGAGGCGTTCCAATTGCCGTGCCAAGCCTCGAGGAGAATCCCGAGTTGTCCATCGCAACTAGGCAGGAGTCCTGACGTGGCTGAACAAACACGTGTGTGGAAGGGCCATCCCCGTCGTAACTCGAGAATATACCCCAGGTTCCCGCCGCAACTCGAGAAAAACCATGAGACTTCGCGCTCGATGCGAGATGAGGCCCGATTCCCCTGTACTGCGTGCAGAGCAATTCCGTCTTGCACATCACACATGAAAGGAGCCTTGATTTCCTTGATGGCACTCCAGAGAAACCCCAAGAAAACTGTTTCAAGGATAGAGGGATCCTGAGGTCACTGTAGCAACACGAAAGAACTCTGTGGACCAAAAATCAACTCGAAAAGAGAGGTTAGTCCCTGGATTCGTCTCCAGAGGAATACCACCTTACCACAAGCACCTCAAGAGGAGGCTTCTCTCAGCTCTAGGTATGTGAGAGGGACCCTGAGTTTGCGGCCTCAAGTGGAATGGACACCGCGATGCCCTGACTCGAAATAAGGCCGGATATCCCTGCAGTGACTTCAATGCAGGCTCGTCTTGCATCTCCCAGGACGAAAGGATGTCTGAATCCCCTGTGGAAAGCACAGAGAAAGACTGAGTTCCCCACCTCATCGCGACCGATAGCCTCACATCCTTTGAAAACTCCAGAGGTACGCGGAGATCAGTGCCTCCAAAGGAGACGATGCCTGACTCCTCGTGAAACTTGATAGGAGTCCCAGGATTCCTGTGGCACTTGGAAAGGGACACTTGGTCTCCCGCCTCAGCTGGAGAGGCGTCCCAATTGCCCTGCCACGCCTCGAGGAGAATCCCGAGTTGTCCCTCGCAACTAGGCAGGAGTCCTGACGTCGCTGAAGAAACACGTGGGTGGAAGGGCCATCCCCGTCGTAACTCGAGAATATACCCCAGGTTCCCGCCGCAACTCGAGAAAAACCATGAGACTTCCCCCTCGCCGCGAGATGAGGCCCGATTCCCCTGCACTGCGTGCAGAGCAATTCCGTGTTGCACATCACACATGAAAGGAGCCTTGATTTCCTTGATGGCACTCCAGAGAAACCCCAAGAACACTGTTTCAAGGCTAGAGGGATCCTGAGGTCACTGTAGCAACACGAAAGAGCTCCGTGGACCAAAAACCAACTCGAGATGAGAGGTTAGTCCCTGGCTTCGACTCCAGAGGAATACCACCTTACCACAAGCACCTCAAGAGGAGGCTTCTTTCAGCTCTAGGTATGTGAGAGGGACCCTGAGTTTGCGGCCTCAAGTGGAATGGACACCGCGATGCCCTGACTCGAAATAAGCCTGGATATCCCTGCAGTGACTGGAATGCAGGCTTGTCTTGCATCTCCCAAGAAGAAAGGGTGTCTGAATCCCCTGTGAAGACCACAGAGAAAGACCTAGTTCCCCACCTCATCGCGACAGGAGGCCTCAAATCCTTTGAAAACTCCAGAGGTATGTGGAGATCAGTGCCTCCAAAGGAGACGATGCCTGACTCCTCGTGAAACTTGATAGGAGACCCAGGATTCCTGTGGCACGTGGAAAGGGACCCTTGGTCTCCCGTCTCAGCTGGAGAGGCGTCCCAATTGCCCTGCAAAGCCTCGAGGAGAATCCCGAGTTGTCCCTCGCAAGTAGGCAGGAGTCCTGACATGGCTGAACACACAGGAGTGTGGAAGGGCCATCCCCGTCGTAACTCGAGAATATACCCCAGGTTCCCGCCGCAACTCGAGAAAAACCATGAGACTTCCCCCTCGCCGCGAGATGAGGCCCGATTCCCCTGCACTGCGTGCAGAGCAATTCCGTGTTGCACATCACACATGAAAGGAGCCTTGATTTCCTTCATGGCACTCCAGAGAAACCCCAAGAACACTGTTTCAAGGCTAGAGGGATCCTGAGGTCACTGTAGCAACACGAAAGAGCTCCGTGGACCAAAAATCAACTCGAGATGAGAGGTTAGTCCCTGGCTTCGACTCCAGAGGAATACCACCTTACCACAAGCACCTCAAGAGGAGGCTTCTCTCAGCTCTAGGTATGTGAGAGGGACCCTGAGTTTGCGGCCTCAAGTGGAATGGACACCGCGATGCCCTGACTCGAAATAAGGCCGGATATCCCTGCAGTGACTGGAATGCAGGCTCGTCTTGCATCTCCCAAGACGGAAGGGTGTCTGAATCCCCTGTGGAGACCACAGAGAAAGACCTAGTTCCCCACCTCATCGCGACAGGAGGCCTCAAATCCTTTGAAAACTCCAGAGGTATGCGGAGATCAGTGCCTCCAAAGGAGACGATGCCTGACTCCTCGTGAAACTTGATAGGAGACCCAGGATTCCTGTGGCACGTGGAAAGGGACCCTTGGTCTCCCGTCTCAGCTGGAGAGGCGTCCCAATTGCCCTGCAAAGCCTCGAGGAGAATCCCGAGTTGTCCCTCGCAACTAGGCAGGAGTCCTGACGTCGCTGAAGAAACAAGTGGGTGGAAGGGCCATCCCCGTCGTAACTCGAGAATATACCCCAGGTTCCCGCCGCAACTCGAGAAAAACCATGAGACGTCCCCCTCGCCGCGAGATGAGGCCCGATTCCCCTGCACTGCGTGCAGAGCAATTCCGTGTTGCACATCACACATGAAAGGAGCCTTGATTTCCTTCATGGCACTCCAGAGAAACCCCAAGAACACTGTTTCAAGGCTAGAGGGATCCTGAGGTAACTGTAGCAACACTAAAGAGCTCCATGGACCAAGAATCAACACGAGATGAGAGGTTAGTCCCTGGCTTCGACTCCTGAGGAATACCACCTTACCACAAGCACCTCAAGAGGAGGCTTCTCTCAGCTCTAGGTATGTGAGAGGGATCCTGAGTTTGCGGCCTCAAGTGGAATGGACACCGCGATGCCCTGACTCGAAATAAGGCCGTATATCCCTGCAGTGACTTCAATGCAGGCTCGTCTTGCATCTCCCAAGAAGAAAGGATGTCTGAATCTCCTGTGGAAAGCACAGAGAAAGACTTAGTTCCCCACCTCATCGCGACCGATAGCCTCACATCCTTTGAAAACTCCAGAGGTACGCGGAGATCAGTGCCTCCAAAGGAGACGATGCCTGACTCCTCGTGAAACTTGATAGGAGACCCAGGATTCCTGTGGCACGTCGAAAGGGACCCTTGGTCTCCCGTCTCAGCTGGAGAGGCGTCCCAATTGCCCTGCAAAGCCTCGAGGAGAATCCCGAGTTGTCCCTCGCAACTAGGCAGGAGTCCTGACATGGCTGAACACACACGTGTGTGGAAGGGCCATCCCCGTCGTAACTCGAGAATATACCCCAGGTTCCCGCCGCACCTCGAGAAAAACCATGAGACTTCCCCCTCGCCGCGAGATGAGGCCCGATTCCCCTGCACTGCGTGCAGAGCAATTCCGTGTTGCACATTCCACATGAAAGGAGCCTTGATTTCCTTGATGGCACTCCAGAGAAACCCCAAGAACACTGTTTCAAGGCTAGAGGGATCCTGAGGTCACTGTAGCAACACGAAAGAGCTCCGTGGGCCAAAAGTCAACTCGAGATGAGAGGTTAGTCCCTGGCTTCGACTCCAGAGGAATACCACCTTACCACAAGCACCTCAAGAGGAGGCTTCTCTCAGCTCTAGGTATGTGAGAGGGACCCTGAGTTTGCGGCCTCAAGTGGAATGGACACCGCGATGCCCTGACGCGAAATAAGGCCGGATATACCTGCAGTGACTTGAATGCAGGCTCGTCTTGCATCTCCCAAGATGAAAGGATGTCTGAATCCCCTGTGGAGACCACAGAGAAACACCTAGTTCCCCACCTCATCGCTACCGGAGGCCTCACATCCTTTGAAAACTCCAGAGGTACGCGGAGATCAGTGCCTCCAAAGGAGACGATGCCTGACTCCTCGTGAAACTTGATAGGAGTCCCAGGATTCTTGTGGCACGTGGAAAGGGACCCTTGGTCTCCCGCCTCAGCTGGAGAGGCGTTCCAATTGCCGTGCCAAGCCTCGAGGAGAATCCCGAGTTGTCCATCGCAACTAGGCAGGAGTCCTGACGTGGCTGAACAAACACGTGTGTGGAAGGGCCATCCCCGTCGTAACTCGAGAATATACCCCAGGTTCCCGCCGCAACTCGAGAAAAACCATGAGACTTCCCCCTCGCCGCGAGATGAGGCCCGATTCCCCTGCACTGCGTGCAGAGCAATTCCGTGTTGCACATCACACATGAAAGGAGCCTTGATTTCCTTAATGGCACTCCAGAGAAACCCCAAGAACACTGTTTCAAGGCTAGAGGGATCCTGAGGTCACTGTAGCAACACGAAAGAGCTCCGTGGACCAAAAACCAACTCGAGATGAGAGGTTAGTCCCTGGCTTCGACTCCAGAGGAATACCACCTTACCACAAGCACCTCAAGAGGAGGCTTCTTTGAGCTCTAGGTATGTGAGAGGGACCCTGAGTTTGCGGCCTCAAGTGGAATGGACACCGCGATGCCCTGACTCGAAATAAGGCCGGATATCCCTGCAGTGACTGGAATGCAGGCTTGTCTTGCATCTCCCAAGAAGAAAGGGTGTCTGAATCCCCTGTGAAGACCACAGAGAAAGACCTAGTTCCCCACCTCATCGCGACAGGAGGCCTCAAATCCTTTGAAAACTCCAGAGGTATGTGGAGATCAGTGCCTCCAAAGTAGACGATGCCTGACTCCTCGTGAAACTTGATAGGAGACCCAGGATTCCTGTGGCACGTGGAAAGGGACCCTTGGTCTCCCGTCTCAGCTGGAGAGGCGTCCCAATTGCCCTGCAAAGCCTCGAGGAGAATCCCGAGTTGTCCCTCGCAAGTAGGCAGGAGTCCTGACATGGCTGAACACACAGGAGTGTGGAAGGGCCATCCCCGTCGTAACTCGAGAATATACCCCAGGTTCCCGCCGCAACTCGAGAAAAACCATGAGACTTCCCCCTCGCCGCGAGATGAGGCCCGATGCCCCTGCACTGCGTGCAGAGCAATTCCGTGTTGCACATCACACATGAAAGGAGCCTTGATTTCCTTGATGGCACTCCAGAGAAACCCCAAGAACACTGTTTCAAGGCTAGAGTGATTCTGAGGTCACTGTGGCAACACGAAAGAGCTCCGTGGACCAAGAATCAACACGAGATGAGAGGTTAGTCCCTGGCTTCGACTCCTGAGGAATACCACCTTACCACAAGCACCTCAAGAGGAGGCTTCTCTCAGCTCTAGGTATGTGAAAGGGATCCTGAGTTTGCGGCCTCAAATGGAATGGACACCGCGATGCCCTGACTCGAAATAAGGCCGGATATCCCTGCAGTGACTTGAATGCCGGCTCGTCTTGCATCTCCCAAGAAGAAAGGATGTCTGAATCCCCTGTGGAGACCACAGAGAAAGACCTAGTTCGCCACCTCTTCGCGACCGGAGGCCTCACATCCTTTGAAAACTCCAGAGGTACGCGGAGATCAGTGCCTCCAAAGGAGACGATGCCTGACTCCTCGTGAAACTTGATAGGAGTCCCAGGATTCTTGTGGCACGTGGAAAGGGACCCTTGGTCTTTCGCCTCAGCTGGAGAGGCGTTACAATTGCCCTGCCAAGCCTCGAGGAGAATCCCGAGTTGTCCCTTGCAACTAGGCAGGAGTCCTGACGTCGCTGAAGAAACACGTGGGTGGAAGGGCCATCCCCGTCGTAACTCGAGAATATACCCCAGGTTCCCGCCGCAACTCGAGAAAAACCATGAGACTTCCCCCTCGATGCGAGATGAGGCCCGATTCCCCTGTACTGCGTGCAGAGCAATTCCGTCTTGCACATCACACATGAAAGGAGCCTTGATTTCCTTGATGGCACTCCAGAGAAACCCCAAGAACACTGTTTCAAGGCTAGAGGGATCCTGAGGTCACTGTAGCAACACGAAAGAACTCTGTGGACCAAAAATCAACTCGAAAAGAGAGGTTAGTCCCTGGATTCGTCTCCAGAGGAATACCACCTTACCACAAGCACCTCAAGAGGAGGCTTCTCTCAGCTCTAGGTATGTGAGAGGGACCCTGAGTTTGCGGCCTCAAGTGGAATGGACACCGCGATGCCCTGACGCGAAATAAGGCCGGATATCCCTGCAGTGACTTCAATGCAGGCTCGTCTTGCATCTCCCAGGACGAAAGGATGTCTGAATCCCCTGTGGAAAGCACAGAGAAAGACTGAGTTCCCCACCTCATCGCGACCGATAGCCTCACATCCTTTGAAAACTCCAGAGGTACGCGGAGATCAGTGCCTCCAAAGGAGACGATGCCTGACTCCTCGTGAAACTTGATAGGAGTCCCAGGATTCCTGTGGCACTTGGAAAGGGACACTTGGTCTCCCGCCTCAGCTGGAGAGGCGTCCCAATTGCCCTGCCACGCCTCGAGGAGAATGCCGAGTTGTCCCTCGCAACTAGGCAGGAGTCCTGACGTCGCTGAAGAAACACGTGGGTGGAAGGGCCATCCCCGTCGTAACTCGAGAATATACCCCAGGTTCCCGCCGCAACTCGAGAAAAACCATGAGACTTCCCCCTCGCCGCGAGATGAGGCCCGATTCCCCTGCACTGCGTGCAGAGCAATTCCGTGTTGCACATCACACATGAAAGGAGCCTTGATTTCCTTGATGGCACTCCA
This sequence comes from Cervus elaphus, assembly GCF_910594005.1. Classification (NCBI taxonomy): domain Eukaryota; kingdom Metazoa; phylum Chordata; class Mammalia; order Artiodactyla; family Cervidae; genus Cervus; species Cervus elaphus. Next base: position 113,921,709 of record NC_057833.1, read on the forward strand.
GAGAAACCCCAAGAACACTGTTTCAAGGCTAGAGGGATCCTGAGGTCACTGTAGCAACACGAAAGAGCTCCGTGGACCAAAAACCAACTCGAGATGAGAGGTTAGTCCCTGGCTTCGACTCCAGAGGAATACCACCTTACCACAAGCACCTCAAGAGGAGGCTTCTTTCAGCTCTAGGTATGTGAGAGGGACCCTGAGTTTGCGGCCTCAAGTGGAATGGACACCGCGATGCCCTGACTCGAAATAAGGCCGGATATCCCTGCAGTGACTGGAATGCAGGCTTGTCTTGCATCTCCCAAGAAGAAAGGGTGTCTGAATCCCCTGTGAAGACCACAGAGAAAGACCTAGTTCCCCACCTCATCGCGACAGGAGGCCTCAAATCCTTTGAAAACTCCAGAGGTATGTGGAGATCAGTGCCTCCAAAGTAGACGATGCCTGACTCCTCGGGAAACTTGATAGGAGACCCAGGATTCCTGTGGCACGTGGAAAGGGACCCTTGGTCTCCCGTCTCAGCTGGAGAGGCGTCCCAATTGCCCTGCAAAGCCTCGAGGAGAATCCCGAGTTGTCCCTCGCAAGTAGGCAGGAGTCCTGACATGGCTGAACACACAGGAGTGTGGAAGGGCCATCCCCGTCGTAACTCGAGAATATACCCCAGGTTCCCGCCGCAACTCGAGAAAAACCATGAGACTTCCCCCTCGCCGCGAGATGAGGCCCGATGCCCCTGCACTGCGTGCAGAGCAATTCCGTGTTGCACATCACACATGAAAGGAGCCTTGATTTCCTTGATGGCACTCCAGAGAAACCCCAAGAACACTGTTTCAAGGCTAGAGTGATTCTGAGGTCACTGTGGCAACACGAAAGAGCTCCGTGGACCAAGAATCAACACGAGATGAGAGGTTAGTCCCTGGCTTCGACTCCTGAGGAATACCACCTTACCACAAGCACCTCAAGAGGAGGCTTCTCTCAGCTCTAGGTATGTGAAAGGGATCCTGAGTTTGCGGCCTCAAATGGAATGGACACCGCGATGCCCTGACTCGAAATAAGGCCGGATATCCCTGCAGTGACTTGAATGCCGGCTCGTCTTGCATCTCCCAAGAAGAAAGGATGTCTGAATCCCCTGTGGAGACCACAGAGAAAGACCTAGTTCGCCACCTCTTCGCGACCGGAGGCCTCACATCCTTTGAAAACTCCAGAGGTACGCGGAGATCAGTGCCTCCAAAGGAGACGATGCCTGACTCCTCGTGAAACTTGATAGGAGTCCCAGGATTCTTGTGGCACGTGGAAAGGGACCCTTGGTCTTTCGCCTCAGCTGGAGAGGCGTTACAATTGCCCTGCCAAGCCTCGAGGAGAATCCCGAGTTGTCCCTTGCAACTAGGCAGGAGTCCTGACGTCGCTGAAGAAACACGTGGGTGGAAGGGCCATCCCCGTCGTAACTCGAGAATATACCCCAGGTTCCCGCCGCAACTCGAGAAAAACCATGAGACTTCCCCCTCGATGCGAGATGAGGCCCGATTCCCCTGTACTGCGTGCAGAGCAATTCCGTCTGGCACATCACACATGAAAGGAGCCTTGATTTCCTTGATGGCACTCCAGAGAAACCCCAAGAACACTGTTTCAAGGCTAGAGGGATCCTGAGGTCACTGTAGCAACACGAAAGAACTCTGTGGACCAAAAATCAACTCGAAAAGAGAGGTTAGTCCCTGGATTCGTCTCCAGAGGAATACCACCTTACCACAAGCACCTCAAGAGGAGGCTTCTCTCAGCTCTAGGTATGTGAGAGGGACCCTGAGTTTGCGGCCTCAAGTGGAATGGACACCGCGATGCCCTGACTCGAAATAAGGCCGGATATCCCTGCAGTGACTTCAATGCAGGCTCGTCTTGCATCTCCCAGGACGAAAGGATGTCTGAATCCCCTGTGGAAAGCACAGAGAAAGACTGAGTTCCCCACCTCATCGCGATCGATAGCCTCACATCCTTTGAAAACTCCAGAGGTACGCGGAGATCAGTGCCTCCAAAGGAGACGATGCCTGACTCCTCGTGAAACTTGATAGGAGTCCCAGGATTCTTGTGGCACGTGGAAAGGGACCCTTGGTCTCCCGCCTCAGCTGGAGAGGCGTTCCAATTGCCGTGCCAAGCCTCGAGGAGAATCCCGAGTTGTCCCTCGCAACTAGGCAGGAGTCCTGACGTGGATGAACAAACACGTGGGTGGAAGGGCCATCCCCGTCGTAACTCGAGAATATACCCCAGGTTCCCGCCGCAACTCGAGAAAAACCATGAGACTTCGCCCTCGATGCGAGATGAGGCCTGATTCCCCTGTACTGCGTGCAGAGCAATTCCGTCTTGCACATCACACATGAAAGGAGCCTTGATTTCCTTGATGGCACTCCAGAGAAACCCCAAGAAAACTGTTTCAAGGATAGAGGGATCCTGAGGTCACTGTAGCAACACGAAAGAACTCTGTGGACCAAAAATCAACTCGAAAAGAGAGGTTAGTCCCTGGCTTCGTCTCCAGAGGAATACCACTTTACCACAAGCACCTCAAGAGGAGGCTTCTCTCAGCTCTAGGTATGTGAGAGGGACCCTGAGTTTGCGGCCTCAAGTGGAATGGACACCGCGATGCCCTGACTCGAAATAAGGCCGGATATCCCTGCAGTGACTTCAATGCAGGCTCGTCTTGCATCTCCCAGGACGAAATAATGTCTGAATCCCCTGTTGAAAGCACAGAGAAAGACTGAGTTCCCCACCTCATCGCGACCGATAGCCTCACATCCTTTGAAAACTCCAGAGGTACGCGGAGATCAGTGCCTCCAAAGGAGACGATGCCTGACTCCTCGTGAAACTTGATAGGAGTCCCAGGATTCCTGTGGCACTTGGAAAGGGACACTTGGTCTCCCGCCTCAGCTGGAGAGGCGTCCCAATTGCCCTGCCAAGCCTCGAGGAGAATCCCGAGTTGTCCCTCGCAACTAGGCAGGTGTCCTGACGTCGCTGAAGAAACACGTGGGTGGAAGGGCCATCCCCGTCGTAACTCGAGAATATACCCCAGGTTCCCGCCGCAACTCGAGAAAAACCATGAGAATTCCCCCTCGCCGCGAGATGAGGCCCGATTCCCCTGCACTGCGTGCAGAGCAATTCCGTGTTGCACATCACACATGAAAGGAGCCTTGATTTCCTTGATGGCACTCCAGAGAAACCCCAAGAACACTGTTTCCAGGCTAGAGGGATCCTGAGGTCACTGTAGCAACACGAAAGAGCTCCGTGGACCAAAAATCAACTCGAGATGAGAGGTTAGTCCCTGGCTTCGACTCCAGAGGAATACCACCTTACCACAAGCACCTCAAGAGGAGGCTTCTCTCAGCTCTAGGTATGTGAGAGGGACCCTGAGTTTGCGGCCTCAAGTGGAATGGACACCGCGATGCCCTGACGCGAAATAAGGCTGGATATCCCTGGAGTGACTTGAATGCAGGCTCGTCTTGCATCTCCCAAGATGAAAGGATGTCTGAATCCCCTGTGGAGACCACAGAGAAAGACCTAGTTCCCCACCTCATTGCGACCGGAGGCCTCATTTCCTTTGAAAACTCCAGAGGTACGCGGAGATCAGTGCCTCCAAAGGAGACGATGCCTGACTCCTCCAGAAAGTTGATAGGAGTCCCAGGATTCCTGTGGCACGTGGAAAGGGACCCTTGGTCTCCCGCCTCAGCTGGAGAGGCGTCCCAATTGCCTTGCCAAGCCTCGAAGAGAATCCCGAGTTGTGTCTCGCAACTAGGCAAGAGTCCTGACGTGGCTGAACAAACACGTGTGTGGAACGGCCATCCCCGTCGTAACTCGAGAATATACCCCAGGTTCCCGCCGCAACTCGAGAAAAACCATGAGACTTCCCCCTCGCCGCGAGATGAGGCCCGATTCCCCTGCACTGCGTGCAGAGCAATTCTGTGTTGCACATCACACATGAAAGGAGCCTTGATTTCCTTCATGGCACTCCAGAGAAACCCCAAGAACACTGTTTCAAGGCTAGAGGGATCCTGAGGTCACTGTAGCAACACGAAAGAGCTCCGTGGACCAAAAATCAACTCGAGATGAGAGGTTAGTCCCTGGCTTCGACTCCAGAGGAATACCACCTTACCACAAGCACCTCAAGAGGAGGCTTCTCTCAGCTCTAGGTATGTGAGAGGGACCCTGAGTTTGCGGCCTCAAGTGGAATGGACACCGCGATGCCCTGACTCGAAATAAGGCCGGATATCCCTGCAGTGACTGGAATGCAGGCTCGTCTTGCATCTCCCAAGACGGAAGGGTGTCTGAATCCCCTGTGGAGACCACAGAGAAAGACCTAGTTCCCCACCTCATCGCGACAGGAGGCCTCAAATCCTTTGAAAACTCCAGAGGTACGCGGAGATCAGTGCCTCCAAAGGAGACGATGCCTGACTCCTCGTGAAACTTGATAGGAGACCCAGGATTCCTGTGGCACGTGGAAAGGGACCCTTGGTCTCCCGTCTCAGCTGGAGAGGCGTCCCAATTGCCCTGCAAAGCCTCGAGGAGAATCCCGAGTTGTCCCTCGCAACTAGGCAGGAGTCCTGACATGGCTGAACACACACGTGTGTGGAAGGGCCATCCCCGTCGTAACTCGAGAATATACCCCAGGTTCCCGCCGCAACTCGAGAAAAACCATGAGACTTCCCCCTCGCCGCGAGATGAGGCCCGATTCCCCTGCACTGCGTGCAGAGCAATTCCGTGTTGCACATCACACATGAAATGAGCCTTGATTTCCTTGATGGCACTCCAGAGAAACCCCAAGAACACTGTTTCAAGGCTAGAGGGATCCTGAGGTCACTGTAGCAACACGAAAGAGCTCCGTGGACCAAAAATCAACTCGAGATGAGAGGTTAGTCCCTGGCTTCGACTCCAGAGGAATACCACCTTACCACAAGCACCTCAAGAGGAGGCTTCTCTCAGCTCTAGGTATGTGAGAGGGACCCTGAGTTTGCGGCCTCAAGTGGAATGGACACCGCGATGCCCTGACTCGAAATAAGGCCGGATATCCCTGCATTGACTTGAATGCAGGCTCGTCTTGCATCTCCCAAGATGAAAGGATGTCTGAATCCCCTGTGGAGACCACAGAGAAAGAGCTTGTTCCCCACCTCATCGCGACCGGAGGCCTCACATCCTTTGAAAACTCCAGAGGTACGCGGAGATCAGTGCCTCCAAAGGAGACGATGCCTGACTCCTCGTGAAACTTGATAGGAGTCCCAGGATTCTTGTGGCACGTGGAAAGGGACCCTTGGTCTCCCGCCTCAGCTGGAGAGGCGTTCCAATTGCCCTGCCAAGCCTCGAGGAGAATCCCGAGTTTTCCCTCGCAACTAGGCAGGAGTCCTGACGTGGCTGAACAAACACGTGGGTGGAAGGGCCATCCCCGTCGTAACTCGAGAATATACCCCAGGTTCCCGCCGCAACTCGAGAAAAACCATGAGACTTCCCCCTCGATGCGAGATGAGGCCCGATTCCCCTCTACTGCGTGCAGAGCAATTCCGTCTTGCACATCACACATGAAAGGAGCCTTGATTTCCTTGATGGCACTCCAGAGAAACCCCAAGAACACTGTTTCAAGGATAGAGGGATCCTGAGGTCACTGTAGCAACAAGAAAGAACTCTGTGGACCAAAAATCAACTCGAAAAGAGAGGTTAGTCCCTGGATTCGTCTCCAGAGGAATACCACCTTACCACAAGCACCTCAAGAGGAGGCTTCTCTCAGCTCTAGGTATGTAAGAGGGACCCTGAGTTTGCGGCCTCAAGTGGAATGGACACCGCGATGCCCTGACTCGAAATAAGGCCGGATATCCCTGCAGTGACTTCAATGCAGGCTCGTCTTGCATCTCCCAAGACGAAAGGATGTCTGAATCCCCTGTGGAAAGCACAGAGAAAGAATTAGTTCCCCACCTCATCGCGACAGGAGGCCTCAAATCCTTTGAAAACTCCAGAGGTATGCAGAGATCAGTGCCTGCAAAGAAGACGATGCCTGACTCCTCGTGAAACTTGATAGGAGACCCAGGATTCCTGTGGCACGTCGAAAGGGACCCTTGGTCTCCCGTCTCAGCTGGAGAGGCGTCCCAAATGCCCTGCAAAGCCTCGAGGAGAATCCCGAGTTGTCCCTCGCAACTAGGCAGGAGTCCTGACATGACTGAACACACACGTGTGTGGAAGGGCCATCCCCGTCGTAACTCGAGAATATACCCCAGGTTCCCGCCGCAACTCGAGAAAAACCATGAGACTTCCCCCTCGCCGCGAGATGAGGCCCGATTCCCCTGCACTGCGTGCAGAGCAATTCCGTGTTGCACATCACACATGAAAGGAGCCTTGCTTTCCTTAATGGCACTCCAGAGAAACCCCAAGAACACTGTTTCAAGGCTAGAGGGGTCCTGAGGTCACTGTAGCAACACGAAAGAGCTCCGTGGACCAAGAATCAACACGAGATGAGAGGTTAGTCCCTGGCTTCGACTCCTGAGGAATACGACCTTACCACAAGCGCCTCAAGAGGAGGCTTCTCTCAGCTCTAGGTATGTGAGAGGGATCCTGAGTTTGCGGCCTCAAGTGGAATGGACACCGCGATGCCCTGACTCGAAATAAGGCCGGATATCCCTGCAGTGACTTGAATGCAGGCTCGTCTTGCATCTCCCAAGAAGAAAGGATGTCTGAATCCCCTGTGGAGACCACAGAGAAACACCTAGTTCCACACCTCATCGCGACCGGAGGCCTCACATCCTTTGAAAACTCCAGAGGTACGCGGAGATCAGTGCCTCCAAAGGAGACAATGCCTGACTCCTCGTGAAACTTGATAGGAGTCCCAGGATTCTTGTGGCACGTGGAGAGGGACCCTTGGTCTCCCGCCTCAGCTGGAGAGGCGTTTCAATTGCCCTGCCAAGCCTCGAGGAGAATCCCGAGTTGTCCCTCGCAACTAGGCAGGAGTCCTGACGTGGCTGAACAAACACGTGGGTGGAAGGGCCATCCCCGTCGTAACTCGAGAATATACCCCAGGTTCCCGCCGCAACTCGAGAAAAACCATTAGACTTCCCCCTCGATGCGAGATGAGGCCCGATTCCCCTGAACTGCGTGCAGAGCAATTCCGTGTTGCACATCACACATGAAAGGAGCCTTGATTTCCTTGATGGCACTCCAGAGAAACCCCAAGAACTCTGTTTCAAGGCTAGAGGGATCCTGAGGTCACTGTAGCAACACGAAAGAGCTCTGTGGACCAAGAATCAACACGAGATGAGAGGTTAGTCCCTGGTTTCGACTCCAGAGGAATACCACCTTACCACAAGCACCTCAAGAGGAGGCTTCTATCAGCTCTAGGTATGTGAGAGGGACCCTGAGTTTGCGGCCTCAAGTGGAATGGACACCGCGATGCCCTGACGCGAAATAAGGCCGGATATCCCAGCAGTGACTGGAATGCAGGCTCGTCTTGCATCTCTCAAGACAAAAGGTTGTCTGAATCCCCTGTGGAGACCACAGAGAAAGACCTAGTTCCCCACCTCATCGCGACAGGAGGCCTCACATCCTTTGAAAACTCCAGAGGTATGCGGGGATCAGTGCCTCCAAAGGAGACGATGCCTGACTCCTCGTGAAACTTGATAGGAGTCCCAGGATTCTTGTGGCACGTGGAAAGGGACCCTTGGTCTCCCGTCTCAGCTGGAGAGGCGTCCCAGTTGCCCTGCCAAGCCTCGAGGAGAATCCCGAGTTGTCCCTCGCAACTAGGCAGGAGTCCTGACGTGGCTGAAAAAACACCTGGGTGAAAGGGCCATCCCCATCGTAACTCGAGAATATACCCCAGGTTCCCGCCGCAACTCGAGAAAAACCATGAGACTTCCCCCTCGATGCGAGATGAGGCCCGATTCCCCTGTACTTTGTGCAGAGCAATTCCGTCTTGCACATCACACATGAAAGGAGCCTTGATTTCCTTGATGGCACTCCAGAGAAACCCCAAGAACACTGTTTCAAGGATAGAGGGATCCTGAGGTCACTGTAGCAACACGAAAGAACTCTGTGGACCAAAAATCAACTCGAAAAGAGAGGTTAGTCCCTGGATTCGTCTCCAGAGGAATACCACCTTACCACAAGCACCTCAAGAGGAGGCTTCTCTCAGCTCTAGGTATGTGAGAGGGACCCTGAGTTTGCGGCCTCAAGTGGAATGGACACCGCGATGCCCTGACTCGAAATAAGGCCGGATATCCCTGCAGTGACTTCAATGCAGGCTCGTCTTGCATCTCCCAGGACGAAAGGATGTCTGAATCCCCTGTGGAAAGCACAGAGAAAGACTTAGTTCCCCACCTCATCGCGACCGATAGCCTCGCATCCTTTGAAAACTCCAGAGGTACGCGGAGATCAGTGCCTCCAAAGGAGACGATGCCTGACTCCTCGTGAAACTTGATAGGAGTCCCAGGATTCCTGTGGCACTTGGAAAGGGACACTTAGTCTCCCGCCTCAGCTGGAGAGGCGTCCCAATTGCCCTGCCAAGCCTCGAGGAGAATCCAGAGTTGTCCCTCCCAACTAGGCAGGAGTCCTGACGTCGCTGAAGAAACACGTGGGTGGAAGGGCCATCCCCGTCGTAACTCGAGAATATACCCCAGGTTCCCGCCGCAACTCGAGAAAAACCATGAGACTTCCCCCTCGCTGCGAGATGAGGCCCGATTCCCCTGCACTGCGTGCAGAGCAATTCCGTGTTGCACATCACACATGAAAGGAGCCTTGATTTCCTTGATGGCACTCCAGAGAAACCCCAAGAACACTGTTTCAAGGCTAGAGGGATCCTGAGGTCACTGTAGCAAAACGAAAGAGCTCCGTGGGCCAAAAATCAACTTGAGATGAGAGGTTAGTCCCTGGCTTCGACTCCTGAGGAATACCACCTTACCACAAGCACCTCAAGAGGAGGCTTCTCTCAGCTCTAGGTATTTGAGAGGGACCCTGAGTTTGCGGCCTCAAGTGGAATGGACACCGCGATGCCCTGACGCGAAATAAGGCCGGATATCCCTGCAGTGACTTGAATGCAGGCTCGTCTTGCATCTCCCAAGATGAAAGGAGGTCTGAATCCCCTGTGGAGACCACAGAGAAAGAACTAGTTCCCCACCTCATCGCGACCGGAGGCCTCACATCCTTTGAAAACTCCAGAGGTACGCGGAGATCAGTGCCTCCAAAGGAGACGATGCCTGACTCCTCGTGAAACTTGATAGGAGTCCCAGGATTCCTGTGGCACGTGGAAAGGGACCCTTGGTCTCCCGCCTCAGCTGGAGAGGCGTCCCAATTGCCCTGCCAAGCCTCGAGGAGAATCCCGAGTTGTGTCTCGCAACTAGGCAAGAGTCCTGACGTGGCTGAACACACACGTGTGTGGAAGGGCCATCCCCGTCGTAACTCGAGAATATACCCCAGGTTCCCGCCGCAACTCGAGAAAAACCATGAGACTTCCCCCTCGCCGCGAGATGAGGCCCGATTCCCCTGCACTGTGTGCAGAGCAATTCTGTGTTGCACATCACACAGGAAAGGAGCCTTGATTTCCTTGATGGCACTCCAGAGAAACCCCAAGAACACTGTTTCAAGGCTAGAGGGATCCTGAGGTCACTGTAGCAACACGGAAGAGCTCTGTGGACCAAGAATCAACACGAGATGAGAGGTTAGTCCCTGGCTTCGACTCCTGAGGAATACCACCTTACCACAAGCACCTCAAGAGGAGGCTTCTATCAGCTCTAGGTATGTGAGAGGGATCCTGAGTTTGCGGCCTCAAGTGGAATGTACACCGCGATGCCCTGACTCGAAATAAGGCCGGATATCCCTGCAGTGACTTGAATGCAGGCTCGTCTTGCATCTCCCAAGAAGAAAGGATGTCTGAATCCCCTGTGGAGACCACAGAGAAACACCTAGTTCCCCAGCTCATCGCGACCGGAGGCCTCACATCCTTTGAAAACTCCAGAGGTACGCGGAGATCAGTGCCTCCAAAGGAGACGATGCCTGACTCCTCGTGAAACTTGATAGGAGTCCCAGGATTCTTGTGGCACGTGGAAAGGGACCCTTGGTCTCCCGCCTCAGCTGGAGAGGCGTTCCAATTGCCCTGCCAAGCCTCGAGGAGAATCCCGAGTTGTCCCTCGCAACTAGGCAGGAGTCCTGACGTGGCTGAACAAACACGTGTGTGGAAGGGCCGTCCCCGTCGTAACTCGAGAATATACCCCAGGTTCCCGCCGCAACTCGAGAAAAACCATGAGACTTCCCCCTCGCCGCGAGATGAGGCCCGATTCCCCTGTACTGCGTGCAGAGCAATTCCGTCTTGCACATCACACATGAAAGGAGCCTTGATTTCCTTGATGGCACTCCAGAGAAACCCCAAGAACACTGTTTCAAGGCTAGAGGGATCCTGAGGTCACTGTAGCAACACGAAAGAGCTCCGTGGGCCAAAAATCAACTCGAGATGAGAGGTTAGTCCCTGGCTTCGACTCCAGAGGAATACCACCTTACCACAAGCACCTCAAGAGGAGGCTTCTCTCAGCTCTAGGTATGTGAGAGGGACCCTGATTTTGCGGCCTCAAGTGGAATGGACACCGCGATGCCCTGACGCGAAATAAGGCTGGATATCCCTGCAGTGACTTGAATGCAGGCTCGTCTTGCATCTCCCAAGATGAAAGGATGTCTGAATCCCCTGTGGAGACCACAGAGAAAGACCTAGTTCCCCACCTCATCGCGACCGATAGCCTCACATCCTTTGAAAACTCCAGAGGTACGCGGAGATCAGTGCCTCCAAAGGAGACGATGCCTGACTCCTCGTGAAACTTGATAGGAGTCCCAGGATTCCTGTGGCACGTGGAAAGGGACACTTGGTCTCCCGCCTCAGCTGGAGAGGCGTCCCAATTGCCTTGCCATGCCTCGAGGAGAATCCCGAGTTGTGTCTCGCAACTAGGCAGGAGTCCTGACATGGCTGAACACACACGTGTGTGGAAGGGCCATCCCCGTCGTAACTCGAGAATATACCCCAGGTTCCCGCCGCAACTCGAGAAAAACCATGAGACTTCCCCCTCGATGCGAGATGAGGCCCGATTCCCCTGCACTGCGTGCAGAGCAATTCCGTGTTGCACATCACACATGAAAGGAGCCTTGATTTCCTTGATGGCACTCCAGAGAAACCCCAAGAACACTGTTTCAAGGCTAGAGGGATCCTGAGGTCACTGTAGCAACACGAAAGAGCTCCGTGGACCAAGAATCAACACGAGATGAGAGGTTAGTCCCTGGCTTCGACTCCAGAGGAATACCACCTTACCACAAGCACCTCAAGAGGAGGCTTCTCTCAGCTCTAGGTATGTGAGAGGGACCCTGAGTTTGCGGCCTCAAGTGGAATGGACACCGCGATGCCCTGACGCAAAATAAGGCCGGATATCCCTGCAGTGACTTCAATGCAGGCTCGTCTTGCATCTCCCAGGACGAAAGGATGTCTGAATCCCCTGTGGAAAGCACAGAGAAAGACTTAGTTCCCCACCTCATCGCGACCGATAGCCTCACATCCTTTGAAAACTCCAGAGGTACGCGGAGATCAGTGCCTCCAAAGGAGACGATGCCTGACTCCTCGTGAAACTTGATAGGAGTCCCAGGATTCCTGTGGCACTTGGAAAGGGACACTTGGTCTCCCGCCTCAGCTGGAGAGGCGTCCCAATTGCCCTGCCAAGCCTCGAGGAGAATCCCGAGTTGTGTCTCGCAACTAGGCAAGAGTCCTGACGTGGCTGAACACACACGTGTGTGGAAGGGCCATCCCCGTCGTAACTCGAGAATATACCCTAGGTTCCCGTCGCAACTCGAGAAAAACCATGAGACTTCCCCCTCGCCGCGAGATGAGGCCCGATTCCCCTGCACTGCGTGCAGAGCAATTCCGTGTTGCACATCACACATGAAAGGAGCCTTGATTTCCTTGATGGCACTCCAGAGAAACCCCAAGAACACTGTTTCAAGGCTAGAGGGATCCTGAGGTCACTGTAGCAACACGAAAGAGCTCCGTGGACCAAGAATCAACACAAGATGAGAGGTTAGTCCCTGGCTTCGACTCCTGAGGAATAGCACCTTACCACAAGCACCTCAAGAGGAGGCTTCTCTCAGCTCTAGGTATGTGAGAGGGACCCTGAGTTTGCGGCCTCAAGTGGAATGGACACCGCGATGCCCTGACTCGAAATAAGGCTGGATATCCCTGCAGTGACTTCAATGCAGGCTCGTCTTGCATCTCCCAAAAAGAAAGGATGTCTGAATCCCCTGTGGAGACCACAGAGAAAGACCTAGTTCCCCACCTCATCGCGACCGGAGGCCTCACATCCTTTGAAAACTCCAGAGGTACGCGGAGATCAGTGCCTCCAAAGGAGACGATGCCTGACTCCTCGTGAAACTTGATAGGAGTACCAGGATTCTTGTGGCACGTGGAAAGGGACCCTTGGTCTCCCGCCTCAGCTGGAGAGGCGTTCCAATTGCCCTGCAAAGCCTCGAGGAGAATACCGAGTTGTCCCTCGCAACTAGGCAGGAGTCCTGACGTCGCTGAACAAACACGTGTGTGGAAGGGCCATCCCCGTCGTAACTCGAGAATATACCCCAGGTTCCCGCCGCAACTCGAGAAAAACCATGAGACTTCCCCTCGATGCGAGATGAGGCCCGATTCCCCTGTACTGCGTGCAGAGCAATTCCGTCTTGCACATCACACATGAAAGGAGCCTTGATTTCCTTGATGGCACTCCAGAGAAACCCCAAGAACACTGTTTCAAGGCTAGAGGGATCCTGAGGTCACTGTAGCAACACGAAAGAACTCTGTGGACCAAAAATCAACTCGAAAAGAGAGGTTAGTCCCTGGATTCGTCTCCAGAGGAATACGACCTTACCACAAGCACCTCGAGAGGAGGCTTCTCTCAGCTCTAGGTATGTGAGAGGGACCCTGAGTTTGCGGCCTCAAGTGGAATGGACACCGCGATGCCCTGACTCGAAATAAGGCCGGATATCCCTGCAGTGACTTCAATGCAGGCTCGTCTTGCATCTCCCAAGACGAAAGGATGTCTGAATCCCCTGTGGAAAGCACAGAGAAAGACTTAGTTACCCACCTCATCGCGACCGGAGGCCTCACATCCTTTGAAAACTCCAGAGTTACGCGGAGATCAGTGCCTCCAAAGGAGACGATGCCTGACTCCTCGTGAAACTTGATAGGAGTCCCAGGATTTCTGTGGCACTTGGAAAGGGACACTTGGTCTCCCGCCTCAGCTGGAGAGGCGTCCCAATTGCCTTGCCAAGCCTCGAGGAGAATCCAGAGTTGTCCCTCGCAACTAGGCAGGAGTCCTGACGTCGCTGAAGAAACACGTGGGTGGAAGGGCCATCCCCGTCGTAACTCGAGAATATACCCCAGGTTCCCGCCGCAACTCTAGAAAAACCATGAGACTTCCCCCTCGATGCGAGATGAGGCCCGATTCCCCTGCACTGCGTGCAGAGCAATTCCGTGTTGCACATCACACATGAAAGGAGCCTTGATTTCCTTGATGGCACTCCAGAGAAACCCCAAGAACACTGTTTCAAGGCTAGAGGGATCCTGAGGTCACTGTAGCAACACGAAAGAGCTCTGTGGGCCAAAAATCAACTCGAGATGAGAGGTTAGTGCCTGGCTTCGACTCCAGAGGAATACCACCTTACCACAAGCACCTCAAGAGGAGGCTTCTCTCAGGTCTAGGTATGTGAGAGGGACCCTGAGTTTGCGGACTCAAGTGGAATGGACACCGTGATTCCCTGACGCGAAATAAGGCTGGATATCCCTGCAGTGACTTGAATGCAGGCTCGTCTTGCATCTCCCAAGACGAAAGGGAGTCTGAATCCCCTGTGGAGACCACAGAGAAAGACCTAGTTCCCCACCTCATCGCGACCGGAGGCCTCACATCCTTTGAAAACTCCAGAGGTACGCGGAGATCAGTGCCTCCAAAGGAGACGATGCCTGACTCCTCGTGAAACTTGATAGGAGTCCCAGGATTCCTGTGGCACGTGGAAAGGGACCCTTGGTCTCCCGCCTCAGCTGGAGAGGCGTCCCAATTGCCTTGCCAAGCCTCGAGGAGAATCCCGAGTTGTGTCTCGCAACTAGGCAAGAGTCCTGACGTGGCTGAACACACACGTGTGTGGAAGGGCCATCCCCGTTGTAACTCGAGAATATACCCCAGGTTCCCGCCGCAACTCGAGAAAAACCATGAGACTTCCCCCTCGCCGCGAGATGAGGCCCGATTCCCCTGCACTGCGTGCAGAGCAATTCCGTGTTGCACATCACACATGAAAGGAGCCTTGATTTCCTTGATGGCACTCCAGAGAAACCCCAAGAACACTGTTTCAAGGCTAGAGGGATCCTGAGGTCACTGTAGCAACACGAAAGAGCTCTGTGGGCCAAAAATCAACTCGAGATGGGAGGTTAGTCCCTGGCTTCGACTCCAGAGGAATACCACCTTACCACAAGCACCTCAAGAGGAGGCTTCTCTCCGGTCTAGGTATGTGAGAGGGTCCCTGAGTTTGCGGACTCAAGTGGAATGGACACCGTGATTCCCTGACGCGAAATAAGGCTGGATATCCCTGCAGTGACTTGAATGCAGGCTCGTCTTGCATCTCCCAAGACGAAAGGGTGTCTGAATCCCCTGTGGAGACCACAGAGAAAGACCTAGTTCCCCACCTCATCGCGACCGGAGGCCTCACATCCTTTGAAAACTCCAGAGGTACGCGGAGATCAGTGCCTCCAAAGGAGACGATGCCTGACTCCTCGTGAAACTTGATAGGAGTCCCAGGATTCCTGTGGCACGTGGAAAAGGACCCTTGGTCTCCCGCCTCAGCTGGAGAGGCGTCCCAATTGCCTTGCCAAGCCTCGAGGAGAATCCCGAGTTGTGTCTCGCAACTAGGCAAGAGTCCTGACGTGGCTGAACACACACGTGTGTGGAAGGGCCATCCCCGTTGTAACTCGAGAATATACCCCAGGTTCCCGCCGCAACTCGAGAAAAACCATGAGACTTCCCCCTGGCCGCGAGATGAGGCCCGATTCCCCTGCACTGCGTGCAGAGCAATTCCGTGTTGCTCATCACACATGAAAGGAGCCTTGATTTCCTTGATGGCACTCCAGAGAAACCCCAAGAACACTGTTTCAAGGCTAGAGGGATCCTGAGGTCACTGTAGCAACACGAAAGAGCTCCGTGGACCAAGAATCAACACGAGATGAGAGGTTAGTCCCTGGCTTCGACTCCTGAGGAATACCACCTTACCACAAGCACCTCAAGAGGAGGCTTCTCTCAGCTCTAGGTATGTGAGAGGGATCCTGAGTTTGCGGCCTCAAGTGGAATGGATACCGCGAAGCCCTGACTCGAAATAAGGCCGGATATCCCTGCAGTGACTTGAATGCAGGCTCGTCTTGCATCTCCCAAGAAGAAAGGATGTCTGAATCCCCTGTGGAGACCACAGAGAAAGACCTAGTTCCCCACCTCATCGCGACCGGAGGCCTCACATCCTTTGTAAACTCCAGAGGTACGCGGAGATCAGTGCCTCCAAAGGAGACGATGCCTGACTCCTCGTGAAACTTGATAGGAGTCCCAGGATTCTTGTGGCACGTGGAAAGGGACCCTTGGTCTCCCGCCTCAGCTGGAGAGGCGTTCCAATTGCCCTGCCAAGCCTCGAGGAGAATCCCGAGTTGTCCCTCGCAACTAGGCAGGAGTCCTGACGTGGCTGAACAAACACGTGGGTGGAAGGGCCATCCCCGTCGTAACTCGAGAATATACCCCAGGTTCCCGCCGCAACTCGAGAAAAACCATGAGACTTCCCCCTCGCCGCGAGATGAGGCCCGATTCCCCTGTACTGCGTGCAGAGCAATTCCGTCTTGCACATCACACATGAAAGGAGCCTTGATTTCCTTGATGGCACTCCAGAGAAACCCCAAGAACACTGTTTCAAGGATAGAGGGATCCTGAGGTCACTGTAGCAACACGAAAGAACTCTGTGGATCAAAAATCAACTCGAAAAGAGAGGTTAGTCCCTGGATTCGTCTCCAGAGGAATACCACCTTACCACAAGCACCTCAAGAGGAGGCTTCTCTCAGCTCTAGGTATGTGAGAGGGACCCTGAGTTTGCGGCCTCAAGTGGAATGGACACCGCGATGCCCTGACTCGAAATAAGGCCGGATATCCCTGCAGTGACTTCAATGCAGGCTCGTCTTGCATCTCCCAGGACGAAAGGATGTCTGAATCCCCTGTGGAAAGCACAGAGAAAGACTTAGTTCCCCACCTCATCGCGACCGATAGCCTCACATCCTTTGAAAACTCCAGAGGTACGCGGAGATCAGTGGCTCCAAAGGAGACGATGCCTGACTCCTCGTGAAACTTGATAGGAGTCCCAGGATTCCTGTGGCACTTGGAAAGGGACACTTGGTCTCCCGCCTCAGCTGGAGAGGCGTCCCAATTGTCCTGCCAAGCCTCGAGGAGAATCCAGAGTTGTCCCTCGCAACTAGGCAGGAGTCCTGACATCGCTGAAGAAACACGTGGGTGGAAGGGCCATCCCCGTCGTAACTCGAGAATATACCCCAGGTTCCCGCCGCAACTCGAGAAAAACCATGAGACTTCCCCCTCGCCGCGAGATGAGGCCCGATTCCCCTGCACTGCATGCAGAGCAATTCTGTGTTGCACATCACACATGAAAGGAGCCTTGATTTCCTTGATGGCACTCCAGAGAAACCCCAAGAACACTGTTTCAAGGCTAGAGGGATCCTGAGGTCACTGTAGCAACACGAAAGAGCTCCGTGGACCAAGAATCAACACGAGATGAGAGGTGAGTCCCTGGCTTCGACTCCTGAGGAATACCACCTTACCACAAGCACCTCAAGAGGAGGCTTCTCTCAGCTCTAGGTATTTGACAGGGATCCTGAGTTTGCGGCCTCAAGTGGAATGGACACCGCGAAGCCCTGACTCGAAATAAGGCCGGATATCCCTGCAGTGACTTGAATGCAGGCTCGTCTTGCATCTCCCAAGAAGAAAGGATGTCTGAATCCCCTGTGGAGACCACAGAGAAAGACCTAGTTCCCCACCTCATCGCGACCGGAGGCCTCACATCCTTTGAAAACTCCAGAGGTACGCGGAGATCAGTGCCTCCAAAGGAGACAATGCCTGACTCCTCGTGAATCTTGATAGGAGTCCCAGGATTCTTGTGGCTCGTGGAAAGGGACCCTTGGTCTCCCGCCTCAGCTGGAGAGGCGTTCCAATTGCCCTGCCAAGCCTCGAGGAGAATCCCGAGTTGTCCCTCGCAACTAGGCAGGAGTCCTGACGTAGCTGAACAAACACGTGGGTGGAAGGGCCATCCCCGTCGGAACTCGAGAATATACCCCAGGTTCCCGCCGCAACTCGAGAAAAACCATGAGACTTCCCCCTCGATGCGAGATGAGGCCCGATTCCCCTGTACTGCGTGCAGAGCAATTCCGTCTTGCACATCACACATGAAAGGAGCCTTGATTTCCTTGATGGCACTCCAGAGAAACCCCAAGAACACTGTTTCAAGGATAGAGGGATCCTGAGGTCACTGTAGCAACACGAAAGATCTCTGTGGACCAAAAATCAACTCGAAAAGAGAGGTTAGTTCCTGGATTCGTCTCCAGAGGAATACCACCTTACCACAAGCACCTCAAGAGGAGGCTTCTCTCAGCTCTAGGTATGTGAGAGGGACCCTGAGTTTGCGGCCTCAAGTGGAATGGACACCGCGATGCCCTGACTCGAAATAAGGCCGGATATCCCTGCAGTGACTTCAATGCAGGCTCGTCTTGCATGTCCCAAGATGAAAGGATGTCTGAATCCCCTGTGGAGACCACAGAGAAAGATCTAGTTCCACACCTCATCGCGACCTGAGGCCTCACATCCTTTGAAAACACCAGAGGTACACGGAGATCAGTGCCTCCAAAGGAGACGATGCCTGACTCCTCGTGAAACTTGATAGGAGTCCCAGGATTCCTGTGGCACTTGGAAAGGGACACTTGGTCTCCCGCCTCAGCTGGAGAGGCGTCCCAATTGCCCTGCCAAGCCTCGAGGAGAATCCAGAGTTGTCCCTCGCAACTAGGCAGGAGTCCTGACGTCGCTGAAGAAACACGTGGGTGGAAGGGCCATCCCCGTCGTAACTCGAGAATATACCCCAGGTTCCCGCCGCAACTCGAGAAAAACCATGAGACTTCCCCCTCGCCGCGAGATGAGGCCCGATTCCCCTGCACTGCGTGCAGAGCAATTCCGTGTTGCACATCACACATGAAAGGAGCCTTGATTTCCTTGATGGCACTCCAGAGAAACCCCAAGAACACTGTTTCAAGGCTAGAGGGATCCTGAGGTCACTGTAGCAACACGAAAGAGCTCCGTGGACCAAAAATCAACTCGAGATGAGAGGTTAGTCCCTGGATTCGACTCCAGAGGAATACGACCTTAACACAAGCACTTCAAGAGGAGGCTTCTCTCAGCTCTAGGTATGTGAGAGGGACCCTGAGTTTGCGGCCTCAAGTGGAATGGACACCGCGATGCCCTGACATGAAATAAGGCCGGATATCCCTGCAGTGACTGGAATGCAGGCTCGTCTTGCATCTCCCAAGACGAAAGGGTGTCTGAATCCCCTGTGGAGAACACAGAGAAAGACCTAGTTCCCCACCTGATCGCGACAGGAGGCCTCAAATCCTTTGAAAACTCCAGAGGTATGCGGAGATCAGTGCCTCCAAAGGAGACGATGCCTGACTCCTCGTGAAACTTGATAGGAGACCCAGGATTCCTGTGGCACGTGGAAAGGAACCCTTGGTCTCCCGTCTCAGCTGGAGAGACGTCCCAATTGCCCTGCAAA
This sequence comes from Cervus elaphus, assembly GCF_910594005.1. Lineage (NCBI taxonomy): Eukaryota > Metazoa > Chordata > Mammalia > Artiodactyla > Cervidae > Cervus > Cervus elaphus. Next base: position 113,940,558 of record NC_057833.1, read on the forward strand.
GCCTCGAGGAGAATCCCGAGTTGTCCCTCGCAACTAGGCAGGAGTCCTGACATGGCTGAACACACACGTGTGTGGAAGGGCCATCCCCGTCGTAACTCGAGAATATACCCCAGGTTCCCGCCGCAACTCGAGAAAAACCATGAGACTTCCCCCTCGATGCGAGATGAGGCCCGATTCCCCTGTACTGCGTGCAGAGCAATTCCGTCTTGCACATCACACATGAAAGGAGCCTTGATTTCCTTGATGGCACTCCAGAGAAACCCCAAGAACACTGTTTCAAGGATAGAGGGATCCTGAGGTCACTGTAGCAACACGAAAGAACTCTGTGGACCAAAAATCAACTCGAAAAGAGAGGTTAGTCCCTGGATTCGTCTCCAGAGGAATACCACCTTACCACAAGCACCTCAAGAGGAGGCTTCTCTCAGCTCTAGGTATGTGAGAGGGACCCTGAGTTTGCGGCCTCAAGTGGAATGGACACCGCGATGCCCTGACTCGAAATAAGGCCGGATATCCCTGCAGTGACTTCAATGCAGGCTCGTCTTGCATCTCCCAAGATGAAAGGATGTCTGAATCCCCTGTGGAGACCACAGAGAAAGACCTAGTTCCCCACCTCATCGCGACCGGAGGCCTCACATCCTTTGAAAACTCCAGAGGTACGCGGAGATCAGTGCCTCCAAAGGAGACAATGCCTGACTCCTCGTGAAACTTGATAGGAGTCCCAGGATTCCTGTGGCACTTGGAAAGGGACACTTGGTCTCCCGCCTCAGCTGGAGAGGCGTCCCAATTGCCCTGCCAAGACTCGAGGAGAATCCAGAGTTGTCCCTCGCAACTAGGCAGGAGTCCTGACGTCGCTGAAGAAACACGTGGGTGGAAGGGCCATCCCCGTCGTAACTCGAGAATATACCCCAGGTTCCCGCCGCAACTCGAGAAAAACCATGAGACTTCCCCCTCGCCGCGAGATGAGGCCCGATTCCCCTGCACTGCGTGCAGAGCAATTCCGTGTTGCACATCACACATGAAAGGAGCCTTGATTTCCTTGATGGCACTCCAGAGAAACCCCAAGAACACTGTTTCAAGGCTAGAGGGATCCTGATGTCACTGTAGCAACACGAAAGAGCTCCGTGGACCAAAAATCAACTCGAGATGAGAGGTTAGTCCCTGGATTCGACTCCAGAGGAATACGACCTTAACACAAGCACCTCAAGACGAGGCTTCTCTCAGCTCTAGGTATGTGAGAGGGACCCTGAGTTTGCGGCCTCAAGTGGAATGGACACCGCGATGCCCTGACATGAAATAAGGCCGGATATCCCTGCAGTGACTGGAATGCAGGCTCGTCTTGCATCTCCCAAGAAGAAAGGGTGTCTGAATCCCCTGTGGAGACCACAGAGAAAGACCTAGTTCCCCACCTCATCACGACAGGAGGCCTCAAATCCTTTGAAAACTCCAGAGGTATGCGGAGATCAGTGCCTCCAAAGGAGACGATGCCTGACTCCTCGTGAAACTTGATAGGAGACCCAGGATTCCTGTGGCACGTGGAAAGGAACCCTTGGTCTCCCGTCTCAGCTGGAGAGGCGTCCCAATTGCCCTGCAAAGCCTCGAGGAGAATCCCGAGTTGTCCCTCGCAACTAGGCAGGAGTCCTGACATGGCTGAACACACACGTGTGTGGAAGGGCCATCCCCGTCGTAACTCGAGAATATACCCCAGGTTCCCGCCGCAACTCGAGAAAAACCATGAGACTTCCCCCTCGATGCGAGATGAGGCCCGATTCCCCTCTACTGCGTGCAGAGCAATTCCGTCTTGCACATCACACATGAAAGGAGCCTTGATTTCCTTGATGGCACTCCAGAGAAACCCCAAGAACACTGTTTCAAGGCTAGAGGGATCCTGAGGTCACTGTAGCAACACGAAAGAACTCTGTGGACCAAAAATCAACTCGAAAAGAGAGGTTAGTCCCTGGATTCGTCTCCAGAGGAATACCACCTTACCACAAGCACCTCAAGAGGAGGCTTCTCTCAGCTCTAGGTATGTGAGAGGGACCCTGAGTTTGCGGCCTCAAGTGGAATGGACACCGCGATGCCCTGACTCGAAATAAGGCCGGATATCCCTGCAGTGACTTCAATGCAGGCTCGTCTTGCATCTCCCAGGACGAAAGGATGTCTGAATCCCCTGTGGAAAGCACAGAGAAAGACTTAGTTCCCCACCTCATCGCGACCGATAGCCTCGCATCCTTTGAAAACTCCAGAGGTACGCGGAGATCAGTGCCTCCAAAGGAGACGACGCCTGACTCCTCGTGAAACTTGATAGGAGTCCCAGGATTCCTGTGGCACTTGGAAAGGGACACTTGGTCTCCCGCCTCAGCTGGAGAGGCGTCCCAATTGCCCTGCCAAGACTCGAGGAGAATCCAGAGTTGTCCCTCGCAACTAGGCAGGAGTCCTGACGTCGCTGAAGAAACACGTGGGTGGAAGGGCCATCCCCGTCGTAACTCGAGAATATACCCCAGGTTCCCGCCGCAACTCGAGAAAAACCATGAGACTTCCCCCTCGCCGCGAGATGAGGCCCGATTCCCCTGCACTGCGTGCAGAGCAATTCCGTGTTGCACATCACACATGAAAGGAGCCTTGATTTCCTTGATGGCACTCCAGAGAAACCCCAAGAACACTGTTTCAAGGCTAGAGGGATCCTGATGTCACTGTAGCAACACGAAAGAGCTCCGTGGACCAAAAATCAACTCGAGATGAGAGGTTAGTCCCTGGATTCGACTCCAGAGGAATACCACCTTAACACAAGCACCTCAAGAGGAGGCTTCTCTCAGCTCTAGGTATGTGAGAGGGACCCTGAGTTTGCGGCCTCAAGTGGAATGGACACCGCGATGCCCTGACATGAAATAAGGCCGGATATCCCTGCAGTGACTGGAATGCAGGCTCGTCTTGCATCTCCCAAGAAGAAAGGGTGTCTGAATCCCCTGTGGAGACCACAGAGAAAGACCTAGTTCCCCACCTCTTCACGACAGGAGGCCTCAAATCCTTTGAAAACTCCAGAGGTATGCGGAGATCAGTGCCTCCAAAGGAGACGATGCCTGACTCCTCGTGAAACTTGATAGGAGACCCAGGATTCCTGTGGCACGTGGAAAGGAACCCTTGGTCTCCCGTCTCAGCTGGAGAGGCGTCCCAATTGCCCTGCAAAGCCTCGAGGAGAATCCCGAGTTGTCCCTCGCAACTAGGCAGGAGTCCTGACATGGCTGAACACACACGTGTGTGGAAGGGCCATCCCCGTCGTAACTCGAGAATATACCCCAGGTTCCCGCCGCAACTCGAGAAAAACCATGAGACTTCCCCCTCGATGCGAGATGAGGCCCGATTCCCCTGTACTGCGTGCAGAGCAATTCCGTCTTGCACATCACACATGAAAGGAGCCTTGATTTCCTTGATGGCACTCCAGAGAAACCCCAAGAACACTGTTTCAAGGCTAGAGGGATCCTGAGGTCACTGTAGCAACACGAAAGAACTCTGTGGACCAAAAATCAACTCGAAAAGAGAGGTTAGTCCCTGGCTTCGACTCCAGAGGAAAACCACCTTACCACAAGCACCTCAAGAGGAGGCTTCTCTCAGCTCTAGGTATGTGAGAGGGACCCTGAGTTTGCAGCCTCAAGTGGAATGGACACAGCGATGCCCTGACGCGAAATAAGGCTGGATATCCCTGCAGTGACTTGAATGCAGGCTCGTGTTGCATCTCCCAAGATGAAAGGATGTCTGAATCCCCTGTTGAGACCACAGAGAAAGACCTAGTTCCCCACCTCATCGCGACCGGAGGCCTCACATCCTTTGAAAACTCCAGAGGTACGCGGAGATCAGTGCCTCCAAAGGAGACGATGCCTGACTCCTCGTGAAACTTGATAGGAGTCCCAGGATTCCTGTGGCACGTGGAAAGGGACCCTTGGTCTCCCGCCTCAGCTGGAGAGGCGTCCCAATTGCCTTGCCAAGCCTCGAGGAGAATCCCGAGTTGTGTCTCGCAACTAGGCAAGAGTCCTGACGTGGCTGAACAAACACGTGTGTGGAAGGGCCATCCCCGTCGTAACTCGAGAATATACCCCAGGTTCCCGCCGCAACTCGAGAAAAACCATGAGACTTCCCCCTCGCCGCGAGATGAGGCCTGATTCCCCTGCACTGCGTGCAGAGCAATTCTGTGTTGCACATCACACATGAAAGGAGCCTTGATTTCCTTGATGGCACTCCAGAGAAACCCCAAGAACACTGTTTCAAGGCTAGAGGGATCCTGAGGTCACTGTAGCAACACGAAAGAGCTCCGTGGACCAAAAATCAACTCGAGATGAGAGGTTAGTCCCTGGCTTCGACTCCTGAGGTATACCACCTTACCACAAGCACCTCAAGAGGAGGCTTCTCTCAGCTCTAGGTATGTGAGAGGGACCCTGAGTTTGCGGCCTCAAGTGGAATGGACACCGCGATGCCCTGACTCGAAATAAGGCCGAATATCCCTGCAGTGACTGGAATGCAGGTTCGTCTTGCATCTCCCAAGAGGAAAGGATGTCTGAATCCCCTGTGGAGACCACAGAGAAAGACCTAGTTCCCCACCTCATCGCGACAGGAGGCCTCAAATCCTTTGAAAACTCCAGAGGTATGCGGAGATCAGTGCCTCCAAAGGAGACGATGCCTGACTCCTCGTGAAACTTGATAGGAGACCCAGGATTCCTGTGGCACGTGGAAAGGGACTCTTGGTCTCCCGCCTCAGCTGGAGAGGCGTCCCAATTGCCCTGCAAAGCCTCGAGGAGAATCCAGAGTTGTCCCTCGCAACTAGGCAGGAGTCCTGACATGGCTGAACACACACGTGTGTGGAAGGGCCATCCCCGACGTAACTCGAGAATATACCCCAGGTTCCCGCCGCAACTCGAGAAAAACCATGAGACTTCCCCCTCGCCGCGAGATGAGGCCCGATTCCCCTGCACTGCGTGCAGAGCAATTCCGTGTTGCACATCACACATGAAAGGAGCCTTGATTTCCTTGATGGCACTCCAGAGAAACCCCAAGAACACTGTTTCAAGGCTAGAGGGATCCTGAGGTCACTGTAGCAACACGAAAGAGCTCCGTGGACCAAGAATCAACACGAGATGAGAGGTTAGTCCCTGGCTTCGACTCCTGAGGAATACCACCTTACCACAAGCACCTCAAGAGGAGGCTTCTCTCAGCTCTAGGTATGTGAGAGGGATCCTGAGTTTGGGGCCTCAAGTGGAATGGACACCGCGATGCCCTGACTCGAAATAAGGCGGGATATCCCTGCAGTGACTTGAATGCAGGCTCGTCTTGCATCTCCCAAGAAGAAAGGATGTCTGAATCCCCTGTGGAGACCACAGAGAAACACCTAGTTCCCCACCTCATCGCGACCGGAGGCCTCACATCCTTTGAAAACTCCAGAGGTACGCGGAGATCAGTGTCTCCAAAGGAGACGATGCCTGAGTCCTCGTGAAACTTGATAGGAGTCCCAGGATTCTTGTGGCACGTGGAAAGGGACCCTTGGTCTCCCGCCTCAGCTGGAGAGGCGTTCCAATTGCCCTGCCAAGCCTCGAGGAGAATCCCGAGTTGTCCCTCGCAACTAGGCAGGAGTCCTGACGTGGCTGAACAAACACGTGGGTGGAAGGGCCATCCCCGTCGTAACTCGAGAATATACCCCAGGTTTCCGCCGCAACTCGAGAAAAACCATGAGACTTCCCCCTCGCCGCGAGATGAGGCCCGATTCCCCTGCACTGCGTGCAGAGCAATTCCGTCTTGCACATCACACATGAAAGGAGCCTTGATTTCCTTGATGGCACTCCAGAGAAACCCCAAGAACACTGTTTCAAGGATAGAGGGATCCTGAGGTCACTGTAGCAACACGAAAGAACTCTGTGGACCAAAAATCAACTCGAAAAGAGAGGTTAGTCCCTGGATTCGTCTCCAGAGGAATACCACCTTACCACAAGCACCTCAAGAGGAGGCTTCTCTCAGCTCTAGGTATGTGAGAGGGACCCTGAGTTTGCGGCCTCAAGTGGAATGGACACCGCGATGCCCTGACTCGAAATAAGGCCGGATATTCCTGCAGTGACTTCAATGCAGGCTCGTCTTGCATCTCCCAGGACGAAAGGATGTCTGAATCCCCTGTGGAAAGCAAAGAGAAAGACTAAGTTCCCCACCTCATCGCGACCGATAGCCTCACATCCTTTGAAAACTCCAGAGGTACGCGGAGATCAGTGCCTCCAAAGGAGACGATGCCTGACTCCTCGTGAAACTTGATAGGAGTCCCAGGATTCCTGTGGCACTTGGAAAGGGACACTTGGTCTCCCGCCTCAGCTGGAGAGGCGTCCCAATTGCCTTGCCAAGCCTCGAGGAGAATCCCGAGTTGTGTCTCGCAACTAGGCAAGAGTCCTGACGAGGCAGAACAAACACGTGGGTGGAAGGGCCATCCCCGTCGTAACTCGAGAATATACCCCAGGTTCCCGCCGCAACTCTAGAAAAACCATGAGACTTCCCCCTCGATGCGAGATGAGGCCCGATTCCCCTGTACTGCGTGCAGAGCAATTCCGTCTTGCACATCACACATGAAAGGAGCCTTGATTTCCTTGATGGCACTACAGAGAAACCCCAAGAACACTGTTTCAAGGCTAGAGGGATCCTGAGGTCACTGTATCAACACGAAAGAACTCTGTGGACCAAAAATCAACTCGAAAAGAGAGGTTAGTCCCTGGATTCGTGTCCAGAGGAATACCACCTTACCACAAGCACCTCAAGAGGAGGCTTCTCTCAGCTCTAGGCATGTGAGAGGGACCCTGAGTTTGCGGCCTCAAGTGGAATGGACACCGCGATGCCCTGACTTGAAATAAGGCCGGATATCCCTGCAGTGACTTCAATGCAGGCTCGTCTTGCATCTCCCAGGACGAAAGGATGTCTGAATCCCCTGTGGAAAGCACAGAGAAAGACTTAGTTCCCCACCTCATCGCGACCGATAGCCTCACATCCTTTGAAAACTCCAGAGGTACGCGGAGATCAGTGCCTCCAAAGGAGACGATGCCTGACTCCTCGTGAAACTTGATAGGAGTCCCAGGATTCCTGTGGCACGTGGAAAGGGACCCTTGGTCTCCCGTCTCAGCTGGACAGGCGTCCCAATTGCCCTGCAAAGCCTCGAGGAGAATCCCGAGTTGTTCCTCGCAACTAGGCAGGAGTCCTGACATGGCTGAACACACACGTGTGTGGAAGGGCCATCCCCGTCGTAACTCGAGAATATACCCCAGGTTCCCGCCGCAACTCGAGAAAAACCATGAGACTTCCCCCTCGCCGCAAGATGAGGCCCGATTCCCCTGCACTGCGTGCAGAGCAATTCCGTGTTGCACATCACACATGAAAGGAGCCTTGATTTCCTTGATGGCACTCCAGAGAAAACCCAAGAACACTGTTTCAAGGCTAGAGGGATCCTGAGGTCACTGTAGCAACACGAAAGAGCTCCGTGTACCAAGAATCAACACGAGATGAGAGGTTAGTCCCTGGCTTCGATTCCTGAGGAATACCACCTTACCACAAGCACCTCAAGAGGAGGCTTCTCTCAGCTATAGGTATGTGAGAGGGATCCTGAGTTTGCGGCCTCAAGTGGAATGGACACCGCGATGCCCTGACTCGAAATAAGGCTGGATATCCCTGCAGTGACTTGAATGCAGGCTCGTCTTGCATCTCCCAAGAAGAAAGGAAGTCTGAATCCCCTGTGAAGACCACAGAGAAAGACCTAGTTCCCCACCTCATCGCGAGCGGAGGCCTCACATCCTTTGAAAACTCCAGAGGTATGCGGAGATCAGTGCCTCCAAAGGAGACGATGCCTGACTCCTCGTGAAACTTGATAGGAGTCCCAGGATTCTTGTGGCACGTGGAAAGGGACCCTTGGTCTCCCGCCTCAGCTCGAGAGGCGTCCCAATTGCCCTACCAAGCCTCGAGGAGAATCCCGAGTTGTCCCTCGCAACTAGGCAGGAGTCCTGACGTGGCTGAACAAACACGTGGGTGGAAGGGCCATCCCCGTCGTAACTCGAGAATATACCCCAGGTTCCCGCCGCAACTCGAGAAAAACCATGAGACTTCCCCCTCGATGCGAGATGAGGCCCGATTCCCCTGTACTGCGTGCAGAGCAATTCCGTGTTGCACATCACACATGAAAGGAGCCTTGATTTCCTTGATGGCACTCCAGAGAAACCCCAAGAACACTGTTTCAAGGCTAGAGGGATCCTGAGGTCACTGTAGCAACACGAAAGAACACTGTGGACCAAAAATCAACTCGAAAAGAGAGGTTAGTCCCTGGATTCGTCTCCAGAGGAATACCACCTTAACACAAGCACCTCAAGAGGAGGCTTCTCTCAGCTCTAGGTATGTGAGAGGGACCCTGAGTTTGCGGCCTCAAGTGGAATGGACACCGCGATGCCCTGACGCGAAATAAGGCCGGATATCCCTGCAGTGACTGGAATGCAGGCTCGTCTTGCATCTCCCAAGACGAAAGGGTGTCTGAATCCCCTGTGGAGACCACAGAGAAAGACCTAGTTCCCCACCTCATCGCGACAGGAGGCCTCAAATCCTTTGAAAACTCCAGAGGTATGCGGAGATCAGTGCCTCCAAAGCAGACGATGCCTGACTCCTCGTGAAACTTGATAGGAGACCCAGGATTCCTGTGGCACGTGGAAAGGGACCCTTGGTCTCCCGTCTCAGCTGGAGAGGCGTCCCAATTGCCCTGCAAAGCCTCGAGGAGAATACCGAGTTGTCCCTCGCAACTAGGCAGGAGTCCTGACATGGCTGAACACACACGTGTGTGGAAGGGCCATCCCCGTCGTAACTCGAGAATATACCCCAGGTTCCCGCCGCAACTCGAGAAAAACCATGAGACTTCCCCCTCGCCGCGAGATGAGGCCCGATTCCCCTGCACTGCGTGCAGAGCAATTCCGTGTTGCACATCACACATGAAAGGAGCCTTGATTTCCTTGATGGCACTCCAGAGAAACCCCAAGAACACTGTTTCAAGGCTAGAGGGATCCTGAGGTCACTGTAGCAACACGAAAGAGCTCCGTGGACCAAGAATCAACGCGAGATGAGAGGTTAGTCCCTGGCTTCGACTCCTGAGTAATACCACCTTACCACAAGCACCTCAAGAGGAGGCTTCTCTCAGCTCTATGTATGTGAGAGGGACCCTGAGTTTGCGGCCTCAAGTGGAATGGACACCGCGATGCCCTGACTCGAAATAAGGCCGGATATCCCTGCAGTGACTGGAATGCAGGCTCGTCTTGCATCTCCCAAGACGAAAGGATGTCTGAAACCCCTGTGGAGACCACAGAGAAAGACCTAGTTCCCCACCTCATCGCGACAGGAGGCCTCAAATCCTTTGAAAACTCCAGAGGTATGCGGAGATCAGTGCCTCCAAAGGAGACGATGCCTGACTCCTCGTGAAACTTGATAGGAGACCCAGGATTCCTGTGGCACGTGGAAAGGAACCCTTGGTCTCCCGCCTCAGCTGGAGAGGCGTCCCAATTGCCCTGCAAAGCCTCGAGGAGAATCCCGAGTTGTCCCTCGCAACTAGGCAGGAGTCCTGACGTGGCTGAACAAACACGTGGGTGGAAGGGCCATCCCCGTCGTAACTCGAGAATATACCCCAGGTTCCCGCCGCAACTCGAGAAAAACCATGAGACTTCCCCCTCGATTCGAGATGAGGCCCGATTCCCCTGTACTGCGTGCAGAGCTATTCCGTCTTGCACATCACACATGAAAGGAGCCTTGATTTCCTTGATGGCACTCCAGAGAAACCCCAAGAACACTGTTTCAAGGCTTGAGAGATCCTGAGGTCACTGTAGCAACACGAAAGAACTCTGTGGACCAAAAATCAACTCGAGAAGAGAGGTTAGTCCCTGGATTCGTCTCCAGAGGAATACCACCTTACCACAAGCACCTCAAGAGGAGGCTTCTCTCAGCTCTAGGTATGTGAGAGGGACCCTGAGTTTGCGGCCTCAAGTGGAATGGACATCGCGAAGCCCTGACTCGAAATAAGGCCGGATATCCCTGCAGTGACTTCAATGCAGGCTCTTCTTGCATCTCCCAAGACGAATGGATGTCTGAATCCCCTGTGGAAAGCACAGAGAAAGACTTAGTTCCCCACCTCATCGCGACCGATAGCCTCACATCCTTTGAAAACTCCAGAGGTACGCGGAGATCAGTGCCTCCAAAGGAGATGATGCCTGACTCCTCGTGAAACTTGACAGGAGTCCCAGGATTCCTGTGGCACTTGGAAGGGACACTTGGTCTCCCGCCTCAGCTGGAGAGGCGTCCCAATTGCCCTGCCAAGCCTCGAGGAGAATCCAGAGTTGTCCCTCGCAACTAGGCAGGAGTCCTGACGTCGCTGAAGAAACACGTGGGTGGAAGGGCCATCCCCGTCGTAACTCGAGAATATACCCCAGGTTCCCGCCGCAACTCGAGAAAAACCATGAGACTTCCCCCTCGCCGCGAGATGAGGCCCGATTCCCCTGCACTGCGTGCAGAGCAATTCCGTGTTGCACATCACACATGAAAGGAGCCTAGATTTCCTTCATGGCACTCCAGAGAAACCCCAAGAACACTGTTTCAAGGCTAGAGGGATCCTGAGGTCACTGTAGCAACACGAAAGAGCTCTGTGGGCCAAAAATCAACTCGAGATGAGAGGTTAGTCCCTGGCTTCGACTCCAGAGGAATACCACCTTACCACAAGCACCTCAAGAGGAGGCTTCTCTCAGCTCTAGGTATGTGAGAGGGACCCTGAGTTTGCGGCCTCAATTGGAATGGACACCGCGATGCCCTGACGCGAAATAAGGCTGGATATCCCTGCAGTGACTTGAATGCAGGCTCGTCTTGCATCTCCCAAGATGAAAGGATGTCTGAATCCCCTGTCGAGACCACAGAGAAAGACCTAGTTCCCCACCTCATCGCGACCGGAGGCCTCACATCCTTTGAAAACTCCAGAGGTACGCGGAGATCAGTGCCTCCAAAGGAGACGATGCCTGACTCCTCGTGAAACTTGATAGGAGTCCCAGGATTCCTGTGGCACGTGGAAAGGGACCCTTGGTCTCCCGCCTCAGCTGGAGAGGCGTCCCAATTGCCTTGCCAAGCCTCGAGGAGAATCCCGAGTTGTGTCTCGCAACTAGGCAAGAGTCCTGACGTGGCTGAACAAACACCTGTGTGGAAGGGCCATCCCCGTCGTAACTCGAAAATATACCCCAGGTTCCCACCGCAACTCGATAAAAACCATGAGACTTCGCCCTCGCCGCGAGATGAGGCCCGATTCCCCTGCACTGCGTGCAGAGCAATTCTGTGTTGCACATCACACATGAAAGGAGCCTTGATTTCCTTCATGGCACTCCAGGGAAACCCTAAGAACACTGTTTCAAGGCTAGAGGGATCCTGAGGTCACTGTAGCAACACGAAAGAGCTAGTAGGCCAAAAATCAACTCGAGATGAGAGGTTAGTCCCTGGCTTCGACTCCTGAGGAATACCACCTTACCACAAGCACCTCAAGAGGAGGCTTCTCTCAGCTCTAGGTATGTGAGAGGGACCCTGAGTTTGCGGCCTCAAGTGGAATGGACACCGCGATGCCCTGACTGGAAATAAGGCCGGATATCCCTGCAGTGACTGGAATGCAGGCTCGTCTTGCATCTCCCAAGACGAAAGGGTGTCTGAATCCCCTGTGGAGACCACAGAGAAAGACCTAGTTCCCCACCTCATCGCGACAGGAGGCCTCACATCCTTTGAAAACTCCAGAGGTATGCGGAGATCAGTGCCTCCAAAGGAGACGATGCCTGACTCCTCGTGAAACTAGATAGGAGACCCAGGATTCCTGTGGCACGTGGAAAGGGACCCTTGGTCTCCCGCCTCAGCTGGAGAGGCGTCCCAATTGCCCTGCAAAGCCTCGAGGAGAATCCAGAGTTGTCCCTCGCAACTAGGCAGGAGTCCTGACATGGCTGAACACACACGTGTGTGGAACGGCCATCCCCGTCGTAACTCGAGAATATACCCCAGGTTCCCGCCGCAACTCGAGAAAAACCATGAGACTTCCCCCTCGCCGCGAGATGAGGCCCGATTCCCCTGTACTGCGTGCAGAGCAAATCCGTGTTGCACATCACACATGAAAGGAGCCTTGATTTCCTTGATGGCACTCCAGAGAAACCCCAAGAACACTGTTTCAAGGCTAGAGGGATCCTGAGTTCACTGTAGCAACACGAAAGAGCTCCGTGGACCAAGAATCAACAAGAGATGAGAGGTTAGTCCCTGGCTTCGACTCCTGAGGAATAGCACCTTACCACAAGCACCTCAAGAGGAGGCTTCTCTCAGCTCTAGGTATGTGAGAGGGACCCTGAGTTTGCGGCCTCAAGTGGAATGGACACCGCGATGCCCTGACTCAAAATAAGGCCGGATATCCCTGCAGTGACTTGAATGCAGGCTCGTCTTGCATCTCGCAAGAAGAAAGGATGTCTGAATCCCCTGTGGAGACCACAGAGAAACACCTAGTTCCCCACCTCATCGCGACCGGAGGCCTCACATCCTTTGAAAACTCCAGAGGTACGCGGAGATCAGTGCCTCCAAAGGAGACGATGCCTGACTCCTCGTGAAACTTGATAGGAGTCCCAGGATTCCTGTGGCACGTGGAAAGGGACCCTTGGTCTCCCGCCTCAGCTGGAGAGGCGTTCCAATTGCCCTGCCAAGCCTCGAGGAGAATCCCGAGTTGTCCCTCGCAACTAGGCAGGAGTCCTGACGTGGCTGAAGAAACACGTGGGTGGAAGGGCCATCCCCGTCGTAACTCGAGAATATACCCCAGGTTCCCGCCGCAACTCTAGAAAAACCATGAGACTTCCCCCTCGATGCGAGATGAGGCCCGATTCCCCTGTACTGCGTGCAGAGCAATTCCGTCTTGCACATCACACATGAAAGGAGCCTTGATTTCCTTGATGGCACTACAGAGAAACCCCAAGAACACTGTTTCAAGGCTAGAGGGATCCTGAGGTCACTGTATCAACACGAAAGAACTCTGTGGACCAAAAATCAACTCGAAAAGAGAGGTTAGTCCCTGGATTCGTCTCCAGAGGAATACCACCTTACCACAAGCACCTCAAGAGGAGGCTTCTCTCAGCTCTAGGCATGTGAGAGGGACCCTGAGTTTGCGGCCTCAAGTGGAATGGACACCGCGATGCCCTGACTTGAAATAAGGCCGGATATCCCTGCAGTGACTTCAATGCAGGCTCGTCTTGCATCTCCCAGGACGAAAGGATGTCTGAATCCCCTGTGGAAAGCACAGAGAAAGACTTAGTTCCCCACCTCATCGCGACCGATAGCCTCACATCCTTTGAAAACTCCAGAGGTACGCGGAGATCAGTGCCTCCAAAGGAGACGATGCCTGACTCCTCGTGAAACTTGATAGGAGTCCCAGGATTCCTGTGGCACTTGGAAAGGGACACTTGGTCTCCCGCCTCAGCTGGAGATTCGTCCCAATTGCCCTGCCAAGCCTCGAGGAGAATCCAGAGTTGTCCCTCGCAACTAGGCAGGAGTCCTGACGTCGCTGAAGAAACACGTGGGTGGAAGGGCCATCCCCGTCGTAACTCGAGAATATACCCCAGGTTCCCGCCGCAACTCGAGAAAAACCATGAGACTTCCCCCTCGCCGCGAGATGAGGCCCGATTCCCCTGCACTGTGTGCGTGCAGAGCAATTCCGTGTTGCACATCACACATGAAAGGAGCCTTGATTTCCTTCATTGCACTCCAGAGAAACCTCAAGAACACTGTTTCAAGGCTAGAGGGATCCTGAGGTCACTGTAGCAACACGAAAGATCTCCGTGGACCAAAAATCAACTCGAGATGAGAGGTTAGTCCCTGGCTTCGACTCCAGAGGAATACCACCTTACCACAAGCACCTCAAGAGGAGGCTTCTCTCAGCTCTAGGTATGTGAGAGGGACCCTGAGTTTGCGGCCTCAGGTGGAATGGACACCGCGATGCCCTGACTCGAAATAAGGCCGGATATCCCTGCAGTGACTGGAATGCAGGCTCGTCTTGCATCTCCCAAGACGAAAGGGTGTCTGAATCCCCTGTGGAGACCACAGAGAAAGACCTAGTTCCCCACCTCATCGCGACAGGAGGCCTCAAATCCTTTGAAAACTTCAGAGGTATGCGGAGATCAGTGCCTCCAAAGGAGACGATGCCTGACTCCTCGTGAAACTTGATAGGAGTCCCAGGACTTTTCTGGCACGTGGAAAGGGACCCTTGGTCTCCCGCCTCAGCTGGAGAGGCGTTCCAATTGCCCTGCCAAGCCTCGAGGAGAATCCCGAGTTGTCCCTCGCAACTAGGCAGGAGTCCTGACGTGGCTGAACAAACACGTGGGTGGAAGGGCCATCCCCGTCGTAACTCGAGAATATACCCCAGGTTCCCGCCGCAACTCGAGAAAAACCATGAGACTTCCCCCTCGATGCGAGATGAGGCCCGATTCCCCTGTACTGCGTGCAGAGCAATTCCGTCTTGCACATCACACATGAAAGGAGCCTTGATTTCCTTCATGGCACTCCAGAGAAACCCCAAGAACACTGTTTCAAGGATAGAGGGATCCTGAGGTCACTGTAGCAACACGAAAGAGCTCCGTGGACCAAGAATCAACAAGAGATGAGAGGTTAGTCCCTGGCTTCGACTCCAGAGGAATACCACCTTACCACAAGCACCTCAAGAGGAGGCTTCTCTCAGCTCTAGGTATGTGAGAGGGACCCTGAGTTTGCGGCCTCAAGTGGAATGGACACCGCGATGCCCTGACGCGAAATAAGGCCGGATATCCCTGCAGTGACTTGAATGCAGGCTCGTCTTGCATCTCCCAAGATGAAAGGATGTCTGAATCCCCTGTGGAGACCACAGAGAAAGACCTATTTCCCCACCTCATCGCGACCGGAGGCCTCAATCCTTTGAAAACTTCAGAGGTACGCGGAGATCAGTGCCTCCAAAGGAGACGATGCCTGACTCCTCGTGAAACTTGATAGGAGTCCCAGGATTCCTGTGGCACGTGGAAAGGGACCCTTGGTCTCCCGCCTCAGCTGGAGAGGCGTCCCAATTGCCTTGCCAAGCCTCGAGGAGAATCCCGAGTTGTGTCTCGCAACTAGGCAAGAGTACTGACGTGGCTGAACAAACACGTGTGTGGAAGGGCCATCCCCGTCGTAACTCGAGAATATACCCCAGGTTCCCGCCGCAACTCGAGAAAAACCATGAGACTTCCTCCTCGCCGCGAGATGAGGCCCGATTCCCCTGCACTGCGTGCAGAGCAATTCTGTGTTGCACATCACACATGAAAGGAGCCTTGATTTCCTTCATGGCACTCCAGAGAAACCCCAAGAACACTGTTTCAAGGCTAGAGGGATCCTGAGGTCACTGTAGCAACACGAAAGAGCTCCGTGGACCAAGAATCAACACGAGATGAGAGGTTAGTCCCTGGCTTCGACTCCAGAGGAATACCACCTTACCACAAGCACCTCAAGAGGAGGCTTCTCTCAGCTCTAGGTATGTGAGAGGGACCCTGAGTTTGCGGCCTCAAGTGGAATGGACACCGCGATGCCCTGACTCGAAATAAGGCCGGATATCCCTGCAGTGACTTGAATGCAGGCTCGTCTTGCATCTCCCAAGAAGAAAGGATGTCTGAATCCCCTGTGGAGACCACAGAGAAAGACCTAGTTCCCCACCTCATCGCGACCGGAGGCCTCACATCCTTTGAAAGCTCCAGAGGTACGCGGAGATCAGTGCCTCCAAAGGAGACGATGCCTGACTCCTCGTGAAACTTGATAGGAGTCCCAGGATTCTTGTGGCACGTGGAAGGGACCCTTGGTCTCCCGCCTCAGCTGGAGAGGCGTTCCAATTGCCCTGCCAAGCCTCGAGGAGAATCCCGAGTTGTCCCTCGCAACTAGGCAGGAGTCCTGACGTGGCTGAACAAACACGTGGGTGGAAGGGCCATCCCCGTCGTAACTCGAGAATATACCCCAGGTTCCCGCCGCAACTCGAGAAAAACCATGAGACTTCCCCCTCGATGCGAGATGAGGCCCGATTCCCCTGTACTGCGTGCAGAGCAATTCCGTCTTGCACATCACACATGAAAGGAGCCTTGATTTCCTTGATGGCACTCCAGAGAAACCCCAAGAACACTGTTTCAAGGATAGAGGGATCCTGAGGCCACTGTAGCAACACGAAAGAACTTTGTGGACCAAAAATCAACTCAAAAATAGAGGTTAGTGCCTGGATTCGTCTCCAGAGGAATACCACCTTACCACAAGCACCTCAAGAGGAGGCTTCTCTCAGCTCTAGGTATGTGAGAGGGACCCTGAGTTTGCGGCCTCAAGTGGAATGGACACCGCGATGCCCTGACTCGAAATAAGGCCGGATATCCCTGCAGTGACTTCAATGCAGGCTTGTCTTGCATCTCCCAAGACGAAAGGATGTCGGAATCCCCTGTGGAAAGCACAGAGAAAGACTTAGTTCCCCACCTCATCGCGACCGATAGCCTCAGATCCTTTGAAAACTCCAGAGGTACGCGGAGATCAGTGCCTCCAAAGGAGACGATGCCTGACTTATCGTGAAACTTGATAGGAGTCCCAGGATTCCTGTGGCACTTGGAAAGGGACACTTGGTCTCCCGCCTCAGCTGGAGAGGCGTCCCAATTGCCCTGCCAAGCCTCGAGGAGAATCGAGAGTTGTCCCTCGCAACTAGGCAGGAGTCCTGACGTCGCTGAAGAAACACGTGTGTGGAAGGGCCATCCCCGTCGTAACTCGAGAATATACCCCAGGTTCCCGCCGCAACTCGAGAAAAACCATGAGACTTCCCCCTCGCCGCGAGATGAGGCCCAATTCCCCTGCACTGCGTGCAGAGCAATTCCGTGTTGCACATCACACATGAAAGGAGCCTTGATTTCCTTGATGGCACTCCAGAGAAACCCCAAGAACACTGTTTCAAGGCTAGAGGGATCCTGAGGTCACTGTAGCAACACGAAAGAGCTCCGTGGACCAAAAATCAACTCGAGATGAGAGGTTAGTCCCTGGCTTCGACTCCAGAGGAATAGCACTTTACCACAAGCACCTCAAGAGGAGGCTTCTCTCAGCTCTAGGTATGTGAGAGGGACCCTGAGTTTGCGGCCTCAAGTGGAATGGACACCGCGATGCCCTGACTCGAAATAAGGCCGGTTATCCCTGCAGTGACTGGAATGCAGGCTCGTCTTGCATCTCCCAAGACGAAAGGGTGTCTGAATCCCCTGTGGAGACCACAGAGAAAGACCTAGTTCCCCACCTCATCGCGACAGGAGGCCTCAAATCCTTTGAAAACTCCAGAGGTATGCGGAGATCAGTGCCTCCAAAGGAGACGATGCCTGACTCCTCGTGAAACTTGATAGGAGACCCAGGATTCCTGTGGCACGTGGAAAGGGACCCTTGGTCTCCCGTCTCAGCTGGAGAGGCGTCCCAATTGTCCTGCAAAGCCTCGAGGAGAATCCCGAGTTGTCCCTCGCAACTAGGCAGGAGTCCTGACATGGCTGAACACACACGTGTGTGGAAGGGCCATCCCCGTCGTAACTCGAGAATATACCCCAGGTTCCCGCCGCAACTCGAGAAAAACCATGAGACTTCCCCCTCGCCGCGAGATGAGGCCCGATTCCCCTGCACTGCGTGCAGAGCAATTCCGTGTTGCACATCACACATGAAAGGAGCCTTGATTTCCTTGATGGCACTCCAGAGAAACCCCAAGAACACTGTTTCAAGGCTAGAGGGATCCTGAGGTCACTGTAGCAACACGAAAGAGCTCCGTGGACCAAGAATCAACACGAGATGAGAGGTTAGTCCCTGGCTTCGACTCCAGAGGAATACCACCTTACCACAAGCACCTCAAGAGGAGGCTTCTCTCAGCTCTAGGTATGTGAGAGGGACCCTGAGTTTGCGGCCTCAAGTGGAATGGACACCGCGATGCCCTGACTCGAAATAAGGCCGGATATCCCTGCAGTGACTTGAATGCAGGCTCGTCTTGCATCTCCCAAGATGAAAGGATGTCTGAATCCCCTGTGGAGACCACAGAGAAAGACCTAGTTCCCCACCTCATCGCGACCGGAGGCCTCACATCCTTTGAAAACTCCAGAGGTACGCGGAGATCAGTGCCTCCAAAGGAGACGATGCCTGACTCCTCGTGAAACTTGATAGGAGTCCCAGGATTCCTGTGGCACGTGGAAAGGGACCCTTGGTCTCCCGCCTCAGCTGGAGAGGCGTCCCAATTGCCTTGCCAAGCCTCGAGGAGAATTCCGAGTTGTGTCTCGCAACTAGGCAAGAGTCCTGACGTGGCTGAACTAACACGTGTGTGGAAGGGCCATCCCCGTCGTAACTCGAGAATATACCCCAGGTTCCCGCCGCAACTCGAGAAAAACCATGAGACTTCCCCCTCGCCGCGAGATGAGGCCCGATTCCCCTGCACTGCGTGCAGAGCAATTCTGTGTTGCACATCACACATGAAAGGAGTCTTGATTTCCTTCATGGCACTCCAGAGAAACCCCAAGAACACTGTTTCAAGGCTAGAGGGATCCTGAGGTCACTGTAGCAACACGAAAGAGCTCCGTGGGCCAAAAATCAACTCGAGATGAGAGGTTAGTCCCTGGCTTCGACTCCAGAGGAATACCACCTTACCACAAGCACTTCAAGAGGAGGCTTCTTTCAGCTCTAGGTATGTGAGAGGGACCCTGAGTTTGCGGCCTCAAGTGGAATGGACACCGCGATGCCCTGACTCGAAATAAGGCCGGATATCCCTGCAGTGACTGGAATGCAGGCTCGTCTTGCATCTCCCAAGACGAAAGGGTGTCTGAATCCCCTGTGGAGACAACAGAGAAACACCTAGTTCCCCACCTCATCGCGACAGGAGGCCTCAAATCCTTTGAAAACTCCAGAGGTACGCGGAGATCAGTGCCTCCAAAGGAGACGATGCCTGACTCCTCGTGAAACTTGATAGGAGTCCCAGGATTCCTGTGGCACGTGGAAAGGGACCCTTGGTCTCCCGTCTCAGCTGGAGAGGCGTCCCAATTGCCCTGCAAAGCCTCGAGGAGAATCCCGAGTTGTCCCTCGCAACTAGGCAGAAGTCCTGACATGGCTGAACACACACGTATGTGGAAGGGCCATCCCCGTCGTAACTCGAGAATATATTCCAGGTTCCCGCGGC
This sequence comes from Cervus elaphus, assembly GCF_910594005.1. Classification (NCBI taxonomy): domain Eukaryota; kingdom Metazoa; phylum Chordata; class Mammalia; order Artiodactyla; family Cervidae; genus Cervus; species Cervus elaphus. The sequence goes on from NC_057833.1 coordinate 113,959,786, forward strand.
AACTTGAGAAATACCATGAGACTTTCCCCTCGCCGCGAGATGAGGCCCGATTCCCCTGCACTGCGTGCAGAGCAATTCCGTGTTGCACATCACACATGAAAGGAACCTTGATTTCCTTGATGGCACTCCAGAGAAACCCCAAGAACACTGTTTCAAGGCTAGAGGGATCCTGAGGTCACTGTAGCAACAAGAAAGAGCTCCGTGGACCAAGAATCAACACGAGATGAGAGGTTAGTCCCTGGCTTCGACTCCTGAGGAATACGACCTTACCACAAGCACCTCAAGAGGAGGCTTCTCTCAGCTCTAGGTATGTGAGAGGGACCCTGAGTTTGCGGCCTCAAGTGGAATGGACACCGCGATGCCCTGACGCGAAATAAGGCCGGATATCCCTGCAGTGACTTCAATGAAGGCTCGTCTTGCATCTCCCAGGACGAGAGGATGTCTGAATCCCCTGTGGAATGCACAGAGAAAGACTTAGTTCCCCACCTCATCGCGACCCATAGCCTCACATCCTTTGAAAACTCCAGAGGTAAGCGGAGATCAGTGCCTCCAAAGGAGACGATGCCTGACTCCTCGTGAAACTTGATAGGAGTCCCAAGATTCCTGTGGCACTTGGAAAGGGACACATGGTCTCCTGCCTCAGCTGGAGAGGCGTCCCAATTGCCCTGCCAAGCCTCGAGGAGAATCCAGAGTTGTCCCTCGCAACTAGGCAGGAGTCCTGACGTGGCTGAACACACACGTGTGTGGAAGGGCCATCCCCGTCGTAACTCGAGAATATACCCCAGGTTCCCGCCGCAACTCGAGAAAAACCATGAGACTTCCCCCTCGCCGCAAAATGAGGCCCGATTCCCCTGCACTGCGTGCAGAGCAATTCCGTCTTGCACATCACACATGAAAGGAGCCTTGATTACCTTGATGGCACTCCAGAGAAACCCCAAGAACACTGTTTCAAGGCTAGAGGGATCCTGAGGTCACTGTAGCAACATGAAAGAGCTCCGTGGACCAAGAATCAACACGAGATGAGAGGTTAGTCCCTGGCTTCGACTCCTGAGGAATTCCACCTTACCACAAGCACCTCAAGAGGAGGCTTCTCTCAGCTCTAGGTATGTGAGAGGGACCCTGCGTTTGCGGCCTCAAGTGGAATGGAGACCGCGATGCCCTGACTCGAAATAAGGCCGGATATCCCTGCAGTGACTTGAATGCAGGCTCGTCTTGCATCTCCCAAGAAGAAAGGATGTCTGAATCCCCTGTGGAGACCACAGAGAAAGACCTAGCTCCCCACTTCATCGCGACAGGAGGCCTCAAATCCTTTGAAAACTCCAGAGGTATGCGGAGATCAGTGCCTCCAAAGGAGACGATGCCTGACTCCTCGTGAAACTTGATAGGAGACCCAGGATTCCTGTGGCACGTGGAAAGGGACCCTTGGTCTCCCGTCTCAGCTGGAGAGGCGTCCCAAATGCCCTGCAAAGCCTCGAGGAGAATCCCGAGTTGTCCCTCGCAACTAGGCAGGAGTCCTGACATGGCTGAACACACACGTGTGTGGAAGGGCCATCCCCGTCGTAACTCGAGAATATACCCCAGGTTCCCGCCGCAACTCGAGAAAAACCATGAGACTTCCCCCTCGCCGCGAGATGAGGCCCGATTCCCCTGCACTGCGTGCAGAGCAATTCCGTGTTGCACATCACACATGAAAGGAGCCTTGATTTCCTTCATGGCACTCCAGAGAAACCCCAAGAACACTGTTTCAAGGCTAGAGGGATCCTGAGGTTACTGTAGCAACATGAAAGAGCTCCGTGGGCCAAAAATCAACTCGAGATGAGAGGTTAGTCCCTGGCTTCGACTCCAGAGGAATACCACCTTACGACAAGCACCTCAAGAGGAGGCTTCTCTCAGCTCTAGGTATGTGAGAGGGACCCTGAGTTTGCGGCCTCAAGTGGAATGGACACCGCGATGCCCTGACTCGAAATAAGGCCGGATATCCCTGCAGTGACTGGAATGCAGGCTCGTCTTGCATCTCCCAAGAGGAAAGGCTGTCTGAATCCCCTGTGGAGACCACAGAGAAAGACCTAGCTCCCCACCTCATCGCGACAGGAGGCCTCACATCCTTTGAAAACTCCAGAGGTACGCGGAGATCAGTGCCTCCAAAGGAGACGATGCCTGACTCCTCGTGAAACTTGATAGGAGTCCCAGGATTCCTGTGGCACGTGGAAAGGGAACCTTGGTCCCCCGTCTCAGCTGGAGAGGCGTCCCAATTGCCCTGCCAAGCCTCGAGGAGAATCCCGAGTTGTCCCTCGCAACTAGGCAGGAGTCCTGACATGGCTGAACACACACGTGTGTGGAAGGGCCATCCCCGTCGTAACTCGAGAATATACCCCAGGTTCCCGCCGCAACTCGAGAAAAACCATGAGACTTCCCCCTCGCCGCGAGATGAGGCCCGATTCCCCTGCACTGCGTGCAGAGCAATTCTGGGTTGCACATCACACATGAAAGGAGCCTTGATTTCCTTGATGGCACTCCAGAGAAACCCCAAGAACACTGTTTCAAGGCTAGAGGGATCCTGAGGTCACTGTAGCAACACGAAAGAGCTCCGTGGGCCAAAAATCAACTCGAGATGAGAGGTTAGTCCCTGGCTTCGACTCCAGAGGAATACTACCTTACCACAAGCACCTCAAGAGGAGGCTTCTCTCAGCTCTAGGTATGTGAGAGGGACCCTGAATTTGCGGCCTCAAGTGGAATGGACACCGCGATGCCCTTACGCGAAATAAGGCTGGATATCCCTGCAGTGACTTGAATGCAGGCTCGTCTTGCATCTCCCAAGATGAAAGGATGTCTGAATCCCCTGTGGAGACCACAGAGAAAGACCTAGTTCCCACCTCATCGCGACCGGAAGCCTCACATCCTTTGAAAACTCCAGAGGTACGCGGAGATCAGTGCCTCCAAAGGAGACGATGCCTGACTCCTCGTGAAACTTGATAGGAGTCCCAGGATTCCTGTGGCACGTTGAAAGGGACCCTTGGTCTCCCGCCTCAGCTGGAGAGGCGTCCCAATTGCCTTTCCAAGCCTCGAGGAGAATCCCGAGTTGTGTCTCGCAACTAGGCAAGAGTCCTGACGTGGCTGAACAAACACGTGTGTGGAAGGGCCATCCCCGTCGTAACTCGAGAATATACCCCAGGTTCCTGCCGCAACTCGAGAAAAACCATGAGACTTCCCCCTCGCCGCGAGATGAGGCCCGATTCCCCTGCACTGCGTGCAGAGTAATTCCGTGTTGCACATCACACATGAAAGGAGCCTTGATTTCCTTGATGGCACTCCAGAGAAACCCCAAGAACACTGTTTCAAGGCTAGAGGGATCCTGAGGTCACTGTAGCAACACGAAAGAGCTCCGTGGACCAAGAATCAACACGAGATGAGAGGTTAGTCCCTGGCTTCGACTCCAGAGGAACACCACCTTACCACAAGCACCTCAAGAGGAGGCTTCTCTCAGCTCTAGGTATGTGAGAGGGACCTTGAGTTTGCGGCCTCAAGTGGAATGGACACCGCGATGCCCTGACTCGAAATAAGGCCGGATATCCCTGCAGTGACTTCAATGCAGGCTCGTCTTGCATCTCCCAGGACGAAAGGATGTCTGAATCCCCTGTGGAATGCACAGAGAAAGACTTAGTTCCCCACCTCATCGCGACCGATAGCCTCACATCCTTTGAAAACTCCAGAGGTAAGCGGAGATCAGTGCCTCCAAAGCAGACGATGCCTGACTCCTCGTGAAACTTGATAGGAGTCCCAGGATTCCTGTGGCACTTGGAAAGGGACCCTTGGTCTCCCGCCTCAGCTGGAGAGGCGTCCCAATTGCCCTGCCAAGCCTCGAGGAGAATCCAGAGTTGTCCCTCGCAACTAGGCAGTAGTCCTGACATGGCTGAACACACACGTGTGTGGAAGGGCCATCCCCGTCGTAACTCGAGAATATACCCCAGGTTCCCGCCGCAACTCGAGAAAAACCATGAGACTTCCCCCTCGCCGCGAGATGAGGCCCGATTCCCCTGCACTGCGTGCAGAGCAATTCCGTGTTGCACATCACACATGAAAGGAGCCTTGATTTCCTTGATGGCACTCCAGAGAAACCCCAAGAACACTGTTTCAAGGCTAGAGGGATCCTGAGGTCACTGTAGCAACACGAAAGAGCTCCGTGGACCAAGAATCAACACGAGATGAGAGGTTAGTCCCTGGCTTCGACTCCTGAGGAATACCACCTTACCACAAGCACCTCAAGAGGAGGCTTCTCTCAGCTCTAGGTATGTGAGAGGGATCCTGATTTTGCGGCCTCAAGTGGAATGGACACCGCGATGCCCTGACTCGAAATAAGCCCGGATATCCCTGCAGTGACTTGAATGCAGGCTCATCTTGCATCTCCCAAGAAGAAAGGATGTCTGAATCCCCTGTGGAGACCACAGAGAAAGACGTAGTTCCCCGCCTCATCGCGACCGGAGGCCTCACATCCTTTGAAAACTCCAGAGGTATGCGGAGATCAGTGCCTCCAAAGGAGACGATGCCTGACTCCTCGTGAAACTTGATAGGAGTCCCAGGATTCTTGTGGCACGTGGAAAGGGACCCTTGGTCTCCCGCCTCAGCTGGAGAGGCGTTCCAATTGCCTTGACAAGCCTCGAGGAGAATCCCGAGATGTCCCTCGCAACTAGGCAGGAGTCCTGACGTGGCTGAAGAAACACGTGGGTGGAAGGGCCATCCCCGTCGTAACTCGAGAATATACCCCAGGTTCCCACCGCAACTCGAGAAAAACCATGAGACTTCCCCCTCGATGCGAGGAGAGGCCCGATTCCCCTGTACTGCGTGCAGAGCAATTCCGTCTTGCACATCACACATGAAAGGAGCCTTGATTTCCTTGATGGCACTCCAGAGAAACCCCAAGAACACTGTTTCAAGGCTAGAGGGATCCTGAGGTCACTGTAGCAACACAAAAGAACTCTGTGGACCAAAAATCAACTGGAAAAGAGAGGTTAGTCCCTGGATTCGTCTCCAGAGGAATACCACCTTACCACAAGCACCTCAAGAGGAGGCTTCTCTCAGCTCTAGGCATGTGAGAGGGACCTTGAGTTTGCGGCCTCAAGTGGAATGGACACCGCGATGCCCTGACTCGAAATAAGGCCGGATATCCCTGCAGTGACTTCAATGCAGGCTCGTCTTGCATCTCCCAGGACGAAAGGATGTCTGAATCCCCTGTGGAATGCACAGAGAAAGACTAGTTCCCCACCTCATCGCGACCGATAGCCTCACATCCTTTGAAAACTCCAGAGGTACGCGGAGATCAGTGCCTCCAAAGGAGACGATGCCTGACTCCTCGTGAAACTTGATAGGAGTCCCAGGATTCCTGTGGCACTTGGAAAGGGACACTTGGTCTCCCGCCTCAGCTGGAGAGGCGTCCCAATTGCCCTGCCAAGCCTCGAGGAGAATCCAGAGTTGTCCCTCGCAACTAGGCAGGAGTCCTGACGTCGCTGAAGAAACACGTGGGTGGAAGGGCCATCCCCGTCGTAACTCGAGAATATACCCCAGGTTCCCGCCGCAACTTGAGAAAAACCATGAGACTTCCCCCTCGCCGCGAGATGAGGCCCGATTCCCCTGCACTGCATGCGTGCAGAGCAATTCCGTGTTGCACATCACACATGAAAGGAGCCTTGATTTCCTTGATGGCACTCCAGAGAAACCCCAAGAACACTGTTTCAAGGCTAGAGGGATCCTGAGGTCACTGTAGCAACACAAAAGAGCTCCGTGGGCCAAAAATCAACTCGAGATGAGAGGTTAGTCCCTGGCTTCGACTCCAGAGGAATACCACCTTACGACAAGCACCTCAAGAGGAGGCTTCTCTCAGCTCTAGGTATGTGAGAGGGACCCTGAGTTTGCGGCCTCAAGTGGAATGGACACCGCGATGCCCTGATTCGAAATAAGGCCGGATATCCCTGCAGTGACTGGAATGCAGGCTCGTCTTGCATCTCCCAAGACGAAAGGGTGTCGGAATCCCCTGTGGAGACCACAGAGAAACACCTAGTTCCCCACCTCATCGCGACAGGAGGCCTCAAATCCTTTGAAAACTCCAGAGGTATGCGGAGATCAGTGCCTCCAGAGGAGACGATGCCTGACTCCTCGTGAAACTTGATAGGAGACCCAGGATTCCTGTGGCACGTGGAAAGGGACCCTTGGTCTCCCGTCTCAGCTGGAGAGGCGTCCCAATTGCCCTGCCAAGCCTCGAGGAGAATCCCGAGTTGTCCCTCGCAACTAGGCAGGAGTCCTGACATGGTTGAACACACACGTGTGTGGAAGGGCCATCCCCGTCGTAACTCGAGAATATACCCCAGGTTCCCGCCGCAACTCGAGAAAAACCATGAGACTTCCCCCTCACCGCGAGATGAGGCCCGATTACCCTGCACTGCGTGCAGAGCAATTCCGTGTTGCACATCACACATGAAAGGAGCCTTGATTTCCTTGATGGCACTCCAGAGAAACCCCAAGAACACTGTTTCAAGGCTAGAGGGATCCTGAGGTCACTGTAGCAACACGAAAGAGCTCCGTGGACCAAGAATCAACTCGAGATGAGAGGTTAGTCCCTGGCTTCGACTCCTGAGGAATACCACCTTACCACAAGCACCTCAAGAGGAGGCTTCTCTCAGCTCTAGGTATGTGAGAGGGACCCTGAGTTTGTGGCCTCAAGTGGAATGGACACCGCGATGCCCTGACTCGAAATAAGGCCGGATATCCCTGCAGTGACTTGAATGCAGGCTCGTCTTGCATCTCCCAAGAAGAAAGGATGTCTGAATCCCCTGTGGAGACCACAGAGAAACACCTAGTTCCCCACCTCATCGCGACCGGAGGCCTCACATCCTTTGAAAACTCCAGAGGTACGCGGAGATCAGTGCCTCCAAAGGAGACGATGTCTGACTCCTCGTGAAACTTGATAGGAGTCCCAGGATTCTTGTGGCACGTGGAAAGGGACCCTTGGTCTCCCACCTCAGCTGGAGAGGCGTTCCAATTGCCCTGCCAAGCCTCGAGGAGAATCCCGAGTTGTCCCTCGCAACTAGGCAGGAGTCCTGACGTGGCTGAACAAACACGTGTGTGGAAGGGCCATCCCCATCGTAACTCGAGAATATACCCCAGGTTCCCGCCGCAACTCGAGAAAAACCATGAGACTTCCCCCTCGATGCGAGATGAGGCCCGATTCCCCTGTACTGCGTGCAGAGCAATTCCGTGTTGCACATCACACATGAAAGGAGCCTTGATTTCCTTGATGGCACTCCAGAGAAACCCCAAGAACACTGTTTCAAGGCTAGAGGGATCCTGAGGTCACTGTAGCAACACGAAAGAACTCTGTGGACCAAAAATCAACTCGAAAAGAGAGGTTAGTCCCTGGATTCGTCTCCAGAGGAATACCACCTTACCACAAGCACCTCAAGAGGAGGCTTCTCTCAGCTCTAGGCATGTGAGAGGGACCCTGAGTTTGCGGCCTCAAGTGGAATGGACACCGCGATGCCCTGACTCGAAATAAGGCCGGATATCCCTGCAGTGACTTCAATGCAGGCTCGTCTTGCATCTCCCAAGACGAAAGGATGTCTGAATCCCCTGTGGAAAGCACAGAGAAAGACTTAGTTCCCCACCTCATCGCGACCGATAGCCTCACATCCTTTGAAAACTCCAGAGGTACGCGGAGATCAGTGCCTCCAAAGGAGACGATGCCTGACTTATCGTGAAACTTGATAGGAGTCCCAGGATTCCTGTGGCACTTGGAAAGGGACACTTGGTCTCCCGCCTCAGCTGGAGAGGCGTCCCAATTGCCCTGCCAAGCCTCGAGGAGAATCCAGAGTTGTCCCTCGCAACTAGGCAGGAGTCCTGACGTCGCTGAAGAAACACGTGTGTGGAAGGGCCATCCCCGTCGTAACTCGAGAATATACCCCAGGTTCCCGCCGCAACTCGAGAAAAACCATGAGACTTCCCCCTCGCCGCGAGATGAGGCCCGATTCCCCTGTACTGCGTGCAGAGCATTTCCGTCTTGCACATCACACATGAAAGGAGCCTTGATTTCCTTGATGGCACTCCAGAGAAACCCCAAGAACACTGTTTCAAGGATAGAGGGATCCTGAGGTCACTGTAGCAACACGAAAGAACTCTGTGGACCAAAAATCAACTCGAAAAGAGAGGTTAGTCCCTGGATTCGTCTCCAGAGGAATACCACCTTACCACAAGCACCTCAAGAGGAGGCTTCTCTCAGCTCTAGGTATGTGAGAGGGACCCTGAGTTTGCGGCCTCAAGTGGAATGGACACCGCGATGCCCTGACGCGAAATAAGGCTGGATATCCCTGCAGTGACTTGAATGCAGGCTCGTCTTGCATCTGCCAAGATGAAAGGATGTCTGAATCCCCTGTGGAGACCACAGAGAAAGACCTAGTTCCCCACCTCATCGCGACCGGAGGCCTCACATCCTTTGAAAACTCCAGAGGTACGCGGAGATCAGTGCCTCCAAAGGAGACGATGCCTGACTCCTCGTGAAACTTGATAGGAGTCCCAGGATTCCTGTGGCACGTGGAAAGGGACCCTTGGTCTCCCGCCTCAGCTGGAGAGGCGTCCCAATTGCCTTGCCAAGCCTCGAGGAGAATCCCGAGTTGTGTCTCGCAACTAGGCAAGAGTCCTGACGTGGCTGAACAAACACGTGTGTGGAAGGGCCATCCCCGTCGTAACTCGAGAATATACCCCAGGTTCCCTCCGCAACTCTAGAAAAACCATGAGACTTCCCCCTCGCCGCAAGATGAGGCCCGATTCCCCTGCACTGCGTGCAGAGCAATTCTGTGTTGCACATCACACATGAAAGGAGCCTTGATTTCCTTCATGGCACTCGAGAGAAACCCCAAGAACACTGTTTCAAGGCTAGAGGGATCCTGAGGTCACTGTAGCAACACGAAAGAGCTCCGTGGACCGAAAATCAACTCGAGATGAGAGGTTAGTCCCTGGCTTCGACTCCAGAGGAATACCACCTTACCACTAGCACCTCAAGAGGAGGCTTCTCTCAGCTCTAGGTATGTGAGAGGGACCCTGAGTTTGCGGCCTCAAGTGGAATGGACACCGCGATGCCCTGACTCGAAATAAGGCCGGATATCCCTGCAGCGACTTCAATGCAGGCTCGTCTTGCATCTCCCAAGACGAAAGGGTGTCTGAATCCCCTGTGGAGACTACAGAGAAAGACCTAGTTCCCCACCTCATCGCGACAGGAGGCCTCACATCCTTTGAAAACTCCAGAGGTATGCGGAGATCATTGCCTCCAAAGGAGACGATGCCTGACTCCTCGTGAATCTTGATAGGAGTCCCAGGATTCTTGTGGCACGTGGAAAGGGACCCTTGGTCTCCCGCCTCAGCTGGAGAGGCGTTCCAATTGCCCTGCCAAGCCTCGAGGAGAATCCCGAGTTGTCCCTCGCAACTAGGCAGGAGTCCTGACATGGCTGAACACACACGTGTGTGGAAGGGCCATCCCCGTCGTAACTCGAGAATATACCCCAGGTTCCCGCCGCAACTCGAGAAAAACCATGAGACTTCCCCCTCGCCGCGAGATGAGGCCCGATTCCCCTGTACTGCGTGCAGAGCAATTCCGTCTTGCATATCACACATGAAAGGAGCCTTGATTTCCTTGATGGCACTCCAGAGAAACCCCAAGAACACTGTTTCAAGGCTAGAGGGATCCTGAGGTCACTGTAGCAACACGAAAGAACTCTGTGGACCAAAAATCAACTCGAAAAGAGAGGTTAGTCCCTGGATTCGTCTCCAGAGGAATACCACCTTACCACAAGCACCTCAAGAGGAGGCTTCTCTCAGCTCTAGGCATGTGAGAGGGACCCTGAGTTTGCGGCCTCAAGTGGAATGGACACCGCGATGCCCTGACTCGAAATAAGGCCGGATATCCCTGCAGTGACTGGAATGCAGGCTCGTCTTGCATCTCCCAAGACGAAAGGGTGTCTGAATCCCCTGTGGAGACCACAGAGAAAGACCTAGTTCCCCACCTCATCGCGACAGGAGGCCTCAAATCCTTTGAAAACTCCAGAGGTATGCGGAGATCAGTGCCTCCAAAGGAGACGATGCCTGACTCCTCGTGAAACTTGATAGGAGACCCAGGATTCCTGTGGCATGTGGACAGGGACCCTTGGTCTCCCGTCTCAGCTGGAGAGGCGTCCCAATTGCCCTGCCCAGCCTCGAGGAGAATCCAGAGCTGTCCCTCGCAACTAGGCAGGAGTCCTGACGTCGCTGAAGAAACACGTGGGTGGAAGGGCCATCCCCGTCGTAACTCGAGAATATACCCCAGGTTCCCGCTGCAACTCGAGAAAAACCATGAGACTTCCCCCTCGCCGCGAGATGAGGCCCGATTCCCCTGCACTGCGTGCAGAGCAATTCCGTGTTGCACATCACACATGAAAGGAGCCTTGATTTCCTTGATGGCACTCGAGAGAAACCCCAAGAACACTGTTTCAAGGCTAGAGGGATCCTGAGGTCACTGTAGCAACACGAAAGAGCTCCGTGGACCAAGAATCAACACGAGATGAGAGGTTAGTCCCTGGCTTCGACTCCTGAGGAATACCACCTTACCACAAGCACCTCAAGAGGAGGCTTCTCTCAGCTCTAGGTATGTGAGAGGGACCCTGAGTTTGCGGCCTCAAGTGGAATGGACACCGTGATGCCCTGACTCGAAATAAGGCCGGATATCCCTGCAGTGACTTCAATGCAGGCTCGTCTTGCATCTCCCAGGACGAAAGGATGTCTGAATCCCCTGTGGAGACCACAGAGAAACACCTAGTTCCCCACCTCATCGCGACCGGAGGCCTCACATCCTTTGAAAACTCCAGAGGTACGCGGAGATCAGTGCCTCCAAAGGAGACGATGCCTGACTCCTCGTGAAACTTGATAGGAGCCCCAGGATTCTTGTGGCACGTGGAAAGGGACACTTGGTCTCCCGCCTCAGCTGGATAGGCGTTCCAATTGCCCTGCCAAGCCTCGAGGAGAATCCCGAGTTGTCCCTCGCCACTAGGCAGGAGTCCTGACGTGGCTGAACAAACACGTGGGTGGAAGGGCCATCCCCGTCGTAACTCGAGAATATACCCCAGGTTCCCGCCGCAACTCGAGAAAAACCATGAGACTTCCCCCTCGATGCGAGATGAGGCCCGATTCCCCTGTACTGCGTGCAGAGCAATTCCGTCTTGCACATCACACATGAAAGGAGCCTTGATTTCCTTGATGGCACTCCAGAGAAACCCCAAGAACACTGTTTCAAGGATAGAGGGATCCTGAGGTCACTGTAGCAACACGAAAGAACTCTGTGGACCAAAAATCAACTCGAAAAGAGAGGTTAGTCCCTGGATTTGTCTCCAGAGGAATACCACCTTACCACAAGCACCTCAAGAGGAGGCTTCTCTCAGCTCTAGGTATGTGAGAGGGACCCTGAGTTTGCGGCCTCAAGTGGAATGGACACCGCGATGCCCTGACTCGAAATAAGGCCGGATATCCCTGCAGTGACTTGAATGCAGGCTCGTCTTGCATCTCCCAGGACGAAAGGATGTCTGAATCCCCTGTGGAAAGCACAGAGAAAGACTTAGTTCCCCACCTCATCGCGACCGATAGCCTCACATCCTTTGAAAACTCCAGAGGTACGCGGAGATCAGTGCCTCCAAAGGAGACAATGCCTGACTCCTCGTGAAACTTGATAGGAATCCCAGGATTCCTGTGGCACTTGGAAAGGGACACTTGGTCTCCCGCCTCAGCTGGAGAGGCGTCCCAATTGCCCTGCAAAGCCTCGAGGAGAATCCAGAGTTGTCCCTCGCAACTAGGCAGGAGTCCTGACATCGCTGAAGAAACACGTGTGTGGAAGGGCCATCCCCATCGTAACTCGAGAATATACCCCAGGTTCCCGCCGCAACTCGAGAAAAACCATGAGACTTCCCCCTCGCCGCGAGATGAGGCCCGATTCCCCTGCACTGCGTGCAGAGCAATTCCGTGTTGCACATCACACATGAAAGGAGCCTTGATTTCCTTGATGGCACTCCAGAGAAACCCCAAGAACACTGTTTCAAGGCTAGAGGGATCCTGAGGTCACTGTAGCAACACGAAAGAGCTCCGTGGACCAAGAATCAACACGAGATGAGAGGTTAGTCCCTGGCTTCGACTCCTGAGCAATACCACCTTACCACAAGCACCTCAAGAGGAGGCTTCTCTCAGCTCTAGGTATGTGAGAGGGATCCTGAGTTTGCGGCCTCAAGTGGAATGGACACCGCGATGCCCTGACTCGAAATAAGGCCGGATATCCCTGCAGTGACTTGAATGCAGGCTCGTCTTGCATCTCCCAAGAAGAAAGGATGTCTGAATCCCCTGTGGAGACCACAAAGAAACACCTAGTTCCCCACCTCATCGCGACCGGAGGCCTCACATCCTTTGAAAACTCCAGAGGTACGCGAAGATCAGTGCCTCCAAAGGAGACGATGCCTGACTCCTCGTGAAACTTGATAGGAGTCCCAGGATTCCTTTGGCACTTGGAAAGGGACACTTGGTCTCCCGCCTCAGCTGGAGAGGCGTCCCAATTGCTCTGCCAAGCCTCGAGGAGAATCCAGAGTTGTCCCTCGCAACTAGGCAGGAGTCCTGACGTCGCTGAAGAAACACGTGGGTGGAAGGGCCATCCCCGTCGTAACTCGAGAATATACCCCAGGTTCCTGCCGCAAATCGAGAAATACCATGAGACTTCCCCCTCGATGCGAGATGAGGCCCGATTCCCCTGTACTTTGTGCAGAGCAATTCCGTCTTGCACATCACACATGAAAGGAGCCTTGATTTCCTTGATGGCACTCCAGAGAAACCCCAAGAACACTGTTTCAAGGATAGAGGGATCCTGAGGTCACTGTAGCAACATGAAAGAACTCTGTGGACCAAAAATCAACTCGAAAAGAGAGGTTAGTCCCTGGATTCGTCTCCAGAGGAATACCACCTTACCACAAGCACCTCAAGAGGAGGCTTCTCTCAGCTCTAGGTATGTGAGAGGGACCCTGAGTTTGCGGCCTCAAGTGGAATGGACACCGCGATGCCCTGACTCGAAATAAGGCCGGATATCCCTGCAGTGACTTGAATGCAGGCTCGCCTTGCATCTCCCAGGACGAAAGGATGTCTGAATCCCCTGTGGAAAGCACAGAGAAAGACTTAGTTCCCCACCTCATCGCGACCGATAGCCTCACATCCTTTGAAAACTCCAGAGGTACGCGGAGATCAGTGCCTCCAAAGGAGACGATGCCTGACTCCTCGTGAAACTTGATAGGAGTCCCAGGATTCCTGTGGCACTTGGAAAGGGACACTTGGTCTCCCGCCTCAGCTGGAGAGGCGTCCCAATTGCCCTGCCAAGCCTCGAGGAGAATCCAGAGTTGTCCCTCGCAACTAGGCAGGAGTCCTGACGTCGCTGAAGAAACACGTGGGTGGAAGGGCCATCCCCGTCGTAACTCGAGAATATACCCCAGGTTCCCGCCGCAACTCGAGAAAAACCATGAGACTTCCCCCTCGCCGCGAGATGAGGCCCGATTCCCCTGCACTGCGTGCAGAGCAATCCCGTGTTGCACATCACACATGAAAGGAGCCTTGATTTCCTTGATGGCACTCCAGAGAAACCCCAAGAACACTGTTTGAAGGTTAGAGGGTTCCTGAGGTCACTGTAGCAACACGAAAGAGCTCCGTGGACCAAAAATCAACTCGAGATGAGAGGTTAGTCCCTGGCTTCGACTCCAGAGGAATATCACCTTACCACAAGCACCTCAAGAGGAGGCTTCTCTCAGCTCTAGGTATGTGAGAGGGACCCTGAGTTTGCGGCCTCAAGTGGAATGGACACTGCGATGCCCTGACTCGAAATAAGGCCGAATATCCCTGCAGTGACTTCAATGCAGGCTCGTCTTGCATCTCCCAAGACGAAAGGGTGTCTGAATCCCCTGTGGAGACCACAGAGAAAGACCTAGTTCCCCACCTCATCGCGACAGGAGGCCTCAAATCCTTTGAAAACTCCAGAGGTATGCAGAGATCAGTGCCTCCAAAGGAGACGATGCCTGACTCCTCGTGAAACTTGATAGGAGACCCAGGATTCCTGTGGCACGTGGAAAGGGACCCTTGGTCTCCCGTCTCAGCTGGAGAGGCGTCCCAATTGCCCTGCAAAGCCTCGAGGAGAATCCCGAGTTGTCCCTCGCAACTAGGCAGGAGTCCTGACGTCGCTGAAGAAACACGTGGGAGGAAGGGCCATCCCCGTCGTAACTCGAGAATATACCCCAGGTTCCCGCCGCAACTCGAGAAAAACCATGAGACTTCCCCCTCGCCGCGAGATGAGGCCCGATTCCCCTGCACTGCGTGCAGAGCAATTCCGTGTTGCACATCACACATGAAAGGAGCCTTGATTTCCTTGATGGCACTCCAGAGAAACCCCAAGAACACTGTTTCAAGGCTAGAGGGATCCTGAGGTCACTGTAGCAACACGAAAGAGCTCCGTGGGCCAAAAATCAACTCGAGATGAGAGGTTAGTCCCTGGCTTCGACTCCAGAGGAATACCACCTTACAACAAGCACCTCAAGAGGAGGCTTCTCTCAGCTCTAGGTATGTGAGAGGAACCCTGAGTTTGCGGCCTCAAGTGGAATGGACACCGTGATGCCCTGACGCGAAATAAGCCTGGATATCCCTGCAGTGACTTGAATGCAGGCTCGTCTTGCATCTCCCAAGAAGAAAGGATGTCTGAAGCCCCTGTGGAGACCACAGAGAAACACCTAGTTCCCCACCTCATCGTGACCGGAGGCCTCACATCCTTTGAAAACTCCAGAGGTACGCGGAGATCAGTTCCTCCAAAGGAGACGATGCCTGAATCCTCGTCAAACTTGTTAGGAGTCCCATGATTCCTGTGGCACATGGAAAGGGACACTTGGTACACCGCCTCAGCTGGAGAGGCGTCTCAATTGCCCTGCCAAGCCTCGAGGAGACTCCCGAGTTGTGTCTCGCAACTAGGCAGGAGTCCTAACGTGGCTGAACAAACACTTGTGTGGAAGGGCATCCCCGTCGTAACTCGAGAATATACCCCAGGTTCCCGCCGCAACTCGAGAAAAACCATGAGACTTCCCCCTCGCCGCGAGATGAGGCCCGATTCCCCTGCACTGCGAGCAGAACAATTCCGTGTTGCACATCACACATGAAAGGAGCCTTGATTTCCTTGATGGCACTCCAGAGAAACCCCAAGAACACTGTTTCAAGGCTCGAGGGATCCTGAGGTCACAGTAGTACCACTAAAGAGCTCCGTGGACCAAAAATCAACTCGAGATGAGAGGTTAGTCCCTGGCTTCGACTCCAGAGGAATACCACCTTACCACAAGCACCTCAAGAGGAGGCTTCTCTCAGCTCTAGCTATGTGAGAGGGACCCTGAGTTTGCGGCCTCAAGTGGAATGGACACTGCGATGCCCTGACTCGAAATAAGGCCGGATATCCCTGCAGTGACTTCAATGCAGGCTCCTCTTGCATCTCCCAAGACGAAAGGATGTCTGAATACCCTGTGGAGACCACAGAGAAACACCTAGTTCCCCACCTCATCGCGACCGGAGGCCTCACAGCCTTTGAAAACTCCACAGGTACGCGGAGATCAGTGCCTCCAAAGGAGACGATGCCTGACTCCTCGTGAATCTTGATAGGAGTCCCAGGATTCTTGTGGCACGTGGAAAGGGACCCTTGGTCTCCCGCCTCATCTGGAAAGGCGTTCCATTGCCCTGCCAAGCCTCGAGGAGAATTCCGAGTTGTCCCTCGCAACTAGGCAGGAGTCCTGACGTGGCTGAACAAACACGTGGGTGGAAGGGCCATCCCCGTCGTAACTCGAGAATATACCCCAGGTTCCCGCCGCAACTCGAGAAAAACCATGAGACTTCCCCCTCGATGCGAGATGAGGCCCGATTCCCCTGTACTGCGTGCAGAGCAATTCCGTCTTGCACATCACACATGAAAGGAGCCTTGATTTCCTAGATGGCACTCCAGAGAAACCCCAAGAACACTGTTTCAAGGCTCGAGGGATCCTGAGGTCACTGTAGCAACACGAAAGAGCTCCGTGGATCAAAAATCAACTCGAGATGAGAGGTTAGTCCCTGGCTTCGACTCCAGAGGAATACCACCTTACCACAAGCACCTCAAGAGGAGGCTTCTCTCAGCTCTAGGTATGTGAGAGGGACCCTGAGTTTGCGGCCTCAAGTGGAATGGACACCGCGATGCCCTGACTGGAAACAAGGCCGGATATCCCTGCAGTGACTTGAATGCAGTCTCGTCTTGCATCTCCCAGGACGAAAGGATGTCTGAATCCCCTGTGGAAAGCACAGAGAAAGACTTAGTTCCCCACCTCATCGCGACCGATAGCCTCACATCCTTTGAAAACTCCAGAGGTACGCGGAGATCAGTGCCTCCAAAGGAGACGATGCCTGACTCCTCGTGAAACTTGATAGGAGACCCAGGATTCCTGTGGCACGTGGAAAGGGACCCTTGGTCTCCCGTCTCAGCTGGAGAGGCGTCCCAATTGCCCTGCCAAGCCTCGAGGAGAATCCCGAGTTGTCCCTCGCAACTAGGCAGGAGTCCTGACATGGCTGAACACACACATGTGTGGAAGGGCCATCCCCGTCGTAACTCGAGAATATACCCCAGGTTCCCGCCGCAACTCGAGAAAAACCATGAGACTTCCCCCTCGCCGCGAGATGAGGCCCGATTCCCCTGCACTGCGTGCAGAGCAATTCCGTGTTGCACATCACACATGAAAGGAGCCTTGATTTCCTTGATGGCACTCCAGAGAAACCCCAAGAACACTGTTTCAAGGCTAGAGGGATCCTGAGGTCACTGTAGCAACAAGAAAGAGCTCCTGGGGCCAAGATTCAACTCGAGATGAAAGGTTAGTCCCTGGCTTCGACTCCTGAGGAATACCACCTTACCACAAGCACCTCAAGAGGAGGCTTCTCTCAGCTCTAGGTATGTGAGAGGGACCCTGAATTTGCGGCCTCAAGTGGAATGGACACCAAGATGCCCTGACTCGAAATAAGGCCGGATATCCCTGCAGTGACTTCAATGCAGGCTCGTCTTGCATCTCCCAGGACGAAAGGATGTCTGAATCCCCTGTGGAGACCACAGAGAAAGACCTAGTTCCCCACCTCATCGCGACCGGAGGCCTCACATCCTTTGAAAACTCCAGAGGTACGCAGAGATCAGTGCCTCCAAAGGAGACGGTGCCTGACTCTTCGTGAAACTTAATAGGAGTCCCAGGATTCTTTTGGCACGTGGAAAGGGACACTTGGTCTCCCGCCTCAGCTGGAGAGGCGTCCCAATTGCCCTTGCAAGCCTCGAGGAGAATCCCGAGTTGTCTCTCGCAACTAGGCAGGAGTCCTGACGTGACTGAACAAACACGTGGGTGGAAGGGCCATCCCCGTCGTAACTCGAGAATATACCCCAGGTTCCCGCCACAACTCGAGAAAAACCATGAGACTTCCCCCTCGCCGCGAGATGAGGCCCAATTCCCCTGCACTGCGTGCAGAGCAATTCTGTGTTGCACATCACACATGAAAGGAGCCTTGATTTCCTTGATGGCACTCCAGAGAAACCCCAAGAACACTGTTTCAAGGCTAGAGGGATCCTGAGGTCACTGTAGCAACATGAAAGAGCTCCGTGGACCAAAAATCAACTCGAGATGAGAGGTTAGTCCCTGGCTTCGACTCCAGAGGAATACCACCTTACCACAAGCACCTCAAGAGGAGGCTTCTCTCAGCTCTAGGTATGTGAGAGGGACCCTGAGTTTGCGGCCTCAAGTGGAATGGACACCGCGATGCCCTGACTCGAAATAAGGCCGAATATCCCTGCAGTGACTGGAATGCAGGCTCGTCTTGCATCTCCCAAGACGAAAGGGTGTCTGAATCCCCTGTGGAGACCACAGAGAAAGACCTAGTTCCCCACCTCATCGCGACAGGAGGCCTCAAATCCTTTGAAAACTCCAGAGGTATGCGGAGATCAGTGCCTTCAAAGGAGACGATGCCTGACTCCTCGTGAAACTTGATAGGAGACCCAGGATTCCTGTGGCACGTGGAAAGGGACCCTTGGTCTCCCGTCTCAGCTGGAGAGGCGTCCCAATTGCCCTGCAAAGCCTCGAGGAGAATCCCGAGTTGTTCCTCACAACTAGGCAGGAGTCCTGACATGGCTGAACACACACGTGTGTGGAAGGGCCATCCCCGTCGTAACTCGAGAATATACCCCAGGTTCCCACCGCAACTGGAGAAAAACCATGAGACTTCCCCCGCGCCGCAAAATGAGGCCCGATTCCCCTGCTCTGCGTGCAGAGCAATTCCGTCTTGCACATCACACATGAAAGGAGCCTTGATTTCCTTGATGGCACTCCAGAGAAACCCCAAGAACACTGTTTCAAGGCTAGAGGGATCCTGAGGTCACTGTAGCAACACGAAAGAGCTCCGTGGACCAAGAATCAACACGAGATGAGAGGTTAGTCCCTGGCTTCGACTCCAGAGGAATACCACCTTACCACAAGCACCTCAAGAGGAGGCTTCTCTCAGCTCTAGGTATGTGAGAGGGACCCTGAGTTTGCGGCCTCAAGTGGAATGGACACCGCGATGCCCTGACTCGAAATAAGGCCGGATATCCCTGCAGTGACTGGAATGCAGGCTCGTCTTGCATCTCCCAAGAAGAAAGGGTGTCTGAATCCCCTGTGGAGACCACAGAGAAAGACCTAGTTCCCCACCTCATCGCGACCGGAGGCCTCACATCCTTTGAAAACTCCAGAGGTATGCGGAGATCAGTGCCTCCAAAGGAGACGATGCCTGACTCCTCGTGAAACTTGATAGGAGATCCAGGATTCCTGTGGCACGTGGAAAGGGACACTTGGTCTCCCGTCTCAGCTGGAGAGGCGTCCCAATTGCCGTGCAAAGCCTCTAGGAGAATCCCGAGTTGTCCCTCGCAACTAGGCAGGAGTCCTGACGTCGCTGAAGAAACACGTGGGAGGAAGGGCCATCCCTGTCGTAACTCGAGAATATACCCCAGGTTCCCGCCGCAACTCGAGAAAAACCATGAGACTTCCCCCTCGCCGCAAGATGAGGTCCGATTCCCCTGCACTATGTGCAGAGCAATTCCGTCTTGCACATCACACATGAAAGGAGCCTTGATTTCCTTGATGGCACTCCAGAGAAACCCCAAGAACACTGTTTCAAGGCTAGAGGGATTCTGAGGTCACTGTAGCAACACGAAAGAGCTCCGTGGGCCAAAAATCAACTCGAGATGAGAGGTTACTCCCTGGCTTCGACTCCAGAGGAATACCACCTTACCACAAGCACCTCAAGAGGAGGCTTCTCTCAGCTCTAGGTATGTGAGAGGGACCCTGAGTTTGCGGCCTCAAGTGGAATGGACACCGCGATGTCCTGACGCGAAATAAGGCTCGATATCCCTGCAGTGACTTGAATGCAGGCTCGTCTTGCATCTCCCAAGATGAAAGGATATCTGAATCCCCTGTGGAGACCACAGAGAAAGACCTAGTTCCCCACCTCATCGCGACCGGAGGCCTCACATCCTTTGAAAACTCCAGAGGTACGCGGAGATCAGTGCCTCCAAAGGAGACGATGCCTGACTCCTCGTGAAACTTGATAGGAGTCCCAGGATACCTGTGGCACGTGGAAAGGGACCCTTGGTCTCCCGCCTCAGCTGGAGAGGCGTCCCAATTGCCTTGCCAAGCCTCGAGGAGAATCCCGAGTTGTATCTCGCAACTAGGCAAGAGTCCTGACGTGGCTGAACAAACACGTGTGTGGAAGGGCCATCCCCGTCGTAACTCGAGAATATACCCCAGGTTCCCGCCGCAACGAGAAAAACCATGAGACTTCCCCCTCGCCGCGAGATGAGGCCCGATTCCCCTGCACTGCGTGCAGAGCAATTCTGTGTTGCACATCACACATGAAAGGAGCCTTGATTTCCTTCATGGCACTCCAGAGAAACCCCAAGAACACTGTTTCAAGGCTAGAGGGATCCTGAGGTCACTGTAGCAACACGAAAGAGCTCCGTGGACCAAAAATCAACTCGAGATGAGAGGTTAGTCCCTGGCTTCGACTCCAGAGGAATACCACCTTACCACAAGCACCTCAAGAGGAGGCTTCTCTCAGCTCTAGGTATGTGAGAGGGACCCTGAGTTTGCGGCCTCAAGTGGAATGGACACCGCGATGCCCTGACTCGAAATAAGGCCGGATATCCCTGCAGTGACTTCAATGCAGGCTCGTCTTGCATCTCCCAAGACGAAAGGGTGTCTGAATCCCCTGTGGAGACCACAGAGAAAGACCTAGTTCCCCACCTCATTGCGACAGGAGGCCTCTAATCCTTTGAAAACTCCAGAGGTATGTGGAGATCAGTGTCTCCAAAGGAGACGATGCCTGACTCCTCGTGAATTTGATAGGAGACCCAGGATTCCTGTGGCACGTGGAAAGGGACCCTTGGTCACCCGTCTCAGCTGGAGAGGCGTCCCAATTGCCCTGCAAAGCCTCGAGGAGAATCCCGAGTTGTCCCTCGCAACTAGGCAGGAGTCCTGACATGGCTGAACACACACGTTTGTGGAAGGGCCATCCCCGTCGTAACTCAAGAATATACCCCAGGTTCCCACCGCAACTCGAGAAAAACCATGAGACTTCCCCCTCGCCGCAAAATGAGGCCCGATTCCCCTGCTCTGCGTGCAGAGCAATTCCGTCTTGCACATCACACATGAAAGGAGCCTTGATTTCCTTGATGGCACTCCAGAGAAACCCCAAGAACACTGTTTCAAGGCTAGAGGGATCCTGAGGTCACTGTAGCAACACGAAAGAGCTCCGTGGACCAAGAATCAACACGAGATGAGAAGTTAGTCCCTGGCTTCGACTCCAGAGGAATACCACCTTACCACAAGCACCTCAAGAGGAGGCTTCTCTCAACTCTAGGTATGTGAGAGGGACCGTGAGTTTGCGGCCTCAAGTGGAATGGACACCGCGATGCCCTGACACGAAATAAGGCCGGATATCCCTGCAGTGACTGGAATGCAGGCTCGTCTTGCATCTCCCAAGAAGAAAGGGTGTCTGAATCCCCTGTGGAGACCACAGAGAAAGACCTAGTTCCCCACCTCATCGCGACCGGAGGCCTCACATCCTTTGAAAACTCCAGAGGTACGCGGAGATCAGTGCCTCCAAAGGAGACGATGCCTGACTCCTCGTGAAACTTGATAGGAGTTCCAGGATTCTTGTGGCACGTGGAAAGGCAACCTTGGTCTCCCGTCTCAGGTGGAGAGGCGTTCCAAATGCCCTGCCAAGCCTCGAGGAGAATCCCGAGTTGTCCCTCGCAACTAGGCAGGAGTCCTGACGTGGCTGAACAAACACGTGGGTGGAAGGGCCATCCCCGTCGTAACTCGAGAATATACCCCAGGTTCCCGCCGCAACTCGAGAAAAACCATGAGACTTCCCCCTCGCCGCGAGATGAGGCCCGATTCCCCTACACTGCGTGCAGAGCAATTCCGTGTTGCACATCACACATGAAAGGAGCCTTGATTTCCTTGATGGCACTCCAGAGAAACCCCAAGAACACTGTTTGAAGGCTAGAGGGATCCTGAGGTCACTGTAGCAACACGAAAGAGCTCCGTGGGCCAAAAATCAACTCGAGATGAGAGGTTAGTCCCTGGCTTCGACTCCAGAGGAATACCACCTTACAACAAGCACCTCAAGAGGAGGCTTCTCTCAGCTCTAGGTATGTGAGAGAAACCCTGACTTTGCGGCCTCAAGTGGAATGGACACCGTGATGCCCTGACGCGAAATAAGCCTGGATATCCCTGCAGTGACTTGAATGCAGGCTCGTCTTGCATCTCCCAAGAAGAAAGGATGTCTGAATCCCCTGTGGAGACCACAGAGAAACACCTAGTTCCCCACCTCATCGCGACCGGAGGCCTCACATCCTTTGAAAACTCCAGAGGTACGCGGAGATCAGTGCCTCCAAAGGAGACGATGCCTGACTCCTCGTGAAACTTGATATGAGTACCAGGATTCTTGTGGCACGTGGAAAGGGACGCTTGGTCTCCCGCCTCAGCTGGAGAGGCGTTCCATTGCCCTGCCAAGCCTCGAGGAGAATTCCGAGTTGTCCCTCGCAACTAGGCAGGAGTCCTGACGTGGCTGAACAAACACGTGGGTGGAAGGGCCATCCCCGTCGTAACTCGAGAATATACCCCAGGTTCCCGCCGCAACTCGAGAAAAACCATGAGACTTCCCCCTCGATGCGAGATGAGGCCCGATTCCCCTGTACGGCGTGCAGAGCAATTCCGTCTTGCACATCACACATGAAAGGAGCCTTGATTTCCTTGATGGCACTCCAGAGAAACCCTAAGAACACTGCTTCAAGGATAGAGGGATCCTGAGGTCACTGTAGCAACACGAAAGAACTCTGTGGACCAAAAATCAACTCGAAAAGAGAGGTTAGTTCCTGGATTCGTCTCCAGAGGAATACCACCTTACCACAAGCACCTCAAGAGGAGGCTTCTCTCAGCTCTAGGTATGTGAGAGGGACCCTGAGTTTGCGGCCTCAAGTGGAATGGACACTGCGATGCCCTGACTCGAAATAAGGCCGGATATCCCTGCAGTGACTTCAATGCAGGCTCGTCTTGTATCTCCCAAGACGAAAGGATGTCTGAATCCCCTGTGGAGACCACAGAGAAACACCTAGTTCCCCACCTCATCGCGACCGGAGGCCTCACATCCTTTGAAAACTCCAGAGGTACGCGGAGATCAGTGCCTCCAAAGGAGACCATGCCTGACTCCTCGTAAAACTGGATAGGAGTCCCAGGATTCTTGTGGCACGTGGAAAGGGACCCTTGGTCTCCCGCCTCAGCTGGAGAGGCGTTCCATTGCCCTGCCAAGCCTCGAGGAGAATCCCGAGTTGTCCCTCGCAACTAGGCAGGAGTCCTGACGTGGCTGAACAAACACGTGGGTGGAAAGGCCATCCCCGTCGTAACTCGAGAATATACCCCAGGTTCCCGCCGCAACTCGAGAAAAACCATGAGACTTCCCCCTCGATGCGAGATGAGGCCCGATTCCCCGGTACTGCGTGCAGAGCAATTCCGTCTTGCACATCACACATGAAAGGAGCCTTGATTTCCTTGATGGCACTCCAGAGAAACCCCAAGAACACTGTTTCAAGGCTAGAGGGATCCTGAGGTCACTGTAGCAACACGAAAGAACTCTGTGGACCAAAAATCAACTTGAAAAGAGAGGTTAGTCCCTGGATTCGTCTCCAGAGGAATACCACCTTACCACAAGCACCTAAAGAGGAGGCTTCTCTCAGCTCTAGGTATGTGAGAGGGATCCTGAGTTTGCGGCCTCAAGTGGAATGGACACCGCGATGCCCTGACTCGAAATAAGGCCGGATATCCCTGCAGTGACTTCAATGCAGGCTCGTCTTGCATCTCCCAGGACGAAAGGATGTCTGAATCCCCTGTGGAAAGCACAGAGAAATACTTAGTTCCCCACCTCATCGCGACCGATAGCCTCACATCCTTTGAAAACTCCAGAGGTACGCGGAGACCAGTGCCTCTAAAGGAGACGATGCCTGACTCCTCGTGAAACTTGATAGGAGTCCCAGGATTCCTGTGGCACTTGGAAAGGGACACTTGGTCTCCCGCCTCAGCTGGAGAGGCGTCCCAATTGCCCTGCCAAGCCTCGAGGAGAATCCCGAGTTGTCCCTCGCAACTAGGCAGGAGTCCTGACATCGCTGAAGAAACACGTGGGTGGAAGGGCCATCCCCGTCGTAACTCGAGAATATACCCCAGGTTCCCGCCGCAACTCGAGAAAAACCATGAGACTTCCCCCTCCCCGCGAGATGAGGCCCGATTCCCCTGCACTGCGTGCAGAGCAATTCCGTGTTGCACATCACACATGAAAGGAGCCTTGATTTCCTTGATGGCACTCCAGAGAAACCCCAAGAACACTGTTTCAAGGATAGAGGGATCCTGAGGTCACTGTAGCAACACGAAAGAGCTCCGTGGACCAAAAATCAACTCGAGATGAGAGGTTAGTCCCTGGCTTCGACTCCAGAGGAATACCACCTTACCACAAGCACCTCAAGAGGAGGCTTCTCTCAGCTCTAGGTATGTGAGAGGGACCCTGAGTTTGCGGCCTCAAGTGGAATGGACACCGCGATGCCCTGACGCGAAATAAGCCTGGATATCCCTGCATTGACTTGAATGCAGGCTCGTCTTGCATCTGCCAAGATGAAAGGATGTCTGAATCCCCTGTGGAGACCACAGAGAAAGACCTAGTTCCCCACCTCATCGCGACCGGAGGCCTCACATCCTTTGAAAACTCCAGAGGTACGCGGAGATCAGTGTCTCCAAAGGAGATGATGCCTGACTCCTCGTGAAACTTGATAGATGTCCCAGGATTCCTGTGGCACTTGGAAAGGGACACTTGGTCTCCCGCCTCAGCTGGAGAGGCGTCCCAATTGCCCTGCCAAGCCTCGAGGAGAATCCCGAGTTGTGTCTCGCAACTAGGCAAGAGTCCTGACGTGGCTGAACAAACACGTGTGTGGAAGGGCCATCCCCGTCGTAACTCGAGAATATACGCCAGGTTCCCGCCGCAACTCGAAAAAAACCATGAGACTTCCCCCTCGCCGCGAGATGAGGCCCGATTCCCCTGCAGTGTGTGCAGAGCAATTCTGTGTTGCACATCACACATGAAAGGAGCCTTGATTTCCTTGATGGCACTCCAGGGAAACCCCAAGAACACTGTTTCAAGGCTAAAGGGATCCTGAGGTCACTGTAGCAACACGAAAGAGCTCCGTGGACCAAAAATCAACTCGAGATGAGAGGTTAGTCCCTGGCTTCGACTCCAGAGGAATACCACCTTACCACAAGCACCTAAAGAGGAGGCTTCTCTCAGCTCTAGGTATGTGAGAGGGACCCTGAGTTTGTGGCCTCAAGTGGAATGGACACCGCGATGCCCTGACTCGAAATAAGGCCGGATATCCCTGCAGTGACTTGAATGCAGGCTCGTCTTGCATCTCCCAAGAAGAAAGCATGTCTGAATCCCCTGTGGAGACCACAGAGAAACACCTAGTTCCCCACCTCATCGCGACCGGAGGACTCACATCCTTTGAAAACTCCAGAGGTACGCGGAGATCAGTGCCTCCAAAGGAGACGATGCCTGACTCCTCGTGAAACTTGATAGGAGTCCCAGGATTCTTGTGGCACGTGGAAAGGTACCCTTGGTCTCCCGCCTCAGCTGGAGAGGTGTTCCATTGCCCTGCCAAGCCTCAAGAAGAATCCCGAGTTGTCCCTCGCAACTAGGCAGGAGTCCTGACGTGGCTGAACAAACACGTGGGTGGAAGGGCCATCCCCATCGTAACTCGAGAATATACCCCAGGTTCCCACCGCAACTCGAGAAAAACCATGAGACTTCCCCCTCGATGCGAGATGAGGCCCGATTCCCCTGTACTGCGTGCAGAGCAATTCCGTCTTGCACATCACACATGAAAGGAGCCTTGATTTCCTTGATGGCACTCCAGAGAAACCCCAAGAACACTGTTTCAAGGCTAGAGGGATCCTGAGGTCACTGTAGCAACACGAAAGAACTCTGAGGACCAAAAATCAACTCGAAAAGAGAGGTTAGTCCCTGGATTCGTCTCCAGAGGAATACCACCTAACCACAAGCACCTCAAAAGAAGGCTTCTCTCAGCTCTAGGTATGTGAGAGGGACCCTGAGTTTGCGGCCTCAAGTGGAATGGACACCGCGATGCCCTGACTCGAAATAAGGCCGGATATCCCTGCAGTGACTTCAATGCAGGCTCGTCTTGCATCTCCCAAGATGAAAGGATGTCTGAATCCCCTGTGGAGACCACAGAGAAAGACCTAGTTCCCCACCTCATCGCGACCGGAGGCCTCACATCCTTTGAAAACTCCAGAGGTATGCGGAGATCAGTGCCTCCAAGGGAGACGATGCCTGACTCCTCGTGAAACTTGATAGTTGTCCCAGGATTCCTGTGGCACGTGGAAAGGGACACTTGGTCTCCCGCCTCAGCTGGAGAGGCGTCCCAATTGCCCTGCCAAGCCTCGAGGAGAATCCCGAGTTGTCCCTCGCAACTAGGCAGGAGTCCTGACGTGGCTGAACAAACACGTGGGTGGAAGGGCCATCCCCGTCGTAACTCGAGAATATTCCCCAGGTTCCCACCGCAACTCGAGAAAAACCATGAGACTTCCCCCTCGCCGCGAGATGAGGCCCGATTCCCCTGCACTGCGTGCAGAGCAATTCCGTGTTGCACATCACACATGAAAGGAGCCTTGATTTCCTTGATGGCACTCCAGAGAAACCCCAAGAACACTGTTTCAAGGCTAGAGGGATCCTGAGGTCACTGTAGCAACACGAAAGAGCTCCGTGGACCAAGAATGAACACGAGATGATAGGTTAGTCCCTGGCTTCGACTCCTGAGGAATACCACCTTACCACAAGCACCTCAAGAGGAGGCTTCTCTCATCTCT
The DNA here is from genome assembly GCF_910594005.1 of Cervus elaphus. NCBI lineage: Eukaryota > Metazoa > Chordata > Mammalia > Artiodactyla > Cervidae > Cervus > Cervus elaphus. The sequence goes on from NC_057833.1 coordinate 113,986,353, forward strand.
AGGTATGTGAGAGGGACCCTGAGTTTGCGGCCTCAAGTGGAATAGACACCGCGATGCCCTGACTCGAAATAAGGCCGAATATCCCTGCAGTGACTTGAATGCAGGCTCGTCTTGCATCTCCCAAGAAGAAAGGATGTCTGAATCCCCTGTGGAGACCACAGAGAAAGACCTAGTTCCCCACCTCATCGCGACCGGAGGCCTCACATCCTTTGAAAACTCCAGAGGTATGCGGAGATCAGTGCCTCCAAAGGAGACGATGCCTAACTCCTCGTCAAACTTGATAGGAGTCCCAGGATTCCTGTGGCACGTGGAAAGGGACCCTTGGTCTCCCACCTCAGCTGGAGAGGCGTCTCAATTGCCCTGCCAAGCCTCGAGGAGAATTCCGAGTTGTCCCTCGCAACTAGGCAGGAGTCCTGACGTGGCTGAACAACCACGTTTGTGGAAGGGCATCCCCGTCGTAACTCGAGAATATACCCCAGTTTCCCACCGCAACTCGAGAAAAACCATGAGACTTCCCCCTCGCCGCGAGATGAGGCCCGATTCCCCTGCACTGCGTGCAGAGCAATTCCGTGTTGCACATCACACATGAAAGGAGCCTTGATTTCCTTGATGGCACTCCAGAAAAACCCCAAGAACACTGTTTCAAGGCTAGAGGGATCCTGAGGTCACTGTAGTAACACGAAAGAGCTCTGTGGACCAAAAATCAACTCGAGATGAGAGGTTAGTCCCTGGCTTCAACTCCAGAAAAATACCACCTTACCACAAGCACCTCAAGAGGAGGCTTCTCTCAGCTCTAGGTATGTGAGAGGGACCCTGAGTTTGCGCCCTCAAGTGGAATGGACACCACGATGCCCTGACTCGAAATAAGGCCGGATATCCCTGCAGTGACTTCAATGCAGGCTCGTCTTGCATCTCCCAAGACGAAAGGATGTCTGAATCCCCTGTGGAGACCACAGAGAAACACCTAGTTCCCCACCTCATCGCGACCGGAGGCCTCACATCCTTTGAAAACTCCAGAGGTACGCGGAGATCAGTGCCTCCAAGGGAGACGATGCCTGACTCCTCGTGAAACTTGATAGTTGTCCCAGGATTCCTGTGGCACGTGGAAAGGGACCCTTGGTCTCCCGCCTCAGCTGGAGAGGCGTCCCAATTGCCCTGCCAAGCCTCGAGGAGAATCCCGAGTTGTCCCTCGCAAGTAGGCAGGAGTCCTGACGTGGCTGAACAAACACGTGGGTGGAAGGGCCATCCCCGTCGTAACTCGAGAATATACCCCAGGTTCCCACCGCAACTGGAGAAAAACCATGAGACTTCCCCCTCGCCGCGAGATGAGGCCCGATTCCCCTGCACTGCGTGCAGAGCAATTCCGTGTTGCACATCACACAAGAAAGGAGCCTTGATTTCCTTGATGGCACACCAGAGAAACCCCAAGAACACTGTTTCAAGGCTAGAGGGATCCTGAGGTCACTGTAGCAACACGAAAGAGCTCCGTGGACCAAGAATGAACACGAGATGAGAGGTTAGTCCCTGGCTTCGACTCCTGAGGAATACCACCTTACCACAAGCACCTCAAGAGGAGGCTTCTCTCAGCTCTAGGTATGTGAGAGGGACCCTGAATTTGCAGCCTCAAGTGGAATGGACCCCGCGATGCCCTGACTCGAAATAAGGCTGGATATCCCTGCAGTGACTTGAATGCAGGCTCGTCTTGCATCTCCCAAGAAGAAAGGATGTCTGAATCCCCTGTGGAGACCACAGAGAAAGACCTAGTTCCCCACCTCATCGCGACCGGAGGCCTCACATCCTTTGAAAACTCCAGAGGTATGCGGAGATCAGTGCCTCCAAAGGAGACGATGCCTAACTCCTCGTTAAACTTGTTAGGAGTCCCAGGATTCCTGTGGCACGTGGAAAGGGACCCTTGGTCTCCCACCTCAGCTGAAGAGGCGTCTCAATTGCCCTGCCAAGCCTCGAGGAGAATCCCGTGTTGTGTCTCGCAACTAGGCAGGAGTCCTGACGTGGCTGAACAAACACTTGTGTGGAAGGGCATCCCCGTCGTAACTCGAGAATATACCTCAGGTTCCCGCCGCAACTCGAGAAAAACCATGAGACTTCCCCCTCGCCGCGAGATGAGGCCCGATTCCCCTGCACTGCGAGCAGAGCAATTCCGTGTTGCACATCACACATGAAAGGAGCCTTGATTTCCTTGATGGCACTCCAGAGAAACCCCAAAAACACTGTTTCAAGGCTCGAGGGATCCTGAGGTCACTGTAGTAACACTAAAGAGCTCCGTGGACCAAAAATCAACTCGAGATGAGAGGTTAGTCCCTGGCTTCGACTCCTGAGGAATACCACCTTACCACAAGCACCTCAAGAGGAGGCTTCTCTCAGCTCTAGGTATGTGAGAGGGACCCTGAGTTTGCGGCCTCAAGTGGAATGGACACTGCGATGCCCTGACTCGAATTAAGGCCGGATATCCCTGCAGTGACTTCAATGCAGGCTTGTCTTGCATCTCCCAAGAAGAAAGGATGTCTGAATCCCCTGTGGAGACCACAGAGAAACACCTAGTTCCCCACCTCATCGCGACCGGAGGCCTCACATCCTTTGAAAACTCCAGAGGTACGCGGAGATCAGTGCCTCCAAAGGAGACGATGCCTGACTCCTCGTGAAACTTGATAGGAGTCCCAGGATTCTTGTGGCACGTGGAATGGGACCCTTGGTCTCCCGCCTCATCTGGAGAGGCGTTCCATTGCCCTGCCAAGCCTCGAGGAGAATTCCGAGTTGTCCCTCCCAACTAGGCAGGAGTCCTGACGTGGCTGAACAAACACGTGGGTGGAAGGGCCATCCCCGTCGTAACTCGAGAATATACCCCAGGTTCCCGCCGCAACTCGAGAAAAACCATGAGACTTCCCCCTCGCCGCGAGATGAGGCCCGATTCCCCTGCACTGCGTGCAGAGCAATTCCGTGTTGCACATCACACATGAAAGGAGGCTTGATTTCCTTGATGGCACTCCAGAGAAACCCCAAGAACACTGTTTCAAGGCTAGAGGGATCCTGAGGTCACTGTAGCAACACGAAAGAGCTCCGTGGACCAAGAATCAACACGAGATGAGAGGTTAGTCCCTGGCTTCGACTCCTGAGGAATACCACCTTACCACAAGCACCTCAAGAGGAGGCTTCTCTCAGCTCTAGGTATGTGAGAGGGACCCTGAGTTTGCGGCCTCAAGTGGAATGGACACCGCGATGCCCTGACTCGAAATAAGGCCGGATATCCCTGCTGTGACTTGAATGCAGGCTCGTCTTGCATCTCCCAAGGAGAAAGGATGTCTGAATCCCCTGTGGAGACCACAGAGAAAGACCTAGTTCCCCACCTCATCGCGACGGGAGGCCTCACATCCTTTGAAAACTCCAGAGGTAGGCGGAGAACAGTTCCTCCGAAGGAGACGATGCCTGACTCCTCGTCAAACTTGTTAGGAGTCCCAGGATTCCTGTGGCACGTGGAAAGGGACCCTTGGTCTCCCGCCTCAGCTGGAGAGGCGTCTCAATTGCACTGCCAAGCCTCGAGGAGAATCCAGAGTTGTCCCTCGCAACTAGGCAGGATTCCTGACGTGGCTGAACAAACACGTGTGTGGAAGGGCATCCCCGTCGTAACTCGAGAATATACCCCAGGTTCCCGCCGCAACTTGAGAAAAACCATGAGACTTCCCACTCGCCGCGAGATGAGGCCCGATTCCCCTGCACTGCGTGCAGAGCAATTCCGTGTTGCACATCACACATGAAAGGAGCCTTGATTTCCTTGATGGCACTCCAGAGAAACCCCAAGAACACTGTTTCAAGGCTCGAGGGATCCTGAGGTCACTGTAGTAACACGAAAGAGCTCCCTGGACCAAAAAAAACTCGAGTTGAGAGGTTAGTCCCTCGCTTCGACTCCAGAGGAATACCACCTTACCACAAGCACCTCAAGAGGAGGCTTCTCTCAGCTCTAGGTATGTGAGAGGGACCCTGAGTTTGCGGCCTCAAGTGGAATGGACACTGCGATGCCCTGACTCGAAATAAGACCGGATATCCCTGCAGTTACTTCAATGCAGTCTCGTCTTGCATCTCCCAAGACGAAGGGATGTCTGAATCCCCTGTGGAGACCACAGAGAAACACCTAGTTCCTCACCTCATCGCGACCGGAGGCCTCACATCCTTTGAAAACTCCAGAGATACGCGGAGATCAGTGCCTCCAAAGGAGACGATGCCTGACACCTCGTGAAACTTGATAGGAGTCCCAGGATTCTTGTGGCACGTGGAAAGGGACCCTTGGTCTCCCGCCTCAGCTGGAGAGGCGTTCCATTGCCCTGCCAAGCCTCGAGGAGAATCCCGAGTTGTCCCTCGCAACTAGGCAGGAGTCCTGACGTGGCTGAACAAACACGTGGGTGGAAGGGCCATCCCCGTCGTAACTCGAGAATATATCCCAGGTTCCCGCCGCAACTCGAGAAAAACCATGAGACTTCCCCCTCGATGCGAGATGAGGCCCGATTCCCCTGTACTGCGTGCAGAGCAATTCCGTCTTGCACATCACACATGAAAGGAGCCTTGATTTCCTTGATGGCACTCCAGAGAAACCCCAAGAACACTGTTTCAAGGCTAGAGGGATCCTGAGGTCACTGTAGCAACACGAAAGAACTCTGTGGACCAAAAATCAACTCGAAAAGAGAGGTTAGTCCCTGGCTTCGACTCCTGAGGAATACCACCTTACCACAAGCACCTCAAGAGGAGGCTTCTCTCAGCTCTAGGTATCTGAGAGGGACCCTGAGTTTGCGGCCTCAAGTGGAATGGACACTGCGATGCCCTGACTCGAAATAAGGCCGGATATCCCTGCAGTGACTTCAATGCAGGCTCGTCTTGCATCTCCCAAGAAGAAAGGATGTCTGAATCCCCTGTGGAGACCACAGAGAAACACCTAGTTCCCCACCTCATCGCGACCGGAGGCCTCACATCCTTTGAAAACTCCAGAGGTACGCGGAGATCAGTGCCTCCAAAGGAGACGATGCCTGACTCCTCGTGAAACTTGATAGGAGTCCCAGGATTCTTGTGGTACGTGGAATGGGACCCTTGGTCTCCCGCCTCATCTGGAGAGGCGTTCCATTGCCCTGCCAAGCCTCGAGGAGAATTCCGAGTTGTCCCTCCCAACTAGGCAGGAGTCCTGACGTGGCTGAACAAACACGTGGGTGGAAGGGCCATCCCCGTCGTAACTCGAGAATATACCCCAGGTTCCCGCCGCAACTCGAGAAAAACCATGAGACTTCCCCCTCGATGCGAGATGAGGCCCGATTCCCCTGTACTGCGTGCAGAGCAATTCCGTCTTGCACATCACACATGAAAGGAGCCTTGATTTCCTTGATGGCACTCCAGAGAAACTCCAAGAACACTGTTTCAAGGCTAGAGGGATCCTGAGGTCACTGTAGCAACACGAAAGAACTCTGTGGACCAAAAATCAACTCGAAAAGAGAGGTTAGTCCCTGGATTCGTCTCCAGAGGAATACCACCTTACCACAAGCACCTAAAGAGGAGGCTTCTCTCAGCTCTAGTTATGTGAGAGGGACCCTGAGTTTGCGGCCTCAAGTGGAATGGACACCGCGATGCCCTGACTCGAAATAAGGCCGGATATCCCTGCAGTGACTTGAATGCAGGCTCGTCTTGCATCTCCCAGGACGAAAGGACGTCTTAATCCCATGTGGAAAGCACAGAGAAAGACTTAGTTCCCCACCTCATCGCGACCGATAGCCTCACATCCTTTGAAAACTCCAGAGGTACGCGGAGACCAGTGCCTCTAAAGGAGACGATGCCTGACTCCTCGTGAAACTTGATAGGAGTCCCAGGATTCCTGTGGCACTTGGAAAGGGACACTTGGTCTCCCGCCTCAGCTGGAGAGGCGTCCCAATTGCCCTGCCAAGCCTCGAGGAGAATCCCGAGTTGTCCCTCGCAAGTAGGCAGGAGTCCTGACGTGGCTGAGCAAACACATGGGTGGAAGGGCTATCCCCGTCGTAACTCGAGAATATACCCCAGGTTCCCACCGCAACTCGAGAGAAACCATGAGACTTCCCCCTCGCCGCGAGATGAGGCCCGATTCCCCTGCACTGCGTGCAGAGCATTTCCGTCTTGCACATCACACATGAAAGGAGCCTTGATTTCCTTGATGGCACTCCAGAGAAACCCCAAGAACACTGTTTCAAGGCTAGAGGGATCCTGAGGTCACTGTAGCAACACGAAAGAGCTCCGTGGACCAAGAATCAACACGAGATGAGAGGTTAGTCCCTGGCTTCGACTCCTGAGGAATACCACCTTACCACAAGCACCTCAAGAGGAGGCTTCTCTCAGCTCTAGGTATCTGAGAGGGACCCTGAGTTTGCGGCCTCAAGTGGAATGGACACCGCGATGCCCTGACGCGAAATAAGGCCGGATATCCCTGCAGTGACTTGAATGCAGGCTCGTCTTGCATCTCCCAAGATGAAAGGATGTCTGAATCCCCTGTGGAGACCACAGAGAACGACCTAGTTCCCCACCTCATCGCGACCGGAGGCCTCACATCCTTTGAAAACTCCAGAGGTACGCGGAGATCAGTGCCTCCAAAGGAGACGATGCCTGATTCCTCGTGAAACTTGATAGGAGTCCCAGGATTCCTGGGGCACGTGGAAAGGGACCCTTGGTCTCCCGCCTCAGCTGGAGAGGCGTCCCAATTGCCTTGCCAAGCCTCGAGGAGTATCCCGAGTTGTGTCTCGCAACTAGGCAAGAGTCCTGACGTGGCTGAACAAACACGTGTGTGGAAGGGCCATCCCCGTCGTAACTCGAGAATATACCCCAGGTTCCCGCCGCAACTCGAAAAAAACCATGAGACTTCCCCCTCGCCGCGAGATGAGGCCCGATTCCCCTGCACTGCGTGCAGAGCAATTCCGTGTTGCACATCACACATGAAAGGAGCCTTGATTTCCTTCATGGCACTCCAGAGAAACCCCAAGAACACTGTTTCAAGGCTAGAGGGATCCTGAGGTCACTGTAGCAACACGAAAGAGCTCCGTGGACCAAAAATCAACTCGAGATGAGAGGTTAGTCCCTGGCTTCGACTCCAGAGGAATACCACCTTACCACAAGCACCTCAAGAGGAGGCTTCTCTCAGCTCTAGGTATGTGAGAGGGACCCTGAGTTTTTGGCCTCAAGTGGAATGGAAACCGCGATGCCCTGACTCGAAATAAGGCCGGATATCCCTGCAGTGACTTGAATGCAGGCTCGTCTTGCATCTCCCAAGAAGAAAGCATGTCTGAATCCCCTGTGGAGACCACAGAGAAACACCTAGTTCCCCACCTCATCGCGACCGGAGGCCTCACATCCTTTGAAAACTCCACAGGTACGCGGAGATCAGTGCCTCCAAAGGAGACGATGCCTGACTCCTCGTGAAACTTGATAGGAGTCCCAGGATTCCTGTGGCACGTGGAAAGGGACCTTTGGTCTCCCGCCTCAGCTGGAGAGGCGTTCCATTGCCCTGCCAAGCCTCGAGGAGAATCCCGAGTTGTCCCTCGCAACTAGGCAGGAGTCCTGACGTGGCTGAAAAAACACGTGGGTGGAAGGGCCATCCCCGTCGTAACTCGAGAATATACCCCAGGTTCCCGCCGCAACTCGAGAAAAACCATGAGACTTCCCCCTCGATGCGAGATGAGGCCCGATTCCCCTGCACTGCGTGCAGAGCAATTCCGTCTTGCACATCACACATGAAAGGAGCCTTGATTTCCTTGATGGCACTCCAAAGAAACCCCAAGAACACTGTTTCAAGGCTAGAGGGATCCTGAGGTCACTGTAGCAACACGAAAGAACTCTGTGGACCAAAAATCAACTCGAAAAGAGGTTAGTCCCTGGATTCGTCTCCAGAGGAATACCACCTTACCACAAGCACCTCAAGAGGAGGCTTCTCTCAGCTCTAGGTATGTGAGAGGGACCCTGAGTTTGCGCCCTCAAGTGGAATGGACACCGCGATGCCCTGACTCGAAATAAGGCCGGATATCCCTGCAGTGACTTCAGTGCAGGCTCGTCTTGCATCTCCCAGGACGAAAGGATGTCTGAATCCCCTGTGGAAAGCACAGAGAAAGACTTAGTTCCCCACCTCATCGCGACCGATAGCCTCACATCCTTTGTAAACTCCAGAGGTACGCGGAGATCAGTGCCTCCAAAGGAGACGATGCCTGACTCCTCGTGAAACTTGATAGGAGTCCCAGGATTCCTGTGGCACTTGGAAAGGGACACTTGGTCTCCCGCCTCAGCTGGAGAGGCGTCCCAATTGCCCTGCCAAGCCTCGAGGAGAATCCCGAGTTGTCCCTCGCAACTAGGCAGGAGTCCTGACTTCGCTGAAGAAACACGTGGGTGGAAGGACCATCCCCGTCGTAACTCGAGAATATACCCCAGGTTCCCGCCGCAACTCGAGAAAAACCATGAGACTTCCCCCTCGCCGCGAGATGAGGCCCGATTCCCCTGCACTGCGTGCAAAGCAATTCCGTCTTGCACATCACACATGAAAGGAGCCTTGATTTCCTTGATGGCAGTCCAGAGAAACCCCAAGAACAGTGTTTCAAGGCTAGAGGGATCCTGCGGTCACTTTAGCAACACGAAAGAGCTCCGTGGGCCAAAAATCAACTCGAGATGAGAGGTTAGTCCCTGGCTTCGACTCCAGAGGAATACGACCTTACCACAAGCACCTCAAGAGGAGGCTTCTCTCAGCTCTAGCTATGTGAGAGGGACCCTGAGTTTGCGGCCTCAAGTGGAATGGACACCGCGATGCCCTGACGTGAAATAAGCCTGGATATCCCTGCAGTGACTTGAATGCAGGCTCGTCTTGCATCTCCCAAGAAGAAAGGATGTCTGAATCCCCTGTGGAGACCACAGAGAAACACCTAGTTCCCCACCTCATCGCGACGGGAGGCCTCACATCCTTTGAAAACTCCAGAGGTACGCAGAGATCAGTGCCTCCAAAGGAGATGATGCCTGACTCCTCGTGAAACTTGATAGGTGTCCCAGGATTCCTGTGGCACGTGGAAAGGGACACTTGGTCTCCCGCCTCAGCTGGAGAGGCGTCCCAATTGCCCTGCCAAGCCTCGAGGAGAATCCCGAGTTGTCCCTCGCAAGTAGGCAGGAGTCCTGACGTGGCTGAGCAAACACATGGGTGGAAGGGCTATCCCCGTCGTAACTCGAGAATATACCCCAGGTTCCCACCGCAACTCGAGAGAAACCATGAGACTTCCCCCTCGCCGCGAGATGAGGCCCGATTCCCCTGCACTGCGTGCAGAGCATTTCCGTCTTGCACATCACACATGAAAGGAGCCTTGATTTCCTTGATGGCACTCCAGAGAAACCCCAAGAACACTGTTTCAAGGCTAGAGGGATCCTGAGGTCACTGTAGCAACACGAAAGAGCTCCGTGGACCAAGAATCAACACGAGATGAGAGGTTAGTCCCTGGCTTCGACTCCTGAGGAACACCACCTTACCACAAGCACCTCAAGAGGAGGCTTCTCTCAGCTCTAGGTATGTGAGAGGGACCCTGAGTTTGCGGCCTCAAGTGGAATGGACACCGCGATGCCCTGACGCGAAATAAGGCCGGATATCCCTGCAGTGACTTGAATGCAGGCTCGTCTTGCATCTCCCAAGATGAAAGGATGTCTGAATCCCCTGTGGAGACCACAGAGAACGACTTAGTTCCCCACCTCATCGCGACCGGAGGCCTCACATCCTTTGAAAACTCCAGAGGTACGCGGAGATCAGTGCCTCCAAAGGAGACGATGCCTGATTCCTCGTGAAACTTGATAGGGGTCCCAGGATTCCTGGGGCACGTGGAAAGGGACCCTTGGTCTCCCGCCTCAGCTGGAGAGGCGTCCCAATTGCCTTGCCAAGCCTCGAGGAGAATCCCGAGTTGTGTCTCGCAACTAGGCAAGAGTCCTGACGTGGCTGAACAAACACGTGTGTGGAAGGGCCATCCCCATCGTAACTCGAGAATATACCCCAGGTTCCCGCCGCAACTCGAAAAAAACCATGAGAATTCCCCCTCGCCGCGAGATGAGGCCCGATTCCCCAGCACTGTGTGGAGAGCAATTCTGTGTTGCACATCACACATGAAAGGAGCCTTGATTTCCTTCATGGCACTCCAGAGAAACCCCAAGAACACTGTTTCAAGGCTAGAGGGATCCTGAGGTCACTGTAGCAACACGAAAGAGCTCCGTGGACCAAAAATCAACTCGAGATGAGAGGTTAGTCCCTGGCTTCGACTCCAGAGGAATACCACATTACCACAAGCACCTCAAGAGGAGGCTTCTCTCAGCTCTAGGTATGTGAGAGGGACCCTGAGTTTGTGGCCTCAAGTGGAATGGACACCGCGATGCCCTGACTCGAAATAAGGCCGGATATCCCTGCAGTGACTTGAATGCAGGCTCGTCTTGCATCTCCCAAGAAGAAAGCATGTCTGAATCCCCTGTGGAGACCACAGAGAAACACCTAGTTCCCCACCTCATCGCGACCGGAGGCCTCACATCCTTTGAAAACTCCACAGGTACGCGGAGATCAGTGCCTCCAAAGGAGACGATGCCTGACTCCTCGTGAAACTTGATAGGAGTCCCAGGATTCTTGTGGCACGTGGAAAGGGACCTTTGGTCTCCCGCCTCAGCTGGAGAGGCGTTCCATTGCCCTGCCAAGCCTCGAGGAGAATCCCGAGTTGTCCCTCGCAACTAGGCAGGAGTCCTGACGTGCCTGAACAAACACGTGGGTGGAAGGGCCATCCCCGTCGTAACTCGAGAATATACCCCAGGTTCCCGCCGCAACTCGAGAAAAACCATGAGACTATCCCCTCGATGCGAGATGAGGCCCGATTCCCCTGCACTGCGTGCAGAGCAATTCCGTCTTGCACATCACACATGAAAGGAGCCTTGATTTCCTTGATGGCACTCCAGAGAAACCCCAAGAACACTGTTTCAAGGCTAGAGGGATCCTGAGGTCACTGTAGCAACACGAAAGAACTCTGTGGACCAAAAATCAACTCGAAAAGAGGTTAGTCCCTGGATTCGTCTCCAGAGGAATACCACCTTACCACAAGCACCTCAAGAGGAGGCTTCTCTCAGCTCTAGGTATGTGAGAGGGACCCTGAGTTTGCGCCCTCAAGTGGAATGGACACCGCGATGCCCTGACTCGAAATAAGGCCGGATATCCCTGCAGTGACTTCAGTGCAGGCTCGTCTTGCATCTCCCAGGACGAAAGGATGTCTGAATCCCCTGTGGAAAGCACAGAGAAAGACTTAGTTCCCCACCTCATCGCGACCAATAGCCTCACATCTTTTGAAAACTCCAGAGGTACGCGGAGATCAGTGCCTCCAAAGGAGACGATGCCTGACTCCTCGTGAAACTTGATAGGAGTCCCAGGATTCCTGTGGCACTTGGAAAGGGACACTTGGTCTCCCGCCTCAGCTGGAGAGGCATCCCAATTGCCCTGCCAAGCCTCGAGGAGAATCCCGAGTTGTCCCTCGCAACTAGGCAGGAGTCCTGACTTCGCTGAAGAAACACGTGGGTGGAAGGACCATCCCCGTCGTAACTCGAGAATATACCCCAGGTTCCCGCCGCAACTCGAGAAAAACCATGAGACTTCCCCCTCGCCGCGAGATGAGGCCCGATTCCCCTGCACTGCGTGCAAAGCAATTCCGTCTTGCACATCACACATGAAAGGAGCCTTGATTTCCTTGATGGCAGTCCAGAGAAACCCCAAGAACACTGTTTCAAGGCTAGAGGGATCCTGAGGTCACTGTAGCAACACGAAAGAGCTCCGTGGGCCAAAAATCAACTCGAGATGAGAGGTTAGTCCCTGGCTTCGACTCCAGAGGAATACGACCTTACCACAAGCACCTCAAGAGGAGGCTTCTCTCAGCTCTAGGTATGTGAGAGGGACCCTGAGTTTGCGGCCTCAAGTGGAATGGACACCGCGATGCCCTGACGTGAAATAAGCCTGGATATCCCTGCAGTGACTTGAATGCAGGCTCGTCTTGCATCTCCCAAGAAGAAAGGATGTCTGAATCCCCTGTGGAGACCACAGAGAAACACCTAGTTCCCCACCTCATCGCGACGGGAGGCCTCACATCCTTTGAAAACTCCAGAGGTACGCAGAGATCAGTGCCTCCAAAGGAGACGATGCCTGACTCCTCGTCAAACTTGTTAGGAGTCCCAGGATTCCTGTGGCACGTGGAAAGGGACCCTTGGTCTCCCGCCTCAGCTGGAGAGGCGTCTCAATTGCCCTGCCAAGCCTCGAGGAGAATCCCGAGTTGTCCCTCGCAAGTAGGCAGGAGTCCTGACGTGTCTGAACAAACACGTGGGTGGAAGGGCATCCCCGTCGTAACTCGAGAATATACCCCAGGTTCCCGACGCAACTTGAGAAAAACCATGAGACTTCCCCCTCGCCGCGAGATGAGGCCAGATTCCCCTGGACTGCGTGCAGAGCAATTCTGTGTTGCACATCATACATGAGAGGAGCCTTGATTTCCTTCATGGCACTCCAGAGAAACCCCAAGAAGACTGTTTCAAGGCTAGAGGGATCCTGAGGTCACTGTGGCAACACGAAAGAGCTCCGTGGACCAAAAATCAACTCGAGATGAGAGGTTAGTCCCTGGCTTCGACTCCAGAGGAATACCACCTTACCACAAGCACCTCAAGAGGAGGCTTCTCTCAGCTCTAGGTATGTGAGAGGGACCCTGAGTTTGCGGCCTCAAGTGGAATGGACACCGCGATGCCCTGACTCGAAATAAGGCCGGATATCCCTGCAGTGACTGGAATGCAGGCTCGTCTTGCATCTCCCAAGACGAAAGGGTGTCTGAATCCCCTGTGGAGACCACAGAGAAAGACCTAGTTCCCCACCTCATCGCGACCGGAGGCCTCACATCCTTTGAAAACTCCAGAGGTACGCGGAGATCAGTGCCTCCAAAGGAGACGATGCCTGACTCCTCGTGAAACTTGATAGGAGTCCCAGGATTCTTGTGGCACGTGGAAAGGGACCCTTGGTCTCCCGCCTCAGCTGGAGAGGCGTTCCATTGCCCTGCCAAGCCTCGAAGAGAATCCCGAGTTGTCCCTCGCAACTAGGCAGGAGTCCTGACGTGGCTGAAAAAACACGTGGGTGGAAGGGCCATCCCCGTCGTAACTCGAGAATATACCCCAGGTTCCCGCCGCAACTAGAGAAAAACCATGAGACTTCCCCCTCGATGCGAGATAAGGCCCGATTCCCCTGCACGCGTGCAGAGCAATTCCGTGTTGAACATCACACATGAAAGGAGCCTTGATTTCCTTGATGGCACTCCAGAGAAACCCCAAGAACACTGTTTCAAGGCTAGAGGGATCCTGAGGTCACTGTAGCAACACGAAAGAACTCTGTGGACCAAAAGTCAACTCGAAAAGAGGTTAGTCCCTGGATTCGTCTCCAGAGGAATACCACCTTACCACAAGCACCTCAAGAGGAGGCTTCTCTCAGCTCTAGGTATGTGAGAGGGACCCTGAGTTTGCGGCCTCAAGTGGAATGGACACCGCGATGCCCTGACTCGAAATAAGGCCGGATATCCCGGCAGTGACTTCAGTGCAGGCTCGTCTTGCATCTCCCAGGACGAAACGATGTCTGAATCCCCTGTGGAAAGCACAGAGAAAGACTTAGTTCCCCACCTCATCGCGACCGATAGCCTCACATCTTTTGAAAACTCCAGAGGTACGCGGAGATCAGTGCCTCCAAAGGAGACGATGCCTGACTCCTCGTGAAACTTGATAGGAGTCCCAGGATTCCTGTGGCACTTGGAAAGGGACACTTGGTCTCCCGCCTCCGCTGGAGAGGCGTCCCAATTGCCCTGCCAAGCCTCGAGGAGAATCCCGAGTTGTCCCTCGCAACTAGGCAGGAGTCCTGACGTGGCTGAACAAACACGTGGGTGGAAGGGCCATCCCCATCGTAACTCGAGAATATACCCCAGGTTCCCGCCGCAACTCGAGAAAAACCATGAGATTTCCCCCTCGCCGCGAGATGAGGCCCGATTCCCCTGCACTGCGTGCAGAGCAATTCCGTCTTGCACATCACACATGAAAGGAGCCTTGATTTCCTTAATGGCACTCCAGAGAAACCCCAAGAACACTGTTTCAAGGCTAGAGGGATCCTGATGTCACTGTAGCAACACGAAAGAGCTCCGTGGACCAAGAATCAACACGAGATGAGAGGTTAGTCCCTGGCTTCGACTCCTGAGGAATACCACCTTACCACAAGCACCTCAAGAGGAGGCTTCTCTCAGCTCTAGGTATGTGAGAGGGACCCTGAGTTTGCGGCCTCAAGTGGAATGGACACCTCTATGCCCTGACTCGAAATAAGGCCGGATATCCCTGCTGTGACTTGAATGCAGGCTCGTCTTGCATCTCCCAAGAAGAAAGGATGTCTGAATCCCCTGTGGAGACCACAGAGAAACACCTAGTTCCCCACCTCATCGCGACCGGAGGCCTCACATCCTTTGAAAACTCCAGAGGTACGCGGAGATCAGTTCCTCCAAAGGAGACGATGCCTGACTCCTCGTCAAACTTGTTAGGAGTACCAGGATTCCTGTGGCACGTGGAAAGGGACCCTTGGTCTCCCGCCTCAGCTGGAGAGGCGTCTCAATTGCCCTGCCAAGCCTCGAGGAGAATCCCGAGTTGTCCCTCGCAACTAGGCAGGAGTCCTGACGTGGCTGAACAAACACGTGTGTGGAAGGGCATCCCGTCGTAACTCGAGAATATACCCCAGGTTCCCGCCGCAACTCGAGAAAAACCATGAGACTTCCCCCTCGCCGCGAGATGAGGCCCGATTCCCCTGCACTGCGTGCAGAGCAATTCCGTCTTGCACATCACACATGAAAGGAGCCTTGATTTCCTTGATGGCACTCCAGAGAAACCCCAAGAACACTGTTTAAAGGATAGAGGGATCCTGAGGTTACTGTAGCAACACGAAAGAACTCTGTGGACCAAAAATCAACTCGAAAAGAGGTTAGTCCCTGGATTCGTCTCCAGAGAAATACCACCTTACCAAAAGCACCTCAAGAGGAGGCTTCTCTCAGCTCTAGGTATGTGAGAGGGACCCTGAGTTTGCGGCCTCAAGTGGAATGGACACCGCGATGCCCTGACTCGAAATAAGGCCGGATATCCCTGCAGTGACTTCAATGCAGGCTCGTCTTGCATCTCCCACGACGAAAGGATGTCTGAATCCCCTGTGGAAAGCACAGAGAAAGACTTAGTTCCCCACCTCATCGTGACCGATAGCCTCACATCCTTTGAAAACTCCAGAGGTACGCGGAGATCAGTGCCTCCAAAGGAAACGATGCCTGACTCATCGTGAAACTTGATAGGAGTCCCAGGATTCCTGTGGCACTTGGAAAGGGACACTTGGTCTCCCGCCTCAGCTGGAGAGGCGTCCCAATTGCCCTGCCAAGCCTCGAGGAGAATCCAGAGTTGTCCCTCGCAACTAGGCAGGAGTCCTGACTTCGCTGAAGAAACACGTGGGTGGAAGGGCCATCCCCGTCGTAACTCGAGAATATACCCCAGGGTCCCGCGGCAACTCGAGAAAAACCATGAGACTTCCCCCTCGCCGCGAGATGAGGCCCGATTCCCCTGCACTGCGTGTAGAGCAATTCCGTCTTGCACATCACACATGAAAGGAGCCTTGATTTCCTTGATGGCACTCCAGAGAAACCCCAAGAACACTGTTTCAGGGCTAGAGGGATCCTGAGGTCACTGTAGCAACACGAAAGAGCTCCGTGGGCCAAAAATCAACTCGAGATGAGAGCTAAGTCCCTGGCTTCGACTCCAGAGGAATACCACCTTACCACAAGCACCTCAAGAGGAGGCTTCGCTCAGCTCTAGGTATGTGAGAGGGACCCTGAGTTTGCGGCCTCAAGTGGAATGGACACCGCGATGCCCTGACGTGAAATAAGCCTGGATATCCCTGCAGTGACTTGAATGCAGGCTCGTCTTGCATCTCCCAAGAAGAAAGGATGTCTGAATCCCCTGTGGAGACCACAGAGAAACACCTAGTTCCCCACCTCATCGCGACCGGAGGCCTCACATCCTTTGAAAACTCCAGAGGTACGCGGAGATCACTGCCTCCAAAGGAGACGATGCCTGACTCCTCGTGAAACTTGATAGGAGTTCCAGGATTCTTGTGGCACGTGGAAAGGGACCCTTGGTCTCCTGCCTCAGCTGGAGAGGCGTTCCAATTGCCCTGCAAAGCCTCGAGGAGAATCCCGAGTTGTCCCTCGCAAGTAGGCAGGAGTCCTGACGTGGATGAACAAACACGTGGGTGGAAGGGCCATCCCCGTCGTAACTCGAGAATATACCCCAGGTTCCCGCCGCAACTCGAGAAAAACCATGAGACTTCCCCCTCGCCGCGAGATGAGGCCCGATTCCCCTGCACTGCGTGCAGAGCAAATCCGTGTTGCACATCACACATGAAAGGAGCCTTGATTTCCTTGATGGCACTCCAGAGAAACCCCAAGAACACTGTTTCAAGGCTAGAGGGATCCTGAGGTCACTGTAGCAACACGAAAGAGCTCCGTGGGCCAAAAATCAACTCGTGATGAGAGGTTAGTCCCTGGCTTCGACTCCAGAGGAATACCACCTTACCACAAGCACCTCAAGAGGAGGCTTCTCTCAGCTCTAGGTATGTGAGAGGGACCCTGAGTTTGCGGCCTCAAGTGGAATCGACACCGCGATGCCCTGACGTGAAATAAGCCTGGATATCCCTGCAGTGACTTGAATGCAGGCTCGTCTTGCATCTGCCAAGATGAAAGGATGTCTGAATCCCCTGTGGAGACCACAGAGAAAGACCTAGTTCCCCACCTCATTGCGACCGGAGGCCTCACATCCTTTGAAAACTCCAGAGGTACGCGGAGATCAGTGCCTCCAAAGGAGACGATGCCTGACTCCTCATGAAACTTGATAGGAGTCCCACGATTCCTGTGGCACGTGGAAAGGGACCCTTGGTCTCCCGCCTCAGCTGGAGAGGCGCCCCAATTGCCTTGCCAAGCCTCGAGGAGAATCCCGAGTTGTGTCTCGCAACTAGGCAAGAGTCCTGTCGTGGCTGAACAAACACGTGTGTGGAAGCGTCATCCCCGTCGTAACTCGAGAATATACCCCAGGTTCCCGCCGCAACTCGAGAAAAACCATGAGACTTCCCCCTCGCCGCGAGATGAGGCCCGATTCCACTGCACTGCGTGCAGAGCAATTCTGTGTTGCACATCATACATGATAGGAGCCTTGATTTCCTTCATGGCACTCCAGAGAAACCCCAAGAACACTGTTTCAAGGCTAGAGGGATCCTGAGGTCACTGTAGCAACATGAAAGAGCTCCGTGGACCAAGAATCAACACGAGATGAGAGGTTAGTCCCTGGCTTCGAATCCAGAGGAATACCACCTTACCACAAGCACCTCAAGAGGAGGCTTCTCTCAGCTCTAGGTATGTGAGAGGGACCCTGAGTTTGCGGCCTCAAGTGGAATGGACACCGCGATGCCCTGACTCGAAATAAGGCCGGATATCCCTGCAGTGACTTGAATGCAGGCTCGTCTTGCATCTCCCAAGAAGAAAGGATGTCTGAATCCCCTGTGGAGACCACAGAGAAACACCTAGTTCCCCACCTCATCGCGACCGGAGGCCTCACATCCTTTGAAAACTCCAGAGGTACGCGGAGATCAGTTCCTCCAAAGGAGACGATGCCTGACTCCTCGTCAAACTTGTTAGGAGTCCCAGGATTCCTGTGGCACGTGGAAAGGGACCCTTGGTCTCCCGCCTCAGCTGGAGAGGCGTCTGAATTGCCCTGCCAAGCCTCGAGGAGAATCCCGAGTTGTCCCTCGCAACTAGGCAGGAGTCCTGACGTGGCTGAACAAACGCGTGTGTGGAAGGGCATCCCGTCGTAACTCGAGAATATACCCCAGGTTCCCGCCGCAACTCGAGAAAAACCATGAGACTTCCCCCTCGCCGCGAGATGAGGCCCGATTCCCCTGCACTGCGTGCAGAGCAATTCCGTCTTGCACATCACACATGAAAGGAGCCTTGATTTCCTTGATGGCACTCCAGAGAAACCCCAAGAACACTGTTTAAAGGATAGAGGGATCCTGAGGTTACTGTAGCAACACGAAAGAACTCTGTGGACCAAAAATCAACTCGAAAAGAGGTTAGTCCCTGGATTCGTCTCCAGAGGAATACCACCTTACCAAAAGCACCTCAAGAGGAGGCTTCTCTCAGCTCTAGGTATGTGAGAGGGACCCTGAGTTTGCGGCCTCAAGTGGAATGGACACCGCGATGCCCTGACTCGAAATAAGGCCGGATATCCCTGCAGTGACTTCAATGCAGGCTCGTCTTGCATCTCCCACGACGAAAGGATGTCTGAATCCCCTGTGGAAAGCACAGAGAAAGACTTAGTTCCCCACCTCATCGTGACCGATAGCCTCACATCCTTTGAAAACTCCAGAGGTACGCGGAGATCAGTGCCTCCAAAGGAAACGATGCCTGACTCCTCGTGAAACTTGATAGGAGTCCCAGGATTCCTGTGGCACTTGGAAAGGGACACTTGGTCTCCCGCCTCAGCTGGAGAGGCGTCCCAATTGCCCTGCCAAGCGTCGAGGAGAATCCAGAGTTGTCCCTCGCAACTAGGCAGGAGTCCTGACTTCGCTGAAGAAACACGTGGGTGGAAGGGCCATCCCCGTCGTAACTCGAGAATATACCCCAGGTTCCCGCCGCAACTCGAGAAAAACCATGAGACTTCCCCCTCGCCGCGAGATGAGGCCCGATTCCCCTGCACTGCGTGCAGAGCAATTCCGTCTTGCACATCACACATGAAAGGAGCCTTGATTTCCTTGATGGCACTCCAGAGAAACCCCAAGAACACTGTTTCAAGGCTCGAGGGATCCTGAGGTCACTGTAGTAACACGAAAGAGCTCCGTGGACCAAAAATCAACTCGAGATGAGAGGTTAGTCCCTGGCTTCGACTCCAGAGGAATACCACCTTACCACAAGCACCTCAAGAGGAGGCTTCTCTCAGCTCTAGGTATGTGAGAGGGACCCTGAGTTTGCGGCCTCAAGTGGAATGGACACTGCGATGCCCTGACTCGACATAAGGCCGGATATCCCTGCAGTGACTTGAATGCAGGCTCGTCTTGCATCTCCCAAGACGAAAGGATGTCTGAATCCCCTGTGGAGACCACAGAGAAACACCTAGTTCCCCACCTCATCGCGATCGGAGGCCTCACATTCTTTGAAAACTCCAGAGGTACGCGGAGATCAGTGCCTCCAAAGGAGACGATGCCTGACTCCTCGTGAAACTTGATAGGAGTCCCAGGATTCTTGTGGCACGTGGAAAGGGACCCTTGGTCTCCCGCCTCAGCTGGAGAGGCGTTCCATTGCCCTGCCAAGCCTCGAGGAGAATCCTGAGTTGTCCCTCGCAACTAGGCAGGAGTCCTGACGTGGCTGAACAAACACCTGGGTGGAAGGGCCATCCCCGTCGTAACTCGAGAATATACCCCAGGTTCCCGCCGCAACTTGAGAAAAACCATGAGACTTCCCCCTCGATGCGAGATGAGGCCCGATTCCCCTGTACTGCGTGCAGAGCAATTCCGTCTTGCACATCACACATGAAAGGAGCCTTGATTTCCTTGATGGCACTCCAGAGAAACCCCAAGAACACTGTTTCAAGGCTAGAGGGATCCTGAGGTCACTGTAGCAACATGAAAGAGCTCCGTGGACCAAGAATCAACACGAGATGAGAGGTTAGTCCCTGGCTTCGAATCCAGAGGAATACCACCTTACCACAAGCACCTCAAGAGGAGGCTTCTCTCAGCTCTAGGTATGTGAGAGGGATCCTGAGTTTGCGGCCTCAAGGGGAATGGACACCGCGATGCCCTGACTCGAAATAAGGCCGGATATCCCTGCAGTGACTTGAATGCAGGCTCGTCTTGCATCTCCAAAGAAGAAAGGATGTCTGAATCCCTTGTGGAGACCACAGAGAAACACCTAGTTCCCCACCTCATCATGACCGGAGGCCTCACATTCTTTGAAAACTCCAGAGGTACGCGGAGATCAGTGCCTCCAAAGGAGATGATGCCTGACTCCTTGTGAAACTTGATAGGAGTCCCAGGATTCTTGTGGCACGTGGAAAGGGACCCTTGGTCTCCCGCCTCAGCTGGAGAGGCGTTCCAATTGCCCTGCCAAGCCTCGAGGAGAATCCCGAGTTGTCCCTCGCAACTAGGCAGGAGTCCTGACGTGGCTGAACAAACACCTGGGTGGAAGGGCCATCCCCGTCGTAACTCGAGAATATACCCCAGGTACCCGCCGCAACTCGAGAAAAACCATGAGACTTCCCCCTCGATGCGAGATGAGGCCCGATTCCCCTGTACTGCGTGCAGAGCAATTCCGTCTTGCACATCACACATGAGAGGAGCCTTGATTTCCTTGATGGCACTCCAGAGAAACCCCAAGAACACTGTTTCAAGGCTAGAGGGATCCTGAGGTCACTGTAGCAACATGAAAGAGCTCCGTGGACCAAGAATCAACACGAGATGAGAGGTTAGTCCCTGGCTTCGACTCCAGAGGAATACCACCTTACAACAAGCACCTCAAGAGGAGGCTTCTCTCAGCTCTAGGTATGTGAAAGGGACCCTGAGTTTGCGGCCTCAAGTGGAATGGACACTGCGATGCCCTGACTCGACATAAGGCCGGATATCCCTGCAGTGACTTGAATGCAGGCTCGTCTTGCATCTCCCAAGACGAAAGGATGTCTGAATCCCCTGTGGAGACCACAGAGAAATATATAGTTCCCCACCTCATCGCGACCGGAGGCCTCACATCCTTTGAAAACTCCAAAGGTACGCGGAGATCAGTGCCTCCAAAGGAGACGATGCCTGACTCCTCGTGAAACTTGATAGGAGTCCCAGGATTCTTGTGGCACGTGGAAAGGGACCCTTGGTCTCCCGCCTCAGCTGGAAAGGCGTTCCATTGCCCTGCCAAGCCTCGAGGAGAATCCCGAGTTGTCCCTCGCAACTAGGCAGGAGTCCTGACGTGGCTGAACAAACACGTGGGTGGAAGGGCCATCCCCGTCGTAACTCGAGAATATACCCCAGGTTCCCGCCGCAACTCGAGAAAAACCATGAGACTTCCCCCTCGCCGCGAGATGAGGCCCGATTCCCCTGTACTGCGTGCAGAGCAATTCCGTGTTGCACATCACACATGAAAGGAGCCTTGATTTCCTTGATGGCACTCCAGAGAAACCCCAAGAACACTGTTTCTAGGATAGAGGTATCCTGAGGTCACTGTAGCAACACGAAAGAACTCTGTGGACCAAAAATCAACTCGAAAAGAGGTTAGTCCCTGGATTCGTCTCCAGAGGAATACCACCTTACCACAAGCATCTCAAGAGGAGGCTTCTCTCAGCTCTAGGTATGTGAGAGGGACCCTGAGTTTGCGGCCTCAAGTGGAATGGACACCGCGATGCCCTGACTCCAAATAAGGCCGGATATCCCTGCAGTGACTTGAATGCAGGCTCGTCTTGCATCTCCCAAGACGAAAGGATGTCTGAATCCCCTTTGGAAAGCACAGAGAAAGACTTAGTTCCCCACCTCATCGCGACCGATAGCCTCACATCCTTTGAAAACTCCAGAGGTACGCGGAGATCAGTGCCTCCAATGGAGACGATGCCTGACTCCTAGTCAAACTTGTTAGGAGTCCCAGGATTCCTGTGGCACGTGGAAAGGGACACTTGGTACACCGCCTCAGCTGGAGAGGCGTCTCAATTGCCCTGCCAAGCCTCGAGGAGAATCCCGAGTTGTCCCTCGCAACTAGGCAGGAGTCCTGACGTGGCTGAACAAACACGTGGGTGGAAGGGCCATCCCCGTCGTAACTCGAGAATATACCCCAGGTTCCCGCCGCAACTCGAGAAAAACCATGAGACTTCCCCCTCGCCGCGAGATGAGGCCCGATTCCCCTGCACTGCGTGCAGAGCAATTCCGTCTTGCACATCACACATGAAAGGAGCCTTGATTTCCTTGATGGCACTCCAGAGAAACCCCAAGAACACTGTTTCAAGGCTCGAGGGATCCTGAGGTCACTGTAGTAAGACGAAAGAGCTCCGTGGACCAAAAATCAACTCGAGATGAGAGGTTAGTTCCTGGCTTCGACTCCAGAGGAATACCACCTTACCTCAAGCACCTCAAGAGGAGGCTTCGCTCAGCTCTAGGTATGTGAGAGGGACCCTGAGTTTGCGGCCTCAAGTGGAATGGAAACTGCGATGCCCTGACTCGAAATAAGGCCGGATATCCCTGCAGTGACTTCAATGCAGGCTCGTCTTGCATCTCCCAAGACGAAAGGATGTCTGAATCCCATGTGGAAAGCACAGAGAAAGACTTAGTTCCTCACCTCATCGCGACCGATAGCCTCACATCCTTTGAAAACTCCAGAGGTACGCGGAGATCAGTGACTCCAAAGGAGACGATGCCTGACTCCTCATGAAACTTGATAGGAGTCCCAGGATTCCTGTGGCACTTGGAAAGGGACCCTTGGTCTCCCGCCTCAGCTGGAGAGGCGTCCCAATTGCCCTGCCAAGCCTCGAGGAGAATCCAGAGTTGTCCCTCGCAACTAGGCCGGAGTCCTGACGTCGCTGAAGAAACACGTGGGTGGAAGGGCCATCCCCGTCGTAACTCGAGAATATACCCCAGGTTCCCGCCGCAACTCGAGAAAAACCATGAGACTTCCCCCTCGCCGCGAGATGAGGCCCGATTCCCCTGCACTGCGTGCAGAGCAATTCCGTGTTGAACATCACACATGAAAGTAGCCTTGATTTCCTTGATGGCACTCCAGAGAAACCCCAAGAACACTGTTTCAAGGCTAGAGGGATCCTGAGGTCACTGTAGCAACACGAAAGAGCTCCGTGGGCCAAAAATCAACTCGACATGAGAGGTTAGTCCCTGGCTTCGACTCCAGAGGAATACCACCTTACCACAAGCACCTCAAGAGGAGGCTTCTCTCAGCTCTAGGTATGTGAGAGGGACCCTGAGTTTGCGGCCTCAAGTGGAATGGACACCGCGATGCCCTGACGTGAAATAAGCCTGGATATCCCTGCAGTGACTTGAATGTAGGCTTGTCTTGCATCTCCCAAGAAGAAAGGATGTCTGAATCCCCTGTGGAGACCACAGAGAAACACCTAGTTCCCCACCTCATCGCGACCGGAGGCCTCACATCCTTTGAAAACTCCAGAGGTACGCGGAGATCAGTGCCTCCAAAGGAGACGATGCCTGACTCCTCGTCAAACTTGTTAGGAGTCCCAGGATTCCTGTGGCACGTGGAAAGGGACCCTTGGTCTCCCGTCTCAGCTGGAGAGGCGTCTCAATTGCCCTGCCAAGCCTCGAGGAGAATCCCGAGTTGTCCCTCCCAACTAGGCAGGAGTCCTGACGTGGCTGAACAAACACGTGTGTGGAAGGGCATCCCCGTCGTAACTCGAGAATATACCCCAGGTTCCCGCCGCAACTCGAGAAAAACCATGAGACTTCCCCCTCGCCGCGAGATGAGGCCCGATTCCCCTGCACTGCGTGCAGAGCAATTCCGTGTTGCACATCACACATGAAAGGAGCCTTGATTTCCTTGATGGCACTCCAGAGAAACCCCAAGAACACTGTTTCAAGGCTCGAGGGATCCTGAGGTCACTGTAGTAACACGAAAGAGCTCCGTGGACCAAAAATCAACTCGAGATGAGAGGTTAGTTCCTGGCTTCGACTCCAGAGGAATACCACCTTACCACAAGCACCTCAAGAGGAAGCTTCGCTCAGCTCTAGGTATGTGAGAGGGACCCTGAGTTTGCGGCCTCAAGTGGAATGGACACTGCGATGCCCTGACTCGAAATAAGGCCGGATATCCCTGCAGTGACTTCAATGCAGGCTCGTCTTGCGTCTCCCAAGACGAAAGGATGTCTGAATCCCCTGTGGAGACCACAGAGAAACACCTAGTTCCCCACCTCATCGCGACCGGAGGCCTCACATCCTTTGAAAACTCCAGAGGTACGCGGAGATCAGTGCCTCCAAAGGAGACGATGCCTGACTCCTCGTGAAACTTGATAGAAGTTCCAGGATTCTTGTGGCACGTGGAAAGGGACCCTTGGTCTCCTGCTTCAGCTGTAGAGGCGTTCCAATTGCCCTGCAAAGCCTCGAGGAGAATCCCGAGTTGTCCCTCGCAACTAGGCAGGAGTCCTGACGTGGATGAACAAACACGTGGGTGGAAGGGCCATCCCCGTCGTAACTCGAGAATATACCCCAGGTTCCCGCCGCAACTCGAGAAAAACCATGAAACTTCCCCCTCGCCGCGAGATGAAGCCCGATTCCCCTGCACTGGGTGCAGAGCAATTCCGTCTTGCACATCACACATGAAAGGAGCCTTGATTTCCTTGATGGCACTCCAGAGAAACCCCAAGAACACTGTTTCAAGGCTAGAGGGATCCTGAGGTCACTGTAGCAACACGAAGGAGCTCCGTGGGCCAAAAATCAACTCGAGATGAGAGGTTAGTCCCTGGCTTCGACTCCAGAGGAATACCACCTTACCACAAGCACCTCAAGAGGAGGCTTCTCTCAGCTCTAGTTATGTGAGAGGGACCCTGAATTTGCGGCCTCAAGTGGAATGGACACCGCGATGCCCTGACGCGAAATAAGCCTGGATATCCCTGCAGTGACTTGAATGCAGGCTCGTCTTGCATCTCCCAAGATGAAAGGATGTCTGAATCCCCTCTGGAGACCACAGAGAAAGACCTAGTTCCCCACCTCATCGCGACCGGAGGCCTCACATCCTTTGAAAACTCCAGAGGTACGCGGAGATCAGTGCCTCCAAAGGAGACGATGCCTGACTCCTCGTGAAACTTGATAGGAGTCCCAGGATTCCTGTGGCACGTGGAAAGGGACCCTTGGTCTCCCGTCTCAGCTGGAGAGGCGTCCCAATTGCCTTGCCAAGCCTCGAGGAGAATCCCGAGTTGTCCCTCGCAACTAGGCAAGAGTCCTGACGTGGCTGTACAAACACGTGTGTGGAAGGGCCATCCTCGTCGTAACTCGAGAATATACCCCAGGTTCCCGCCGCAACTCGAGAAAAACCATGAGACTTCCCCCTCGCCGCGAGATGAGGCCCGATTCCCCTGCACTGTCTGCAGAGCAATTCCCTGTTGCACATCACACATGAAAGGAGCCTTGATTTCCTAGATGGCACTCCAGAGAAACCCCAAGAACACTGTTTCAAGGCTAGAGGGATCCTGAGGTCACTGTAGCAACACGAAAGAGCTCCGTGGGCCAAAAATCAACTCGAGATGAGAGGTTAGTCCCTGGCTTCGACTCCAGAGGAATACCACCGTACCACAAGCACCTCAAGAGGAGGCTTTTCTCAGCTCTAGGTATGTGAGAGGGACCCTGAGTTTGCGGCCTCAAATGGAATGGACACCGCGATGCCCTGACGCGAAATAAGCCTGGATATCCCTGCAGTGACTTGAATGCAGGCTCGTCTTGCATCTGCCAAGATGAAAGGATGTCTGAATCCCCTGTGGAGACCACAGAGAAAGACCTAGTTCCCCACCTCATCGCGACCGGAGGCCTCACATCTTTGAAAACTCCAGAGGTACGCGGAGATCAGTGCCTCCAAAGGAGACGATGCCTGACTCCTCGTGAAACTTGATAGGAGTCCCAGGATTCCTGTGGCACGTGGAAAGGGACCCTTGGTCTCCCGCCTCAGCTGGAGAGGCGTCCCAATTGCCCTGCCAAGCCTCGAGGAGAATCCAGAGTTGTCCCTCGCAAGTAGGCAGGAGTCCTGACGTGGCTGAACAAACACGTGGGTGGAAGGGCCATCCCCGTCGTAACTCGAGAATATACCCCAGGTTCCCACCGCAACTCGAGAAAAACCATGAGACTTCCCCCTCGCCGCGAGATGAGGCCCGATTCCCCTGCACTGCGTGCAGAGCAATTCCGTGTTGCACATCACACATGAAAGGAGCCTTGATTTCCTTGATGGCACTCCAGAGAAACTCCAAGAACACTGTTTCAAGGCTAGAGGGATCCTGAGGTCACTGTAGCAACATGAAAGAGCTCCGTGGACCAAGAATCAACACGAGATGAGAGGTTAGTCCCTGGCTTCGACTCCAGAGGAATACCACCTTACCACAAGCACCTCAAGAGGAAGCTTCTCTCAGCTCTAGGTATGTGAGAGGGACCCTGAGTTTGCGGCCTCAAGTGGAATGGACACTGCGATGCCCTGACTCGAAATAAGGCCGGATATCCCTGCAGTGACTTCAATGCAGGCTCGTCTTGCATCTCCCAAGACGAAAGGATGTCTGAGTCCCCTGTGGAGACCACAGAGAAACACCTAGTTCCCCACCTCATCGCGACCGGAGGCCTCACATCCTTTGAAAACTCCAGAGGTACGCGGAGATCAGTGCCTCCAAAGGAGACGATGCCTGACTCCTCGTGAAACTTGATAGGATTCCCAGGATTCCTGTGGCACGTGGAAAGGGACCCTTGGTCTCCCGCCTCAGCTGGAGAGGCGTTCCAATTGCCCTGCCAAGCCTCGAGGAGAATCCCGAGTTGTCCCTCGCAACTAGGCAGGAGTCCTGACGTGGCTGAACAAACACGTGGGTGGAAGGGCCATCCCCGTCGTAACTCGAGAATATAACCCAGGTTCCCGCCGCAACTCGAGAATAACCATGAGACTTCCCCCTCGATGCGAGATGAGGCCCGATTCCCCTGTACTGCGTGCAGAGCAATTCCGTCTTGCACATCACACATGAAAGGAGCCTTGATTTCCTTGATGGCACTCCAGAGAAACCCCAAGAACACTGTTTCAAGGATAGAGGGATCCTGAGGTCACTGTAGCAACACGAAAGAACTCTGTGGACCAAAAATCAACTCGAAAAGAGAGGTTAGTCCCTGGATTCGTCTTCAGAAGAATACCAACTTACCACAAGCACCTCAAGAGGAGGCTTCTCTCAGCTCTAGGTATGTGAGAGGGACCCTGAGTTTGCGGCCTCAAGTGGAATGGACAGCGCGATGCCCTGACTCGAAATAAGGCCGGATATCCCTGCAGTGACTTCAATGCAGGCTCGTCTTGCATCTCCCAGGACGAAAGGATGTCTGAATCCCCTGTGGAAAGCACAGAGAAAGACTTAGTTCCCCACCTCATCGCGACCGATAGCCTCACATCCTTTGAAAACTCCAGAGGTACGCGGAGATCAGTGCCTCCAAAGGAGACGATGCCTGACTCCTCGTGAAACTTGATAGGAGTCCCAGGATTCCTGTGGCACTTGGAAAGGGACACTTGGTCTCCCGCCTCAGCTGGAGAGGCGTTCCAATTGCCCTGCCAAGCCTCGAGGAGAATCCAGAGTTGTCCCTCGCAACTAGGCAGGAGTCCTGACGTCGCTGAAGAAACACGTGGGTGGCAGGGCCATCCCCGTCGTAACTCGAGAATATACCCCAGGTTCCCGCCGCAACTCGAGAAAAACCATGAGACTTCCCCATCGCCGCGAGATGAGGCCCGATTGCCTGCACTGCGTGCAGAGCAATTCCGTGTTGCACATCACACATGAAAGGAGCCTTGATTTCCTTGATGGCACTCCAGAGAAACCCCAAGAACACTGTTTCAAGGCTAGAGGGATCCTGAGGTCACTGTAGCAACACGAAAGAGCTCCGTGGGCCAAAAATCAACTCGAGATGAGAGGTTAGTCCCTGGCTTCGACTCCAGAGGAATACCACCTTACCACAAGCACCTCAAGAGGAGGCTTCTCTCAGCTCTAGGTATGTGAGAGGGACCCTGAGTTTGCGGCCTCAAGTGGAATGGACACCGCGATGCCCTGACGCGAAATAAGGCTGGATATCCCTGCAGTGACTTGAATGCAGGCTCTTCTTGCATCTCCCAAGATGAAAGGATGTCTGAATCCCCTGTGGAGACCACAGAGAAAGACCTAGTTCCCCACCTCATCGCGACCAGAGGCCTCACATCCTTTGAAAACTCCAGAGGTACGCGGAGATCAGTGCCTCAAAAGGAGACGATGCCTGACTCCTCGTGAAACTTGATAGGAGTCCCAGGATTCCTGTGGCACGTGGAAAGGGACACTTGGTCTCCCGCCTCAGCTGGAGAGGCGTCCCAATTGCCCTGCCAAGCCTCGAGGAGAATCCACAGTTGTCCCTCGCAAGTAGGCAGGAGTCCTGACGTGGCTGAACAAACACGTGGGTGGAAGGGCCATCCCCGTCGTAACTCGAGAATATACCCCAGGTTCCCGCCGCAACTCGAGAAAAACCATGAGACTTCCCCCTCGCCGTGAGATGAGGCCCGATTCCCCTGCACTGCGTGCAGAGCAATTCCGTGTTGCACATCACACATGAAAGGAGCCTTGATTTCCTTGATGGCACTCCAGAGAAACCCCAAGAACACTGTTTCAAGGCTCGAGGGATCCTGAGGTCACTGTAGTAACACGAAAGAGCTCCGTGGACCAAAAATCAACTCGAGATGAGAGGTTAGTTCCTGGCTTCGACTCCAGAGGAATACCACCTTACCACAAGCACCTCAAGAGGAGGCTTCGCTTAGCTCTAGGTATGTGAGAGGGACCCTGAGTTTGCGGCCTCAAGTGGAATGGACACTGCGATGCCCTGACTCGAAATAAGGCCGGATATCCCTGCAGTGACTTCAATGCAGGCTCGTCTTGCATCTCCCAAGACGAAAGGATGTCTGAATCCCCTGTGGAGACCACAGAGAAACACCTAGTTCCCCACCTCATCGCGACCGGAGGCCTCACATCCTTTGAAAACTCCAGAGGTACGCGGAGATCAGTGCCTCCAAAGGAGACGATGCCTGACTCCTCGTGAAACTTGATAGAAGTTCCAGGATTCTTGTGGCACGTGGAAAGGGACCCTTGGTCTCCTGCTTCAGCTGTAGAGGCGTTCCAATTGCCCTGCAAAGCCTCGAGGAGAATCCCGAGTTGTCCCTCGCAACTAGGCAGGAGTCCTGACGTGGATGAACAAACACGTGGGTGGAAGGGCCATCCCCGTCGTAACTCGAGAATATACCCCAGGTTCCCGCCGCAACTCGAGAAAAACCATGAAACTTCCCCCTCGCCGCGAGATGAGGCCCGATTCCCCTGCACTGCGTGCAGAGCAATTCCGTCTTGCACATCACACATGAAAGGAGCCTTGATTTCCTTGATGGCACTCCAGAGAAACCCCAAGAACACTGTTTCAAGGCTAGAGGGATCCTGAGGTCACTGTAGCAACACGAAGGAGCTCCGTGGGCCAAAAATCAACTCGAGATGAGAGGTTAGTCCCTGGCTTCGACTCCAGAGGAATACAACCTTACCACAAGCACCTCAAGAGGAGGCTTCTCTCAGCTCTAGTTATGTGAGAGGGACCCTGAGTTTGCGGCCTCAAGTGGAATGGACACCGCGATGCCCTGACGCGAAATAAGCCTGGATATCCCTGCAGTGACTTGAATGCAGGCTCGTCTTGCATCTCCCAAGATGAAAGGATGTCTGAATCCCCTGTGGAGACCACAGAGAAAGACCTAGTTCCCCACCTCATCGCGACCGGAGGCCTCACATCCTTTGAAAACTCCAGAGGTACGCGGAGATCAGTGCCTCCAAAGGAGACGATGCCTGACTCCTCGTGAAACTTGATAGGAGTCCCAGGATTCCTGTGGCACGTGGAAAGGGACCCTTGGTCTCCCGTCTCAGCTGGAGAGGCGTCCCAATTGCCCTGCCAAGCCTCGAGGAGAATCCCGAGTTGTCCCTCGCAACTACGCAAGAGTCCTGACGTGGCTGTACAAACACGTGTGTGGAAGGGCCATCCCCGTCGTAACTCGAGAATATACCCCAGGTTCCCGCCGCAACTCGAGAAAAACCATGAGACTTCCCCCTCGCCGCGAGATGAGGCCCGATTCCCCTGCACTGCCTGCAGAGCAATTCCGTGTTGCACATCACACATGAAAGGAGCCTTGATTTCCTTGATGGCACTCCAGAGAAACCCCAAGAACACTGTTTCAAGGATAGAGGGATCCTGAGGTCACTGTAGCAACACGAAAGAACTCTGTGGACCAAAAATCAACTCGAAAAGAGAGGTTAGTCCCTGGATTCGTCTTCAGAAGAATACCAACTTACCACAAGCACCTCAAGAGGAGGCTTCTCTCAGCTCTAGGTATGTGAGAGGGACCCTGAGTTTGCGGCCTCAAGTGGAATGGACAGCGCGATGCCCTGACTCGAAATAAGGCCGGATATCCCTGCAGTGACTTCAATGCAGGCTCGTCTTGCATCTCCCAGGACGAAAGGATGTCTGAATCCCCTGTGGAAAGCACAGAGAAAGACTTAGTTCCCCACCTCATCGCGACCGATAGCCTCACATCCTTTGAAAACTCCAGAGGTACGCGGAGATCAGTGCCTCCAAAGGAGACGATGCCTGACTCCTCGTGAAACTTGATAGGAGTCCCAGGATTCCTGTGGCACTTGGAAAGGGACACTTGGTCTCCCGCCTCAGCTGGAGAGGCGTTCCAATTGCCCTGCCAAGCCTCGAGGAGAATCCAGAGTTGTCCCTCGCAACTAGGCAGGAGTCCTGACGTCGCTGAAGAAACACGTGGGTGGCAGGGCCATCCCCGTCGTAACTCGAGAATATACCCCAGGTTCCCGCCGCAACTCGAGAAAAACCATGAGACTTCCCCCTCGCCGCGAGATGAGGCCCGATTGCCTGCACTGCGTGCAGAGCAATACCGTGTTGCACATCACACATGAAAGGAGCCTTGATTTCCTTGATGGCACTCCAGAGAAACCCCAAGAACACTGTTTCAAGGCTAGAGGGATCCTGAGGTCACTGTAGCAACACGAAAGAGCTCCGTGGGCCAAAAATCAACTCGAGATGAGAGGTTAGTCCGTGGCTTCGACTCCAGAGGAATACCACCTTACCACAAGCACCTCAAGAGGAGGCTTCTCTCAGCTCTAGGTATGTGAGAGGGACCCTGAGTTTGCGGCCTCAAGTGGAATGGACACCGCGATGCCCTGACGCCAAATAAGGCTGGATATCACTGCAGTGACTTGAATGCAGGCTCTTCTTGCATCTCCCAAGATGAAAGGATGTCTGAATCCCCTGTGGAGACCACAGAGAAAGACCTAGTTCCCCACCTCATCGCGACCGGAGGCCTCACATCCTTTGAAAACTCCAGAGGTACGCGGAGATCAGTGCCTCAAAAGGAGACGATGCCTGACTCCTCGTGAAACTTGATAGGAGTCCGAGGATTCCTGTGGCACGTGGAAAGGGACCCTTGGTCTCCCGCCTCAGCTGGAGAGGCGTCCCAATTGCCCTGCCAAGCCTCGAGGAGAATCCACAGTTGTCCCTCGCAAGTAGGCAGGAGTCCTGACGTGGCTGAACAAACACGTGGGTGGAAGGGCCATCCCCGTCGTAACTCGAGAATATACCCCAGGTTCCCGCCGCAACTCGAGAAAAACCATGAGACTTCCCCCTCGCCGTGAGATGAGGCCCGATTCCCCTGCACTGCGTGCAGAGCAATTCCGTGTTGCACATCACACATGAAAGGAGCCTTGATTTCCTTGATGGCACTCCAGAGAAACCCCAAGAACACTGTTTCAAGGCTAGAGGGATCCTGAGGTCACTGTAGCAACACGAAAGAGCTCCGTGGGCCAAAAATCAACTCGAGATGAGAGGTTAGTCCCTGGCTTCGACTCCAGAGGAATACCACCTTACCACAAGCACCTCAAGAGGAGGCTTCTCTCAGCTCTAGGTATGTGAGAGGGACCCTGAGTTTGCGGCCTCAAGTGGAATGGACACTGCGATGCCCTGACTCGAAATACGGCCGGATATCCCTGCAGTGACTTCAATGCAGGCTCGTCTTGCATCTCCCAAGACGAAAGGATGTCTGAATCCCCTGTGGAGACCACAGAGAAACAACTAGTTCCCCACCTCATCGCGACCGGAGGCCTCACATCCTTTGAAAACTCCAGAGGTACGCGGAGATCAGTGCCTCCAAAGGAGACGATGCCTGACTCCTCGTGAAACTTGATAGGAGTCCCAGGATTCCTGTGGCACTTGGAAAGGGACACTTGGTCTCCCGCCTCAGCTGGAGAGGCGTTCCAATTGCCATTCCAAGCCTCGAGGAGAATCCCGAGTTGTCCCTCGCAACTAGGCAGGAGTCCTGACGTCGCTGAAGAAACACGTGGGTGGAAGGGCCATCCCCGTCGTAACTCGAGAATATACCCCAGGTTCCCGCCGCAACTCGAGAAAAACCATGAGACTTCCCCCTCGCCGCGAGATGAGGCCCGATTCCCCTGCACTGCGTGCAGAGCAATTCCGTGTTGCACATCACACATGAAAGGAGCCTTGATTTCCTTGATGGCACTCCAGAGAAACCCCAAGAACACTGTTTCAAGGCTAGAGGCATCCTGAGGTCACTGTAGCAACACGAAAGAGCTCCGTGGGCCAAAAATCAACTCGAGATGAGAGGTTAGTCCCTGGCTTCGACTCCAGAGGAATACCACCTTACCACAAGCACCTCAAGAGGAGGCTTCTCTCAGCTCTAGGTATGTGAGAGGGACGCTGAGTTTGCGGCCTCAAGTGGAATGGACACCGCGATGCCCTGACGCGAAATAAGGCTGGATATCCCTGCAGTGACTTGAATGCAGGGTCGTCTTGCATCTCCCAAGATGAAATGATGTCTGAATCCCCTGTGGAGACCACAGAGAAAGACCTAGTTCCCCACCTCATCGCGACCGGAGGCCTCACATCCTTTGAAAACTCCAGAGGTACGCGGAGATCAGTGCCTCCAAAGGAGACGATGCCTGACTCCTCGTGAAACTTGATAGGAGTCCCAGGATTCCTGTGGCACGTGGAAAGGGACCCTTGGTCTCCCGCCTCAGCTGGAGAGGCGTCCCAATTGCCTTGCCAAGCCTCGAGGAGAATCCAGAGTTGTCCCTCGCAACTAGGCAAGAGTCCTGACGTGGCTGAACAAACACGTGTGTGGAAGGGCCATCCCCGTCGTAACTCGAGAATATACCCCAGGTTCCCGCCACAACTCGAGAAAAACCATGAGACTTCCCCCTCGCCGCGAGATGAGGCCCGATTCCCCTGCACTGCGTGCAGAGCAATTCCGTGTTGCACATCACACATGAAAGGAGCCTTGATTTCCTTGATTGCACTCCAGAGAAACCCCATGAACACTGTTTCAAGGCTAGAGGGATCCTGAGGTCACTGTAGCAACAAGAAAGAGCTCTGTGGGCCAGAAATCAACTCGAGATGAGAGGTCAGTCCCTGGCTTCGACTCCAGAGGAATACCACCTTACCACAAGCACCTCAAGAGGAGGCTTCTCTCAGCTCTAGGTATGTGAGAGGGTCCCTGAATTTGCGGCCTCAAGTGGAATGGACACCGCGATGCCCTGACGCGAAATAAGCCTGGATATCCCTGCAGTGACTTGAATGCAGGCTCGTCTTGCATCTCCCAAGATGAAAGGATGGCTGAATCCCCTGTGGAGACCACAGAGAAAGACCTAGTTCCCCACCTCATTGCGACCGGAG
This sequence comes from Cervus elaphus, assembly GCF_910594005.1. Lineage (NCBI taxonomy): Eukaryota > Metazoa > Chordata > Mammalia > Artiodactyla > Cervidae > Cervus > Cervus elaphus. The sequence continues at coordinate 114,019,948 of NC_057833.1, forward strand.
GCCTCACATCCTTTGAAAACTCCAGAGGTACGCGGAGATCAGTGCCTCCAAAGGAGACGATGCCTGACTCCTCGTGAAACTTGATAGGAGTCCCAGGATTCCTGTGGCACGTGGAAAGGGACCCTTGGTCTCCCGCCTCAGTTGGAGAGGCATCCCAATTGCCCTGCCAAGCCTCGAGGAGAATCCCGAGTTGTCCCTCGCAACTAGGCAGGAGTCCTGACGTGGCTGAACAAACACGTGGGTGGAAGGGCCATCCCCGTCGTAACTCGAGAATATACCCCAGGTTCCCACCGCAACTCGAAAAAACCATGAGACTTCCCCCTCGCCGCGAGATGAGGCCCGATTCCCCTGCACTGCGTGCAGAGCAATTCCGTGTTGCACATCACACATGAAAGGAGCCTTGATTTCCTTGATGGCACTCCAGAGAAACCCCAAGAACACTGTTTCAAGGCTAGAGGGATCCTGAGGTCACTGTAGCAACACGAAAGAGCTCCGTGGACCAAGAATCAACACGAGATGAGAGGTTAGTCCCTGGCTTCGACTCCAGAGGAATACCACCTTACCACAAGCACCTCAAGAGGAGGCTTCTCTCAGCTCTAGGTATGTGAGAGGTACCCTGAGTTTGCGGCCTCAAGTGGAATGGACACTGCGATGCCCTGACTCGAAATAAGGCCGGATATCCCTGCAGTGACTTGAATGCAGGCTCCTCTTGCATCTCCCAGGACGAAAGGATGTCTGAATTCCCTGTGGAGACCACAGAGAAAGACCTAGTTCCCCACCTCATCGCGACCGGAGGCCTCACATCCTTTGAAAACTCCAGAGGTACGCGGAGATCAGTGCCTCCAAAGGAGACGATGCCTGACTCCTCGTGAAACTTGATAGGAGTCCCAGGATTCTTGTGGCACGTGGAAAGGGACCCTTGGTCTCCAGCCACAGCTGGAGAGGCTTTCCAATTGCCCTGCCAAGCCTCGAGGAGAATCCCGAGTTGTCCCTCGCAACTAGGCAGGAGTCCTGACGTGGCTGAACAAACACGTGGGTGGAAGGGCCATCCCCGTCGTAACTCGAGAATATACCCCAGGTTCCCGCCGCAACTCGAGAAAAACCATGAGACTTCCCCCTCGATGCGAGATGAGGCCCGATTCCCCTGTACTGCGTGCAGAGCAATTCCGTCTTGCACATCACACATGAAAGGAGCCTTGATTTCCTTGATGGCACTCCAGAGAAACCCCAAGAACACTGTTTCAAGGAAAGAGGGATCCTGAGGTCACTGTAGCAACACGAAAGAACTCTGTGGACCAAAAATCAACTCGAAAAGAGAGGTTAGTCCCTGGATTCGTCTTCAGAGGAATACCACCTTACCACAAGCACCTCAAGAGGAGGCTTCTCTCAGCTCTAGGTATGTGAGAGGGACCCTGAGTTTGCGGCCTCAAGTGGAATGGACACCGCGATGCCCTGACTCGAAATAAGGCCGGATATCCCTGCAGTGACTCCAATGCAGGCTCGTCTTGCATCTCCCAGGACGAAAGGATGTCTGAATCCCCTGTGGAAAGCACAGAGAAAGACTTAGTTCCCCACCTCATCGCGACCGATAGCCTCACATCCTTTGAAAACTCCAGAGGTACGCGGAGATCAGTGCCTCCAAAGGAGACGATGCCTGACTCCTCGTGAAACTTGATAGGAGTCCCAGGATTCCTGTGGCACTTGTAAAGGGACACTTGGTCTCCCGCCTCAGCTGGAGAGGCGTTCCAATTGCCCTGCAAAGCCTCGAGGAGAATCCCGAGTTGTCCCTCGCAACTAGGCAGGAGTCCTGACGTGGATGAACAAACACGTGGGTGGAAGGGCCATCCCCGTCGTAACTCGAGAATATACCCCAGGTTCCCGCCGCAACTCGAGAAAAACCATGAGACTTCCCCCTCGCCGCGAGATGAGGCCCGATTCCCCTGCACTGCGTGCAGAGCAATTCCGTGTTGCACATCACACATGAAAGGAGCCTTGATTTCCTTGATGGTACTTCAGAGAAACCCCAAGAACACTGTTTCAAGGCTAGAGGGATCCTGAGGTCACTGTAGCAACACGAAAGAGCTCCGTGGGCCAAAAATCAACTCGAGATGAGAGGTTAGTCCCTGGCTTCGACTCCAGAGGAATACCACCTTACCACAAGCACCTCAAGAGGAGGCATCTCTCAGCTCTAGGTATGTGAGAGGAACCCTGAGTTTGCGGCCTCAAGTGGAATGGACACCGCGATGCCCTGACGCGAAATAAGCCTGGATATCCCTGCAGTGACTTGAATTCAGGCTCGTTTGCATCTCCCAAGATGAAAGGATGTCTGAATCCCCTGTGGAGACCACAGAGAAACACCTAGTTCCCCACCCCATCGCGACCAGAGGCCTCACATCCTTTGAAAACTCCAGAGGTACGCGGAGATCAGTGCCTCCAAAGGAGACGATGCCTGACTTCTCGTGAAACTTGATAGGAGTCCCAGGATTCTTGTGGCACGTGGAAAAGGACCCTTGGTCTCCCGCCTCAGCTGGAGAGGCGTTCCAATTGCCCTGCCAAGACTCGAGGAGAATCCCGAGTTGTCCCTCGCAACTAGGCAGGAGTCCTGACATGGCTGAACAAACATGTGGGTGGAAGGGCCATCCCCGTCGTAACTCGAGAATATACCCCAGGTTCCCGCCGCAACTCGAGAAAAACCATGAGACTTCCCCCTCGATGCGAGATGAGGCCCGATTCCCCTGTACTGCGTGCAGAGCAATTCCGTCTTGCACATCACACATGAAAATAGCCTTGATTTCCTTGATGGCACTCAAGAGAAACCTCAAGAACACTGTTTCAAGGATAGAGGGATCCTGAGGTCACTGTAGCAACACGAAAGAACTCTGTGGACCAAAAATCAACTCGAAAAGAGAGGTTAGTCCCTGGATTCCTCTCCAGAGGAATACCACCTTACCACAAGCACCTCAAGAGGAGGCTTCTCTCAGCTCTAGGTATGTGAGAGGGACCCTGAGTTTGCGGCCTCAAGTGGAATGGACACCGCGATGCCCTGACTCGAAATAAGGCCGGATATCCCTGCAGTGACTTCAATGCAGGCTCGTCTTGCATCTCCCAGGACGAAAGGATGTCTGAATCCCCTGTGGAAAGCACAGAGAAAGACTTAGTTCCCCACCTCATCGCGACCGATAGCCTCACATCGTTTGAAAACTCCAGAGGTACGCGGAGATCAGTGCCTCCAAAGGAGACGATGCCTGACTCCTCGTGAAACTTGATAGGAGTCCCAGGATTCCTGTGGCACTTGGAAAGGAACACTTGGTCTCCCGCCTCAGCTGGAGAGGCGTCCCAATTGCCCTGCCAAGCCTCGAGGAGAATCCGGAGTTGTCCCTCGCAACTAGACAGGAGTCCTGACGTGGCTGAACAAACACGTGGGTGGAAGGGCCATCCCCGTCGTAACTCGAGAATATACCCCAGGTTCCCGCCGCAACTCGAGAAAAACCATGAGACTTCCCCCTCGCCGCGAGATGAGGCCCGATTCCCCTGCACTGCGTGCAGAGCAATTCCGTGTTGCACATCACACATGAAAGGAGCCTTGATTTCCTTGATGGCACTCCAGAGAAACCCCAAGAACACTGTTTCAAGGCTAGAGGGATCCTGAGGTCACTGTAGCAACACGAAAGAGCTCCGTGGGCCAAAAATCAACTCGAGATGAGAGGTTAGTCCCTGGCTTCGACTCCAGAGGAATACCACCTTACCACAAGCACCTCAAGAGGAGTCTTCTCTCAGCTCTAGGTATGTGAGAGGGACCCTGAGTTTGCGGCCTCAAGTGGAATGGACACCCCGATGCCCTGACGCGAAATAAGCCTGGATATCCATGCAGTGACTTGAATGAAGGCTCGTCTTGCATCTCCCAAGATGAAAGGATGTCTGAATACCCTGTCGAGACCACAGAGAAAGACCTAGTTCCCCACCTCATCGCGACCGGAGGCCTCACATCCTTTGAAAACTCCAGAGGTACGCGGAGATCAGAGCCTCCAAAGGAGACGATGCCTGACTCCTCGTGAAACTTGATAGGAGTCCCAGGATTCCTGTGGCACGTGGAAAGGGACCCTTGGTCTCCTGCCTCAGCTGGAGAGGCGTCCCAATTGCCCTGCCAAGCCTCGAGGAGAATCCCGAGTTGTCCCTCGCAAGTAGGCAGGAGTCCTGACGTGGCTGAACAAACACGTGGGTGGAAGGGCCATCCCCGTCGTAACTCGAGAATATACCCCAGGTTCCCACCGCAACTCGAGAAAAACCATGAGACTTCCCCCTCGCCGCGAGATGAGGCCCGATTCCCCTGCACTGCGTGCAGAGCAATTCCGTCTTGCACATCACACATGAAAGGAGCCTTGATTTCCTTGATGGTACTCCAGAGAAACCCCAAGAACACTGTTTCAAGGCTAGAGGGATCCTGAGGTCACTGTAGCAACACGAAAGAGCTCCGTGGGCCAAAAATCAACTCGAGATGAGAGGTTAGTCCCTGGCTTCGACTCCAGAGGAATACCACCTTACCACAAGCACCTCAAGAGGAGGCTTCTCTCAGCTCTAGGTATGGGAGAGGGACCCTGAGTTTGCGGCCTCAAGTGGAATGGACACCGCGATACCCTGACGCGAAATAAGCCTGGATATCCCTGCAGTGACTTGAATGCAGGCTCGTCTTGCATCTCCCAAGATAAAAGGATGTCTGAATCCCCTGTGGAGACCACAGAGAAAGACCTAGTTCCCCACCTCATCGCGACCGGAGGCCTCACATCCTTTGAAAACTCCAGAGGTACGCGGAGATCAGTGCCTCCAAAGGAGACGATGCTTGACTCCTGGTGAAACTTGATAGGTGTCCCAGGATTCCTGTGGCACGTGGAAAGGGACCCTTGGTCTTCCGCCTCAGCTGGAGAGGCGTCCCAATTGCCCTGCAAAGCCTCGAGGAGAATCCCGAGTTGTCCCTCGCAAGTAGGTAGGAGTACTGACGTGGCTGAACAAACACGTGGGTGGAAGGGCCATCCCCGTCGTAACTCGAGAATATACCCCAGGTTCCCACCGCAACTCGAGAAAAACCATGAGACTTCCCCCTCGCCGCGGGATGAGGCCCGATTCCCCTGCACTGCGTGCAGAGCAATTCTGTCTTGCACATCACACATGAAAGGAGTCTTGATTTCCTTCATGGCACTCCAGAGAAACCCGAAGAAGACTGTTTCAAGGCTAGAGGGATCCTGAGGTCACTGTACCAACACGAAAGAGCTCCGTGGACCAAGAAACAACACGAGATGAGAGGTTAGTCCCTGGCTTCGACTCCAGAGGAATACCACCTTACCACAAGCACCTCAAGAGGAGGCTTCTCTCAGCTCTAGGTATGTGAGAGGGACCCTGAGTTTGCGACCTCAAGTGGAATGGACACCGCGATGCCCTGACTCGAAATAAGGCCGGATATCCCGGCAGTAACTTCAATGCAGGCTCGTCTTGCATCTCCCAAGAAGAAAGGATGTCTGAATCCCCTGTGGAGACCACAGAGAAACACCTAGTTCCCCACCTCATCGCGACGGAGGACTCACATCCTTTGAAAACTCCAGAGGTACGCGGAGATCAGTGCCTCCAAAGGAGACGATGCCTGACTCCTCGTGAAACTTGATAGGAGTTCCAGGATTCTTGTGGCACGTGGAAAGGGACCCTTGGTCTTCTGCCTCAGCTGGAGAGGCGTTCCAATTGCCCTGCAAAGCCTCGAGGAGAATCCCGAGTTGTCCCTCGCAACTAGGCAGGAGTCCTGACGTGGATGAACAAACACGTGGGTGGAAGGGCCATCCCCGTCGTAACTCGAGAATATACCCCAGGTTCCCGCCGCAACTCGAGAAAAACCATGAGACTTCCCCCTCGCCGAGAGATGAGGCCCGATTCCCCTGCACTGCGTGCAGAGCAATTCCGTCTTGCACATCACACATGAAAGGAGCCTTGATTTCCTTGATGGCACTCCAGAGAAACCCCAAGAACACTGTTTCAAGGCTAGAGGGATCCTGAGGTCACTGTAGCAACACGAAAGAGCTCCGTGGGCCAAAACTCAACTCGAGATGAGAGGTTAGTCCCTGGCTTCGACTCCAGAGGAATACCACCTTACCACAAGCACCTCAAGAGGAGGCTTCTCTCATCTCTAGGTATGTGAGAGGAACCCTGAGTTTGCGGCCTCAAGTGGAATGGACACCGCGATGCCCTGACGCGAAATAAGCCTGGATATCCCTGCAGTGACTTGAATGCAGGCTCGTCTTGCATCTCCCAAGATGAAAGGATGTCTGAATCCCCTGTGGAGACCACAGAGAAAGACCTAGTTCCCCACCTCATCGCGACCGGAGGCCTCACATCCTTTGAAAACTCCAGAGGTACGCGGAGATCAGTGCCTCCAAAGGAGACGATGCCTGACACCTCGTGAAACTTGATAGGAGTCCCAGGATTCCTGTGGCACGTGGAAAGGGACCCTTGGTCTCCCGCCTCAGCTGGAGAGGCGTCCCAATTGCCCTGCCAAGCCTCGAGGAGAATCCCGAGTTGTCCCTCGCAAGTAGGCAGGAATCCTGACGTGGCTGAACAAACACGTGGGTGGAAGGGCCATCCCCGTCGTAACTCGAGAATATACCCCAGGTGCCCACCGCAACTCGAGAAAAACCATGAGACTTCCCCCTCGCCGCGAGATGAGGCCCGATTCCCCTGCACTGCGTGCAGAGCAATTCCATCTTGCACATCACACATGAAAGGAGCCTTGATTTCCTTGATGGCACTCCAGAGAAACCCCAAGAACACTGTTTCAAGGATAGAGGGATCCTGAGGTCACTGTAGCAACACGAAGGAGCTCCGTGGACCAAGAATCAACACGAGATGAGAGGTTAGTCCCTGGCTTCGACTCCTGAAGAATACCACCTTACCACAAGCACCTCAAGAGGAGGCTTCTCTCAGCTCTAGGTATGTGAGAGGGACCCTGAGTTTGCGGCCTCAAGTGGAATGGACACCGCGATGCCCTGACTCGAAATAAGGCCGGATATCCCTGCAGTGACTTCAATGCAGGCTCGTCTTGCATCTCCCAAGAAGAAAGCATGTCTGAATCCCCTGTGGAGACCACAGAGAAACATCTAGTTCCCCACCTCATCGCGACCGGAGGCCTCACATCCTTTGAAAACTCCAGAGGTACGCGGAGATCAGTGCCTCCAAAGGAGACGATGCCTGACTCCTCGTCAAACTTGTTAGGAGTCCCAGGATTCCTGTGGCATGTGGAAAGTTACCCTTGGTCTCCCGCCTCAGCTGGAGAGGCGTCTCAATTGCCCTGCCAAGCCTCGAGGAGAATCCCGAGTTGTCCATCGCAAGTAGGCAGGAGTCCTGACGTGGCTGAACAAACACGTGTGTGGAAGGGTATCCCCGTCGTAACTCGAGAATATACCCCAGGTTCCCGCCGCAACTCGAGAAAAACCATGAGACTTCCCCCTCGCCGCGAGATGAGGCCCGATTCCCCTGCACTGCGTGCAGAGCAATTCCGTGTTGCACATCACACATGAAAGGAGCCTTGATTTCCTTGATGGCACTCCAGAGAAACCCCAAGAACAATTTTTCAAGGCTAGAGGGATCCTGAGGTCACTGTAGCAACACGAAAGAGCTCCGTGGGCCAAAAATCAACTCGAGATGAGAGGTTAGTCCCTGGCTTCGACTCCAGAGGAATACCACCTTACCACAAGCATCTCAAGAGGAGGCTTCTCTCAGCTCTAGGTATGTGAGAGGGACCCTGAGTTTGCGGCCTCAAGTGGAATGGACACTGCGATGCCCTGACTCGAAATAAGGCGGATATCCCTGCAGTGACTTCAATGCAGGCTTGCCTTGCATCTCCCAAGACGAAAGGATATCTGAATCTCCTGTGGAGACCACAGAGAAACACCTAGTTCCCCACCTCATCGCGACCGGAGGCCTCACATCCTTTGAAAACTCCAGAGGTACGCGGAGATCAGTGCCTCCAAAGGAGACGATGCCTGACTCCTCGTGAAACTTGATAGGAGTTCCAGGATTCTTGTGGCACGTGGAAAGGGACCCTTGGTCTCCTGCCTCAGCTGGAGAGGCGTTCCAATTGCCCTGCAAAGCCTCGAGGAGAATCCCGAGTTGTCCCTCGCAACTAGGCAGGAGTCCTGACGTCGATGAACAAACACGTGTGTGGAAGGGCCATCCCCGTCGTAACTCGAGAATATACCCCAGGTTCCCGCCGCAACTCGAGAAAAACCATGAGACTTCCCCCTCGCCGCGAGATGAGGCACGATTCCCCTGCACTGCGTGCAGAGCAATTTCGTGTTGCACATCACACATGAAAGGAGCCTTGATTTCCGTGATGGCACTCCAGAGAAACCCCAAGAACACTGTTTCAAGGCTAGAGGGATCCTGAGGTCACTGTAGCAACACGAAAGAGCTCCGTGGGCCAAAAATCAACTCGAGATGAGAGGTTAGTCCCTGGCTTCGACTCCAGAGGAATACCACCTTACCACAAGCACCTCAAGAGGAGGCTTCTCTCAGCTCTAGGTATGTGAGAGGAACCCTGAGTTTGCGGCCTCAAGTGGAATGGACAGCGCGATGCCCTAACGCGAAATAAGGCTGGATATCCCTGCAGTGACTTCAATGCAGGCTCGTCTTGCATCTCCCAAGACGAAAGGATGTCTGAATCCCCTGTGGAAAGCAAAGAGAAAGACTTAGTTCCCAACCTCATCGCGACCGATAGCCTCACATCCTTTGAAAACTCCAGAGGTACGCGGAGATCAGTGCCTCCAAAGGAGACGATGCCTGACTCCTCTTGAAACTTGATAGGAGTCCCAGGATTCCTGTGGCCCTTGGAAAGGGACACTTGGTCTCCCGCCTCAGCTGGAGAGGCGTCCCAATTGCCCTGCCAAGCCTCGAGGAGAATCCAGAGTTGTCCCTCGCAACTAGGCAGGAGTCCTGACATCGCTGAAGAAACACGTGGGTGGAAGGGCCATCCCCTTCGTAACTCGAGAATATACCCCAGGTTCCTGCCGCAACTCGAGAAAAACCATGAGACTTCCCCCTCGCCGCGAGATGAGGCCCGATTCCCCTGCACTGCGTGCAGAGCAATTCCGTGTGGCACATCACACATGAAAGGAGCCTTGATTTCCTTGATGGCACTCCAGAGAAACCCCAAGAACACTGTTTCAAGGCGAAAGGGATCCTGAGGTCACTGTAGCAACACGAAGGAGCTCCGTTGGCCAAAAATCAACTCGAGATGAGAGGTTAGTCCCTGGCTTCGACTCCAGAGGAATACCACCTTACCACAAGCATCTCAAGAGGAGGCTTCTCTCAGCTCTAGGTATGTGAGAGGGACCCTGAGTTTGCGGCCTCAAGTGGAATGGACACTGCGATGCCCTGACTCGAAATAAGGCCGGATATCCCTGCAGTGACTTCAATGCAGGCTTGCCTTGCATCTCCCAAGACGAAAGGATATCTGAATCTCCTGTGGAGACCACAGAGAAACACCTAGTTCCCCACCTCATCGCGACCGGAGGCCTCACATCCTTTGAAAACTCCAGAGGTACGCGGAGATCAGTGCCTCCAAAGGAGACGATGCCTGACTCCTCGTGAAACTTGATAGGAGTTCCAGGATTCTTGTGGCACGTGGAAAGGGACCCTTGGTCTCCTGCCTCAGCTGGAGAGGCGTTCCAATTGCCCTGCAAAGCCTCGAGGAGAATCCCGAGTTGTCCCTCGCAACTAGGCAGGAGTCCTGACGTCGATGAACAAACACGTGTGTGGAAGGGCCATCCCCGTCGTAACTCGAGAATATACCCCAGGTTCCCGCCGCAACTCGAGAAAAACCATGAGACTTCCCCCTCGCCGCGAGATGAGGCACGATTCCCCTGCACTGTGTGCAGAGCAATTTCGTGTTGCACATCACACATGAAAGGAGCCTTGATTTCCGTGATGGCACTCCAGAGAAACCGAAGAACACTGTTTCAAGGCTAGAGGGATCCTGAGGTCACTGTAGCAACACGAAAGAGCTCCGTGGGCCAAAAATCAACTCGAGATGAGAGGTTAGTCCCTGGCTTCGACTCCAGAGGAATACCACCTTACCACAAGCACCTCAAGAGGAGGCTTCTCTCAGCTCTAAGTATGTGAGAGGAACCCTGAGTTTGCGGCCTCAAGTGGAATGGACAGCGCGATGCCCTAACGCGAAATAAGGCTGGATATCCCTGCAGTGACTTCAATGCAGGCTCGTCTTGCATCTCCCAAGACGAAAGGATGTCTGAATCCCCTGTGGAAAGCAAAGAGAAAGACTTAGTTCCCAACCTCATCGCGACCGATAGCCTCACATCCTTTGAAAACTCCAGAGGTACGCGGAGATCAGTGCCTCCAAAGGAGACGATGCCTGACTCCTCTTGAAACTTGATAGGAGTCCCAGGATTCCTGTGGCCCTTGGAAAGGGACACTTGGTCTCCCGCCTCAGCTGGAGAGGCGTCCCAATTGCCCTGCCAAGCCTCGAGGAGAATCCAGAGTTGTCCCTCGCAACTAGGCAGGAGTCCTGACGTCGCTGAAGAAACACGTGGGTGGAAGGGCCATCCCCTTCGTAACTCGAGAATATACCCCAGGTTCCTGCCGCAACTCGAGAAAAACCATGAGACTTCCCCCTCGCCGCGAGATGAGGCCCGATTCCCCTGCACTGCGTGCAGAGCAATTCCGTGTGGCACATCACACATGAAAGGAGCCTTGATTTCCTTGATGGCACTCCAGAGAAACCCCAAGAACACTGTTTCAAGGCGAAAGGGATCCTGAGGTCACTGTAGCAACACGAAGGAGCTCCGTTGGCCAAAAATCAACTCGAGATGAGAGGTTAGTCCCTGGCTTCGACTCCTGAGGAATACCACCTTACCACAAGCACCTCAAGAGGAGGCTTCTCTCAGCTCTAGGTATGTGAGAGGGACCCTGAGTTTGTGGCCTCAAGTGGAATGGACACTGCGATGCCCTGACTCGAAATAAGGCCGGATATCCCTGCAGTGCCTTCAATGCAGGCTTGCCTTGCATCTCCCAAGACGAAAGGATATCTGAATCCCCTGTGGAGACCACAGAGAAACACCTAGTTCCCCACCTCATCGCGACCGGAGGCCTCACATCCTTTGAAAACTCCAGAGGTACGCGGAGATCAGTGCCTCCAAAGGAGACGATGCCTGACTCCTCGTGAAACTTGATAGGAGTTCCAGGATTCTTGTGGCACGTGGAAAGGGACCCTTGGTCTCCTGCCTCAGCTGCAGAGGCGTTCCAATTGCCCTGCCAAGCCTCGAGGAGAATCCCGAGTTGTCCCTCGCAAGTAGGCAGGAGTCCTGACGTGGCTGAACAAACACGTGGGTGGAAGGGCCATCCCCGTCGTAACTCGAGAATATACCCCAGGTTCCCGCCGCAACTCGAGAAAAACCATGAGACTTCCCCCTCGCCGCAAGATGAGGCACGATTCCCCTGCACTGTGTGCAGAGCAATTTCGTGTTGCACATCACACATGAAAGGAGCCTTGATTTCCGTGATGGCACTCCAGAGAAACCCCAAGAACACTGTTTCAAGGCTAGAGGGATCCTGAGGTCACTGTAGCAACACGAAAGAGCTCCGTGGGCCAAAAATCAACTCGAGATGAGAGGTTAGTCCCTGGCTTCGACTCCAGAGGAATACCACCTTACCACAAGCACCTCAAGAGGAGGCTTCTTTCAGCTCTAGGTATGTGAGAGGAACCCTGAGTTTGCGGCCTCAAGTGGAATGGACAGCGCGATGCCCTAACGCGAAATAGGGCTGGATATCCCTGCAGTGACTTGAATGCAGGCTCGTCTTGCATCTCCCAAGATGAAAGGATGTCTGAATCCCCTGTGGAGACCACAGAGAAAGACCTAGTTCCCCACCTCATCGCGACCGGAGGCCTCACATCCTTTGAAAACTCCAGAGGTACGCGGAGATCAGTGCCTCCAAAGGAGACGATGCCTGACTCCTCGTGAAACTTGATAGGAGTCCCAGAATTCTTGTGGCACGTGGAAAGGGACCCTTGGTCTCCCGCCTCAGCTGGAGAGGCTTTCCATTGCCCTGCCAAGCCTCGAGGAGAATCCCGAGTTGTCCCTCGCAACTAGGCAGGAGTCCTGACGTGGCTGAACAAACACGTGGGTGGAAGGGCCATCCCCGTCGTAACTCGAGAATATACCCCAGGGTCCCGCCGCAACTCGAGAAAAACCATGAGACTTCCCCCTCGCCGCGAGATGAGGCCCGATTCCCCTGTACTGCGTGCAGAGCAATTCCGTCTTGCACATCACAAATGAAAATAGCCTTGATTTCCTTGATGGCACTCCAGAGAAACCCCAAGAACACTGTTTCAAGGATAGAGGGATCCTGAGGTCACTGTAGCAACACGACAGAACTCTGTGGACCAAAAATCAACTCGAAAAGAGAGGTTAGTCCCTGGATTCGTCTCCAGAGGAACACCACCTTACCACAAGCACCTCAAGAGGAGGCTTCTCTCAGCTCTAGGTATGTGAGAGGGACCCTGAGTTTGCGGCCTCAAGTGGAATGGACACCGCGATGCCCTGACTCGAAATAAGGCCGGATATCCCTGCAGTGACTTCAATGCAGGCTCGTCTTGCATCTCCCAAGACGAAAGGATGTCTGAATCCCCTGTGGAAAGCAAAGAGAAAGACTTAGTTCCCAACCTCATCGCGACCGATAGCCTCACATCCTTTGAAAACTCCAGAGGTACGCGGAGATCAGTGCCTCCAAAGGAGACGATGCCTGACTCCTCGTGAAACTTGATAGGAGTTCCAGGATTCTTGTGGCACGTGTAAAGGGAACCTTGGTCTCCCGTCTCAGGTGGAGAGGCGTTCCAATTGCCCTGCCAAGCCTCGAGGAGAATCCCGAGTTGTCCCTCGCAACTAGGCAGGAGTCCTGACGTGGCTGAACAAACACGTGTGTGGAAGGGAGATCCCCGTCGTAACTCGAGAATATACCCCAGGTTCCCGCCGCAACTCGAGAAAAACCATGAGACTTCCCCCTCGCCGCGAGATGAGGCCCGATTCCCCTGCACTGCGTGCAGAGCAATTCCGTGTTGCACATCACACATGAAAGGAGCCTTGATTTCCTTGATGGCACTCCAGAGAAACCCCAAGAACACTGTTTCAAGGCTAGAGGGATCCTGAGGTCACTGTAGCAACACGAAAGAGCTCGGTGGACCAAGAATCAACACGAGATGAGAGGTTAGTCCCTGGCTTCGACTCCAGAGGAATACCACCTTACCACAAGCACCTCAAGAGGAGGCTTCTCTCAGCTCTAGGTATGTGAGAGAGACCCTGAGTTTGCGGCCTCAAGTGGAATGGACACCGCGATGCCCTGACTCGAAACAAGGCCGGATATCCCTGCAGTGACTTGAATGCAGGCTCGTCTTGCATCTCCCAAGAAGAAAGGATGTCTGAATCCCCTGTGGAGACCACAGAGAAACACCTAGTTCCCCACCTCATCGCGACCGGAGGCCTCACATCCTTTGAAAACTCCAGAGGTACGCGGAGATCAGTTCCTCCAAAGGAGACGATGCCTGACTCCTCGTCAAACTTGTTAGGAGTCCCAGGATTCCTGTTGCACGTGGAAAGGGACACTTGGTCTCCCGCCTCAGCTGGAGAGGCGTCTCAATTGCCCTGCCAAGCCTCGAGGAGAATCCCGAGTTGTCCCTCGCAACTAGGCAGGAGTCCTGACGTCGCTGAACAAACACGTGGGTGGAAGGGCATCCCCGTCGTAACTCGAGAATATACCCCAGGTTCCCGCCGCAACTCGAGAAAAACCATGAGACTTCCCCCTCGCCGCGAGATGAGGCCCGATTCCCCTGCACTGCGTGCAGAGCAATTCCGTCTTGCACATCACACATGAAAGGAGCCTTGATTTCCTTGATGGCACTCCAGAGAAACCCCAAGAACACTGTTTCAAGGCTAGAGGGATCCTGAGGTCACTGTAGAAACACGAAACAGCTCCGTGGGACAAAAATCAACTCGAGATGAGAGGTTAGTCCCTTGCTTCGACTCCAGAGGAATACCACCCTACCACAAGCACCTCAAGAGGAGGCTTCTCTCAGCTCTAGGTATGTGAGAGGGACCCTGAGTTTGCGGCCTCTAGTGGAATGGACACTGCGATGCCCTGACTCGAAATAAGGCCGGATATCACTGCAGTGACTTCAATGCAGGCTCGTCTTGCATCTCCCAAAATGAAAGGATATCTGACTCCCCTCTGGAGACCACAGAGAAACACCTAGTTCCCCACCTCATCGCGACCGGAGGCCTCACATCCTTTGAAAGCTCCAGAGGTACGCGAAGGTCAGTGCCTCCAAAGGAGACGATGCCTGACTCCTCGTGAAACTTGATAGGAGACCCAGGATTCCTGTGGCACTTGCAAAGGGACACTTGGTCTCCTGCCTCAGCTGGAGAGGCGTTCCAATTGCCCTGCAAAGCCTCGAGGAGAATCCCGAGTTGTCCCTCGCAACTAGGCAGGAGTCCTGACTTGGATGAACAAACACGTGGGTGGAAGGGCCATCCCCGTCGTAACTCGAGAATATACCCCAGGTTCCCGCCACAACTCGAGAAAAACCATGAGACTTCCCCCTCGCCGCGAGATGAGGCCCGATTCCCCTGCACTGCGTGCAGAGCAATTCCGTCTTGCACATCACACATGAAAGGAGCCTTGATTTCCTTGATGGCACTCCAGAGAAACCCCAAGAACACTGTTTAAAGGCTAGAGGGATCCTGAGGTCACTGTAGCAACACGAAAGAGCTCCGTGGGCCAAAAATCAACACGAGATGAGAGGTTAGTCCCTGGCTTCGACTCCAAAGGAATACCCCCTTACCACAAGCACCTCAAAAAGAGGCTTCTCTCAGCTCTAGGTATGTGAGAGGAACCCTGAGTTTGCGGCCTTAAGTGGAATGGACACCGCGATGCCCTGACGCGAAATAAGCCTGAATATCCCTGCAGTGACTTGAATGCAGGCTCGTCTTGCATCTCCCAAGATGAAAGGATGTCTGAATCCCCTGTGGAGACCACAGAGAAAGACCTAGTTCCCCACCTCATCGCGACCGGAGGCCTCACATCCTTTGAAAACTCCAGAGGTACGCGGAGATCAGTGCCTCCAAAGGAGACGATGCCTGACTCCTCGTGAAACTTGATAGGAGTCCCAGGATTCCTGTGGCACGTGGAAAGGGACCCTTGGTCTCCCGCCTCAGCTGGAGAGGCGTCCCAATTGCCCTGCCAAGCCTCGAGGAGAATCCCGAGTTGTCCCTCGCAAGTAGGCAGGAGTCCTGACGTGGCTGAACAAACACGTGGGTGGAAGGGCCATCCCCGTCGTAACTCGAGAATATACCCCAGGTTCCCGCCGCAACTCGAGAAAAACCATGAGACTTCCCCCTCGCCGCGAGATGAGGCCCGATTCCCCTGCACTGTGTGCAGAGCAATTCCGTGTTGCACATCACACATGAAAGGAACCTTGATTTCCGTGATGGCACTCCAGAGAAACCCCAAGAACACTGTTTCAAGGCTAGAGGGATCCTGAGGTCACTGTAGCAACACGAAAGAGCTCTGTGGACCAAGAATCAACACGAGATGAGAGGTTAGTCCCCGGCTTCGGGTCCTGAGGAATACCACCTTACCACAAGCACCTCAAGAGGAGGCTTCTCTCAGCTCTAGGTATGTGAGAGGGACCCTGAGTTTGCGGCCTCAAGTGGAATGGACACTGCGATGCCCTGACTCGAAATAAGGCCGGATATCCCTGCAGTGACTTGAATGCAGGCTCGTCTTGCATCCCCCAAGAAGAAAGGATTTCTGAATCCCCTGTGGAGACCACAGAGAAACACCTAGTTCCCCACCTCATCGCGACCGGAGGCCTCACATCCTTTGAAAACTCCAGAGGTACGCGGAGATCAGTGCCTCCAAAGGAGACGATGCCTGACTCCTCGTGAAACTTGATAGGAGTCCCAGGATTCTTGTGGCACGTGGAAAGGGACCCTTGGTCTCCCGCCTCAGCTGGAGAGGCGTTCCAATTGCCCTGCCAAGCCTCGAGGAGAATCCCGAGTTGTCCCTCGCAACTAGGCAGGAGTCCTGACATTGCTGAACAAACACGTGGGTGGAAGGGTCATCCCCGTCGTAACTCGAGAATATACCTCAGATTCCCGCCGCAACTCGAGGAAAACCATGAGAATTCCCCCTCGATGTGAGATGAGGCCCGATTCCCCTGTACTGCATGCAGAGCAATTCCGTCTTGCACATCACACATGAAAGGAGCCTTGATTTCCTTGATGGCACTCCAGAGAAACCCCAAGAACACTGTTTCAAGGATAGAGGGATCCTGAGGTCACTGTATCAACACGAAAGAACTCTGTGGACCAAAAATCAACTCGAAAAGAGAGGTTAGTCCCTGGATTCGTCTCCAGAGGAATACCACCTTACCACAAGCACCTCAAGAGGAGGCTTCTCTCAGCTCTAGGTATGTGAGAGGGACCCTGAGTTTGCGGCCTCAAGTGGAATGGACACCGCGATGCCCTGACGCGAAATAAGACCGGATATCCCTGCAGTGACTGGAATGCAGGCTCGTCTTGCATCTCCCAAGACGAAAGGATGTCTGAATCCCCTGTGGAAAGCACAGAGAAAGACTTAGTTCCCCACCTCATCGCGACCGATAGCCTCACATCCTTTGAAAACTCCAGAGGTACGCGGAAATCAGTGCCTCCAAAGGAGACGATGCCTGACTTCTCGTGAAACTTGATAGGAGTCCCAGGATTCCTGTGGCACTTGGAAAGGGACACTTGGTCTCCCGCCTCAGCTGGAGAGGCGTCCCAATTGCCCTGCCAAGCCTCGAGGAGAATCCCGAGTTGTCCCTCGCAACTAGGCAGGAGTCCTGACGTCGCTGAACAAACACGTGGGTGGAAGGGCCATCCACGCTGCAACTCGAGAAAAACCATGAGACTTCCCACTCGATGCGAGATGAGGCCCGATTCCCCTGTACTGCGTGCAGAGCAATTCTGTGTTGCACATCACACATGAAAGGAGCCTTGATTTCCTTCATGGTACTCCAGAGAAACCCCAAGAACACTGTTTCAAGGCTAGAGGGATCCTGAGGTCACTGTAGCAACACGAAAGAGCTCCGTGGACCAAAAGTCAACTCGAGATGATAGCTTAGTCCCTGGCTTCGACTCCAGAGGAATACCACCGTACCACAAGCACCTCAAGAGGAGGCTTCTCTCAGCTGTAGGTATGTGAGAGGGACCCTGAGTTTGCGGCCTCAAGTGGAATGAACACCGCGATGCCCTGACTCGAAATAAGGCCGGATATCCCTGCAGTGACTTGAATGCAGGCTCGCCTTGCATCTCCCAAGACGAAAGGATTTCTGAATCCCCTGTGGAGACGACAGAGAAAGACCTAGTTCCCTACCTCATCGCGACCGGAGGACTCACATCCTTTGAAAACTCCAGAGGTACGCGGAGATCAGTGCCTCCAAAGGAAACGATGCCTGACTCCTCGTGAAACTTGCTAGGAGTCCCAGGATTCCTGTGGCACGTGGAAAGGGACTCTTGGTCTCCCGTCTCAGCTGGAAAGGCGTCCCAATTGCCCTGCCAAGCTTCGAGGAGAATCCCGAGTTGTCCCTCGCAACTAGGCAGGAGTCCTGACGTCGCTAAACAAACACGTGTGTGGAAGGGCCATCCCCTTCGTAACTCGAGAATATACCCCAGGTTCCCGCCGCAACTCGAGAAAAGCCATGAGACTTCCCCCTCCCCGCGAGATGAGGCCCGATTCCCCTGCACTGCGTGCAGAGCAATTAAGTGTTGAACATGACACATGAAACGAGCCTTGATTTCCTTGATGGCACTCCAGAGAAACCCCAAGAACACTGTTTCAAGGCTAGAGGGATCCTGAGGACACTGTAGCAACAAGAAAGAGATCCGTGGGCCAAAAATCAATTAGAGATGAGAGGTTAGTCCCTGGCTTCGACTCCAGAGGAATACCACCTTACCACAACGACCTAAAGACTAGGCTTCTCTCAGCTCTAGGTATGTGAGAGGGACCCTGAGTTTGCGGCCTCAAGTGGAATGGACACCGCGATGCCCTGACTCGAAATAAGGCCGGATATCCCTGCAGTGACTTCAATGCAGGCTCGTCTTGCATCTCCCAAGACGAAAGGATGTCTGAATCATCTGTGGAGACCACAGAGAAAGACCTAGTTCCCAACCTCATCGCGACCGGAGGCCTCACATCCTTTGAAAATTCCAGAGGTACGCGGAGATCAGTGCCTCCAAAGGAGACGATGCCTGACTCCTCGTGAAACTTGATAGGAGTCCCAGGATTCCTGTGGCACGTGGAAAGGGACCCTTGGTCTCCCGCCTCAGCTGGAGAGGCGTCCCAATAGCCCTGTCAGGCCTCGAGGAGAATCCCGAGTTGGCCCTTGCAACTAGGCAGGAGTCCTGACGTGGCTGAACAAACACGTGTGTGGAAGGGCCATCCCCGTCGTAACTCGAGAATATACCCCAGGTTACCGCTGCAGCTCGAGAGAAACCATTAGACTTCCTCCTCGCCACGAGATGAGGACCAATTCCCTTGCACTGCGTGCAGAGCAATTCCGTGTTGCACATCCCACATGAAAAGAGCCTTGATTTCCTTGATGGCACTCCAGAGAAACCCCAAGAACACTGTTTCAAGGATAGAGGGATCCTGAGGTCACTGTAGCAACACGAAAGAGCTCCGTGGACGAAAAATCAACTCGAGATGAGAGGTTAGTCCCTGGCTTCGACTCCAGAAGAATACCACCTTACCACAAGCACCTCAAGAGGAGGCTTCTCTCAGCTCTAGGTATGTGAGAGGGACCCTGAGTTTGCGGCCTCAAGTGGAATGGACACCGCGATGCCCTGACTCGAAATAAGGCCGGATATCCCTGCAGTGATTTAATTGCAGGCTCGTCTTGCATCTCCTAAGACGAAAGGATGTCTGAATCCCCTGTGGAGACCACAGAGAAAGACCTACTTCCCCACCGCATCACGACCAGAGGCCTCACATCCTTTGAAAACTCCAGAGGTATGCGGAGTTCAGTGCCTCCAAAGCAGACGATGCCTGACTCCTCGTGAAACTTGATAGGAGTCCCAGGATTCCTGTGGCACGTGGAAAGGGACCCTTGGTCTCCCGCCTCAGCTGGAGAGGCATCCCAATTGCCCTGCCAAGCCTCGAGGAGAATCCCGAGTTGTCCCTCGCAACTAGGCAGGAGTCCGGACGTCGCTGAGCAAACACGTGTGTGGAAGGACCACCCCATCGTAATTCAAGAATATAGCCCAGGTTCCCGCCGCAACTCGAGAAAAACAATGAGACTTCCCCCTCGCCGCGAGATGAGGCCCGATTCCCCTGCACTGCGTGCAGAGCAATTCCGTGTTGCACATCACACATGAAAGGAGCCTTGATTTCCTTGATGGCACTCCAGAGAAACCCCAAGAACACTGTTTCAAGGCTAGAGGGATCCTGAGGTCCCTGTAGCAACAAGAAAGAGATCCGTGGGCCAAAAATCAATTAGAGATGAGAGGGTAGTCCCTGGCTTCGACTCCAGAGGAATACAACCTTACCACAAGCACCTCAAGAGGAGGCTTCTCTCAGCTCTAGGTATGTGAGAGGGACCCTGAGTTTGCGGCCTCAAGTGGAATGTACACCACGATGCCCTGACTCGAAATAAGGCCGGATATCCCTGCAGTGACTTGAATGCAGGCTCGTCCTGCATCTCCCAAGACGAAAGGATGTCTGAATCCCCTGTGGAGACGACAGAGAAAGACCTAGTCTCCCACCTCATCTTGATCGGAGGCCTCACATCCTTTGAAAACTCCGGAGGTACGCGGAGATCAGTGCCTCCAAAGGAGACGATGCCTGACTCCTCGTGAAACTTGATAGGAGTCCCAGGATTCCTGTGGCACGTGGAAAGGGACCCTTGGTCTCCCGCCTCAGCTGGAGAGGCATTCCAATTGCCCTGCCAAGCTCGAGGAAAATCCCGAGTTGTCCCTCGCAACTAGGCAGGAGTCCTGACGTGGTTGAACAAACACGTGGGTGGAAGGGCTTTCCCCGTCGTAACTCGAGAATCTACCCCAGGTTCCTGCCGCAACTCGAGAAAAACCATGAAACTTCCCCCTCGCAGCGATATGAGGCCCGATTCCCCTGCACTGCGTGCAGAGCAATTCCGTGTTGCACATCACACATGAAAGGAGCCTTGATTTCCTTGATGGCACTCCAGAGAAACCCCAAGAACACTGTTTCAAGGCTAGAGGGATCCTGAGGTCACTGTAGCAACACGAAAGAACTCAGTGGACGAAGAATCAACTGGAGATGAGAGGTTAGTCCCTGGCTTCGACTCCTGAGGAATACCACCTTACCACAAGCACCTCAAGAGAAGGCTTCTCTCAGCTCTAGGTATGTGAGAGGGAGCCTGAGTTTGCAGCCTCAAGTGGAATGGACACCGCAATGCCCTGACTCGACATAAGGCCGGATATCCCTGCAGTGACTTGAATGCAGGCTCGTCTTGCATCTCCCAAGACGAAAGGATGTCTGAATCCCCTGTGGAGACCACTGAGAAAGAACTAGTTCCCCACCTCATCGCGACAGGAGGCCTCACATCCTTTGAAAACTCCAGAGGTACGCGGAGATCAGTGCCTCCAAAGGAGATGATGCCTGACTCCTCGTGAAACTTGATAGGAGTCCCAGGATTCCTGTGGCACGTGGAAAGGGACACTTGGTCTCCCGCCTCAGCTGGAGAGGCATCCCAATTGCCCTGCCAAGCCTCGAGGAGAAACCCGAGTTGTCCCTCGCAACTAGGCAGGAGTCTTGACGTCGCTGAACAAACACGTGGGTGGAAGGGCCATCCCCGTCGTAACTCGAGAATATACCCCAGGTTCCCGCCGCAACTCGAGAAAAGCCATGAGACTTCCCCCTCGCCGAGAGATGAGGCCCGATTCCCCTGCACTGCGTGCAGAGCAATTCCGTGTTGCACATCACACATGAAAGGAGCCTCGATTTCCTTGATTGCACTCCAGAGAAACCCCAAGAACACTGTTTCAAGGCTAGAGGGATCCTGAGGTCACTGTAGCAACATGAAAGAGCTCCGTGCGCCAAAAATCAACTCGAGATGAGAGGTTAGTCCGTGGCTTCGACTCCAGAGGAATAACACCTTACCACAAGCACCTCAAGAGGAGGCTTCTCTCAGCACTAGGTATTTGAGAGGGACCCTGGGTTTGCGGCCTCAAGTGGAATGGACACCGCGATGCCCTGACTCGAAATAAGGCCGCATATCCCTGCAGTGACTTCAATGCAGGCTCGTCTTGCATCTCCCAAGACGAAAGGATGTCTGAATCCCCTGCGGAGACCACAGAGAAAGACCTAGTTCCCCACCTCATCGCGACCGGAGGCCTCAAATCCTTTGAAAACTCCAGAGATACGCGGAGGTCAGTGCCTCCAAAAGGGACGATGCCTGACTCCTCGTGAAACTTGATAGAGGTCCCAGGATTCCTGTGGCACGTGGAAAGGGACCCTTGGTCTCCCGCCTCAGCTGGCGAGGCATCCCAATTGCCCTGCCAAGCCTCGAGGAGAATCCCGAGTTGTCCCTCGCAACTAGGCAGGAGTCCTGACGTCACTGAACAAACACGTGTGTGGAAGGGCCATCCCCGTCGTAACTCGAGAATATACCCCAGGTTCCCGCCGCACTCGAGAAAAACCATGAGACTTCCCCCTCGCCGCGAGATGAGGCCCGATTCCCCTGCACTGCATGCAGAGCAATTCCGTGTTGCACATGACACATGAAAGGAGCCTTGATTTCCTTGATGGCACTCCAGAGAAACCCCAAGAACACTGTTTCAAGGATAGAGGGATCCTGAGGTCACTGTAGCAACACGAAAGAGCTCCGTGGACGAAAATTCAACTCGAGATGAGAGGTTAGTCCCTGGCTTCGACTCCAGAAGAATACCACCTTACCACAAGCACCTCAAGAGGAGGCTTCTCTCAGCTCTAGGTATGTGAGAGGGACCCTGAGTTTGCGGCCTCAAGTGGAATGGACACCGCGATGCCCTGACTCGAAATAAGGCCGGATATCCCTGCAGTGATTTAATTGCAGGCTCGTCTTGCATCTCCTAAGACGAAAGGATGTCTGAATCCCCTGTAGAGACCACAGAGAAAGACCTACTTCCCCACCGCATCACGACCAGAGGCCTCACATCCTTTGAAAACTCCAGAGGTATGCGGAGTTCAGTGCCTCCAAAGCAGACGATGCCTGACTCCTCGTGAAACTTGATAGGAGTCCCAGGATTCCTGTGGCACGTGGAAAGGGACCCTTGGTCTCCCGCCTCAGCTGGAGAGGCGTCCCAATTGCCCTGCCAAGCCTCGAGGAGAATCCCGAGATGTCCCTCGCAACTAGGCAGGAGTCCGGACGTCGCTGAACAAACACGTGTGTGGAAGGACCACCCCATCGTAATTCAAGAATATAGCCCATGTTCCCGCCGCAACTCGAGAAAAACAATGAGACTTCCCCCTCGCCGCGAGATGAGGCCCGATTCCCCTGCACTGCGTGCAGAGCAATTCCGTGTTGCACATCACACATGAAAGGAGCCTTGATTTCCTTCATGGCACTCCAGAGAAACCCCAAGAAAACTGTTTCAAGGCTAGAGGGATCCTGAGGTCACTGTAGCAACAAGAAAGAGATCCGTGGGCCAAAAATCAATTAGAGATGAGAGGTTAGTCCCTGGCTTCGACTCCAGAGGAATACAACCTTACCACAAGCACCTCAAGAGGAGGCTTCTCTCAGCTCTAGGTATGTGAGAGGGACCCTGAGTTTGCGGCCTCAAGTGGAATGTACACCACGATGCCCTGACTCGAAATAAGGCCGGATATCCCTGCAGTGACTTGAATGCAGGCTCGTCCTGCATCTCCCAAGACGAAAGGATGTCTGAATCCCCTGTGGAGACCACAGAGAAAGACCTAGTCTCCCACCTAATCTTGATCGGAGGCCTCACATCCTTTGAAAACTCCGGAGGTACGCGGAGATCAGTGCCTCCAAAGGAGACGATGCCTGACTCCTCGTGAAACTTGATAGGAGTCCCAGGATTCCTGTGGCACGAGGAAAGGGACCCTTGGTCTCCCGCCTCAGCTGGAGAGGCATTCCAATTGCCCTGCCAAGCTCGAGGAAAATCCCGAGTTGTCCCTCGCAACTAGGCAGGAGTCCTGACGTGGCTGAACAAACACGTGGGTGGAAGGGCTTTCCCCGTCGTAACTCGAGAATCTACCCCAGGTTCCTGCCGCAACTCGAGAAAAACCATGAAACTTCCCCCTCGCAGCGATATGAGGCCCGATTCCCCTGCACTGCGTGCAGAGCAATTCCGTGTTGCACATCACACATGAAAGGAGCCTTGATTTCCTTGATGGCACTCCAGAGAAACCCCAAGAACACTGTTTCAAGGCTAGAGGGATCCTGAGGTCACTGTAGCAACACGAAAGAACTCAGTGGACGAAGAATCAACTGGAGATGAGAGGTTAGTCCCTGGCTTCGACTCCTGAGGAATACCACCTTACCACAAGCACCTCAAGAGAAGGCTTCTCTCAGCTCTAGGTATGTGAGAGGGAGCCTGAGTTTGCAGCCTCAAGTGGAATGGACACCGCAATGCCCTGACTCGACATAAGGCCGGATATCCCTGCAGTGACTTGAATGCAGGCTCGTCTTGCATCTCCCAAGACGAAAGGATGTCTGAATCCCCTGTGGAGACCACTGAGAAAGAACTGGTTCCCCACCTCATCGCGACAGGAGGCCTCACATCCTTTGAAAACTCCAGAGGTACGCGGAGATCAGTGCCTCCAAAGGAGATGATGCCTGACTCCTCGTGAAACTTGATAGGAGTCCCAGGATTCCTGTTGCACGTGGAAAGGGACTCTTGGTCTCCCGCCTCAGCTGGAGAGGCATCCCAATTGCCCTGCCAAGCCTCGAGGAGAATCCCGAGTTGTCCCTCGCAACTAGGCAGGAGTCTTGACGTCGCTGAACAAACACGTGGGTGGAAGGGCCATCCCCGTCGTAACTCGAGAATATACCCCAGGTTCCCGCCGCAACTCGAGAAAAGCCATGAGACTTCCCCCTCGCCGAGAGATGAGGCCCGATTCCCCTGCACTGCGTGCAGAGCAATTCCGTGTTGCACATCACACATGAAAGGAGCCTCGATTTCCTTGATTGCACTCCAGAGAAACCCCAAGAACACTGTTTCAAGGCTAGAGGGATCCTGAGGTCACTGTAGCAACATGAAAGAGCTCCGTGCGCCAAAAATCAACTCGAGATGAGAGGTTAGTCCGTGGCTTCGACTCCAGAGGAATAACACCTTACCACAAGCACCTCAAGAGGAGGCTTCTCTCAGCACTAGGTATTTGAGAGGGACCCTGGGTTTGCGGCCTCAAGTGGAATGGACACCGCGATGCCCTGACTCGAAATAAGGCCGCATATCCCTGCAGTGACTTCAATGCAGGCTCGTCTTGCATCTCCCAAGACTAAAGGATGTCTGAATCCCCTGCGGAGACCACAGAGAAAGACCTAGTTCCCCACCTCATCGCGACCGGAGGCCTCAAATCCTTTGAAAACTCCAGAGATACGCGGAGGTCATTGCCTCCAAAAGGGACGATGCCTGACTCCTCGTGAAACTTGATAGAGGTCCCAGGATTCCTGTGGCACGTGGAAAGGGACCCTTGGTCTCCCGCCTCAGCTGGCGAGGCATCCCAATTGCCCTGCCAAGCCTCGAGGAGAATCCCGAGTTGTCCCTCGCAACTAGGCAGGAGTCCTGACGTCGCTGAACAAACACGTGTGTGGAAGGGCCATCCCCGTCGTAACTCGAGAATATACCCCAGGTTCCCGCCGCACTCGAGAAAAACCATGAGACTTCCCCCTCGCCGCGAGATGAGGCCCGATTCCCCTGCACTGCATGCAGAGCAATTCCGTGTTGCACATGACACATGAAAGGAGCCTTGATTTCCTTGATGGCACTCCAGAGAAACCCCAAGAACACTGTTTCAAGGATAGAGGGATCCTGAGGTCACTGTAGCAACATGAAAGAGCTCCGTGGACGAAAATTCAACTCGAGATGAGAGGTTAGTCCCTGGCTTCGACTCCAGAAGAATACCACCTTACCACAAGCACCTCAAGAGGAGGCTTCTCTCAGCTCTAGGTATGTGAGAGGGACCCTGAGTTTGCGGCCTCAAGTGGAATGGACACCGCGATGCCCTGACTCGAAATAAGGCCGGATATCCCTGCAGTGATTTAATTGCAGGCTCGTCTTGCATCTCCTAAGACGAAAGGATGTCTGAATCCCCTGTGGAGACCACAGAGAAAGACCTACTTCCCCACCGCATCACGACCAGAGGCCTCACATCCTTTGAAAACTCCAGAGGTATGCGGAGTTCAGTGCCTCCAAAGCAGACGATGCCTGACTCCTCGTGAAACTTGATAGGAGTCCCAGGATTCCTGTGGCACGTGGAAAGGGACCCTTGGTCTCCCGCCTCAGCTGGAGAGGCGTCCCAATTGCCCTGCCAAGCCTCGAGGAGAATCCCGAGATGTCCCTCGCAACTAGGCAGGAGTCCGGACGTCGCTGAACAAACACGTGTGTGGAAGGACCACCCCATCGTAATTCAAGAATATAGCCCATGTTCCCGCCGCAACTCGAGAAAAACAATGAGACTTCCCCCTCGCCGCGAGATGAGGCCCGATTCCCCTGCACTGCGTGCAGAGCAATTCCGTGTTGCACATCACACATGAAAGGAGCCTTGATTTCCTTCATGGCACTCCAGAGAAACCCCAAGAAAACTGTTTCAAGGCTAGAGGGATCCTGAGGTCACTGTAGCAACAAGAAAGAGATCCGTGGGCCAAAAATCAATTAGAGATGAGAGGTTAGTCCCTGGCTTCGACTCCAGAGGAATACAACCTTACCACAAGCACCTCAAGAGGAGGCTTCTCTCAGCTCTAGGTATGTGAGAGGGACCCTGAGTTTGCGGCCTCAAGTGGAATGTACACCACGATGCCCTGACTCGAAATAAGGCCGGATATCCCTGCAGTGACTTGAATGCAGGCTCGTCCTGCATCTCCCAAGACGAAAGGATGTCTGAATCCCCTGTGGAGACCACAGAGAAAGACCTAGTCTCCCACCTCATCTTGATCGGAGGCCTCACATCCTTTGAAAACTCCGGAGGTACGCGGAGATCAGTGCCTCCAAAGGAGACGATGCCTGACTCCTCGTGAAACTTGATAGGAGTCCCAGGATTCCTGTGGCACGAGGAAAGGGACCCTTGGTCTCCCGCCTCAGCTGGAGAGGCATTCCAATTGCCCTGCCAAGCTCGAGGAAAATCCCGAGTTGTCCCTCGCAACTAGGCAGGAGTCCTGACGTGGCTGAACAAACACGTGGGTGGAAGGGCTTTCCCCGTCGTAACTCGAGAATCTACCCCAGGTTCCTGCCGCAACTCGAGAAAAACCGTGAAACTTCCCCCTCGCAGCGATATGAGGCCCGATTCCCCTGCACTGCATGCAGAGCAATTCCGTGTTGCACATCACACATGAAAGGAGCCTTGATTTCTTTGATGGCACTCCAGAGAAACCCCAAGAAGACTGTGTCAAGGCTAGAGGGATCCTGAGGTCACTGTAGCAACACGAAAGATCTCCGTGGACCAAAATTCAACTCGAGATGAGAGGTTAGTCCCTGGCTTCGACTCTAGAGGAATTCCACCTTACCACAAGCACCTCAAGAGGAGGCTTCTCTAGCTCTAGGTAAGTGAGAGGGACCCTGAGTTTGCGGCCTCAAGTGGAATGGACACCGCGATGCCCTGACTCGAAGTAAGGCCGGATATCCCTACAGTGACTAGAATGCAGGTTCGTCTTGCGTCTCCCAAGACGAAAGGATGTCTGAATCCCCTGTGGAGACCACAGAGAAAGACCTACTTCCCCACCTCATTGCGACCGGAAGCCTCACATCCTTTGAAAACTCCAGAGGTACGCGAAGATCAGTGCCTCTAAAGGAGACGATGCCTGACTCCATGTAAATCTTGATAGTAGTCCCAGGATTCCTGTGGCACGTGGAAAGGGACCCTTGGTCTCCCGCCTCAGCTGAAGAGGCGTCCCAATTGCCCTGCCAAGCCTCGAGGAGAATCCCGAGTTGTCCCTCGCAACTAGGCAGGAGTCCTGACGTCGCAGAACAAGCACGTGTGTGAAAGGGCCATCACCGTCGTATCTCGAGAATATACTCCAGGTTCCCGCCGCAACTCGAGAAAAACCATGAGACTTCCCCCTCGCCGCGAGATGAGGCCCGATTCCCCTGCACTGCGTGCAGAGCAATTCCGTGTTGCACATCACACATGAAAGGAGCCTTGATTTCCTTGATGTCACTCCAGAGAAACCCCAAGAACACTGTTTCAAGGCTAGAGGATCCTGAGGTCACTGAAGCATCACGAAAGAGCTCCGTGGACCAAGAATCAACTCGAGATGAGAGGTTAGTCCCCGGCTTCGACTCCAGAGGAATACCACCTTACCACAAGCACCTCAAGAGGGGGCTTCTCTCAGCTCTAGGTATTTGAGAGGGACCCTGAGTTTGCAGCCTCAAGTGGAATGGACACCGCGATGCCCTGACTCGAAATAAGGCCGGATATCCCTGCAGTGACTTGAATCCAGGCTCGTTTTGCATCTCCCAAGACGAAAGGATGTCTGAATCCCATGTGGAGACCACAGAGAAAGACCTAGTGCCCCACCTCATCGCGACCGGAGGCCTCACATCCTTTGAAAACTCCAGGGGTACGCGGAGATCAGTGCCTCCAAAGGAGTCGATGCCTGACTCCTCGTGAAACTTGATAGGAGTCCCAGGATTCCTGTGGCACGTGGAAAGGGACCCTTGGTCTCCCGCCTCTGCTGGAGAGGCGTCCCAATTGCCCTGCCAAGCCTCGAGGAGAATCCCGAGTTCTCCCTTGCAACTAGGCAGGAGTCCTGACGTCGCTGAACAAACACGTGTGTGGAAGGGCCATCCCCGTCGAAACTCGAGAATATACCCCAAGTTCCCGCCGCAACACGAGAAAAATCATGAGACTTCCCCCTCGTCGCGAGATGAGGCCCGATTCCCCTGCACTGCGTGCAGAGCAATTCCTTCTTGCACATCACACATGAAAGGAGCCTTGATTTCCTTGATGGCACTCCAGAGAAACCCCAAGAACACTGTTTCAAGGCTAGAGGGATCCTGAGGTCACTGAAGCAACACGAAAGAGCTCCGTGGACCAAAAATCAACTCGAGATGAGAGGTTAGTCCCTGGCTTCGACTCCAGAGGAATACCACCTTACCACAAGCACCTCAAGCGGAGGCTTCTCTCATCTCTAGGTATGTGAGAGGGACCCTGAGTTTGCGGCCTCAAGTGGAATGGACACCGCGATGCCCTGCCTCGAAATAAGGCCGGATATCCCTGCAGTGACTTGATTGCAGGCTCGTCTTGCATTTCCCAAGACGAAAGGATGTCTGAATCCCCTGTGCAGACCACAGAAAAAGACCTAGTTCCCAACCTCATCGCCACCGGAGGCCTCATATGCTTTGAAAACTCCTGAGGTACGCGGAGATCAGTGTCTCCAAAGGAGACGATGCCTGACTCCTCGTGAACGTTGATAGGAGTCCCAGGATTCCTGTGGCACGTGGAAAGGGACACTTGGTCTCCCGCCTCAGCTGGAGAGGCGTCCCAATTGCCCTGCCAAGCCTCGAGGAGAATCCCGAGTTGTCCCTCGCAACTAGGCAGGAGTCCTGACGTCGCTGAACAAACATATGTGTGGAAGGGGAAACCCGGTCGTAACTCGAGAATATACCCCAGGTTCCCATCGCACCTCGAGAAAAACCATGAGACTTCCCCCTCGCCGCAAAATGAGGCCCGATATCCTGCACTATGTGCAGAGCAATTCCGTGTTGCACATCACATATGAAAGGAGCCTTGATTTCCTTGATGGCACTCCAGAGAAACCCCAAGAACACTGTCTCAAGGCTAGAGGGATGTTGAGGTCACTCTAGCAACACGAAAGAGCTCCGTGGACCAAAAATCAACTCGAGATGAGAGGTTAGTCCCTGGCTTCGACTCCAGAGGAATACCACCTTACTACAAGCACATTAAGAGGAGGCTTCTCTCAGCTCTAGGTATGTGAGAGGGACCCTGGGTTTGGGGCCTCAAGTGGAATGGACAATGCGATGCCCTGACTCGAAATAAGGCCGGATATCCCTGCAGTGACTTGAATGCAGGCTCGTCTTGCATCTCCCAAGATGAAAGGATGTCTGAATTCCCTGTGGAGACCACAGAGAAAGACCTAGTTCCCCACCTCATCGCGACCGGAGGCCTCACATCCTTTGAAAATTCCAGAGGTACGCGGAGATCAGTGCCTCCAAAGGAGACGATGCCTGACTCCTTGTGAAACTTGATAGGAGTCCCAGCATTCTTGTGGCACGTGGAAAGGGACCCTTGGTCTCCCGCCTCAGCTGGAGAGGCGTTCCAATTGCCCTGCCAAGCCTCGAGGAGAATCCCGAGTTGTCCCTCGCAACTAGGCAGGAGTCCTGACGTGGCTGAACAAACACCTGGGTGGAAGGGCCATCCCCGTCGTAACTCGAGAATATACCCCAGGTTCCCGCCGCAACTCGAGAAAAACCATGAGACTTCCCCCTCGCCGCGAGATGAGGCCCGATTCCCCTGTACTGCGTGCAGAGCAATTCCGTCTTGCACATCACACATGAAAGGAGCCTTGATTTCCTTGATGGCACTCCAGAGAAACCCCAAGAACACTGTTTCAAGGCTAGAGGGATCCTGAGGTCACTGTAGCAACATGAAAGAGCTCCGTGGACCAAGAATCAACACGAGATGAGAGGTTAGTCCCTGGCTTCGAATCCAGAGGAATACCACCTTACCACAAGCACCTCAAGATGAGGCTTCTCTCAGCTCTAGGTATGTGAGAGGGACCCTGAGTTTGCGGCCTCAAGTGGAATGGACACTGCGATGCCCTGACTCGAAATAAGGCCGGATATCCCTGCAATGACTTCAATGCAGGCTCGTCTTGCATCTTCCAAGATGAAAGGATGTCTGAATCCCTTGTGGAGACCACAGAGAAACACCTAGTTCCCCACCTCATCGCGACCGGAGGCCTCACATCCTTTGAAAACTCCAGAGGTACGCGGAGATCAGTGCCTCCAAAGGAGACGATGCCTGACTCCTCGTGAAACTTGATAGGAGTCCCAGGATTCCTGTGGCACTTGGAAAGGGACCCTTGGTCTCCTGCCTCAGCTGGAGAGGCGTTCCAATTGCCCTGCCAAGCCTCGAGGAGAATCCTGAGTTGTCCCTCGCAACTAGGCAGGAGTCCTGACGTGGCTGAACAAACACGTGGGTGGAAGGGCCAGCCCCGTCGTAACTCGAGAATATACCCCAGGTTCCCGCCGCAACTCGAGAAAAACCATGAGACTTCCCGCTCGCCGCGAGATGAGGCCCGAATTCCCTGCACTGCGTGCAGAGCAATTCCGTGTTGCACATCACACATGAAAGGAGCCTTGATTTCCTTGATGGCACTCCAGAGAAACCCCAAGAACACTGTTTCAAGGCTAGAGGGATCCTGAGGTCACTGTAGCAACACAAAAGAGCTCCGTGGGCCAAAAATCAACTCGAGATGAGAGGTTAGTCCCTGGCTTCGACTCCAGAGGTATACCACCTTACCACAAGCACCTCAAGAGGAGGCTTCTCTCAGCTCTAGGTATGTGAGAGGAACCCTGAGTTTGCGGCCTCAAGTGGAATGGACACCGCGATGCCCTGACGCGAAATAAGCCTGGATATCCCTGCAGTGACTGGAATGCAGGCTCGTCTTGCATCTCCCAAGATGAAAGGATGTCTGAATCCCCTGTGGAGACCACAGAGAAAGACCTAGTTCCCCACCTCATCGCGACCGGAGGCCTCACATCCTTTGAAATCTCCAGAGGTACGCGGAGATCAGTGCCTCCAAAGGAGACGATGCCTGACTCCTCGTGAAACTTGATAGGTGTCCCAGGATTCCTGTGGCACGTGGAAAGGGACCCTTGGTCTCCCGCCTCAGCTGGAGAGGCGTCCCAATTGCCCTGCCAAGCCTCGAGGAGAATCACGAGTTGTCCCTCACAAGTAGGCAGGAGTCCTGACGTGGCTGAACAAACACGTGGGTGGAAGGGCCATCCCCGTCGTAACTCGAGAATATACCCCAGGTTCCCACTGCAACTCGAGAAAAACCATGAGACTTCCCCCTCGCCGCGAGATGAGGCCCGATTCCCCTGCACTGCGTGCAGAACAATTCCGTCTTGCACATCACACATGAAAGGAGCCTTGATTTCCTTGATGGCACTCCAGAGAAACCCCAAGAACACTGTTTCAAGGCTAGAGGTATCCTGAGGTCACTGTAGCAACACGAAAGAGCTCCGTGGACCAAGAATCAACACGAGATGAGAGGTTAGTCCCTGGCTTCGACTCCTGAGGAATACCACCTTACCAGAAGCACCTCAAGAGGAGGCTTCTCTCAGCTCTAGGTATGTGAGAGGGACCCTGAGTTTGGGGCCTCAAGTGGAATGGACACCGCGATGCCCTGACTCGAAATAAGGCCGGATATCCCTGCAGTGACTTGAATGCAGGCTCGTCTTGCATCTCCCAAGAAGAAACGATGTCTGAATCCCCTGTGGAGACCACAGAGAAACACCTAGTTCCCCACCTCATCGCGACCGGAAGCCTCACATCCTTTGAAAACTCCAGAGGTACGCGGAGATCAGTTCCTCCAAAGGAGACGATGCCTGACTCCTCGTCAAACTTGTTAGGAGTCCCAGGATTCCTGTGGCAAGTGGAAAGGGACCCTTGGTCTCCCGCCTGAGCTGGAGAGGCGTCTCAATTGCCCTGCCAAGCCTCGAGGAGAATCCCGAGTTGACCCTCGCAACTAGGCAGGAGTCCTGACGTGGTTGAACAAACACGTGTGTGTAAGGGCATCCCGTCGTAACTCGAGAATATACCCCAGGTTCCCGCCACAACTCGAGAAAAACCATGAGACTTCCCCCTCGCCGCGAGATGAGTCCCGATTCCCCTGCACTGCGTGCAGAGCAATTCCGTGTTGCACATCACACATGAAAGGAGCCTTGATTTCCTTGATGGCACTCCAGAGAAACCCCAAGAACACTGTTTCAAGGCTCGAGGGATCCTGAGGTCACTGTAGTAACACGAAAGAGCTCCGTGGACCAAAAATCAACTCGAGATGAGAGGTTAGTCCCTGGCTTCGACTCCAGAGGAATACCACATTACCACAAGCACCTCAAGAGGAGGCTTCTCTCAGCTCTAGGTATGTGAGAGGGACCCTGAGTTTGCGGCCTCAAGTGGAATGGACACTGCGATGCCCTGACTCGACATAAGGCCGGATATCCCTGCAGTGACTTGAATGCAGGCTCGTCTTGCATCTCCCAAGACGAAAGGATGTCTGAATCCCCTGTGGAGACCACAGAGAAACACCTAGTTCCCCACCTCATCGCGACCGGAGGCCTCACATCCTTTGAAAACTCCAGAGGTACGCGGAGATCAGTGCCTCCAAAGGAGACGATGCCTGACTCCTCGTGAAACTTGATAGGAGTCCCAGGATTCTTGTGGCACGTGGAAAGGGACCCTTGGTCTCCCGCCTCAGCTGGAGAGGCGTTCCATTGCCCTGCCAAGCCTCGAGGAGAATCCCGAGTTGTCCCTCGCAACTAGGCAGGAGTCCTGACGTGGCTGAACAAACACGTGGGTGGAAGGGCCATCCCCGTCGTAACTCGAGAATATACCCCAGGTTCCCGCCGCAACTCGAGAAAAACCATGAGACTTCCCCCTCGCCGCGAGATGAGGCCCGATTCCCCTGCACTGCGTGTAGAGCAATTCTGTGTTGCACATCATACATGATAGGAGCCTGGATTTCCTTCATGGCACTCCAGAGAAACCCGAAGAACACTGTTTCAAGGCTAGAGGGATCCTGAGGTCACTGTAGCAACACGAAAGAGCTCCGTGGAACAAAAATCAACTCGAGATGAGTGGTTAGTCCCTGGCTTCAACTCCAGAGGAATACCACCTTACCACAAGCACCTCAAGAGGAGGCTTCTCTCAGCTCTAGGTATGTGAGAGGGACCCTGAGTTTGCGGCCTCAAGTGGAATGGACACCGCGATGCCCTGACCCGAAATAAGGCCGGATATCCCTGCAGTGACTGGAATGCAGGCTCGTCTTGCTTCTCCCAAGACGAAAGGGTGTCTGAATCCCCTGTGGAGACCACAGAGAAAGACCTAGTTCCCCACCTCATGGCGACCGGAGGCCTCAAATCCTTTGAAAACTCCAGAGGTATGCGGAGATCAGTGCCTCCAAAGGAGACGATGCCTGACTCCTCGTGAAACTTGATAGGAGCCCCAGGATTCCTGTGGCACGTGGAAAGGGACCCTTGGTCTCCCGTCTCAGCTGGAGAGGCGTCCCAATTGCCCTGCCAAGCCTCGAGGAGAATCCCGAGATGTCCCTCGCAAGTAGGCAGGAGTCCTGACATGGCTGAACACACACGTGTGTGGAAGGGCCATCCCCGTCGAAACTCGAGAATATACCCCAGGTTCCCGGCGCAACTCGAGAAAAACCATGAGACTTCCCCCTCGCCGCGAAATGAGGCCCGATTCCCCTGCACTGCGTGCAGAGCAATTCCGTCTTGCACATCACACAAGAAAGGAGCCTTGATTTCCTTGATGGCACTCCAGAGAAACCCCAAGAACACTGTTTCAAGGCTAGAGGGATCCTGAGGTCACTGTAGCAACACAAAAGAGCTCCGTGGACCAAGAATCAACACGAGATGAGAGGTTAGTCCCTGGCTTCGACTCCTGAGGAATACCACCTTACCACAAGCACCTCAAGAGGAGGCTTCTCTCAGCTCTAGGTATGTGAGAGGGATCCTGAGTTTGCGGCCTCAAGTGGAATGGACACCGCGATGCCCTGACTCGAAATAAGGCCGGATATCCCTGCAGTGACTTGAATGCAGGCTCGTCTTGCATCTCCAAAGAAGAAAGGATGTCTGAATCCCCTGTGGAGACCACAGAGAAACACCTAGTTCCCCACCTCATCATGACCGGAGGCCTCACATTCTTTGAAAACTCCAGAGGTACGCGGAGATCAGTGCCTCCAAAGGAGATGATGCCTGACTCCTTGTGAAACTTGATAGGAGTCCCAGCATTCTTGTGGCACGTGGAAAGGGACCCTTGGTCTCCCGCCTCAGCTGGAGAGGCGTTCCAATTGCCCTGCCAAGCCTCGAGGAGAATCCCGAGTTGTCCCTCGCAACTAGGCAGGAGTCCTGACGTGGCTGAACAAACACCTGGGTGGAAGGGCCATCCCCGTTGTAACTCGAGAATATACCCCAGGTTCCCGCCGCAACTCGAGAAAAACCATGAGACTTCCCCCTCGATGCGAGATGAGGCCCGATTCCCCTGTACTGCGTGCAGAGCAATTCCGTGTTGCACATCACACATGAAAGGAGCCTTGATTTCCTTGATGGCACTCCAGGAAACCCCAAGAACACTGTTTCAAGGCTAGAGGGATCCTGAGGTCACTGTAGCAACATGAAAGAGCTCCGTGGACCAAGAATCAACACGAGATGAGAGGTTAGTCCCTGGCTTCGAATCCAGAGGAATACCACCTTACCACAAGCACCTCAAGAGGAGGCTTCTCTCAGCTCTAGGTATGTGAGAGGGACCCTGAGTTTGCGGCCTCAAGTGGAATGGACACTGCGATGCCCTGACTCGAAATAAGGCCGGATATCCCTGCAGTGACTTCAATGCAGGCTCGTCTTGCATCTTCCAAGACGAAAGGATGTCTGAATCCCTTGTGGAGACCACAGAGAAACACCTAGTTCCCCACCTCATCGCGACCGGAGGCCTCACATCCTTTGAAAACTCCAGAGGTACGCGGAGATCAGTGCCTCCAAAGGAGACGATGCCTGACTCCTCGTGAATCTTGATAGGAGTCCCAGGATTCCTGTGGCACTTGGAAAGGGACCCTTGGTCTCCTGCCTCAGCTGGAG
Source organism: Cervus elaphus (assembly GCF_910594005.1). Classification (NCBI taxonomy): domain Eukaryota; kingdom Metazoa; phylum Chordata; class Mammalia; order Artiodactyla; family Cervidae; genus Cervus; species Cervus elaphus. The sequence goes on from NC_057833.1 coordinate 114,055,065, forward strand.
AGGCGTTCCAATTGCCCTGCCAAGCCTCGAGGAGAATCCCGAGTTGTCCCTCGCAACTAGGCAGGAGTCCTGACGTGGCTGAACAAACACCTGGGTGGAAGGGCCATCCCCGTCGTAACTCGAGAATATACCCCAGGTTCCCGCCGCAACTCGAGAAAAACCATGAGACTTCCCCCTCGCCGCGAGATGAGGCCCGATTCCCCTGCACTGCGTGCAGAGCAATTCCGTGTTGCACATCACACATGAAAGGAGCCTTGATTTCCTTGATGGCACTCCAGAGAAACCCCAAGAACACTGTTTCAAGGCTAGAGGGATCCTGAGGTCACTGTAGCAACACGAAAGAGCTCCGTGGGCCAAAAATCAACTCGAGATGAGAGGTTAGTCCCTGGCTTCGACTCCAGAGGAATACCACCTTACCACAAGCACCTCAAGAGGAGTCTTCTCTCAGCTCTAGGTATGTGACAGGGACCCTGAGTTTGCGGCCTCAAGTGGAATGGACACCGCGATGCCCTGACGCGAAATAAGCCTGGATATCCCTGCAGTGACTTGAATGCAGGCTCGTCTTGCATCTCCCAAGATGAAAGGATGTCTGAATACCCTGTCGAGACCACAGAGAAAGACCTAGTTCCCCACCTCATCGCGACCGGAGGCCTCACATCCTTTGAAAACTCCAGAGGTACGCGGAGATCAGTGCCTCCAAAGGAGACGATGCCTGACACCTCGTGAAACTTGATAGGAGTCCCAGGATTCCTGTGGCACGTGGAAAGGGACCCTTGGTCTCCCGCCTCAGCTGGAGAGGCGTCCCAATTGCCCTGCCAAGCCTCGAGGAGAATCCCGAGTTGTCCCTCGCAAGTAGGCAGGAATCCTGACGTGGCTGAACAAACACGTGGGTGGAAGGGCCATCCCCGTCGTAACTCGAGAATATACCCCAGGTGCCCACCGCAACTCGAGAAAAACCATGAGACTTCCCCCTCGCCACGAGATGAGGCCCGATTCCCCTGCACTGCGTGCAGAGCAATTCCATCTTGCACATCACACATGAAAGGAGCCTTGATTTCCTTGATGGCACTCCAGAGAAACCCCAAGAACACTGTTTCAAGGATAGAGGGATCCTGAGGTCACTGTAGCAACACGAAGGAGCTCCGTGGACCAAGAATCAACACGAGATGAGAGGTTAGTCCCTGGCTTCGACTCCAGATGAATACCACCTTACCACAAGCACCTCAAGAGGAGGCTTCTCTCAGCTCTAGGTATGTGAGAGGTATCCTGAGTTTGCGGCCTCAAGTGGAATGGACACCGCGATGCCCTGACGCAAAATAAGGCTGGATATCCCTGCAGTGACTTAAATGCAGGCTCGTCTTGCATCTCCCAAGATGAAATGATGTCTGAATCCCCTGTGGAGACCACAGAGAAAGACCTAGTTCCCCACCTCATCGCGACCGGAGGCCTCACATCCTTTGAAAACTCCAGAGGTACGCAGAGATCAGTGCCTCCAAAGGAGACGATGCCTGACTCCTCGTGAAACTTGATAGGAGTCCCAGGATTCCTGTGGCACGTGGAAAGGGACCCTTGGTCTCCCGCCTCAGCTGGAGAGGCGTCCCAATTGCCTTGCCAAGCCTCGAGGAGAATCCAGAGTTGTCCCTCGCAACTAGGCAAGAGTCCTGACGTGGCTGAACAAACACGTGTGTGGAAGGGCCATCCCCGTCGTAACTCGAGAATATACCCCAGGTTCCCGCCACAACTCGAGAAAAACCATGAGACTTCCCCCTCGCCGCGAGATGAGGCCCGATTCCCCTGCACTGCGTGCAGAGCAATTCCGTGTTGCACATCACACATGAAAGAAGCCTTGATTTCCTTGATGGCACTCCAGAGAAACCCCAAGAACACTGTTTCAAGGCTAGAGGGATCCTGAGGTCACTGTAGCAACAAGAAAGAGCTCTGTGGGCCAAAAATCAACTCGAGATGAGAGGTTAGTCCCTGGCTTCGACTCCAGAGGAATACCACCTTACCACAAGCACCTCAAGAGGAGGCTTCTCTCAGCTCTAGGTATGTGAGAGGGACCCTGAATTTGCGGCCTCAAGTGGAATGGACACCGCGATGCCCTGACGCGAAATAAGCCTGGATATCCCTGCAGTGACTTGAATGCAGGCTCGTCTTGCATCTCCCAAGATGAAAGGATGTCTGAATCCCCTGTGGAGACCACAGAGAAAGACCTAGTTCCCCACCTCATTGCGACCGGAGGCCTCACATCCTTTGAAAACTCCAGAGGTACGCGGAGATCAGTGCCTCCAAAGGAGACGATGCCTGACTCCTCGTGAAACTTGATAGGATTCCCAGGATTCTTGTGGCACGTGGAAAGGGACCCTTGGTCTCCCGCCTCAGCTGGAGAGGCATCCCAATTGCCCTGCCAAGCCTCGAGGAGAATCCCGAGTTGTCCCTCGCAACTAGGCAGGAGTCCTGACGTGGCTGAACAAACACCTGGGTGGAAGGGCCATCCCCGTCGTAACTCGAGAATATACCCCTGGTTCCCGCCGCAACTCGAGAAAAAAAATGAGACTTCCCCCTCGCCGCGAGATGAGGCCCGATTCCCCTGCACTGCGTGCAGAGCAATTCCGTCTTGCACATCACACATGAAAGGAACCTTGATTTCCTTCATGGCACTCCAGAGAAACCCCAAGAACACTGTTTCAAGGCTAGAGGGATCCTGAGGTCACTGTAGCAACACGAAAGAGCTCCGTGGACCAAAAATCAACTCGAGATGAGAGGTTAGTCCCTGGCGTCGACTCGAGAGGAATACCACCTTACCACAAGCACCTCAAGAGGAGGCTTCTCTCAGCTCTAGGTATGTGAGAGGGACCCTGAGTTTGCGGCCTCAAGTGGAATGGACACCGCGATGCCCTGACGCGAAATAAGCCTGGATATCCCTGCAGTGACTTGAATGCAGGCTCGTCTTGCATCTCCCAAGATGAAAGGATGTCTGAATACCCTGTCGAGACCACAGAGAAAGACCTAGTTCCCCACCTCATCGCGACCGGAGGCCTCACATCCTTTGAAAACTCCAGAGGTACGCGGAGATCAGTGCCTCCAAAGGAGACGATGCCTGACTCCTCGTGAAACTTGATAGGAGTCCCAGGATTCCTGTGGCACGTGGAAAGGGACCCTTGGTCTCCTGCCTCAGCTGGAGAGGCGTCCCAATTGCCCTGCCAAGCCTCGAGGAGAATCCCGAGTTGTCCCTCGCAAGTAGGCAGGAGTCCTGACGTCGCTGAACAAACACGTGGGTGGAAGGGCCATCCCCGTCGTAACTCGAGAATATACCCCAGGTTCCCACCGCAACTCGAGAAAAACCATGAGACTTCCCCCTCGCCGCGAGATGAGGCCCGATTCCCCTGCACTGCGTGCAGAGCAATTCCGTCTTGCACATCACACATGAAAGGAGCCTTGATTTCCTTGATGGCACTCCAGAGAAACCCCAAGAACACTGTTTCAAGGCTAGAGGGATCCTGAGGTCACTGTAGCAACACGAAAGAGCTCCGTGGGCCAAAAATCAACTCGAGATGAGAGGTTAGTCCCTGACTTCGACTCCAGAGGAATACCACCTTACCACAAGCACCTCAAGAGGAGGCTTCTCTCAGCTCTAGGTATGGGAGAGGGACCCTGAGTTTACGGCCTCAAGTGGAATGGACACCGCGATGCCCTGACGCGAAATAAGCCTGGATATCCCTGCAGTGACTTGAATGCAGGCTCGTCTTGCATCTCCCAAGATAAAAGGATGTCTGAATCCCCTGTGCAGACCACAGAGAAAGACCTAGTTCCCAACCGCATCGCGACCGGAGGCCTCACATCCTTTGAAAACTCCAGAGGTACGCGGAGATCAGTGCCTCCAAAGGAGACGATGCTTGACTCCTGGTGAAACTTGATAGGTGTCCCAGGATTCCTGTGGCACGTGGAAAGGGACATTTGGTCTCCCGCCTCAGCTGGAGAGGCGTCCCAATTGCCCTGCAAAGCCTCGAGGAGAATCCCGAGTTGTCCCTCACAAGTAGGCAGGAGTACTGACGTGGCTGAACAAACACGTGGGTGGAAGGGCCATCCCCGTCGTAACTCGAGAATATACCCCAGGTTCCCACCGCAACTCGAGAAAAACCATGAGACTTCCCCCTCGCCGCGAGATGAGGCCCGATTCCCCTGCACTGCGTGCAGAGCAATTCTGTCTTGCACATCACACATGAAAGGAGCCTTGATTTCCTTCATGGCACTCCAGAGAAACCCGAAGAAGACTGTTTCAAGGCTAGAGGGATCCTGAGGTCACTGTAGCAACACGAAAGAGCTCCGTGGGCCAAAAATCAACTCTAGATGAGAGGTTAGTCCCTGGCTTCGACTCCAGAGGAATACCACCTTACCACAAGCACCTCAAGAGGAGGCTTCTCTCAGCTCTAGGTATGTGAGAGGGACCCTGAGTTTGCGACCTCAAGTGGAATGGACACCGCGATGCCCTGACTCGAAATAAGGCCGGATATCCCTGCAGTGACTTCAATGCAGGCTCGTCTTGCATCTCCCAAGACGAAAGGATGTCTGAATCCCCTGTGGAGACCACAGAGAAACACCTAGTTCCCCATCTCATCGCGAACGGAGGACTCACATCCTTTGAAAACTCCAGAGGTACGCGGAGATCAGTTCCTCCAAAGGAGACGATGCCTGACTCCTCGTCAAACTTGTTAGGAGTCCCAGGATTCCTGTGGCTTGTGGAAAGGGACACTTGGTCTCCCGCCTCAGCTGGAGAGGCGTCTCAATTGCCCTGCCAAGCCTCGAGGAGAATCCCGAGTTGTCCCTCGCAACTAGGCAGGAGTCCTGACGTGGCTGAACAAACACGTGTGTGGAAGGGCATCCCCATCGTAACTCGAGAATATACCCCAGGTTCCCGCCGCAACTCGAGAAAAACCATGAGACTTCCCCCTCGCCGCGAGATGAGGCCCGATTCCCCTGCACTGCGTGCAGAGCAATTCCGTCTTGCACATCACACATGAATGGAGCCTTGATTTCCTTCATGGCACTCCAGAGAAACCCCAAGAACACTGTTTCAAGGCTAGAGGGATCCTGAGGTCACTGTAGCAACACGAAAGAGCTCCGTGGACCAAAAATCAACTCGAGATGAGAGGTTAGTCCCTGGCGTCGACTCGAGAGGAATACCACCTTACCACAAGCACCTCAAGAGGAGGCTTCTCTCAGCTCTAGGTATGTGAGAGGGACCCTGAGTTTGCGGCCTCAAGTGGAACGGACACCGCGATGCCCTGACTCGAAATAAGGCCGGATATCCCTGCAGTGACTGGAATGCAGGCTCGTCCTTCATCTCCCAAGACGAAAGGGTGTCTGAATCCCCTGTGGAGACCACAGAGAAAGACCTAGTTCCCCACCTCATCGCGACAGGAGGCCTCAAATCCTTTGAAAACTCCAGAGGTACGCGGAGATCAGTGCCTCCAAAGGAGACGATGCCTGACTCCTCGTGAAACTTGATAGGAGACCCAGGATTCCTGTGGCACGTGGAACGGGACCCTTGGTCTCCCGTCTCAGCTGGAGAGGCGTCCCAATTGCCCTGCAAAGCCTCGAGGAGAATCCCGAGTTGTCCCTCGCAACTAGGCAGGAGTCCTGACATGGCTGAACATACACGTGGGTGGAAGGGCCATCCCCCTGGTAACTCGAGAATATACCTCAGGTTCCCACCGCAACTCGAGAAAAACCATGAGACTTCCCCCTCGCCGCAAAATGAGGCACGATTCCCCTGCACTGCGTGCAGAGCAATTCCGTCTTGCACATCACACATGAAAGGAGCCTTGATTTCCTTGATGGCACTCCAGAGAAACCCCAAGAACACTGTTTCAAGGCTAGAGGGATCCTGAGGTTACTGTAGCAACACGAAAGAGCACCGTGGACCAAGAATCAACACGAGATGAGAGGACAGTCCCTGGCTTCGACTCCTGAGGAATACCACCTTACCACAAGCACCTCAAGAGGAGGCTTCTCTCAGCTCTAGGTATGTGAGAGGTATCCTGAGTTTGCGGCCTCAAGTGGAATGGACACCGCGATGCCCTGACTCGAAATAAGGCCGGATATCCCTGCAGTGACTTGAATGCAGGCTCGTCTTGCATCTCCGAAGACGAAAGGTTGTCTGAATCCCCTATGTAAAGCACAGAGAAAGACTTAGTTCCCCACCTCATCGCGACCGATAGCCTCACATCCTTTGAAAACTCCAGAGGTACGCGGAGATCAGTGCGTCCAAAGGAGACGATGCCTGACTTCTCGTGAAACTTGATAGGAACCCCAGGATTCCTGTGGCACTTGGAAAGGGACACTTGGTCTCCCGCCTCAGCTGGAGAGGCGTCCCAATTGCCCTACCAAGCCTCGAGGAGAATCCAGAGTTGTCCCTCGTAACTAGGCAAGAGTCCTGACGTCGCTGAAGAAACACGTGGGTGGAAGGGCCATCCCCGTCGTAACTCGAGAATATACCCCAGGTTCCCGCCGCAACTCGAGAAAAACCATGAGACTTCCCCCTCGCCGCGAGGTTAGGCCCGATTCCCCTGCACTGCGTGCAGAGCAATTCCGTCTTGCACATCACACATGAAAGGAGCGTTGATTTCCTTGATGGCACTCCAGAGAAACCCCGAGAACACTGTTTCAAGGCTAGAGGGATCCTGAGGTCACTGTTGCAACATGAAGGAGCTCCGTGGGCCAAAAATCAACTCGAGATGAGAGGTTAGTCCCTGGCTTCGACTCCAGAGGAATACCACCTTACCACAAGCACATCAAGAGGAGGCTTCTCTCAGCTCTAGGTATGTGAGAGGGACCCTGAGTTTGCGGCCTCAAGTGGAATGGACACCGCGATGCCCTGACGCGAAATAAGCCTGGATATCCCTGCAGTGACTTGAATGCAGGCTCGTCTTGCATCTCCCAAGATGAAAGGATGTCTGAATCCCCTGTGGAGACCACAGAGAAACACCTAGTTCCCCACCTCATCGCGACCGGAGGCCTCACATCCTTTGAAAACTCCAGAGGTACGCGGAGATCAGTGCCTCCAAAGGAGACGATGCCTGACTCCTCGTGAAACTTGATAGGTGTACCAGGATTCCTGTGGAACGTGGAAAGGGACCCTTGGTCTCCCGCCTCAGCTGGAGAGGCGTCCCAATTGCCCTGCCAAGCCTCGAGGAGAATCCCGAGTTGTGCCTTGCAAGTAGGCAGGAGTCCTGACGTGGCTGAACAAACACGTGGGTGGAAGGGCCATCCCCGTCGTAACTCGAGAATATACCCCAGGTTCCCACCGCAACTCCAGAAAAACCGTGAGACTTCCCCCTCGCCGCGAGATGAGGCCCGATTCCCCTGCACTGCGTGCAGAGTAATTCCGTCTTGCACATCACACATGAAAGGAGCCTTGATATCCTTGATGGCACTCCAGAGAAACCCCAAGAACACTGTTTCAAGGCTAGAGGGATCCTGAGGTCACTGTAGCAACACGAGAGAGCTTCGTGGACCAAGAATCAACACGAGATGAGAGGTTAGTCCCTGGCTTCGACTCCTGAGGAATACCACCTTACCGCAAGCACCTCAAGAGGAGGCTTCTCTCAGCTCTAAGTATGTGAGAGGGACCCTGAGTTTGCAGCCTCAAGTGGAATGGACACCGCGATGCCCTGACTCGAAATAAGGCCGGATATCCCTGCAGTGACTTGAATGCAGGCTCGTCTTGCATCTCCCAAGAAGAAAGGATGTCTGAATCCCCTGTGGAGACCACAGAGAAACACCTAGTTCCCCACCTCATCGCGACCTGAGGCCTCACATCCTTTGAAAACTCCAGAGGTACGCGGAGATCAGTTCCTCCATAGGAGACGATGCCTGACTCCTCGTCAAACTTGTTAGGAGTCCCATGATTCCTGTGGCTTGTGGAAAGGGACACTTGGTCTCCCGCCTCAGCTGGAGAGGCGTCTGAATTGCCCTGCCAAGCCTCGAGGAGAATCCCGAGTTGTCCCTCGCAACTAGGCAGGAGTCCTGACGTGGCTTAACAAACACGTGTGTGGAAGGGCATCCCCATCGTAACTCGAGAATATACCCCAGGTTCCCGCCGCAACTCGAGAAAAACCATGAGACTTCCCCCTCGCCGCGAGATGAGGCCCGATTCCCCTGCACTACGTGCAGAGCAATTCCGTCTTGCACATCACACATGAAAGGAACCTTGATTTCCTTGATGGCACTCCAGAGAAACCCCAAGAACACTGTTTCAAGGCTAGAGGGATCCTGAGGGCACTGTAGCAACACGAAAGAGCTCCGTGGGCCAAAAATCAACTCGAGATGAGAGGTTAGTCCCTGGCTTCGACTCCAGAGGAATACCACCTTACCACAAGCACCTCAAGAAGAGGCTTCTCTCAGCTCTAGGTATGTGAGAGGGACCCTGAGTTTGCGGCCTCAAGTGGAATGGACATCGCGATGCCCTGACTCGAAATAAGGCTGGATATCCCTGCAGTGACTTGAATGCAGGCTCGTCTTGCATCTCCCAAGAGGAAAGGATGTCTGAATCCCCTGTGGAGACCACAGAGAAAGACCTAGTTCCCCACCTCATCGCGACAGGAGGCCTCACATCCTTTGAAAACTCCAGAGGTACGCGGAGATCAGTGCCTCCAAAGGAGACGATGCCTGACTCCTCGTGAAACTTGATAGGAGTCCCAGGCTTCCTGTGGCACGTGGAAAGGGACCCTTGGTCTCCTGCCTCAGCTGGAGAGGCGTCCCAATTGCCTTGCCAAGCCTCGAGGAGAATCCCGAGTTGTCTCTCGCAACTAGGCAAGAGTCCTGATGTGGCTGAACAAACACGTGTGTGGAAGGGCCATCCCCGTTGTTACTCGAGAATATACCCCAGGTTCCCGCCGCAACTCGAGAAAAACCATGAGACTTCCCCCTCGCCACGAGATGAGGCCCGATTCCCCTGCACTGCGTGCAGAGCAATTCTGTATTGCACATCACACATGAAAGGAGCCTTGATTTCCTTCATGGCACTCCAGAGAAACCCCAAGAACACTGTTTCAAGGATAGAGGGATCCTGAGGTCACTGTAGCAACACGAAAGAGCTCCGTGGACCAAAAATCAACTCGAGATGAGAGGTTAGTCCCTGGCGTCGACTCGAGAGGAATACCACCTTACCACAAGCACCTCAAGAGGAGGCTTCTCTCAGCTCTAGGTATGTGAGAGGGACCCTGAGTTTGCGGCCTCAAGTGGAATGGACACCGCGATGCCCTGACTCGAAATTAGGCCGGATATCCCTGCAGTGACTGGAATGCAGGCTCGTCTTGCATCTCCCAAGACGAAAGGGTGTCTGATTCCCCTGTGGAGACCACAGAGAAAGACCTAGTTCCCCACCTCATCGCGACAGGAGGCCTCAAAACCTTTGAAAACTCCAGAGGTACGCGGAGATCAGTACCTCCAAAGGAGACGATGCCTGACTCCTCGTGAAACTTGATAGGAGACCCAGGATTCCTGTGGCACGTGGAAGGGGACCCTTGGTTTCCCGTCTCAGCTGGAGAGGCGTCCCAATTGCCCTGCAAAGCCTCGAGGAGAATCCCGAGTTGTCCCTCGCAACTAGGCAGGAGTCCTGACATGGCTGAACACACACGTGTGTGGAAGGGCCATCCCCGTCGTAACTCGAGAATATACCCCAGGTTCCCGCCGCAACTCGAGAAAAACCATGAGACTTCCCCCTCGCCGCTAAATGAGGCATGATTCCCCTGCACTGCGTGCAGAGCAATTCCGTCTTGCACATCACACATGAAAGGAGCCTTGATTTCCTTGATGGCACTCCAGAGAAACCCCAAGAACGCTGTTTCAAGGCTAGAGGGATCCTGAGGTCACTGTAGCAACACGAAAGAACTCTGTGGACCAAAAAAAAACTCGAAAAGAGAGGTTAGACCCTGGATTCGTCTCCAGAGGAATACCAGCTTACCACAAACACCTCAAGAGGAGGCTTCTCTCAGCTCTAGGTATGTGAGAGGGACCCTGAGTTTGCGGCCTCAAGTGGAATGTACACCGCGATGCCCTGACTCGAAATAAGGCTGGATATCCCTGCAGTGACTTGAATGCAGGCTCGTCTTGCATCTCCCAAGAAGAAAGCATGTCTGAATCCCCTGTGGAGACGACAGAGAAAGACTTAGTTCCCCACCTCATCGCGACCGGAGGCCTCACATCCTTTGAAAACTCCAGAGGTACGCGGAGATCTGTGCCTCCAAAGGAGACGATGCCTGACTCCTCGTGAAACTTGATAGGAGTCCCAGGATTCCTGTGGCACTTGGAAAGGGACACTTGGTCTCCCGCCTAAGCTGGAGAGGCGTCCCAATTGCCCTGCCAAGCCTCGAGGAGAATCCAGAGTTGTCCCTCGCAACTAGGCAGGAGTCCTGATGTGGCTGAACAAACACGTGGGTGGAAGGGCCATCCCCGTCGTAACTCGAGAATATACCCCAGGTTCCCGCCGCAACTCGAGAAAAACCATGAGACTTCCCCCTCGCCGCGAGATGAGGCCCGATTCCACTGCACTGCGTGCAGAGCAATTCCATGTTGCACATCACACATGAAAGGAGCCTTTATTTCCTTGATGGCACTCCAGAGAAACCCCAAGAACACTGTTTCAAGGCTAGAGGGATCCTGAGGTCACTGTAGCAACACGAAAGAGCTCCGTGGGCCAAAATCAACTCGAGATGAGAGGTTAGTCCCTGGCTTCGACTCCTGAGGAATACCACCTTACCAGAAGCACTTCAAGAGGAGGCTTCTCTCAGCTCTAGGTATGTGAGAGGGACCCTGAGTTTGCGGCCTCAAGTGGAATGGACACCGCGATGCCCTGACGCGAAATAAGCCTGGATATCCCTGCAGTGACTTGAATGCAGGCTCGTCTTGCATCTCCCAAGAAGAAAGGATGTCTGAATCCCCTGTGGAGACCACAGAGAAAGACCTAGTTCCCCACCTCATCGCGACCGGAGGCCTCACATCCTTTGAAAACTCCAGAGGTACGCGGAGATCAGTGCCTCCAAGGGAGACGATGCCTGCCTCCTCGTGAAACTTGATAGGTGTCCCAGGATTCCTGTGGCACGTGGAAAGGGACCGTTGGTCTCCCGTCTCAGCTGGAGAGGCGTCCCAATTGCCCTGCCAAGCCTCGAGGAGAATCCCGAGTTGTCCCTCGCAAGTAGGCAGGAGTCCTGACGTGGCTGAATAAACACGTGGGTGGAAGGGCCATCCCCGTCGTAACTCGAGAATATACCCCAGGTTCCCACCGCAACTCGAGAAAAACCATGAGACTTCCCCCTCGCCGCGAGATGAGGCCCGATTCCCCTGCACTGCGTGCAGAGCAATTCCGTCTTGCACATCACACATGAAAGGAGCCTTGATTTCCTTGATGGCACTCCAGAGAAACCCCAAGAACACTGTTTCAAGGCTAGAGGGATCCTGAGGTCACTGTAACAACACGAAAGAGCTCCGTGGACCAAGAATCAACACGAGATGAGAGGTTAGTCCCTGGCTTCGACTCCTGAGGAATACCACCTTACCACAAGCACCTCAAGAGGAGGCTTCTCTCAGCTCTAGGTATGTGAGAGGGATCCTGAGTTTGCGGCCTCAAGTGGAATGGACACCGCGATGCCCTGACTCGAAATAAGGCCGGATATCCCTGCAGTGACTTGAATGCAGGCTCGTCTTGCATCTCCCAAGAAGAAAGGATGTCTGAATCCCCAGTGGAGACCACAGAGAAACACCTAGTTCCCCACCTCATCGCGACCGATAGCCTCACATCCTTTGAAAACTCCAGAGGTGCGCGGAGATCAGTGCCTCCAAAGGAGACGATGCCTTACTCCTCGTCATACTTGTTAGGAGTCCCAGGATTCCTGTGGCACGTGGAAAGGGATCCTTGGTCTCCCGCCTCAGCTGGAGAGGCGTCTCAATTGCCCTGACAAGCCTCGAGGAGAATCCCGAGTTGTCCCTCGCAACTAGGCAGGAGTCTTGACGTGGCTGAACAAACACGTGTGTGGAAGGTCATCCCCGTCGTAACTCGAGAATATACCCCAGGTTCCCGCCGCAACTCGAGAAAAACCATGAGACTTCCCCCTCGCCGCGAGATGAGGCCCGATTCCACTGCACTGCGTGCAGATCAATTCCGTGTTGCACATCACACATGAAAGGAGCCTTGATTTCCTTGATGGCACTCCAGAGAAACCCCAAGAACACTGTTTCAAGGCTAGAGGGATCCTGAGGTCATTGTAGCAACACGAAAGACGCCGTTTACCAAGAATCAACACGAAATGAGAGGTTAGTCCCTGGGTTCGACTCCTGAGGAATACCACCTTACCACAAGCACCTCAAGAGGAGGCTTCTCTCAGCTCTAGGTATGTGAGAGGGATCCTGAGTTTGCGGCCTCAAGTGGAATGGACACCGCGATGCCCTGCCGCTAAATAAGCCTGGACATCCCTGCAGTAGCTTGAATGCAGGCTCGTCTTGCATCTCCCAAGATGAAAGGATGTCTGAATTCCCTGTGGAGACCACAGAGAAAGACCTAGTTCCCCACCTCATCGCGACCGGAGGCCTCACATCCTTTGAAAATTCCAGAGGTACGCGGAGATCAGTGCCTCCAAAGGAGACGATGCCTGACTCCTCGTGAAACTTGATAAGTGTCCCAGGATTCCTGTGGCACGTGGAAAGGGACCCTTGGTCTCCCGCCTCAGCTGGAGAGGCATCTCAATTGCCCTGCCAGCCTCGAGGAGAATCCCGAGTTGTCCCTCACAACTAGGCAGGAGTCCTGACGTGGCTGAACAAACACGTGTGTGGAAGGGCATCCCCGTCGTAACTCGAGAATATACCACAGGTTCCCGCTGCAACTCGAGAAAAACCATGAGACTTCCCCCTCGCAGCGAGATGAGGCTCGATTCCCCTGCACTGCGTGCAGAGCAATTCCGTGTTTCACATCACACATGAAAGGAGCCTTGATTTCCTTGATGGCACTCCAGAGAAACACCAAGAACACTGTTTCAAGGCTAGAGGGATCCTGAGGTCACTGTAGCAACACGAAAGAGCTCCGTGGACCAAGAATCAACACGAGATGAGAGGTTAGTCCCTGGCTTCGACTCCAGAGGAATACCACCTTACCACAAGCACCTCAAGAGGAGGCTTCTCTCAGCTCTAGGTATGTGAGAGGGACCCTGAGTTTGCGGCCTCAAGTGGAATGGACACTGCGATGCCTTGACTCGAAATAAGGCCGGATATCCCTGCAGTGACTTCAATGCAGGCTTGCCTTGCATCTCCCAAGACGAAAGTATATCTGAATCCCCTGTGGAGACCACAGAGAAACACCTAGTTCCCAACCTCATCGCGACCGGAGGCCTCACATCCTTTGAAAACTCCAGAGGTATGCAGAGATCAGTGCCTCCAAAGGAGACGATGCCTGACTCCTCGTGAAACTTGATAGGAGTCCCAGGATTCTTGTGGCACGTGGAAAGGGACCCTTGGTCTCCTGCCTCAGCTGGAGAGGCGTTCCAATTGCCCTGCAAAGCCTCGAGGAGAATCCCGAGTTGTCCCTCGCAACTAGGCAGGAGTCCTGACGTGGCTGAACAAACACGTGGGTGGAAGGGCCATCCCCGTCGTAACTCGAGAATATACCCTAGGTTTCCGCCGCAACTCAAGAAAAACCATGAGACTTCCCCCTCGCCGCGAGATGAGGCCCGATTCCCCTGCACTGCGTGCAGAGCAATTCCGTGTTGCACATCACACATGAAAGGAGCCTTGATTTCCTTGATGGCACTCCAGAGAAACCCCAAGAACACTGTTTCAAGGCTAGAGGGATCCTGAGGTCACTGTAGCAACACGAAAGAGCTCCGTGGGCCAAAAATCAACTCGAGATGAGAGGTTAGTCCCTGGATTCGACTCCAGAGGAATACCACCTTACCACAAGCACCTCAAGAGGAGGCTTCTCTCAGCTCTAGGTATGTGAGAGGAACCCTAAGTTTGGGGCCTCAAGTGGAATGGACACCGCGATGCCCTGACGGAAAATAAGGCTGGATATCCCTGCAGTGACTTGAATGCAGGCTCGTCTTGCATCTCCCAAGATGAAAGGATGTCTGAATCCCCTGTGGAGACCACAGAGAAAGACCTAGTTCCCCACCTCATCGCGAGCGGAGGCCTCACATCCTTTGAAAACTCCAGAGGTACGCGGAGATCAGTGCCTCCAAAGGAGACGATGCCTGACTCCTCGTGAAACTTTATAGGAGTCCCAGAATTCTTGTGGCACGTGGAAAGGGACCCTTGGTCTCCCGCCTCAGCTGGAGAGGCGTTCCATTGCCCTGCCAAGCCTCGAGGAGAATCCCGAGTTGTCCCTCACAACTAGGCAGGAGTCCCGACGTGGCTGAACAAACACGTGGGTGGAAGGGCCATCCCCGTCGTAACTCGAGAATATACCCCAGGTTCCCGCCGCAACTCGAGAAAAACCATGAGACTTCCCCCTCGATGCGAGATGAGGCCCGATTCCCCTGTACTGCGTGCAGAGCAATTCCGTCTTGCACATCACACATGAAAGGAGCCTTGATTTCCTTGATGGCACTCCAGAGAAACCCCAAGAACACTGTTTCAAGGATAGAGGGATCCTGAGGTCACTGTAGCAACACGAAAGAACACTGTGGACCAAAAATCAACTCGAAAAGAGAGGTTAGTCCCTGGCTTCGACTCCAGAGGAATACCACCTTACCACAAGCACCTCAAGAGGAGGCTTCTCTCAGCTCTAGGTATGTGAGAGGGACCCTGAGTTTGTGGCCTCAAGTGGAATGGACACCGCGATGCCCTGACTTGAAATAAGGCCGGATATCCCTGCAGTGACTTCAATGCAGGCTCGTCTTGCATCTCCCAAGACGAAAGGATGTCTGAATCCCCTGTGGAAAGCACAGAGAAAGACTTAGTTCCCCACCTCATCGCGACCGATAGCCTCACATCCTTTGAAAATTCCAGAGGTACGCGGAGATCAGTGCCTCCAAAGGACACGATGCCTGACTCCTCGTGAAACTTGATAGGAGTCCCAGGATTCCTGTGGCACTTGGAAAGGGGCACTTGGTCTCCCGCCTCAGCTGGAGAGGCGTCCCAATTGCCCTGCCAAGCCTCGAGGAGAATCCAGAGTTGTCCCTCGCAACTAGGCAGGAGTCCTGACGTCGCTGAAGAAACACGTGGGTGGAAGGGCAATCCCCTTCGTAACTCGAGAATATACCCCAGGTTCCTGCCGCAACTCGAGAAAAACCATGAGACTTCCCCCTCGCCGCGAGATGAGGCACGATTCCCCTGCACTGCGTGCAGAGCAATTCCGTGTTGCACATCACACATGAAAGGAGCCTTGATTTCCTTGATGGCACTCCAGAGAAACCCCAAGAACACTGTTTCAAGGCTAGAGGGATCCTGAGGGCACTGTAGCAACACGAAAGAGCTCCATGGACTAAGAATCAACACGAGATGAGAGGTTAGTCCCTGGCTTCGACTCCTGAGGAATACCACCTTACCACAAGCACCTCAAGAGGAGGCTTCTCTCAGCTCTAGGTATGTGAGAGGGATCCTGAGTTTGCGGCCTCAAGTGGAATGGACACCGCGATGCCCTGAATCGAAATAAGGCCGGATATCCCTGCAGTGACTTGAATGCAGGCTCGTCTTGCATTTCCCAAGAAGACAGGATGTCTGAATCCCCTGTGGAGACCACAGAGAAACACCTAGTTCCCCACCTCATCGCGACCGGAGGCCTCACATCCTTTGAAAACTCCAGAGGTACGCGGAGATCAGTGCCTCCAAAGGAGACGATGCCTGACTCCTCGTGAAACTTCATAGGTGTTCCAGGATTCCTGTGGCACGTGGAAAGGGACCCTTGGTCTCCCGCCTTAACTGGAGAGGCGTCCCAATTGCCCTGCCAAGCCTCGAGGAGAATCCCGAGTTGTCCCTCGCAACTAGGCAGGAGTCCTGACGTGGCTGAACAAACACTTGGGTGGAAGGGCCATCCCCGTCGTAACTCGAGAATATACCCCAGGTTCCCACCGCAACTCGAGAAAAACCATGAGACTTCCCTCTCGCCGCGAGATGAGGCCCGATTCCCCTGCACTGCGTGCAGAGCAATTCCGTCTTGCACATCACACATGAAAGGAGCCTTGATTTCCTTGATGGCACTCCAGAGAAACCCCAAGAACACTGTTTCAAGGCTAGAGGGATCCTGAGGTCACTGTAGCAACACGAAAGAGCTCCGTGGACCAAGAATCAACACGAGATGAGAGGTTAGTCCGTGGCTTCGACTCCAGAGGAATACCACCTTACCACAAGCACCTCAAGAGGAGGCTTCTCTCAGCTCTAGGTATGTGAGAGGGACCCTGAGTTTGCGGCCTCAAGTGGAATGGACACTGCGATGCCCTGACTCGAAATAAGGCCGGATATTCCTGCAGTGACTTCAATGCAGGCTTGCCTTGCATCTCCCAAGACGAAAGGATATCTGAATCCCCTGTGGAGACCACAGAGAAACACCTAGTTCCCCACCTCATCGCGACCGGAGGCCTCACATCCTTTGAAAACTCCAGAGGTACGCGGAGATCAGTGCCTCCAAAGGAGACGATGCCTGACTCCTCGTGAAACTTGATAGGAGTTCCAGGATTCTTGTGGCACGTGGAAAGGGACCCTTGGTCTCCTGCCTCAGCTGGAGAGGCGTTCCAATTGCCCTGCAAAGCCTCGAGGAGAATCCCGAGTTGTCCCTCGCAACTAGGCAGGAGTCCTGACGTGGATGAACAAACACGTGTGTGGAAGGGCCATCCCCGTTGTAACTCGAGAATATACCCCAGGTTCCCGCCGCAACTCGAGAAAAACCATGAGACTTCCCCCTCGCCGCGAGATGAGGCAAGATTCCCCTGCACTGTGTGCAGAGCAATTTCGTGTTGCACATCACACATGAAAGGAGCCTTGATTTCCGTGATGGCACTCCAGAGAAACCCCAAGAACACTGTTTCAAGGCTAGAGGGATCCTGAGGTCACTGTAGCAACACGAAAGAGCTCCGTGGGCCAAAAATCAACTCGAGATGAGAGGTTAGTCCCTGGCTTCGACTCCAGAGGAATACCACCTTACCACAAGCACCTCAAGAGGAGGCTTCTCTCAGCTCTAGGTATGTGAGAGGAACCCTGAGTTTGCGGCCTCAAGTGGAATGGAAAGCGCGATTCCCTAACGCGAAATAAGGCTGGATATTCCTGCAGTGACTTGAATGCAGGCTCGTCTTGCATCTCCCAAGATGAAAGGATGTCTGAATCCCCTGTGGAGACCGCAGAGAAAGACCTAGTTCCCCACCTCATCGCGACCGGAGGCCTCACATCCTTTGAAAACTCCAGAGGTACGCAGAGATCAGTGCCTCCAAAGGAGACGATGCCTGACTCCTCGTGAAACTTGATAGGAGTCCCAGGATTCTTGTGGCACGTGGAAAGGGACCCTTGGTCTCCCGCCTCAGCTGGAGAGGCGTTCCATTGCCCTGCCAAGCCTCGAGGAGAATCCCGAGTTGTCCCTCGCAAGTAGGCAGGAGTCCTGACGTGGCTGAACAAACACGTGGGTGGAAGGGCCATCCCCGTCGTAACTCGAGAATATACCCCAGGGTCCCGCCGCAACTCGAGAAAAACCATGAGACTTCCCCCTCGATGCGAGATGAGGCCCGATTCCCCTGTACTGCGTGCAGAGCAATTCCGTCTTGCACATCACACATGAAAGGAGCCTTGATTTCCTTGATGGCACTCCAGAGAAACCCCAAGAACACTGTTTCAAGGATAGAGGGATCCTGAGGTCACTGTAGCAACACAAAAGAACTCTGTGGACCAAAAATCAACTCGAAAAGAGAGGTTAGTCCCTGGATTCGTCTCCAGAGGAATACCACCTTACCACAAGCACCTCAAGAGGAGGCTTCTCTCAGCTCTAGGTATGTGAGAGGGACCCTGAGTTTGCGGCCTCAAGTGGAATGGACACCGCGATGCCCTGACTCGAAATAAGGCCGGATATCCCTGCAGTGACTTCAATGCAGGCTCGTCTTGCATCTCCCAAGACGAAAGGATGTCTGAATCCCCTGTGGAAAGCACAGAGAAAGACTTAGTTCCCCACCTCATCGCGACCGATAGCCTCACATCCTTTGAAAACTCCAGAGGTACGCGGAGATCAGTGCCTCCAAAGGAGACGATGCCTGACTCCTCGTGAAACTTGATAGGAGTCCCAGGATTCCTGTGGCCCTTGGAAAGGGACACTTGGTCTCCCGCCTCAGCTGGAGAGGCGTCCCAATTGCCCTGCCAAGCCTCGAGGAGAATCCAGAGTTGTCCCTCGCAACTAGGCAGGAGTCCTGACGTCGCTGATGAAACACATGGGTGGAAGGGCCATCCCCTTCGTAACTCGAGAATATACCCCTGGTTCCTGCCGCAACTCGAGAAAAACCATGAGACTTCCCCCTCGCCGCGAGATGAGGCCCGATTCCCCTGCACTGCGTGCAGAGCAATTCCGTGTGGCACATCACACATGAAAGGAGCCTTGATTTCCTTGATGGCACTCCAGAGAAACCCCAAGAACACTGTTTCAAGGCGAGAGGGATCCTGAGGTCACTGTAGCAACACGAAGGAGCTCCGTTGGCCAAAAATCAACTCGAGATGAGAGGTTAGTCCCTGGCTTCGACTCCTGAGGAATACCACCTTACCACAAGCACCTCAAGAGGAGGCTTCTCTCAGCTCTAGGTATGTGAGAGGGACCCTGAGTTTGCGGCCTCAAGTGGAATGGACACTGCGATGCCCTGACTTGAAATAAGGCCGGATATCCCTGCAGTGACTTCAATGCAGGCTCGTCTTGCATCTCCCAAGAAGAAAGGATGTCTGAATCCCCTGTGGAGACCACAGAGAAAGACCTAGTTCCCCACCTCATCGCGACCGGAGGCCTCACATCCTTTGAAAACTCCAGAGGTACGCGGAGATCAGTGCCTCCAAAGGAGACGATGCCTGACTCCTCGTGAAACTTGATAGGAGTTCCAGGATTCTTGTGGCACGTGGAAAGGCAACCTTGGTCTCCCGTCTCAGGTGGAGAGGCGTTCCAAATGCCCTGCCAAGCCTCGAGGAGAATCCCGAGTTGTCCCTCGCAACTAGGCAGGAGTCCTGACGTGGCTGAACAAACACGTGGGTGGAAGGGCCATCCCCGTCGTAACTCGAGAATATACTCCAGGTTCCCGCCGCAACTCGAGAAAAACCATGAGACTTCCCCCTCGCCGCGAGATGAGGCCCGATTCCCCTGCACTGCGTGCAGAGCAATTCCGTGTTGCACATCACACATGAAAGGAGCCTTGATTTCCTTGATGGCACTCCAGAGAAACCCCAAGAACACTGTTTCAAGGCTAGAGGGATCCTGAGGTCACTGTAGAACACGAAAGAGTTCCGTGGACCAAGAATCAACACGAGATGAGAGGTTAGTCCCTGGCTTCGACTCCAGAGGAATACCACCTTACCACAAGCACCTCAAGAGGAGGCTTCTCTCAGCTCTAGGTATGTGAGAGAGACCCTGAGTTTGCGGCCTCAAGTGGAATGGACACCGCGATGCCCTGACTCGAAACAAGGCCGGATATCCCTGCAGTGACTTGAATGCAGGCTCGTCTTGCATCTCCCAAGAAGAAAGGATGTCTGAATCCCCTGTGGAGACCACAGAGAAACACCTAGTTCCCAACCTCATCGCGACTGGAGGCCTCACATCCTTTGAAAACTCCAGAGGTACGCTGAGATCAGTTCCTCCAAAGGAGACGATGCCTGACTCCTCGTCAAACTTGTTAGGAGTCCCAGGATTCCTGTGGCACGTGGAAAGGGACCCTTGGTCTCCCGCCTCAGCTGGAGAGGCGTCCCAATTGCCCTGCAAAGCCTCGAGGAGAATCCCGAGTTGTCCCTCGCAAGTAGGCAGGAGTCCTGACGTCGCTGAACAAACACGTGGGTGGAAGGGCCATCCCCGTCGTAACTCGAGAATAAACCCCAGGTTCCCACCGCAACTCGAGAAAAACCATGAGACTTCCCCCTCGCCGCGAGATGAGGCCCGATTCCCCTGCACTGCGTGCAGAGCAATTCCGTGTTTCACATCACACATGAAAGGAGCCTTGATTTCCTTGATGGCACTCCAGAGAAACCCCAAGAACACTGTTTCAAGGCTAGAGGGATCCTGAGGTCACTGTAGCAACACGAAAGAGCTCCGTGGACCAAGAATCAACACGAGATGAGAGGTTAGTCCCTGGCTTCGACTCCAGAGGAATACCACCTTACCACAAGCATCTCAAGAGGAGGCTTCTCTCAGCTCTAGGTATGTGAGAGGGACCCTGAGTTTGCGGCCTCAAGTGGAATGGACACTGCGATGCCTTGACTCGAAATAAGGCCGGATATCCCTGCAGTGACTTCAATGCAGGCTTGCCTTGCATCTCCCAAGACGAAAGTATATCTGAATCCCCTGTGGAGACCACAGAGAAACACCTAGTTCCCCACCTCATCGCGACCGGAGGCCTCACATCCTTTGAAAACTCCAGAGGTATGCAGAGATCAGTGCCTCCAAAGGAGACGATGCCTGACTCCTCGTGAAACTTGATAGGAGTCCCAGGATTCTTGTGGCACGTGGAAAGGGACCCTTGGTCTCCTGCCTCAGCTGGAGAGGCGTTCCAATTGCCCTGCAAAGCCTCGAGGAGAATCCCGAGTTGTCCCTCGCAACTAGGCAGGAGTCCTGACGTGGCTGAACAAACACGTGGGTGGAAGGGCCATCCCCGTCGTAACTCGAGAATATACCCTAGGTTTCCGCCGCAACTCAAGAAAAACCATGAGACTTCCCCCTCGCCGCGAGATGAGGCCCGATTCCCCTGCACTGCGTGCAGAGCAATTCCTTCTTGCACATCACACATGAAAGGAGCCTTGATTTCCTTGATGGCACTCCAGAGAAACCCCAAGAACACTGTTTCAAGGCTAGAGGGATCCTGAGGTCACTGTAGCAACACGAAAGAGCTCCGTGGGCCAAAAATCAACTCGAGATGAGAGGTTAGTCCCTGGATTCGACTCCAGAGGAATACCACCTTACCACAAGCACCTCAAGAGGAGGCTTCTCTCAGCTCTAGGTATGTGAGAGGAACCCTGAGTTTGGGGCCTCAAGTGGAATGGACACCGCGATGCCCTGACGGAAAATAAGGCTGGATATCCCTGCAGTGACTTGAATGCAGGCTCGTCTTGCATCTCCCAAGATGAAAGGATGTCTGAATCCCCTGTGGAGACCACAGAGAAAGACCTAGTTCCCCACCTCATCGCGAGCGGAGGCCTCACATCCTTTGAAAACTCCAGAGGTACGCGGAGATCAGTGCCTCCAAAGGAGACG
Source organism: Cervus elaphus (assembly GCF_910594005.1). Classification (NCBI taxonomy): domain Eukaryota; kingdom Metazoa; phylum Chordata; class Mammalia; order Artiodactyla; family Cervidae; genus Cervus; species Cervus elaphus. The sequence continues at coordinate 114,076,459 of NC_057833.1, forward strand.
ATGCCTGACTCCTCGTGAAACTTGATAGGAGTCCCAGAATTCTTGTGGCACGTGGAAAGGGACCCTTGGTCTCCCGCCTCAGCTGGAGAGGCGTTCCATTGCCCTGCCAAGCCTCGAGGAGAATCCCGAGTTGTCCCTCACAACTAGGCAGGAGTCCCGACGTGGCTGAACAAACACGTGGGTGGAAGGGCCATCCCCGTCGTAACTCGAGAATATACCCCAGGTTCCCGCCGCAACTCGAAAAAAACCATGAGACTTCCCCCTCGATGCGAGATGAGGCCCGATTCCCCTGTACTGCGTGCAGAGCAATTCCGTCTTGCACATCACACATGAAAGGAGCCTTGATTTCCTTGATGGCACTCCAGAGAAACCCCAAGAACACTGTTTCAAGGATAGAGGGATCCTGAGGTCACTGTAGCAACACGAAAGAACTCTGTGGACCAAAAATCAACTCGAAAAGAGAGGTTAGTCCCTGGCTTCGACTCCAGAGGAATACCACCTTACCACAAGCACCTCAAGAGGAGGCTTCTCTCAGCTCTAGGTATGTGAGAGGGACCCTGAGTTTGCGGCCTCAAGTGGAATGGACACCGCGATGCCCTGACTTGAAATAAGGCCGGATATCCCTGCAGTGACTTCAATGCAGGCTCGTCTTGCATCTCCCAAGACGAAAGGATGTCTGAATCCCCTGTGGAAAGCACAGAGAAAGACTTAGTTCCCCACCTCATCGCGACCGATAGCCTCACATCCTTTGAAAATTCCAGAGGTACGCGGAGATCAGTGCCTCCAAAGGACACGATGCCTGACTCCTCGTGAAACTTGATAGGAGTCCCAGGATTCCTGTGGCACTTGGAAAGGGGCACTTGGTCTCCCGCCTCAGCTGGAGAGGCGTCCCAATTGCCCTGCCAAGCCTCGAGGAGAATCCAGAGTTGTCCCTCGCAACTAGGCAGGAGTCCTGACGTCGCTGAAGAAACACGTGGGTGGAAGGGCAATCCCCTTCGTAACTCGAGAATATACCCCAGGTTCCTGCCGCGACTCGAGAAAAACCATGAGACTTCCCCCTCGCCGCGAGATGAGGCACGATTCCCCTGCACTGCGTGCAGAGCAATTCCGTGTTGCACATCACACATGAAAGGAGCCTTGATTTCCTTGATGGCACTCCAGAGAAACCCCAAGAACACTGTTTCAAGGCTAGAGGGATCCTGAGGGCACTGTAGCAACACGAAAGAGCTCCATGGACTAAGAATCAACACGAGATGAGAGGTTAGTCCCTGGCTTCGACTCCTGAGGAATACCACCTTACCACAAGCACCTCAAGAGGAGGCTTCTCTCAGCTCTAGGTATGTGAGAGGGATCCTGAGTTTGCGGCCTCAAGTGGAATGGACACCGCGATGCCCTGAATCGAAATAAGGCCGGATATCCCTGCAGTGACTTCAATGCAGGCTCGTCTTGCATTTCCCAAGAAGACAGGATGTCTGAATCCCCTGTGGAGACCACAGAGAAACACCTAGTTCCCCACCTCATCGCGACCGGAGGCCTCACATCCTTTGAAAACTCCAGAGGTACGCGGAGATCAGTGCCTCCAAAGGAGACGATGCCTGACTCCTCGTGAAACTTCATAGGTGTTCCAGGATTCCTGTGGCACGTGGAAAGGGACCCTTGGTCTCCCGCCTTAACTGGAGAGGCGTCCCAATTGCCCTGCCAAGCCTCGAGGAGAATCCCGAGTTGTCCCTCGCAACTAGGCAGGAGTCCTGACGTGGCTGAACAAACACTTGGATGGAAGGGCCATCCCCGTCGTAACTCGAGAATATACCCCAGGTTCCCACCGCAACTCGAGAAAAACCATGAGACTTCCCTCTCGCCGCGAGATGAGGCCCGATTCCCCTGCACTGCGTGCAGAGCAATTCCGTCTTGCACATCACACATGAAAGGAGCCTTGATTTCCTTGATGGCACTCCAGAGAAACCCCAAGAACACTGTTTCAAGGCTAGAGGGATCCTGAGGTCACTGTAGCAACACGAAAGAGCTCCGTGGACCAAGAATCAACACGAGATGAGAGGTTAGTCCGTGGCTTCGACTCCAGAGGAATACCACCTTACCACAAGCACCTCAAGAGGAGGCTTCTCTCAGCTCTAGGTATGTGAGAGGGACCCTGAGTTTGCGGCCTCAAGTGGAATGGACACTGCGATGCCCTGACTCGAAATAAGGCCGGATATTCCTGCAGTGACTTCAATGCAGGCTTGCCTTGCATCTCCCAAGACGAAAGGATATCTGAATCCCCTGTGGAGACCACAGAGAAACACCTAGTTCCCCACCTCATCGCGACCGGAGGCCTCACATCCTTTGAAAACTCCAGAGGTACGCGGAGATCAGTGCCTCCAAAGGAGACGATGCCTGACTCCTCGTGAAACTTGATAGGAGTTCCAGGATTCTTGTGGCACGTGGAAAGGGACCCTTGGTCTCCTGCCTCAGCTGGAGAGGCGTTCCAATTGCCCTGCAAAGCCTCGAGGAGAATCCCGAGTTGTCCCTCGCAACTAGGCAGGAGTCCTGACGTGGATGAACAAACACGTGTGTGGAAGGGCCATCCCGGTTGTAACTCGAGAATATACCCCAGGTTCCCGCCGCAACTCGAGAAAAACCATGAGACTTCCCCCTCGCCGCGAGATGAGGCAAGATTCCCCTGCACTGTGTGCAGAGCAATTTCGTGTTGCACATCACACATGAAAGGAGCCTTGATTTCCGTGATGGCACTCCAGAGAAACCCCAAGAACACTGTTTCAAGGCTAGAGGGATCCTGAGGTCACTGTAGCAACACGAAAGAGCTCCGTGGGCCAAAAATCAACTCGAGATGAGAGGTTAGTCCCTGGCTTCGACTCCAGAGGAATACCACCTTACCACAAGCACCTCAAGAGGAGGCTTCTCTCAGCTCTAGGTATGTGAGAGGAACCCTGAGTTTGCGGCCTCAAGTGGAATGGAAAGCGCGATTCCCTAACGCGAAATAAGGCTGGATATTCCTGCAGTGACTTGAATGCAGGCTCGTCTTGCATCTCCCAAGATGAAAGGATGTCTGAATCCCCTGTGGAGACCGCAGAGAAAGACCTAGTTCCCCACCTCATCGCGACCGGAGGCCTCACATCCTTTGAAAACTCCAGAGCTACGCGGAGATCAGTGCCTCCAAAGGAGACGATGCCTGACTCCTCGTGAAACTTGATAGGAGTCCCAGGATTCTTGTGGCACGTGGAAAGGGACCCTTGGTCTCCCGCCTCAGCTGGAGAGGCGTTCCATTGCCCTGCCAAGCCTCGAGGAGAATCCCGAGTTGTCCCTCGCAAGTAGGCAGGAGTCCTGACGTGGCTGAACAAACACGTGGGTGGAAGGGCCATCCCCGTCGTAACTCGAGAATATACCCCAGGGTCCCGCCGCAACTCGAGAAAAACCATGAGACTTCCCCATCGATGCGAGATGAGGCCCGATTCCCCTGTACTGCGTGCAGAGCAATTCCGTCTTGCACATCACACATGAAAGGAGCCTTGATTTCCTTGATGGCACTCCAGAGAAACCCCAAGAACACTGTTTCAAGGATAGAGGGATCCTGAGGTCACTGTAGCAACACGAAAGAACTCTGTGGACCAAAAATCAACTCGAAAAGAGAGGTTAGTCCCTGGATTCGTCTCCAGAGGAATACCACTTTACCACAAGCACCTCAAGAGGAGGCTTCTCTCAGCTCTAGGTATGTGAGAGGGACCCTGAGTTTGCGGCCTAAAGTGGAATGGACACCGCGATGCCCTGACTCGAAATAAGGCCGGATATCCCTGCAGTGACTTCAATGCAGGCTCGTCTTGCATCTCCCAAGACGAAAGGATGTCTGAATCCCCTGTGGAAAGCACAGAGAAAGACTTAGTTCCCCACCTCATCGCGACCGATAGCCTCACATCCTTTGAAAATTCCAGAGGTACGCGGAGATCAGTGCCTCCAAAGGACACGATGCCTGACTCCTCGTGAAACTTGATAGGAGTCCCAGGATTCCTGTGGCACTTGGAAAGGGGCACTTGGTCTCCCGCCTCAGCTGGAGAGGCGTCCCAATTGCCCTGTCAAGCCTCGAGGAGAATCCAGAGTTGTCCCTCGCAACTAGGCAGGAGTCCTGACGTCGCTGAAGAAACACGTGGGTGGAAGGGCAATCCACTTCGTAACTCGAGAATATACCCCAGGTTCCTGCCGCAACTCGAGAAAAACCATGAGACTTCCCCCTCGCCGCGAGATGAGGCACGATTCCCCTGCACTGCGTGCAGAGCAATTCCGTGTTGCACATCACACATGAAAGGAGCCTTGATTTCCTTGATGGCACTCCAGAGAAACCCCAAGAACACTGTTTCAAGGCTAGAGGGATCCTGAGGGCACTGTAGCAACACGAAAGAGCTCCATGGACTAAGAATCAACACGAGATGAGAGGTTAGTCCCTGGCTTCGACTCCTGAGGAATACCACCTTACCACAAGCACCTCAAGAGGAGGCTTCTCTCAGCTCTAGGTATGTGAGAGGGATCCTGAGTTTGCGGCCTCAAGTGGAATGGACACCGCGATGCCCTGAATCGAAATAAGGCCGGATATCCCTGCAGTGACTTGAATGCAGGCTCGTCTTGCATTTCCCAAGAAGACAGGATGTCTGAATCCCCTGTGGAGACCACAGAGAAACACCTAGTTCCCCACCTCATCGCGACCGGAGGCCTCACATCCTTTGAAAACTCCAGAGGTACGCGGAGATCAGTGCCTCCAAAGGAGACGATGCCTGACTCCTCGTGAAACTTCATAGGTGTTCCAGGATTCCTGTGGCACGTGGAAAGGGACCCTTGGTCTCCCGCCTTAATTGGAGAGGCGTCCCAATTGCCCTGCCAAGCCTCGAGGAGAATCCCGAGTTGTCCCTCGCAACTAGGCAGGAGTCCTGACGTGGCTGAACAAACACTTGGGTGGAAGGGCCATCCCCGTCGTAACTCGAGAATATACCCCAGGTTCCCACCGCAACTCGAGAAAAACCATGAGACTTCCCTCTCGCCGCGAGATGAGGCCCGATTCCCCTGCACTGCGTGCAGAGCAATTCCGTCTTGCACATCACACATGAAAGGAGCCTTGATTTCCTTGATGGCACTCCAGAGAAACCCCAAGAACACTGTTTCAAGGCTAGAGGGATCCTGAGGTCACTGTAGCAACACGAAAGAGCTCCGTGGACCAAGAATCAACACGAGATGAGAGGTTAGTCCGTGGCTTCGACTCCAGAGGAATACCACCTTACCACAAGCACCTCAAGAGGAGGCTTCTCTCAGCTCTAGGTATGTGAGAGGGACCCTGAGTTTGCGGCCTCAAGTGGAATGGACACTGCGATGCCCTGACTCGAAATAAGGCCGGATATTCCTGCAGTGACTTCAATGCAGGCTTGCCTTGCATCTCCCAAGACGAAAGGATATCTGAATCCCCTGTGGAGACCACAGAGAAACACCTAGTTCCCCACCTCATCGCGACCGGAGGCCTCACATCCTTTGAAAACTCCAGAGGTACGCGGAGATCAGTGCCTCCAAAGGAGACGATGCCTGACTCCTCGTGAAACTTGATAGGAGTTCCAGGATTCTTGTGGCACGTGGAAAGGGACCCTTGGTCTCCTGCCTCAGCTGGAGAGGCGTTCCAATTGCCCTGCAAAGCCTCGAGGAGAATCCCGAGTTGTCCCTCGCAACTAGGCAGGAGTCCTGACGTGGATGAACAAACACGTGTGTGGAAGGGCCATCCCCGTTGTAACTCGAGAATATACCCCAGGTTCCCGCCGCAACTCGAGAAAAACCATGAGACTTCCCCCTCGCCGCGAGATGAGGCAAGATTCCCCTGCACTGTGTGCAGAGCAATTTCGTGTTGCACATCACACATGAAAGGAGCCTTGATTTCCGTGATGGCACTCCAGAGAAACACCAAGAACACTGTTTCAAGGCTAGAGGGATCCTGAGGTCACTGTAGCAACACGAAAGAGCTCCGTGGGCCAAAAATCAACTCGAGATGAGAGGTTAGTCCCTGGCTTCGACTCCAGAGGAATACCACCTTACCACAAGCACCTCAAGAGGAGGCTTCTCTCAGCTCTAGGTATGTGAGAGGAACCCTGAGTTTGCGGCCTCAAGTGGAATGGAAAGCGCGATGCCCTAACGCGAAATAAGGCTGGATATTCCTGCAGTGACTTGAATGCAGGCTCGTCTTGCATCTCCCAAGATGAAAGGATGTCTGAATCCCCTGTGGAGACCGCAGAGAAAGACCTAGTTCCCCACCTCATCGCGACCGGAGGCCTCACATCCTTTGAAAACTCCAGAGCTACGCGGAGATCAGTGCCTCCAAAGGAGACGATGCCTGACTCCTCGTGAAACTTGATAGGAGTCCCAGGATTCTTGTGGCACGTGGAAAGGGACCCTTGGTCTCCCGCCTCAGCTGGAGAGGCGTTCCATTGCCCTGCCAAGCCTCGAGGAGAATCCCGAGTTGTCCCTCGCAAGTAGGCAGGAGTCCTGACGTGGCTGAACAAACACGTGGGTGGAAGGGCCATCCCCGTCGTAACTCGAGAATATACCCCAGGGTCCCGCCGCAACTCGAGAAAAACCATGAGACTTCCCCCTCGATGCGAGATGAGGCCCGATTCCCCTGTACTGCGTGCAGAGCAATTCCGTCTTGCACATCACACATGAAAGGAGCCTTGATTTCCTTGATGGCACTCCAGAGAAACCCCAAGAACACTGTTTCAAGGATAGAGGGATCCTGAGGTCACTGTAGCAACACGAAAGAACTCTGTGGACCAAAAATCAACTCGAAAAGAGAGGTTAGTCCCTGGATTCGTCTCCAGAGGAATACCACCTTACCACAAGCACCTCAAGAGGAGGCTTCTCTCAGCTCTAGGTATGTGAGAGGGACCCTGAGTTTGCGGCCTCAAGTGGAATGGACACCGCGATGCCCTGACTCGAAATAAGGCCGGATATCCCTGCAGTGACTTCAATGCAGGCTCGTCTTGCATCTCCCAAGACGAAAGGATGTCTGAATCCCCTGTGGAAAGCACAGAGAAAGACTTAGTTCCCCATCTCATCGCGACCGATAGCCTCACATCCTTTGAAAACTCCAGAGGTACGCGGAGATCAGTGCCTCCAAAGGAGACGATGCCTGACTCCTCGTGAAACTTGATAGGAGTCCCAGGATTCCTGTGGCCCTTGGAAAGGGACACTTGGTCTCCCGCCTCAGCTGGAGAGGCGTCCCAATTGCCCTGCCAAGCCTCGAGGAGAATCCAGAGTTGTCCCTCGCAACTAGGCAGGAGTCCTAACGTCGCTGATGAAACACGTGGGTGGAAGGGCCATCCCCTTCGTAACTCGAGAATATACCCCTGGTTCCTGCCGCAACTCGAGAAAAACCATGAGACTTCCCCCTCGCCGCGAGATGAGGCCCGATTCCCCTGCACTGCGTGCAGAGCAATTCCGTGTGGCACATCACACATGAAAGGAGCCTTGATTTCCTTGATGGCACTCCAGAGAAACCCCAAGAACACTGTTTCAAGGCGAGAGGGATCCTGAGGTCACTGTAGCAACACGAAGGAGCTCCGTTGGCCAAAAATCAACTCGAGATGAGAGGTTAGTCCCTGGCTTCGACTCCTGAGGAATACCACCTTACCACAAGCACCTCAAGAGGAGGCTTCTCTCAGCTCTAGGTATGTGAGAGGGACCCTGAGTTTGCGGCCTCAAGTGGAATGGACACTGCGATGCCCTGACTCGAAATAAGGCCGGATATCCCTGCAGTGACTTCAATGCAGGCTCGTCTTGCATCTCCCAAGAAGAAAGGATGTCTGAATCCCCTGTGGAGACCACAGAGAAAGACCTAGTTCCCCACCTCATCGCGACCGGAGGCCTCACATCCTTTGAAAACTCCAGAGGTACGCGGAGATCAGTGCCTCCAAAGGAGACGATGCCTGACTCCTCGTGAAACTTGATAGGAGTTCCAGGATTCTTGTGGCACGTGGAAAGGCAACCTTGGTCTCCCGTCTCAGGTGGAGAGGCGTTCCAAATGCCCTGCCAAGCCTCGAGGAGAATCCCGAGTTGTCCCTCGCAACTAGGCAGGAGTCCTGACGTGGCTGAACAAACACGTGGGTGGAAGGGCCATCCCCGTCGTAACTCGAGAATATACTCCAGGTTCCCGCCGCAACTCGAGAAAAACCATGAGACTTCCCCCTCGCCGCGAGATGAGGCCCGATTCCCCTGCAATGCGTGCAGAGCAATTCCGTGTTGCACATCACACATGAAAGGAGCCTTGATTTCCTTGATGGCACCCCAGAGAAACCCCAAGAACACTGTTTAAAGGCTAGAGGGATCCTGAGGTCACTGTAGCAACACGAAAGAGCTCCGTGGGCCAAAAATCAACTCGAGATGAGAGGTTAGTCCCTGGCTTCGACTCCAGAGGAATACCACCTTACCACAAGCACCTCAAGAGGAGGCTTCTCTCAGCTCTAGGTATGTGAGAGGAACCCTGAGTTTGCGGCCTCAAGTGGAATGGACACCGCGATGCCCTGACGCGAAATAAGCCTGGATATCCCTGCAGTGACTTGAATGCAGGCTCGTCTTGCATCTCCCAAGATGAAAGGATGTCTGAATCCCCTGTGGAGACCACAGAGAAAGACCTAGTTCCCCACCTCATCGCGACTGGAGGCCTCACATCCTTTGAAAACTCCAGAGGTACGCGGAGATCAGTGCCTCCAAAGGAGACGATGCCTGACTCCTCGTGAAAGTTGATAGGTGTCCCAGGATTCCTGTGGCACGTGGAAGGGGACCCTTGTTCTCCCGCCTCAGCCAGAGAGGCGTCCCAATTGCCCTGCCAAGCCTCGAGGAGAATCCCGAGTTGTCCCTCGCAACTAGGCAGGAGTCCTGACGTGGCTGAACAAACATGTGGGTGGAAGGGAGATCCCCGTCGTAACTCGAGAATATACCCCAGGTTCCCACCGCAACTCGAGAAAAACCATGAGACTTCCCCTTCGCTGCGAGATGAGGCCCGATTCCCCTGTACTGCGTGCAGAGCAATTCCGTCTTGCACATCACACATGAAAGGAGCCTTGATTTCCTTGATGGCACTCCAGAGAAACCCCAAGAACACTGTTTCAAGGATAGAGGGATCCTGAGGTCACTGTAGCAACACGAAAGAACTCTGTGGACCAAAAATCAACTCGAAAAGAGAGGTTAGTCCCTGGATTCGTCTCCAGAGGAATACCACCTTACCACAAGCACCTCAAGATGAGGCTTCTCTCAGCTCTAGGTATGTGAGAGGGACCCTGAGTTTGCGGCCTCAAGTGGAATGGACATCGCGATGCCCTGACGCGAAATAAGGCCGGATATCCCTGCAGTGACTGGAATGCAGGCTCGTCTTGCATCTCCCAAGACGAAAGGATGTCTGAATCCCCTGTGGAAAGCACAGAGAAAGACTTAGTTCCCCACCTCATCGCGACCGATAGCCTCACATCCTTTGAAAACTCCAGAGGTACGCGGAGATCAGTGCCTCCAAAGGAGACGATGCCTGACTTCTCGTGAAACTTGATAGGAGTCCCAGGATTCCTGTAGCACTTGGAAAGGGACACTTGGTCTCCCGCCTCAGCTGGAGAGGCGTCCCAATTGCCCTGCCAAGCCTCGAGGAGAATCCCGAGTTGTCCCTCGCAACTAGGCAGGAGTCCTGACGTCGCTGAACAAACACGTGTGTGGAAGGTCCATCCCCTTCGTAACTCGAGAATATACCCCAGGTTCCCGCCACAACTCGAGAAAAACCATGAGACTTCCCCCTCCCCGCGAGATGAGGCCCGATTCCCCTGCACTGCGTGCAGAGCAATTCCGTCTTGCACATCACACATGAAAGGAGCCTTGATTTCCTTGATGGCACTCCAGAGAAACCCCAAGAACACTGTTTCAAGGCTAGAGGGATCCTGAGGTCACTGTAGCAACACGAAACAGTTCCGTGGGACAAAAATCAACTCGAGATGAGAGGTTAGTTCCTGGCGTCGACTCCAGAGGAATACCACCTTACCACAAGCACCTCAAGAGGAGGCTTCTCTCAGCTCTAGGTATGTGAGAGGGACCCTGAGTTTGCGGCCTCAAGTGGAATGGACACTGCGATGCCCTGACTCGAAATAAGGCCGGATATCCCTGCAGTGACTTCAATGCAGGCTCGTCTTGCATCTCCCAAGATGAAAGGATATCTGACTCCCCTCTCGAGACCACAGAGAAACACCTAGTTCCCCACCTCATCGCGACCGGAGGCCTCACATCCTTTGAAAACTCCAGAGGTACGCGGAGGTCAGTGCCTCCAAAGGAGACGATGCCTGACTCCTCGTGAAACTTGATAGGAGTCCCAGGATTCCTGTGGCACTTGGAAAGGGACCCTTGGTCTCCTGCCTCAGCTGGAGAGGCGTTCCAATTGCCCTGCAAAGCCTCGAGGAGAATCCCGAGTTGTCCCTCGCAACTAGGCAGGAGTCCTGACGTGGATGAACAAACACGTGGGTGGAAGGGCCATCCCCGTCGTAACTCGAGAATATACCCCAGGTTCCCGCCGCAACTCGAGAAAAACCATGAGACTTCCCCCTCGCCGCGAGATGAGGCCCGATTCCCCTGCACTGCGTGCAGAGCAATTCCGTCTTGCACATCACACATGAAAGGAGCCTTGATTTCCTTGATGGCACTCCAGAGAAACCCCAAGAACACTGTTTCAAGGCTAGAGGGATCCTGAGGTCACTGTAGCAACACAAAAGAGCTCCGTGGGCCAAAAATCAACACGAGATGAGAGGTTAGTCCCTGGCTTCGACTCCAAAGGAATACCACCTTAACACAAGCACCTCAAGAGGAGGCTTCTCTCAGCTCTAGGTATGTGAGAGGAACCCTGAGTTTGCGGCCTCAAGTGGAATGGACACCGCGATGCCCTGACCCGAAATAAGCCTGGATATCCCTGCAGTGACTTGAATGCAGGCTCGTCTTGCATCTCCCAAGATGAAAGGATGTCTGAATCCCCTGTGGAGACCACAGAGAAAGACCTAGTTCCCCACCTCATCGCGACCGGAGGCCTCACATCCTTTGAAAACTCCAGAGGTACGCGGAGATCAGTGCCTCCAAAGGAGACGATGCCTGACTCCTCGTGAAACTTGATAGGAGTCCCAGGATTCTTGTGGCACGTGGAAAGGGACCCTTGGTCTCCCGCCTCAGCTGGAGAGGCGTTCCAATTGCCCTGCCAAGCCTCGAGGAGAATCCCGAGTTGTCCCTCGCAACTAGGCAGGAGACCTGACATGGCTGAACAAACACGTGGGTGGAAGGGTCATCCCCGTTGTAACTCGAGAATATACCTCAGGTTCCCGCCGCAACTCGAGGAAAACCATGAGAATTCCCCCTCGATGTGAGATGAGGCCCGATTCCCCTGTACTGCGTGCAGAGCAATTCCGTCTTGCACATCACACATGAAAGGAGCCTTGATTTCCTTGATGGCACTCCAGAGAAACCCCAAGAACACTGTTTCAAGGATAGAGGGATCCTGAGGTCACTGTAGCAACACGAAAGAACTCTGTGGACCAAAAATCAACTCGAAAAGAGAGGTTAGTCCCTGGATTCGTCTCCAGAGGAATACCACCTTACCACAAGCACCTCAAGAGGAGGCTTCTCTCAGCTCTAGGTATGTGAGAGGGACCCTGAGTTTGCGGCCTCAAATGGAATGGACACCGCGATGCCCTGACTCGAAATAAGGCCGGATATCCCTGCAGTGACTTGAATGCAGGCTCGCCTTGCATCTCCCAAGACGAAAGGATTTCTGAATCCCCTGTGGAGACGACAGAGAAAGACCTAGTTCCCTACCTCATCGCGACCGGAGGACTCACATCCTTTGAAAACTCCAGAGGTACGCGGAGATCAGTGCCTCCAAAGGAAACGATGCCTGACTCCTCGTGAAACTTGCTAGGAGTCCCAGGATTCCTGTGGCACGTGGAAAGGGACTCTTGGTCTCCAGCCTCAGCTGGAGAGGCGTCCCAATTGCCCTGCCAAGCTTCGAGGAGAATCCCGAGTTGTCCCTCGCAACTAGGCAGGAGTCCTGACGTCGCTAAACAAACACGTGTGTGGAAGGGCCATCCCCTTCGTAACTCGAGAATATACCCCAGGTTCCCGCCGCAACTCGAGAAAAACCATGAGACTTCCCCCTCCCCGCGAGATGAGGCCCGATTCCCGTGCACTGCGTGCAGAGCAATTAAGTGTTGAACATGACACATGAAACGAGCCTTGATTTCCTTGATGGCACTCCAGAGAAACCCCAAGAACACTGTTTCAAGGCTAGAGGGATCCTGAGGTCACTGTAGCAACAAGAAAGAGATCCGTGGGCCAAAAATCAATTAGAGATGAGAGGTTAGTCCCTGGCTTCGACTCCAGAGGAATACCACCTTACCACAAGCACCTCAAGAGGAGGCTTCTCTCAGCTCTAGGTATGTGAGAGGGACCCTGATTTTGCGGCCTCAAGTGGAATGGACACCGCGATGCCCTGACTCGAAATAAGGCCGGATATCTCTGCAGTGACTTGAATGCCAGCTTGTCTTGCATCTCCCAAGATGAAAGGATGTCTGAATCCCCTGCGGAGACCACAGAGAAAGACCTAGTTCCCCACCTCATCGCGACCGGAGGCCTCAAATCCTTTGAAAACTCCAGAGGTACGCGGAGATCAGTGCCTCCAAAGGAGACGATGCCTGACTCCTCGTGAAACTTGATAGGAGTCCCAGGATTCCTGTGGCACGTGGAAAGGGACCCTTGGTCTCCCGCCTCAGCTGGAGAGGCATCCCAATTGCCTGCCAAGCCTCGAGGAGAATCCCGAGTTGTCCCTCGCAACTAGGCAGGAGTCCTGACGTGGATGAACAAACACGTGGGTGGAAGGGCCATCCCCGTCGTAACTCGAGAATATACCCCAGTTTCCCGCCACAACTCGAGAGAAACCATGAGACTTCCCCCTCGCCGCGAGATGAGGCCCGATTCCCCTGCACTGCGTGCAGAGCAATTCCGTGTTGCACATCACACATGAAAGGAGCCTTGATTTCCTTGATGGCACTCCAGAGAAACCCCAAGAACCCTGTTTCAGGGCTAGAGGGATCCTGAGGTCACTGTAGCAACACGAAAGATCTCCGTGGACCAAAATTCAACTCGAGATGAGAGGTTAGTCCCTGGCTTCGACTCTAGAGGAATTCCACCTTACCACAAGCACCTCAAGAGGAGGCTTCTCTCAGCTCTAGGTAAGTGAGAGGGACCCTGAGTTTGCGTCCTCAAGTGGAATGGACACCGCGATGCCCTGACTCGAAGTAAGGCCGGATATCCCTACAGTGACTAGAATGCAGGTTCGTCTTGCGTCTCCCAAGACGAAAGGATGTCTGAATCCCATGTGGAGACCACAGAGAAAGACCTAGTTCCCCACCTCATTGCGACCGGAGGCCTCACATCCTTTGAAAACTCCAGGGGTACGCGGAGATCAGTGCCTCCAAAGGAGACGATGCCTGACTCCTTGTGAAACTTGATAGGAGTCCCAGGATTCCTGTGGCACGTGGAAAGGGACCCTTGGTCTCCCGCCTCAGCTGGAGAGGCGTCCGAATTGCCCTGCGAAGCCTCGAGGAGAATCCAGAGTTGTCCCTCGGACCTAGGCAGGAGTCCTGACGTCGCTGAACAAACACGTGTGTGGAAGGGCCATCCCAGTCGAAACTCGAGAATATACCCCAAGTTCCCGCCGCAACTCGAGAAAAATCATGAGACTTCCCCCTCGTCGCGAGATGAGGCCCGATTCCCCTGCACTGCGTGCAGAGCAATTCCTTCTTGCACATCACACATGAAAGGAGCCTTGATTTCCTTGATGGCACTCCAGAGAAACCCCAAGAACACTGTTTCAAGGCTAGAGGGATCCTGAGGTCACTGAAGCAACACGAAAGAGCTCCGTGGACCAAAAATCAACTCGAGATGAGAGGTTAGTCCCTGGCTTCGACTCCAGAGGAATACCACCTTACCACAAGCACCTCAAGCGGAGGCTTCTCTCAGCTCTAGGTATGTGAGAGGGACCCTGAGTTTGCGGCCTCAAGTGGAATGGACACCGCGATGCCCTGCCTCGAAATAAGGCCGGATATCCCTGCAGTGACTTGAGTGCAGGCTCGTCTTGCATTTCCCAAGACGAAAGGATGTCTGAATCCCCTGTGCAGACCACAGAAAAAGACCTAGTTCCCAACCTCATCGCCACCGGAGGCCTCATATGCTTTGAAAACTCCTGAGGTACGCGGAGATCAGTGTCTCCAAAGGAGACGATGCCTGACTCCTCGTGAACGTTGATAGGAGTCCCAGGATTCCTGTGGCACGTGAAAAGGGACACTTGGTCTCCCGCCTCAGCTGGAGAGGCGTCCCAATTGCCCTGCCAAGCCTCGAGGAGAATCCCGAGTTGTCCCTCGCAACTAGGCAGGAGTCCTGACGTCGCTGAACAAACATATGTGTGGAAGGGGAATCCCGGTCGTAACTCGAGAATATACCCCAGGTTCCCATCGCACCTCGAGAAAAACCATGAGACTTCCCCCTCGCCGCAAAATGAGGCCCGATATCCTGCACTGTGTGCAGAGCAATTCCGTGTTGCACATCACACATGAAAGGAGCCTTGATTTCCTTGATGGCACTCCAGAGAAACCCCAAGAACACTGTCTCTAGGCTAGAGGGATGCTGAGGTCACTCTAGCAACACGAAAGAGCTCCGTGGACCAAAAATCAACTCGAGATGAGAGGTTAGTCCCTGGCTTCGACTCCAGAGGAATACCACCTTACTACAAGCACATTAAGAGGAGGCTTCTCTCAGGTCTAGGTATGTGAGAGGGACCCTGGGTTTGCGGCCTCAAGTGGAATGGACACTGCGATGCCCTGACGCGAAATAAGGCCGGATATCCCTGCAGTGACTTGAATGCAGGCTCGTCTTGCATCTCCCAAGATGAAAGGATGTCTGAATTCCCTGTGGAGACCACAGAGAAAGACCTAGTTCCCCACCTCATCGCGACCGGAGGCCTCACATCCTTTGAAAATTCCAGAGGTACGCGGAGATCAGTGCCTCCAAAGGAGACGATGCCTGACTCCTCGTGAAACTTGATAAGTGTCCCAGGATTCCTGTGGCACGTGGAAAGGGACCCTTGGTCTCCCGCCTCAGCTGTAGAGGCGTCCCAATTGCCCTGCCAAGCCTCGAGGAGAATCCCGAGTTGTCCCTCACAACTAGGCAGGAGTCCTGACGTGGCTGAACAAACACGTGGGTGGAAGGGCCATCCCCGTCGTAACTCGAGAATAAACCCCAGGTTCCCACCGCAACTCGAGAAAAACCATGAGACTTCCCCCTCGCCGCGAGATGAGGCCCGATTCCCCTGCACTGCGTGCAGAGCAATTCCGTGTTGCACATCACACATGAAAGGAGCCTTGATTTCCTTCATGGCACTCCAGAGAATCCCCAAGAACACTGTTTCAAGGCTAGAGGGATCCTGAGGTCACTGTAGCAACACGAAAGAGCTCCGTGGACCAAGAATCAACACGAGATGAGAGGTTAGTCCCTGGCTTCGACTCCAGAGGAATACCACCTTACCACAAGCACCTCAAGAGGAGGCTTCTCTCAGCTCTAGGTATGTGAGAGGAACCCTGAGTTTGCGGCCTCAAGTGGAATGGACACCGCGATGCCCTGACGGAAAATAAGGCTGGATATCCCTGCAGTTACTTGAATGCAGGCTCGTCTTGCATCTCCCAAGACGAAAGGATGTCTGAATCCCCTGTGGAAAGCACAGAGAAAGACTTAGTTCCCCACCTCATCGCGACCGATAGCCTCACATCCTTTGAAAACTCCAGAGGTACGCGGAGATCAGTGCCTCCAAAGGACACGATGCCTGACTCCTCGTGAAACTTGATAGGAGTCCCAGGATTCCTGTGGCACTTGGAAAGGGGCACTTGGTCTCCCGCCTCAGCTGGAGAGGCGTCCCAATTGCCCTGCCAAGCCTCGAGGAGAATCCAGAGTTGTCCCTCGCAACTAGGCAGGAGTCCTGACGTCGCTGAAGAAACACGTGGGTGGAAGGGCAATCCCCTTCGTAACTCGAGAATATACCCCAGGTTCCTGCCGCAACTCGAGAAAAACCATGAGACTTCCCCCTCGCCGCGAGATGAGGCACGATTCCCCTGCACTGCGTGCAGAGCAATTCCGTGTTGCACATCACACATGAAAGGAGCCTTGATTTCCTTGATGGAACGCCAGAGAAACCCCAAGAACACTGTTTCAAGGCTAGAGGGATCCTGAGGGCACTGTAGCAACACGAAAGAGCTCCATGGACTAAGAATCAACACGAGATGAGAGGTTAGTCCCTGGCTTCGACTCCTGAGGAATACCACCTTACCACAAGCACCTCAAGAGGAGGCTTCTCTCAGCTCTAGGTATGTGAGAGGGATCCTGAGTTTGCAGCCTCAAGTAGAATGGACACCGCGATGCCCTGACTCGAAATAAGGCCGGATATCCCTGCAGTGACTTGAATGCATGCTCGTCTTGCATCTCCCAAGAAGACAGGATGTCTGAATCCCCGGTGGAGACCACAGAGAAACACCTAGTTCCCCACCTCATCGCGACCGGAGGACTCACATCCTTTGAAAACTCCAGAGGTACGCGGAGATCAGTGCCTTCAAAGGAGACGATGCCTGACTCCTCGGGAAACTTGATAGGAGTCCCAGGATTCCTGTGGCACGTGGAAAGGGACACTTGGTCTCCCGCCTCAGCTGGAGAGGCGTTCCAATTGCCCTGCCAAGCCTCGAGGAGAATCCCGAGTTGTCCCTCACAACTAGGCAGGAGTCCTGACGTGGCTGAACAAACACGTGGGTGGAAGGGCCATCCCCGTCGAAACTCGAGAATATACCCCCGGTTCCCGCCGCAACTCGAGAAAAACCATGAGACTTCCCCCTCGATGGGAGATGAGGCCCGATTACCCTGTACTGCGTGCAGAGCAATTTCGTCTTGCACATCACACATGAAAGGAGCCTTGATTTCCTTGATGGCACTCCAGAGCAACCCCAAGAACACTGTTTCAAGGATAGAGGGATCCTGAGGTCACTGTAGCAACACGAAAGAACTCTGTGGACCAAAAATCAACTCGAAAAGAGAGGTTAGTCCCTGGATTCGTCTCCAGAGGAATACCACCTTACCACAAGCACCTCAAGAGGAGGCTTCTCTCAGCTCTAGGTATGTGAGAGGGACCCTGAGTTTGTGGCCTCAAGTGGAATGGACACCGCGATGCCCTGACTCGAAATAAGGCCGGATATCCCTGCAGTGACTTGAATGCAGGCTCGTCTTGCATCTCCCAAGATGAAAGGATGTCTGAATCCCCTGTGGAGACCACAGAGAAAGACCTACTTCCCCACGTCATCACGACCGGAGGCCTCACATCCTTTGAAAACTCCAGAGGTACGCGGAGATCAGTGCCTCCAAAGGAGACGATGCCTGACTCCTCGTGAAACTTGATAGGAGTCCCAGGATTCCTGTGGCACGTGGAAAGGGAACCTTGGTCTCCCGCCTCAGCTGGAGAGGCGTCCCAGTTGCCCTGCCAAGCCTCGAGGAGAATCCCGAGTTGTTCCTCGCAACTAGGCAGGAGTCCAGACGTCGCTGAACAAACACGTTGGTGGAAGGACCATCCCCGTCATAACTCGAGAATATACCCCATGTTCCCGCCGCAACTCGAGAAAAACCATGAGACTTCCCCCTCGCCGCGAGATGAGGCTCGATTCCCCTGCACTGCGTGCAGAGCAATTCCGTGTTGCACATCAGACATGAAAGGAGCCTTGATTTCTTTGATGGCACTCCAGAGAAACCCCAAGAAGACTGTGTCAAGGCTAGAGGGATCCTGAGGTCACTGTAGCAACACAAAAGAGCTCCGGGGACCAAAAAACAACTCGAGATGAGAGGTTAGTCCCTGGCTTCGACTCCAGAGGAATACCACCTTACCACAAGCACCTCAAGAGGAGGCTTCTCTCAGCTCTAGGTATGTGAGAGGGACCCTGAGTTTGCGGCCTCAAGTGGAATGGACACCGCGATGCCCTGACTCGAAATAAGGCCGGATATCCCTGCAGTGACTTGAATGCAGGCTCGTCTTACATCTCCCAAGAAGAAAGGATGTCTGAATCCCCTGTGGAGACCACAGAGAAACACCTAGTTCCCCACCTCATCGCGACCGGAGGCCTCACATCCTTTGAAATCTCCAGAGGTACGCGGTGATCAGTGCCTCCAAAGGAGACAATGCCTGACTCCACGTGAAGCTTGTTAGGAGTCCCAGGATTCCTGTGGCACGTGGAAAGGGACCCTTGGTCTCCCGCCTCAGATGGAGAGGCGTCTCAATTGCCCTGCCAAGCCTCGAGGAGAATCCCGAGTTGTCCCTCGCAACTAGGCAGGATTCCTGACGTGGCTGAACTAACACGTGTGTGGAAGGGCATCCCCATTGTAACTCGAGAATATACCCCAGGTTCCCGCCGCAACTCGAGAAAAACCATGAGACTTCCCCCTCGCCGCGAGATGAGGCCCGATTCCCCTGCACTGCGTGCCGAGCAATTCTGTGTTGCACATCACACATGAAAGGAGCCTTGATTTCCTTGATGGCACTCCAGAGAAACCCCAAGAACACTGTTTCAAGGCTCGAGGGATCCTGAGGTCACTGTAGCATCATGAAAGAGCTCCGTGGACCAAAAATCAACTGGAGATGAGAGGTTAGTCCCTGGCTTCGACTCCAGAGGAATACCACCTTACCACAAGCACCTCAAGAGGAGGCTTCTCTCAGCTCTAGGTATGTGAGAGGGACCCTGAGTTTGCGGCCTCAAGTGGAATGGACACCACGATGCCCTGACTCGAATTAAGGCTGCATATCCCTGCAGTGACTTGAATGCAGGCTCGTCTTGCATCTCCCAAGACGAAAGGATGTCTGAATCCCCTGTGGAGACCACAGAGAAAGACCTAGTTCCCTACCTCATCGCGACCGGAGGCCTTACATCGTTTGAAAACTCCAGAGGTACGCGGAGATCAGTGCCTCCAAAGGAGACGATGCCTGACTCCTCGTGAAGCTTGTTACGAGTCCCAGGATTCCTGTGGCACGTGGAAAGGGACCCTTGGTCTCCCGCCTCAGCTGGAGAGGCATCTCAATTGCCCTGCCAGCCTCGAGGAGAATCCCGAGTTGTCCCTCACAACTAGGCAGGAGTCCTGACGTGGCTGAACAAACACGTGTGTGGAAGGGCATCCCCGTCGTAACTCGAGAATATACCACAGGTTCCCGCTGCAACTCGAGAGAACCCATGAGAATTCCCCCTCGCCGCGAGATGAGGCACGATTCCCCTGCACTGCGTGCAGAGCAATTCCGTGTTGCACATCACACATGAAAGGAGCCTTGATTTCCTTGATGGCACTCCAGAGAAACCACAAGAACACTGTTTCAAGGCTCGAGGGATCCTGAGGTCACTGTAGCAACACGAAAGAGCTCCGTGGACCAAAAATCAACTGAACATGAGAGGTTAGTCCCTGGCTTCGACTCCAGAGGAATACCACCTTACCACAAGCACCTAAAGAGGAGGCTTCTCTCAGCTCTAGGTATGTGAGAGGGACCCTGAGTTTGAGGCCTCAAGTGGAATGGACACCGCGATGCCCTGACAGGAAATAAGGCCGAATATCCCTGCAGTGACTTGAATGCAGGCTCGTCTTGCATCTCCCAAGAAGAAAGGATGTTTGAATCCCCAGTGGAGACCACAGAGAAACACCTAATTCCCCACCTCATCGCGACCGGAGGCCTCAAATTCTTTGAAAACTCCAGAGGTATGCGGAGATCAGTGCCTCCAAAGGAGACGATGCCTGACTCCTCGTGAAACTTGATAAGAGTCCCAGGATTCCTGTGGCACGTGGAAAGGGACCCTTGGTCTCCCGTCTCAGCTGGAGAGGCGTCCCAATTGCCCTGCAAAGCCTCGAGGAGAATCCCGAGTTGTCCTTCCACACTAGGCAGTAGTCCTGACATGGCTGAACAAACACGTGTGTGGAAGGGCCATCCCAGTCGTAACTCGAGATTATACCCCAGGTACCCGCCGCAACTCGAGAAAAACCATGAGACTTCCCCCTCGCCGCAAAATGAGGCCCGATTCCCCTGCACTGCGTGCAGAGCAATTCCGTGTTGCACATCACACATGAAAGGAGCCTTGATTTCCTTGATGGCACTCCAGAGAAAGCCCAAGAACACTGTTTGAAGGCTAGAGGGATCCTGAGGTCACTGTTGCAACACGAAAGAGCTCCGTGGACCAGGAATCAACACGAGATGAGAGGGTAGTTCCTGGCTTCGATTCCTGAGGAATACCACCTTACCACAAGCACCTCAAGAGGAGGCTTCTCTCAGCTCTAGGTATGTGAGAGGGACCCTGAATGTGCGGCCTCAAGTGGAATGGACACCGCGATGCCCTGACTCGAAATAAGGCCGGATATCCCTGCAGTGACATGAATGCAGGATCGTCTTGCATCTCCCAAGAAGAAAGGATGTCTGAATCCCCTGTGGAGACCACAGAGAAACACCTAGTTCCCCACCTCATCGCGACCGGAGGCCTCACATCCTTTGAAAACTCCAGAGGTACGCGGAGATCAGTGCCTCCAAAGGAGACGATGCCTGACTCCTCGTGAAGCTTGTTAGGAGTCCCAGGATTCCTGTGGCACGTGGAAAGGGACCCTTGGTCTCCCGCCTCAGCTGGAGAGGCGTCCCAATTGCCCTGCCAAGCCTCGAGGAGAATCCCGAGTTGTCCCTCGCAACTAGGCAGGAGTCCTGACGTGGCTGAACAAACACGTGTGTGGAAGGGCATCCCCGTCGTAACTCGAGAATATACCCCAGGTTCCCGCCGCAACTCGAGAAAAACCATGAGACTTCCCCCTCGCCGCGAGATGAGGCCCGATTCCCCTGCACTGCGTGCAGAGCAATTCCGTGTTGCACATCACACATGAAAGGAGCCTTGATTTCCTTGACGGGACTCCAGAGAAACCCCAAGAACACAGTTTCAAGGATCGAGGGATCCTGAGGTCACTGTAGCAACCCGAAAGAGCTCCGTGGACCAAAAATCAACTCGAGATGAGAGGTTAGTCCCTGGCTTCAACTCCAGAGGAATACCACCTTACCACAAGCACCTCAAGAGGAGGCTTCTCTCAGCTCTAGGTATGTGAGAGGGACCCTGAGTTTGCGGCCTCAAGTGGAATGGACACCGCGATGCCCTGACTCGAATTAAGGCCGCATATCCCTGCAGTGACTTAAATGCAGGCTCGTCTTGCATCTCCCAAGACGAAAGGATGTCTGAATCCCCTGTGGAGACCACAGAGAAAGACCTAGTTCCCCACCTCATCGCGACTGGAGGCCTCACATTCTTTGAAAACTCCAGAGGTACGCGGACATCAGTGCCTCCAAAGGAGACGATGCCTGACTCCTCGTGAAACTTGATAGGAGTCCCAGGATTCTTGTGGCACGTGGAAAGGGACCCTTGGTTTCCCGCCTCAGCTGGAGAGGCATTCCAATTGCCCTGCCAAGCCTCGAGGAGAATCCCGAGTTGTCCCTCGCAACTAGGCAGGATTCCTGACGTGGCTGAACAAACACGTGGGTGGAAGGGTCATCCCCGTTGTAACTCGAGAATATATCCCAGATTCCCGCCGCAACTCGAAAAAAACCATGAGACTTCCCCCTCGATGCGAGATGAGGCCCGATTCCCCTGTACTGCGTGCAGAGCAATTCCGTCTTGCACATCACACATGAAAGGAGCCTTGATTTCCTTGATGGCACTCCAGAGAAACCCCAAGAACACTGTTTCAAGGATAGAGGGATCCTGAGGTCACTGTAGCAACATGAAAGAACTCTGTGGACAATAAAATCAACTCGAGAAGAGAGGTTAGTCCCTGGATTCGTCTCCAGAGGAATACCACCTTACCACAAGCACCTCAAGAGGAGACTTCTCTCAGCTCTAGGTATGTGAGAGGGACCCTGAGTTTGCGGCCTCAAGTGGAATGGACACCGCGATGCCCTGACTCGAAATAAGGCCGGGTATCCCTGCAGTGACTTCAATGCAGGCTCGTCTTGCATTTCTCAAGACGAAAGGATGTCTGAATCCCCTGTGGAGACCACAGAGAAAGACCTAGTTCCCCACGTCATCACGACCGGAGTCCTCACATCGTTTGAAAACTCCAGAGGTACGCGGAGATCAGTGCCTCCACAGGAGACGATGCCTGACTCCTCGTGAAACTTGATAGGAGTCCCAGGATTCCTGTGGCACGTGGAAAGGGACCCTTGGTCTCCCGCCTCAGCTGGAGAGGCGTCCCAATTGCCCTGCCAAGCCTCGAGGAGAATCCCGAGTTGTCCCTCGCAACTAGGCAGGAGTCCTGACGTGGATGAACAAACAAGTGTGTGGAAGGGCCATCCCCGTCGTAACTCGAGAATGTACCCCAGGTTCCCGCCGCAACTCGAGAAAAACCATGAGACTTCCCCCTCCCCGCGAAATGAGTCCCGATTCCCCTGCACTGCGTGCAGCGCAATTCCGTGTTGAACATGACACATGATACGAGCCTTGATTTCCTTGATGGCACTCCAGAGAAACCCCAAGAACACTGTTTCAAGGCTTGAGGGATCCTGAGGTCACTGTAGCAACCCGAAAGAGCTCCGTGGACCAAAAATCAACTCGAGATGAGAGGTTAGTCCCTGGCTTCGACTACAGAGGAATACCACCTTACCACAAGCACCTCAAGAGGAGGCTTCTCTCAGCTCTAGGTATGTGAGAGGGATCCTGAGTTTGCAGCCTCAAGTGGAATGGACACCGCGATGCCCTGACTCGAAATAAGGCCGGATATCCCTGCAGTGACTTGAATGCATGCTCGTCTTGCATCTCCCAAGAAGACAGGATGTCTGAATCCCCGGTGGAGACCACAGAGAAACACCTAGTTCCCCACCTCATCGCGACCGGAGGACTCACATCCTTTGAAAACTCCAGAGGTACGCGGAGATCAGTGCCTTCAAAGGAGACGATGCCTGACTCCTCGGGAAACTTGATAGGAGTCCCAGGATTCCTGTGGCACGTGGAAAGGGACACTTGGTCTCCCGCCTCAGCTGGAGAGGCGTTCCAATTGCCCTGCCAAGCCTCGAGGAGAATCCCGAGTTGTCCCTCACAACTAGGCAGGAGTCCTGACGTGGCTGAACAAACACGTGGGTGGAAGGGCCATCCCCGTCGTAACTCGAGAATATACCCCAGGTTCCCGCCGCAACTCGAGAAAAACCATGAGACTTCCCCCTCGATGGGAGATGAGGCCCGATTACCCTGTACTGCGTGCAGAGCAATTCCGTCTTGCACATCACACATGAAAGGAGCCTTGATTTCCTTGATGGCACTCCAGAGCAACCCCAAGAACACTGTTTCAAGGATAGAGGGATCCTGAGGTCACTGTAGCAACACGAAAGAACTCTGTGGACCAAAAATCAACTCGAAAAGAGAGGTTAGTCCCTGGATTCGTCTCCAGAGGAATACCACCTTACCACAAGCACCTCAAGAGGAGGCTTCTCTCAGCTCTAGGTATGTGAGAGGGACCCTGAGTTTGTGGCCTCAAGTGGAATGGACACCGCGATGCCCTGACTCGAAATAAGGCCGGATATCCCTGCAGTGACTTGAATGCAGGCTCGTCTTGCATCTCCCAAGATGAAAGGATGTCTGAATCCCCTGTGGAGACCACAGAGAAAGACCTACTTCCCCACGTCATCACGACCGGAGGCCTCACATCCTTTGAAAACTCCAGAGGTACGCGGAGATCAGTGCCTCCAAAGGAGACGATGCCTGACTCCTCGTGAAACTTGATAGGAGTCCCAGGATTCCTGTGGCACGTGGAAAGGGAAACTTGGTCTCCCGCCTCAGCTGGAGAGGCGTCCCAGTTGCCCTGCCAAGCCTCGAGGAGAATCCCGAGTTGTTCCTCGCAACTAGGCAGGAGTCCAGACGTCGCTGAACAAACACGTGGGTGGAAGGACCATCCCCGTCATAACTCGAGAATATACTCCATGTTCCCGCCGCAACTCGAGAAAAACCATGAGACTTCCCCCTCGCCGCGAGATGAGGCTCGATTCCCCTGCACTGCGTGCAGAGCAATTCCGTGTTGCACATCAGACATGAAAGGAGCCTTGATTTCTTTGATGGCACTCCAGAGAAACCCCAAGAACACTGCTTCAAGGCTAGAGGGATCCTGAGGTCACTGTAGCAACACGAAAGAGCTCCGGGGACCAAAAAACAACTCGAGATGAGAGGTTAGTC
Source organism: Cervus elaphus (assembly GCF_910594005.1). NCBI lineage: Eukaryota > Metazoa > Chordata > Mammalia > Artiodactyla > Cervidae > Cervus > Cervus elaphus. The sequence goes on from NC_057833.1 coordinate 114,100,803, forward strand.
CCTGGCTTCGACTCCAGAGGAATACCACCTTACCACAAGCACCTCAAGAGGAGGCTTCTCTCAGCTCTAGGTATGTGAGAGGGACCCTGAGTTTGCGGCCTCAAGTGGAATGGACACCGCGATGCCCTGACTCGAAATAAGGCCGGATATCCCTGCAGTGACTTGAATGCAGGCTCGTCTTGCATCTCCCAAGAAGAAAGGATGTCTGAATCCCCTGTGGAGACCACAGAGAAACACCTAGTTCCCCACCTCATCGCGACCGGAGGCCTCACATCCTTTGAAATCTCCAGAGGTACGCGGTGATCAGTGCCTCCAAAGGAGACAATGCCTGACTTCACGTGAAGCTTGTTAGGAGTCCCAGGATTCCTGTGGCACGTGGAAAGGGACCCTTGGTCTTCCGCCTCAGCTGGAGAGGCGTCTCAATTGCCCTGCCAAGCCTCGAGGAGAATCCCGAGTTGTCCCTCGCAACTAGGCAGGATTCCTGACGTGGCTGAACTAACACGTGTGTGGAAGGGCATCCCCATTGTAACTCGAGAATATACCCCAGGTTCCCGCTGCAACTCGAGAAAAACCATGAGACTTCCCCCTCGCCGCGAGATGAGGCCCGATTCCCCTGCACTGCGTGCCGAGCAATTCCGTGTTGCACATCACACATGAAAGGAGCCTTGATTTCCTTGATGGCACTCCAGAGAAACCCCAAGAACACTGTTTCAAGGCTCGAGGGATCCTGAGGTCACTGTAGCATCATGAAAGAGCTCCGTGGACCAAAAATCAACTGGAGATGAGAGGTTAGTCCCTGGCTTCGACTCCAGAGGAATACCACCTTACCACAAGCACCTCAAGAGGAGGCTTCTCTCAGCTCTAGGTATGTGAGAGGGACCCTGAGTTTGCGGCCTCAAGTGGAATGGACACCGCGATGCCCTGACTCGAATTAAGGCTGCATATCCCTGCAGTGACTTGAATGCAGGCTCCTCTTGCATCTCCCAAGACGAAAGGATATCTGAATCCCCTGTGGAGACCACAGAGAAAGACCTAGTTCCCCACCTCATCGCGACCGGAGGCCTAACATCCTTTGAAATCTCCAGAGGTACGCGGAGATCAGTGCCTCCAAAGGAGACGATGCCTGACTCCTCGTGAAACTTGATAGGAGTCCCAGGATTCTTGTGGCACGTGGAATGGGACCCTTGGTCTCCCGGCTCAGCTGGAGAGGCGTTCCAATTGCCCTGCCAAGCCTCGAGGAGAATCCCGAGTTGTCCCTCGCAACTAGGCAGGATTCCTGACGTGGCTGAACAAACACGTGGGTGGAAGGGCCATCCCCATCGTAACTCGAGAATATACCCCAGGTTCCCGCCACAACTCGAGAAAAACCATGAGACTTCCCCTTCGCCGCGAGATGAGGCCCGATTCCCCTGCACTGCGTGCAGAGCAATTCCATGTTGCACATCACACATGAAAGGAGCCTTGATTTCCTTGATGGCACTCCAGAGAAACCCCAAGAACACTGTTTCAAGGCTAGAGGGATCCTGAGGTCACTGTAGCAACCCGAAAGAGCTCCGTGGACCAAGAATCAACACGAGATGAGAGGTTAGTCCCTGGCTTCGACTCCAGAGGAATACCACCTTACCACAAGCACCTCAAGAGGAGGCTTCTCTCAGCTCTAGGTATGTGAGAGGGACCCTGAGTTTACGGCCTCAAGTGGAATGGACACCGCGATGCCCTGACTCGAAATAAGGCCGGATATCCCTGCAGTGACTTGAATGCAGGCTGGTCTTGCATGTCCCAAGATGAAAGGATGTCTGAATCCCCTGTGGAGACCACAGAGAAAGACCTAGTTCCCTACCTCATCGCGACCGGAGGCCTTACATCGTTTGAAAACTCCAGAGGTACGCAGAGATCAGTGCCTCCAAAGGAGACGATGCCTGACTCCTCGTGAAGCTTGTTACGAGTCCCAGGATTCCTGTGTCACGTGGAAAGGGACCCTTGGTCTCCCGCCTCAGCTGGAGAGGCATCTCAATTGCCCTGCCAGCCTCGAGGAGAATCCCGAGTTGTCCCTCACAACTAGGCAGGAGTCCTGACGTGGCTGAACAAACACGTGTGTGGAATGGCATCCCCGTCGTAACTCGAGAATATACCACAGGTTCCCGCTGCAACTCGAGAGAACCCATGAGAATTCCCCCTCGCCACGAGATGAGGCCCGATTCCCCTGCACTGCGTGCAGAGCAATTCCGTGTTGCACATCACACATGAAAGGAGCCTTGATTTCCTTGATGGCACTCCAGAGAAACCACAAGAACACTGTTTCAAGGCTCGAGGGATCCTGAGGTCACTGTAGCAACACGAAAGAGCTCCGTGGACCAAAAATCAACTGAACATGAGAGGTTAGTCCCTGGCTTCGACTCCAGAGGAATACCACCTTACCACAAGCACCTAAAGAGGAGGCTTCTCTCAGCTCTAGGTATGTGAGAGGGACCCTGAGTTTGAGGCCTCAAGTGGAATGGACACCGCGATGCCCTGACAGGAAATAAGGCCGGATATCCCTGCAGTGACTTGAATGCAGGCACGTCTTGCATCTCCCAAGAAGAAAGGATGTTTGAATCCCCAGTGGAGACCACAGAGAAACACCTAATTCCCCACCTCATCGCGACCGGAGGCCTCAAATTCTTTGAACACTCCAGAGGTATGCGGAGATCAGTGCCTCCAAAGGAGACGATGCCTGACTCCTCGTGAAACTTGATAGGAGTCCCAGGATTCCTGTGGCACGTGGAAAGGGACCCTTGGTCTCCCGTCTCAGCTGGAGAGGCGTCCCAATTGCCCTGCAAAGCCTCGAGGAGAATCCCGAGTTGTCCTTCGCAACTAGGCAGTAGTCCTGACATGGCTGAACAAACACGTGTGTGGAAGGGCCATCCCTGTCGTAACTCGAGAATATACCCCAGGTACCCGCCGCAACTCGAGAAAAACCATGAGACTTCCCCCTCGCCGCAAAATGAGGCCCGATTCCCCTGCACTGCGTGCAGAGCAATTCCGTGTTGCACATCACACATGAAAGGAGCCTTGATTTCCTTGATGGCACTCCAGAGAAAGCCCAAGAACACTGTTTCAAGGCTAGAGGGATCCTGAGGTCACTGTAGCAACACAAAAGAGCTCCGTGGACCAGGAATCAACACGAGATGAGAGGGTAGTTCCTGGCTTCGATTCCTGAGGAATACCACCTTACCACAAGGACCTCAAGAGGAGGCTTCTCTCAGCTCTAGGTATGTGAGAGGGACCCTGAATGTGCGGCCTCAAGTGGAATGGACACCGCGATGCCCTGACTCGAAATAAGGCCGGATATCCCTGCAGTGACATGAATGCAGGATCGTCTTGCATCTGCCAAGAAGAAAGGATGTCTGAATCCCCTGTGGAGACCACAGAGAAACACCTAGTTCCCCACCTCATCGCGACCGGAGGCCTCACATCCTTTGAAAACTCCAGAGGTACGCGGAGATCAGTGCCTCCAAAGGAGACGATGCCTGACTCCTCGTGAAGCTTGTTAGGAGTCCCAGGATTCCTGTGGCACGTGGAAAGGGACCCTTGGTCTCCCGCCTCAGCTGGAGAGGCGTCCCAATTGCCCTGCCAAGCCTCGAGGAGAATCCCGAGTTGTCCCTCGCAACTAGGCAGGAGTCCTGACGTGGCTGAACAAACACGTGTGTGGAAGGGCATCCCCGTCGTAACTCGAGAATATACCCCAGGTTCCCGCCGCAACTCGAGAAAAACCATGAGACTTCCCCCTCGCCGCGAGATGAGGCCCGATTCCCCTGCACTGCGTGCAGAGCAATTCCGTGTTGCACATCACACATGAAAGGAGCCTTGATTTCCTTGACGGGACTCCAGAGAAACCCCAAGAACACAGTTTCAAGGATCGAGGGATCCTGAGGTCACTGTAGCAACCCGAAAGAGCTCCGTGGACCAAAAATCAACTCGAGATGAGAGGTTAGTCCCTGGCTTCAACTCCAGAGGAATACCACCTTACCACAAGCACCTCAAGAGTAGGCTTCTCTCAGCTCTAGGTATGTGAGAGGGACCCTGAGTTTGCGGCCTCAAGTGGAATGGACACCGCGATGCCCTGACTCGAATTAAGGCCGCATATCCCTGCAGTGACTTCAATGCAGGCTCGTCTTGCATCTCCCAAGACGAAAGGATGTCTGAATCCCCTGTGGAGACCACAGAGAAAGACCTAGTTCCCCACCTCATCGCGACTGGAGGCCTCACATTCTTTGAAAACTCCAGAGGTACGCGGACATCAGTGCCTCCAAAGGAGACGATGCCTGACTCCTCGTGAAACTTGATAGGAGTCCCAGGATTCTTGTGGCACGTGGAAAGGGACCCTTGGTTTCCCGCCTCAGATGGAGAGGCGTTCCAATTGCCCTGCCAAGCCTCGAGGAGAATCCCGAGTTGTCCCTCGCAACTAGGCAGGATTCCTGACGTGGCTGAACAAACACGTGGGTGGAAGGGTCATCCCCGTTGTAACTCGAGAATATATCCCAGATTCCCGCCGCAACTCGAAAAAAACCATGAGACTTCCCCCTCGATGCGAGATGAGGCCCGATTCCCCTGTACTGCGTGCAGAGCAATTCCGTCTTGCACATCACACATGAAAGGAGCCTTGATTTCCTTGATGGCACTCCAGAGAAACCCCAAGAACACTGTTTCAAGGATAGAGGGATCCTGAGGTCACTGTAGCAACATGAAAGAACTCTGTGGACAATAAAATCAACTCGAGAAGAGAGGTTAGTCCCTGGATTCGTCTCCAGAGGAATACCACCTTACCACAAGCACCTCAAGAGGAGACTTCTCTCAGCTCTAGGTATGTGAGAGGGACCCTGAGTTTGCGGCCTCAAGTGGAATGGACACCGCGATGCCCTGACTCGAAATAAGGCCGGGTATCCCTGCAGTGACTTCAATGCAGGCTCGTCTTGCATTTCTCAAGACGAAAGGATGTCTGAATCCCCTGTGGAGACCACAGAGAAAGACCTAGTTCCCCACGTCATCACGACCGGAGGCCTCACATCCTTTGAAAACTCCAGAGGTACGCGGAGATCAGTGCCTCCACAGGAGACGATGCCTGACTCCTCGTGAAACTTGATAGGAGTCCCAGGATTCCTGTGGCACGTGGAAAGGGACCCTTGGTCTCCCGCCTCAGCTGGAGAGGCGTCCCAATTGCCCTGCCAAGCCTCGAGGAGAATCCCGAGTTGTCCCTCGCAACTAGGCAGGAGTCCTGACGTGGATGAACAAACAAGTGTGTGGAAGGGCCATCCCCGTCGTAACTCGAGAATGTACCCCAGGTTCCCGCCGCAACTCGAGAAAAACCATGACTTCCCCCTCGTCGCAAAATGAGGCCCGATTCCCCTGCACTGCGTGCAGAGAAATTCCGTCTTGCACATCACACATGAAAGGAGCCTTGATTTCCTTGATGGCACTCCAGAGAAACGCCAAGAACACTGTTTCAAGGATAGAGGGATCCTGAGGTCACTGTAGCAACACGAAAGAACTCTGTGGACCAAAAATCAACTCGAAAAGAGAGGTTAGTCCCTGGCTTCGACTCCAGAGGAATACCACCTTACCACAAGCACCTCAAGAGGAGGCTTCTCTCAGCTCTAGGTATGTGAGAGGGACCCTGAGTTTGCGGCCTCAAGTGGAATGGACACCGCGATGCCCTGACTTGAAATAAGGCCGGATATCCCTGCAGTGACTTCAATGCAGGCTCGTCTTGCATCTCCCAAGACGAAAGGATGTCTGAATCCCCTGTGGAAAGCACAGAGAAAGACTTAGTTCCCCACCTCATCGCGACCGATAGCCTCACATCCTTTGAAAACTCCAGAGGTACGCGGAGATCAGTGCCTCCAAAGGACACGATGCCTGACTCCTCGTGAAACTTGATAGGAGTCCCAGGATTCCTGTGGCACTTGGAAAGGGGCACTTGGTCTCCCGCCTGAGCTGGAGAGGCGTCCCAATTGCCCTGCCAAGCCTCGGGGAGAATCCAGAGTTGTCCCTCGCAACTAGGCAGGAGTCCTGACGTCGCTGAAGAAACACGTGGGTGGAAGGGCAATCCCCTTCGTAACTCGAGAATATACCCCAGGTTCCTGCCGCAACTCGAGAAAAACCATGAGACTTCCCCCTCGCCGCGAGATGAGGCACGATTCCCCTGCACTGCGTGCAGAGCAATTCCGTGTTGCACATCACACATGAAAGGAGCCTTGATTTCCTTGATGGCACGCCAGAGAAACCCCAAGAACACTGTTTCAAGGCTAGAGGGATCCTGAGGGCACTGTAGCAACACGAAAGAGCTCCGGGGACCAAAAAACAACTCGAGATGAGAGGTTAGTCCCTGGCTTCGACTCCAGAGGAATACCACCTTACCACAAGCACCTCAAGAGGAGGCTTCTCTCAGCTCTAGGTATGTGAGAGGGACCCTGATTTTGCGGCCTCAAGTGGAATGGACACCGCGATGCCCTGACTCGAAATAAGGCCGGATATCCCTGCAGTGACTTGAATGCAGGCTCGTCTTGCATCTCCCAATAAGAAAGGATGTCTGAATCCCCTGTGGAGACCACAGAGAAACACCTAGTTCCCCACCTCATTGCGACCGGAGGCCTCACATCCTTTGAAATCTCCAGAGGTACGCGGAGATCAGTGCCTCCAAAGGAGACAATGCCTGACTCCACGTGAAGCTTGTTAGGAGTCCCAGGATTCCTGTGGCACGTGGAAAGGGACCCTTGGTCTCCCGCCTCAGCTGGAGAGGCGTCCCAATTGCCCTGCCAATCCTCGAGGAGAATCCCGAGTTGTCCCTCGCAACTAGGCAGGATTCCTGACGTGGCTGAACTAACACGTGTGTGGAAGGGCATCCCCATTGTAACTCGAGGATATACCCCAGGTTCCCGCCGCAACTCGAGAAAAACCATGAGACTTCCCCCTCGCCGCGAGATGAGGCCCGATTCCCCTGCACTGCATGCCGAGCAATTCCGTGTTGCACATCACACATGAAAGGAGCCTTGATTTCCTTGATGGCACTCCAGAGAAACCCCAAGAACACTGTTTCAAGGCTCGAGGGATCCTGAGGTCACTGTAGTATCATGAAAGAGCTCCGTGGACCAAAAATCAACTGGAGATGAGAGGTTAGTCCCTGGCTTCGACTCCAGAGGAATACCACCTTACCACAAGCACCTCAAGAGGAGGCTTCTCTCAGCTCTAGGTATGTGAGAGGGACCCTGAGTTTGCGGCCTCAAGTGGAATGGACACCGCGATGCCCTGACTCGAATTAAGGCTGCATATCCCTGCAGTGACTTGAATGCAGGCTCGTCTTGCATCTCCCAAGACGAAAGGATGTCTGAATCCCCTGTGGAGAACACAGAGAAAGACCTAGTTCCCCACCTCATCGCGACCGGAGGCCTCACATCCTTTGAAATCTCCAGAGGTATGCGGAGATCAGTGCCTCCAAAGGAGACGATGCCTGACTCCTCGTGAAACTTGATAGGAGTCCCAGGATTCTTGTGGCACGTGGAAAGGGACCCTTGGTCTCCCGGCTCAGCTGGAGAGGCGTCCCAATTGCCCTGCCAATCCTCGAGGAGAATCCCGAGTTGTCCCTCGCAACTAGGCAGGATTCCTGACGTGGCTGAACAAACACGTGGGTGGAAGGACCATCCCCGTCATAACTCGAGAATATACCCCATGTTCCCGCCGCAACTCGAGAAAAACCATGAGACTTCCCCCTCGCAGCGAGATGAGGCTCGATTCCCCTGCACTGCGTGCAGAGCAATTCCGTGTTGCACATCACACATGAAAGGAGCCTTGATTTCCTTGATGGCACTCCAGAGAAACCCCAAGAACACTGGTTCAAGGCTAGAGGGATCCTGAGGTCACTGTAGCAACACGAAAGAGCTCCGTGGACCAAGAATCAACACGAGATGAGAGGGTAGTCCCTGGCTTCGACTCCAGAGGAATACCACCTTACCACAAGCACCTCAAGAGGAGGCTTCTCTCAGCTCTAGGTATGTGAGAGGGACCCTGAGTTTACGGCCTCAAGTGGAATGGATACCGCGATGCCCTGACTCGAAATAAGGCCGGATATCCCTGCAGTGACTTGAATGCAGGCTCGTCTTGCATCTCCCAATAAGAAAGGATGTCTGAATCCCCTGTGGAGACCACAGAGAAACACCTAGTTCCCCACCTCATCGCGACCGGAGGCCTCACATCCTTTGAAATCTCCAGAGGTACGCGGAGATCAGTGCCTCCAAAGGAGACAATGCCTGACTCCACGTGAAGCTTGTTAGGAGTCCCAGGATTCCTGTGGCACGTGGAAAGGGACTCTTGGTCTCCCGCCTCAGCTGGAGAGGCGTCCCAATTGCCCTGCCAAGCCTCGAGGAGAATCCCGAGTTGTCCCTCGCAACTAGGCAGGATTCCTGACGTGGCTGAACTAACACGTGTGTGGAAGGGCATCCCCATTGTAACTCGAGGATATACCCCAGGTTCCCGCCGCAACTCGAGAAAAACCATGAGACTTCCCCCTCGCCGCGAGATGAGGCCGATTCCCCTGCACTGCGTGCCGAGCAATTCCGTGTTGCACATCACACATGAAAGGAGCCTTGATTTCCTTGATGGCACTCCAGAGAAACCCCAAGAACACTGTTTCAAGGCTCGAGGGATCCTGAGGTCACTGTAGTATCATGAAAGAGCTCCGTGGACCAAAAATCAACTGGAGATGAGAGGTTAGTCCCTGGCTTCGACTCCAGAGGAATACCACCTTACCACAAGCACCTCAAGAGGAGGCTTCTCTCAGCTCTAGGTATGTGAGAGGGACCCTGAGTTTGCGGCCTCAAGTGGAATGGACACCGCGATGCCCTGACTCGAATTAAGGCTGCATATCCCTGCAGTGACTTGAATGCAGGCTCGTCTTGCATCTCCCAAGACGAAAGGATGTCTGAATCCCCTGTGGAGAACACAGAGAAAGACCTAGTTCCCCACCTCATCGCGACCGGAGGCCTCACATCCTTTGAAATCTCCAGAGGTATGCGGAGATCAGTGCCTCCAAAGGAGACGATGCCTGACTCCTCGTGAAACTTGATAGGAGTCCCAGGATTCTTGTGGCACGTGGAAAGGGACCCTTGGTCTCCCGGCTCAGCTGGAGAGGCGTTCCAATTGCCCTGCCAAGCCTCGAGGAGAATCCCGAGTTGTCCCTCGCAACTAGGCAGGATTCCTGACGTGGCTGAACAAACACGTGGGTGGAAGGACCATCCCCGTCATAACTCGAGAATATACCCCATGTTCCCGCCGCAACTCGAGAAAAACCATGAGACTTCCCCCTCGCAGCGAGATGAGGCTCGATTCCCCTGCACTGCGTGCAGAGCAATTCCGTGTTGCACATCACACATGAAAGGAGCCTTGATTTCCTTGATGGCACTCCAGAGAAACCCCAAGAACACTGTTTCAAGGCTAGAGGGATCCTGAGGTCACTGTAGCAACACGAAAGAGCTCCGTGGACCAAGAATCAACACGAGATGAGAGGGTAGTCCCTGGCTTCGACTCCAGAGGAATACCACCTTACCACAAGCACCTCAAGAGGAGGCTTCTCTCAGCTCTAGGTATGTGAGAGGGACCCTGAGTTTACGGCCTCAAGTGGAATGGATACCGCGATGCCCTGACTCGAAATAAGGCCGGATATCCCTGCAGTGACTTGAATGCAGGCTGGTCTTGCATCTCCCAAGATGAAAGGATGTCTGAATCCCCTGTGGAGACCACAGAGAAAGACCTAGTTCCCTACCTCATCGCGACCGGAGGCCTTACATCGTTTGAAAACTCCAGAGGAACGCGGAGATCAGTGCCTCCAAAGGAGACGATGCCTGACTCCTCGTGAAGCTTGTTACGAGTCCCAGGATTCCTGTGGCACGTGGAAAGGGACCCTTGGTCTCCCGCCTCAGCTGGAGAGGCATCTCAATTGCCCTGCCAGCCTCGAGGAGAATCCCGAGTTGTCCCTCACAACTAGGCAGGAGTCCTGACGTGGCTGAACAAACACGTGTGTGGAAGGGCATCCCCGTCGTAACTCGAGAATATACCACAGGTTCCCGCTGCAACTCGAGAGAACCCATGAGACTTCCCCCTCGCCGCGAGATGAGGCCCGATTCCCCTGCACTGCGTGCAGAGCAATTCCGTGTTGCACATCACACATGAAAGGAGCCTTGATTTCCTTGATGGCACTCCAGAGAAACCCCAAGAACACTGTTTCAAGGCTCGAGGGATCCTGAGGTCACTGTAGCAACACGAAAGAGCTCCGTGGACCAAAAATCAACTGAACATGAGAGGTTAGTCCCTGGCTTCGACTCCAGAGGAATACCACCTTACCACAAGCACCTAAAGAGGAGGCTTCTCTCAGCTCTAGGTATGTGAGAGGGACCCTGAGTTTGAGGCCTCAAGTGGAATGGACACCGCGATGCCCTGACACGAAATAAGGCCGGATTTCCCTGCAGTGACTTGAATGCAGGCTCGTCTTGCATCTCCCAAGAAGAAAGGATGTTTGAATCCCCTGTGGAGACCACAGAGAAACACCTAATTCCCCACCTCATCGCGACCGGAGGCCTCAAATTCTTTGAAAACTCCAGAGGTATGCGGAGATCAGTGCCTCCAAAGGAGACGATGCCTGACTCCTCGTGAAACTTGATAGGAGTCCCAGGATTCCTGTGGCACGTGGAAAGGGACCCTTGGTCTCCCGTCTCAGCTGGAGAGGCGTCCCAATTGCCCTGCAAAGCCTCGAGGAGAATCCCGAGTTGTCCTTCACAACTAGGCAGTAGTCCTGACATGGCTGAACAAACACGTGTGTGGAAGGGCCATCCCTGTCGTAACTCGAGAATATACCCCAGGTACCCGCCGCAACTCGAGAAAAACCATGAGACTTCCCCCTCGCCGCAAAATGAGGCCCGATTCCCCTGCACTGCGTGCAGAGCAATTCCGTGTTGCACATCACACATGAAAGGAGCCTTGATTTCCTTGATGGCACTCCAGAGAAAGCCCAAGAACACTGTTTCAAGGCTAGAGGGATCCTGAGGTCACTGTAGCAACACGAAAGAGCTCCGTGGACCAGGAATCAACACGAGATGAGAGGGTAGTTCCTGGCTTCGATTCCTGAGGAATACCACCTTACCACAAGCACCTCAAGAGGAGGCTTCTCTCAGCTCTAGGTATGTGAGAGGGACCCTGAGTGTGCGGCCTCAAGTGGAATGGACACCGCGATGCCCTGACGCGAAATAAGGCCGGATATCCCTGCAGTGACATGAATGCAGGCTCGTCTTGCATCTGCCAAGAAGAAAGGATGTCTGAATCCCCTGTGGAGACCACAGAGAAACACCTAGTTCCCCACCTCATCGCGACCGGAGGCCTCACATCCTTTGAAAACTCCAGAGGTACGCGGAGATCAGTGCCTCCAAAGGAGACGATGCCTGACTCCTCGTGAAGCTTGTTAGGAGTCCCAGGATTCCTGTGGCACGTGGGAAGGGACCCTTGGTCTCCCGCCTCAGCTGGAGAGGCGTATCAATTGCCCTGCCAAGCCTCGAGGAGAATCCCGAGTTGTCCCTCGCAACTAGGCAGGATTCCTGACGTGGCTGAACAAACACGTGTGTGGAAGGGCATCCCCGTCGTAACTCGAGAATATACCCCAAGTTTCCGCCGCAACTCGAGAAAAACCATGAGACTTCCCCCTCGCCGCGAGATGAGGCCCGATTCCCCTGCACTGCGTGCAGAGCAATTCCGTGTTGCACATCACACATGAAAGGAGCCTTGATTTCCTTGATGGCACTCCAGAGAAACCCCAAGAACACTGTTTCAAGGCTCGGGGGATCCTGAGGTCACTGTAGCAACACGAAAGAGCTCCGTGGACCAAGAATCAACACGAGATGAGAGGTTAGTCCCTGGCTTCGACTCCAGAGGAATACCACCTTACCACAAGCACCTCAAGAGGAGGCTTCTCTCAGCTCTAGGTATGTGAGAGGGACCCTGATTTTGCGGCCTCAAGTGGAATGGACACCGCGATGCCCTGACTCGAAATAAGGCCGGATATCCCTGCAGTGACTTGAATGCAGGCTCGTCTTGCATCTCCCAATAAGAAAGGATGTCTGAATCCCCTGTGGAGACCACAGAGAAACACCTAGTTCCCCACCTCATTGCGACCGGAGGCCTCACATCCTTTGAAATCTCCAGAGGTACGCGGAGATCAGTGCCTCCAAAGGAGACAATGCCTGACTCCACGTGAAGCTTGTTAGGAGTCCCAGGATTCCTGTGGCACGTGGAAAGGGACCCTTGGTCTCCCGCCTCAGCTGGAGAGGCGTCCCAATTGCCCTGCCAATCCTCGAGGAGAATCCCGAGTTGTCCCTCGCAACTAGGCAGGATTCCTGACGTGGCTGAACTAACACGTGTGTGGAAGGGCATCCCCATTGTAACTCGAGGATATACCCCAGGTTCCCGCCGCAACTCGAGAAAAACCATGAGACTTCCCCCTCGCCGCGAGATGAGGCCCGATTCCCCTGCACTGCATGCCGAGCAATTCCGTGTTGCACATCACACATGAAAGGAGCCTTGATTTCCTTGATGGCACTCCAGAGAAACCCCAAGAACACTGTTTCAAGGCTCGAGGGATCCTGAGGTCACTGTAGTATCATGAAAGAGCTCCGTGGACCAAAAATCAACTGGAGATGAGAGGTTAGTCCCTGGCTTCGACTCCAGAGGAATACCACCTTACCACAAGCACCTCAAGAGGAGGCTTCTCTCAGCTCTAGGTATGTGAGAGGGACCCTGAGTTTGCGGCCTCAAGTGGAATGGACACCGCGATGCCCTGACTCGAATTAAGGCTGCATATCCCTGCAGTGACTTGAATGCAGGCTCGTCTTGCATCTCCCAAGACGAAAGGATGTCTGAATCCCCTGTGGAGAACACAGAGAAAGACCTAGTTCCCCACCTCATCGCGACCGGAGGCCTCACATCCTTTGAAATCTCCAGAGGTATGCGGAGATCAGTGCCTCCAAAGGAGACGATGCCTGACTCCTCGTGAAACTTGATAGGAGTCCCAGGATTCTTGTGGCACGTGGAAAGGGACCCTTGGTCTCCCGGCTCAGCTGGAGAGGCGTCCCAATTGCCCTGCCAATCCTCGAGGAGAATCCCGAGTTGTCCCTCGCAACTAGGCAGGATTCCTGACGTGGCTGAACAAACACGTGGGTGGAAGGACCATCCCCGTCATAACTCGAGAATATACCCCATGTTCCCGCCGCAACTCGAGAAAAACCATGAGACTTCCCCCTCGCAGCGAGATGAGGCTCGATTCCCCTGCACTGCGTGCAGAGCAATTCCGTGTTGCACATCACACATGAAAGGAGCCTTGATTTCCTTGATGGCACTCCAGAGAAACCCCAAGAACACTGGTTCAAGGCTAGAGGGATCCTGAGGTCACTGTAGCAACACGAAAGAGCTCCGTGGACCAAGAATCAACACGAGATGAGAGGGTAGTCCCTGGCTTCGACTCCAGAGGAATACCACCTTACCACAAGCACCTCAAGAGGAGGCTTCTCTCAGCTCTAGGTATGTGAGAGGGACCCTGAGTTTACGGCCTCAAGTGGAATGGATACCGCGATGCCCTGACTCGAAATAAGGCCGGATATCCCTGCAGTGACTTGAATGCAGGCTCGTCTTGCATCTCCCAATAAGAAAGGATGTCTGAATCCCCTGTGGAGACCACAGAGAAACACCTAGTTCCCCACCTCATCGCGACCGGAGGCCTCACATCCTTTGAAATCTCCAGAGGTACGCGGAGATCAGTGCCTCCAAAGGAGACAATGCCTGACTCCACGTGAAGCTTGTTAGGAGTCCCAGGATTCCTGTGGCACGTGGAAAGGGACTCTTGGTCTCCCGCCTCAGCTGGAGAGGCGTCCCAATTGCCCTGCCAAGCCTCGAGGAGAATCCCGAGTTGTCCCTCGCAACTAGGCAGGATTCCTGACGTGGCTGAACTAACACGTGTGTGGAAGGGCATCCCCATTGTAACTCGAGGATATACCCCAGGTTCCCGCCGCAACTCGAGAAAAACCATGAGACTTCCCCCTCGCCGCGAGATGAGGCCGATTCCCCTGCACTGCGTGCCGAGCAATTCCGTGTTGCACATCACACATGAAAGGAGCCTTGATTTCCTTGATGGCACTCCAGAGAAACCCCAAGAACACTGTTTCAAGGCTCGAGGGATCCTGAGGTCACTGTAGTATCATGAAAGAGCTCCGTGGACCAAAAATCAACTGGAGATGAGAGGTTAGTCCCTGGCTTCGACTCCAGAGGAATACCACCTTACCACAAGCACCTCAAGAGGAGGCTTCTCTCAGCTCTAGGTATGTGAGAGGGACCCTGAGTTTGCGGCCTCAAGTGGAATGGACACCGCGATGCCCTGACTCGAATTAAGGCTGCATATCCCTGCAGTGACTTGAATGCAGGCTCGTCTTGCATCTCCCAAGACGAAAGGATGTCTGAATCCCCTGTGGAGAACACAGAGAAAGACCTAGTTCCCCACCTCATCGCGACCGGAGGCCTCACATCCTTTGAAATCTCCAGAGGTATGCGGAGATCAGTGCCTCCAAAGGAGACGATGCCTGACTCCTCGTGAAACTTGATAGGAGTCCCAGGATTCTTGTGGCACGTGGAAAGGGACCCTTGGTCTCCCGGCTCAGCTGGAGAGGCGTTCCAATTGCCCTGCCAAGCCTCGAGGAGAATCCCGAGTTGTCCCTCGCAACTAGGCAGGATTCCTGACGTGGCTGAACAAACACGTGGGTGGAAGGACCATCCCCGTCATAACTCGAGAATATACCCCATGTTCCCGCCGCAACTCGAGAAAAACCATGAGACTTCCCCCTCGCAGCGAGATGAGGCTCGATTCCCCTGCACTGCGTGCAGAGCAATTCCGTGTTGCACATCACACATGAAAGGAGCCTTGATTTCCTTGATGGCACTCCAGAGAAACCCCAAGAACACTGTTTCAAGGCTAGAGGGATCCTGAGGTCACTGTAGCAACACGAAAGAGCTCCGTGGACCAAGAATCAACACGAGATGAGAGGGTAGTCCCTGGCTTCGACTCCAGAGGAATACCACCTTACCACACGCACCTCAAGAGGAGGCTTCTCTCAGCTCTAGGTATGTGAGAGGGACCCTGAGTTTACGGCCTCAAGTGGAATGGATACCGCGATGCCCTGACTCGAAATAAGGCCGGATATCCCTGCAGTGACTTGAATGCAGGCTGGTCTTGCATCTCCCAAGATGAAAGGATGTCTGAATCCCCTGTGGAGACCACAGAGAAAGACCTAGTTCCCTACCTCATCGCGACCGGAGGCCTTACATCGTTTGAAAACTCCAGAGGAACGCGGAGATCAGTGCCTCCAAAGGAGACGATGCCTGACTCCTCGTGAAGCTTGTTACGAGTCCCAGGATTCCTGTGGCACGTGGAAAGGGACCCTTGGTCTCCCGCCTCAGCTGGAGAGGCATCTCAATTGCCCTGCCAGCCTCGAGGAGAATCCCGAGTTGTCCCTCACAACTAGGCAGGAGTCCTGACGTGGCTGAACAAACACGTGTGTGGAAGGGCATCCCCGTCGTAACTCGAGAATATACCACAGGTTCCCGCTGCAACTCGAGAGAACCCATGAGACTTCCCCCTCGCCGCGAGATGAGGCCCGATTCCCCTGCACTGCGTGCAGAGCAATTCCGTGTTGCACATCACACATGAAAGGAGCCTTGATTTCCTTGATGGCACTCCAGAGAAACCCCAAGAACACTGTTTCAAGGCTCGAGGGATCCTGAGGTCACTGTAGCAACACGAAAGAGCTCCGTGGACCAAAAATCAACTGAACATGAGAGGTTAGTCCCTGGCTTCGACTCCAGAGGAATACCACCTTACCACAAGCACCTAAAGAGGAGGCTTCTCTCAGCTCTAGGTATGTGAGAGGGACCCTGAGTTTGAGGCCTCAAGTGGAATGGACACCGCGATGCCCTGACACGAAATAAGGCCGGATTTCCCTGCAGTGACTTGAATGCAGGCTCGTCTTGCATCTCCCAAGAAGAAAGGATGTTTGAATCCCCTGTGGAGACCACAGAGAAACACCTAATTCCCCACCTCATCGCGACCGGAGGCCTCAAATTCTTTGAAAACTCCAGAGGTATGCGGAGATCAGTGCCTCCAAAGGAGACGATGCCTGACTCCTCGTGAAACTTGATAGGAGTCCCAGGATTCCTGTGACACGTGGAAAGGGACCCTTGGTCTCCCGTCTCAGCTGGAGAGGCGTCCCAATTGCCCTGCAAAGCCTCGAGGAGAATCCCGAGTTGTCCTTCACAACTAGGCAGTAGTCCTGACATGGCTGAACAAACACGTGTGTGGAAGGGCCATCCCTGTCGTAACTCGAGAATATACCCCAGGTACCCGCCGCAACTCGAGAAAAACCATGAGACTTCCCCCTCGCCGCAAAATGAGGCCCGATTCCCCTGCACTGCGTGCAGAGCAATTCCGTGTTGCACATCACACATGAAAGGAGCCTTGATTTCCTTGATGGCACTCCAGAGAAAGCCCAAGAACACTGTTTCAAGGCTAGAGGGATCCTGAGGTCACTGTAGCAACACGAAAGAGCTCCGTGGACCAGGAATCAACACGAGATGAGAGGGTAGTTCCTGGCTTCGATTCCTGAGGAATACCACCTTACCACAAGCACCTCAAGAGGAGGCTTCTCTCAGCTCTAGGTATGTGAGAGGGACCCTGAGTGTGCGGCCTCAAGTGGAATGGACACCGCGATGCCCTGACGCGAAATAAGGCCGGATATCCCTGCAGTGACATGAATGCAGGCTCGTCTTGCATCTGCCAAGAAGAAAGGATGTCTGAATCCCCTGTGGAGACCACAGAGAAACACCTAGTTCCCCACCTCATCGCGACCGGAGGCCTCACATCCTTTGAAAACTCCAGAGGTACGCGGAGATCAGTGCCTCCAAAGGAGACGATGCCTGACTCCTCGTGAAGCTTGTTAGGAGTCCCAGGATTCCTGTGGCACGTGGGAAGGGACCCTTGGTCTCCCGCCTCAGCTGGAGAGGCGTATCAATTGCCCTGCCAAGCCTCGAGGAGAATCCCGAGTTGTCCCTCGCAACTAGGCAGGATTCCTGACGTGGCTGAACAAACACGTGTGTGGAAGGGCATCCCCGTCGTAACTCGAGAATATACCCCAAGTTTCCGCCGCAACTCGAGAAAAACCATGAGACTTCCCCCTCGCCGCGAGATGAGGCCCGATTCCCCTGCACTGCGTGCAGAGCAATTCCGTGTTGCACATCACACATGAAAGGAGCCTTGATTTCCTTGATGGCACTCCAGAGAAACCCCAAGAACACTGTTTCAAGGCTCGGGGGATCCTGAGGTCACTGTAGCAACACGAAAGAGCTCCGTGGACCAAGAATCAACACGAGATGAGAGGTTAGTCCCTGGCTTCGACTCCAGAGGAATACCACCTTACCACAAGCACCTCAAGAGGAGGCTTCTCTCAGCTCTAGGTATGTGAGAGGGACCCTGAGTTTGCGGCCTCAAGTGGAATGGACACCGCGATGTCCTGACTCGAAATAATGCCGGATATCCCTGCAGTGACTTGAATGCAGGCTCGTCTTGCATCTCCCAAGACGAAAGGATGTCTGAATCCCCTGTGGAAAGCACAGAGAAAGACTTAGTTCCCCACCTCATCGCGATCGATAGCCTCACATCCTTTGAAAACTCCAGAGGTACGCAGAGATCAGTGCCTCCAAAGGAGACGATGCCTGACTCCTCGTGAATCTTGATAGGAGTCCCAGGATTCCTGTGGCACTTGGAAAGGGTCCCTTGGTCTCCCGTCTCAGCTGGAGAGGCGCCCCAATTGCCCTGCAAAGCCTCGAGGAGAATCCCGAGATGTCCTTCGCAACTAGGCAGGAGTCCTGACATGGCTGAACAAACACGTGTGTGGAAGGGCCATCCCCGTCGTAACTCGAGAACATACCCCAGGTTCCCGCCGCAACTCGAGAAAAACCATGACTTCCCCCTCGTCGCAAAATGAGGCCCGATTCCCCTGCACTGCGTGCAGAGAAATTCCGTCTTGCACATCACACATGAAAGGAGCCTTGATTTCCTTGATGGCACTCCAGAGAAACGCCAAGAACACTGTTTCAAGGCTAGAGGGATCCTGAGGTCACTGTAGCAACATGAAAGAGCTCCGTGGACCAAGAATCAACACGATAAGAGAGGTTAGTTCCTGGCTTCGATTCCTGAGGAATACCACCTTACCACAAGCACCTCAAGAGGAGGCTTCTCTCAGCTCTAGGTATGTGAGAGGGACCCTGAGTTTGCGGCCTCAAGTGGAATGGACACCGCGATGCCCTGACTCGAAATAAGGCCGGATATCCCTGCAGTGACTTGAATGCAGGCTCGTCTTGCATCTCCCAAGAAGAAAGGATGTCTGAATCCCCTGTGGAGACCACAGAGAAACACCTAGTTCCCCACCTCATCGCGACCGGAGGCCTCACATCGTTTGAAAACTCCAGAGGTACGCGGAGATCAGTGCCTCCAAAGGAGACGATGCCTGACTCCTCGTGAAGCTTGTTACGAGTCCCAGAATTCCTGTGGCACGTGGAAAGGGACTCTTGGTCTCCCGCCTCAGCTGGAGAGGCGTCTCAATTGCCCTGCCAAGCCTCGAGGAGAATCCCGAGTTGTCCCTCACAACTAGGCAGGAGTCCTGACGTCGCTGAAGAAACACGTGGGTGGAAGGGCATCCCCGTCGTAACTCGAGAATATACCACAGGTTCCCGCTGCAACTCGAGAAAAACCATGAGACTTCCCCCTCGCCGCGAGATGAGGCATGATTCCCCTGCACTGCGTGCAGAGCAATTCCGTGTTGCACATCACACATGAAAGGAGCCTTGATTTCCTTGATGGCACTCCAGAGAAACCCCAAGAACACTGTTTCAAGGCTCGAGGGATCCTGAGGTCACTGTAGCAAAACGAACGAGCTCCGTAGACCAAAAATCAACTCGAGATGAGAGGTTAGTCCCTGGATTCGACTCCAGAGGAATACCACCGTACCACAAGCACCTCAAGAGGAGGCTTCTCTCAGCTCTAGGTATGTGAGAGGGACCCTGAGTTTGCGGCCTCAAGTGGAATGGACACCGCGATGCCCTGACTCGAAATAAGGTCGGTTATCCCTGCAGTGACATGAATGCAGGCTCGTCTTGCATCTCCCAAGACGAAAGGATGTCTGAATCCCCTGTGGAGACCACAGAGAAAGACCTAGTCTCCCACCTCATCGCGATCGGAGGCCTCACATCCTTTGAAAACTCCAGAGGTACGCGGAGATCAGTGCCTCCAAAGGAGACGATGCCTGACTCCTCGTGAAACTTGATAGGAGTCCCAGGATTCCTCTGGCACGTGGAAAGGGACCCTTGGTCTCCCGCCTCAGCTGGAGAGGCGTTCCAATTGCCCTGCCAAGCCTCGAGGAGAATCCCGAGTTGTCCCTCGCAACTAGGCAGGAGTCCTGACGTGGCTGAACAAACACGTGTGTGGAAGGGACATCCCCGTCGTAACTCGAGAATATACCCCAGGTTCCCGCCGCAACTCGAGAAAAACCATGAGACTACCCCCTCGATGTGAGATGAGGCCCGATTCCCCTGTACTCCGTGCAGAGCAATTCCGTCTTGCACATCACACATGAAAGGAGCCTTGATTTCCTTGATGGCACTCCAGAGAAACCCCAAGAACACTGTTTCAAGGATAGAGGGATCCTGAGGTCACTGTAGCAACATGAAAGAACTCTGTGGACCAAAAATCAACTCGAGAAGAGAGGTTAGTCCCTGGATTCGCCTCCAGAGGAATACCACCTTACCACAAGCACCTCAAGAGGAGGCTTCTCTCAGCTCTAGGTATGTGAGAGGGACCCTGAGTTTGCGACCTCAAGTGGAATGGACACCGCGATGTCCTGACTCGAAATAATGCCGGATATCCCTGCAGTGACTTGAATGCAGGCTCGTCTTGCATCTCCCAAGACGAAAGGATGTCTGAATCCCCTGTGGAAAGCACAGAGAAAGACTTAGTTCCCCACCTCATCGCGATCGATAGCCTCACATCCTTTGAAAACTCCAGAGGTACGCAGAGATCAGTGCCTCCAAAGGAGACGATGCCTGACTCCTCGTGAAACTTGATAGGAGTCCCAGGATTCCTGTGGCACTTGGAAAGGGTCCCTTGGTCTCCCGCCTCAGCTTGAGAGGCGTCCCAATTGCCCTGCCAAGCCTCGAGGAGAATCCCGAGTTGTCCCTCGCAACTAGGCAGGAGTCCTGACGTCGCTGAACAAACACGTGTGTGGAAGGGCATCCCCGTCGTAACTCGAGAATATACCCCAGGTTCCCGCCGCAACTCGAGAAAAACCATGAGACTTCCCCCTCGCCGAGAGATGAGGCCCGATTTCCATGCATGGCATGTAGAGCTATTCCGTGTTGCACATTACACATGAAAGGAGCCTTGATTTTCTTGATGGCACTCCAGAGAAACTTCAAGAACACTGTTTCAAGGCTAGAGGGACCCTGAGGTCACTGTAGCAACACAAAAGAGCTCCGTGGACCAAAAATCAATTCGAGATCAGAGGTTAGTCCCTGGCTTCGACTCCAGAGGAATACCACCTTACCACAAGCACCTCAAGAGGAGGCTTCTCTCAGCTCTAGGTATGTGAGAGGGACCCAGAGTTTGCGGCCTCAAGTGGATTGGACACCGCGATGAACTGACTGGAAATAAGGCCGGATATCCCTGCAGTGACTTGAATGCAGGCTCGTCTTGCATCTCCCAAGATGAAAGGATGTCCGAATACCCTGTGGAGACCACAGACAAAGACCTAGTTCCCCACCTCATCGCGACCGGAGGCCTCACATCCTTCGAAAACTCCAGAGGTACGTGGAGATCAGTGCCTCCAAAGGAGACGATGCCTGACTTCTCGTGAAACTTGATAGGAGTCCCAGGATTCCTGTGGCACGTGGAAAGGGACCCTTGGTCTTCCGCCTCAGCTGGAGAGGCGTCCCAATTGCCTTGCCGTGCCTCGAGGAGAATCCCGAGTTGTCCCTCGCAAGTAGGCAGGAGTCCTGACGTGGCTGAACAAACACGTGTGTGGAAGGGCCATCCCCGTCGTAACTCGAGAATATACCCCAGGTTCCCGCCGCAACTCGAGAAAAACCATGAGACTTCCCCCTCGCTGCGAGAAGAGGCCCGATTCCCATGCACTGCGTGCAGAGCAATTCCGTGTTGCACATCACACATGAAAGGAGCCTTGATTTCCTTGATGGCACTCCAGAGAAACCCCAAGAACACTGTTTCAAGGCTAGAGGGATCCTGAGGTCACTGTAGCAACACGAAAGAGCTCCATGGACCAAAAATCAACTCGAGATGAGAGGTTAGTTTCTGGCTTGGACTCCAGAGAAATACAACCTTACCACAAGCCCCTCAAGAGGAGGTTTCTCTCAGCTCTAGGTATGTGAGAGGGACCCTGAATTTTTGGCCTCAAGTGGAATGGACACCACGATGCCCTGACTCGAAATAAGGCCGGATATCCCTGCAGTGACTTGAATGCAGGCTCGTCTTGCATCTCCCAAGACGAAAGGATGTCTGAATCCCCTGTGGAGACCACAGAGAAAGACCTAGTTCCCCACCTCATCGCGACCGGAGGCCTCACATCCTTTGGAAACTCCAGAGGTACGCGGAGATCAGTGCCTCCAAAGGAGACGATGCCTGACTCCTCGTGAAACTTGATAGGAGTCCCAGGATTCATGTGGCACTTGGAAAGGGACACTTGGTCTCCCGCCTCAGCTGGAGAGGCGTCCCAATTGCCCTGCCAAGCCTCGAGGAGAATCCAGAGTTGTCCCTCGCAACTAGGCAGGAGTCCTGACGTCGCTGAAGAAACATGTGGGTGGAAGGGCCATCCCCGTCGTAACTCGAGAATATACCCCAGGTTCCCGCCGAAACTCGAGAAAAACCATGAGACTTCCCCCTCGCCGCGAGATGAGGCCCGATTCCCCTGCACTGCGTGCAGAGCAATTCCCTGTTGCATATCACACAAGAAAGGAGCCTTGATTTCCTTGATGGCACTCATCATTTTTCAGAACTTTTCGTGCTCCTCCTATTTTTCACACAATTCGTGCTCTTCGTATTTTTCAGAATCTCTCATGATTCTCGAATTTCTCAGACCTTTACATGCTCCTCGTATTTTTCACACCTTTTCAGGCTCCTCGTATTTTTCACACCTTTTCAGGCTCCTCGTATTTTTCACACCTTTTCAGGCTTCTCGTATTTTTCACACCTTTTCAGGCTCCTCGTATTTTTCAGGCCTTTTCAGGCTCCTCGTATTTTTCACACCTTTTCAGGCTCCTCGTATTTTTCACACCTTTTCAGGCTCCTCGTATTTTTCAGGCCTTTTCAGGCTCCTCGTATTTTTCACGCCTTTTCAGGCTCCTCGTATTTTTCACACCTTTTCAAGCTCCTTGTATTTTTCACACCTTTTCATGCTCCTCCTATTTCTCAGACCTTTTCATGCTCCTCGTGTTTCTCAGACATTTTTATGCTCCTCGTATTTTTCACACCTTTTCATGCTCCTCGTATTTGTCACACCTTTTCATGCTCCTCGTGTTTCTCACACCTTTTCATGCTCCTCTTATTTTTCACAACTTTTCATGCTCTTCACATTTTTCACACCTTTTCCTGCTCTTCATATTTTTCACACCGTTTCATGAGCCTCGTATTTTTCAGACCATTTCATGCTCCTCGTATTTTTCAAACCTTTTCGTGCCCCTCCTATTTTTCAGACCTTTTTCTGCGCTTCACATTTTTCACACCTTTTCGTGCTCTTCATAATTTTCAGACCTTTTCATCCTCTTCATATTTTTAACACCTTTTCATCCTGCTCGTATTTTCACACCTCTTCATGCTCCTCGTATTTTTCACACATTTTCATGCTCCTCGATTTTTCACACCTTTTCCTGCCCTTCGTATATTTCACACCTTTTCATGCTACTCGTATTTTTCACACCTTTTCATGCTCTTCATATTTTTCACACCTTTTCGTGCTCCTCATATTTTCAGACCTTTTCATGCTCCTCATATTTTTCAGAACTTTTTATGCTCCTCCTATTTTTCAGACCTTTTCATGCTTCTCTTAATTTTCAGACCTTTTCATGCTCCTCGTATTTTTCACACCTTTTCATGATCCTCGTATTTTTCACACCTTTTCGTGCTCCTCCTATTTTTCAAACTTTTTCGTCCTCTTTGTATTTTTCAGACGTTTTCATACTCCTCATATATTTCAGACCTTTTAAATCTCTTCGTATTTTTCAGCCCTTTTCATGCTCCTCTTATTTTTCACACCTTTTCATGCTCCTTGTATTTCTCACACAGTTCGTGCTCCTCGTATTTTCACACCTTTCCGTGCTCTTCATATTTTTCAGACCTTTACATTCTCCTCGTATTTTTCAGACATTTTCATACTCCTTGTATTTTTCACACTTTTTCATGCTCCTCGTAATTTTCACACCTCTTCATGCTCCTCCTATTTTTCACACGTTTTCATGCTCCTCCTTTTTTTCAGACCTTTTCATGCTCCTCGTATTTTTCAGACCTTTTCGTGTTCCTCCTATTTTTCACACCTTTTCATGCTCCTTGATTTTTCAAACCTTTTCATGCTCCTCGTATTTTTCACAACTTTTTATGCTCCTCCTATTTTTCACACCTTTTCCTTGTCTTCGTATTTTTCAGACTTTTCATTCTCCTGATATTTTTCAGACCTTTTCATGCTCCTCGTATTTTTCAGACCTTTTCATGCTCCTCGAGTTTTTCACACATTTTCGTGCTTCTCCTGTATTTCAAACCTTTTCCTGCACTTCATATTTTTCACACCTTTTCCTGGTCGTCATATTTTGAAGATCTTGTCACGCTCATCATATTTTTCACACATTTTCAGGCTCTTCATATTTTTGAATCTTTTCATGCTCCTCGTATTTTTAAGACCTTTTCATGCTCCTCGTATTTTTCACACCTTTTCATGCTCCTCGTATTTTTCACACCTTTTCGTGCTTCTCCTATTTTTCAAACTTTTTGGTCCTCTTTGTAGTTTTCAGACCTTTTCATACTCCTCATATATTTCAGACCTTTTAATGCTCCTCGTATTTTTCAGCCCTTTTCATGCTCCTCTT
Organism: Cervus elaphus; assembly: GCF_910594005.1. Classification (NCBI taxonomy): domain Eukaryota; kingdom Metazoa; phylum Chordata; class Mammalia; order Artiodactyla; family Cervidae; genus Cervus; species Cervus elaphus. The sequence continues at coordinate 114,125,055 of NC_057833.1, forward strand.
ATTTTTCACACCTTTTCATGCTCCTTGTATTTTTCACACATTTCGTGCTCCTCCTATATTTCACACCTTTTCATGCTCTTCGTATTTTTCAGACCTTTTCATGCTCCTCCTATTTTTCACACCTTTGTTGTGCTCTTAATTTGTTTCAGACCTTTTCATGCTCTTCATATTTTTCACACCTTTTCAGGCTCTTCATATTTCTCACACCTTTTCATGCTCCTCGTATTTTTCACACCTTTTCATGCTCCTCATATTTTTCCCACCTTTTCCTGCTTTTCATATTTTTCAGACCATTTCATGAGCCTCGTATTTTTCAGACCTCTTCATGCTACTCGTATTTTTCACACCTTTTTGTACTACTCCTATTTTTCACACCTTCTCGTGCTCTTCATATATTTTGAGACCTTTTCATGCTCTTCATATTTTTCACACCTTTCTGTGCTCCTCATATTTTTCAGACCTTTTCATGCTCCTCATATTTTTCAGACCTTTTCATGCTCCTTGTATTTTTCGGACCTTTTTATGCTCGTCCTATTTTTCAGGCCTTTTCCTGCTTCTCTTATTTTTCAGACCTTTTCATGTTCCTCGAATTTTCTAACATTTTCATGCTCCTCGTATTTTTCAGACTTTTTCATGCTCCTCCTATTTTTCACACCTTTTCATGCTCCTCGTATATTTCACACCTTTTCGTACTCCTCGTTTTTGTCACACCTTTTCGTGGTGCTCCTATTTTTCACACCTCTTCGTGCTCTTCGTAATTTCAGACTTTTTCATGCTCCTCGTATTTTTCAGAGCTTTTCATGCTCCTTGTATTTTTTATACCTTTTCATGCTCCTCGTATTTTTCACACCTTTACATGCTCCTCGATTTTTCACACCTTTTCATCCTCTTCGTATTTTCACACCTTTTCATGCTCCTCGATTTTTCACACCTTTTCATGATCCTCATATTTTTCACATCCTTTCATGCTCCTCCTAATTTTCACACCTTTTCATGCTCCTCATATTTTTGAGACATTTTCATGCTCCTCCTATTTTTCACAACTTTTTGTTGTCTTTGTATTTTTCAGACTTTTTCATTCTCCTGATATTTTTCAGACCTTTTCATGCTCCTAGTATTTTTCACACCTTTTCATGCTCTTCATATTTTTCACATCTTTTCTTGGTCTTCATATTTTTAAGTCCTTTTCATGTTCATCATATTTTTTATACATTTTCAGGCTCTTCTTTTTTTTGAATCTTTTCATGCTCCTCGTATTTTTGCGACCTTTTTATGCTCCTCTTATTTTTCACACCTTTTCATGCTCCTTGTATTTTTCACACCTTTTCGTGCTCCTCGTATTTTTCAGCCCTTTTCATGCTGCTCTTATTTTTCAGCCCTTTTCATGCTCCTCCTATTTTTCACACCTGTTCGTGCTCTTCATATTTTTCAAACTTTTTCATGCTCTTCATATTTTTCACACCTTTTCAGACCCCTCCTTTATTTCAGGCCTTTTCATGCTCCTCGTATTTTTCACACCTATTCATGCTCCTTGTATTTTTCACACATTTCATGCTCCTCGATTTTTCACACCTTTTCATGCTCCTCATATATTTCACTCCTTTTCATGCTCCTCCTTTTTTTCACACCTTTTCATGCTCCTTGTATATTTCACTCCTTTTCATTCTCCTCCTTTTTTTTCACACCTTTTCATGCTCCGTGTATTTTTCACACCTTTTCACGCTCCTCGTATTTTTCACACTTTTTCATGTCCCTCGTATTTTTCAGACCTTTTCATGCTCCTCGTATATTGCACACCTTTTCATGCTCCTCGTATTTTCACACCTTTCATGCTCCTCATTTTTTTCAGAACTTTTCATGCTCCTCGTATTTTTAAGTCCTTTTCATGCTCCTTGTATTTTTCAAACCTTTTCATGATCTCCGTATTTTTCATACCTTTTCATGTTCCTCATATTTTTCAGACCTTTTCATGCTCCTCGTTTTGTTCTGTCCTTTTCATGCTCCTCGTATTTTTCTCACCTTTTCATGATCTTCGTATTTTTCACACCTTTTCATGTACTTCGTATTTTTCACACCTTTTCTCGCTTCACGTATTTTTCACACATTTTTATGCTCCTCATATTTTTCACACCTTTTCGTGCTCCTGTTATATTTCACACCTTTAGGTGCTCTTCGTATTTTTCAGACCTTTGCATGCTCCTCCTATGTTTCACACCTTTTCGTGCTCTTCATATTTTTCAGTTCTTTTCATGCTCTTCATGTTTTTCACACCATTTCAGGCTCCTCATATTTTTCAGGCCTTTTCAGGCTCCTCGTACTTTTAACACCTTTTCATGCTCCTCGTATTTCTCACACCTTTTCAGGCTCCTCCCACTTTTCACACCTTTCCAGACTCCTCGTATTTTTCAGTCCTTTTCAGGCTCCTTGTATTTTTCACACCTTTTCAGCCTCCTCGTATTTTTCACACCTTTTCAGGCTCCTCCCATTTTTCACACATTTCCAGGCTCCTCGTATTTTTCAGGCCTTTTCAGCCACCTCATATTTTTCAGGCCTTTTAATGCTCATCGTATTTGTCAGGCCTTTTCATGCTCCTCGTATTTTTCACACATTTTCAGGCTCCTCCTAATTTTCACACCTTTTCAGGCTCCTCCTATTTTTCACAACTTTTCAGGCTCCTCCTATTTTTCACACTTTTCCGGTTCCGCGTATTTTTCAGGCCTTTTCAGCCTCCTCGAATTTTTCACACATTTTCAGGCTCCTCGTATTTTTCATGCTTTTTCAGGCTCCTCATATTTTTCAGGCATTTTCAGGCTCCTCGTATTTTTCACACCTTTTCAGGCTCCTCATATTTTTCACAGGTTTCAGGATTCTCGTAATTATCAGGCCTTTTCAAGCTCCTCGTATTTTCCACACCTTTTCAGGCTCCTCGTATTTTTCACACATTTTCAGGCTCCTCTTATTTTTCAAACGTTTTCAGGCTCCTCGCATTTTTCAGGCCTTTTCAAGCTCCTCGTATTTTTCACACCTTTTCATGCTCCTCGTATTTTTCAGGCCTTTTCATGTTCCTCGTATTTTTCACACCTTTTCAGGCTCCTCGTATTTTTCACACCTTTTCAGGCTACTGGTATTTTTCACACCTTTTCAGGCTCCTCATATTTTTCAAAACTTTTCAGGCTCCTCGTATTTTTCAGGCATTTTCAGGCACCTCGTATTTTTCAGGCCCTTTCATGCTCCTCGTATTTTTCAGGCCTTTTCTGGCTCCTTGTATTTTTCACACCTTTTCTGGCTCCTCATATTTTTCACACCTTTTCAGGCTCCTCGTATTTTTCAGGCCTTTTCAGGCTCCTCGTATTTTTCACACCTTTTCAGGCTCCTCGTATTTTTCACAGGTTTTCAGGATTCTCGTATTTTTCAGGCCTTTTTAGGCTCCTCGTATTTTTCACACCTTTTCAGCCTCCTCGTATTTTTCACACCTTTTCATTCTCCTCGCAGTTTTCACACATTTTCAGGCTCCTCGTATTTTCCCACATTTTCAGGCTCCTGGTATTTTTCACACCTTTTCAGGCTCCTCGTATTTTTCACGCTTTTCAGGCTCCTCGGATTTTTCACGCCTTTTAATGCTCATCGTATTTTTCACACCTTTTCAGGCTCCTCGTATTTTTCAGGAGTTTTCAGGCTCCGCATATTTTTCACACCTTTTCAGGCTCCTCGTATTTTTCAGGCCTTTTCATGCCCCTCATATTTTTCACACCTTTTCAGGATCCTCCCTTTTTTCACACCTTTCCAGGCTCCTCGTATTTTTCAGGCGTTTTCAGGCACCTCATATTTTTCAGGCCTTTTAATGCTCCTCGTATTTTTCAGGCCTTTTCATGCTCCTCGTATTTTTCACACCTTTTCAGGCTCCTCCTATTTTTCACACCTTTTCAGACTCCTTCTATTTTCCACACCTTTTCAGGCTCCTCGTATTTTTCACACCTTCTCAGGCTCCTCGTATTTTTCATACCTTTTCAGGCTCCTCGAATTTTTCACTCATTTTCAGCCTCCTCGTATTTTTCACACCTTTTCATGCTCCTCATATATTTCACTCCTTTTCATGCTCCTCCTTTTTTTCACACCTTTTCATGCTCCTTGTATATTTCACTCCTTTTCATTCTCCTCCTTTTTTTTCACACCTTTTCATGCTCCGTGTATTTTTCACACCTTTTCACGCTCCTCGTATTTTTCACACTTTTTCATGTCCCTCGTATTTTTCAGACCTTTTCATGCTCCTCGTATATTGCACAACTTTTCATGCTCCTCGTACTTTTCACACCTTTTCATGCTCCTCGTATTTTCACACCTTTCATGCTCCTCATTTTTTTCAGAACTTTTCATGCTCCTCGTATTTTTAAGTCCTTTTCATGCTCCTTGTATTTTTCAAACCTTTTCATGATCTCCGTATTTTTCATACCTTTTCATGTTCCTCATATTTTTCAGACCTTTTCATGCTCCTCGTTTTGTTCTGTCCTTTTCATGCTCCTCGTATTTTTCTCACCTTTTCATGATCTTCGTATTTTTCACACCTTTTCATGTACTTCGTATTTTTCACACCTTTTCTCGCTTCACGTATTTTTCACACATTTTTATGCTCCTCATATTTTTCACACCTTTTCATGCTCCTGTTATATTTCACACCTTTAGGTGCTCTTCGTATTTTTCAGACCTTTGCATGCTCCTCCTATGTTTCACACCTTTTCGTGCTCTTCATATTTTTCAGTCCTTTTCATGCTCCTCATATTTTTCCCACCTTTTCCTGCTTTTCATATTTTTCAGACCATTTCATGAGCCTCGTATTTTTCAGACCTCTTCATGCTACTCGTATTTTTCACACCTTTTTGTACTACTCCTATTTTTCACACCTTCTCGTGCTCTTCATATATTTTGAGACCTTTTCATGCTCTTCATATTTTTCACACCTTTCTGTGCTCCTCATATTTTTCAGACCTTTTCATGCTCCTCATATTTTTCAGACCTTTTCATGCTCCTTGTATTTTTCGGACCTTTTTATGCTCGTCCTATTTTTCAGGCCTTTTCCTGCTCCTGTTATTTTTCAGATCTTTTCATGTTCCTCGAATTTTCTAACATTTTCATGCTCCTCGTATTTTTCAGACTTTTTCATGCTCCTCCTATTTTTCACACCTTTTCATGCTCCTCGTATATTTCACACCTTTTCGTGCTCCTCGTTTTTGTCACACTTTTTCATGGTGCTCCTATTTTTCACACCTCTTCGTGCTCTTCGTAATTTCAGACTTTTTCATGCTCCTCGTATTTTTCAGAGCTTTTCATGCTCTTTGTATTTTTTATACCTTTTCATGCTCCTCGTATTTTTCACACCTTTACATGCTCCTCGATTTTTCACACCTTTTCATCCTCTTCGTATTTTCACACCTTTTCATGCTCCTCGATTTTTCACACCTTTTCATGATCCTCATATTTTTCACATCCTTTCATGCTCCTCCTAATTTTCACACCTTTTCATGCTCCTCATATTTTTGAGACATTTTCATGCTCCTCCTATTTTTCACAACTTTTTGTTGTCTTTGTATTTTTCAGACTTTTTCATTCTCCTGATATTTTTCAGACCTTTTCATGCTCCTAGTATTTTTCAGACCTTTTCATGCTCTTCATATTTTTCACATCTTTTCCTGGTCTTCATATTTTTAAGTCCTTTTCATGCTCATCATGTTTTTTACACATTTTCAGGCTCTTCTTTTTTTTGAATCTTTTCATGCTCCTCGTATTTTTGCGACCTTTTTATGCTCCTCTTATTTTACACACCTTTTCATGCTCCTTGTATTTTTCACACCTTTTCGTGCTCCTCGTATTTTTCAGCCCTTTTCATGCTCCTCCTATTTTTCACACCTGTTCGTGCTCTTCATATTTTTCAAACTTTTTCATGCTCTTCATATTTTTCACACCTTTTCAGACCCCTCCTTTATTTCAGGCCTTTTCATGCTCCTCGTATTTTTCACACCTATTCATGCTCCTTGTATTTTTCACACATTTCATGCTCCTCGATTTTTCACACCTTTTCATGCTCCTCATATATTTCACTCCTTTTCATGCTCCTCCTTTTTTTCACACCTTTTCATGCTCCTTGTATATTTCACTCCTTTCATGCTCCTCCTTTTTTTTCACACCTTTTCATGCTCAGTGTATTTTTCACACCTTTTCACGCTCCTCGTATTTTTCACACTTTTTCATGTCCCTCGTATTTTTCAGACCTTTTCATACTCCTCGTATATTGCACAACTTTTCATGCTCCTCGTATTTTTCACACCTTTTCATGCTCCTCGTATTTTCACACCTTTCATGCTCCTCATTTTTTTCAGAACTTTTCATGCTCCTCGTATTTTTAAGTCCTTTTCATGCTCCTTGTATTTTTCAAACCTTTTCATGATCTCCGTATTTTTCATACCTTTTCATGTTCCTCATATTTTTCAGACCTTTTCATGCTCCTCGTTTTGTTCTGTCCTTTTCATGCTCCTCGTATTTTTCTCACCTTTTCATGATCTTCGTATTTTTCACACCTTTTCATGTACTTCGTATTTTTCACACCTTTTCTCGCTTCACGTATTTTTCACACATTTTTATGCTCCTCATATTTTTCACACCTTTTCATGCTCCTGTTATATTTCACACCTTTAGGTGCTCTTCGTATTTTTCAGACCTTTGCATGCCCCTCCTATGTTTCACACCTTTTCGTGCTCTTCATATTTTTCAGTCCTTTTCATGCTCTTCATGTTTTTCACACCTTTGCAGGCTCTTCATATTTTTCACACCTTTTCAGGCTCCACGTATTTTTCACACCTTTTCAGGCTCCTCGTATTTTTCACACCTTTTCAGGCTCCTCGTATTTTTCAGGCCTTTTCAGGCTCCTCGGATTTTTCAGGCCTTTTCAGGCTCCTCTTATTTTTAACACCTTTTCAGGCTCCTCGTATTTTTCACACCTTTTCAGGCTCCTCGTATTTTTCACACCTTTTCAGGCTCCTCGTATTTTTCGGACCTTTTCAGGCTCCTCGTGTTTTTCACACATTTTCAGGCTCCTCGGATTATTCACACCTTTTCAGGCTGCTCGTATTTTTCAGGCCTTTTCAGGCTCCTCATATTTATCACACCTCTTCAGGCGCCTCGTATTTTTCAGGCCTTTTCATGCTCCTCATATTTTTCACAACTTCTCAGGCTCCTCGTATTTTTCACACCTTTTCAGGCTCCTCGTATTTTTCACAACTTTTCAGGCTCCTCATATTTATCACACCTCTTCAGGCTCCTCATATTTTTCACGCCTCTTCAGGCTCCTCGTATTTTCACACCTTTTCAGGCTCCTCGTATTTTTCTCACCTTTTCAGGCTCCGCGTATTTTTCACACCTTTTCAGGCTCCGGGTATTTTTCACACCTTTTCAGGCTCCTCGTATTTTTCAGGCATTTTCAGGCTCCTCGTATTTTTCAGGCCTTTTCAGGCTCCTCATATTTTTCAGGCCTTTTCAGACTCCTCGTATTTTTCACACCTTTTCAGGCCCCTCATATTTTTCAGGCCTTTTCTGGCTCCGCGTATTTTTCACACCTTTTTAGGCTCCTCGTATTTTTCAGGCCGTTTCAGGCTCCTCGTATTTTTCAGGCCTTTTCAGGCTCCTCATATTTTTCAGGCCTTTTCAGACTCCTCGTATTTTTCACACCTTTTCAGGCCCCTCATATTTTTCAGGCCTTTTCAGGCTCCTCGTATTTTTCAGGCATTTTCAGGCTCCTCGTATTTTTCAGGCCTTTTCAGGCTCCTCATATTTTTCAGGCCTTTTCAGGCTCCTCGTATTTTTCAGGCATTTTCAGGCTCATCTTTTTTTTTAGGCCTTTTCAGGCTCCTCATATTTTTCAGGCCTTTTCAGGCTCCTCGGATTTTTCACACCTTTTCAGGCCCCTCGTATTTTTCACACCTTTTCAGGCTCCGCGTATTTTTCACACCTTTTTAGGCTCCTCGTATTTTTCAGGCCGTTTCAGGCTCCTCGTATTTTTCAGGCCTTTACAGGCTCCTCGTATTTTTCACACCTTTTCAGGATCCTCGTATTTTTCAGGCCTTTTCAGGCTCCTCGTATTTTTCACACATTTTCAGGCTGCTCGTATTTTTCACACCTTTTCAGGCTCCACGTATTTTTCACACCTTTTCAGACTCCTCGTATTTCTCACACTTTTTCAGGCTCCTCGTATTTTTCAGGCCTTTTCAGGCTCCTCGTATTTTTCACACCTTTTGAGGATCCTCGTATTTTTCAGGCCTTTTCAGGCTCCTCGTATTTTTCACACCTTTTCAGGCTGCTCGTATTTTTCACACCTTTTCAGGCTCCTCGTATTTTTTACACCTTTTCAGGCTCCTCGTATTTTTCACACCTTTTCAGGCTCCTCGTATTTTTCACACCTTTTCAGGCTCCTCGTATTTTTCACACCTTTTCAAGCTCCTTGAACTTTTCACACCTTTTCAGGCTCCTCGTATTTTTCACACCTTTTCAGGCTCCTCGTATTTTTCAGGCCTTTTGAGGCTCCTCGTATCTTTCACATCTTTTCACGCCCCTTATATTTTTCAGGCCTTTTCAGGCTCCTCGTATTTTTCACACCTTTTCAGGCTCCTCATAGTTTTCAGGCCTTTTCAGGCTCCTCGTATTTTTCACACCTTTTCAGGCTTCCCGTATTTTAAAGGCCTTTTCAGGCTCCTCGTATTTTACACACCTTTCCAGGCTCCTCGTATTTTTCACGCATTTTCGGGCTCCTTGTATTTTTCACGCCTTCTCAGGCTCCTCGTATTTTACACACCTTTTCAGGCTCCTCGTATTTTTCACACCTTTTCAGGCTCCTCGTAGTTTTCACGTCTTTTCAGGCTCCTCGTATTTTTCACACCTTTCAGGCTCCTCGAATTTTTCACACCTTTTCAGGCTCCTTGTATTTTTCACACCTTTTCAGGCTCCTCGTATTTTTCACACCTTTTCAGGCTCCTCGTATTTTTCAGACCTTTTCAGGCTCCTCGTATTTTTCACACCTTTTCAGGCTCCTCGTATTTTTCACACCTTTTCAGGCTCCTCGGATTATTCACACCTTTTCAGGCTCCTCGCATTTTTCACACCTTTTCAGGCTCCTTGGATTATTCACACCTTTTCAGGCTACTCGTATTTTTCAGGAATTTTCAGGCTCCACGTATTTTTCAGGCCTTTTCAGGCTCCTCATATTTATCACACCTCTTCAGGCGCCTCGTATTTTTCAGGGCTTTACATGCTCCTCATATTTATCACAACTTTTCAGGCTCCTCGTATTTTTGACACCTTTTCAGGCTCCTGGTATTTTTCAGGCCTTTTCAGGCTCCTCGTATTTTTCACGCCTTTTCAGGCTCCTCATATTTTTTAGGCCTTTTCAGGCTCCTCGTATTTTTCAGGTCTTTTCAGGCTCCTCGTGTTTTTCACACCTTTTCAGGCTCCTCGTATTTGTCAGGCCTTTTCAGGCTCCTCGTTTTCTGCAGGCCTTTTCAGGCTCCTCGGATTTTTCACACCTTTTCAGGCTCCTCGTATTTTTCAGGCCTTTTCAGGCTCCTCGGGTTTTTCACACCTTTTCAGGCTCCTCGTCTTTTTCAGGCCTTTTCAGGCTCCTCGTATTTTTCAGGCCTTTTCAGGCTCCTCTTATTCTGCAGGCCTTTTCAGGCTCCTCGTATTTTTCACACCTCTTCAGGCTCCTCATATTTTTCACACCTCTTCAGGCTCCTCGTATTTTTCACGACTTTTCAGGCTCCTCGTATTTTTCACACCTCTTCAGGCTCCTCGTATTTTTCACACATTTTCAGGCTGCTCGTATTTTTCACACCTTTTCAGGCTCCTCGTATTTTTCAGACCTTTTCAGGCTCCTCGTATTTTTCACACCTTTTCAGGCTCCTCGTATTTTTCACACCTTTTCAGGCTCCTCGTATTTTCACACCTTTTCAGGCTCCTCGTATTTTTCTCACCTTTTCAGACTCCACGTATTTTTCACACCTTTTCAGGCTCCTCGTATTTTTCAGGCCTTTTCAGGCTCCTCGTATTTTTCAGGCATTTTCAGGTTCTTCGTATTTTTCAGGCCTTTTCAGGCTCCTCATATTTTTCAGGCCTTTTCAGACTCCTCGTATTTTTCACACCTTTTCAGGCCCCTCATATTTTTCAGGCCTTTTCTGGCTCCCGTGTTTTTCAGGCCTTTCAGGCTCCTCGTATTTTTCAGGCCTTTTCAGGCTCCTCGTATTTTTCACACCTTTTCAGGCCCCTCGTATTTTTCACACCTTTTCAGGCTCCGCGTATTTTTCACACCTTTTTAGGCTCCTCATATTTTTCAGGCCGTTTCAGGCTCCTCGTATTTTTCAGGCCTTTCCAGGCTCCTCATATTTTTCACACCTTTTCAGGATCCTCGTATTTTTCAGGCCTTTTCAGGCTCCTCGTATTTTTCACACCTTTTCAGGCTGCTCGTATTTTTCACACCTTTTCAGGCTCCACGTATTTTTCACACCTTTTCAGGCCCCTCGTATTTTTCACACCTTTTCAGGCTCCTCGTATTTTTCAGGCCTTTTCAGGCCTTTTCAGGCTCCTCGTATTTTTCACACCTTTTCAGGATTCTCGTATTTTTCAGGCCTTTTCAGGCTCCTCGTATTTTTCACACCTTTTCAGGCTGCTCGTATTTTTCAGGCCTTTTCATGCTCCTCGTATTTTTCACACCTTTTCAGGCTCCTCCTATTTTTCACACCTTTTCAGACTCCTTCTATTTTCCACACCTTTTCAGGCTCCTCGTATTTTTCACACCTTCTCAGGCTCCTCGTATTTTTCATACCTTTTCAGGCTCCTCGAATTTTTCACTCATTTTCAGCCTCCTCGTATTTTTCACACCTTTTCATGCTCCTCATATATTTCACTCCTTTTCATGCTCCTCCTTTTTTTCACACCTTTTCATGCTCCTTGTATATTTCACTCCTTTTCATTCTCCTCCTTTTTTTTCACACCTTTTCATGCTCCGTGTATTTTTCACACCTTTTCACGCTCCTCGTATTTTTCACACTTTTTCATGTCCCTCGTATTTTTCAGACCTTTTCATGCTCCTCGTATATTGCACAACTTTTCATGCTCCTCGTACTTTTCACACCTTTTCATGCTCCTCGTATTTTCACACCTTTCATGCTCCTCATTTTTTTCAGAACTTTTCATGCTCCTCGTATTTTTCAGTCCTTTTCATGCTCCTTGTATTTTTCAAACCTTTTCATGATCTCCGTATTTTTCATACCTTTTCATGTTCCTCATATTTTTCAGACCTTTTCATGCTCCTCGTTTTGTTCTGTCCTTTTCATGCTCCTCGTATTTTTCTCACCTTTTCATGATCTTCGTATTTTTCACACCTTTTCATGTACTTCGTATTTTTCACACCTTTTCTCGCTTCACGTATTTTTCACACATTTTTATGCTCCTCATATTTTTCACACCTTTTCATGCTCCTGTTATATTTCACACCTTTAGGTGCTCTTCGTATTTTTCAGACCTTTGCATGCTCCTCCTATGTTTCACACCTTTTCGTGCTCTTCATATTTTTCAGTCCTTTTCATGCTCTTCATATTTTTCCCACCTTTTCCTGCTTTTCATATTTTTCAGACCATTTCATGAGCCTCGTATTTTTCAGACCTCTTCATGCTACTCGTATTTTTCACACCTTTTTGTACTACTCCTATTTTTCACACCTTCTCGTGCTCTTCATATATTTTGAGACCTTTTCATGCTCTTCATATTTTTCACACCTTTCTGTGCTCCTCATATTTTTCAGACCTTTTCATGCTCCTCATATTTTTCAGACCTTTTCATGCTCCTTGTATTTTTCGGACCTTTTTATGCTCGTCCTATTTTTCAGGCCTTTTCCTGCTCCTGTTATTTTTCAGATCTTTTCATGTTCCTCGAATTTTCTAACATTTTCATGCTCCTCGTATTTTTCAGACTTTTTCATGCTCCTCCTATTTTTCACACCTTTTCATGCTCCTCGTATATTTCACACCTTTTCGTGCTCCTCGTTTTTGTCACACTTTTTCATGGTGCTCCTATTTTTCACACCTCTTCGTGCTCTTCGTAATTTCAGACTTTTTCATGCTCCTCGTATTTTTCAGAGCTTTTCATGCTCTTTGTATTTTTTATACCTTTTCATGCTCCTCGTATTTTTCACACCTTTACATGCTCCTCGATTTTTCACACCTTTTCATCCTCTTCGTATTTTCACACCTTTTCATGCTCCTCGATTTTTCACACCTTTTCATGATCCTCATATTTTTCACATCCTTTCATGCTCCTCCTAATTTTCACACCTTTTCATGCTCCTCATATTTTTGAGACATTTTCATGCTCCTCCTATTTTTCACAACTTTTTGTTGTCTTTGTATTTTTCAGACTTTTTCATTCTCCTGATATTTTTCAGACCTTTTCATGCTCCTAGTATTTTTCAGACCTTTTCATGCTCTTCATATTTTTCACATCTTTTCCTGGTCTTCATATTTTTAAGTCCTTTTCATGCTCATCATATTTTTTACACATTTTCAGGCTCTTCTTTTTTTTGAATCTTTTCATGCTCCTCGTATTTTTGCGACCTTTTTATGCTCCTCTTATTTTACACACCTTTTCATGCTCCTTGTATTTTTCACACCTTTTCGTGCTCCTCGTATTTTTCAGCCCTTTTCATGCTCCTCCTATTTTTCACACCTGTTCGTGCTCTTCATATTTTTCAAACTTTTTCATGCTCTTCATATTTTTCACACCTTTTCAGACCCCTCCTTTATTTCAGGCCTTTTCATGCTCCTCGTATTTTTCACACCTATTCATGCTCCTTGTATTTTTCACACATTTCATGCTCCTCGATTTTTCACACCTTTTCATGCTCCTCATATATTTCACTCCTTTTCATGCTCCTCCTTTTTTTCACACCTTTTCATGCTCCTTGTATATTTCACTCCTTTCATGCTCCTCCTTTTTTTTCACACCTTTTCATGCTCCGTGTATTTTTCACACCTTTTCACGCTCCTCGTATTTTTCACACTTTTTCATGTCCCTCGTATTTTTCAGACCTTTTCATACTCCTCGTATATTGCACAACTTTTCATGCTCCTCGTATTTTTCACACCTTTTCATGCTCCTCGTATTTTCACACCTTTCATGCTCCTCATTTTTTTCAGAACTTTTCATGCTCCTCGTATTTTTAAGTCCTTTTCATGCTCCTTGTATTTTTCAAACCTTTTCATGATCTCCGTATTTTTCATACCTTTTCATGTTCCTCATATTTTTCAGACCTTTTCATGCTCCTCGTTTTGTTCTGTCCTTTTCATGATCCTCGTATTTTTCTCACCTTTTCATGATCTTCGTATTTTTCACACCTTTTCATGTACTTCGTATTTTTCACACCTTTTCTCGCTTCACGTATTTTTCACACATTTTTATGCTCCTCATATTTTTCACACCTTTTCATGCTCCTGTTATATTTCACACCTTTAGGTGCTCTTCGTATTTTTCAGACCTTTGCATGCCCCTCCTATGTTTCACACCTTTTCGTGCTCTTCATATTTTTCAGTCCTTTTCATGCTCTTCATGTTTTTCACACCTTTGCAGGCTCTTCATATTTTTCACACCTTTTCAGGCTCCACGTATTTTTCACACCTTTTCAGGCTCCTCGTATTTTTCACACCTTTTCAGGCTCCTCGTATTTTTCAGGCCTTTTCAGGCTCCTCGGATTTTTCAGGCCTTTTCAGGCTCCTCTTATTTTTAACACCTTTTCAGGCTCCTCGTATTTTTCACACCTTTTCAGGCTCCTCGTGTTTTTCACACATTTTCAGGCTCCTCGGATTATTCACACCTTTTCAGGCTGCTCGTATTTTTCAGGCCTTTTCAGGCTCCTCATATTTATCACACCTCTTCAGGCGCCTCGTATTTTTCAGGCCTTTTCATGCTCCTCATATTTTTCACAACTTCTCAGGCTCCTCGTATTTTTCACACCTTTTCAGGCTCCTCGTATTTTTCACAACTTTTCAGGCTCCTCATATTTATCACACCTCTTCAGGCTCCTCATATTTTTCACGCCTCTTCAGGCTCCTCGTATTTTCACACCTTTTCAGGCTCCTCGTATTTTTCTCACCTTTTCAGGCTCCGCGTATTTTTCACACCTTTTCAGGCTCCTCATATTTTTCAGGCCTTTTCAGGCTCCTCGTATTTTTCAGGCATTTTCAGGCTCCTCGTATTTTTCAGGCCTTTTCAGGCTCCTCATATTTTTCAGGCCTTTTCAGACTCCTCGTATTTTTCACACCTTTTCAGGCCCCTCATATTTTTCAGGCCTTTTCTGGCTCCGCGTATTTTTCACACCTTTTTAGGCTCCTCGTATTTTTCAGGCCATTTCAGGCTCCTCGTATTTTTCAGGCCTTTTCAGGCTCCTCATATTTTTCAGGCCTTTTCAGACTCCTCGTATTTTTCACACCTTTTCAGGCCCCTCATATTTTTCAGGCCTTTTCAGGCTCCTCGTATTTTTCAGGCATTTTCAGGCTCCTCGTATTTTTCAGGCCTTTTCAGGCTCCTCATAGTTTTCAGGCCTTTTCAGGCTCCTCGTATTTTTCAGGCATTTTCAGGCTCATCGTATTTTTCAGGCCTTTTCAGGCTCCTCATATTTTTCAGGCCTTTTCAGGCTCCTCGGATTTTTCACACCTTTTCAGGCCCCTCGTATTTTTCACACCTTTTCAGGCTCCGCGTATTTTTCACACCTTTTTAGGCTCCTCGTATTTTTCAGGCCGTTTCAGGCTCCTCGTATTTTTCAGGCCTTTACAGGCTCCTCGTATTTTTCACACCTTTTCAGGATCCTCGTATTTTTCAGGCCTTTTCAGGCTCCTCGTATTTTTCACACATTTTCAGGCTGCTCGTATTTTTCACACCTTTTCAGGCTCCACGTATTTTTCACACCTTTTCAGGCTCCTCGTATTTCTCACACTTTTTCAGGCTCCTCGTATTTTTCAGGCCTTTTCAGGCTCCTCGTATTTTTCACACCTTTTGAGGATCCTCGTATTTTTCAGGCCTTTTCAGGCTCCTCGTATTTTTCACACCTTTTCAGGCTGCTCGTATTTTTCACACCTTTTCAGGCTCCTCGTATTTTTTACACCTTTTCAGGCTCCTCGTATTTTTCACACCTTTTCAGGCTCCTCGTATTTTTCACACCTTTTCAGGCTCCTCGTATTTTTCACACCTTTTCAAGCTCCTTGAACTTTTCACACCTTTTCAGGCTCCTCGTATTTTTCACACCTTTTCAGGCTCCTCGTATTTTTCAGGCCTTTTGAGGCTCCTCGTATCTTTCACATCTTTTCACGCCACTTATATTTTTCAGGCCTTTTCAGGCTCCTCGTATTTTTCACACCTTTTCAGGCTCCTCATAGTTTTCAGGCCTTTTCAGGCTCCTCGTATTTTTCACACCTTTTCAGGCTTCCCGTATTTTAAAGGCCTTTTCAGGCTCCTCGTATTTTACACACCTTTCCAGGCTCCTCGTATTTTTCACGCATTTTCGGGCTCCTTGTATTTTTCACGCCTTCTCAGGCTCCTCGTATTTTACACACCTTTTCAGGCTCCTCGTATTTTTCACACCTTTTCAGGCTCCTCGTAGTTTTCACGTCTTTTCAGGCTCCTCGTATTTTTCACACCTTTTCAGGCTCCTCGAATTTTTCACACCTTTTCAGGCTCCTTGTATTTTTCACACCTTTTCAGGCTCCTCGTATTTTTCACACCTTTTCAGGCTCCTCGTATTTTTCAGACCTTTTCAGGCTCCTAGTATTTTTCACACCTTTTCAGGCTCCTCGTATTTTTCACACCTTTTCAGGCTCCTCGGATTATTCACACCTTTTCAGGCTCCTCGCATTTTTCACACCTTTTCAGGCTCCTTGGATTATTCACACCTTTTCAGGCTACTCGTATTTTTCAGGAATTTTCAGGCTCCACGTATTTTTCAGGCCTTTTCAGGCTCCTCATATTTATCACACCTCTTCAGGCGCCTCGTATTTTTCAGGCCTTTTCATGCTCCTCATATTTATCACAACTTTTCAGGCTCCTCGTATTTTTGACACCTTTTCAGGCTCCTGGTATTTTTCAGGCCTTTTCAGGCTCCTCGTATTTTTCACGCCTTTTCAGGCTCCTCATATTTTTTAGGCCTTTTCAGGCTCCTCGTATTTTTCAGGCCTTTTCAGGCTCCTCGTGTTTTTCACACCTTTTCAGGCTCCTCGTATTTGTCAGGCCTTGTCAGGCTCCTCGTTTTCTGCAGGCCTTTTCAGGCTCCTCGGATTTTTCACACCTTTTCAGGCTCCTCGTATTTTTCAGGCCTTTTCAGGCTCCTCGGGTTTTTCACACCTTTTCAGGCTCCTCGTCTTTTTCAGGCCTTTTCAGGCTCCTCGTATTTTTCAGGCCTTTTCAGGCTCCTCTTATTCTGCAGGCCTTTTCAGGCTCCTCGTATTTTTCACACCTCTTCAGGCTCCTCATATTTTTCACACCTCTTCAGGCTCCTCGTATTTTTCACGACTTTTCAGGCTCCTCGTATTTTTCACACCTCTTCAGGCTGCTCGTATTTTTCACACATTTTCAGGCTGCTCGTATTTTTCACACCTTTTCAGGCTCCTCGTATTTTTCAGACCTTTTCAGGCTCCTCGTATTTTTCACACCTTTTCAGGCTCCTCGTATTTTTCACACCTTTTCAGGCTCCTCGTATTTTCACACCTTTTCAGGCTCCTCGTATTTTTCTCACCTTTTCAGACTCCACGTATTTTTCACACCTTTTCAGGCTCCTCGTATTTTTCAGGCCTTTTCAGGCTCCTCGTATTTTTCAGGCATTTTCAGGTTCTTCGTATTTTTCAGGCCTTTTCAGGCTCCTCATATTTTTCAGGCCTTTTCAGACTCCTCGTATTTTTCACACCTTTTCAGGCCCCTCATATTTTTCAGGCCTTTTCTGGCTCCCGTGTTTTTCAGGCCTTTCAGGCTCCTCGTATTTTTCACGCCTTTTCAGGCTCCTCGTATTTTTCACACCTTTTCAGGCCCCTCGTATTTTTCACACCTTTTCAGGCTCCGCGTATTTTTCACACCTTTTTAGGCTCCTCGTATTTTTCAGGCCGTTTCAGGCTCCTCGTATTTTTCAGGCCTTTCCAGGCTCCTCGTATTTTTCACACCTTTTCAGGATCCTCGTATTTTTCAGGCCTTTTCAGGCTCCTCGTATTTTTCACACCTTTTCAGGCTGCTCGTATTTTTCACACCTTTTCAGGCTCCACGTATTTTTCACACCTTTTCAGGCCCCTCGTATTTTTCACACCTTTTCAGGCTCCTCGTATTTTTCAGGCCTTTTCAGGCCTTTTCAGGCTCCTCGTATTTTTCAGGCCTTTTCAGGATTCTCGTATTTTTCAGGCCTTTTCAGGCTCCTCGTATTTTTCACACCTTTTCAGGCTGCTCGTATTTTTCACACCTTTTCAGGCTCCTCGTATTTTTTACACCTTTTCAGGCTCCTCGTATTTTTCACACCTTTTCAGGCTCCTCGTATTTTTCACACCTTTTCAGGCTCCTCGTATTTTTCACACCTTTTCAAGCTCCTTGAACTTTTCACACCTTTTCAGGCTCTTCGTATTTTTCACACCTTTTCAGGCTCCTCGTATTTTTCAGGCCTTTTCAGGCTCCTCGTATCTTTCACATCTTTTCACGCCCCTTATATTTTTCAGGCCTTTTCAGGCTCCTCGTATTTTTCACACCTTTTCAGGCTCCTCATAGTTTTCAGGCCTTTTCAGGCTCCTTGTATTTTTCACACCTTTTCAGGCTCCTCGTATTTTTCAGGCCTTTTCAGGCTCCTCGTATTTTTCAGGCCTTTTCAGGCTCCTCGTATTTTTCACAACTTTTCAGGCTCCTCATATTTTTTCAGGCCTTTTCAGGCTCCTCGTATTTTGCAGGCCTTTTCAGGCTCCTCGGATTTTTCACACCTTTTCAGGCTCCTCGTATTTTTCAGGCCTTTTCAGGCTCCTCGGATTATTCACACCTTTTCAGGCTCCTCGCATTTTTCACACCTTTTCAGGCTCCTTGGATTATTCACACCTTTTCAGGCTACTCATATTTTTCAGGAATTTTCAGGCTCCACGTATTTTTCAGGCCTTTTCAGGCTACTCATATTTATCACACCTCTTCAGGCGCCTCGTATTTTTCAGGCCTTTTCATGCTTCTCATATTTCTCACAACTTTTCAGGCTCCTCGTATTTTTCACACATTTTCAGGCTTCTGGTATTTTTCAGGCCTTTTCAGGCTCCTCGTATTTTTCACGCCTTTTCAGGCTCCTCGTATTTTTTAGGCCTTTTCAGGATCCTCGTCTTTTTCAGGCCTTTTCAGGCTCCTCGTATTTTTCAGGCCTTTTCAGGCTCCTCTTATTCTGCAGGCCTTTTCAGGCTCCTCTTATTTTTCACACCTTTTCAGGCTCCTCGTATTTTTCAGGCCTTTTCAGGCTCCTCGTATTTTTCAAGCCTTTCAGGCTCCTCGTATTTTTCACGCCTTTTCAAGCTCCTAGTATTTTTCACACCTTTTCAGGCTCCTCGTATGTTTCAGGCCTTTTCAGGCTCCTCGGATTTTTCAGGCCTTTTCAGGCTCCTTTTATTTTTAACACCTTTTCAGGCTGCTCGTATTTTTCTGGCCTTTTCAGGCTCCTCGTATTTTTCACACCTCTTCAGGCTCCTCATATTTTTCACACCTCTTCAGGCTCCTCGTATTTTTCACGACTTTTCAGGCTCCTCGTATTTTTCACACCTTTTTAGGCTTCTCGTATTTTTCACACCTTTTCAGGCTCCTCATATTTTTCACGCCTTTTCAGGCTCCTCGTATTTTCACACCCTTTCAGGCTCCTCGTATTTTTCTCACCTTTTCAGGCTCCGCGTATTTTTCACACCTTTTCAGGCTCCTCGTATTTTTCAGGCCTTTTCAGGCTCCTCGTATTTTTCAGGCATTTTCAGGCTCCTCGTATTTTTCAGGCCTTTTCAGGCTCCTCATATTTTTCAGGCCTTTTCAGACTCCTCGTATTTTTCACACCTTTTCAGGCCCCTCATATTTTTCAGGCCTTTTCTGGCTCCCGTGTTTTTCAGGCCTTTCAGGCACCTCGTATTTTTCACGCCTTTTCAGGCTCCTCGTATTTTTCACACCTTTTCAAGCCCCTCGTATTTTTCACACCTTTTCAGGCTCCGCGTATTTTTCACACCTTTTTAGGCTCCTCGTATTTTTCAGGCCGTTTCAGGCTCCTCGTATTTTTCAGGCCTTTCCAGGCTCCTCGTATTTTTCACACCTTTTCAGGATCGTCGTATTTTTCAGGCCTTTTCAGCTCCTCGTATTTTTCACACCTTTTCAGGCTGCTCGTATTTTTCACACCTTTTCAGGCTCCACGTATTTTTCACACCTTTTCAGGCTCCTCGTATTTTTCATACCTTTTCAGGCTCCTCGTCTTTTTCAGGCCTTTTCAGGCTCCTCGTATTTTTCACACCTTTTCAGGCTCCTCGTATTTTTCAGGCCTTTTCAGGCTCCTCGTATTCTGCAGGTCTTTTCAGGCTCCTCGGATTTTTCACACCTTTTCAGGCTCCTCGTATTTTTCAGGCCTTTTCAGGCTCCTCGGGTTTTCACACCTTTTCAGGCTCCTCGTATTTTTCAGGCCTTTTCAGGCTCCTTGTATTTTTCAGGCCTTTTCAGGCTCCTCTTATTCTGCAGGCCTTTTCAGGCTCCTCGTATTTTTCACACCTTTTCAGGCTCCTCGTATTTTTCAGGCCTTTTCAGGCTCCTCGTATTTTTCACACCTTTTCAGGCTCCTCGTATTTTTCACGCCTTTCAGGCTCCTCGTATTTTTCACGCCTTTTCAAGCTCCTAGTATTTTTCACACCTTTTCAGGCTCCTCGTATTTTTCAGGCCTTTTCAGGCTCCTCGGATTTTTCAGGTCTTTTCAGGCTCCTTTTATTTTTAACACCTTTTCAGGCTCCTCGTATTTTTCAGGCCTTTTCAGGCTCCTCGTATTTTTCACAACTTTTCAGGCTCCTCGTTTTTTTCAGGCCTTTTCAGGCTCCTCGTATCTTTCACATCTTTTCACGCCCCTTATATTTTTCAGGCCTTTTCAGGCTCCTCGTATTTTTCACACCTTTTCAGGCTCCTCATAGTTTTCAGGCCTTTTCAGGCTCCTCGTATTTTTCACACATTTTCAGGCTTCCCGTATTTTAAAGGCCTTTTCAGGCTCCTCGTATTTTACACACCTTTCCAGGCTCCTCGTATTTTTCAGGCCTTTTCAGGCTCCTCGTATTTTTCAGGCATTTTCAGGTTCTTCGTATTTTTCAGGCCTTTTCAGGCTCCTCATATTTTTCAGGCCTTTTCAGACTCCTCGTATTTTTCACACCTTTTCAGGCCCCTCATATTTTTCAGGCCTTTTCTGGCTCCCGTGTTTTTCAGGCCTTTCAGGCTCCTCGTATTTTTCACGCCTTTTCAGGCTCCTCGTATTTTTCACACCTTTTCAGGCCCCTCGTATTTTTCACACCTTTTCAGGCTCCGCGTATTTTTCACACCTTTTTAGGCTCCTCGTATTTTTCAGGCCGTTTCAGGCTCCTTGTATTTTTCGGGCCTTTCCAGGCTCCTCGTATTTTTCACACCTTTTCAGGATCCTCGTATTTTTCACACCTTTTCAGGCTGCTCGTATTTTTCACACCTTTTCAGGCTCCTCGTATTTTTTACACCTTTTCAGGCTGCTCGTATTGTTCACACCTTTTCAGGCTCCTCGTATTTTTTACACCTTTTCAGGCTCCTCGTATTTTTCACACCTTTTCAGGCTCCTCGTATTTTTCACACCTTTTCAGGCTCCTCGTATTTTTCACACCTTTTCAAGCTCCTTGAACTTTTCACACCTTTTCAGGCTCCTCGTATTTTTCACACCTTTTCAGGCTCCTCGTATTTTTCAGGCCTTTTCAGGCTCCTCGTATCTTTCACATCTTTTCACGCCCCTTATATTTTTCAGGCCTTTTCAGGCTCCTCGTATTTTTCACACCTTTTCAGGCTCCTCATAGTTTTCAGGGCTTTTCAGGCTCCTCGTATTTTTCACACCTTTTCAGGCTTCCCGTATTTTAAAGGCCTTTTCAGGCTCCTCGTATTTTACACACCTTTCCAGGCTCCTCGTATTTTTCACGCATTTTCGGGCTCCTTGCATTTTTCACGCCTTCTCAGGCTCCTCGTATTTTACACACCTTTTCAGGCTCCTCGTATTTTTCACACCTTTTCAGGCTCCTCGTAGTTTTCACGTCTTTTCAGGCTCCTCGTATTTTTCACACCTTTTCAGGCTCCTCGAATTTTTCACACCTTTCCAGGCTCCTCGTATTTTTCACACCTTTTCAGGCTCCTCGTATTTTTCAGGCCTTTTCAGGCTCCTCGTATTTTTCAGGCCTTTTCAGGCTCCTCGTATTTTTCACAACTTTTCAGGCTCCTCATATTTTTTCAGGCCTTTTCAGGCTCCTCGTATTTTTCACGCCTTTTCAGGCTCCTCGTATTTTTCACACCTTTTCAGGCTCCTCGTATTTTTCAGGCCTTTTCAGGCTCCTCGGATTATTCACACCTTTTCAGGCTCCTCGCATTTTTCACACCTTTTCAGGCTCCTTGGATTATTCACACCTTTTCAGGCTACTCGTATTTTTCAGGAATTTTCAGGCTCCACGTATTTTTCAGGCCTTTTCAGGCTACTCATATTTATCACACCTCTTCAGGCGCCTCGTATTTTTCAGGCCTTTTCATGCTTCTCATATTTTTCACAACTTTTCAGGCTCCTCGTATTTTTCACACCTTTTCAGGCTCCTGGTATTTTTCAGGCCTTTTCAGGCTCCTCATATTTTTCACGCCTTTTCAGGCTCCTCGTATTTTTTAGGCCTTTTCAGGATCCTCGTCTTTTTCAGGCCTTTTCAGGCTCCTCGTATTTTTCAGGCCTTTTCAGGCTCCTCTTATTCTGCAGGCCTTTTCAGGCTCCTCTTATTTTTCACACCTTTTCAGGCTCCTCGTATTTTTCAGGCCTTTTCAGGCTCCTCGTATTTTTCACACCTTTTCAGGCTCCTCGTATTTTTCAAGCCTTTCAGGCTCCTCGTATTTTTCACGCCTTTTCAAGCTCCTAGTATTTTTCACACCTTTTCAGGCTCCTCGTATGTTTCAGGCCTTTTCAGGCTCCTCGGACTTTTCAGGCCTTTTCAGGCTCCTCTTATTTTTAACACCTTTTCAGGCTGCTCGTATTTTTCTGGCCTTTTCAGGCTCCTCGTATTTTTCACACCTCTTCAGGCTCCTCATATTTTTCACACCTCTTCAGGCTCCTCGTATTTTTCACGACTTTTCAGGCTCCTCGTATTTTTCACACCTTTTTAGGCTTCTCGTATTTTTCACACCTTTTCAGGCTCCTCATATTTTTCACGCCTTTTCAGGCTCCTCGTATTTTCACACCCTTTCAGGCTCCTCGTATTTTTCTCACCTTTTCAGGCTCCGCGTATTTTTCACACCTTTTCAGGCTCCTCGTATTTTTCAGGCCTTTTCAGGCTCCTCGTATTTTTCAGGCATTTTCAGGCTCCTCGTATTTTTCAGGCCTTTTCAGGCTCCTCATATTTTTCAGGCCTTTTCAGACTCCTCGTATTTTTCACACCTTTTCAGGCCCCTCATATTTTTCAGGCCTTTTCTGGCTCCCGTGTTTTTCAGGCCTTTCAGGCTCCTCGTATTTTTCACGCCTTTTCAGGCTCCTCGTATTTTTCACACCTTTTCAGGCCCCTCGTATTTCTCACACCTTTTCAGGCTCCGCGTATTTTTCACGCCTTTTTAGGCTCCTCGTATTTTTCAGGCCGTTTCAGGCTCCTCGTATTTTTCAGGCCTTTCCAGGCTCCTCGTATTTTTCACACCTTTTCAGGATCGTCGTATTTTTCAGGCCTTTTCAGGCTCCTCGTATTTTTCACACCTTTTCAGGCTGCTCGTATTTTTCACACCTTTTCAGGCTCCACGTATTTTTCACACCTTTTCAGGCTCCTCGTATATTTCACACCTTTTCAGGCTCCTCGTCTTTTTCAGGCCTTTTCAGGCTCCTCGTATTTTTCACACCTTTTCAGGCTCCTCGTATTTTTCAGGCCTTTTCAGGCTCCTCGTATTTTTCAGGCCTTTTCAGGCTCCTCTTATTCTGCAGGCCTTTTCAGGCTCCTCGTATTTTTCACACCTTTTCAGGCTCCTCGTATTTTTCAGGCCTTTTCAGGCTCCTCGTATTTTTCACACCTTTTCAGGCTCCTCGTATTTTTCACGCCTTTTCAGGCTCCTCGTATTTTTCACACCTTTTCAGGCTCCTCGTATTTTTCAGGCCTTTTCAGGCTCCTCGTATTCTGCAGGTCTTTTCAGGCTCCTCGGATTTTTCACACCTTTTCAGGCTCCTCGTATTTTTCAGGCCTTTTCAGGCTCCTCGGGTTTTCACACCTTTTCAGGCTCCTCGTATTTTTCAGGCCTTTTCAGGCTCCTTGTATTTTTCAGGCCTTTTCAGGCTCCTCTTATTCTGCAGGCCTTTTCAGGCTCCTCGTATTTTTCACACATTTTCAGGCTCCTCGTATTTTTCAGGCCTTTTCAGGCTCCTCGTATTTTTCACACCTTTTCAGGCTCCTCGTATTTTTCACGCCTTTCAGGCTCCTCGTATTTTTCACGCCTTTTCAAGCTCCTAGTATTTTTCACACCTTTTCAGGCTCCTCGTATTTTTCAGGCCTTTTCAGGCTCCTCGGATTTTTCAGGTCTTTTCAGGCTCCTTTTATTTTTAACACCTTTTCAGGCTCCTCGTATTTTTCAGGCCTTTTCAGGCTCCTCGTATTTTTCACAACTTTTCAGGCTCCTCGTTTTTTTCAGGCCTTTTCAGGCTCCTCATATCTTTCACATCTTTTCACGCCCCTTATATTTTTCAGGCCTTTTCAGGCTCCTCGTATTTTTCACACCTTTTCAGGCTCCTCATAGTTTTCAGGACTTTTCAGGCTCCTCGTATTTTTCACACCTTTTCAGGCTTCCCGTATTTTAAAGGCCTTTTCAGGCTCCTCGTATTTTACACACCTTTCCAGGCTCCTCGTATTTTTCACGCATTTTCGGGCTCCTTGTATTTTTCACGCCTTCTCAGGCTCCTCGTATTTTACACACCTTTTCAGGCTCCTCGTATTTTTCACACCTTTTCAGGCTCCTCGTAGTTTTCACGTCTTTTCATGCTCCTCGTATTTTTCACACCTTTTCAGGCTTCTCGAATTTTTCACACCTTTTCAGGCTCCTCGTATTTTTCACACCTTTTCAGGCTCCTCGTATTTTTCACACCTGTTCAGGCTCCTCGTATTTTTCACACCTATTCAGGCTCCTCGTATTTTTCACGCCTTTTCAGGCTCCCCATATTTTTCACACCTTTTCAGGCTCCTCGGATTTTTCACACCTTTTCAGCCTCCTGGTATTTTTCAGGCCTTTTCAGGCTCCTCGTATTTTTCACGCCTTTTCAGGCTCCTCGTATTTTTCAGGCCTTTTCAGGCTCCTCGTATTTTTCAGGCCTTGTCAGGCTCCTCGTATTTTTCGCACCTTTTCAGGATCCTCGTATTTTTCAGGCCTTTTCAGGCTCCTCGTATTCTGCAGGCCTTTTCAGGCTCCTCGGATTTTTCACACCTTTTCAGGCTCCTTGTATTTTACAGGCCTTTTCAGGCTCCTTGTATTTTACACACCTTTTCAGGCTCCTCGTATTTTTCAGGCCTTTTCAGGCTCCTCGTATTTTTCACACCTTTTCAGGCTCCTCTTATTCTGCAGGCCTTTTCTGGCTCCGCGTATTTTTCACACCTTTTCAGTCTCCTCGTATTTTTCAGTCCTTTTCAGGCTCCTCGTATTTTTCACACCTTTTCAAGCTCCTCGTGTTTTTCACACCTTTTTAGGCTCCTCGTACTTTTCACACCTTTTCATGCTCCTCGTATTTCTCACACCTTTTCAGGCTCCTCGTATTTTTCAGGCCTTTTAATGCTCCTCATATTTTTCACAACTTTTCAGGCTCCTCGTATTTTTCAGGCCTTTTTAGTCTCCTGGTATTCTTCACACCTTTTCAGGCTCCTCGGATTTTTCAGGCCTTTTCAGGCTCCTCGGATTTTTCAGGTCTTTTCAGGCTCCTCGTATTTTTCACGCCTTTTCAGGCTCCTCATATTTTTCATGACTTTTCATGCTCCTCGTATTTTTCACACCTTTTCGGGCTCCTCATATTTTTCATGCCTTTTCATGCTCCTCGTATTTTTCACAACTTTTCGGGCTCCTCGTATTTTTCTGGCCTTTTCAGGCTCCTCGGAATTTTCACGTCTTTCAGGCTCCTCTTATTTTTAACACCTTTTCAGGCTCCTCGTATTTCTCAGACCTTTTCAGGCTCCTCGTATTTTTCAGGCCTTTTCATGCTCCTCGTATTTTTCACACCTTTTCAGGCTCCTGGTATTTTTCAGGCCTTTTCAGGCTCCTCGTATTTTTCACGCCTTTCCAGGCTCCTCGTATTTTTTAGGCCTTTTCAGGCTCCTCGTATTTTTCAGTCCTTTTCAGGCTCCTCGTATTTTTCACACCTTTTCAGGCTCCTCGTATTTTTCAGACCTTTTCAGCCTCCTCGTATTCTGCAGGCCTTTTCAGGCTCCTCGGATTTTTCACACCTTTTCAGGCTCCTCGTATTTTTCAGGCCTTTTCTGGCTCCTCGGGTTTTTCACACCTTTTCAGGCTCCTCGTATTTTTCAGGACTTTTCAGGCTCCTCACATTTTTCAGGCCTTTTCAGGCTCCTCTTATTCTGCAGGCCTTTTCAGGCTCCTCGTATTTTTCACACCTTTTCAGGCTCCTTGTATTTTTCACGCCTTTCAGGCTCCTCGTATTTTTCACGCCTTTTCAAGCTCCTAGTATTTTTCACACCTTTTCAGGCTCCTCGTATTTTTCAGGCCTTTTCAGGCTCCTCGTATATTTCACACCTTTTCAGGCTCCTCGTATTTTTCAGGCCTTTTCAGGCTCCTCGTATTCTGCAGGCCTTTTCAGGCTCCTCGTATTTTTCTCACCTTTTCAGGCTCCGCGTATTTTTCACACCTTTTCAGGCTCCTCGTATTTTTCAGGCCTTTTCAGGCTCCTCGTATTTTTCAGGCATTTTCAGGCTCCTCGTATTTTTCAGGCCTTTTCAGGCTCCTCATATTTTTCAGGCCATTTCAGACTCCTCGTATTTTTCACACCTTTTCAGGATCCTCGTATTTTTCAGGCCTTTCCAGGCTCCTCATATTTTTCACACCTTTTCAGGATCCTCGTATTTTTCAGGCCTTTTCAGGCTCCTCGTATTTTTCACACCTTTTCAGGCTGCTCGTATTTTTCACACCTTTTCAGACTCCACGTATTTTTCACACCTTTTCAGGCTCCTCGTATTTTTCACACCTTTTCAGGCTCCTCGTATTTTTCAGGCCTTTTCAGGCTCCTCGTATTTTTCACACCTTTTCAGGATCCTCGTATTTTTCAGGCCTTTTCAGGCTCCTCGTATTTTTCACACCTTTTCAGGCTGCTCGTATTTTTCACATCTTTTCAGGCTCCTCGTATTTTTTACACCTTTTCAGGCTCCTCGTATTTTTCACACCGTTTCAGGCTCCTCGTATTTTTCACACCTTTTCAGGCTCCTCGTATTTTTCACACCTTTTCAAGCTCCTTGAACTTTTCACACCTTTTCAGGCTCCTCGTATTTTTCACAACTTTTCAGGCTCCTCATTTTTTTCAGGCCTTTTCAGGCTCCTCATATCTTTCACATCTTTTCACGCCCCTTATATTTTTCAGGCCTTTTCAGGCTCCTCGTATTTTTCACACCTTTTCAGGCTCCTCATAGTTTTCAGGCCTTTTCAGGCTCCTCGTATTTTTCACACCTTTTCAGGCTTCCCGTATTTTAAAGGCCTTTTCAGGCTCCTCGTATTTTACACACCTTTCCAGGCTCCTCGTATTTTTCACGCATTTTCGGGCTCCTTGTATTTTTCACGCCTTCTCAGGCTCCTCGTATTTTACACACCTTTTCAGGCTCCTCGTATTTTTCACACCTTTTCAGGCTCCTCGTAGTTTTCACGTCTTTTCAGGCTCCTCGTATTTTTCACACCTTTTCAGGCTTCTCGAATTTTTCACACCTTTTCAGGCTCTTCGTATTTTTCACACCTTTTCAGGCTCCTCGTATTTTTCACACGTGATCAGGCTCCTCGTATTTTTCACACCTATTCAGGCTCCTCACATTTTTCACGCCTTTTCAGGCTCCTCATATTTTTCACACCTTTTCAGGCTCCTCGGATTTTTCACACCTTTTCAGGCTCCTGGTATTTTTCAGGCCTTTTCAGGCTCCTCGTATTTTTCACGCCTTTTCAGGCTCCTCGTATTTTTCAGGCCTTTTCAGGCTCCTCGTATTTTTCAGGCCTTTTCAGGCTCCTCGTATTTTTCACACCTTTTCAGGATCCTCGTATTTTTCAGGCCTTTTCAGGCTCCTCGTATTCTGCAGGCCTTTTCAGGCTCCTCGGATTTTTCACACCTTTTCAGGCTCCTTGTATTTTACAGGCCTTTTCAGGCTCCTTGTATTTTACACACCTTTTCAGGCTCCTCGTATTTTTCAGGCCTTTTCAGGCTCCTCGTATTTTTCACACCTTTTCAGGCTCCTCTTATTCTGCAGGCCTTTTCTGTCTCCGCGTATTTTTCACACCTTTTCAGTCTCCTCGTATTTTTCAGGCCTTTTCAAGCTCCTCGTTATTTTCACACCTTTTCAGGCTCCTCGTGTTTTTCACACCTTTTTAGGCTCCTCGTACTTTTCACACCTTTTCATGCTCCTCGTATTTCTCACACCTTTTCAGGCTCCTCGTATTTTTCAGGCCTTTTAATGCTCCTCATATTTTTCACAACTTTTCAGCCTCCTCGTATTTTTCAGGCCTTTTTAGTCTCCTGGTATTCTTCACACCTTTTCAGGCTCCTCGGATTTTTCAGGCCTTTTCAGGCTCCTCGGATTTTTCAGGTCTTTTCAGGCTCCTCGTATTTTTCACGCCTTTTCAGGCTCCTCATATTTTTCATGACTTTTCATGCTCCTCGTATTTTTCACACCTTTTCGGGCTCCTCATATTTTTCATGCCTTTTCATGCTCCTCGTATTTTTCACAACTTTTCGGGCTCCTCGTATTTTTCTGGCCTTTTCAGGCTCCTCGGAATTTTCAGGTCTTTCAGGCTCCTCTTATTTTTAACACCTTTTCAGGCTCCTCGTATTTCTCAGACCTTTTCAGGCTCCTCGTATTTTTCAGGCCTTTTCAGGCTCCTCGTATTCTGCAGGCCTTTTCAGGCTCCTCGTATTTTTCTCACCTTTTCAGGCTCCGCGTATTTTTCAAACCTTTTCAGGCTCCTCGTATTTTTCAGGCCTTTTCAGGCTCCTCGTATTTTTCAGGCATTTTCAGGCTCCTCGTATTTTTCAGGCCTTTTCAGGCTCCTCATATTTTTCAGGCCATTTCAGACTCCTCGTATTTTTCACACCTTTTCAGGATCCTCGTATTTTTCAGGCCTTTCCAGGCTCCTCGTATTTTTCACACCTTTTCAGGATCCTCGTATTTTTCAGGCCTTTTCAGGCTCCTCGTATTTTTCACACCTTTTCAGGCTGCTCGTATTTTTCACACCTTTTCAGACTCCACGTATTTTTCACACCTTTTCAGGCTCCTCGTATTTTTCACACCTTTTCAGGCTCCTCGTATTTTTCAGGCCTTTTCAGGCTCCTCGTATTTTTCACACCTTTTCAGGATCCTCGTATTTTTCAGGCCTTTTCAGGCTCCTCGTATTTTTCACACCTTTTCAGGTTGCTCGTATTTTTCACACCTTTTCAGGCTCCTCGTATTTTTTACACCTTTTCAGGCTCCTCGTATTTTTCACACCGTTTCAGGCTCCTCATATTTTTCACACCTTTTCAGGCTCCTCGTATTTTTCACACCTTTTCAAGCTCCTTGAACTTTTCACACCTTTTCAGGCTCCTCGTATTTTTCACAACTTTTCAGGCTCCTCATTTTTTTCAGGCCTTTTCAGGCTCCTCATATCTTTCACATCGTTTCACGCCCCTTATATTTTTCAGGCCTTTTCAGGCTCCTCGTATTTTTCACACCTTTTCAGGCTCCTCATAGTTTTCAGGCCTTTTCAGGCTCCTCGTATTTTTCACACCTTTTCAGGCTTCCCGTATTTTAAAGGCCTTTTCAGGCTCCTCGTATTTTTCACACCTTTTCAGGCTCCTCGTATTTTTCACGCATTTTCGGGCTCCTTGTATTTTTCACGCCTTCTCAGGCTCCTCGTATTTTACACACCTTTTCAGGCTCCTCGTATTTTTCACACCTTTTCAGGCTCCTCGTAGTTTTCACGTCTTTTCAGGCTCCTCGTATTTTTCACACCTTTTCAGGCTTCTCGAATTTTTCACACCTTTTCAGGCTCCTCGTATTTTTCACACCTTTTCAGGCTCCTCGTATTTTTCACACCTATTCAGGCTCCTCGCATTTTTCACGCCTTTTCAGGCTCCTCATATTTTTCACACCTTTTCAGGCTCCTCGGATTTTTCACACCTTTTCAGGCTCCTGGTATTTTTCAGGCCTTTTCAGGCTCCTCGTATTTTTCACGCCTTTTCAGGCTCCTCGTATTTTTCACACCTTTTCAGGCTCCTCGTATTTTTCACACCTATTCAGGCTCCTCGCATTTTTCACGCCTTTTCAGGCTCCTCATATTTTTCACACCTTTTCAGGCTCCTCGTATTCTGCAGGCCTTTTCAGGCTTCACGGATTTTTCACACCTTTTCAGGCTCCTTGTATTTTACAGGCCTTTTCAGGCTCCTTGTATTTTACACACCTTTTCAGGCTCCTCGTATTTTTCAGGCCTTTTCAGGCTCCTCGTATTTTTCACACCTTTTCAGGCTCCTCTTATTCTGCAGGCCTTTTCTGGCTCCGCGTATTTTTCACACCTTTTCAGTCTCCTCGTATTTTTCAGGCCTTTTCAGGCTCCTCATATTTTTCAGGCCTTTTCAGACTCCTCGTATTTTTCACACCTTTTCAGGCCCCTCATATTTTTCAGGCCTTTTCTGGCTCCCGTGTTTTTCAGGCCTTTCAGGCACCTCGTATTTTTCACGCCTTTTCAGGCTCCTCGTATTTTTCACACCTTTTCAAGCCCCTCGTATTTTTCACACCTTTTCAGGCTCCGCGTATTTTTCACACCTTTTTAGGCTCCTCGTATTTTTCAGGCCGTTTCAGGCTCCTCGTATTTTTCAGGCCTTTTCAGGCTCCTCGTATTTTTCACACCTTTTCAGGATCGTCGTATTTTTCAGGCCTTTTCAGCTCCTCGTATTTTTCACACCTTTTCAGGCTGCTCGTATTTTTCACACCTTTTCAGGCTCCACGTATTTTTCACACCTTTTCAGGCTCCTCGTATTTTTCATACCTTTTCAGGCTCCTCGTCTTTTTCAGGCCTTTTCAGGCTCCTCGTATTTTTCACACCTTTTCAGGCTCCTCGTATTTTTCAGGCCTTTTCAGGCTCCTCGTATTCTGCAGGTCTTTTCAGGCTCCTCGGATTTTTCACACCTTTTCAGGCTCCTCGTATTTTTCAGGCCTTTTCAGGCTCCTCGGGTTTTCACACCTTTTCAGGCTCCTCGTATTTTTCAGGCCTTTTCAGGCTCCTTGTATTTTTCAGGCCTTTTCAGGCTCCTCTTATTCTGCAGGCCTTTTCAGGCTCCTCGTATTTTTCACACCTTTTCAGGCTCCTCGTATTTTTCAGGCCTTTTCAGGCTCCTCGTATTTTTCACACCTTTTCAGGCTCCTCGTATTTTTCACGCCTTTCAGGCTCCTCGTATTTTTCACGCCTTTTCAAGCTCCTAGTATTTTTCACACCTTTTCAGGCTCCTCGTATTTTTCAGGCCTTTTCAGGCTCCTCGGATTTTTCAGGTCTTTTCAGGCTCCTTTTATTTTTAACACCTTTTCAGGCTCCTCGTATTTTTCAGGCCTTTTCAGGCTCCTCGTATTTTTCACGCCTTTTCAGGCTCCTCGTTTTTTTCAGGCCTTTTCAGGCTCCTCATATCTTTCACATCTTTTCACGCCCCTTATATTTTTCAGGCCTTTTCAGGCTCCTCGTATTTTTCACACCTTTTCAGGCTCCTCATAGTTTTCAGGCCTTTTCAGGCTCCTCGTATTTTTCACACCTTTTCAGGCTTCCCGTATTTTAAAGGCCTTTTCAGGCTCCTCGTATTTTACACACCTTTTCAGGCTCCTCGTATTTTTCACACCTTTTCAGGCTCCTCGTATTTTTCAGGCATTTTCAGGTTCTTCGTATTTTTCAGGCCTTTTCAGGCTCCTCATATTTTTCAGGCCTTTTCAGACTCCTCGTATTTTTCACACCTTTTCAGGCCCCTCATATTTTTCAGGCCTTTTCTGGCTCCCGTGTTTTTCAGGCCTTTCAGGCTCCTCGTATTTTTCACGCCTTTTCAGGCTCCTCGTATTTTTCACACCTTTTCAGGCCCCTCGTATTTTTCACACCTTTTCAGGCTCCGCGTATTTTTCACACCTTTTTAGGCTCCTCGTATTTTTCAGGCCGTTTCAGGCTCCTTGTATTTTTCGGGCCTTTCCAGGCTCCTCGTATTTTTCACACCTTTTCAGGATCCTCTATTTTTCACACCTTTTCAGGCTGCTCGTATTTTTCACACCTTTTCAGGCTCCTCGTATTTTTTACACCTTTTCAGGCTGCTCGTATTGTTCACACCTTTTCAGGCTCCTCGTATTTTTTACACCTTTTCAGGCTCCTCGTATTTTTCACACCTTTTCAGGCTCCTCGTATTTTTCACACCTTTTCAGGCTCCTCGTATTTTTCACACCTTTTCAAGCTCCTTGAACTTTTCACACCTTTTCAGGCTCCTCGTATTTTTCACACCTTTTCAGGCTCCTCGTATTTTTCAGGCCTTTTCAGGCTCCTCGTATCTTTCACATCTTTTCACGCCCCTTATATTTTTCAGGCCTTTTCAGGCTCCTCGTATTTTTCACACCTTTTCAGGCTCCTCATAGTTTTCAGGGCTTTTCAGGCTCCTCGTATTTTTCACACCTTTTCAGGCTTCCCGTATTTTAAAGGCCTTTTCAGGCTCCTCGTATTTTACACACCTTTCCAGGCTCCTCGTATTTTTCACGCATTTTCGGGCTACTTGCATTTTTCACGCCTTCTCAGGCTCCTCGTATTTTACACACCTTTTCAGGCTCCTCGTATTTTTCACACCTTTTCAGGCTCCTCGTAGTTTTCACGTCTTTTCAGGCTCCTCGTATTTTTCACACCTTTTCTGGCTCCTCGAATTTTTCACACCTTTCCAGGCTCCTCGTATTTTTCACACCTTTTCAGGCTCCTCGTATTTTTCAGGCCTTTTCAGGCTCCTCGTATTTTTCAGGCCTTTTCAGGCTCCTCGTATTTTTCACAACTTTTCAGGCTCCTCATATTTTTTCAGGCCTTTTCAGGCTCCTCGTATTTTGCAGGCCTTTTCAGGCTCCTCGGATTTTTCACACCTTTTCAGGCTCCTCGTATTTTTCAGGCCTTTTCAGGCTCCTCGGATTATTCACACCTTTTCAGGCTCCTCGTATTTTTCACACCTTTTCAGGCTCCTCATAGTTTTCAGGCCTTTTCAGGCTCCTCGTATTTTTCACACCTTTTCAGGCTTCCCGTATTTTAAAGGCCTTTTCAGGCTCCTCGTATTTTACACACCTTTCCAGGCTCCTCGTATTTTTCACGCATTTTCGGGCTCCTTGTATTTTTCACGCCTTCTCAGGCTCCTCGTATTTTACACACCTTTTCAGGCTCCTCGTATTTTTCACACCTTTTCAGGCTCCTCGTAGTTTTCACGTCTTTTCAGGCTCCTCGTATTTTTCACACCTTTTCAGGCTTCTCGAATTTTTCACACCTTTTCAGGCTCCTCGTATTTTTCACACCTGTTCAGGCTCCTCGTATTTTTCACACCTATTCAGGCTCCTCGCATTTTTCACGCCTTTTCAGGCTCCTCATATTTTTCACACCTTTTCAGGCTCCTCGGA
The DNA here is from genome assembly GCF_910594005.1 of Cervus elaphus. Lineage (NCBI taxonomy): Eukaryota > Metazoa > Chordata > Mammalia > Artiodactyla > Cervidae > Cervus > Cervus elaphus. The sequence continues at coordinate 114,158,192 of NC_057833.1, forward strand.
TTTTTCACACCTTTTCAGGCTCCTGGTATTTTTCAGGCCTTTTCAGGCTCCTCGTATTTTTCACGCCTTTTCAGGCTCCTCGTATTTTTCAGGCCTTTTCAGGCTCCTCGTATTTTTCAGGCCTTTTCAGGCTCCTCGTATTTTTCACACCTTTTCAGGATCCTCGTATTTTTCAGGCCTTTTCAGGCTCCTCGTATTCTGCAGGCCTTTTCAGGCTTCACGGATTTTTCACACCTTTTCAGGCTCCTTGTATTTTACAGGCCTTTTCAGGCTCCTTGTATTTTACACACCTTTTCAGGCTCCTCGTATTTTTCAGGCCTTTTCAGGCTCCTCGTATTTTTCACACCTTTTCAGGCTCCTCTTATTCTGCAGGCCTTTTCTGGCTCCACGTATTTTTCACACCTTTTCAGTCTCCTCGTATTTTTCAGGCCTTTTCAGGCTCCTCATATTTTTCAGGCCTTTTCAGACTCCTCGTATTTTTCACACCTTTTCAGGCCCCTCATATTTTTCAGGCCTTTTCTGGCTCCCGTGTTTTTCAGGCCTTTCAGGCACCTCGTATTTTTCACGCCTTTTCAGGCTCCTCGTATTTTTCACACCTTTTCAAGCCCCTCGTATTTTTCACACCTTTTCAGGCTCCTCGTACTTTTCACGTCTTTTCAGGCTCCTCGTATTTTTCACACCTTTTCAGGCTTCTCGAATTTTTCACACCTTTTCAGGCTCCTCGTATTTTTCACACCTTTTCAGGCTCCTCGTATTTTTCACACCTTTTCAGGCTCCTCTTATTCTGCAGGCCTTTTCTGGCTCCGCGTATTTTTCACACCTTTTCAGTCTCCTCGTATTTTTCAGGCCTTTTCAAGCTCCTCGTTATTTTCACACCTTTTCAGGCTCCTCGTGTTTTTCACACCTTTTTAGGCTCCTCGTACTTTTCACACCTTTTCATGCTCCTCGTATTTCTCACACCTTTTCAGGCTCCTCGTATTTTTCAGGCCTTTTAATGCTCCTCATATTTTTCACAACTTTTCAGCCTCCTCGTATTTTTCAGGCCTTTTTAGTCTCCTGGTATTCTTCACACCTTTTCAGGCTCCTCGGATTTTTCAGGCCTTTTCAGGCTCCTCGGATTTTTCAGGTCTTTTCAGGCTCCTCGTATTTTTCACGCCTTTTCAGGCTCCTCATATTTTTCATGCCTTTTCATGCTCCTCGTATTTTTCACAACTTTTCGGGCTCCTCGTATTTTTCTGGCCTTTTCAGGCTCCTCGGAATTTTCAGGTCTTTCAGGCTCCTCTTATTTTTAACACCTTTTCAGGCTCCTCGTATTTCTCAGACCTTTTCAGGCTCCTCGTATTTTTCAGGCCTTTTCAGGCTCCTCGTATTCTGCAGGCCTTTTCAGGCTCCTCGTATTTTTCTCACCTTTTCAGGCTCCGCGTATTTTTCACACCTTTTCAGGCTCCTCGTATTTTTCAGGCCTTTTCAGGCTCCTCGTATTTTTCAGGCATTTTCAGGCTCCTCGTATTTTTCAGGCCTTTTCAGGCTCCTCATATTTTTCAGGCCATTTCAGACTCCTCGTATTTTTCACACCTTTTCAGGATCCTCGTATTTTTCAGGCCTTTCCAGGCTCCTCGTATTTTTCACACCTTTTCAGGATCCTCGTATTTTTCAGGCCTTTTCAGGCTCCTCGTATTTTTCACACCTTTTCAGGCTGCTCGTATTTTTCACACCTTTTCAAACTCCACGTATTTTTCACACCTTTTCAGGCTCCTCGTATTTTTCACACCTTTTCAGGCTCCTCGTATTTTTCAGGCATTTTCAGGCTCCTCGTATTTTTCACACCTTTTCAGGATCCTCGTATTTTTCAGGCCTTTTCAGGCTCCTCGTATTTTTCACACCTTTTCAGGTTGCTCGTATTTTTCACACCTTTTCAGGCTCCTCGTATTTTTTACACCTTTTCAGGCTCCTCGTATTTTTCACACCGTTTCAGGCTCCTCATATTTTTCACACCTTTTCAGGCTCCTCGTATTTTTCACACCTTTTCAAGCTCCTTGAACTTTTCACACCTTTTCAGGCTCCTCGTATTTTTCACAACTTTTCAGGCTCCTCATTTTTTTCAGGCCTTTTCAGGCTCCTCATATCTTTCACATCGTTTCACGCCCCTTATATTTTTCAGGCCTTTTCAGGCTCCTCGTATTTTTCACACCTTTTCAGGCTCCTCATAGTTTTCAGGCCTTTTCAGGCTCCTCGTATTTTTCACACCTTTTCAGGCTTCCCGTATTTTAAAGGCCTTTTCAGGCTCCTCGTATTTTACACACCTTTCCAGGCTCCTCGTATTTTTCACGCATTTTCGGGCTCCTTGTATTTTTCACGCCTTCTCAGGCTCCTCGTATTTTACACACCTTTTCAGGCTCCTCGTATTTTTCACACCTTTTCAGGCTCCTCGTAGTTTTCACGTCTTTTCAGGCTCCTCGTATTTTTCACACCTTTTCAGGCTTCTCGAATTTTTCACACCTTTTCAGGCTCCTCGTATTTTTCACACCTTTTCAGGCTCCTCGTATTTTTCACACCTATTCAGGCTCCTCGCATTTTTCACGCCTTTTCAGGCTCCTCATATTTTTGACACCTTTTCAGGCTCCTCGGATTTTTCACACCTTTTCAGGCTCCTGGTATTTTTCAGGCCTTTTCAGGCTCCTCGTATTTTTCACGCCTTTTCAGGCTCCTCGTATTTTTCAGGCCTTTTCAGGCTCCTCGTATTTTTCAGGCCTTTTCAGGCTCCTCGTATTTTTCACACCTTTTCAGGATCCTCGTATTTTTCAGGCCTTTTCAGGCTCCTCGTATTCTGCAGGCCTTTTCAGGCTTCACGGATTTTTCACACCTTTTCAGGCTCCTTGTATTTTACAGGCCTTTTCAGGCTCCTTGTATTTTACACACCTTTTCAGGCTCCTCGTATTTTTCAGGCCTTTTCAGGCTCCTCGTATTTTTCACACCTTTTCAGGCTCCTCTTATTCTGCAGGCCTTTTCTGGCTCCGCGTATTTTTCACACCTTTTCAGTCTCCTCGTATTTTTCAGGCCTTTTCAGGCTCCTCATATTTTTCAGGCCTTTTCAGACTCCTCGTATTTTTCACACCTTTTCAGGCTCCTCACATTTTTCAGGCCTTTTCTGGCTCCTGTGTTTTTCAGGCCTTTCAGGCACCTCGTATTTTTCACGCCTTTTCAGGCTCCTCGTATTTTTCACACCTTTTCAAGCCCCTCGTATTTTTCACACCTTTTCAGGCTCCGCGTATTTTTCACACCTTTTTAGGCTCCTCGTATTTTTCAGGCCGTTTCAGGCTCCTCGTATTTTTCAGGCCTTTCCAGGCTCCTCGTATTTTTCACACCTTTTCAGGATCGTCGTATTTTTCAGGCCTTTTCAGCTCCTCGTATTTTTCACACCTTTTCAGGCTGCTCGTATTTTTCACACCTTTTCAGGCTCCACGTATTTTTCACACCTTTTCAGGCTCCTCGTATTTTTCATACCTTTTCAGGCTCCTCGTCTTTTTCAGGCCTTTTCAGGCTCCTCGTATTTTTCACACCTTTTCAGGCTCCTCGTATTTTTCAGGCCTTTTCAGGCTCCTCGTATTCTGCAGGTCTTTTCAGGCTCCTCGGATTTTTCACACCTTTTCAGGCTCCTCGTATTTTTCAGGCCTTTTCAGGCTCCTCGGGTTTTCACACCTTTTCAGGCTCCTCGTATTTTTCAGGCCTTTTCAGGCTCCTTGTATTTTTCAGGCCTTTTCAGGCTCCTCTTATTCTGCAGGCCTTTTCAGGCTCCTCGTATTTTTCACACCTTTTCAGGCTCCTCGTATATTTCAGGCCTTTTCAGGCTCCTCGTATTTTTCACACCTTTTCAGGCTCCTCGTATTTTTCACGCCTTTCAGGCTCCTCGTATTTTTCACGCCTTTTCAAGCTCCTAGTATTTTTCACACCTTTTCAGGCTCCTCGTATTTTTCAGGCCTTTTCAGGCTCCTCGGATTTTTCAGGTCTTTTCAGGCTCCTTTTATTTTTAACACCTTTTCAGGCTCCTCGTATTTTTCACACCTTTTCAGGCTCCTCGTATTTTTCACAACTTTTCAGGCTCCTCGTTTTTTTCAGGCCTTTTCAGGCTCCTCATATCTTTCACATCTTTTCACGCCCCTTATATTTTTCAGGCCTTTTCAGGCTCCTCGTATTTTTCACACCTTTTCAGGCTCCTCATAGTTTTCAGGCCTTTTCAGGCTCCTCGTATTTTTCACACCTTTTCAGGCTTCCCGTATTTTAAAGGCCTTTTCAGGCTCCTCGTATTTTACACACCTTTCCAGGCTCCTCGTATTTTTCAGGCCTTTTCAGGCTCCTCGTATTTTTCAGGCATTTTCAGGTTCTTCGTATTTTTCAGGCCTTTTCAGGCTCCTCATATTTTTCAGGCCTTTTCAGACTCCTCGTATTTTTCACACCTTTTCAGGCCCCTCATATTTTTCAGGCCTTTTCTGGCTCCCGTGTTTTTCAGGCCTTTCAGGCTCCTCGTATTTTTCACGCCTTTTCAGGCTCCTCGTATTTTTCACACCTTTTCAGGCCCCTCGTATTTTTCACACCTTTTCAGGCTCCGCGTATTTTTCACACCTTTTTAGGCTCCTCGTATTTTTCAGGCCGTTTCAGGCTCCTTGTATTTTTCGGGCCTTTCCAGGCTCCTCGTATTTTTCACACCTTTTCAGGATCCTCGTATTTTTCACACCTTTTCAGGCTGCTCGTATTTTTCACACCTTTTCAGGCTCCTCGTATTTTTTACACCTTTTCAGGCTGCTCGTATTGTTCACACCTTTTCAGGCTCCTCGTATTTTTCACACCTTTTCAGGCTCCTCGTATTTTTCACACCTTTTCAGGCTCCTCGTATTTTTCACACCTTTTCAAGCTCCTTGAACTTTTCACACCTTTTCAGGCTCCTCGTATTTTTCACACCTTTTCAGGCTCCTCGTATTTTTCAGGCCTTTTCAGGCTCCTCGTATCTTTCACATCTTTTCACGCCCCTTATATTTTTCAGGCCTTTTCAGGCTCCTCGTATTTTTCACACCTTTTCAGGCTCCTCATAGTTTTCAGGGCTTTTCAGGCTCCTCGTATTTTTCACACCTTTTCAGGCTTCCCGTATTTTAAAGGCCTTTTCAGGCTCCTCGTATTTTACACACCTTTCCAGGTTCCTCGTATTTTTCACGCATTTTCGGGCTCCTTGCATTTTTCACGCCTTCTCAGGCTCCTCGTATTTTACACACCTTTTCAGGCTCCTCGTATTTTTCACACCTTTTCAGGCTCCTCGTAGTTTTCACGTCTTTTCAGGCTCCTCGTATTTTTCACACCTTTTCTGGCTCCTCGAATTTTTCACACCTTTCCAGGCTCCTCGTATTTTTCACACCTTTTCAGGCTCCTCGTATTTTTCAGGCCTTTTCAGGCTCCTCGTATTTTTCAGGCCTTTTCAGGCTCCTCGTATTTTTCACAACTTTTCAGGCTCCTCATATTTTTTCAGGCCTTTTCAGGCTCCTCGTATTTTGCAGGCCTTTTCAGGCTCCTCGGATTTTTCACACCTTTTCAGGCTCCTCGTATTTTTCAGGCCTTTTCAGGCTCCTCGGATTATTCACACCTTTTCAGGCTCCTCGCATTTTTCACACCTTTTCAGGCTCCTTGGATTATTCACACCTTTTCAGGCTACTCGTATTTTTCAGGAATTTTCAGGCTCCACGTATTTTTCAGGCCTTTTCAGGCTACTCATATTTATCACACCTCTTCAGGCGCCTCGTATTTTTCAGGCCTTTTCATGCTTCTCATATTTTTCACAACTTTTCAGGCTCCTCGTATTTTTCACACCTTTTCAGGCTCCTGGTATTTTTCAGGCCTTTTCAGGCTCCTCATATTTTTCACGCCTTTTCAGGCTCCTCGTATTTTTTAGGCCTTTTCAGGATCCTCGTCTTTTTCAGGCCTTTTCAGGCTCCTCGTATTTTTCAGGCCTTTTCAGGCTCCTCTTATTCTGCAGGCCTTTTCAGGCTCCTCATATTTTTCACACCTTTTCAGGCTCCTCGTATTTTTCAGGCCTTTTCAGGCTCCTCGTATTTTTCACACCTTTTCAGGCTCCTCGTATTTTTCAAGCCTTTCAGGCTCCTCGTATTTTTCACGCCTTTTCAAGCTCCTAGTATTTTTCACACCTTTTCAGGCTCCTCGTATGTTTCAGGCCTTTTCAGGCTCCTCGGATTTTTCAGGCCTTTTCAGGCTCCTCTTATTTTTAACACCTTTTCAGGCTGCTCGTATTTTTCTGGCCTTTTCAGGCTCCTCGTATTTTTCACACCTCTTCAGGCTCCTCATATTTTTCACACCTCTTCAGGCTCCTCGTATTTTTCACGACTTTTCAGGCTCCTCGTATTTTTCACACCTTTTTAGGCTTCTCGTATTTTTCACACCTTTTCAGGCTCCTCATATTTTTCACGCCTTTTCAGGCTCCTCGTATTTTCACACCCTTTCAGGCTCCTCGTATTTTTCTCACCTTTTCAGGCTCCGCGTATTTTTCACACCTTTTCAGGCTCCTCGTATTTTTCAGGCCTTTTCAGGCTCCTCGTATTTTTCAGGCATTTTCAGGCTCCTCGTATTTTTCAGGCCTTTTCAGGCTCCTCATATTTTTCAGGCCTTTTCAGACTCCTCGTATTTTTCACACCTTTTCAGGCCCCTCATATTTTTCAGGCCTTTTCTGGCTCCCGTGTTTTTCAGGCCTTTCAGGCTCCTCGTATTTTTCACGCCTTTTCAGGCTCCTCGTATTTTTCACACCTTTTCAGGCCCCTCGTATTTCTCACACCTTTTCAGGCTCCGCGTATTTTTCACACCTTTTTAGGCTCCTCGTATTTTTCAGGCCATTTCAGGCTCCTCGTATTTTTCAGGCCTTTCCAGGCTCCTCGTATTTTTCACACCTTTTCAGGATCGTCGTATTTTTCAGGCCTTTTCAGGCTCCTCGTATTTTTCACACCTTTTCAGGCTGCTCGTATTTTTCACACCTTTTCAGGCTCCACGTATTTTTCACACCTTTTCAGGCTCCTCGTATTTTTCACACCTTTTCAGGCTCCTCGTCTTTTTCAGGCCTTTTCAGGCTCCTCGTATTTTTCACACCTTTTCAGGCTCCTCGTATTTTTCAGGCCTTTTCAGGCTCCTCGTATTTTTCAGGCCTTTTCAGGCTCCTCTTATTCTGCAGGCCTTTTCAGGCTCCTCGTATTTTTCACACCTTTTCAGGCTCCTCGTATTATTCAGGCCTTTTCAGGCTCCTCGTATTTTTCACACCTTTTCAGGCTCCTCGTATTTTTCACGCCTTTTCAGGCTCCTCGTATTTTTCACACCTTTTCAGGCTCCTCGTATTTTTCAGGCCTTTTCAGGCTCCTCGTATTCTGCAGGTCTTTTCAGGCTCCTCGGATTTTTCACACCTTTTCAGGCTCCTCGTATTTTTCAGGCCTTTTCAGGCTCCTCGGGTTTTCACACCTTTTCAGGCTCCTCGTATTTTTCAGGCCTTTTCAGGCTCCTTGTATTTTTCAGGCCTTTTCAGGCTCCTCTTATTCTGCAGGCCTTTTCAGGCTCCTCGTATTTTTCACACCTTTTCAGGCTCCTCGTATTTTTCAGGCCTTTTCAGGCTCCTCGTATTTTTCACACCTTTTCAGGCTCCTCGTATTTTTCACGCCTTTCAGGCTCCTCGTATTTTTCACGCCTTTTCAAGCTCCTAGTATTTTTCACACCTTTTCAGGCTCCTCGTATTTTTCAGGCCTTTTCAGGCTCCTCGGATTTTTCAGGTCTTTTCAGGCTCCTTTTATTTTTAACACCTTTTCAGGCTCCTCGTATTTTTCAGGCCTTTTCAGGCTCCTCGTATTTTTCACACCTTTTCAGGCTCCTCGTTTTTTTCAGGCCTTTTCAGGCTCCTCATATCTTTCACATCTTTTCACGCCCCTTATATTTTTCAGGCCTTTTCAGGCTCCTCGTATTTTTCACACCTTTTCAGGCTCCTCATAGTTTTCAGGCCTTTTCAGGCTCCTCGTATTTTTCACACCTTTTCAGGCTTCCCGTATTTTAAAGGCCTTTTCAGGCTCCTCGTATTTTACACACCTTTCCAGGCTCCTCGTATTTTTCACGCATTTTCGGGCTCCTTGTATTTTTCACGCCTTTTCAGGCTCCTCGTATTTTACACACCTTTTCAGGCTCCTCGTATTTTTCACACCTTTTCAGGCTCCTCGTAGTTTTCACGTCTTTTCATGCTCCTCGTATTTTTCACACCTTTTCAGGCTTCTCGAATTTTTCACACCTTTTCAGGCTCCTGGTATTTTTCAGGCCTTTTCAGGCTCCTCGTATTTTTCACGCCTTTTCAGGCTCCTCGTATTTTTCAGGCCTTTTCAGGCTCCTCGTATTTTTCAGGCCTTTTCAGGCTCCTCGTATTTTTCACACCTTTTCAGGATCCTCGTATTTTTCAGGCCTTTTCAGGCTCCTCGTATTCTGCAGGCCTTTTCAGGCTCCTCGGATTTTTCACACCTTTTCAGGCTCCTTGTATTTTACAGGCCTTTTCAGGCTCCTTGTATTTTACACACCTTTTCAGGCTCCTCGTATTTTTCAGGCCTTTTCAGGCTCCTCGTATTTTTCACACCTTTTCAGGCTCCTCTTATTCTGCAGGCCTTTTCTGGCTCCGCGTATTTTTCACACCTTTTCAGTCTCCTCGTATTTTTCAGGCCTTTTCAAGCTCCTCGTTATTTTCACACCTTTTCAGGCTCCTCGTGTTTTTCACACCTTTTTAGGCTCCTCGTACTTTTCACACCTTTTCATGCTCCTCGTATTTCTCACACCTTTTCAGGCTCCTCGTATTTTTCAGGCCTTTTAATGCTCCTCATATTTTTCACAACTTTTCAGCCTCCTCGTATTTTTCAGGCCTTTTTAGTCTCCTGGTATTCTTCACACCTTTTCAGGCTCCTCGGATTTTTAAGGCCTTTTCAGACTCCTCGGATTTTTCAGGTCTTTTCAGGCTCCTCGTATTTTTCACGCCTTTTCAGGCTCCTCATATTTTTCATGACTTTTCATGCTCCTCGTATTTTTCACACCTTTTCGGGCTCCTCATATTTTTCATGCCTTTTCATGCTCCTCGTATTTTTCACACCTTTTCGGGCTCCTCGTATTTTTCTGGCCTTTTCAGGCTCCTCGGAATTTTCAGGTCTTTCAGGCTCCTCTTATTTTTAACACCTTTTCAGGCTCCTCGTATTTCTCAGACCTTTTCAGACTCCTCGTATTTTTCAGGCCTTTTCAGGCTCCTCGTATTCTGCAGGCCTTTTCAGGCTCCTCGTATTTTTCTCACCTTTTCAGGCTCCGCGTATTTTTCACACCTTTTCAGGCTCCTCGTATTTTTCAGGCCTTTTCAGGCTCCTCGTATTTTTCAGGCATTTTCAGGCTCCTCGTATTTTTCAGGCCTTTTCAGGCTCCTCATATTTTTCACACCTTTTCAGGATCCTCGTATTTTTCAGGCCTTTTCAGGCTCCTCGTATTTTTCACACCTTTTCAGGCTGCTCGTATTTTTCACACCTTTTCAGACTCCACGTATTTTTCACACCTTTTCAGGCTCCTCGTATTTTTCACACCTTTTCAGGCTCCTCGTATTTTTCAGGCCTTTTCAGGCTCCTCGTATTTTTCACACCTTTTCAGGATCCTCGTATTTTTCAGGCCTTTTCAGGCTCCTCGTATTTTTCACACCTTTTCAGGTTGCTCGTATTTTTCACACCTTTTCAGGCTCCTCGTATTTTTTACAACTTTTCAGTCTCCTCGTATTTTTCACACCGTTTCAGGCTCCTCATATTTTTCACACATTTTCAGGCTCCTCGTATTTTTCACACCTTTTCAAGCTCCTTGAACTTTTCACACCTTTTCAGGCTCCTCGTATTTTTCACAACTTTTCAGGCTCCTCATTTTTTTCAGGCCTTTTCAGGCTCCTCATATCTTTCACATCGTTTCACGCCCCTTATATTTTTCAGGCCTTTTCAGGCTCCTCGTATTTTTCACACCTTTTCAGGCTCCTCATAGTTTTCAGGCCTTTTCAGGCTCCTCGTATTTTTCACACCTTTTCAGGCTTCCCGTATTTTAAAGGCCTTTTCAGGCTCCTCGTATTTTACACACCTTTCCAGGCTCCTCGTATTTTTCACGCATTTTCGGGCTCCTTGTATTTTTCACGCCTTCTCAGGCTCCTCGTATTTTACACACCTTTTCAGGCTCCTCGTATTTTTCACACCTTTTCAGGCTCCTCGTAGTTTTCACGTCTTTTCAGGCTCCTCGTATTTTTCACACCTTTTCAGGCTTCTCGAATTTTTCACACCTTTTCAGGCTCCTCGTATTTTTCACACCTTTTCAGGCTCCTCGTATTTTTCACACCTATTCAGGCTCCTCGCATTTTTCACGCCTTTTCAGGCTCCTCATATTTTTCACACCTTTTCAGGCTCCTCGGATTTTTCACACCTTTTCAGGCTCCTGGTATTTTTCAGGCCTTTTCAGGCTCCTCGTATTTTTCACGCCTTTTCAGGCTCCTCGTATTTTTCAGGCCTTTTCAGGCTCCTCGTATTTTTCAGGCCTTTTCAGGCTCCTCGTATTTTTCATACCTTTTCAGGATCCTCGTATTTTTCAGGCCTTTTCAGGCTCCTCGTATTCTGCAGGCCTTTTCAGGCTTCACGGATTTTTCACACCTTTTCAGGCTCCTTGTATTTTACAGGCCTTTTCAGGCTCCTTGTATTTTACACACCTTTTCAGGCTCCTCGTATTTTTCAGGCCTTTTCAGGCTCCTCGTATTTTTCACACCTTTTCAGGCTCCTCTTATTCTGCAGGCCTTTTCTGGCTCCGCGTATTTTTCACACCTTTTCAGTCTCCTCGTATTTTTCAGGCCTTTTCAGGCTCCTCATATTTTTCAGGCCTTTTCAGACTCCTCGTATTTTTCACACCTTTTCAGGCCCCTCATATTTTTCAGGCCTTTTCTGGCTCCCGTGTTTTTCAGGCCTTTCAGGCACCTCGTATTTTTCACGCCTTTTCAGGCTCCTCGTATTTTTCACACCTTTTCAAGCCCCTCGTATTTTTCACACCTTTTCAGGCTCCGCGTATTTTTCACACCTTTTTAGGCTCCTCGTATTTTTCAGGCCGTTTCAGGCTCCTCATATTTTTCAGGCCTTTCCAGGCTCCTCGTATTTTTCACACCTTTTCAGGATCGTCGTATTTTTCAGGCCTTTTCAGCTCCTCGTATTTTTCACACCTTTTCAGGCTGCTCGTATTTTTCACACCTTTTCAGGCTCCACGTATTTTTCACACCTTTTCAGGCTCCTCGTATTTTTCATACCTTTTCAGGCTCCTCGTCTTTTTCAGGCCTTTTCAGGCTCCTCGTATTTTTCACACCTTTTCAGGCTCCTCGTATTTTTCAGGCCTTTTCAGGCTCCTCGTATTCTGCAGGTCTTTTCAGGCTCCTCGGATTTTTCACACCTTTTCAGGCTCCTCGTATTTTTCAGGCCTTTTCAGGCTCCTCGGGTTTTCACACCTTTTCAGGCTCCTCGTATTTTTCAGGCCTTTTCAGGCTCCTTGTATTTTTCAGGCCTTTTCAGGCTCCTCTTATTCTGCAGGCCTTTTCAGGCTCCTCGTATTTTTCACACCTTTTCAGGCTCCTCGTATTTTTCAGGCCTTTTCAGGCTCCTCGTATTTTTCACACCTTTTCAGGCTCCTCGTATTTTTCACGCCTTTTCAGGCTCCTCGGATTTTTCAGGTCTTTTCAGGCTCCTTTTATTTTTAACACCTTTTCAGGCTCCTCGTATTTTTCAGGCCTTTTCAGGCTCCTCGTATTTTTCACAACTTTTCAGGCTCCTCGTTTTTTTCAGGCCTTTTCAGGCTCCTCATATCTTTCACATCTTTTCACGCCCCTTATATTTTTCAGGCCTTTTCAGGCTCCTCGTATTTTTCACACCTTTTCAGGCTCCTCATAGTTTTCAGGCCTTTTCAGGCTCCTCGTATTTTTCACACCTTTTCAGGCTTCCCGTATTTTAAAGGCCTTTTCAGGCTCCTCGTATTTTACACACCTTTCCAGGCTCCTCGTATTTTTCAGGCCTTTTCAGGCTCCTCGTATTTTTCAGGCATTTTCAGGTTCTTCGTATTTTTCAGGCCTTTTCAGGCTCCTCATATTTTTCAGGCCTTTTCAGACTCCTCGTATTTTTCACACCTTTTCAGGCCCCTCATATTTTTCAGGCCTTTTCTGGCTCCCGTGTTTTTCAGGCCTTTCAGGCTCCTCGTATTTTTCACGCCTTTTCAGGCTCCTCGTATTTTTCACACCTTTTCAGGCCCCTCGTATTTTTCACACCTTTTCAGGCTCCGCGTATTTTTCACACCTTTTTAGGCTCCTCGTATTTTTCAGGCCGTTTCAGGCTCCTTGTATTTTTCGGGCCTTTCCAGGCTCCTCGTATTTTTCACACCTTTTCAGGATCCTCGTATTTTTCACACCTTTTCAGGCTGCTCGTATTTTTCACACCTTTTCAGGCTCCTCGTATTTTTTACACCTTTTCAGGCTGCTCGTATTGTTCACACCTTTTCAGGCTCCTCATATTTTTTACACCTTTTCAGGCTCCTCGTATTTTTCACACCTTTTCAGGCTCCTCGTATTTTTCACACCTTTTCAGGCTCCTCGTATTTTTCACACCTTTTCAAGCTCCTTGAACTTTTCACACCTTTTCAGGCTCCTAGTATTTTTCACACCTTTTCAGGCTCCTCGTATTTTTCAGGCCTTTTCAGGCTCCTCGTATCTTTCACATCTTTTCACGCCCCTTATATTTTTCAGGCCTTTTCAGGCTCCTCGTATTTTTCACACCTTTTCAGGCTCCTCATAGTTTTCAGGGCTTTTCAGGCTCCTCGTATTTTTCACACCTTTTCAGGCTTCCCGTATTTTAAAGGCCTTTTCAGGCTCCTCGTATTTTACACACCTTTCCAGGCTCCTCGTATTTTTCACGCATTTTCGGGCTCCTTGCATTTTTCACGCCTTCTCAGGCTCCTCGTATTTTACACACCTTTTCAGGCTCCTCGTATTTTTCACACCTTTTCAGGCTCCTCGTAGTTTTCACGTCTTTTCAGGCTCCTCGTATTTTTCACACCTTTTCTGGCTCCTCGAATTTTTCACACCTTTCCAGGCTCCTCGTATTTTTCACACCTTTTCAGGCTCCTCGTATTTTTCAGGCCTTTTCAGGCTCCTCGTATTTTTCAGGCCTTTTCAGGCTCCTCGTATTTTTCACAACTTTTCAGGCTCCTCATATTTTTTCAGGCCTTTTCAGGCTCCTCGTATTTTGCAGGCCTTTTCAGGCTCCTCGGATTTTTCACACCTTTTCAGGCTCCTCGTATTTTTCAGGCCTTTTCAGGCTCCTCGGATTATTCACACCTTTTCAGGCTCCTCGCATTTTTCACACCTTTTCAGGCTCCTTGGATTATTCACACCTTTTCAGGCTACTCGTATTTTTCAGGAATTTTCAGGCTCCACGTATTTTTCAGGCCTTTTCAGGCTACTCATATTTATCACACCTCTTCAGGCGCCTCGTATTTTTCAGGCCTTTTCATGCTTCTCATATTTTTCACAACTTTTCAGGCTCCTCGTATTTTTCACACCTTTTCAGGCTCCTGGTATTTTTCAGGCCTTTTCAGGCTCCTCATATTTTTCACGCCTTTTCAGGCTCCTCGTATTTTTTAGGCCTTTTCAGGATCCTCGTCTTTTTCAGGCCTTTTCAGGCTCCTCGTATTTTTCAGGCCTTTTCAGGCTCCTCTTATTCTGCAGGCCTTTTCAGGCTCCTCTTATTTTTCACACCTTTTCAGGCTCCTCGTATTTTTCAGGCCTTTTCAGGCTCCTCGTATTTTTCACACCTTTTCAGGCTCCTCGTATTTTTCAAGCCTTTCAGGCTCCTCGTATTTTTCACGCCTTTTCAAGCTCCTAGTATTTTTCACACCTTTTCAGGCTCCTCGTATGTTTCAGGCCTTTTCAGGCTCCTCGGATTTTTCAGGCCTTTTCAGGCTCCTCTTATTTTTAACACCTTTTCAGGCTGCTCGTATTTTTCTGGCCTTTTCAGGCTCCTCGTATTTTTCACACCTCTTCAGGCTCCTCATATTTTTCACACCTTTTCAGGCTCCTCGTATTTTTCACGCCTTTTCAGGCTCCTCGTATTTTTCACACCTTTTTAGGCTTCTCGTATTTTTCACACCTTTTCAGGCTCCTCATATTTTTCACGCCTTTTCAGGCTCCTCGTATTTTCACACCCTTTCAGGCTCCTCGTATTTTTCTCACCTTTTCAGGCTCCGCGTATTTTTCACACCTTTTCAGGCTCCTCGTATTTTTCAGGCCTTTTCAGGCTCCTCGTATTTTTCAGGCATTTTCAGGCTCCTCGTATTTTTCAGGCCTTTTCAGGCTCCTCATATTTTTCAGGCCTTTTCAGACTCCTCGTATTTTCCACACCTTTTCAGGCCCCTCATATTTTTCAGGCCTTTTCTGGCTCCCGTGTTTTTCAGGCCTTTCAGGCTCCTCGTATTTTTCACGCCTTTTCAGGCTCCTCGTATTTTTCACACCTTTTCAGGCCCCTCGTATTTCTCACACCTTTTCAGGCTCCGCGTATTTTTCACACCTTTTTAGGCTCCTCGTATTTTTCAGGCCGTTTCAGGCTCCTCGTATTTTTCAGGCCTTTCCAGGCTCCTCGTATTATTCACACCTTTTCAGGATCGTCGTATTTTTCAGGCCTTTTCAGGCTCCTCGTATTTTTCACACCTTTTCAGGCTGCTCGTATTTTTCACACCTTTTCAGGCTCCACGTATTTTTCACACCTTTTCAGGCTCCTCGTATTTTTCACACCTTTTCAGGCTCCTCGTCTTTTTCAGGCCTTTTCAGGCTCCTCGTATTTTTCACACCTTTTCAGGCTCCTCGTATTTTTCAGGCTTTTTCAGGCTCCTCGTATTTTTCAGGCCTTTTCAGGCTCCTCTTATTCTGCAGGCCTTTTCAGGCTCCTCGTATTTTTCACACCTTTTCAGGCTCCTCGTATTTTTCAGGCCTTTTCAGGCTCCTCGTATTTTTCACACCTTTTCAGGCTCCTCGTATTTTTCACGCCTTTTTAGGCTCCTCGTATTTTTCACACCTTTTCAGGCTCCTCGTATTTTTCAGGCCTTTTCAGGCTCCTCGTATTCTGCAGGTCTTTTCAGGCTCCTCGGATTTTTCACACCTTTTCAGGCTCCTCGTATTTTTCAGGCCTTTTCAGGCTCCTCGGGTTTTCACACCTTTTCAGGCTACTCGTATTTTTCAGGCCTTTTCAGGCTCCTCTTATTCTGCAGGCCTTTTCAGGCTCCTCGTATTTTTCACACCTTTTCAGGCTCCTCGTATTTTTCAGGCCTTTTCAGGCTCCTCGTATTTTTCACACCTTTTCAGGCTCCTCGTATTTTTCAAGCCTTTCAGGCTCCTCGTATTTTTCACGCCTTTTCAAGCTCCTAGTATTTTTCACACCTTTTCAGGCTCCTCGTATGTTTCAGGCCTTTTCAGGCTCCTCGGATTTTTCAGGTCTTTTCAGGCTCCTTTTATTTTTAACACCTTTTCAGGCTCCTCGTATTTTTCAGGCCTTTTCAGGCTCCTCGTATTTTTCACAACTTTTCAGGCTCCTCGTTTTTTTCAGGCCTTTTCAGGCTCCTCATATCTTTCACATCTTTTCACGCCCCTTATATTTTTCAGGCCTTTTCAGGCTCCTCGTATTTTTCACACCTTTTCAGGCTCCTCATAGTTTTCAGGCCTTTTCAGGCTCCTCGTATTTTTCACACCTTTTCAGGCTTCCCGTATTTTAAAGGCCTTTTCAGGCTCCTCGTATTTTACACACCTTTCCAGGCTCCTCGTATTTTTCACGCATTTTCGGGCTCCTTGTATTTTTCACGCCTTCTCAGGCTCCTCGTATTTTACACACCTTTTCAGGCTCCTCGTATTTTTCACACCTTTTCAGGCTCCTCGTAGTTTTCACGTCTTTTCATGCTCCTCGTATTTTTCACACCTTTTCAGGCTTCTCGAATTTTTCACACCTTTTCAGGCTCCTCGTATTTTTCACACCTTTTCAGGCTCCTCGTATTTTTCACACCTGTTCAGGCTCCTCGTATTTTTCACACCTATTCAGGCTCCTCGTATTTTTCACGCCTTTTCAGGCTCCCCATATTTTTCACACCTTTTCAGGCTCCTCGGATTTTTCACACCTTTTCAGCCTCCTGGTATTTTTCAGGCCTTTTCAGGCTCCTCGTATTTTTCACGCCTTTTAAGGCTCCTCGTATTTTTCAGGCCTTTTCAGGCTCCTCGTATTCTTCAGGCCTTGTCAGGCTCCTCGTATTTTTCACACCTTTTCAGGATCCTCGTATTTTTCAGGCCTTTTCAGGCTCCTCGTATTCTGCAGGCCTTTTCAGGCTCCTCGGATTTTTCACACCTTTTCAGGCTCCTTGTATTTTACAGGCCTTTTCAGGCTCCTTGTATTTTACACACCTTTTCAGGCTCCTCGTATTTTTCAGGCCTTTTCAGGCTCCTCGTATTTTTCACACCTTTTCAGGCTCCTCTTATTCTGCAGGCCTTTTCTGGCTCCGCGTATTTTTCACACCTTTTCAGTCTCCTCGTATTTTTCAGTCCTTTTCAGGCTCCTCGTATTTTTCACACCTTTTCAGGCTCCTCGTGTTTTTCACACCTTTTTAGGCTCCTCGTACTTTTCACACCTTTTCATGCTCCTCGTATTTCTCACACCTTTTCAGGCTCCTCGTATTTTTCAGGCCTTTTAATGCTCCTCATATTTTTCACAACTTTTCAGGCTCCTCGTATTTTTCAGGCCTTTTTAGTCTCCTGGTATTCTTCACACCTTTTCAGGCTCCTCGGATTTTTCAGGCCTTTTCAGGCTCCTCGGATTTTTCAGGTCTTTTCAGGCTCCTCGTATTTTTCACGCCTTTTCAGGCTCCTCATATTTTTCATGACTTTTCATGCTCCTCGTATTTTTCACACCTTTTCGGGCTCCTCATATTTTTCATGCCTTTTCATGCTCCTCGTATTTTTCACAACTTTTCGGGCTCCTCGTATTTTTCTCACCTTTTCAGGCTCCGCGTATTTTTCACACCTTTTCAGGCTCCTCGTATTTTTCACACCTTTTCAGGCTTCCCGTATTTTAAAGGCCTTTTTAGGCTCCTCGTATTTTACACACCTTTCCACGCTCCTCGTATTTTTCACGCATTTTCGGGCTCCTTGTATTTTTCACGCCTTCTCAGGCTCCTCGTATTTTACACACCTTTTCAGGCTCCTCGTATTTTTCAGGCCTTTTCAGTCTCCTCGTAGTTTTCACGTCTTTTCAGGCTCCTCGTATTTTTCACACCTTTTCAGGCTCCTCGAATTTTTCACACGTTTTCAGGCTCCTCGTATTTTTCACACCTTTTCAGGCTCCTCGTATTTTTCACACCTTTTCAGGCTCCTCGTATTTTTCACACCTTTTCAGGCTCCTCGTATTTGTCACGCCTTTTCAGGCTCCTCATATTTTTCACACCTTTTCAGGCTCCTCGGATTTTTCACACCTTTTCAGGCTCCTGGTATTTTTCAGGCCTTTTCAGGCTCCTCGTAGTTTTCACGCCTTTTCAGGCTCCTTGTATTTTTCAGGCCTTTTCAGGCTCCTCGTATTTTTCAGGCCTTTTCAGGCTCCTCGTATTTTTCACACCTTTTCAGGATCCTCGTATTTTTCAGGCCTTTTCAGGCTCCTCGTATTCTGCAGGTCTTTTCAGGCTCCTCGGATTTTTCAGGCCTTTTCAGGCTCCTTGTATTTTTCAGGCCTTTTCAGGCTCCTCCGATTTTTCACACCTTTTCAGGCTCCTCATAGTTTTAAGGCCTTTTCAGGCTCCTCGTATTTTTCACACCTTTTCAGGCTTCCCGTATTTTAAAGCCCTTTTCAGGCTCCTCGTATTTTACACACCTTTCCAGGCTCCTCGTATTTTTCACACATTTTCAGGCTTCCCGTATTTTAAAGGCCTTTTCAGGCTCCTCGTATTTTTCACACCTTTTCAGGCTCCTCGTATTTTTCACACCTTTTCAGGCTCCTCGTATTTTTCACGCCATTTCAGGCTCCTCATATTTTTCACACCTTTTCAGGCTCCTCGGATTTTTCACACCTTTTCAGGCTCCTGGTATTTTTCAGGCCTTTTCAGGCTCCTCGTATTTTTCACGCCTTTTCAGGCTCCTCATATTTTTCACACCTTTTCAGGCTCCTCGGATTTTTCACACCTTTTCAGGCTCCTCGTATTTTTCACACCTTTTCAGGCTCCTCGTCTTTTTCAGGCCTTTTCAGGCTCCTCGTATTTTTCACACCTTTTCAGGCTCCTCGTATTTTTCAGGCTTTTTCAGGCTCCTCGTATTTTTCAGGCCTTTTCAGGCTCCTCTTATTCTGCAGGCCTTTTCAGGCTCCTCGTATTTTTCACACCTTTTCAGGCTCCTCGTATTTTTCAGGCCTTTTCAGGCTCCTCGTATTTTTCACACCTTTTCAGGCTCCTCGTATTTTTCACGCCTTTTTAGGCTCCTCGTATTTTTCACACCTTTTCAGGCTCCTCGTATTTTTCAGGCCTTTTCAGGCTCCTCGTATTCTGCAGGTCTTTTCAGGCTCCTCGGATTTTTCACACCTTTTCAGGCTCCTCGTATTTTTCAGGCCTTTTCAGGCTCCTCGGGTTTTCACACCTTTTCAGGCTCCTCGTATTTTTCAGGCCTTTTCAGGCTCCTCTTATTCTGCAGGCCTTTTCAGGCTCCTCGTATTTTTCACACCTTTTCAGGCTCCTCGTATTTTTCAGGCCTTTTCAGGCTCCTCGTATTTTTCACACCTTTTCAGGCTCCTCGTATTTTTCACGCCTTTCAGGCTCCTCGTATTTTTCACGCCTTTTCAAGCTCCTAGTATTTTTCACACCTTTTCAGGCTCCTCGTATTTTTCAGGCCTTTTCAGGCTCCTCGGATTTTTCAGGTCTTTTCAGGCTCCTTTTATTTTTAACACCTTTTCAGGCTCCTCGTATTTTTCAGGCCTTTTCAGGCTCCTCGTATTTTTCACAACTTTTCAGGCTCCTCGTTTTTTTCAGGCCTTTTCAGGCTCCTCATATCTTTCACATCTTTTCACGCCCCTTATATTTTTCAGGCCTTTTCAGGCTCCTCGTATTTTTCACACCTTTTCAGGCTCCTCATAGTTTTCAGGCCTTTTCAGGCTCCTCGTATTTTTCACACCTTTTCAGGCTCCTCGTATTTTAAAGGCCTTTTCAGGCTCCTCGTATTTTACACACCTTTCCAGGCTCCTCGTATTTTTCACGCATTTTCGGGCTCCTTGTATTTTTCACGCCTTCTCAGGCTCCTCGTATTTTACACACCTTTTCAGGCTCCTCGTATTTTTCACACCTTTTCAGGCTCCTCGTAGTTTTCACGTCTTTTCATGCTCCTCGTATTTTTCACACCTTTTCAGGCTTCTCGAATTTTTCACACCTTTTCAGGCTCCTCGTATTTTTCACACCTTTTCAGGCTCCTCGTATTTTTCACACCTGTTCAGGCTCCTCGTATTTTTCACACCTATTCAGGCTCCTCGTATTTTTCACGCCTTTTCAGGCTCCCCATATTTTTCACACCTTTTCAGGCTCCTCGGATTTTTCACACCTTTTCAGCCTCCTGGTATTTTTCAGGCCTTTTCAGGCTCCTCGTATTTTTCACGCCTTTTAAGGCTCCTCGTATTTTTCAGGCCTTTTCAGGCTCCTCGTATTCTTCAGGCCTTGTCAGGCTCCTCGTATTTTTCACACCTTTTCAGGATCCTCGTATTTTTCAGGCCTTTTCAGGCTCCTCGTATTCTGCAGGCCTTTTCAGGCTCCTCGGATTTTTCACACCTTTTCAGGCTCCTTGTATTTTACAGGCCTTTTCAGGCTCCTTGTATTTTACACACCTTTTCAGGCTCCTCGTATTTTTCAGGCCTTTTCAGGCTCCTCGTATTTTTCACACCTTTTCAGGCTCCTCTTATTCTGCAGGCCTTTTCTGGCTCCGCGTATTTTTCACACCTTTTCAGTCTCCTCGTATTTTTCAGTCCTTTTCAGGCTCCTCGTATTTTTCACACCTTTTCAGGCTCCTCGTGTTTTTCACACCTTTTTAGGCTCCTCGTACTTTTCACACCTTTTCATGCTCCTCGTATTTCTCACACCTTTTCAGGCTCCTCGTATTTTTCAGGCCTTTTAATGCTCCTCATATTTTTCACAACTTTTCAGGCTCCTCGTATTTTTCAGGCCTTTTTAGTCTCCTGGTATTCTTCACACCTTTTCAGGCTCCTCGGATTTTTCAGGCCTTTTCAGGCTCCTCGGATTTTTCAGGTCTTTTCAGGCTCCTCGTATTTTTCACGCCTTTTCAGGCTCCTCATATTTTTCATGACTTTTCATGCTCCTCGTATTTTTCACAACTTTTCGGGCTCCTCGTATTTTTCTGGCCTTTTCAGGCTCCTCGGAATTTTCACGTCTTTCAGGCTCCTCTTATTTTTAACACCTTTTCAGGCTCCTCGTATTTTTCAGGCCTTTTCATGCTCCTCGTATTTTTCACACCTTTTCAGGCTCCTGGTATTTTTCAGGCCTTTTCAGGCTCCTCGTATTTTTCACGCCTTTCCAGGCTCCTCGTATTTTTTAGGCCTTTTCAGGCTCCTCGTATTTTTCAGTCCTTTTCAGGCTCCTCGTATTTTTCACACCTTTTCAGGCTCCTCGTATTTTTCAGACCTTTTCAGCCTCCTCGTATTCTGCAGGCCTTTTCAGGCTCCTCGGATTTTTCACACCTTTTCAGGCTCCTCGTATTTTTCAGGCCTTTTCTGGCTCCTCGGGTTTTTCACACCTTTTCAGGCTCCTCGTATTTTTCAGGCCTTTTCAGGCTCCTCGTATTCTGCAGGCCTTTTCAGGCTCCTCGTATTTTTCTCACCTTTTCAGGCTCCTCGGATTTTTCACACCTTTTCAGGCTCCTCGTATTTTTCAGGCCTTTTCTGGCTCCTCGTATTTTTCACGCCTTTCCAGGCTCCTCGTATTTTTTAGGCCTTTTCAGGCTCCTCGTATTTTTCAGTCCTTTTCAGGCTCCTCGTATTTTTCACGCCTTTTCAAGCTCCTAGTATTTTTCACACCTTTTCAGGCTCCTCGTATTTTTCAGGCCTTTTCAGGCTCCTCGTATATTTCACACCTTTTCAGGCTCCTCGTATTTTTCAGGCCTTTTCAGGCTCCTCGTATTCTGCAGGCCTTTTCAGGCTCCTCGTATTTTTCTCACCTTTTCAGGCTCCGCGTATTTTTCACACCTTTTCAGGCTCCTCGTATTTTTCAGGCCTTTTCAGGCTCCTCGTATTTTTCAGGCATTTTCAGGCTCCTCGTATTTTTCAGGCCTTTTCAAGCTCCTCATATTTTTCAGGCCATTTCAGACTCCTCGTATTTTTCACACCTTTTCAGGATCCTCGTATTTTTCAGGCCTTTCCAGGCTCCTCGTATTTTTCACACCTTTTCAGGATCCTCGTATTTTTCAGGCCTTTTCAGGCTCCTCGTATTTTTCACACCTTTTCAGGCTGCTCGTATTTTTCACACCTTTTCAGACTCCACGTATTTTTCACACCTTTTCAGGCTCCTCGTATTTTTCACACCTTTTCAGGCTCCTCGTATTTTTCAGGCCTTTTCAGGCTCCTCGTATTTTTCACACCTTTTCAGGATCCTCGTATTTTTCAGGCCTTTTCAGGCTCCTCGTATTTTTCACACCTTTTCAGGCTGCTCGTATTTTTCACATCTTTTCAGGCTCCTCGTATTTTTTACACCTTTTCAGGCTCCTCGTATTTTTCACACCGTTTCAGGCTCCTCGTATTTTTCACACCTTTTCAGGCTCCTCGTATTTTTCACACCTTTTCAAGCTCCTTGAACTTTTCACACCTTTTCAGGCTCCTCGTATTTTTCACAACTTTTCAGGCTCCTCATTTTTTTCAGGCCTTTTCAGGCTCCTCATATCTTTCACATCTTTTCACGCCCCTTATATTTTTCAGGCCTTTTCAGGCTCCTCGTATTTTTCACACCTTTTCAGGCTCCTCATAGTTTTCAGGCCTTTTCAGGCTCCTCGTATTTTTCACACCTTTTCAGGCTTCCCGTATTTTAAAGGCCTTTTCAGGCTCCTCGTATTTTACACACCTTTCCAGGCTCCTCGTATTTTTCACGCATTTTCGGGCTCCTTGTATTTTTCACGCCTTCTCAGGCTCCTCGTATTTTACACACCTTTTCAGGCTCCTCGTATTTTTCACACCTTTTCAGGCTCCTTGTATTTTTCACATCTCTTCAGGCTCCTCGTATTTTTCACACCTTTTCAGGCTTCTCGAATTTTTCACACCTTTTCAGGCTCCTCGTATTTTTCACACCTTTTCAGGCTCCTCGTATTTTTCACACGTGTTCAGGCTCCTCGTATTTTTCACACCTATTCAGGCTCCTCGCATTTTTCACGCCTTTTCAGGCTCCTCATATTTTTCACACCTTTTCAGGCTCCTCGGATTTTTCACACCTTTTCAGGCTCCTGGTATTTTTCAGGCCTTTTCAGGCTCCTCGTATTTTTCACGCCTTTTCAGGCTCCTCGTATTTTTCAGGCCTTTTCAGGCTCCTCGTATTTTTCAGGCCTTTTCAGGCTCCTCGTATTTTTCACACCTTTTCAGGATCCTCGTATTTTTCAGGCCTTTTCAGGCTCCTCGTATTCTGCAGGCCTTTTCAGGCTCCTCGGATTTTTCACACCTTTTCAGGCTCCTTGTATTTTACAGGCCTTTTCAGGCTCCTTGTATTTTACACACCTTTTCAGGCTCCTCGTATTTTTCAGGCCTTTTCAGGCTCCTCGTATTTTTCACACCTTTTCAGTCTCCTCGTATTCTGCAGGCCTTTTCAGGCTCCTCGTATTTTTCACACCTTTTCAGGCTCCTTGTATTTTTCACGCCTTTCAGGCTCCTCGTATTTTTCACACCTTTTCAAGCTCCTAGTATTTTTCACACCTTTTCAGGCTCCTCGTATTTTTCAGGCCTTTTCAGGCTCCTCAGGTTTTTCACACCTTTTCAGGCTCCTCGTATTTTTCAGGACTTTTCAGGCTCCTCACATTTTTCAGGCCTTTTCAGGCTCCTCTTATTCTGCAGGCCTTTTCAGGCTCCTCGTATTTTTCACAACTTTTCAGGCTCCTTGTATTTTTCACGCCTTTCAGGCTCCTCGTATTTTTCACGCCTTTTCAAGCTCCTAGTATTTTTCACACATTTTCAGGCTCCTCGTATTTTTCACACCTTTTCAGGCTCCTCGTATTTTTCAGGCCTTTTCAGGCTCCTCGGGTTTTTCACACCTTTTCAGGCTCCTCGTATTTTTCAGGACTTTTCAGGCTCCTCACATTTTTCAGGCCTTTTCAGGCTCCTCTTATTCTGCAGGCCTTTTCAGGCTCCTCGTATTTTTCACACCTTTTCAGGCTCCTTGTATTTTTCACGCCTTTCAGGCTCCTCGTATTTTTCACGCCTTTTCAAGCTCCTAGTATTTTTCACACCTTTTCAGGCTCCTCGTATTTTTCAGGCCTTTTCAGGCTCCTCGTATATTTCACACCTTTTCAGGCTCCTCGTATTTTTCAGGCCTTTTCAGGCTCCTCGTATTCTGCAGGCCTTTTCAGGCTCCTCGTATTTTTCTCACCTTTTCAGGCTCCGCGTATTTTTCACACCTTTTCAGGCTCCTCGTATTTTTCAGGCCTTTTCAGGCTCCTCGTATTTTTCAGGCATTTTCAGGCTCCTCGTATTTTTCAGGCCTTTTCAGGCTCCTCATATTTTTCAGGCCATTTAGGACTCCTCGTTTTTTTCACACCTTTTCAGGCCCCTCGTATTTTTCAGGCCTTTTCTGGCTCCCGTGTTTTTCAGGCCTTTCAGACTCCTCGTATTTTTCACGCCTTTTCAGGCTCCTCGTATTTTTCACACCTTTTCAGGCCCCTCGTATTTTTCACACCTTTTCAGGCTCCGCATATTTTTTCACACCTTTTTAGGCTCCTCATATTCTTCAGGCCGTTTCAGGCTCCTCGTATTTTTCAGGCCTTTCCAGGCTCCTCGTATTTTTCACACCTTTTCAGGATCCTCGTATTTTTCAGGCCTTTTCAGGCTCCTCGTATTTTTCACACCTTTTCAGGCTGCTCGTATTTTTCACACCTTTTTAGGCTCCACGTATTTTTCACACCTTTTCAGGCTCCTCGTATTTTTCACACCTTTTCAGGCTCCTCGTATTTTTCAGGCCTTTTCAGGCTCCTCGGATTTTTCACACCTTTTCAGGCTCCTCGTATTTTTCAGGCCTTTTCAGGCTCCTAGTATTTTTCATACCTTTTCAGGCTGCTCGTATTTTTCACACCTTTTCAGGCTCCTCGTATTTTTTACACCTTTTCAGGCTCCTCGTATTTTTCACACCTTTTCAGGCTCCTCGTATTTTTCACACCTTTTCAGGCTCCTCGTATTTTTCACACCTTTTCAAGCTCCTTGAACTTTTCACACCTTTTCAGGCTCCTCGTATTTTTCACAACTTTTCAGGCTCCTCGTTTTTTTCAGGCCTTTTCAGGCTCCTCATATCTTTCACATCTTTTCACGCCCCTTATATTTTTCAGGCCTTTTCAGGCTCCTCGTATTTTTCACGCCTTTTCAGGCTCCTCGTATTTTTCAGGCCTTTTCAGGCTCCTCGTATTTTTCAGGCCTTTTCAGGCTCCTCGTATTTTTCACACCTTTTCAGGATCCTCGTATTTTTCAGGCCTTTTCAGGCTCCTCGTATTCTGCAGGCCTTTTCAGGCTCCTCGTATTTTTCTCACCTTTTCAGGCTCCGCGTATTTTTCACACCTTTTCAGGCTCCTCGTATTTTTCAGGCCTTTTCAGCCTCCTCGTATTCTGCAGGCCTTTTCAGGCTCCTCGGATTTTTCACACCTTTTCAGGCTCCTCGTATTTTTCAGGCCTTTTCAGGCTCCTCGGGTTTTTCACACCTTTTCAGGCTCCTCGTATTTTTCAGGACTTTTCAGGCTCCTCACATTTTTCAGGCCTTTTCAGGCTCCTCTTATTCTGCAGGCCTTTTCAGGCTCCTCGTATTTTTCACACCTTTTCAGGCTCCTTGTATTTTTCACGCCTTTCAGGCTCCTCGTATTTTTCACACCTTTTCAAGCTCCTAGTATTTTTCACACCTTTTCAGGCTCCTCGTATTTTTCAGGCCTTTTCAGGCTCCTCGTGTTTTTCACACCTTTTCAGGCTCCTCGTATTTTTCAGGCCTTTTCAGGCTCCTCACATTTTTCAGGCCTTTTCAGGCTCCTCTTATTCTGCAGGCCTTTTCAGGCTCCTCGTATTTTTCACACCTTTTCAGGCTCCTTGTATTTTTCACGCCTTTCAGGCTCCTCGTATTTTTCACGCCTTTTCAAGCTCCTAGTATTTTTCACACCTTTTCAGGCTCCTCGTATTTTGCAGGCCTTTTCAGGCTCCTCGTATATTTCACACCTTTTCAGGCTCCTCGTATTTTTCAGGCCTTTTCAGGCTCCTCGTATTCTGCAGGCCTTTTCAGGCTCCTCGTATTTTTCTCACCTTTTCAGGCTCCGCGTATTTTTCACACCTTTTCAGGCTCCTCGTATTTTTCAGGCCTTTTCAGGCTCCTCGTATTTTTCAGGCATTTTCAGGCTCCTCGTATTTTTCAGGCCTTTTCAGGCTCCTCATATTTTTCAGGCCATTTAGGACTCCTCGTTTTTTTCACACCTTTTCAGGCCCCTCATATTTTTCAGGCCTTTTCTGGCTCCCGTGTTTTTCAGGCCTTTCAGACTCCTCGTATTTTTCACGCCTTTTCAGGCTCCTCGTATTTTTCACACCTTTTCAGGCCCCTCGTATTTTTCACACCTTTTCAGGCTCCGCATATTTTTCACACCTTTTTAGGCTCCTCATATTCTTCAGGCCGTTTCAGGCTCCTCGTATTTTTCAGGCCTTTCCAGGCTCCTCGTATTTTTCACACCTTTTCAGGATCCTCGTATTTTTCAGGCCTTTTCAGGCTCCTCGTATTTTTCACACCTTTTCAGGCTGCTCGTATTTTTCACACCTTTTTAGGCTCCACGTATTTTTCACACCTTTTCAGGCTCCTCGTATTTTTCACACCTTTTCAGGCTCCTCGTATTTTTCAGGCCTTTTCAGGCTCCTCGGATTTTTCACACCTTTTCAGGATCCTCGTATTTTTCAGGCCTTTTCAGGCTCCTAGTATTTTTCATACCTTTTCAGGCTGCTCGTATTTTTCACACCTTTTCAGGCTCCTCGTATTTTTTACACCTTTTCAGGCTCCTCGTATTTTTCACACCTTTTCAGGCTCCTCGTATTTTTCACACCTTTTCAGGCTCCTCGTATTTTTCACACCTTTTCAGGCTCCTTGAACTTTTCACACCTTTTCAGGCTCCTCGTATTTTTCACAACTTTTCAGGCTCCTCGTTTTTTTCAGGCCTTTTCAGGCTCCTCATATCTTTCACATCTTTTCACGCCCCTTATATTTTTCAGGCCTTTTCAGGCTCCTCGTATTTTTCACGCCTTTTCAGGCTCCTCGTATTTTTCAGGCCTTTTCAGGCTCCTCGTATTTTTCAGGCCTTTACAGGCTCCTCGGATTTTTCACACCTTTTCAGGATCCTCGTATTTTTCAGGCCTTTTCAGGCTCCTCGTATTCTGCAGGCCTTTTCAGGCTCCTCGTATTTTTCTCACCTTTTCAGGCTCCGCGTATTTTTCACACCTTTTCAGGCTCCTCGTATTTTTCACACCTTTTCAGGCTTCCCGTATTTTAAAGGCCTTTTTAGGCTCCTCGTATTTTACACACCTTTCCACGCTCCTCGTATTTTTCACGCATTTTCGGGCTCCTTGTATTTTTCACGCCTTCTCAGGCTCCTCGTATTTTACACACCTTTTCAGGCTCCTCGTATTTTTCAGGCCTTTTCAGTCTCCTCGTAGTTTTCACGTCTTTTCAGGCTCCTCGTATTTTTCACACCTTTTCAGGCTCCTCGTATTTTTCACACGTTTTCAGGCTCCTCGTATTTTTCACACCTTTTCAGGCTCCTCGTATTTTTCACACCTTTTCAGGCTCCTCGTATTTTTCACACCTTTTCAGGCTCCTCGTATTTGTCACGCCTTTTCAGGCTCCTCATATTTTTCACACCTTTTCAGGCTCCTCGGATTTTTCACACCTTTTCAGGCTCCTCGTATTTTTCAGGCCTTTTCAGGCTCCTCGTAGTTTTCACGCCTTTTCAGGCTCCTTGTATTTTTCAGGCCTTTTCAGGCTCCTCGTATTTTTCACACCTTTTCAGGATCCTCGTATTTTTCAGGCCTTTTCAGGCTCCTCGTATTCTGCAGGCCTTTTCAGGCTCCTCGGATTTTTCACACCTTTTCAGGCTCCTTGTATTTTTCAGGCCTTTTCAGGCTCCTCCGATTTTTCACACCTTTTCAGGCTCCTCATAGTTTTAAGGCCTTTTCAGGCTCCTCGTATTTTTCACACCTTTTCAGGCTTCCCGTATTTTAAAGCCCTTTTCAGGCTCCTCGTATTTTACACACCTTTCCAGGCTCCTCGTATTTTTCACACATTTTCAGGCTTCCCGTATTTTAAAGGCCTTTTCAGGCTCCTCGTATTTTTCACACCTTTTCAGGCTCCTCGTATTTTTCACACCTTTTCAGGCTCCTCGTATTTTTCACGCCATTTCAGGCTCCTCATATTTTTCACACCTTTTCAGGCTCCTCGGATTTTTCACACCTTTTCAGGCTCCTGGTATTTTTCAGGCCTTTTCAGGCTCCTCGTATTTTTCACGCCTTTTCAGGCTCCTCGTATTTTTCAGGCCTTTTCAGTCTCCTCGTATTTTTCACACCTTTTCAGGCTCCTCGTATTTTTCACACCTTTTCAGGCTCCTCGTATTTTTCACGCCATTTCAGGCTCCTCATATTTTTCACACCTTTTCAGGCTCCTCGGATTTTTCACACCTTTTCAGGCTCCTGGTATTTTTCAGGCCTTTTCAGGCTCCTCGTATTTTTCACGCCTTTTCAGGCTCCTCGTATTCTGCAGGCCTTTTCAGGCTCCTCGTATTTTTCTCACCTTTTCAGGCTCCGCGTATTTTTCACACCTTTTCAGGCTCCTCGTATTTTTCACACCTTTTCAGGCTTCCCGTATTTTAAAGGCCTTTTTAGGCTCCTCGTATATTACACACCTTTCCACGCTCCTCGTATTTTTCACGCATTTTCGGGCTCCTTGTATTTTTCACGCCTTCTCAGGCTCCTCGTATTTTACACACCTTTTCAGGCTCCTCGTATTTTTCAGGCCTTTTCAGTCTCCTCGTAGTTTTCACGTCTTTTCAGGCTCCTCGTATTTTTCACACCTTTTCAGGCTCCTCGAATTTTTCACACGTTTTCAGGCTCCTCGTATTTTTCACACCTTTTCAGGCTCCTCGTATTTTTCACACCTTTTCAGGCTCCTCGTATTTTTCACACCTTTTCAGGCTCCTCGTATTTGTCACGCCTTTTCAGGCTCCTCATATTTTTCACACCTTTTCAGGCTCCTCGGATTTTTCACACCTTTTCAGGCTCCTGGTATTTTTCAGGCCTTTTCAGGCTCCTCGTAGTTTTCACGCCTTTTCAGGCTCCTCGTATTTTTCAGGCCTTTTCAGGCTCCTCGTATTTTTCACACCTTTTCAGGATCCTCGTATTTTTCAGGCCTTTTCAGGCTCCTCGTATTCTGCAGGCCTTTTCAGGCTCCTCGGATTTTTCACACCTTTTCAGGCTCCTTGTATTTTTCAGGCCTTTTCAGGCTCCTCCGATTTTTCACACCTTTTCAGGCTCCTCATAGTTTTAAGGCCTTTTCAGGCTCCTCGTATTTTTCACACCTTTTCAGGCTTCCCGTATTTTAAAGCCCTTTTCAGGCTCCTCGTATTTTTCACACCTTTTCAGGCTCCTCGTATTTTTCACACCTTTTCAGGCTTCCCGTATTTTAAAGGCCTTTTCAGGCTCCTCGTATTTTTCACACCTTTTCAGGCTCCTCGTATTTTTCACGCCTTTTCAGGCTCCTCGTATTTTTCACGCCTTTTCAGGCTCCTCATATTTTTCACACCTTTTCAGGCTCCTCGGATTTTTCACACCTTTTCAGGCTCCTGGTATTTTTCAGGCCTTTTCAGGCTCCTCGTATTTTTCACGCCTTTTCAGGCTCCTCGTATTTTTCAGGCCTTTTCAGTCTCCTCGTATTTTTCACACCTTTTCAGGCTCCTCGTATTTTTCACACCTTTTCAGGCTCCTCGTATTTTTCACGCCTTTTCAGGCTCCTCGTATTTTTCACACCTTTTCAGGCTCCTCAGATTTTTCACACCTTTTCAGGCTCCTGGTATTTTTCACGCCTTTTCAGGCTCATCGTATTTTTCACGCCTTTTCAGGCTCCTCGTATTTTTCAGGCCTTTTCAGGCTCCTCGTATTTTTCACACCTTTTCAGGATCCTCGTATTTTTCAGGCCTTTTCAGGCTCCTCGTATTCTGCAGGCCTTTTCAGGCTCCTCGGATTTTTCACACCTTTTCAGGCTCCTTGTATTTTTCAGGCCTTTTCAGGCTCCTCCGATTTTTCACACCTTTTCAGGCTCCTCGTATTTTTCAGGCCTTTTCAGGCTCCTCATATTTTTCACACCTTTTCAGGCTCCTCTTATTCTGCAGGCCTTTTCCGGCTCCACGTACTTTTCACACCTTTTCAGTCTCCTCGTATTTTTCAGGCCTTTTCAGGCTCCTCGTATTTTTCACACCTTTTCATGCTCCTCGTATTTCTCACACCTTTACAGTCTCCTCGTATTTTTCAGGCCTTTTAATGCTCCTCGTATTTTTCACACCTTTTCCGGCTCCTCGTATTTTTCAGGCCTTTTTAGTCTCCTGGTTTTCTTCACACCTTTTCAGGCTCCTCGTATTTTTCACGCCTTTTCATGCTCCTCGTATTTTTCACACCTTCTCAGGCTCCTCGGATTTTTCAGGCCTTTTCAGGCTCCTCGGATTTTTCAGGCCTTTTCAGGCTCCTCGGATTTTTCAGGCATTTTCAGGCTCCTCGTATTTTTCACGCCTTTTCAGGCTCCTCGTATTTTTCACACCTTTTCGAGCTCCTCATATTTTTCATGCCTTTTCATGCTCCTCGTATTTTTCACAACTTTTCGGGCTCCTCGTATTTTTCAGGCCTTTTCAGGCTCCTCGTATTTTTCACACCTTTTCAGGCCCCTCGTATTTTTCACACCTTTTCAGGCTCCTCGTATTTTTCACACCTTTTCAGGCTCCTCGTATTTTTCACGCCTTTTCAGGCTCCTCATATTTTTCACACCTTTTCAGGCTCCTCGGATTTTTCACACCTTTTCAGGCTCCTGGTATTTTTCAGGACTTTTCAGGCTCCTCGTATTTTTCACACCTTTTCAGGATCCTCGTATTTTTCAGGCCTTTTCAGGCTCCTCGTATTCTGCAGGCCTGTTCAGGCCCCTCGGATTTTTCACACCTTTTCAGGCTCCTTGTATTTTTCAGGCCTTTTCAGGCTCCTCCGATTTTTCACACCTTTTCAGGCTCCTCGTATTTTTCAGGCCTTTTCAGGCTCCTCGTATTTTTCACACCTTTTCACTCTCCTCGTATTTTTCAGGCCTTTTCAGGCTCCTCGTATTTTTCACACCTTTTCAGGCTCCTCGTGTTTTTCACACCTTTTCAGGCTCCTCGTACTTTTCAAACCTTTTCAGGCTCCTCGTATTTTTCAGGCCTTTTCAGGCTCCTCGTATTTTTCAGGCCTTTTCAGGCTCTTCGTATTTTTCACACCTTTTCAGGATCCTCGTATTTTTCATGCCTTTCATGCTCCTCGTATTTTTCACACCTTTTCATGCTCCTCGTTTTTTTCACACCTTTTCAGGCTCCTCGGATTTTTCAGGCCTTTTCATGCTCCTCATATTTTTCACGCCTTTTCAGGCTCCTCGTATTTTTCACACCTCTTCGGGCTCCTCATATTTTTCATGCCTTTTCATGCTCCTCGTATTTTTCAGGCCTTTTCAGGCTCCTCATATTTTTCACGCCTTTTCAGGCTCCTCGTATTTTCACATCTTTTCAGGCCCCTCGTATTTTTCACACCTTTTCAGGCTCCGGGTATTTTTCACACCTTTTCAGGCTCCTCGTATTTTTCTCACCTTTTCAGGCTCCGCGTATTTTTCACACCTTTTCAGGCTCCTCGTATTTTTCAGGCCTTTTCAGGCTCCTCGTATTTTTCAGGCATTTTCAGGCTCCTCGTATTTTTCAGGCCTTTTCAGGCTCCTCATATTTTTCAGGCCATTTCAGACTCCTCGTATTTTTCACACCTTTTCAGGATCCTCGTATTTTTCAGGCCTTTCCAGGCTCCTCGTATTTTTCACACCTTTTCAGGATCCTCGTATTTTTCAGGCCTTTTCAGGCTCCTCGTATTTTTCACACCTTTTCAGGCTGCTCGTATTTTTCACACCTTTTCAGACTCCACGTATTTTTCACACCTTTTCAGGCTCCTCGTATTTTTCACACCTTTTCAGGCTCCTCGTATTTTTCAGGCCTTTTCAGGCTCCTCGTATTTTTCACACCTTTTCAGGCCCCTCGTATTTTTCACACCTTTTCAGGCTCCTCGTATTTTTCACACCTTTTCAGGCTCCTCGTATTTTTCACGCCTTTTCAGGCTCCTCATATTTTTCACACCTTTTCAGGCTCCTCGGATTTTTCACACCTTTTCAGGCTCCTGGTATTTTTCAGGACTTTTCAGGCTCCTCGTATTTTTCACACCTTTTCAGGATCCTCGTATTTTTCAGGCCTTTTCAGGCTCCTCGTATTCTGCAGGCCTGTTCAGGCTCCTCGGATTTTTCACACCTTTTCAGGCTCCTTGTATTTTTCAGGCCTTTTCAGGCTCCTCCGATTTTTCACACCTTTTCAGGCTCCTCGTATTTTTCAGGCCTTTTCAGGCTCCTCGTATTTTTCACACCTTTTCACTCTCCTCGTATTTTTCAGGCCTTTTCAGGCTCCTCGTATTTTTCACACCTTTTCAGGCTCCTCGTGTTTTTCACACCTTTTCAGGCTCCTCGTACTTTTCAAACCTTTTCAGGCTCCTCGTATTTTTCAGGCCTTTTCAGGCTCCTCGTATTTTTCAGGCCTTTTCAGGCTCTTCGTATTTTTCACACCTTTTCAGGATCCTCGTATTTTTCATGCCTTTCAGGCTCCTCGTATTTTTCACGCCTTTTCATGCTCCTCGTTTTTTTCACGCCTTTTCAGGCTCCTCGGATTTTTCAGGCCTTTTCATGCTCCTCATATTTTTCACGCCTTTTCAGGCTCCTCGTATTTTTCACACCTCTTCGGGCTCCTCATATTTTTCATGCCTTTTCATGCTCCTCGTATTTTTCAGGCCTTTTCAGGCTCCTCATATTTTTCACGCCTTTTCAGGCTCCTCGTATTTTCACATCTTTTCAGGCCCCTCGTATTTTTCACACCTTTTCAGGCTCCGGGTATTTTTCACACCTTTTCAGGCTCCTCGTATTTTTCTCACCTTTTCAGGCTCCGCGTATTTTTCACACCTTTTCAGGCTCCTCGTATTTTTCAGGCCTTTTCAGGCTCCTCGTATTTTTCAGGCATTTTCAGGCTCCTCGTATTTTTCAGGCCTTTTCAGGCTCCTCATATTTTTCAGGCCATTTCAGACTCCTCGTATTTTTCACACCTTTTCAGGATCCTCGTATTTTTCAGGCCTTTCCAGGCTCCTCGTATTTTTCACACCTTTTCAGGATCCTCGTATTTTTCAGGCCTTTTCAGGCTCCTCGTATTTTTCACACCTTTTCAGGCTGCTCGTATTTTTCACACCTTTTCAGACTCCACGTATTTTTCACACCTTTTCAGGCTCCTCGTATTTTTCACACCTTTTCAGGCTCCTCGTATTTTTCAGGCCTTTTCAGGCTCCTCGTATTTTTCACACCTTTTCAGGCTCCTCGTATTTTTCAGGCCTTTTCAGGCTCCTCGTATTTTTCAGGCATTTTCAGGCTCCTCGTATTTTTCAGGCCTTTTCAGGCTCCTCATATTTTTCAGGCCATTTCAGACTCCTCGTATTTTTCACACCTTTTCAGGATCCTCGTATTTTTCAGGCCTTTCCAGGCTCCTCGTATTTTTCACAACTTTTCAGGCTCCTCGTATTTTTCAGGCCTTTTCAGGCTCCTCGTATTTTTCAGGCCTTTTCAGGCTCCTCGTATTTTTCACGCCTTTTCAGGCTCCTCGTATTTTTCAGGCCTTTTCAGGCTCCTCGTATTTTTCAGGCCTTTACAGGCTCCTCGTATTTTTCACACCTTTTCAGGATCCTCGTATTTTTCAGGCCTTTTCAGGCTCCTCGTATTCTGCAGGCCTTTTCAGGCTCCTCGTATTTTTCTCACCTTTTCAGGCTCCGCGTATTTTTCACACCTTTTCAGGCTCCTCGTATTTTTCAGGCCTTTTCAGCCTCCTCGTATTCTGCAGGCCTTTTCAGGCTCCTCGGATTTTTCACACCTTTTCAGGCTCCTCGTATTTTTCAGGCCTTTTCAGGCTCCTCGGGTTTTTCACACCTTTTCAGGCTCCTCGTATTTTTCAGGACTTTTCAGGCTCCTCACATTTTTCAGGCCTTTTCAGGCTCCTCTTATTCTGCAGGCCTTTTCAGGCTCCTCGTATTTTTCACACCTTTTCAGGCTCCTTGTATTTTTCACGCCTTTCAGGCTCCTCGTATTTTTCACACCTTTTCAAGCTCCTAGTATTTTTCACACCTTTTCAGGCTCCTCGTATTTTTCAGGCCTTTTCAGGCTCCTCGGGTTTTTCACACCTTTTCAGGCTCCTCGTATTTTTCAGGACTTTTCAGGCTCCTCACATTTTTCAGGCCTTTTCAGGCTCCTCTTATTCTGCAGGCCTTTTCAGGCTCCTCGTATTTTTCACACCTTTTCAGGCTCCTTGTATTTTTCACGCCTTTCAGGCTCCTCGTATTTTTCACGCCTTTTCAAGCTCCTAGTATTTTTCACACCTTTTCAGGCTCCTCGTATTTTTCAGGCCTTTTCAGGCTCCTCGTATTTTTTACACCTTTTCAGGCTCCTCGTATTTTTCAGGCCTTTTCAGGCTCCTCGTATTCTGCAGGCCTTTTCAGGCTCCTCGTATTTTTCACACCTTTTCAGGCTCCTCGTATTTTTCACACCTTTTCAGGCTCCTCGTATTTTTCAGGCCTTTTCAGGCTCCTCGTATTTTTCAGGCCTTTTCAGGCTCCTCGTATTTTTCAGGCCTTTTCAGGCTCCTCATATTTTTCAGGCCATTTAGGACTCCTCGTTTTTTTCACACCTTTTCAGGCCCCTCATATTTTTCAGGCCTTTTCTGGCTCCCGTGTTTTTCAGGCCTTTCAGACTCCTCGTATTTTTCACGCCTTTTCAGGCTCCTCGTATTTTTCACACCTTTTCAGGCCCCTCGTATTTTTCACACCTTTTCAGGCTCCGCATATTTTTCACACCTTTTTAGGCTCCTCATATTCTTCAGGCCGTTTCAGGCTCCTCGTATTTTTCAGGCCTTTCCAGGCTCCTCGTATTTTTCACACCTTTTCAGGATCCTCGTATTTTTCAGGCCTTTTCAGGCTCCTCGTATTTTTCACACCTTTTCAGGCTGCTCGTATTTTTCACACCTTTTTAGGCTCCTCGTATTTTTCACACCTTTTCAGGCTCCTCGTATTTTTCACACCTTTTCAGGCTCCTCGTATTTTTCAGGCCTTTTCAGGCTCCTCGGATTTTTCACACCTTTTCAGGATCCTCGTATTTTTCAGGCCTTTTCAGGCTCCTAGTATTTTTCATACCTTTTCAGGCTGCTCGTATTTTTCACACCTTTTCAGGCTCCTCGTATTTTTTACACCTTTTCAGCTTCCTCGTATTTTTCACACCTTTTCAGGCTCCTCGTATTTTTCACACCTTTTCAGGCTCCTCGTATTTTTCACACCTTTTCAAGCTCCTTGAACTTTTCACACCTTTTCAGGCTCCTCGTATTTTTCACAACTTTTCAGGCTCCTCGTTTTTTTCAGGCCTTTTCAGGCTCCTCATATCTTTCACATCTTTTCACGCCCCTTATATTTTTCAGGCCTTTTCAGGCTCCTCGTATTTTTCACGCCTTTTCAGGCTCCTCGTATTTTTCAGGCCTTTTCAGGCTCCTCGTATTTTTCAGGCCTTTACAGGCTCCTCGGATTTTTCACACCTTTTCAGGATCCTCGTATTTTTCAGGCCTTTTCAGGCTCCTCGTATTCTGCAGGCCTTTTCAGGCTCCTCGTATTTTTCTCACCTTTTCAGGCTCCGCGTATTTTTCACACCTTTTCAGGCTCCTCGTATTTTTCACACCTTTTCAGGCTTCCCGTATTTTAAAGGCCTTTTCAGGCTCCTCGTATATTACACACCTTTCCACGCTCCTCGTATTTTTCACGCATTTTCGGGCTCCTTGTATTTTTCACGCCTTCTCAGGCTCCTCGTATTTTACACACCTTTTCAGGCTCCTCGTATTTTTCAGGCCTTTTCAGTCTCCTCGTAGTTTTCACGTCTTTTCAGGCTCCTCGTATTTTTCACACCTTTTCAGGCTCCTCGTATTTTTCACACGTTTTCAGGCTCCTCGTATTTTTCACACCTTTTCAGGCTCCTCGTATTTTTCACACCTTTTCAGGCTCCTCGTATTTTTCACACCTTTTCAGGCTCCTCGTATTTGTCACGCCTTTTCAGGCTCCTCATATTTTTCACACCTTTTCAGGCTCCTCGGATTTTTCACACCTTTTCAGGCTCCTGGTATTTTTCAGGCCTTTTCAGGCTCCTCGTAGTTTTCACGCCTTTTCAGGCTCCTTGTATTTTTCAGGCCTTTTCAGGCTCCTCGTATTTTTCAGGCCTTTTCAGGCTCCTCGTATTTTTCACACCTTTTCAGGATCCTCGTATTTTTCAGGCCTTTTCAGGCTCCTCGTATTCTGCAGGCCTTTTCAGGCTCCTCGGATTTTTCACACCTTTTCAGGCTCCTTGTATTTTTCAGGCCTTTTCAGGCTCCTCCGATTTTTCACACCTTTTCAGGCTCCTCATAGTTTTAAGGCCTTTTCAGGCTCCTCGTATTTTTCACACCTTTTCAGGCTTCCCGTATTTTAAAGCCCTTTTCAGGCTCCTCGTATTTTACACACCTTTCCAGGCTCCTCGTATTTTTCACACCTTTTCAGGCTTCCCGTATTTTAAAGGCCTTTTCAGGCTCCTCGTATTTTTCACACCTTTTCAGGCTCCTCGTATTTTTCACACCTTTTCAGGCTCCTCGTATTTTTCACGCCTTTTCAGGCTCCTCATATTTTTCACACCTTTTCAGGCTCCTCGGATTTTTCACACCTTTTCAGGCTCCTGGTATTTTTCAGGCCTTTTCAGGCTCCTCGTATTTTTCACGCCTTTTCAGGCTCCTCGTATTTTTCAGGCCTTTTCAGTCTCCTCGTATTTTTCACACCTTTTCAGGCTCCTCGTATTTTTCACACCTTTTCAGGCTCCTCGTATTTTTCACGCCTTTTCAGGCTCCTCGTATTTTTCACACCTTTTCAGGCTCCTCAGATTTTTCACACCTTTTCAGGCTCCTGGTATTTTTCACGCCTTTTCAGGCTCATCGTATTTTTCACGCCTTTTCAGGCTCCTCGTATTTTTCAGGCCTTTTCAGGCTCCTCGTATTTTTCACACCTTTTCAGGATCCTCGTATTTTTCAGGCCTTTTCAGGCTCCTCGTATTCTGCAGGCCTTTTCAGGCTCCTCGGATTTTTCACACCTTTTCAGGCTCCTTGTATTTTTCAGGCCTTTTCAGGCTCCTCCGATTTTTCACACCTTTTCAGGCTCCTCGTATTTTTCAGGCCTTTTCAGGCTCCTCATATTTTTCACACCTTTTCAGGCTCCTCTTATTCTGCAGGCCTTTTCCGGCTCCACGTACTTTTCACACCTTTTCCGGCTCCTCGTATTTTTCAGGCCTTTTTAGTCT
Organism: Cervus elaphus; assembly: GCF_910594005.1. Classification (NCBI taxonomy): domain Eukaryota; kingdom Metazoa; phylum Chordata; class Mammalia; order Artiodactyla; family Cervidae; genus Cervus; species Cervus elaphus. The sequence goes on from NC_057833.1 coordinate 114,195,239, forward strand.
CCTGGTTTTCTTCACACCTTTTCAGGCTCCTCGTATTTTTCACGCCTTTTCATGCTCCTCGTATTTTTCACACCTTCTCAGGCTCCTCGGATTTTTCAGGCCTTTTCAGGCTCCTCGGTTTTTTCAGGCCTTTTCAGGCTCCTCGGATTTTTCAGGCATTTTCAGGCTCCTCGTATTTTTCACGCCTTTTCAGGCTCCTCGTATTTTTCACACCTTTTCGAGCTCCTCATATTTTTCATGCCTTTTCATGCTCCTCGTATTTTTCACAACTTTTCGGGCTCCTCGTATTTTTCAGGCCTTTTCAGGCTCCTCGTATTTTTCACACCTTTTCAGGCCCCTCGTATTTTTCACACCTTTTCAGGCTCCTCGTATTTTTCACACCTTTTCAGGCTCCTCGTATTTTTCACGCCTTTTCAGGCTCCTCATATTTTTCACACCTTTTCAGGCTCCTCGGATTTTTCACACCTTTTCAGGCTCCTGGTATTTTTCAGGACTTTTCAGGCTCCTCGTATTTTTCACACCTTTTCAGGATCCTCGTATTTTTCAGGCCTTTTCAGGCTCCTCGTATTTTTCAGGCCTTTTCAGGCTCCTCGTATTTTTCACACCTTTTCAGGCTGCTCGTATTTTTCACACCTTTTCAGACTCCACGTATTTTTCACACCTTTTCAGGCTCCTCGTATTTTTCACACCTTTTCAGGCTCCTCGTATTTTTCAGGCCTTTTCAGGCTCCTCGTATTTTTCACACCTTTTCAGGATCCTCGTATTTTTCAGGCCTTTTCAGGCTCCTCGTATTTTTCACACCTTTTCAGGCTGCTCGTATTTTTCACATCTTTTCAGGCTCCTCGTATTTTTTACACCTTTTCAGGCTCCTCGTATTTTTCACACCGTTTCAGGCTCCTCGTATTTTTCACACCTTTTCAGGCTCCTCGTATTTTTCACACCTTTTCAAGCTCCTTGAACTTTTCACACCTTTTCAGGCTCCTCGTATTTTTCACAACTTTTCAGGCTCCTCATTTTTTTCAGGCCTTTTCAGGCTCCTCATATCTTTCACATCTTTTCACGCCCCTTATATTTTTCAGGCCTTTTCAGGCTCCTCGTATTTTTCACACCTTTTCAGGCTCCTCATAGTTTTCAGGCCTTTTCAGGCTCCTCGTATTTTTCACACCTTTTCAGGCTTCCCCTATTTTAAAGGCCTTTTCAGGCTCCTCGTATTTTACACACCTTTCCAGGCTCCTCGTATTTTTCACGCATTTTCGGGCTCCTTGTATTTTTCACGCCTTCTCAGGCTCCTCGTATTTTACACACCTTTTCAGGCTCCTCGTATTTTTCACACCTTTTCAGGCTCCTCGTAGTTTTCACTTCTTTTCAGGCTCCTCGTATTTTTCACACCTTTTCAGGCTTCTCGAATTTTTCACACCTTTTCAGGCTCCTCGTATTTTTCACACCTTTTCAGGCTCCTCGTATTTTTCACACGTGTTCAGGCTCCTCGTATTTTTCACACCTATTCAGGCTCCTCGCATTTTTCACGCCTTTTCAGGCTCCTCATATTTTTCACACCTTTTCAGGCTCCTCGGATTTTTCACACCTTTTCAGGCTCCTGGTATTTTTCAGGCCTTTTCAGGCTCCTCGTATTTTTCACGCCTTTTCAGGCTCCTCGTATTTTTCAGGCCTTTTCAGGCTCCTCGTATTTTTCAGGCCTTTTCAGGCTCCTCGTATTTTTCACACCTTTTCAGGATCCTCGTATTTTTCAGGCCTTTTCAGGCTCCTCGTATTCTGCAGGCCTTTTCAGGCTCCTCGGATTTTTCACACCTTTTCAGGCTCCTTGTATTTTACAGGCCTTTTCAGGCTCCTTGTATTTTACACACCTTTTCAGGCTCCTCGTATTTTTCAGGCCTTTTCAGGCTCCTCGTATTTTTCACACCTTTTCAGTCTCCTCGTATTCTGCAGGCCTTTTCAGGCTCCTCGTATTTTTCACACCTTTTCAGGCTCCTTGTATTTTTCACGCCTTTCAGGCTCCTCGTATTTTTCACACCTTTTCAAGCTCCTAGTATTTTTCACACCTTTTCAGGCTCCTCGTATTTTTCAGGCCTTTTCAGGCTCCTCGGGTTTTTCACACCTTTTCAGGCTCCTCGTATTTTTCAGGACTTTTCAGGCTCCTCACATTTTTCAGGCCTTTTCAGGCTCCTCTTATTCTGCAGGCCTTTTCAGGCTCCTCGTATTTTTCACACCTTTTCAGGCTCCTTGTATTTTTCACGCCTTTCAGGCTCCTCGTATTTTTCACGCCTTTTCAAGCTCCTAGTATTTTTCACACCTTTTCAGGCTCCTCGTATTTTACACACCTTTTCAGGCTCCTCGTATTTTTCAGGCCTTTTCAGGCTCCTCGGGTTTTTCACACCTTTCCAGGCTCCTCGTATTTTTCACCCATTTTCGGGCTCCTTGTATTTTTCACGCCTTCTCAGGCTCCTCGTATTTTACACACCTTTTCAGGCTCCTCGTATTTTTCACACCTTTTCAGGCTCCTCGTAGTTTTCACGTCTTTTCAGGCTCCTCGTATTTTTCACACCTTTTCAGGCTTCTCGAATTTTTCACACCTTTTCAGGCTCCTCGTATTTTTCACACCTTTTCATGCTCCTCGTATTTTTCACACGTGTTCAGGCTCCTCGTATTTTTCACACCTATTCAGGCTCCTCGCATTTTTCACGCCTTTTCAGGCTCCTCATATTTTTCACACCTTTTCAGGCTCCTCGGATTTTTCACACCTTTTCAGGCTCCTGGTATTTTTCAGGCCTTTTCAGGCTCCTCGTATTTTTCACGCCTTTTCAGGCTCCTCGTATTTTTCAGGCCTTTTCAGGCTCCTCGTATTTTTCAGGCCTTTTCAGGCTCCTCGTATTTTTCACACCTTTTCAGGATCCTCGTATTTTTCAGGCCTTTTCAGGCTCCTCGTATTCTGCAGGCCTTTTCAGGCTCCTCGGATTTTTCACACCTTTTCAGGCTCCTTGTATTTTACAGGCCTTTTCAGGCTCCTTGTATTTTACACACCTTTTCAGGCTCCTCGTATTTTTCAGGCCTTTTCAGGCTCCTCGTATTTTTCACACCTTTTCAGTCTCCTCGTATTCTGCAGGCCTTTTCAGGCTCCTCGTATTTTTCACACCTTTTCAGGCTCCTTGTATTTTTCACGCCTTTCAGGCTCCTCGTATTTTTCACACCTTTTCAAGCTCCTAGTATTTTTCACACCTTTTCAGGCTCCTCGTATTTTTCAGGCCTTTTCAGGCTCCTCGGGTTTTTCACACCTTTTCAGGCTCCTCGTATTTTTCAGGACTTTTCAGGCTCCTCACATTTTTCAGGCCTTTTCAGGCTCCTCTTATTCTGCAGGCCTTTTCAGGCTCCTCGTATTTTTCACACCTTTTCAGGCTCCTTGTATTTTTCACGCCTTTCAGGCTCCTCGTATTTTTCACACCTTTTCAAGCTCCTAGTATTTTTCACACCTTTTCAGGCTCCTCGTATTTTTCACACCTTTTCAGGCTCCTCGTATTTTTCAGGCCTTTTCAGGCTCCTCGGGTTTTTCACACCTTTTCAGGCTCCTCGTATTTTTCAGGACTTTTCAGGCTCCTCACATTTTTCAGGCCTTTTCAGGCTCCTCTTATTCTGCAGGCCTTTTCAGGCTCCTCGTATTTTTCACACCTTTTCAGGCTCCTTGTATTTTTCACGCCTTTCAGGCTCCTCGTATTTTTCACGCCTTTTCAAGCTCCTAGTATTTTTCACACCTTTTCAGGCTCCTCGTATTTTTCAGGCCTTTTCAGGCTCCTCGTATATTTCACACCTTTTCAGGCTCCTCGTATTTTTCAGGCCTTTTCAGGCTCCTCGTATTCTGCAGGCCTTTTCAGGCTCCTCGTATTTTTCTCACCTTTTCAGGCTCCGCGTATTTTTCACACCTTTTCAGGCTCCTCGTATTTTTCAGGCCTTTTCAGGCTCCTCGTATTTTTCAGGCATTTTCAGGCTCCTCGTATTTTTCAGGCCTTTTCAGGCTCCTCATATTTTTCAGGCCATTTAGGACTCCTCGTTTTTTTCACACCTTTTCAGGCCCCTCATATTTTTCAGGCCTTTTCTGGCTCCCGTGTTTTTCAGGCCTTTCAGACTCCTCGTATTTTTCACGCCTTTTCAGGCTCCTCGTATTTTTCACACCTTTTCAGGCCCCTCGTATTTTTCACACCTTTTCAGGCTCCGCATATTTTTCACACCTTTTTAGGCTCCTCATATTCTTCAGGCCGTTTCAGGCTCCTCGTATTTTTCAGGCCTTTCCAGGCTCCTCGTATTTTTCACACCTTTTCAGGATCCTCGTATTTTTCAGGCCTTTTCAGGCTCCTCGTATTTTTCACACCTTTTCAGGCTCCTCGTATTTTTCACACCTTTTTAGGCTCCACGTATTTTTCACACCTTTTCAGGCTCCTCGTATTTTTCACACCTTTTCAGGCTCCTCGTATTTTTCAGGCCTTTTCAGGCTCCTCGGATTTTTCACACCTTTTCAGGATCCTCGTATTTTTCAGGCCTTTTCAGGCTCCTAGTATTTTTCATACCTTTTCAGGCTGCTCGTATTTTTCACACCTTTTCAGGCTCCTCGTATTTTTTACACCTTTTCAGGCTCCTCGTATTTTTCACACCTTTTCAGGCTCCTCGTATTTTTCACACCTTTTCAGGCTCCTCGTATTTTTCACACCTTTTCAAGCTCCTTGAACTTTTCACACCTTTTCAGGCTCCTCGTATTTTTCACAACTTTTCAGGCTCCTCGTTTTTTTCAGGCCTTTTCAGGCTCCTCATATCTTTCACATCTTTTCACGCCCCTTATATTTTTCAGGCCTTTTCAGGCTCCTCGTATTTTTCACGCCTTTTCAGGCTCCTCGTATTTTTCAGGCCTTTTCAGGCTCCTCGTATTTTTCAGGCCTTTACAGGCTCCTCGTATTTTTCACACCTTTTCAGGATCCTCGTATTTTTCAGGCCTTTTCAGGCTCCTCGTATTCTGCAGGCCTTTTCAGGCTCCTCGTATTTTTCTCACCTTTTCAGGCTCCGCGTATTTTTCACACCTTTTCAGGCTCCTCGTATTTTTCAGGCCTTTTCAGCCTCCTCGTATTCTGCAGGCCTTTTCAGGCTCCTCGGATTTTTCACACCTTTTCAGGCTCCTCGTATTTTTCAGGCCTTTTCAGGATCCTCGGGTTTTTCACACCTTTTCAGGCTCCTCGTATTTTTCAGGACTTTTCAGGCTCCTCACATTTTTCAGGCCTTTTCAGGCTCCTCTTATTCTGCAGGCCTTTTCAGGCTCCTCGTATTTTTCACACCTTTTCAGGCTCCTTGTATTTTTCACGCCTTTCAGGCTCCTCGTATTTTTCACACCTTTTCAAGCTCCTAGTATTTTTCACACCTTTTCAGGCTCCTCGTATTTTTCAGGCCTTTTCAGGCTCCTCGGGTTTTTCACACCTTTTCAGGCTCCTCGTATTTTTCAGGACTTTTCAGGCTCCTCACATTTTTCAGGCCTTTTCAGGCTCCTCTTATTCTGCAGGCCTTTTCAGGCTCCTCGTATTTTTCACACCTTTTCAGGCTCCTTGTATTTTTCACGCCTTTCAGGCTCCTCGTATTTTTCACGCCTTTTCAAGCTCCTAGTATTTTTCACACCTTTTCAGGCTCCTCGTATTTTTCAGGCCTTTTCAGGCTCCTCGTATATTTCACACCTTTTCAGGCTCCTCGTATTTTTCAGGCCTTTTCAGGCTCCTCGTATTCTGCAGGCCTTTTCAGGCTCCTCGTATTTTTCTCACCTTTTCAGGCTCCGCGTATTTTTCACACCTTTTCAGGCTCCTCGTATTTTTCAGGCCTTTTCAGGCTCCTCGTATTTTTCAGGCATTTTCAGGCTCCTCGTATTTTTCAGGCCTTTTCAGGCTCCTCATATTTTTCAGGCCATTTAGGACTCCTCGTTTTTTTCACACCTTTTCAGGCCCCTCATATTTTTCAGGCCTTTTCTGGCTCCCGTGTTTTTCAGGCCTTTCAGACTCCTCGTATTTTTCACGCCTTTTCAGGCTCCTCGTATTTTTCACACCTTTTCAGGCCCCTCGTATTTTTTACACCTTTTCAGGCTCCGCATATTTTTCACACCTTTTTAGGCTCCTCATATTCTTCAGGCCGTTTCAGGCTCCTCGTATTTTTCAGGCCTTTCCAGGCTCCTCGTATTTTTCACACCTTTTCAGGATCCTCGTATTTTTCAGGCCTTTTCAGGCTCCTCGTATTTTTCACACCTTTTCAGGCTGCTCGTATTTTTCACACCTTTTTAGGCTCCACGTATTTTTCACACCTTTTCAGGCTCCTCGTATTTTTCACACCTTTTCAGGCTCCTCGTATTTTTCAGGCCTTTTCAGGCTCCTCGGATTTTTCACACCTTTTCAGGATCCTCGTATTTTTCAGGCCTTTTCAGGCTCCTAGTATTTTTCATACCTTTTCAGGCTGCTCGTATTTTTCACACCTTTTCAGGCTCCTCATATTTTTTACACCTTTTCAGGCTCCTCGTATTTTTCACACCTTTTCAGGCTCCTCGTATTTTTCACACCTTTTCAGGCTCCTCGTATTTTTCACACCTTTTCAAGCTCCTTGAACTTTTCACACCTTTTCAGGCTCCTCGTATTTTTCACAACTTTTCAGGCTCCTCGTTTTTTTCAGGCCTTTTCAGGCTCCTCATATCTTTCACATCTTTTCACGCCCCTTATATTTTTCAGGCCTTTTCAGGCTCCTCGTATTTTTCACGCCTTTTCAGGCTCCTCGTATTTTTCAGGCCTTTTCAGGCTCCTCGTATTTTTCAGGCCTTTACAGGCTCCTCGGATTTTTCACACCTTTTCAGGATCCTCGTATTTTTCAGGCCTTTTCAGGCTCCTCGTATTCTGCAGGCCTTTTCAGGCTCCTCGTATTTTTCTCACCTTTTCAGGCTCCGCGTATTTTTCACACCTTTTCAGGCTCCTCGTTTTTTTCACACCTTTTCAGGCTTCCCGTATTTTAAAGGCCTTTTTAGGCTCCTCGTATTTTACACACCTTTCCACGCTCCTCGTATTTTTCACGCATTTTCGGGCTCCTTGTATTTTTCACGCCTTCTCAGGCTCCTCGTATTTTACACACCTTTTCAGGCTCCTCGTATTTTTCAGGCCTTTTCAGTCTCCTCGTAGTTTTCACGTCTTTTCAGGCTCCTCGTATTTTTCACACCTTTTCAGGCTCCTCGAATTTTTCACACGTTTTCAGGCTCCTCGTATTTTTCACACCTTTTCAGGCTCCTCGTATTTTTCACACCTTTTCAGGCTCCTCGTATTTTTCACACCTTTTCAGGCTCCTCGTATTTGTCACGCCTTTTCAGGCTCCTCATATTTTTCACACCTTTTCAGGCTCCTCGTATTTTTCACACCTTTTCAGGCTCCTGGTATTTTTCAGGCCTTTTCAGGCTCCTCGTAGTTTTCACGCCTTTTCAGGCTCCTTGTATTTTTCAGGCCTTTTCAGGCTCCTCGTATTTTTCAGGCCTTTTCAGGCTCCTCGTATTTTTCACACCTTTTCAGGATCCTCGTATTTTTCAGGCCTTTTCAGGCTCCTCGTATTCTGCAGGCCTTTTCAGGCTCCTCGGATTTTTCACACCTTTTCAGGCTCCTTGTATTTTTCAGGCCTTTTCAGGCTCCTCCGATTTTTCACACCTTTTCAGGCTCCTCATAGTTTTAAGGCCTTTTCAGGCTCCTCGTATTTTTCACACCTTTTCAGGCTTCCCGTATTTTAAAGGCCTTTTCAGGCTCCTCGTATTTTACACACCTTTCCAGGCTCCTCGTATTTTTCACACATTTTCAGGCTTCCCGTATTTTAAAGGCCTTTTCAGGCTCCTCGTATTTTTCACACCTTTTCAGGCTCCTCGTATTTTTCACACCTTTTCAGGCTCCTCGTATTTTTCACGCCATTTCAGGCTCCTCATATTTTTCACACCTTTTCAGGCTCCTCGGATTTTTCACACTTTTTCAGGCTCCTGGTATTTTTCAGGCCTTTTCAGGCTCCTCGTATTTTTCACGCCTTTTCAGGCTCCTCGTATTTTTCAGGCCTTTTCAGTCTCCTCGTATTTTTCACACCTTTTCAGGCTCCTCGTATTTTTCACACCTTTTCAGGCTCCTCGTATTTTTCACGCCTTTTCAGGCTCCTCATATTTTTCACACCTTTTCAGGCTCCTCAGATTTTTCACACCTTTTCAGGCTCCTGGTATTTTTCACGCCTTTTCAGGCTCATCGTATTTTTCACGCCTTTTCAGGCTCCTCGTATTTTTCAGGCCTTTTCAGGCTCCTCGTATTTTTCACACCTTTTCAGGATCCTCGTATTTTTCAGGCCTTTTCAGGCTCCTCGTATTCTGCAGGCCTTTTCAGGCTCCTTGGATTTTTCACACCTTTTCAGGCTCCTTGTATTTTTCAGGCCTTTTCAGGCTCCTCCGATTTTTCACACCTTTTCAGGCTCCTCGTATTTTTCAGGCCTTTTCAGGCTCCTCATATTTTTCACACCTTTTCAGGCTCCTCTTATTCTGCAGGCCTTTTCCGGCTCCACGTACTTTTCACACCTTTTCAGTCTCCTCGTATTTTTCAGGCCTTTTCAGGCTCCTCGTATTTTTCACACCTTTTCATGCTCCTCGTATTTCTCACACCTTTACAGTCTCCTCGTATTTTTCAGGCCTTTAATGCTCCTCGTATTTTTCACACCTTTTCCGGCTCCTCGTATTTTTCAGGCCTTTTTAGTCTCCTGGTTTTCTTCACACCTTTTCAGGCTCCACGTGTTTTTCATGCCTTTCAGGCTCCTCGTATTTTTCACGCCTTTTCATGCTCCTCGTATTTTTCACACCTTCTCAGGCTCCTCGGATTTTTCAGGCCTTTTCAGGCTCCTCGGTTTTTTCAGGCCTTTTCAGGCTCCTCGGATTTTTCAGGCATTTTCAGGCTCCTCGTATTTTTCACGCCTTTTCAGGCTCCTCGTATTTTTCACACCTTTTCGAGCTCCTCATATTTTTCATGCCTTTTCATGCTCCTCGTATTTTTCACAACTTTTCGGGCTCCTCGTATTTTTCAGGCCTTTTCAGGCTCCTCGTATTTTTCACACCTTTTCAGGCCCCTCGTATTTTTCACACCTTTTCAGGCTCCTCGTATTTTTCACACCTTTTCAGGCTCCTCGTATTTTTCACGCCTTTTCAGGCTCCTCATATTTTTCATACCTTTTCAGGCTCCTCGGATTTTTCACACCTTTTCAGGCTCCTGGTATTTTTCAGGACTTTTCAGGCTCCTCGTATTTTTCACACCTTTTCAGGATCCTCGTATTTTTCAGGCCTTTTCAGGCTCCTCGTATTCTGCAGGCCTGTTCAGGCTCCTCGGATTTTTCACACCTTTTCAGGCTCCTTGTATTTTTCAGGCCTTTTCAGGCTCCTCCGATTTTTCACACCTTTTCAGGCTCCTCGTATTTTTCAGGCCTTTTCAGGCTCCTCGTATTTTTCACACCTTTTCACTCTCCTCGTATTTTTCAGGCCTTTTCAGGCTCCTCGTATTTTTCACACCTTTTCAGGCTCCTCGTGTTTTTCACACCTTTTCAGGCTCCTCGTACTTTTCACACCTTTTCAGGCTCCTCGTATTTTTCAGGCCTTTTCAGGCTCCTCGTATTTTTCAGGCCTTTTCAGGCTCTTCGTATTTTTCACACCTTTTCAGGATCCTCGTATTTTTCATGCCTTTCAGGCTCCTCGTATTTTTCACGCCTTTTCATGCTCCTCGTTTTTTTCACACCTTTTCAGGCTCCTCGGATTTTTCAGGCCTTTTCATGCTCCTCATATTTTTCACGCCTTTTCAGGCTCCTCGTATTTTTCACACCTTTTCGGGCTCCTCATATTTTTCATGCCTTTTCATGCTCCTCGTATTTTTCAGGCCTTTTCAGGCTCCTCATATTTTTCACGCCTTTTCAGGCTCCTCGTATTTTCACATCTTTTCAGGCCCCTCGTATTTTTCACACCTTTTCAGGCTCCGGGTATTTTTCACACCTTTTCAGGCTCCTCGTATTTTTCAGGCCTTTTCAGGATCCTCGTATTTTTGAGGCCTTTCTAGGCTCCTCGTATTTTCCATGCCTTTTCAGGCTCCTCATATTTTTCACACCTTTTCAGGCTCCTCGGATTTTTCACACCTTTTCAGGCTCCTGGTATTTTTCAGGCCTTTTCAGGCTCATCGTATTTTTCACGCCTTTTCAGGCTCCTGGTATTTTTCAGGCCTTTTCAGGCTCCTCGTATTTTTCACGCCTTTTCAGGCTCCTCGTATGTTTCAGGCCTTTTCAGGCTCCTGGTATTTTTCAGGCCTTTTCAGGCTCCTCGTATTTTTCACGCCTTTTCAGGCTCCTCGTATGTTTCAGGCCTTTTCCGGCTCCTCGTATTTTTCAGGCCTTTTCAGGCTCCTCGTATTTTTCACACCTTTTCAGGATCCTCTTATTTTTCAGGCCTTTTCAGGCTCCTCGTATTCTGCAGGCCTTTTCAGGCTCCTCGGATTTTTCACACATTTTCAGGCTCCTTGTATTTTTCAGGCCTTTTCAGGCTCCTCCGATTTTTCACACCTTTTCAGGCTCCTCGTATTTTTCAGGCCTTTTCAGGCTCCTCGTATTTTTCACACCTTTTCAGTCTCCTCGTATTTTTCAGGCCTTTTCAGGCTCCTCGTAATTTTCACACCTTTTCAGGCTCCTCGTGTTTTTCACACCTTTTCAGGCTCCTCGTACTTTTCACACCTTTTCATGCTCCTCGTATTTCTCACGCCTTTTCAGGCTCCTCGTAATTTTCAGGCCTTTTCAGGCTCCTCGTATTTTTCAGGCCTTTTCAGGCTCCTCGTATTTTTCACACCTTTTCAGGATCCTCGTATTTTTCATGCCTTTCAGGCTGCTCGTATTTTTCACGCCTTTTCATGCTCCTCGTATTTTTCACACCTTTTCAGGCTCCTCGGATTTTTCAGGCCTTTTCATGCTCCTCATATTTTTCACGCCATTTCAGGCTCCTCGTATTTTTCACACCTTTTCGGGCTCCTCATATTTTTCATGCCTTTTCATGCTCCTCGTATTTTTCAGGCCTTTTCAGGCTCCTCATATTTTTCATGACTTTTCAGGCTCCTCGTATTTTCACACCTTTTCAGGCCCCTCGTATTTTTCACACCTTTTCAGGCTCCGCGTATTTTTCACACCTTTTCAGGCTCCTCGTATTTTTCAGGCCTTTTCAGGCTCCTCGTATTTTTCAGGCCTTTCTAGGCTCCTCGTATTTTTCACACCTTTTCAGGATCCTCGTATTTTTCAGGCCTTTTCAGGCTCCTCGTATTTTTCACACCTTTTCAGGCTGCTCTTATTTTTCACACCTTTTCAGGCTCCACGTATTTTTCGCACCTTTTCAGGCTCCTCGTATTTTTCACACCTTTTCAGGCTCCTCGTATTTTTCAGGCCTTTTCAGGCTCCTCGTATTTTTCAGGCCTTTTCAGGCTCCTCGTATTTTTCAGGCCTTTTCAGGCTCCTCGTATTTTTCACACCTTTTCAAGCTGCTCGTATTTTTCACACCTTTTCAGGCTCCTCGTATTTTTTACACCTTTTCAGGATCCTCGTATTTTTCACACCTTTTCAGGTTCCTCGTATTTTTCACACCTTTTCAGGCTCCTCGTATTTTTCACACCTTTTTAAGCTCCTTGAACTTTTCACACCTTTTCAGGCTCCTCGTATTTTTCACAACTTTTCAGGCTCCTCGTATTTTTCAGGCCTTTTCAGGCTCCTCGTATCTTTCACATCTTTTCACGCTCCTTATATTTTTCAGGCCTTTTCAGGCTCCTCGTATTTTTCAGGCCTTTTCAGGCTCCTCGTATTTTTCACACCTTTTCAGGATCCTCGTATTTTTCAGGCCTTTTCAGGCTCCTCGTATTCTGCAGGCCTTTTCAGGTTCCTCGGATTTTTCACACCTTTTCAGGCTCCTTGTATTTTTCAGGCCTTTTCAGGCTCCTCCGATTTTTCACACCTTTTCAGGCTCCTCGTATTTTTCAGTCCTTTTCAGGCTCCTCGTATTATTCACACCTTTTCAGGCTTCCCGTATTTTAAAGGCCTTTTCAGGCTCCTCGTATTTTACACACCTTTCCAGGCTCCTCGTATTTTTCACGCATTTTCGGGCTCCTTGTATTTTTCACGCCTTCTCAGGCTCCTCGTATTTTACACACCTTTTCAGGCTCCTCGTATTTTTCAGGCCTTTTCAGGCTCCTCGTAGTTTTCACGTCTTTTCAGGCTTCTCGTATTTTTCACACCTTTTCAGGCTCCTCGAATTTTTCACACGTTTTCAGGCTCCTCGTATTTTTCACACCTTTTCAGGCTCCTCCTATTTTTCACACCTTTTCAGGCTCCTCGTATTTTTCACGCCATTTCAGGCTCCTCATATTTTTCACACCTTTTCAGGCTCCTCGGAGTTTTCACACCTTTTCAGGCTCCTGGTATTTTTCAGGCCTTTTCAGGCTCCTCGTATTTTTCACGCCTTTTCAGGCTCCTCGTATTTTTCAGGCCTTTTCAGTCTCCTCGTATTTTTCACACCTTTTCAGGCTCCTCGTATTTTTCACGGCTTTTCAGGCTCCTCGTATTTTTCACGCCTTTTCAGGCTCCTCATATTTTTCACACCTTTTCAGGCTCCTCAGATTTTTCACACCTTTTCAGGCTCCTGGTATTTTTCACGCCTTTTCAGGCTCCTCGTATTTTTCAGGCCTTTTCAGGCTCCTCGTATTTTTCAGGCCTTTTCAGGCTCCTCGTATTTTTCACACCTTTTCAGGATCCTCGTATTTTTCAGGCCTTTTCAGGCTCCTCGTATTCTGCAGGCCTTTTCAGGCTCCTCGGATTTTTCACACCTTTTCAGGCTCCTTGTATTTTTCAGGCCTTTTCAGGCTCCTCCGATTTTTCACACCTTTTCAGGCTCCTCGTATTTTTCAGGCCTTTTCAGGCTCCTCATATTTTTCACACCTTTTCAGGCTCCTCTTATTCTGCAGGCCTTTTCCGGCTCCGCGTATTTTTCACACCTTTTCAGTCTCCTCGTATTTTTCAGGCCTTTTCAGGCTCCTCGTATTTTTCACACCTTTTCAGGCTCCTCGTGTTTTTCACACCTTTTCAGGCTCCTCGTACTTTTCACGCCTTTTCATGCTCCTCGTATTTCTCACACCTTTACAGGCTCCTCGTATTTTTCAGGCCTTTTAATGCTCCTCGTATTTTTCACGCCTTTTCCGGCTCCTTGTATTTTTCAGGCCTTTTTAGTCTCCTGGTTTTCTTCACACCTTTTCAGGCTCCTCGTGTTTTTCATGCCTTTCAGGCTCCTCGTATTTTTCACGCCTTATCATGCTCCTCGTATTTATCACACCTTTTCAGGCTCCTCGGATTTTTCAGGCCCTTTCAGGCTCCTCGGTTTTTTCAGGCATTTTCAGGCTCCTCGTATTTTTCATGCCTTTTCAGGCTCCTCGTATTTTTCACACCTTTTCGGGCTCCTCGTATTTTTCAGGCCTTTTCAGGCTCCTCGGATTTTTCAGGTCTTTCAGGCGCCTCTTATTTTTAACACCTTTTCAGGCTCCTCGTTTTTCTCAGACCTTTTCCGGCTCCTCGTATTTTTCAGGCCTTTTTAGTCTCCTGGTATTCTTCACACCTTTTCAGGCTCCTCGTGTTTTTCACACCTTTCAGGCTCCTCGTATTTTTCACGCCTTTTCATGCTCCTCGTATTTTTCATACCTTTTCAGGCTCCTCATAGTTTTCAGGCCTTTTCAGGCTCCTCGTATTTTTCACACCTTTTCAGGCTTCCCGTATTTTAAAGGCCTTTTCAGGCTCCTCGTATTTTACACACCTTTCCAGGCTCCTCGTATTTTTCACGAATTTTCGGACTCCTTGTATTTTTCACGCCTTCTCAGGCTCCTCGTATTTTACACACCTTTTCAGGCTCCTCGTATTTTTCACACCTTTTCAGTCTCCTCGTAGTTTTCACGTCTTTTCAGGCTCCTCGTATTTTTCACACCTTTTCAGGCTCCTCGTATTTTTCACACCTTTTCAGGCTCCTCGAATTTTTCACACCTTTTCAGGCTCCTCGTATTTTTCACACCTTTTCAGGCTCCTCGTATTTTTCACACCTTTTCAGGCTCCTCGTACTTTTCACACCTTTTCAGGCTCCTCGTATTTGTCACGCCTTTTCAGGCTCCTCATATTTTTCACACCTTTTCAGGCTCCTCGGATTTTTCACACCTTTTCAGGCTCCTGGTATTTTTCAGGCCTTTTCAGGCTCCTCGTATTTTTCACGCTTTTTCAGGCTCCTCGTATTTTTCAGGCCTTTTCAGGCTCCTCGTATTTTTCAGGCCTTTTCAGGCTCCTCGTATTTTTCACACCTTTTCAGGATCCTCGTATTTTTCAGGCCTTTTCAGGCTCCTCGTATTTTTCACACCTTTTCAAGCTGCTCGTATTTTTCACACCTTTTCAGGCTCCTCGTATTTTTTACACCTTTTCAGGATCCTAGTGTTTTTCAAACCTTTTCAGGCTCCTCGTATTTTTCACACCTTTTCAGGCTCCTCGTATTTTTCACACCTTTTCAAGCTCCTTGAACTTTTCACACCTTTTCAGGCTCCTCGTATTTTTCACAACTTTTCAGGCTCCTCGTATTTTTCAGGCCTTTTCAGGCTTCTCGTATCTTTCACATCTTTTCACGCCCCTTATATTTTTCAGGCCTTTTCAGGCTCCTCGTATTTTTCACACCTTTTCAGGCTCCTCATAGTTTTCAGGCCTTTTCAGGCTCCTCGTATTTTTCACACCTTTTCAAGCTTCCCGTATTTTAAAGGCCTTTTCAGGCTCCTCGTATTTTACACACGTTTCCAGGCTCCTCATATTTTTCACGCATTTTCGGGCTCCTTGTATTTTTCACGCCTTCTCAGGCTCCTCGTATTTTTCACACCTTTTCAGGCTCCTCGAATTTTTCACACCTTTTCAGGCTCCTGGTATTTTTCAGGCCTTTTCAGGCTCCTCGTATTTTTCACACCTTTTCAGGCTCCTCGAATTTTTCACACCTTTTCAGGCTCCTCGTATTTTTCACACCTTTTCAGGCTCCTCGTATTTTTCACACCTTTTCAGGCTCCTCATAGTTTTCAGGCCTTTTCAGGCTCCTCGTATTTTTCACACCTTTTCAAGCTTCCCGTATTTTAAAGGCCTTTTCAGGCTCCTCGTATTTTACACACGTTTCCAGGCTCCTCATATTTTTCACGCATTTTCGGGCTCCTTGTATTTTTCACGCCTTCTCAGGCTCCTCGTATTTTTCACACCTTTTCAGGCTCCTCGAATTTTTCACACCTTTTCAGGCTCCTGGTATTTTTCAGGCCTTTTCAGGCTCCTCGTATTTTTCACACCTTTTCAGGCTCCTCGAATTTTTCACACCTTTTCAGGCTCCTCGTATTTTTCACACCTTTTCAGGCTCCTCGTATTTTTCACACCTTTTCAGGCTCCTCGTATTTTTCACACATTTTCAGGCTCCTCGTATTTTTCACGCCTTTTCAGGCTCCTCATATTTTTCACACCTTTTCATGCTCCTCGTATTTTTCACACATTTTCAGGCTCCTGGTATTTTTCAGGCCATTTCACGCTCCTCGTATTTTTCAGGCCTTTTCAGGCTCCTCGTATTTTTCAGGCCTTTTCAGGCTCCTCGTATTTTTCAGGCCTTTTCAGGATCCTCGTATTTTTTAAACCTTTTCAGGATCCTCGTATTTTTCAGGCCTTTTCAGGCTCCTCGTATTCTGCAGGCCTTTTCAGGCTCCTTGGATTTTTCACACCTTTTCAGGCTCCTTGTATTTTTCAGGCCTTTTCAGGCTCCTCCGATTTTTCACACCTTTTCAGGCTCCTCATAGTTTTCAGGCCTTTTCATGCTCCTCGTATTTTTCACACCTTTTCAGGCTTCCCGTATTTTAAAGGCCTTTTCAGGCTCCTCGTATTTTACACACCTTTCCAGGCTCCTCGTATTTTTCACGCATTTTCGGGCTCCTTGCATTTTTCACGCCTTCTCAGGCTCCTCGTATTTTACACACCTTTTCAGGCTCCTCGTATTTTTCACACCTTTTCAGGCTCCTCGTAGTTTTCACGTCTTTTCAGGCTCCTCGTATTTTTCACACCTTTTCAGGCTCCTCGAATTTTTCACACCTTTTCAGGCTCCTCGTATTTTTCACACCTTTTCAGGCTCCTCGTATTTTTCACACCTTTTCAGGCTCCTCGTATTTTTCACACCTTTTCAGGCTCCTCGTATTTTTCACGCCTTTTCAGGCTCCTCATATTTTTCACACCTTTTCAGGCTCCTCAGATTTTTCACACCTTTTCAGGCACCTGGTATTTTTCACGCCTTTTCAGGCTCCTCGTATTTTTCAGGCCTTTTCAGGCTCCTCAGATTTTTCACACCTTTTCAGGCTCCTGGTATTTTTCACGCCTTTTCAGGCTCTTCGTATTTTTCAGGCCTTTTCAGGATCCTCGTATTTTTCAGGCCTTTTCAGGCTCCTCGTATTCTGCAGGCCTTTTCAGGCTCCTCGGATTTTTCACACCTTTTCAGGCTCCTTGTATTTTTCAGGCCTTTTCAGGCTCCTCCGATTTTTCACACCTTTTCAGGCTCCTCGTATTTTTCAGGCCTTATCAGGCTCCTCATATTTTTCACACCTTTTCAGGCTCCTCTTATTCTGCAGGCCTTTTCCGGCTCTGCGTATTTTTCACACCTTTTCAGTCTCCTCGTATTTTTCAGGCCTTTTTAGGCTCCTCGTATTTTTCACACCTTTTCAGGCTCCTCGTAGTTTTCACGTCTTTTCAGGCTCCTCGTATTTTTCACGCCTTTTCAGGCTCCTCGAATTTTTCACACCTTTTCAGGCTCCTCGTATTTTTCAGGCCTTTTCAGGCTCCTCGTATTTTTCACACCTTTTCAGGCTTCCCGTATTTTAAAGGCCTTTTCAGGCTCCTCGTATTTTACACACCTTTCCAGGCTCCTCGTATTTTTCACGCATTTTCGGGCTCCTTGTATTTTTCACGCCATCTCAGGCTCCTCGTATTTTACACACCTTTTCAGGCTCCTCGTATTTTTCAGGCCTTTTCAGGCTCCTCGTAGTTTTCACACCTTTTCAGCCTCCTCGTATTTTTCACACCTTTTCAGGCTCCTCGTATTTTTCACACCTTCTCAGGCTCCTCGTATTTTTCACACCTTTTCATGCTCCTCGTATTTTTCACACCTTTTTAGGCTCCACGTATTTTTCACACCTTTTCAGGCTTCCCGTATTTTAAAGGCCTTTTCAGGCTCCTCGTATTTTACACACCTTTCCAGGCTCCTCGTATTTTTCACGCATTTTCGGGCTCCTTGTATTTTTCACGCCGTCTCAGGCTCCTCGTATTTTACACACCTTTTCAGGCTCCTCGTATTTTTCAGGCCTTTTCAGGCTCCTCGTAGTTTTCACGTCTTTTCAGGCTCCTCGTATTTTTCACACCTTTTCAGACTCCTCGAATTTTTCACACCTTTTCAGGCTCCTCGTATTTTTCACACCTTTTCAGGCTCCTCGTATTTTTCACACCTTTTCAGGCTCCTCGTATTTTTCACACCTTTTCAGGCTCCTCGTATTTTTCACGCCTTTTCAGGCTCCTCATATTTTTCACACCTTTTCAGGCTCCTCAGATTTTTCACACCTTTTCAGGCTCCTCGTATTTTTCACACCTTTTCAGGCTCCTCGTATTTTTCACACCTTTTCAGGCTCCTCGTATTTTTCATGCCTTTTCAGGCTCCTCATATTTTTCACACCTTTTCAGGCTCCTCAGATTTTTCACACCTTTTCAGGCTCCTGGTATTTTTCACGCCTTTTCAGGCTCCTCGTATTTTTCAGGCCTTTTCAGGCTCCTCAGATTTTTCACACCTTTTCAGGCTCCTGGTATTTTTCACGCCTTTTCAGGCTCCTCGTATTTTTCAGGCCTTTTCAGGATCCTCGTATTTTTCAGGCCTTTTCAGGCTCCTCGTATTCTGCAGGCCTTTTCAGGCTCCTCGGATTTTTCACACCTTTTCAGGCTCCTTGTATTTTTCAGGCCTTTTCAGGCTCCTCCGATTTTTCACACCTTTTCAGGCTCCTCGTATTTTTCAGGCCTTATCAGGCTCCTCATATTTTTCACACCTTTTCAGGCTCCTCTTATTCTGCAGGCCTTTTCCGGCTCTGCGTATTTTTCACACCTTTTCAGTCTCCTCGTATTTTTCAGGCCTTTTCAGGCTCCTCGTATTTTTCACACCTTTTCAGGCTCCTCGTGTTTTTCACACCTTTTCAGGCTCCTCGTACTTTTCACACATTTTCATGCTCCTCGTATTTCTCACACCTTTTCAGGCTCCTCGTATTTTTCAGGCCTTTTAATGCTCCTCGTATTTTTCACACCTTTTCCGGCTCCTCGTATTTTTCAGGCCTTTTTAGTCTCCTGGTTTTCTTCACACCTTTTCAGGCTCCTCGTGTTTTTCATGCCTTTCAGGCTCCTCGTATTTTTCACGCCTTTTCATGCTCCTCGTATTTTTCACACCTTTTCAGGCTCCTCGGATTTTTCAGGCCTTTTCAGGCTCCTCGGATTTTTCAGGCATTTTCAGGCTCCTCGTATTTTTCATGCCTTTTCATGCTCCTCGTATTTTTCACACCTTTTCGGGCTCCTCATATTTTTCATGCCTTTTCATGCTCCTCGTATTTTTCACAACTTTTCGGGCTCCTCGTATTTTTCAGGCCTTTTCAGGCTCCTCGGATTTTTCAGGTCTTTCAGGCGCCTCTTATTTTTAACACCTTTTCAGGCTCCTCGTATTTCTCAGACCTTTTCAGGCTCCTCGTATTTTACAGGCCTTTTCATGCTCCTCGTATTTTTCACACTTTTCCGGCTCCTCGTATTTTTCAGGCCTTTTTAGTCTCCTGGTATTCTTCACACCTCTTCAGGCTCCTCGTGTTTTTCACACCTTTCAGGCTCCTCGTATTTTTCACGCCTTTTCATGCTCCTCGTATTTTTCACACCTTTTCAGGCTCCTCATAGTTTTCAGGCCTTTTCAGGCTCCTCGTATTTTTCACACCTTTTCAGGCTTCCCGTATTTTAAAGGCTTTTTCAGGCTCCTCGTATTTTACACACCTTTCCAGGCTCCTCGTATTTTTCACGAATTTACGGACTCCTTGTATTTTTCACGCCTTCTCAGGCTCCTCGTATTTTACACACCTTTTCAGGCTCCTCGTATTTTTCACACCTTTTCAGTCTCCTCGTAGTTTTCACGTCTTTTCAGGCTCCTCGTATTTTTCACGCCTTTTCAGGCTCCTCGAATTTTTCACACCTTTTCAGGCTCCTCGTATTTTTCACACCTTTTCAGTCTCCTCGTAGTTTTCACGTCTTTTCAGGATCCTCGTATTTTTCACGCCTTTTCAGGCTCCTCGTATTTTTCACACCTTTTCAGGCTCCTCATATTTTTCACACCTTTTCAGGCTCCTCGTATTTTTCAGGCCTTTTCAGCACCTCATATTTTTCAGGTCTTTTCCTGCACCTCCAATTATTCAGGCCATTTCAGGCTCCTCGTATTTTACAGGCCTTTTCAGGCTCCTCGTATTTTTCACACCTTTTCAGGCTCCTCATATTTTTCACACCTTTTCAGGCTCCTCGTATTTTTCAGGCCTTTTCAGCACCTCATATTTTTCAGGTCTTTTCCTGCACCTCCAATTATTCAGGCCATTTCAGGCTCCTCGTATTTTACAGGCCTTTTCAGGCTCCTCGTATTTTTCACACCTTTTCAGGCTCCTCGTATTTTTCACTCCTTTTCAGGCCCCTCGTATTTTTCAGGCCTTTTCAGGCTCCTCGTATTTTTCACACCTTTTCCGGCTCCTCGTATTTTTCACGCCTTTTCAGGCTCCTCGTATTTTTCACACCTTTTCAAACTCCTCGTATTTTTCACACCTTTTCAGGCTCCTCGATCTTTTCACACCTTTTCAGTCTCCTCGTAGTTTTCACGCCTTTTCAGGCCACTCGTATTTTTCAGGGCTTTTCAGGCTCCTCAAATTTTTCACACCTTTTCAGGCTCCTCGTATTTTTCACACCTTTTCAGGCTCCTCGTATTTTTCACACCTTTTCAGGCTCATCGTATTTTTCACGCCTTTTCAGGCTCCTTGTATTTTTCAGGCCTTTTCAAGCTCCTCGTATTTTTCACACATCTTCAGGCTCCTCGTATTTTTCACACCTTTTCAGGATCCTCCTATTTTTCACACCTTTTCAGGCTCCCCTTATTTTTCACACCTTTTCAGGCTCCTCGTATTTTTCACACCTTTTCAGGCTCCTCCTATTTTTCACACCTTTTCAGGCCCCTCGTATTTTTCACACCTTTTCAGGCTCCGCATATTTTTCACACCTTTTCAGGCTCCTCGTATTTTTCACACCTTTTCAGGTTACGCGTATTTTTCACACCTTTTCAGGCTCCTCGTATTTTTCACACCTTTTCAGGCTCCTCGTATTTCCCCAACTTTTCAGGCTCCTTGAATTTTTCAGGCCTTTTCAGGTTCTTCCTATTTTTCAGGCCTTTTCAGGCTCCTCGTATTTTTCACGCATTTTCAGGCTCCTCATATTTTTCAGGTCTTTTCCGGCTCCTCGTATTTTTCAGGGCTTTTCAGGCTCCTCATATTTTTCACACGTTTTCAGGCTCCTCATATTTTACAGGCCTTTTCAGGCTCTTCGAAGTTTTCACGCCTTTTCAGGCTCCTCGTATTTTTCACACCTTTTCAGGCTCCTCGAACTTTTCACACCTTTTCAGGCTCCTCGTATTTTTCACACTTTTTCAGGCTCCTCGTATTTTTCACACCTTTCAGGCTCTTCGTATTTTTCACACCTTTTCAGGCTCCTCGTATTTTTCACACCTTTTCAGTCTCCTCATATTTTTCACACCTTTTCAGGCTCCTCGAATACTTCACGCCTTTTCAGGCTCCTCGTATTTTTCAGGCCTTTTCAGGCTCCTCGATTTTTTCTTGCCTTTTCAGGCTCCTCGTATTTTTCAGGCCTTTACAGGCTCCTCGTATTTTTCACACCTTTTCAGGCTCCACGTATTTTTCAGGCCTTTTCAGGCTCCTCGTATTTTTCACACCTTTTCACGCCCCTCATATTTTTCAGGCCTTTCAGGCTCCTCGTATTTTTCCCGCATTTTCAGGCTCCTCATATTTTTCAGGCCTTTTCCGGATCCTCGTATTTTTCACGCCTTTTCAGGCTCCTCGTATTTTTCACACCTTTTCAGGCTCCTCGTATTTTAAAGACCTTTTCAGGCTCCTCGTATTTTACACATCTTGTCAGGCTCCTCTTATTTTTCATACCTTTTCAGGCTCCTCGTAGTTTTCACGCATTTTCAGGCTCCTGGTATTTTTCACACCTTTTCAGGCTCCTCGTATTTTTCACACCTTTTAAGGCTCCTCCTATTTTTCACACCTTTTCAGGCCCCTCGTATTTTTCACACCTTTTCAGGCTCCGCATATTTTTCACACCTTTTCAGGGTCCTCGTATTTTTCACACCTTTTCAGCCTCCTCGTATTTTTCACACCTTTTCAGGCTCCTCGTATTTTTCAGGCCTTTTCAGGCTCCTCGTATTTTTCACACCTTTTCAGGCTCCTTGTATTTCTCACACCTTTTCAGGCTCCTCGTATTTTTCAGGCTTTTTCAGGCTCCTCATATTTTTCACACCTTATCAGGCTCCTCGTATTTTTCAGGCCTTTTCAGGCTCCTCGTATTTTTCACACCTTTTCAGGCTCCTCGTATTTTTCACGCCTTTTCAGGCTCCTCGTATTTTTCACACCTTTTCAAACTCCTCGTATTTTTCACACCTTTTCAGGCTCCTCGATCTTATCACACCTTATCAGCCTCCTCGTATTTTTCACACCTTTTCAGGCTCCTCATATTTTTCACGCCTTTTCAGGCTCCTCGTATTTTTTACACCTTTTCAGGCTCCTTATATTTTTCACGCCTTTTCAGGCTCCTCGTATTTTTCACACCTTTTCAGGCTCCTCGTATTTTTCAGGCCTTTTCAGGCTCCTCGTATTTTTCACACCTTTTCAGGCTCCTCGTATTTTTCAGGCCTTTTCAGGCTTCTCGTATTTTTCACACCTTTTCAGGGTCCTCATATTTTTCAGGCCTTTTCAGGCTCCTCGTATTTTTCACACCTTTTCAGGCCTCTCGTATTTTTCATGACTTTTCAGGCTCCTCGTATTATTCACACCTGTTCAGGCTTCTCGTATTTTTCACACCTTTTCAGGCTCCTTATATTTTTCAGGCCTTTTCCGGCTCCTCGTATTTTTCAGGGCTCTTCAGGCTCCACATATTTTTCACACCTTTTCAGGCTCCTCGTATTTTACAGGCTTTTTCAGGCTCCTCGTATTTTTCACGCCTTTTCAGGCTCCTCGATCTTTTCACACCTTTTCAGGCTCCTCGTATTTTTCAGGCCTTTTCAGGCTCTTCCTATTTTTCAGGCCTTTTCAGGCTCCTCGTATTTTTCAGGCCTTTTCAGGAACCTCGAATTGTTCAGGCCTTTTCAGGCTCCTCGTATTTTATTGGCCTTTTCAGGCTCCTCGTATTTTTCCCACCTTTTCAGGCTCCTCGTATTTCACAGGCTTTTTCAGGCTCCTCGTATTTTTCACACATTTTCAGGCTCCTCGTATTTTTCACGCTTTTTCAGGCTCCTCGTATTTTTCACACCTTTTCAGGCTCCTCATATTTTTCACACCTTTTCAGGCTCCTTGTATTTTTCACGCCTTTTCAGGCTCCTCATATTTTTCAGGCCTTTTCTGGCTCCTCGTATTTTTCTTGCCTTTTCAGGCTCCTTGTATTTTTCAGGCCTTTTCAGGCTCCTCGTATTTTTCACACCTTTTCAGGCTCCGCGTATTTTTCAGGCCTTTTCAGGCTCCTCGTATTTTTCACACCTTTTCACGCCCCTCATATTTTTCAGGCCTTTTCCGGCTCCTCGTATTTTTCAGGCCTTTTCAGACTCCTCATATTTTTCACACCTTTTCAGGCTCCTCGTATTTTACAGGCCTTTTCAGGCTCCTCATATTTTTCACACCTTTTCAGGCTCCTCGTATTTTTCACACCTTTTCAGGCTCCTTATACTTTTCACGCCTTTTCAGGCGCCTCCTATTATGCAGGCCTTTTCTGGCTCCTGGTATTTTTCACACTTTTTCAGGCTCCTCGTATTTTTCACACCTTTCAGGCTCTTCGTATTTTTCACACTTTTTCAGGCTCCTCGTATTTTTCACACCTTTTCAGGCTCCTCACATTTTTCACACCTTTTCAGGCTCCTCGAATTCTTCACGCCTTTTCAGGCTCCTCGTATTTTTCAGGCCTTTTCAGGCTCCTCGAATTTTTCTTGCCTTTTCAGGCTCCTCGTATTTTTCAGGCCTTTTCAGGCTCCTCATATTTTTCACACCTTTTCAGGCTCCTCGTATTTTTCAGGCCTTTTCAGGCTCCTCGTATTTTTCACACCTTTTCACGCCCCTCATATTTTTCAGGCCTTTCAGGCTCCTCGTATTTTTCCCGCATTTTCAGGCTCCTCATATTTTTCAGGCCTTTTCCGGCTCCTCGTATTTTTCACGCCTTTTCAGGCTCCTCGTATTTTTCACACCTTTTCAGGCTCCTCGTATTTTAAAGACCTTTTCAGGCTCCTCGTATTTTACACACCTTTTCAGCCTCCTCGTATTTTTCACACATTTTCAGACTCCTTGTATTTTTCACGCCTTTTCAGGCTCCTCGTATTTTACACACCATTTCAGGCTCCTCTTATTTTTCACACCTTTTCAGGCTCCTCGTAGTTTTCACGCATTTTCAGGCTCCTGGTATTTTTCACACCTTTTCAGGCTCCTCGAATTTTTCACACCTTTTCAGGCTCCTCGTATTTTTCACACCTTTTCAGGCTCCTCGTATTTTTCACACCTTTTCAGGCTCCTCGTATTTTTCACACCTTTTCAGGCTCCTCGTATTTTTCACGCCTTTTCAGGCTCCTTGTATTTTTTACGCCTTTTCAAGCTGCTCGTATTTTTCACATCTCTTCAGGTTCCTCGTATTTTTCACACATTTTCAGGCTCCTCCTGTTTTTCACACCTTTTCAGACTCCCCGTATTTTTCACACCTTTTCAGGCTCCTCGTATTTTTCACACCTTTTAAGGCTCCTCCTATTTTTCACACCTTTTCAGGCTCCTCGTATTTTTCACACCTTTTCAGGCTCCTCGTATTTTTCACACCTTTTCCGGCACCTCGTATTTTTCACACCTTTTCAGGCTCCTCGTATTTCCCCACCTTTTCAGGCTCCTCGAATTTTTCAGGCCTTTTCAGGTTCTTCCTATTTTTCAGGCTTTTTCAGGCTCCTCGTATTTTTCAGTCCTTTTCATGCACCTCATATTTTTCAGGCCTTTTCATGCACCTCAAATTTTTCAGGCCCTTTCAGGCTCCTCGTATTTTACAGGCCTTTTCAGGCTGCTCGTATTTTTTACACCTTTTCAGGCTCCTGGTATTTTTCACACCTTTTCAGGCTCCTCATATTTTTCAGGCCTTTTCAGGCTCCTCGTATTTTTCAGGCCTTTCAGGCTCCTCGTATTTTTCACGCATTTTCAGGCTCCTCATATTTTTCAGGCCTTTTCCGGCTCCTCGTATTTTTCAGGCCTTTTCAGGCTCCTCGTATTTTTCACACGTTTTCAGGCTCCTCGTATTTTACAGGCCTTTTCAGGCTCCTCGAAGTTTTCACGCCTTTTCAGGCTCCTCGTATTTTTCACACCTTTTCAGGCTCCTCGTATTTTTCAGGCCTTTTCAGGCTCCTCGTATTTTTCACACCTTTTCAGGCTCTTCGTATGTTTGACACGTTTTCAGGCTCCTCGTATTTTTCACACCTTTTCAGGTTCCTCATATTTTTCACACCTTTTCAGGCTCCTCGTATTTTTCACGCCTTTTCAGGCTCCTCGTATTTTTCAGGCCTTTTATGGCTCCTCATAATTTTCTTGCCTTTTCAGGCTCCTTGTATTTTTCAGGCCTTTTCCGGCTCCTCGTATTTTTCACACCTTTTCACGCCCCTCATATTTTTCAGGCCTTTCAGGCTCCTCGTATTTTTCCCGCATTTTCAGGCTCCTCATATTTTTCAGGCCTTTTCCGGCTCCTCGTATTTTTCAGGCCTTTTACAGACTCCTCATATTTTTCACACCTTTTCAGGCTCCTCGTATTTTACAGGCCTTTTCAGGCTCCTCATATTTTTCACACCTTTTCAGGCTCCTCGTATTTTTCACACCTTTTCAGGCTCCTTATATTTTTCACGCCTTTTCAGGCGCCTCGTATTATGCAGGCCTTTTCTGGCTCCTCGTATTTTTCACACCTTTTCACGCCCCTCATATTTTTCAGGCCTTTCAGTCTCCTCGTATTTTGCCCGTATTTTCAGGCTCCTCATAATTTTCAGGCCTTTTCCGGTTCCTCGTATTTTTCAGGCCTTTTCAGGCTCCTCATATTTTTCACACCTTTTCAGGCTCCTCGTATTTTACAAGCCTTTTCAGGTTCCTCATATTTTTCACACCTTTTCAGGCTCCTGGTATTTTTCACAACTTTTCAGGCTCCTCATATTTTTCAGGCCTTTTCAGGCTCCTCATATTTTTCAGGCCTTTTCAAGCTCCTCGTATTTTTCAGGCCTTTCAGGCTCCTCGTATTTTTCACGCATTTTCAGGCTCCTCATATTTTTCAGGCCTTTTCCGGCTCCTCGTATTTTTCAGGCCTTTTCAAGCTCCTCGTATTTTTCAGGCATTTTCAATCTCCTCGTATTTTTTACACCTTTTCAGGCTCCTCGAAGTTTTCACGCCTTTTCATGCTCCTCGTATTTTTCACAGCTTTTCAGGCTCCGCGTATTTTTCAGGCCTTTTCAGGCTCCTCGTATTTTTCACACCTTTTCACGCCCCTCATATTTTTCAGGCCTTTCAGGCTCCTCGTATTTTTCCCGCATTTTCAGGCTCCTCATATTTTTCAGGCCTTTTCCGGCTCCTCGTATTTTTCAGGCCTTTTACAGACTCCTCATATTTTTCACACCTTTTCAGGCTCCTCGTATTTTACAGGCCTTTTCAGGCTCCTCATATTTTTCACACCTTTTCAGGCTCCTCGTATTTTTCACACCTTTTCAGGCTCCTTATATTTTTCACGCCTTTTCAGGCCCCTCGTATTATTCAGGCCTTTTCTGGCTCCTCGTATTTTTCACACCTTTTCAGGCTCCTCGTATTTTTCACACCTTTTCAGGCTCCTCGTATTTTTCACACCTTTTCAGGCTCCTCGTATTTTTCACACCTTTTCAGGCTCCTCATATTTTTCACACCTTTTCAGGCTCCTCGAATTTTTCACGCCTTTTCAGGCTCCTCGTATTTTTCAGGCCTTTTCAGGCTCCTCGTATTTTTCTTGCCTTTTCAGGCTCCTCGTATTTTTCAGGCCTTTTCAGGCTCCTCGTATTTTTCACACCTTTTCAGGCTCCTCGTATTTTTCAGGCCTTTTCAGGCTCCTCGTATTTTTCACACCTTTTCACGCCCCTCATATTTTTCAGGCCTTTCAGTCTCCTCGTATTTTGCCCGCATTTTCAGGCTCCTCATATTTTTCAGGCCTTTTCCGGCTCCTCGTATTTTTCAGGCCTTTTCAGGCTCCTCATATTTTTCACACCTTTTCAGGCTCCTCGTATTTTACAAGCCTTTTCAGGTTCCTCATATTTTTCACACCTTTTCAGGCTCCTGGTATTTTTCACAACTTTTCAGGCTCCTCATATTTTTCAGGCCTTTTCAGGCTCCTCATATTTTTCAGGCCTTTTCAAGCTCCTCGTATTTTTCAGGCCTTTCAGGCTCCTCGTATTTTTCACGCATTTTCAGGCTCCTCATATTTTTCAGGCCTTTTCCGGCTCCTCGTATTTTTCAGGCCTTTTCAAGCTCCTCGTATTTTTCAGGCATTTTCAATCTCCTCGTATTTTTCACACCTTTTCAGGCTCCTCGAAGTTTTCACGCCTTTTCATGCTCCTCGTATTTTTCACAGCTTTTCAGGCTCCGCGTATTTTTCAGGCCTTTTCAGGCTCCTCGTATTTTTCACACCTTTTCTCGCCCCTCATATTTTTCAGGCCTTTCAGGCTCCTCGTATTTTTCCCGCATTTTCAGGCTCCTCATATTTTTCAGGCCTTTTCCGGCTCCTCGTATTTTTCAGGCCTTTTACAGACTCCTCATATTTTTCACACCTTTTCAGGCTCCTCGTATTTTACAGGCCTTTTCAGGCTCCTCATATTTTTCACACCTTTTCAGGCTCCTCGTATTTTTCACACCTTTTCAGGCTCCTTATATTTTTCACGCCTTTTCAGGCGCCTCGTATTATGCAGGCCTTTTCTGGCTCCTCGTATTTTTCACACCTTTTCAGGCTCCTCGTATTTTTCACACCTTTTCAGGCTCTTCGTATTTTTCACACCTTTTCAGGCTCCTCGTATTTTTCACACCTTTTCAGGCTCCTCATATTTTTCACACCTTTTCAGGCTCCTCGAATTCTTCACGCCTTTTCAGGCTCCTCGTATTTTTCAGGCCTTTTCAGGCTCCTCGAATTTTTCTTGCCTTTTCAGGCTCCTCGTATTTTTCAGGCCTTTTCAGGCTCCTCGTATTTTTCACACCTTTTCAGGCTCCTCGTATTTTTCAGGCCTTTTCAGGCTCCTCGTATTTTTCACACCTTTTCACGCCCCTCATATTTTTCAGGCCTTTCAGTCTCCTCGTATTTTGCCCGCATTTTCAGGCTCCTCATATTTTTCAGGCCTTTTCCTGCTCCTCGGATTTTTCAGGCCTTTTCAGGCTCCTCATATTTTTCACACCTTTTCAGGCTCCTCGTATTTTACAAGCCTTTTCAGGTTCCTCATATTTTTCACACCTTTTCAGGCTCCTGGTATTTTTCACAACTTTTCAGGCTCCTCATATTTTTCAGGCCTTTTCAGGCTCCTCATATTTTTCAGGCCTTTTCAAGCTCCTCGTATTTTTCAGGCCTTTCAGGCTCCTCGTATTTTTCACGCATTTTCAGGCTCCTCATATTTTTCAGGCCTTTTCCGGCTCCTCGTATTTTTCAGGCCTTTTCAAGCTCCTCGTATTTTTCAGGCATTTTCAATCTCCTCGTATTTTTCACACCTTTTCAGGCTCCTCGAAGTTTTCACGCCTTTTCATGCTCCTCGTATTTTTCACACCTTTTCAGGCTCCGCGTATTTTTCAGGCCTTTTCAGGCTCCTCGTATTTTTCACACCTTTTCACGCCCCTCATATTTTTCAGGCCTTTCAGGCTCCTCGTATTTTTCCCGCATTTTCAGGCTCCTCATATTTTTCAGGCCTTTTCCGGCTCCTCGTATTTTTCAGGCCTTTTACAGACTCCTCATATTTTTCACACCTTTTCAGGCTCCTCGTATTTTACAGGCCTTTTCAGGCTCCTCATATTTTTCACACCTTTTCAGGCTCCTCGTATTTTTCACACCTTTTCAGGCTCCTTATATTTTTCACGCCTTTTCAGGCTCCTCGTATTATGCAGGCCTTTTCTGGCTCCTCGTATTTTTCACACCTTTTAAGGCTCCTCGTATTTTTCACACCTTTTCAGGCTCTTCGTATTTTTCACACCTTTTCAGGCTCCTCGTATTTTTCACACCTTTTCAGGCTCCTCATATTTTTCACACCTTTTCAGGCTCCTCGAATTCTTCACGCCTTTTCAGGCTCCTCGTATTTTTCAGGCCTTTTCAGGCTCCTCGAATTTTTCTTGCCTTTTCAGGCTCCTCGTATTTTTCAGGCCTTTTCAGGCTCCTCGTATTTTTCACACCTTTTCAGGCTCCTCGTATTTTTCAGGCCTTTTCAGGCTCCTCGTATTTTTCACACCTTTTCACGCCCCTCATATTTTTCAGGCCTTTCAGTCTCCTCGTATTTTGCCCGTATTTTCAGGCTCCTCATAATTTTCAGGCCTTTTCCGGTTCCTCGTATTTTTCAGGCCTTTTCAGGCTCCTCATATTTTTCACACCTTTTCAGGCTCCTCGTATTTTACAAGCCTTTTCAGGTTCCTCATATTTTTCACACCTTTTCAGGCTCCTGGTATTTTTCACAACTTTTCAGGCTCCTCATATTTTTCAGGCCTTTTCAGGCTCCTCATATTTTTCAGGCCTTTTCCGGCTCCTCGTATTTTTCAGGCCTTTTCAAGCTCCTCGTATTTTTCAGGCATTTTCAATCTCCTCGTATTTTTCACACCTTTTCAGGCTCCTCGAAGTTTTCACGCCTTTTCATGCTCCTCGTATTTTTCACAGCTTTTCAGGCTCCGCGTATTTTTCAGGCCTTTTCAGGCTCCTCGTATTTTTCACACCTTTTCACGCCCCTAATATTTTTCAGGCCTTTCAGGCTCCTCGTATTTTTCAGGCATTTTCAGGCTCCTCGTATTATTCACACTTTTTCAGGCTCCTCGTATTTTTCACGCATTTTCATGCTCGTCGTATTTTTCAGGCCTTTTCAGGCTCCTCGTATTTTTCAGGCCTTTTCAGGCTCCTCGTATTTTTCACACCTTTTCAGGCCCCTCATATTTTTCAGGCCTTTTCTTTCTCCTCGTGTTTTTCATGCCTTTCAGGCTCCTCATATTTTTCACGCCTTTTCAGGCTCCTCGTATTTTTCACACTTTTTCAGGCTCCTCGTATTTTTCACACCTTTTCAGGCTCCGCGCATTTTTCACACCTTTTCAGGCTCCTCGTTCTTTGCCCACCTTTTTAGCCTCCTCGTACTTTTCACACCTTTTTAGGCTCCGCGTATTTTTCACGCCTTTTCAGGCTCCTCGTATTTTTCAGGCCTTTTCAGGCTCCTGGTATTTTTCACACCTTTTCAGGATCCTCGTACTTTTAAAGCCTTTTCAGGCTCCTCGTACTTTTCACACCTTTTCAGGCTGCTCGTATTTTTCACACCTTTTCATGCTGCTCGTATTATTCACACCTTTTCAGGCTCCTCGTATTTTTCAGGCTTCTTCAGGCTCCGCCTATTTTTCACACATTTTCAGGCTCCTCGTATTTTTCACGCTTTTTCAGGCTCCTCGTATTTTTCACACCTTATCA
Source organism: Cervus elaphus (assembly GCF_910594005.1). Classification (NCBI taxonomy): domain Eukaryota; kingdom Metazoa; phylum Chordata; class Mammalia; order Artiodactyla; family Cervidae; genus Cervus; species Cervus elaphus. Next base: position 114,225,377 of record NC_057833.1, read on the forward strand.
GGCTCCTCGTATTTTTCACACTTTTTCAGGCTCCTGGTATTTTTCACACCTTATCAGGCTCCTCGTATTTTTCACGCTTTTTCAGGCTCCTCGTATTTTTCACACCTTATCAGGCTCCTCGTATTTTTCACACCTTTTCAGGCTCCTTGTATTTTTCACGCCTTTTCAGGCTCCTCGTATTTTTCAGGCCTTTTCTGGCTCCTCGTAATTTTCTTGCCTTTTCAGGCTCCTTGTATTTTTCAGGCCTTTTCATGCTCCTCGTGGTTTTCACACCTTTTCAGGCTCCTCATATTTTTCAGGCCTTTTGATGCTCCTCGTATTTTTCACACCTTTTCAGGCTCCTCATATTTTTCAAGCCTTTTCAGGCTCCTCGTATTTTTCACACCTTTTCAGGCTCTTCGTATTTTTCACACCTTTTCAGGCTCGTCGTATTTTTCACACCTTTTCCGGCTCGTCGTATTTTTCACACCTTTTCCGGCTCCTCGTATTTTTCACACCTTTTCAGGCTCTTCGTATTTTCAGGCTTATTCAGTCTCCTCATATTTTTCACACCTTATCAGGCTCCTCATATTTTTCAGGCTTTTTCAGGCTCCTCGTATTTTTGAGGCCTTTTCAGGCTCCTCATATTTTTCACACCTTTTCAGGCTCCTCATATTTTTCAGGCCTTTTCAGGCTCCTCGAATTTTTTAGGCCTTTCAGGCTCCTCTTATTTTACAGGCCTTTTCAGGCTCCGCGTATTTTACAGGCCTTTTCAGGCTCCTCGTATTTTTCAGGCCTTTTCAGGCTCCTCGTATTTATCAGGACTTTTCAGGCTCCTCGTATTTTTCACATCTTTTCACGCCCCTTATATTTTTCAGGCCTTTTCATGCTCCTCGTGGTTTTCACACCTTTACAGGCTCCTCATATTTTTCAGGCCTTTTGATGCTCCTCGTATTTTTCACACCTTTTCAGGCTCCTCATATTTTTCAAGCCTTTTCAGGCTCCTCGTATTTTTCACACCTTTTCAGGCTCTTCGTATTTTTCACACCTTTTCAGGCTCGTCGTATTTTTCACACCTTTTCTGGCTCGTCGTATTTTTCACACCTTTTCCGGCTCCTCGTATTTTTTACACCTTTTCAGGCTCTTCGTATTTTCAGGCTTATTCAGTCTCCTCATATTTTTCACACCTTATCAGGCTCCTCATATTTTTCAGGCTTTTTCAGGCTCCTCGTATTTTTGAGGCCTTTTCAGGCTCCTCATATTTTTCACACCTTTTCAAGCTCCTCATATTTTTCAGGCCTTTTCAGGCTCCTCGTATTTTTCACGCCTTTTCAGGCTCCTCGAATTTTTTAGGCCTTTCAGGCTCCTCTTATTTTACAGGCCTTTTCAGGCTCCTCGTATTTTACAGGCCTTTTCAGGCTCCTCGTATTTTTCAGGCCTTTTCAGGCTCCTCGTATTTTTCAGGACTTTTCAGGCTCCTCGTATTTTTCACATCTTTTCACGCCCCTTATATTTTTCAGGCCTTTTCAGGCTCCTCGTGTTTTTCACACCTTTTCAGGCTCCTCATATTTTTCAGGCCTTTTCAGGCTCCTCATATTTTTCACACCTTTTCAGGCTCCTCGTATTTAAAGGCCTTTTCAGGCTCCTCGTATTTTACACACCTTTCCAGGCTCCTCGTATGTTTCACGCATTTTCAGGCCCCTTGTATTTTTCACGCCTTTTCTGGCTGCTTGTATTTTACACACCTTTTCAGTCTCCTCGTATTATTCACACCTTTTCAGGCTCCTCGTAGTTTTAACGCCTTTTCAGGCTCCTCGTATTTTTCACACCTTTTCAGGTTCCTCGAATTTTTCACACCTTTTCAGGCTGCTCGTATTTTTCACACATTTTCAGGCTCCTCGTATTTTTCACACCTTTTCATGCTCCTCGTATTTTTCAGGCCTTTTCAGGCTCCTCGTATTTTTCACACCTTTTCAGGCTCCTCGTATTTTTCACACCTTTTCAGGCTCCTCGAATTTTTCACACCTTTTCAGGCCGCTCGTATTTTTCACACATTTTCAGGCTCCTCGTATTTTTCACAACTTTTCAGGCTCCTCGTATTTTTCAGGCTTTTTCAAGCTCCTTGTATTTTTCACACCTTTCCAGGCTCCTCGTATTTTTCACGCATTTTCGGGCTCCTTGTATTTTTCACGGCTTTTCAGGCTCCTTGTATTTTTCACGCCTTTTCAGGCTCCTCATATTTATCACACCTTATCAGGCTCCTCGTATTATTGAGGCTTTTTCAGGCTCCTCGTATTTTTCAGGCATTTTCAGGCTCCTCGTATTTTTCACGCCTTTTCAGGCTCCTCGAATTTTTTAGGCCTTTTCAGGCTCCTCGTATTTTACAGGCCTTTTCAGGCTTCTCGTATTTTACAGGCCTTTTCAGGCTCCTCGTATTTTTCAGGCCTTTTCAGGCTCCTCGTATTTTTCAGGCCTTTTCAGGCTCCTCGTATTTTTCACGTCTTTTCACGCCCCTTATATTTTTCAGGCCTTTTCAGGCTCCTCGTATTTTTCACACCTTTTCAGGCTCCTCATATTTTTCAGGCCTTTTCAGGCTCCTCGTATTTTTCACACCTTTTCAGGCTCCGCGTATTTAAAGGCCTTTTCAGGCTCCTCGTATTTTACACACCTTTCCAGGCTCCTCGTATTTTTCACGCCTTTTCAGGCTCCTCGTATTTTAAAGGCCTTTTCAGGCTCCTCTTATTTTACACACCTTTCCCGGCTCCTCGTATTTTTCACGCATTTTCAGGCTCCTCGTATATTTCACGCCTTTTCAGGCTCCTCGTATTTTTCACACCTTTTCAGGCTCCTCGTATTTTTCACGCCTTTTCAGGCTCACGTATTTTTCACACCTTTTCAGGCTTCTCGAATTTTTCACACCTTTACAGGCTGCTCGTATTTTTCACACCTTTTCAGGCTCTTCGTATTTTTCACACCTTTTCAGGCTCCTCGTATTTTTCACACCTTTTCATGCTCCTTGTATTTTTCACAAGTTTTCAGGCTCCTCGTATTTTTCAGGCCTTTTCAGGCTCCTCGTATTTTTCACATCTTTTCACGCCCCTTATATTTTTCAGGACTTTTCATGCTCCTCGTGGTTTTCACACCTTTTCAGGCTCCTCATATTTTTCAGGCCTTTTGATGCTCCTCGTATTTTTCACACCTTTTCAGGCTCCTCATATTTTTCAAGCCTTTTCAGGCTCCTCGTATTTTTCACACCTTTTCAGGCTCTTCGTATTTTTCACACCTTTTCAGGCTCGTCGTATTTTTCACACCTTTTCTGGCTCGTCGTATTTTTCACACCTTTTCCGGCTCCTCGTATTTTTCACACCTTTTCAGGCTCTTCGTATTTTCAGGCTTATTCAGTCTCCTCATATTTTTCACACCTTATCAGGCTCCTCATATTTTTCAGGCTTTTTCAGGCTCCTCGTATTTTTGAGGCCTTTTCAGGCTCCTCATATTTTTCACACCTTTTCAGGCTCCTCATATTTTTCAGGCCTTTTCAGGCTCCTCGTATTTTTCACGCCTTTTCAGGCTCCTCGAATTTTTTAGGCCTTTCAGGCTCCTCTTATTTTACAGGCCTTTTCAGGCTCCTCGTATTTTACAGGCCTTTTCAGGCTCCTCGTATTTTTCAGGCCTTTTCAGGCTCCTCGTATTTTTCAGGACTTTTCAGGCTCCTCGTATTTTTCACATCTTTTCACGCCCCTTATATTTTTCAGGCCTTTTCAGGCTCCTCGTGTTTTTCACACCTTTTCAGGCTCCTCATATTTTTCAGGCCTTTTCAGGCTCCTCATATTTTTCACACCTTTTCAGGCTCCTCGTATTTAAAGGCCTTTTCAGGCTCCTCGTATTTTACACACCTTTCCAGGCTCCTCGTATGTTTCACGCATTTTCAGGCCCCTTGTATTTTTCACGCCTTTTCTGGCTGCTTGTATTTTACACACCTTTTCAGTCTCCTCGTATTATTCACACCTTTTCAGGCTCCTCGTAGTTTTCACGCCTTTTCAGGCTCCTCGTATTTTTCACACCTTTTCAGGCTCCTCGAATTTTTCACACCTTTTCAGGCTGCTCGTATTTTTCACACATTTTCAGGCTCCTCGTATTTTTCACACCTTTTCATACTCCTCGTATTTTTCAGGCCTTTTCAGGCTCCTCGTATTTTTCACACCTTTTCAGGCTCCTCGTATTTTTCACACCTTTTCAGGCTCCTCGAATTTTTCACACCTTTTCAGGCCGCTCGTATTTTTCACACATTTTCAGGCTCCTCGTATTTTTCACACCTTTTCAGGCTCCTCGTATTTTTCAGGCCTTTTCAGGCTCCTTGTATTTTTCACACCTTTCCAGGCTCCTCGTATTTTTCACGCATTTTCGGGCTCCTTGTATTTTTCACGCCTTTTCAGGCTCCTTGTATTTTTCACGCCTTTTCAGGCTCCTCATATTTATCACACCTTATCAGGCTCCTCGTATTATTGAGGGTTTTTCAGGCTCCTCGTATTTTTCAGGCATTTTCAGGCTCCTCGTATTTTTCACGCCTTTTCAGGCTCCTCGAATTTTTTAGGCCTTTTCAGGCTCCTCGTATTTTACAGGCCTTTTCAGGCTTCTCGTATTTTACAGGCCTTTTCAGGCTCCTCGTATTTTTCACACCTTTTCAGGCTCTTCGTATTTTTCAGGCCTCTCCAGGCTCCTCGTATTTTTCACGCCTTTTCAGGCTCCTCGTATTTTTCACGCCTTTTCAGGCTCCTCGTATTTTTCACACCTTTTCAGGCTCCTCATATTTTTCAGGCCTTTTCAGGCTCCTCATATTTTTCAGGCCTTTTCCGGCTCCTCGTATTTTTCAGGTCTTTCATGCTCCTCGTATTTTTCAGGCCTTTTCAGGCTCCTCGTATTTTTCACAGCTTTTCAGGCACCTCGTATTTTTCAGTCCTTTTCAGGCTCCTCATATTTTTCAGGCCTTTTCCGGCTCCTCGTATTTTACACATTTTTTCAGGCTCCTCGTATTTTTCACACCTTTTCAGGCTCCTCGTAATTTTCACGTCTTTTCAGGCTCCTCGTATTTTTCACACCTTTTCAGGCTCCTTAAATTTTTCACACCTTTTCAGGCTCCTCGTATTTTTCACACCTTTTCAGGCTCCTCGTTTTTTTTCACACCTTTTCAGGCTCCTCGTGTTTTTCACGCCTTTTCAGCCTCCTCGTATTTTTCAGGCCTTTTCAGGCTCCTCATATTTTGCACATCTTTTCAGGCTCCTCGTATTTTTCACGCCTTTTCAGGCTCCTCGTATTTTTCAGGTCTTTTACGGCTCCTCATAATTTTCACACCTTTTCAGGCTCCTCGTATTTTTCACGCCTTTTCAGGCTCCTCGTATTTTTCAGGCCTTTTCAGGCTCCTCATATTTTTCACGCCTTTTCAGGCTTCTCGTATTTTCACACCTTTTCAGGCTCCTCGTATTTTTCTCACCTTTTAAGGCTCCGCATATTTTTCACACCTTTTCAGGCTCCTCGTATTTTTCAGGCCTTTTCAGGCTCCTCGTATTTTTCAGGCATTTTCAATCTCCTCGTATTTTTCACACCTTTTCAGGCTCCGCGTATTTTTCACGCCTTTTCATGCTCCTCGTATTTTTCAGGCCTTTTCAGGTTCCTCATATTTTTCAGGGCTTTTCAGGCTCCTCGTATTTTTCAGGCATTTTCAGGCTCCTCGTATTATTCACACTTTTTCAGGCTCCTCGTATTTTTCACGCATTTTCATGCTCGTCGTATTTTTCAGGCCTTTTCAGGCTCCTCGTATTTTTCAGGCCTTTTCAGGCTCCTCGTATTTTTCACACCTTTTCAGGCCCCTCATATTTTTCAGGCCTTTTCTTTCTCCTCGTGTTTTTCATGCCTTTCAGGCTCCTCATATTTTTCACGCCTTTTCAGGCTCCTCGTATTTTTCACACTTTTTCAGGCTCCTCGTATTTTTCACACCTTTTCAGGCTCCGCGCATTTTTCACACCTTTTCAGGCTCCTCGTACTTTGCCCACCTTTTTAGCCTCCTCGTACTTTTCACACCTTTTTAGGCTCCGCGTATTTTTCACGCCTTTTCAGGCTCCTCGTATTTTTCAGGCCTTTTCAGGCTCCTGGTATTTTTCACACCTTTTCAGGATCCTCGTACTTTTAAAGCCTTTTCAGGCTCCTCGTACTTTTCACACCTTTTCAGGCTGCTCGTATTTTTCACACCTTTTCATGCTGCTCGTATTATTCACACCTTTTCAGGCTCCTCGTATTTTTCAGGCTTCTTCAGGCTCCGCCTATTTTTCACACATTTTCAGGCTCCTCGTATTTTTCACGCTTTTTCAGGCTCCTCGTATTTTTCACACCTTATCAGGCTCCTCGTATTTTTCACACTTTTTCAGGCTCCTGGTATTTTTCACACCTTATCAGGCTCCTCGTATTTTTCACGCTTTTTCAGGCTCCTCGTATTTTTCACACCTTATCAGGCTCCTCGTATTTTTCACACCTTTTCAGGCTCCTTGTATTTTTCACGCCTTTTCAGGCTCCTCGTATTTTTCAGGCCTTTTCTGGCTCCTCGTAATTTTCTTGCCTTTTCAGGCTCCTTGTATTTTTCAGGCCTTTTCATGCTCCTCGTGGTTTTCACACCTTTTCAGGCTCCTCATATTTTTCAGGCCTTTTGATGCTCCTCGTATTTTTCACACCTTTTCAGGCTCCTCATATTTTTCAAGCCTTTTCAGGCTCCTCGTATTTTTCACACCTTTTCAGGCTCTTCGTATTTTTCACACCTTTTCAGGCTCGTCGTATTTTTCACACCTTTTCTGGCTCGTCGTATTTTTCACACCTTTTCCGGCTCCTCGTATTTTTCACACCTTTTCAGGCTCTTCGTATTTTCAGGCTTATTCAGTCTCCTCATATTTTTCACACCTTATCAGGCTCGTCATATTTTTCAGGCTTTTTCAGGCTCCTCGTATTTTTGAGGCCTTTTCAGGCTCCTCATATTTTTCACACCTTTTCAGGCTCCTCATATTTTTCAGGCCTTTTGAGGCTCCTCGTATTTTTCACGCCTTTTCAGGCTCCTCGAATTTTTTAGGCCTTTCAGGCTCCTCTTATTTTACAGGCCTTTTCAGGCTCCTCGTATTTTACAGGTCTTTTCAGGCTCCTCGTATTTTTCAGGCCTTTTCAGGCTCCTCGTATTTTTCAGGACTTTTCAGGCTACTCGTATTTTTCACATCTTTTCACGCCCCTTATATTTTTCAGGCCTTTTCAGGCTCCTCGTGTTTTTCACACCTTTTCAGGCTCCTCATATTTTTCAGGCCTTTTCAGGCTCCTCGTATTTTTCACACCTTTTCAGGCTCCTCGTATTTAAAGGCCTTTTCAGGCTCCTCGTATTTTACACACCTTTCCAGGCTCCTCGTATGTTTCACGCATTTTCAGGCCCCTTGTATTTTTCACGCCTTTTCTGGCTGCTTGTATTTTACGCACCTTTTCAGTCTCCTCGTATTATTCACACCTTTTCAGGATCCTCGTAGTTTTCACGCCTTTTCAGGCTCCTCGTATTTTTCACACCTTTTCAGGCTCCTCGAATTTTTCACACCTTTTCAGGCTGCTCGTATTTTTCACACATTTTCAGGCTCCTCGTATTTTTCACACCTTTTCATGCTCCTCGTATTTTTCAGTCCTTTTCAGGCTCCTCGTATTTTTCACACCTTTTCAGGCTCCTCGTATTTTTCACACCTTTTCAGGCTCCTCGAATTTTTCACACCTTTTCAGGCCGCTCGTATTTTTCACACATTTTCAGGCTCCTCGTATTTTTCACACCTTTTCAGGCTCCTCGTATTTTTCAGGCCTTTTCAGGCTCCTTGTATTTTTCACACCTTTCCAGGCTCCTCGTATTTTTCACGCATTTTCGGGCTCCTTGTATTTTTCACGCCTTTTCAGGCTCCTTGTATTTTTCACGCCTTTTCAGGCTCCTCATATTTATCACACCTTATCAGGCTCCTCGTATTATTGAGGCTTTTTCAGGCTCCTCGTATTTTTCAGGCATTTTCAGGCTCCTCGTATTTTTCACGCCTTTTCAGGCTCCTCGAATTTTTTAGGCCTTTTCAGGCTCCTCGTATTTTACAGGCCTTTTCAGGCTTCTCGTATTTTACAGGCCTTTTCAGGCTCCTCGTATTTTTCAGGCCTTTTCAGGCTCCTCGTATTTTTCAGGCCTTTTCAGGCTCCTCGTATTTTTCACGTCTTTTCACGCCCCTTATATTTTTCAGGCCTTTTCAGGCTCCTCGTATTTTTCACACCTTTTCAGGCTCCTCATATTTTTCAGGCCTTTTCAGGCTCCTCGTATTTTTCACACCTTTTCAGGCTCCACGTATTTAAAGGCCTTTTCAGGCTCCTCGTATTTTACACACCTTTCCAGGCTCCTCGTATGTTTCACGCATTTTCAGGCCCCTTGTATTTTTCACGCCTTTTCTGGCTGCTTGTATTTTACACACCTTTTCAGTCTCCTCGTATTATTCACACCTTTTCAGGATCCTCGTAGTTTTCACGCCTTTTCAGGCTCCTCGTATTTTTCACGCCTTTTCAGGCTCCTCGTATTTTTCACACCTTTTCAGGCTTCTCGAATTTTTCACACCTTTACAGGCTGCTCGTATTTTTCACACCTTTTCAGGCTCCTCGTATTTTTCACACCTTTTCAGGCTCCTTGTATTTTTCACACCTTTTCATGCTCCTCGTATTTTTCACAAGTTTTCAGGCTCCTCGTATTTTTCAGGCCTTTTCAGGCTCCTCGTATTTTTCACATCTTTTCACGCCCCTTATATTTTTCAGGCCTTTTCATGCTCCTCGTGGTTTTCACACCTTTTCAGGCTCCTCATATTTTTCAGGCCTTTTGATGCTCCTCGTATTTTTCACACCTTTTCAGGCTCCTCATATTTTTCAAGCCTTTTCAGGCTCCTCGTATTTTTCACACCTTTTCAGGCTCTTCGTATTTTTCACACCTTTTCAGGCTCGTCGTATTTTTCACACCTTTTCTGGCTCGTCGTATTTTTCACACCTTTTCCGGCTCCTCGTATTTTTCACACCTTTTCAGGCTCTTCGTATTTTCAGGCTTATTCAGTCTCCTCATATTTTTCACACCTTATCAGGCTCCTCATATTTTTCAGGCTTTTTCAGGCTCCTCGTATTTTTGAGGCCTTTTCAGGCTCCTCATATTTTTCACACCTTTTCAGGCTCCTCATATTTTTCAGGCCTTTTCAGGCTCCTCGTATTTTTCACGCCTTTTCAGGCTCCTCGAATTTTTTAGGCCTTTCAGGCTCCTCTTATTTTACAGGCCTTTTCAGGCTCCTCGTATTTTACAGGCCTTTTCAGGCTCCTCGTATTTTTCAGGCCTTTTCAGGCTCCTCGTATTTTTCAGGACTTTTCAGGCTCCTCGTATTTTTCACATCTTCTCACGCCCCTTATATTTTTCAGGCCTTTTCAGGCTCCTCGTGTTTTTCACACCTTTTCAGGCTCCTCATATTTTTCAGGCCTTTTCAGGCTCCCCGTATTTTTCACACCTTTTCAGGCTCCTCGTATTTAAAGGCCTTTTCAGGCTCCTCGTATTTTACACACCTTTCCAGGCTCCTCGTATGTTTCACGCATTTTCAGGCCCCTTGTATTTTTCACGCCTTTTCTGGCTGCTTGTATTTTACACACCTTTTCAGTCTCCTCGTATTATTCACACCTTTTCAGGCTCCTCGTAGTTTTCACGCCTTTTCAGGCTCCTCGTATTTTTCACGCGTTTTCAGGCTCCTCGAATTTTTCACACCTTTTCAGGCTGCTCGTATTATTCACACATTTTCAGGCTGCTCGTATTTTTCACACCTTTTCATGCTCCTCGTATTTTTCAGGCTTTTTCAGGCTCCTCGTATTTTTCACACATTTCAGGCTCCTCGTATTTTTCACACCTTTTCAGGCTCCTCGAATTTTTCACACCTTTTCAGGCCGCTCGTATTTTTCACACATTTTCAGGCTCCTCGTATTTTTCACACCTTTTCAGGCTCCTCGTATTTTTCAGGCCTTTTCAGGCTCCTTGTATTTTTCACACCTTTCCAGGCTCCTCGTATTTTTCACGCATTTTCGGGCTCCTTGTATTTTTCACGCCTTTTCAGGCTCCTTGTATTTTTCACGCCTTTTCAGGCTCCTCATATTTATCACACCTTATCAGGCTCCTCGTATTATTGAGGCGTTTTCAGGCTCCTCGAATTTTTCACACCTTTTCAGGCTGCTCGTATTATTCACACATTTTCAGGCTGCTCGTATTTTTCAAACCTTTTCATGCTCCTCGTATTTTTCAGGCTTTTTCAGGCTCCTCGTAATTTTCACACATTTCAGGCTCCTCGTATTTTTCACACCTTTTCAGGCTCCTCGAATTTTTCACACCTTTTCAGGCCGCTCGTATTTTTCACACATTTTCAGGCTCCTCGTATTTTTCACACCTTTTCAGGCTCCTCGTATTTTTCAGGCCTTTTCAGGCTCCTTGTATTTTTCACACCTTTCCAGGCTCCTCGTATTTTTCACGCATTTTCGGGCTCCTTGTATTTTTCACGCCTTTTCAGGCTCCTTGTATTTTTCACGCCTTTTCAGGCTCCTCATATTTATCACACCTTATCAGGCTCCTCGTATTATTGAGGCTTTTTCAGGCTCCTCGTATTTTTCAGGCATTTTCAGGCTCCTCGTATTTTTCACGCCTTTTCAGGCTCCTCGAATTTTTTAGGCCTTTTCAGGCTCCTCGTATTTTACAGGCCTTTTCAGGCTTCTCGTATTTTACAGGCCTTTTCATGCTCCTCGTATTTTTCACACCTTTTCAGGCTCTTCGTATTTTTCAGGCCTCTCCAGGCTCCTCGTATTTTTCACGACTTTTCAGGCTCCTCGTATTTTCCACGCCTTTTCAGGCTCCTCGTATTTTTCACACCTTTTCAGGCTCCTCATATTTTTCAGGCCTTTTCAGGCTCCTCATATTTTTCAGGCCTTTTCCGGCTCCTCGTATTTTTCAGGCCTTTCATGCTCCTCGTATTTTTCAGGCCTTTTCAGGCTCCTCGTATTTTTCACAGCTTTTCAGGCACCTCGTATTTTTCAGTCCTTTTCAGGCTCCTCATATTTTTCAGGCCTTTTCCGGCTCCTCGTATTTTTCAGGCCTTTCAGGCTCCTCGTATTTTTCACGCATTTTCAGGTTCCTCATATTCTTCAGGCCTTTTCCGGCTCCTTGTATTTTTCAGGCCTTTTCAGGCTCCTCATATTTTTCACTCTTTTTCAGGCTCCTCGTATTTTACAGGCCTTTTCAGGCTCCTCGTATTTTTCACACCTTTTCAGGCTCCTTGTATTTTTCACGCCTTTTCAGGCTCCTCATATTTTTCACGCCTTTTCAGGCCCCTCATATTATTCAGGCCTTTTCAGGCTCCTAGAATTTTTCAGGCCTTTTCATGCTCCTCGTATTTTACAGGCGTTTTCAGGCTCCTCGTATTTTACAGGCCTTTTCAGGCTCCTCGTATTTTTCACACCTTTTCAGGCTCCTCGTGTTTTTCAAACCTTTTCAGGCTCCTCGAACTTTTCACACCTTTTCAGGCTCCTCGTATATTTCACATCTTTTCAGGCTCCTCGTATTTTTCAGACCTTTTCAGGCTCCTCGTATTTTTCACATCATTTCACGCCCGTTATATTCTTCAGGCCTTTTCAGGCTCCTCGTATTTTTCACACCTTTTCAGGCTCCTCATATTTTTCAGGCCTTTTCAGGCTCCTCGTATTTTTCACACCTTTTCAGGCTCCTCGTATTTTAAAGGCCTTTCAGGCTCCTCGTATTTTTCACGCCTTTTCTGGCTCCTCATATTTTTCAGGCTTTTTCCGGCTCCTTGTATTTTTCAGGCCTTTTCAGGCTCCTCATATTTTTCACACCTTTTCAGGCTCCTCATATTTTACAGGCCTTTTCAGGCACCTCGTATTTTTTACACCTTTTCATGCTCCTCGTATTTTTCACACCTTTTCAGGCTCCTCATATTTTCACGCCTTTTCAAGCCCCTCGTATTATTCAGGCCTTTTCTGGCTCCTCGTATTTTTCACACCTTTTAAGGCTCCTCGTATTTTTCAGGCTTTTTCAGTCTCCTCATATTTTTCACACCTTATCAGGCTCCTCGTATTTTTCAGGCTTTTTCAGGCTTCTCGTATTTTTCAGGCCTTTTCAGGCTCCTCATATTTTTCACACCTTTTCAGGCTCCTCGTATTTTTCATGACTTTTCAGGCTCCTCGAATTTTTCAGGCCTTTTCAGGCTCCTCGTATTTTACTGGCCTTTTCAGGCTCCTCATATTTTTCACACCTTTTCAGGCTCCTCGTATTTTACAAGCCTTTTCAGGCTCCTCGAACTTTTCACACCTTTTCAGCATCCTCGTATTTTTCACGCCTTTTCAGGCTCCTCGTATTTTTCAGGCCTTTTCAGGCTCCTCGTATTTTTCACATCTTTTCATGCCCCTCATATTTTTCAGGCCTTTTCAGGCTTCTCGTATCTTTCACACCTTTTCAGGCTCCTCGTATTTTAAAGGCCTTTTCAGGCTCCTCGTATTTTACACACCTTTTGAGGCTCCTTGAATTTTTCACACCTTTTCAGGCTCCTCGTATTTTACAGGCCTTTTCAGGCTTCTCGTATTTTACAGGCCTTTTCAGGCTCCTCGTATTTTTCAGGCCTTTTCAGGCTCCTCGTATTTTTCAGGCCTTTTCAGGCTCCTCGTATTTTTCACGTCTTTTCACGCCCCTTATATTTTTCAGGCCTTTTCAGGCTCCTCGTATTTTTCACACCTTTTCAGGCTCCTCATATTTTTCAGGCCTTTTCAGGCTCCTCGTATTTTTCACACTTTTTCAGGCTCCACGTATTTAAAGGCCTTTTCAGGCTCCTCGTATTTTACACACCTTTCCAGGCTCCTCATATTTTTCACGCCTTTTCAGGCTCCTCGTATTTTAAAGGCCTTTTCAGGCTCCTCTTATTTTACACACCTTTCCCGGCTCCTCGTATTTTTCACGCATTTTCAGGCTCCTCGTATATTTCACGCCTTTTCAGGCTCCTCGTATTTTTCACACCTTTTCAGGCTCCTCGTATTTTTCAGGCCTTTTCATGCTCCTCGTGGTTTTCACACCTTTTCAGGCTCCTCATATTTTTCAGGCCTTTTGATGCTCCTCGTATTTTTCACACCTTTTCAGGCTCCTCATATTTTTCAAGCCTTTTCAGGCTCCTCGTATTTTTCACACCTTTTCCGGCTCCTCGTATTTTTCACACCTTTTCAGGCTCCTCATATTTTTCACACCTTATCAGGCTCCTCATATTTTTCAGGCTTTTTCAGGCTCCTCGTATTTTTGAAGCCTTTTCAGGCTCCTCATATTTTTCACACCTTTTCAGGCTCCTCATATTTTTCAGGCCTTTTCAGGCTCCTCGTATTTTTCACGCCTTTTCAGGCTCCTCGAATTTTTTAGGCCTTTCAGGCTCCTCTTATTTTACAGGCCTTTTCAGGCTCCTCGTATTTTACAGGCCTTTTCAGGCTCCTCGTATTTTTCACACCTTTTCAGGCTCCTCGTGTTTTTCAAACGTTTTCAGGCTCCTCGAACTTTTCACACCTTTTCAGGCTCCTCGTATATTTCACATCTTTTCAGGCTCCTCGTATTTTTCAGACCTTTTCAGGCTCCTCGTATTTTTCACATCATTTCACGCCCGTTATATTCTTCAGGCCTTTTCAGGCTCCTCGTATTTTTCACACCTTTTCAGGCTCCTCATATTTTTCAGGCCTTTTCAGGCTCCTCGTATTTTTCACACCTTTTCAGGCTCCTCGTATTTTAAAGGCCTTTCAGGCTCCTCGTATTTTTCACGCCTTTTCTGGCTCCTCATATTTTTCAGGCTTTTTCCGGCTCCTTGTATTTTTCAGGCCTTTTCAGGCTCCTCATATTTTTCACACCTTTTCAGGCTCCTCATATTTTACAGGCCTTTTCAGGCACCTCGTATTTTTTACACCTTTTCAGGCTCCTCGTATTTTTCACACCTTTTCAGGCTCCTCATATTTTCACGCCTTTTCAAGCCCCTCGTATTATTCAGGCCTTTTCTGGCTCCTCGTATTTTTCACACCTTTTAAGGCTCCTCGTATTTTTCAGGCTTTTTCAGGCTTCTCGTATTTTTCAGGCCTTTTCAGGCTCCTCATATTTTTCACACCTTTTCAGGCTCCTCGTATTTTTCATGCCTTTTCAGGCTCCTCGAATTTTTCAGGCCTTTTCAGGCTCCTCGTATTTTACTGGCCTTTTCAGGCTCCTCATATTTTTCACAACTTTTCAGGCTCCTCGTATTTTACAAGCCTTTTCAGGCTCCTCGAACTTTTCACACCTTTTCAGCATCCTCGTATTTTTCACGCCTTTTCAGGCTCCTCGTATTTTTCAGGCCTTTTCAGGCTCCTCGTATTTTTCACATCTTTTCATGCCCCTCATATTTTACAGGCCTTTTCAGGCTTCTCATATCTTTCACACCTTTTCAGGCTCCTCGTATTTTAAAGGCCTTTTCAGGCTCCTCGTATTTTACACACCTTTTGAGACTCCTTGAATTTTTCACATCTTTTCAGGCTCCTCGTATTTTTCACACTTTTCAGGCTCCTCGTATTTTTCACACCTTTTCAGGCTCCTCCTATTTTTCACACCTCTTCAGGCTCCTCGTATTTTTCACACATTTTCAGGCTCCTCGCATTTTTCAGGCCTTTTCAAGCTCCTCGTATTTTTCAGGCCTTTTCAAGCTCCTCGTATTTTTCACACTTTTCAGGCTCCTCGTATTTTTCACATCTTTTCACGCCCCTTATATTTATCAGGCCCTTTCAGGCTCCTCGAATTTTTTAGGCCTTTTCAGGCTCCTCGTATTTTACAGGCCTTTTCAGGCTTCTCGTATTTTACAGGCCTTTTCAGGCTCTTCGTATTTTTCAGGCCTTTTCAGGCTCCTCCTATTTTTCAGGCCTTTTCAGGCTCCTCGTATTTTTCACATCTTTTCACGCCCCTTATATTTTTCAGGCCTTTTCAGGCTCCTCGTATTTTTCACACCTTTTCAGGCTCCTCATATTTTTCAGGCCTTTTCAGGCTCCTCATATTTTTCATACCTTTTCAGGCTCATCGTATTTAAAGGCCTTTTCAGGCTCCTCATACTTTACACACCTTTCCAGGCTCCTCGTATTTTTCACGCATTTTCAGGCTCCTTGTATTCTTCACGCCTTCTCAGGCTCCTCGTATTTTACACACCTTTCCAGGCTCTTCGTATTTTTCAGACCTTTTCAGGCTGCTCGTATTTTTCACACATTTTCAGGCTCCTCGTATTTTTCACACCTTTTCATGCTCCTCATATTTTTAAGGCCTTTTCAGGCTCCTCGTATTTTTCACACCTTTTCAGGCTCCTCGTATTTTTCACACCTTTTCAGGCTCCTCGAATTTTTCACACCTTTTCAGGCCGCTCGTATTTTTCACACATTTTCAGGCTCTTCGTATTTTTCAGGCCTCTCCAGGCTCCTCGTATTTTTCACACCTTTTCAGGCTCCTCGTATTTTTCAGGCCTTTTCAGGCTCCTCGTATTTTTCACACCTTTCCAGACTCCTCGTATTTTTCACGCATTTTCGGGCTCCTTGTATTTTTCACGCCTTTTCAGGCTCCTTGTATTTTTCACGCCTTTTCAGGCTCCTCATATTTATCACACCTTATCAGGCTCCTCGTATTATTGAGGCTTTTTCAGGCTCCTCGTATTTTTCAGGCATTTTCAGGCTCCTCGTATTTTTCACGCCTTTTCAGGCTCCTCGAATTTTTTAGGCCTTTTCAGGCTCCTCGTATTTTACAGGCCTTTTCAGGCTTCTCGTATTTTACAGGCCTTTTCAGGCTCCTCGTATTTTTCAGGCCTTTTCAGGCTCCTCGTATTTTTCAGGCCTTTTTAGGCTCCTCGTATTTTTCACGTCTTTTCACGCCCCTTATATTTTTCAGGCCTTTTCAGGCTCCTCGTACTTTTCACACCTTTTCAGGCTCCTCATATTTTTCAGGCCTTTTCAGGCTCCTCGTATTTTTCACACCTTTTCAGGCTCCACGTATTTAAAGGCCTTTTCAGGCTCCTCGTATATTACACACCTTTCCAGGCTCCTCGTATTTTTCACGCCTTTTCAGGCTCCTCGTATTTTAAAGGCCTTTTCAGGCTCCTCTTATTTTACACACCTTTCCCGGCTCCTCGTATTTTTCACGCATTTTCAGGCTCCTCGTATATTTCACGCCTTTTCAGGCTCCTCGTATTTTTCACACCTTTACAGGCTCCTCATATTTTTCAGGCCTTTTCAGTCTCCTCATATTTTTCAGGCCTTTTCCGGCTCCTCTTATTTTTCAGGCCTTTCAGGCTCCTCGTATTTTTCATGCATTTTCAGGCTCCTTATATTTTTCAGGCCTTTTCCGGCTCCTCGTATTTCTCAGGCCTTTTCAGGCTCCTCATATTTTTCACACCTTTTCAGGCTCCTCGTATTTTACAGGCTTTTTCAGGCTCCTCGTATTTTTCACACCTTTTCAGGCTCCTCGTGTTTTTCACACCTTTTCAGGCTCTTCGTATTTTTCACAGCTTTTCAGGCTCCTCGTATTTTAAAGGCCTTTTCAGGCTCCTCGTATTTTACACACCTTTCCCTGCTCCTCGTATTTTTCACGCATTTTCAGGCTCCTTGTATTTTTCACTCCTTTTCAGGCTCCTCGTATTTTACACACCTTTTCAGGCTCCTCGTATTTTTCACACCTTTTCAGGCTCCTCGTAGTTTTCACGCCTTTTCAGGCTCCTCATATATTTTACACTTTTCCAGGCTCCTCGAATTTTTCACACCTTTTCAGGCTCCTCGTATTTTTCAGGCCTTTTCAGGCTCCTCGAATTTTTCACACCTTTTCAGGCTCCTCGTATTTTTCACACATCTTCAGGCTCCTCGTATTTTTCACGCCTTTTCAGGCTCCTCGTATTTTTCAGGCCTTTTCAGGCTCCTCGTATTTTTCACACCTTTTCAGGCTCCTCCTATTTGTCACACCTCTTCAGGCTCCTCGTATTTCTCACACCTCTTCAGGCTCCTCGTATTTTTCACACATTTTCAGGCTCCTCGTATTTTTCACACCTTTTCAGGCTCTTCGTATTTTTCAGGCCTCTCCAGGCTCCTCGTATTTTTCACGCCTTTTCAGGCTCCTCGTATTTTTCACGCCTTTTCAGGCTTCTCGTATTTTTCACACCTTTTCAGGCTCCTCATATTTTTCAGGCCTTTTCAGGCTCCTCATATTTTTCAGGCCTTTTCCGGATCCTCGTATTTTTCAGGCCTTTCAGGCTCCTCGTATTTTTCAGGCCTTTTCAGGCTCCTCGTATTTTTCACAGCTTTTCAGGCACCTCGTATTTTTCAGTCCTTTTCAGGCTCCTCATATTTTTCAGGCCTTTTCCGGCTCCTCGTATTTTTCAGGCCTTTCAGGCTCCTCGTATTTTTCACGCATTTTCAGATTCCTCATATTCTTCAGGCCTTTTCCGGCTCCTTGTATTTTTCAGGCCTTTTCAGGCTCCTCATATTTTTCACTCTTTTTCAGGCTCCTCGTATTTTACAGGCCTTTTCAGGTTCCTCGTATTTTTCACACCTTTTCAGGCTCCTTGTATTTTTCACGCCTTTTCAGGCTCCTCATATTTTTCACGCCTTTTCAGGCCCCTCGTATTATTCAGGCCTTTTCAGGCTCCTAGAATTTTTCAGGCCTTTTCATGCTCCTCGTATTTTACAGGCGTTTTCAGGCTCCTCGTATTTTACAGGCCTTTTCAGGCTCCTCGTACTTTTCACACCTTTTCAGGCTCCTCGTGTTTTTCAAACCTTTTCAGGCTCCTCGAACTTTTCACACCTTTTCAGGCTCCTCGTATATTACACATCTTTTCAGGCTCCTCGTATTTTTCAGACCTTTTCAGGCTCCTCGTATTTTTCACATCATTTCACGCCCGTTATATTCTTCAGGCCTTTTCTGGCTCCTCGTATTTTTCACACCTTTTAAGGCTCCTCGTATTTTTTAGGCTTTTTCAGTCTCCTCATATTTTTCACACCTTATCAGGCTCCTCGTATTTTTCAGGCTTTTTCAGGCTTCTCGTATTTTTCAGGCCTTTTCAGGCTCCTCATATTTTTCACACCTTTTCAGGCTCCTCGTATTTTTCATGCCTTTTCAGGCTCCTCGAATTTTTCAGGCCTTTTCAGGCTCCTCGTATTTTACTGGCCTTTTCAGGCTCCTCATATTTTTCACACCTTTTCAGGCTCCTCGTATTTTACAAGCCTTTTCAGGCTCCTTGAACTTTTCACACCTTTTCAGCATCCTCGTATTTTTCACACCTTTTCAGCATCCTCGTATTTTTCAGGCCTTTTCAGGCTCCTCATATTTTTCACACCTTTTCAGGCTCCTCGTATTTTACAGGCTTTTTCAGGCTCCTCGTATTTTTCACACCTTTTCAGGCTCCTCGTATTTTTCACACCTTTTCAGGCTCCTCGTATTTTTCACAGCTTTTCAGGCTCCTCGTATTTTAAAGGCCTTTTCAGGCTCCTCGTATTTTACACACCTTTCCCTACTCCTCGTATTTTTCACGCATTTTCAGGCTCCTTGTATTTTTCACTCCTTTTCAGGCTCCTCGTATTTTACACACCTTTTCAGGCTCCTCGTATTTTTCACACCTTTTCAGGCTCCTCGTAGTTTTCACGCCTTTTCAGGCTCCTCATATATTTTACACCTTTTCAGGCTCCTCGAATTTTTCACACCTTTTCAGGCTCCTCGTATTTTTCACACCTTTTCAGGCTCCTCGAATTTTTCACACCTTTTCAGGCTCCTCGTATTTTTCACACATCTTCAGGCTCCTCGTATTTTTCACGCCTTTTCAGGCTCCTCGTATTTTTCAGGCCTTTTCAGGCTCCTCGTATTTTTCACACCTTTTCAGGCTCCTCCTATTTGTCACACCTCTTCAGGCTCCTCGTATTTCTCACACCTCTTCAGGCTCCTCGTATTTTTCACACATTTTCAGGCTCCTCGTATTTTTCACACCTTTTCAGGCTCTTCGTATTTTTCAGGCCTCTCCAGGCTCCTCGTATTTTTCACGCCTTTTCAGGCTCCTCGTATTTTTCACGCCTTTTCAGGCTTCTCGTATTTTTCACACCTTTTCAGGCTCCTCATATTTTTCAGGCCTTTTCAGGCTCCTCATATTTTTCAGGCCTTTTCCGGCTCCTCGTATTTTTCAGGCCTTTCATGCTCCTCGTATTTTTCAGGCCTTTTCAGGCTCCTCGTATTTTTCACAGCTTTTCAGGCACCTCGTATTTTTCAGTCCTTTTCAGGCTCCTCATATTTTTCAGGCCTTTTCCGGCTCCTCGTATTTTTCAGGCCTTTCAGGCTCCTCGTATTTTTCACGCATTTTCAGATTCCTCATATTCTTCAGGCCTTTTCCGGCTCCTTGTATTTTTCAGGCCTTTTCAGGCTCCTCATATTTTTCACTCTTTTTCAGGCTCCTCGTATTTTACAGGCCTTTTCAGGCTCCTCGTATTTTTCACACCTTTTCAGGCTCCTTGTATTTTTCACGCCTTTTCAGGCTCCTCATATTTTTCACGCCTTTTCAGGCCCCTCGTATTATTCAGGCCTTTTCAGGCTCCTAGAATTTTTCAGGCCTTTTCATGCTCCTCGTATTTTACAGGCGTTTTCAGGCTCCTCGTATTTTACAGGCCTTTTCAGGCTTCTCGTATTTTACAGGCCTTTTCAGGCTCCTCGTATTTTTCAGGCCTTTTCAGGCTCCTCGTATTTTTCAGGCCTTTTTAGGCTCCTCGTATTTTTCACGTCTTTTCACGCCCCTTATATTTTTCAGGCCTTTTCAGGCTCCTCGTACTTTTCACACCTTTTCAGGCTCCTCATATTTTTCAGGCCTTTTCAGGCTCCTCGTATTTTTCACACCTTTTCAGGCTCCACGTATTTAAAGGCCTTTTCAGGCTCCTCGTATATTACACACCTTTCCAGGCTCCTCGTATTTTTCACGCCTTTTCAGGCTCCTCGTATTTTAAAGGCCTTTTCAGGCTCCTCTTATTTTACACACCTTTCCCGGCTCCTCGTATTTTTCACGCATTTTCAGGCTCCTCGTATATTTCACGCCTTTTCAGGCTCCTCGTATTTTTCACACCTTTACAGGCTCCTCATATTTTTCAGGCCTTTTCAGTCTCCTCATATTTTTCAGGCCTTTTCCGGCTCCTCTTATTTTTCAGGCCTTTCAGGCTCCTCGTATTTTTCATGCATTTTCAGGCTCCTTATATTTTTCAGGCCTTTTCCGGCTCCTCGTATTTCTCAGGCCTTTTCAGGCTCCTCATATTTTTCACACCTTTTCAGGCTCCTCGTATTTTACAGGCTTTTTCAGGCTCCTCGTATTTTTCACACCTTTTCAGGCTCCTCGTGTTTTTCACACCTTTTCAGGCTCTTCGTATTTTTCACAGCTTTTCAGGCTCCTCGTATTTTAAAGGCCTTTTCAGGCTCCTCGTATTTTACACACCTTTCCCTGCTCCTCGTATTTTTCACGCATTTTCAGGCTCCTTGTATTTTTCACTCCTTTTCAGGCTCCTCGTATTTTACACACCTTTTCAGGCTCCTCGTATTTTTCACACCTTTTCAGGCTCCTCGTAGTTTTCACG
This sequence comes from Cervus elaphus, assembly GCF_910594005.1. NCBI lineage: Eukaryota > Metazoa > Chordata > Mammalia > Artiodactyla > Cervidae > Cervus > Cervus elaphus. The sequence goes on from NC_057833.1 coordinate 114,246,077, forward strand.
CCTTTTCAGGCTCCTCATATATTTTATACTTTTCCAGGCTCCTCGAATTTTTCACACCTTTTCAGGCTCCTCGTATTTTTCAGGCCTTTTCAGGCTCCTCGAATTTTTCACACCTTTTCAGGCTCCTCGTATTTTTCACACATCTTCAGGCTCCTCGTATTTTTCACGCCTTTTCAGGCTCCTCGTATTTTTCAGGCCTTTTCAGGCTCCTCGTATTTTTCACACCTTTTCAGGCTCCTCCTATTTGTCACACCTCTTCAGGTTCCTCGTATTTCTCACACCTCTTCAGGCTCCTCGTATTTTTCACACATTTTCAGGCTCCTCGTATTTTTCACACCTTTTCAGGCTCTTCGTATTTTTCAGGCCTCTCCAGGCTCCTCGTATTTTTCACGCCTTTTCAGGCTCCTCGTATTTTTCACGCCTTTTCAGGCTTCTCGTATTTTTCACACCTTTTCAGGCTCCTCATATTTTTCAGGCCTTTTCAGGCTCCTCATATTTTTCAGGCCTTTTCCGGATCCTCGTATTTTTCAGGCCTTTCAGGCTCCTCGTATTTTTCAGGCCTTTTCAGGCTCCTCGTATTTTTCACAGCTTTTCAGGCACCTCGTATTTTTCAGTCCTTTTCAGGCTCCTCATATTTTTCACACCTTTTTAGGCTTCTCGTATTTTTCAGGCCTTTCAGGCTCCTCGTATTTTTCACGCATTTTCAGATTCCTCATATTCTTCAGGCCTTTTCCGGCTCCTTGTATTTTTCAGGCCTTTTCAGGCTCCTCATATTTTTCACTCTTTTTCAGGCTCCTCGTATTTTACAGGCCTTTTCAGGTTCCTCGTATTTTTCACACCTTTTCAGGCTCCTTGTATTTTTCACGCCTTTTCAGGCTCCTCATATTTTTCACGCCTTTTCAGGCCCCTCGTATTATTCAGGCCTTTTCAGGCTCCTAGAATTTTTCAGGCCTTTTCATGCTCCTCGTATTTTACAGGCGTTTTCAGGCTCCTCGTATTTTACAGGCCTTTTCATGCTCCTCGTACTTTTCACACCTTTTCAGGCTCCTCGTGTTTTTCAAACCTTTTCAGGCTCCTCGAACTTTTCACACCTTTTCAGGCTCCTCGTATATTACACATCTTTTCAGGCTCCTCGTATTTTTCAGACCTTTTCAGGCTCCTCGTATTTTTCACATCATTTCACGCCCGTTATATTCTTCAGGCCTTTTCTGGCTCCTCGTATTTTTCACACCTTTTAAGGCTCCTCGTATTTTTTAGGCTTTTTCAGTCTCCTCATATTTTTCACACCTTATCAGGCTCCTCGTATTTTTCAGGCTTTTTCAGGCTTCTCGTATTTTTCAGGCCTTTTCAGGCTCCTCATATTTTTCACACCTTTTCAGGCTCCTCGTATTTTTCATGCCTTTTCAGGCTCCTCGAATTTTTCAGGCCTTTTCAGGCTCCTCGTATTTTACTGGCCTTTTCAGGCTCCTCATATTTTTCACACCTTTTCAGGCTCCTCGTATTTTACAAGCCTTTTCAGGCTCCTTGAACTTTTCACACCTTTTCAGCATCCTCGTATTTTTCACACCTTTTCAGCATCCTCGTATTTTTCAGGCCTTTTCAGGCTCCTCATATTTTTCACACCTTTTCAGGCTCCTCGTATTTTACAGGCTTTTTCAGGCTCCTCGTATTTTTCACACCTTTTCAGGCTCCTCGTGTTTTTCACACCTTTTCAGGCTCTTCGTATTTTTCACAGCTTTTCAGGCTCCTCGTATTTTAAAGGCCTTTTCAGGCTCCTCGTATTTTACACACCTTTCCCTACTCCTCGTATTTTTCACGCATTTTCAGGCTCCTTGTATTTTTCACTCCTTTTCAGGCTCCTCGTATTTTACACACCTTTTCAGGCTCCTCGTATTTTTCACACCTTTTCAGGCTCCTCGTAGTTTTCACGCCTTTTCAGGCTCCTCATATATTTTACACTTTTCCAGGCTCCTCGAATTTTTCACACCTTTTCAGGCTCCTCGTATTTTTCACACCTTTTCAGGCTCCTCGAATTTTTCACACCTTTTCAGGCTCCTCGTATTTTTCACACATCTTCAGGCTCCTCGTATTTTTCACGCCTTTTCAGGCTCCTCGTATTTTTCAGGCCTTTTCAGGCTCCTCGTATTTTTCACACCTTTTCAGGCTCCTCCTATTTGTCACACCTCTTCAGGCTCCTCGTATTTCTCACACCTCTTCAGGCTCCTCGTATTTTTCACACATTTTCAGGCTCCTCGTATTTTTCACACCTTTTCAGGCTCTTCGTATTTTTCAGGCCTCTCCAGGCTCCTCGTATTTTTCACGCCTTTTCAGGCTCCTCGTATTTTTCACGCCTTTTCAGGCTTCTCGTATTTTTCACACCTTTTCAGGCTCCTCATATTTTTCAGGCCTTTTCAGGCTCCTCATATTTTTCAGGCCTTTTCCGGCTCCTCGTATTTTTCAGGCCTTTCATGCTCCTCGTATTTTTCAGGCCTTTTCAGGCTCCTCGTATTTTTCACAGCTTTTCAGGCACCTCGTATTTTTCAGTCCTTTTCAGGCTCCTCATATTTTTCAGGCCTTTTCCGGCTCCTCGTATTTTTCAGGCCTTTCAGGCTCCTCGTATTTTTCACGCATTTTCAGATTCCTCATATTCTTCAGGCCTTTTCCGGCTCCTTGTATTTTTCAGGCCTTTTCAGGCTCCTCATATTTTTCACTCTTTTTCAGGCTCCTCGTATTTTACAGGCCTTTTCAGGCTCCTCGTATTTTTCACACCTTTTCAGGCTCCTTGTATTTTTCACGCCTTTTCAGGCTCCTCATATTTTTCACGCCTTTTCAGGCCCCTCGTATTATTCAGGCCTTTTCAGGCTCCTAGAATTTTTCAGGCCTTTTCATGCTCCTCGTATTTTACAGGCGTTTTCAGGCTCCTCGTATTTTACAGGCCTTTTCAGGCTCCTCGTACTTTTCACAGCTTTTCAGGCTCCTCGTGTTTTTCAAACCTTTTCAGGCTCCTCGAACTTTTCACACCTTTTCAGGCTCCTCATATATTTCACATCTTTTCAGGCTCCTCGTATTTTTCAGACCTTTTCAGGCTCCTCGTATTTTTCACATCATTTCACGCCCGTTATATTCTTCAGGCCTTTTCTGGCTCCTCGTATTTTTCACACCTTTTAAGGCTCCTCGTATTTTTTAGGCTTTTTCAGTCTCCTCATATTTTTCACACCTTATCAGGCTCCTCGTATTTTTCAGGCTTTTTCAGGCTTCTCGTATTTTTCAGGCCTTTTCAGGCTCCTCATATTTTTCACACCTTTTCAGGCTCCTCGTATTTTTCATGCCTTTTCAGGCTCCTCGAATTTTTCATGCCTTTTCAGGCTCCTCGTATTTTACTGGCCTTTTCAGGCTCCTCATATTTTTCACACCTTTTCAGGCTCCTCGTATTTTACAAGCCTTTTCAGGCTCCTTGAACTTTTCACACCTTTTCAGCATCCTCGTATTTTTCACGCCTTTTCAGGCTCCTCATATTTTTCAGGCCTTTTCAGGCTCCTCGTATTTTTCACATCTTTTCATGCCCCTCATATTTTTCAGGCCTTTTCAGGCTTCTCGTATCTTTCACACCTTTTCAGGCTCCTCGTATTTTAAAGGCCTTTTCAGGCTCCTCGTATTTTACACACCTTTTGAAGCTCCTTGAATTTTTCACATCTTTTCAGGCTCCTCGTATTTTTCACACTTTTCAGGCTCCTCGTATTTTTCACACCTTTTCAGGCTCCTCCTATTTTTCACACCTCTTCAGGCTCCTCGTATTTTTCACACATTTTCAGGCTCCTCGCATTTTTCAGGCCTTTTCAAGCTCCTCATATTTTTCAGGCCTTTTCAAGCTCCTCGTATTTTTCACACTTTTCAGGCTCCTCGTATTTTTCACATCTTTTCACGCCCCTTATATTTTTCAGGCCTTTTCAGGCTCCTCGAATTTTTTAGGCCTTTTCAGGCTCCTCGTATTTTACAGGCCTTTTCAGGCTTCTCGTATTTTACAGGCCTTTTCAGGCTCTTCGTATTTTTCAGGCCTTTTCAGGCTCCTCCTATTTTTCATGCCTTTTCAGGCTCCTCGTATTTTTCACATCTTTTCACGCCCCTTATATTTTTCAGGCCTTTTCAGGCTCCTCATATTTTTCACACCTTTTCAGGCTCCTCATATTTTTCAGGCCTTTTCAGGCTCCTCATATTTTTCATACCTTTTAAGGCTCATCGTATTTAAAGGCCTTTTCAGGCTCCTCGTATTTTACACACCTGTCCAGGCTCTTCGTATTTTTCACACATTTTCAGGCCCCTTGTATTTTTCACGCCTTTTCTGGCTGCTCGTATTTTACACACCTTTTCAGTCTCCTCGTATTATTCACACCTTTTCAGGCTCCTCGTAGTTTTAACGCCTTTTCAGGCTCCTCGTATTTTTCACACCTTTTCAGACTCCTCGAATTTTTCACACCTTTTCAGGCTGCTCGTATTTTTCACACCTTTTCAGGCTCCTCGTATTTTTCACACCTTTTCATGCTCCTCGTATTTTTCAGGCCTTTTCAGGCTCCTCGTATTTTTCACACCTTTTCAGGCTCCTCGTATTTTTCACACCTTTTCAGGCTCCTCGAATTTTTCACACCTTTTCAGGCTGCTTGTATTTTCACACCTTTTCAGGCTCCTCGTATTTTTCACACCTTTTCAGGCTCCTCGTATTTTTCAGGCCTTTTCAGGCTCCTTGTATTTTTCACACCTTTCCAGGCTCCTCGTATTTTTCACGCATTTTCAGGCTCCTTGAATTTTTCACGCCTTTTCAGGCTCCTCGTATTTTACACACCTTTTCAGGCTCCTCGTATTTTTCACACCTTTTCAGGTTCCTTTTAGTTTTCACTCCTTTTCAGGCTCCTCGTATTTTTCACAGCTTTTCAGGTTCCTCGTATTATTCACACCTTTTCAGGCTCCTCATATTTTTCACACCTTTTCAGGCTCCTCGTGTTTTTCACGCCTTTTCAAGCTCCTCGTATTTTTCAGGCCTTTTCAGGCTCCTCGTATTTTTCTCACCTTTTCAGGCTCCTCGTATTTTTCACGCCTTTTCAGGCTCCTCGTATTTTTCAGGTCTTTTCAGTCTCCTCATATTTTTCAGGCCTTTTCCGGATTCTCATATTTTTCACACCTTTTCAGGCTCCTCGTATTTTACAGGCCTTTTCAGGCTCCTCGTATTTTTCACACCTTTTCAGGCTCCTCATATTTTTCACACCTTTTCAGGCTCCTCGTATTTTTCACACCTTTTCAGGCTCCTCGTATTTTTCACACCTTTTCAGGCTCGTCGTATTTTTCACACATTTTCAGGCTTGTCGTATTTTTCACACCTTTTCAGGCTCCTCGTATTATTCACACCTTTTCAGGCTCCTCGTATTTTTCACACCTTTCCAGGCTCTTCGTATTTTTCACGCATTTTCAGGCTCCTTGCATTTTTCACACGTTTTCAGGCTCCTCGTATTTTATACACCTTTTCAGGCTCCTCGTATTTTTCACACATTTTCAGGCTCCTCGATTTTTTCACACCTTTTCAGGCTCCTCATATTTTTCACACCTTTTCAGGCTCCTCGTATTTTTCACACCTTTTCAGGCTCCTCGTATTTTTCAGGTCTTTTCCCGACTTCTCGTATTTTTCAGGCCTTTTCAGGCTCCTCATATTTTTCACAACTTTTCAGGCTCCTCGTATTTTACAGGCCTTTTCAGGCTCCTCATATTTTCCCACCTTTTCAGGCTCCTCGTATTTTTCACACTTTTTCAGACTCCTCATATTTTTCATGCCTTTACAGGCTCCTCGTACATTACACACCTTTCCAGGCTCCTCGTATTTTTCACGCATTTTCAGGCTCCTCGTATTTTAAAGGCCTATTCAGGCTCCTCGTATTTTACACACCTTTCCCGGCTCCTCGTATTTTTCACGCCTTTTCAGGCTCTTCGGATTTTTCACACCTTTTCAGGCTCCTCATATTTTTCAGGCCTTTTCAGTCTCCTCATATTTTTCAGGCCTTTTCCAGCTCCTCTTATTTTTCAGGCCTTTCAGGCTCCTCGTATTTTTCATGCATTTTCAGGCTCCTTATATTTTTCAGGCCTTTTCCGGCTCCTCGTATTTTTCAGGCCTTTTCAGGCTCCACATATTTTTCACACCTTTTCAGGCTCCTCGTACTTTACAGGCTTTTTCAGTCTCCTCGTATTTTTCACACCTTTTCAGGCTCCTCGTATTTTTCACACCTTTTCAGGCTCTTCGTATTTTTCACAGCTTTTCAGGCTCCTCGTATTTTAAAGGCCTTTTCAGGCTCCTCGTATTTTACACACCTTTCCCTGCTCCTCGTATTTTTCTCGCATTTTCAGGCTCCTTGTATTTTTTACGCCTTTTCAGGCTCCTCGTATTTTACACACCTTTTCAGGCTCCTCGTATTTTTCACACTTTTTCAGGCTCCTCGTAGTTTTCACGCCTTTTCAGGCTCCTCGTATTTTTCACACTTTTTCAGGCTCCTCGTATTTTTCACACCTTTTCAGGCTCCTCGTATTATTCACACCTTTTCAGGCTCCTCGTATTTTTCACACCTTTCCAGGCTCTTCGCATTTTTCACGCATTTTCAGGCTCCTTGCATTTTTCACACGTTTTCAGGCTCCTCGTATTTTACACACCTTTTCAGGATCCTCGTATTTTTCACACATTTTCAGGCTCCTCGATTTTTTCACACCTTTTCAGGCTCCTCATATTTTTCACACCTTTTCAGGCTCCTCGTAGTTTTCACGCCTTTTCAGGACCCTCGTATTATTCAGGCCTTTTCAGGCTCCTCGAATTTTTCAGGCCTTTTCAGGCTCCTCGTATTTTACAGGCGTTTTCAGGCTCCTCGTATTTTACAGGTCTTTTCAGGCTCCTCGTATTTTTCACACCTTTTCAGGCTCCTCGTGTTTTTCACACCTTTTCAGGCTCCTCGAACTTTTCACACCTTTTCAGGCTCCTCGTATATTTCACAACTTTTCAGGCTCCTCGTATTTTTCACGCCTTTACAGGCTCCTCGTATTTCAAAGGCCTTTTCAGGCTCCTCATATTTTTCACACCTTTTCAGGCTCCTCGTATTTTTCAAGCCTTTTCAGGCTCCTCGTATTTTTCACACCTTTTCAGGCTCCTCGTATTTTTCACACCTTTTCAGGCTCCTCGTATTTTTCACACCTTTTCAGGCTCCTCGTATTTTTCAGGCCTTTTCCGGCTCCTCGTATTTTTCAGGCCCTTCAGGCTCTTCGGATTTTCGACGCATTTTCAGGCTCCTCATATTTTTCAGGCCTTTTCCGGCTCCTTTATTTTCAGGTCTTTTCAGGCCTTTTCAGGCTCCTCATATTTTTCACACCTTTTCAGGCTTCTCGTATTTTACAGGCCTTTTCAGGCTCCTCGTATTTTTCACACCTTTTCAGGCTCCTCGTTTTTTTCACGCCTTTTCAGGCTTCTCATATTTTTCACGCCTTTTCAGGCCCCTCGTATTATTCAGGCCTTTCCTGGCTCCTCGTATTTTTCACACCTTTTCAGGCTCCTCGTGTTTTTAACACCTTTTCAGGCTCCTCGTATTTTTCACGCCTTTTCAGGCTCCTCGTATTTTTCACGCCTTTTCAGGCTCCTCGCATTTTTCACGCCTTTTCAGGCTCCTCGTATTTTTCAGGCCGTTTCAGGCTCCTCGTATTTTTCACGCCTTTTCAGGCTCCTCGTATTTTTCACACCTTTTCAGGCTCCTCTTTTTTTTCACACCTTTTCCGGCTCCTTGTATTTTTCAGGCCTTTTCAGGATCCTCATATTTTTCACACTTTTTCAGGCTCCTCGTATTTTACAGACCTGTTCAGGCTCCTCGTATTTTTCACACCTTTTCAGGCTCCTCGTATTTTAAAGACCTTTTCAGGCTCCTCGTATTTTTAACGCCTTTTCAGGCCCCTCGTATTATTCAGGCCTTTTCAGGCTCCTAGAATTTTTCAGGCCTTTTCAGGCTCCTCGTATTTTACAGGCGTTTTCATGCTCCTCGTATTTTACAGGCCTTTTCAGGCTCCTCGTATTTTTCACACCTTTTCAGGCTCCTCATATTTTTCAGGCCTTTTCAGGCTCCTCGTATTTTTCACATCTTTTCATGCCCCTCATATTTTTCAGGCCTTTTCAGGCTCCTCGTATTTTTCACACCTTTTCAGGCTCCTCGTATTTTTCAGGCCTTTTTAGGCTCCTCGTATTTTTCACACCTTTTCAGGCTCCTCGTATTTTAATGGCCTTTTCAGGCTCCTCGTATTTTACACACCTTTTCAGGCTCCTCGTATTTTTCACACCTTTTCAGGCTCCTCGTATTTTTCACACCTTTTCAGGCTCCTCGTATTTTTCACACCTTTTCAGGCTCCTCGTATTTTTCACGCCTTTTCAGGCTCCTCGTATTTTTCAGGCCTTTTCAAGCTCCTCGTATTTTTCACACTTTTCAGGTTCCTCGTATTTTTCACACCTTTTCAGGCTCCTCCTATTTTTCACACCTCTTCAGGCTCCTCGTATTTTTCACACATTTTCAGGCTCCTCGTATTTTTCAGGCCTTTTCAAGCTCCTCGTATTTTTCAGGCCTTTTCAAGCTCCTCGTATTTTTCACACTTTTCAGGCTCCTCGTATTTTTCACACCTTTTCAGGCTCCTACTATTTTTCACACCTCTTCAGGCTCCTCGTATTTTTCACACCTTTCCAGGCTCCTCGTATTTTTCACGCCTTTTCAGGCTCCTCGTATTTTTCAGGTCTTTTCAAGCTCCTCGTATTTTTCAGGCTTTTTCAGTCTCCTCATATTTTTCACACCTTATCAGGCTCCTCGTATTTTTCAGGCTTTTTCAGGCTCCTCGTATTTTTCAGGCCTTTTCAGGCTCCTCATATTTTTCACACCTTTTCAGGCTCCTTGTATTTCTGGCCTTTTCAGGCTCCTCGTATTTTTCACGCCTTTTCAGGCTCCTCGAATTTTTTAGGCCTTTTCAGGGTCCTCGTATTTTACAAGCCTTTTCAGGCTCCTTGTATTTTTCACTCCTTTTCAGGCTCCTCGTATTTTACACACCTTTTCAGGCTCCTCGTATTTTTCACACCTTTTCAGGCTCCTCGTAGTTTTCACGCCTTTTCAGGCTCCTCATATATTTTACACTTTTCCAGGCTCCTCGAATTTTTCACACCTTTTCAGGCTCCTCGTATTTTTCACACCTTTTCAGGCTCCTCGTATTTTTCACACCTTTTCAGGCTCCTCGTATTTTTCACACATCTTCAGGCTCCTCGTATTTTTCACGCCTTTTCAGGCTCCTCGTATTTTACAGGCCTTTTCAGGCTCCTCGTATTTTTCACACCTTTTCAGGCTCCTCATATTTTTCACACCTTTTCAGGCTCCTCGTATTTTTCACACCTTTTCAGGCTCCTCGTATTTTTCACACCTTTTCAGGCTCGTCGTATTTTTCACACATTTTCAGGCTTGTCGTATTTTTCACACCTTTTCAGGCTCCTCGTATTATTCACACCTTTTCAGGCTCCTCGTATTTTTCACACCTTTCCAGGCTCTTCGTATTTTTCACGCATTTTCAGGCTCCTTGCATTTTTCACACGTTTTCAGGCTCCTCGTATTTTACACACCTTTCCCGGCTCCTCGTATTTTTCACGCATTTTCAGGCTCCTCGTATTTTTCACGCCTTTTCAGGCTCTTCGGATTTTTCACACCTTTTCAGGCTCCTCATATTTTTCAGGCCTTTTCAGTCTCCTCATATTTTTCAGGCCTTTTCCAGCTCCTCTTATTTTTCAGGCCTTTCAGGCTCCTCGTATTTTTCATGCATTTTCAGGCTCCTTATATTTTTCAGGCCTTTTCCGCCTCCTCGTATTTTTCAGGCCTTTTCAGGCTCCACATATTTTTCACCCCTTTTCAGGCTCCTCGTACTTTACAGGCTTTTTCAGTCTCCTCGTATTTTTCACACCTTTTCAGGCTCCTCGTATTTTTCACACCTTTTCAGGCTCTTCGTATTTTCACAGCTTTTCAGGCTCCTCGTATTTTAAAGGCCTTTTCAGGCTCCTCGTATTTTACACACCTTTCCCTGCTCCTCGTATTTTTCTCGCATTTTCAGGCTCCTTGTATTTTTTACGCCTTTTCAGGCTCCTCGTATTTTACACACCTTTTCAGGCTCCTCGTATTTTTCACACTTTTTCAGGCTCCTCGTAGTTTTCACGCCTTTTCAGGCTCCTCGTATTTTTCACACTTTTTCAGGCTCCTCGTATTTTTCACACCTTTTCAGGCTCCTCGTATTATTCACACCTTTTCAGGCTCCTCGTATTTTTCACACCTTTCCAGGCTCTTCGCATTTTTCACGCATTTTCAGGCTCCTTGCATTTTTCACACGTTTTCAGGCTCCTCGTATTTTACACACCTTTTCAGGATCCTCGTATTTTTCACACATTTTCAGGCTCCTCGATTTTTTCACACCTTTTCAGGCTCCTCATATTTTTCACACCTTTTCAGGCTCCTCGTAGTTTTCACGCCTTTTCAGGACCCTCGTATTATTCAGGCCTTTTCAGGCTCCTCGAATTTTTCAGGCCTTTTCAGGCTCCTCGTATTTTACAGGCGTTTTCAGGCTCCTCGTATTTTACAGGTCTTTTCAGGCTCCTCGTATTTTTCACACCTTTTCAGGCTCCTCGTGTTTTTCACACCTTTTCAGGCTCCTCGAACTTTTCACACCTTTTCAGGCTCCTCGTATATTTCACAACTTTTCAGGCTCCTCGTATTTTTCACGCCTTTACAGGCTCCTCGTATTTCAAAGGCCTTTTCAGGCTCCTCATATTTTTCACACCTTTTCAGGCTCCTCGTATTTTTCAAGCCTTTTCAGGCTCCTCGTATTTTTCACACCTTTTCAGGCTCCTCGTATTTTTCACACCTTTTCAGGCTCCTCGTATTTTTCACACCTTTTCAGGCTCCTCGTATTTTTCAGGCCTTTTCCGGCTCCTCGTATTTTTCAGGCCCTTCAGGCTCTTCGGATTTTCGACGCATTTTCAGGCTCCTCATATTTTTCAGGCCTTTTCCGGCTCCTTTATTTTCAGGTCTTTTCAGGCCTTTTCAGGCTCCTCATATTTTTCACACCTTTTCAGGCTTCTCGTATTTTACAGGCCTTTTCAGGCTCCTCGTATTTTTCACACCTTTTCAGGCTCCTCGTTTTTTTCACGCCTTTTCAGGCTTCTCATATTTTTCACGCCTTTTCAGGCCCCTCGTATTATTCAGGCCTTTCCTGGCTCCTCGTATTTTTCACACCTTTTCAGGCTCCTCTTGTTTTTAACACCTTTTCAGGCTCCTCGTATTTTTCACGCCTTTTCAGGCTCCTCGTATTTTTCACGCCTTTTCAGGCTCCTCGCATTTTTCACGCCTTTTCAGGCTCCTCGTATTTTTCAGGCCGTTTCAGGCTCCTCGTATTTTTCACGCCTTTTCAGGCTCCTCGTATTTTTCACACCTTTTCAGGCTCCTCTTTTTTTTCACACCTTTTCCGGCTCCTTGTATTTTTCAGGCCTTTTCAGGATCCTCATATTTTTCACACTTTTTCAGGCTCCTCGTATTTTACAGACCTGTTCAGGCTCCTCGTATTTTTCACACCTTTTCAGGCTCCTCGTATTTTAAAGACCTTTTCAGGCTCCTCGTATTTTTTACGCCTTTTCAGGCCCCTCGTATTATTCAGGCCTTTTCAGGCTCCTAGAATTTTTCAGGCCTTTTCAGGCTCCTCGTATTTTACAGGCGTTTTCATGCTCCTCGTATTTTACAGGCCTTTTCAGGCTCCTCGTATTTTTCACACCTTTTCAGGCTCCTCATATTTTTCAGGCCTTTTCAGGCTCCTCGTATTTTTCACATCTTTTCATGCCCCTCATATTTTTCAGGCCTTTTCAGGCTCCTCGTATTTTTCACACCTTTTCAGGCTCCTCATATTTTTCAGGCCTTTTTAGGCTCCTCGTATTTTTCACACCTTTTCAGGCTCCTCGTATTTTAATGGCCTTTTCAGGCTCCTCGTATTTTACACACCTTTTCAGGCTCCTCGTATTTTTCACACCTTTTCAGGCTCCTCGTATTTTTCACACCTTTTCAGGCTCCTCGTATTTTTCACACCTTTTCAGGCTCCTCGTATTTTTCACGCCTTTTCAGGCTCCTCGTATTTTTCAGGCCTTTTCAAGCTCCTCGTATTTTTCACACTTTTCAGGTTCCTCGTATTTTTCACACCTTTTCAGGCTCCTCCTATTTTTCACACCTCTTCAGGCTCCTCGTATTTTTCACACATTTTCAGGCTCCTCGTATTTTTCAGGCCTTTTCAAGCTCCTCGTATTTTTCAGGCCTTTTCAAGCTCCTCGTATTTTTCACACTTTTCAGGCTCCTACTATTTTTCACACCTTTTCAGGCTCCTACTATTTTTCACACCTCTTCAGGCTCCTCGTATTTTTCACACCTTTCCAGGCTCCTCGTATTTTTCACGCCTTTTCAGGCTCCTCGTATTTTTCAGGTCTTTTCAAGCTCCTCGTATTTTTCAGGCTTTTTCAGTCTCCTCATATTTTTCACACCTTATCAGGCTCCTCGTATTTTTCAGGCTTTTTCAGGCTCCTCGTATTTTTCAGGCCTTTTCAGGCTCCTCATATTTTTCACACCTTTTCAGGCTCCTTGTATTTCAGGCCTTTTCAGGGTCCTCGTATTTTACAAGCCTTTTCAGGCTCCTTGTATTTTTCACTCCTTTTCAGGCTCCTCGTATTTTACACACCTTTTCAGGCTCCTCGTATTTTTCACACCTTTTCAGGCTCCTCGTAGTTTTCACGCCTTTTCAGGCTCCTCATATATTTTACACTTTTCCAGGCTCCTCGAATTTTTCACACCTTTTCAGGCTCCTCGTATTTTTCACACCTTTTCAGGCTCCTCGTATTTTTCACACCTTTTCAGGCTCCTCGTATTTTTCACACATCTTCAGGCTCCTCGTATTTTTCACGCCTTTTCAGGCTCCTCGTATTTTTCAGGCCTTTTCAGGCTCCTCGTATTTTTCACACCTTTTCAGGCTCCTCCTATTTGTCACACCTCTTCAGGCTCCTCGTATTTCTCACACCTCTTCAGGCTCCTCGTATTTTTCACACATTTTCAGGCTCCTCGTATTTTTCACACCTTTTCAGGCTCTTCGTATTTTTCAGGCCTCTCCAGGCTCCTCGTATTTTTCACGCCTTTTCAGGCTCCTCGTATTTTTCACGCCTTTTCAGGCTCCTCGTATTTTTCACACCTTTTCAGGCTCCTCATAATTTTCAGGCCTTTTCAGGCTCCTCATATTTTTCAGGCCTTTTCCGGCTGCTCGTATTTTTCAGGCCTTTCATGCTCCTCGTATTTTTCAGGCCTTTTCAGGCTCCTCGTATTTTTCACAGCTTTTCAGGCACCTCGTATTTTTCAGTCCTTTTCAGGCTCCTCATATTTTTCAGGCCTTTTCCGGCTCCTCGTATTTTTCAGGCCTTTCAGGCTCCTCGTATTTTTCACGCATTTTCAGGTTCCTCATATTCTTCAGGCCTTTTCCGGCTCCTTGTATTTTTCAGGCCTTTTCAGGCTCCTCATATTTTTCACTCTTTTTCAGGCTCCTCGTATTTTACAGGCCTTTTCAGGCTCCTCGTATTTTTCACACCTTTTCAGGCTCCTTGTATTTTTCACGCCTTTTCAGGCTCCTCATATTTTTCACGCCTTTTCAGGCCCCTCGTATTATTCAGGCCTTTTCAGGCTCCTAGAATTTTTCAGGCCTTTTCATGCTCCTCGTATTTTACAGGCGTTTTCAGGCTCCTCGTATTTTACAGGCCTTTTCAGGCTCCTCGTATTTTTCACACCTTTTCAGGCTCCTCGTGTTTTTCAAACCTTTTCAGGCTCCTCGAACTTTTCACACCTTTTCAGGCTCCTCGTATATTTCACATCTTTTCAGGCTCCTCGTATTTTTCAGACCTTTTCAGGCTCCTCGTATTTTTCACATCATTTCACGCCCGTTATATTCTTCAGGCCTTTTCAGGCTCCTCGTATTTTTCACACCTTTTCAGGCTCCTCATATTTTTCAGGCCTTTTCAGGCTCCTCGTATTTTTCACACCTTTTCAGGCTCCTCGTATTTTAAAGGCCTTTCAGGCTCCTCGTATTTTTCACGCCTTTTCTGGCTCCTCATATTTTTCAGGCTTTTTCCGGCTCCTTGTATTTTTCAGGCCTTTTCAGGCTCCTCATATTTTTCACACCTTTTCAGGCTCCTCATATTTTACAGGCCTTTTCAGGCACCTCGTATTTTTTACACCTTTTCAGGCTCCTCGTATTTTTCACACCTTTTCAGGCTCCTCATATTTTCACGCCTTTTCAAGCCCCTCGTATTATTCAGGCCTTTTCTGGCTCCTCGTATTTTTCACACCTTTTCAGGCTCCTCGTATTTTAAAGACCTTTTCAGGCTCCTCGTATTTTTAACGCCTTTTCAGGCCCCTCGTATTATTCAGGCCTTTTCAGGCTCCTAGAATTTTTCAGGCCTTTTCAGGCTCCTCGTATTTTACAGGCGTTTTCATGCTCCTCGTATTTTACAGGCCTTTTCAGGCTCCTCGTATTTTTCACACCTTTTCAGGCTCCTCATATTTTTCAGGCCTTTTCAGGCTCCTCGTATTTTTCACATCTTTTCATGCCCCTCATATTTTTCAGGCCTTTTCAGGCTCCTCGTATTTTTCACACCTTTTCAGGCTCCTCATATTTTTCAGGCCTTTTTAGGCTCCTCGTATTTTTCACACCTTTTCAGGCTCCTCGTATTTTAATGGCCTTTTCAGGCTCCTCGTATTTTACACACCTTTTCAGGCTCCTCGTATTTTTCACACCTTTTCAGGCTCCTCGTATTTTTCACACCTTTTCAGGCTCCTCGTATTTTTCACACCTTTTCAGGCTCCTCGTATTTTTCACGCCTTTTCAGGCTCCTCGTATTTTTCAGGCCTTTTCAAGCTCCTCGTATTTTTCACACTTTTCAGGTTCCTCGTATTTTTCACACCTTTTCAGGCTCCTCCTATTTTTCACACCTCTTCAGGCTCCTCGTATTTTTCACACATTTTCAGGCTCCTCGTATTTTTCAGGCCTTTTCAAGCTCCTCGTATTTTTCAGGCCTTTTCAAGCTCCTCGTATTTTTCACACTTTTCAGGCTCCTCGTATTTTTCACACCTTTTCAGGCTCCTACTATTTTTCACACCTCTTCAGGCTCCTCGTATTTTTCACACCTTTCCAGGCTCCTCGTATTTTTCACGCCTTTTCAGGCTCCTCGTATTTTTCAGGTCTTTTCAAGCTCCTCGTATTTTTCAGGCTTTTTCAGTCTCCTCATATTTTTCACACCTTATCAGGCTCCTCGTATTTTTCAGGCTTTTTCAGGCTCCTCGTATTTTTCAGGCCTTTTCAGGCTCCTCATATTTTTCACACCTTTTCAGGCTCCTTGTATTTCAGGCCTTTTCAGGCTCCTCGTATTTTTCACGCCTTTTCAGGCTCCTCGAATTTTTTAGGCCTTTTCAGGGTCCTCGTATTTTACAAGCCTTTTCAGGCTCCTTGTATTTTTCACTCCTTTTCAGGCTCCTCGTATTTTACACACCTTTTCAGGCTCCTCGTATTTTTCACACCTTTTCAGGCTCCTCGTAGTTTTCACGCCTTTTCAGGCTCCTCATATATTTTACACTTTTCCAGGCTCCTCGAATTTTTCACACCTTTTCAGGCTCCTCGTATTTTTCACACCTTTTCAGGCTCCTCGTATTTTTCACACCTTTTCAGGCTCCTCGTATTTTTCACACATCTTCAGGCTCCTCGTATTTTTCACGCCTTTTCAGGCTCCTCGTATTTTTCTGGCCTTTTCAGGCTCCTCGTATTTTTCACACCTTTTCAGGCTCCTCCTATTTGTCACACCTCTTCAGGCTCCTCGTATTTCTCACACCTCTTCAGGCTCCTCGTATTTTTCACACATTTTCAGGCTCCTCGTATTTTTCACACCTTTTCAGGCTCTTCGTATTTTTCAGGCCTCTCCAGGCTCCTCGTATTTTTCACGCCTTTTCAGGCTCCTCGTATTTTTCACGCCTTTTCAGGCTCCTCGTATTTTTCACACCTTTTCAGGCTCCTCATAATTTTCAGGCCTTTTCAGGCTCCTCATATTTTTCAGGCCTTTTCCGGCTGCTCGTATTTTTCAGGCCTTTCATGCTCCTCGTATTTTTCAGGCCTTTTCAGGCTCCTCGTATTTTTCACACCTTTTCAGGCACCTCGTATTTTTCAGTCCTTTTCAGGCTCCTCGTATTTTTCAGGCCTTTTCAGGCTCCTCGTATTTTTCAGGCCTTTCAGGCTCCTCGTATTTTTCACGCATTTTCAGGTTCCTCATATTCTTCAGGCCTTTTCCGGCTCCTTGTATTTTTCAGGCCTTTTCAGGCTCCTCATATTTTTCACTCTTTTTCAGGCTCCTCGTATTTTACAGGCCTTTTCAGGCTCCTCGTATTTTTCACACCTTTTCAGGCTCCTTGTATTTTTCACGCCTTTTCAGGCTCCTCATATTTTTCACGCCTTTTCAGGCCCCTCGTATTATTCAGGCCTTTTCAGGCTCCTAGAATTTTTCAGGCCTTTTCATGCTCCTCGTATTTTACAGGCGTTTTCAGGCTCCTCGTATTTTACAGGCCTTTTCAGGCTCCTCGTATTTTTCACACCTTTTCAGGCTCCTCGTGTTTTTCAAACCTTTTCAGGCTCCTCGAACTTTTCACACCTTTTCAGGCTCCTCGTATATTTCACATCTTTTCAGGCTCCTCGTATTTTTCAGACCTTTTCAGGCTCCTCGTATTTTTCACATCATTTCACGCCCGTTATATTCTTCAGGCCTTTTCAGGCTCCTCGTATTTTTCACACCTTTTCAGGCTCCTCATATTTTTCAGGCCTTTTCAGGCTTCTCGTATTTTTCACACCTTTTCAGGCTCCTCGTATTTTAAAGGCCTTTCAGGCTCCTCGTATTTTTCACGCCTTTTCTGGCTCCTCATATTTTTCAGGCTTTTTCCGGCTCCTTGTATTTTTCAGGCCTTTTCAGGCTCCTCATATTTTTCACACCTTTTCAGGCTCCTCATATTTTACAGGCCTTTTCAGGCACCTCGTATTTTTTACACCTTTTCAGGCTCCTCGTATTTTTCACACCTTTTCAGGCTCCTCATATTTTCACGCCTTTTCAAGCCCCTCGTATTATTCAGGCCTTTTCTGGCTCCTCGTATTTTTCACACCTTTTAAGGCTCCTCGTATTTTTCAGGCTTTTTCAGTCTCCTCATATTTTTCACACCTTATCAGGCTCCTCGTATTTTTCAGGCTTTTTCAGGCTTCTCGTATTTTTCAGGCCTTTTCAGGCTCCTCATATTTTTCACACATTTTCAGGCTCCTCGTATTTTTCATGCCTTTTCAGGCTCCTCGAATTTTTCAGGCCTTTTCAGGCTCCTCGTATTTTACTGGCCTTTTCAGGCTCCTCATATTTTTCACACCTTTTCAGGCTCCTCGTATTTTACAAGGCTTTTCAGGCTCCTCGAACTTTTCACACCTTTTCAGCATCCTCGTATTTTTCACGCCTTTTCAGGCTCCTCGTATTTTTCAGGCCTTTTCAGGCTCCTCGTATTTTTCACATCTTTTCATGCCCCTCATATTTTTCAGGCCTTTTCAGGCTTCTCGTATCTTTCACACCTTTTCAGGCTCCTCGTATTTTAAAGGCCTTTTCAGGCTCCTCGTATTTTACACACCTTTTGAGGCTCCTTGAATTTTTCACACCTTTTCAGGCTCCTCCCATTTTTCACACCTCTTCAGGCTCCTCGTATTTTTCACACATTTTCAGGCTCCTCGCATTTTTCAGGCCTTTTCAAGCTCCTCGTATTTTTCAGGCCTTTTCAAGCTCCTCGTATTTTTCACACTTTTCAGGCTCCTCGTATTTTTCACATCTTTTCACGCCCCTTATATTTTTCAGGCCTTTTCAGGCTCCTCGAATTTTTTAGGCCTTTTCAGGCTCCTCGTATTTTACAGGCCTTTTCAGGCTTCTCGTATTTTACAGGCCTTTTCAGGCTCTTCGTATTTTTCAGGCCTTTTCAGGCTCCTCCTATTTTTCAGGCCTTTTCAGGCTCCTCGTATTTTTCACATCTTTTCACGCCCCTTATATTTTTCAGGCCTTTTCAGGCTCCTCGTATTTTTCACACCTTTTCAGGCTCCTCATATTTTTCAGGCCTTTTCAGGCTCCTCATATTTTTCATACCTTTTCAGGCTCATCGTATTTAAAGGCCTTTTCAGGCTCCTCGTATTTTACACACCTGTCCAGGCTCCTCGTATTTTTCACGCATTTTCAGGCCCCTTGTATTTTTCACGCCTTTTCTGGCTGCTCGTATTTTACACACCTTTTCAGTCTCCTCGTATTATTCACACCTTTTCAGGCTCCTCGTAGTTTTAACGCCTTTTCAGGCTCCTCGTATTTTTCACACCTTTTCAGACTCCTCGAATTTTTCACACCTTTTCAGGCTGCTCGTATTTTTCACACCTTTTCAGGCTCCTCGTATTTTTCACACCTTTTCATGCTCCTCGTATTTTTCAGGCCTTTTCAGGCTCCTCATATTTTTCACACCTTTTCAGGCTCCTCGTATTTTTCACACCTTTTCAGGCTCCTCGAATTTTTCACACCTTTTCAGGCTGCTCGTATTTTTCACACCTTTTCAGGCTCCTCGTATATTTCACACCTTTCCAGGCTCCTCGTATTTTTCACGCATTTTCAGGCTCCTTGAATTTTTCACGCCTTTTCAGGCTCCTCGTATTTTACACACCTTTTCCGGCTCCTCGTATTTTTCACACCTTTTCAGGTTCCTTTTATTTTTCACTCCTTTTCAGGCTCCTCGTATTTTTCACAGCTTTTCAGGCTCCTCGTATTATTCACACCTTTTCAGGCTCCTCATATTTTTCACACCTTTTCAGGCTCCTCGTGTTTTTCACGCCCTTTCAGGCTCCTCGTATTTTTCAGGCCTTTTCAGGCTCCTCGTATTTTTCTCACCTTTTCAGGCTCCTCGTATTTTTCACGCCTTTTCAGGCTCCTCGTATTTTTCAGGTCTTTTCAGTCTCCTCATATTTTTCAGGCCTTTTCCGGATTCTCATATTTTTCACACCTTTTCAGGCTCCTCGTATTTTTCACACCTTTTCAGGCTCCTCGTATTTTAATGGCCTTTTCAGGCTCCTCGTATTTTACACACCTTTTCAGGCTCCTCGTATTTTTCACACCTTTTCAGGCTCCTCGTATTTTTCACACCTTTTCAGGCTCCTCGTATTTTTCACACCTTTTCAGGCTCCTCGTATTTTTCACGCCTTTTCAGGCTCCTCGTATTTTTCAGGCCTTTTCAAGCTCCTCGTATTTTTCACACTTTTCAGGTTCCTCGTATTTTTCACACCTTTTCAGGCTCCTCCTATTTTTCACACCTGTTCAGGCTCCTCGTATTTTTCACACCTTTCCAGGCTCCTCGTATTTTTCACGCCTTTTCAGGCTCCTCGTATTTTTCAGGCCTTTTCAAGCTCCTCGTATTTTTCACACTTTTCAGGCTCCTCGTATTTTTCACACCTTTTCAGGCTCCTACTATATTTCACACCTCTTCAGGCTCCTCGTATTTTTCACACCTTTCCAGGCTCCTCGTATTTTTCACGCCTTTTCAGGCTCCTCGTATTTTTCAGGTCTTTTCAAGCTCCTCGTATTTTTCAGGCTTTTTCAGTCTCCTCATATTTTTCACACCTTATCAGGCTCCTCGTATTTTTCAGGCTTTTCCAGGCTCCTCGTATTTTTCAGGCCTTTTCAGGCTCCTCATATTTTTCACACATTTTCAGGCTCCTTGTATTTCAGGCCTTTTCAGGCTCCTCGTATTTTTCACGCCTTTTCAGGCTCCTCGAATTTTTTAGGCCTTTTCAGGGTCCTCGTATTTTACAAGCCTTTTCAGGCTCCTTGTATTTTTCACTCCTTTTCAGGCTCCTCGTATTTTACACACCTTTTCAGGCTCCTCTTATTTTTCACACCTTTTCAGGCTCCTCGTATTTTTCACGCCTTTTCAGGCTCCTCATATATTTTACACTTTTCCAGGCTCCTCGAATTTTTCACACCTTTTCAGGCTCCTCGTATTTTTCACACCTTTTCAGGCTCCTCGTATTTTTCACACCTTTTCAGGCTCCTCGTATTTTTCACACATCTTCAGGCTCCTCGTATTTTTCACGCCTTTTCAGGCTCCTCGTATTTTTCAGGCCTTTTCAGGCTCCTCGTATTTTTCACACCTTTTCAGGCTCCTCCTATTTGTCACACCTCTTCAGGCTCCTCGTATTTCTCACACCTCTTCAGGCTCCTCGTATTTTTCACACATTTTCAGGCTCCTCGTATTTTTCACACCTTTTCAGGCTCTTCGTATTTTTCAGGCCTCTCCAGGCTCCTCGTATTTTTCACGCCTTTTCAGGCTCCTCGTATTTTTCACGCCTTTTCAGGCTCCTCGTATTTTTCACACCTTTTCAGGCTCCTCATAATTTTCAGGCCTTTTCAGGCTCCTCATATTTTTCAGGCCTTTTCCGGCTGCTCGTATTTTTCAGGCCTTTCATGCTCCTCGTATTTTTCAGGCCTTTTCAGGCTCCTCATATTTTTCAGGCCTTTTCCGGCTCCTCGTATTTTTCAGGCCTTTCAGGCTCCTCGTATTTTTCACGCATTTTCAGGTTCCTCATATTCTTCAGGCCTTTTCCGGCTCCTTGTATTTTTCAGGCCTTTTCAGGCTCCTCATATTTTTCACTCTTTTTCAGGCTCCTCGTATTTTACAGGCCTTTTCAGGCTCCTCGTATTTTTCACACCTTTTCAGGCTCCTTGTATTTTTCACGCCTTTTCAGGCTCCTCATATTTTTCACGCCTTTTCAGGCCCCTCGTATTATTCAGGCCTTTTCAGGCTCCTAGAATTTTTCAGGCCTTTTCATGCTCCTCGTATTTTACAGGCGTTTTCAGGCTCCTCGTATTTTACAGGCCTTTTCAGGCTCCTCGTATTTTTCACACCTTTGCAGGCTCCTCGTGTTTTTCAAACCTTTTCAGGCTCCTCGAACTTTTCACACCTTTTCAGGCTCCTCGTATATTTCACATCTTTTCAGGCTCCTCGTATTTTTCAGACCTTTTCAGGCTCCTCGTATTTTTCACATCATTTCACGCCCGTTATATTCTTCAGGCCTTTTCAGGCTCCTCGTATTTTTCACACCTTTTCAGGCTCCTCATATTTTTCAGGCCTTTTCAGGCTCCTCGTATTTTTCACACCTTTTCAGGCTCCTCGTATTTTAAAGGCCTTTCAGGCTCCTCGTATTTTTCACGCCTTTTCTGGCTCCTCATATTTTTCAGGCTTTTTCCGGCTCCTTGTATTTTTCAGGCCTTTTCAGGCTCCTCATATTTTTCACACCTTTTCAGGCTCCTCATATTTTACAGGCCTTTTCAGGCACCTCGTATTTTTTACACCTTTTCAGGCTCCTCGTATTTTTCACACCTTTTCAGGCTCCTCATATTTTCACGCCTTTTCAAGCCCCTCGTATTATTCAGGCCTTTTCTGGCTCCTCGTATTTTTCACACCTTTTAAGGCTCCTCGTATTTTTCAGGCTTTTTCAGTCTCCTCATATTTTTCACACCTTATCAGGCTCCTCGTATTTTTCAGGCTTTTTCAGGCTTCTCGTATTTTTCAGGCCTTTTCAGGCTCCTCATATTTTTCACACCTTTTCAGGCTCCTCGTATTTTTCATGCCTTTTCAGGCTCCTCGAATTTTTCAGGCCTTTTCAGGCTCCTCGTATTTTACTGGCCTTTTCAGGCTCCTCATATTTTTCACACCTTTTCAGGCTCCTCGTATTTTACAAGCCTTTTCAGGCTCCTCGAACTTTTCACACCTTTTCAGCATCCTCGTATTTTTCACGCCTTTTCAGGCTCCTCGTATTTTTCAGGCCTTTTCAGGCTCCTCGTATTTTTCACATCTTTTCATGCCCCTCATATTTTTCAGGCCTTTTCAGGCTTCTCGTATCTTTCACACCTTTTCAGGCTCCTCGTATTTTAAAGGCCTTTTCAGGCTCCTCGTATTTTACACACCTTTTGAGGCTCCTTGAATTTTTCACACCTTTTCAGGCTCCTCCTATTTTTCACACCTCTTCAGGCTCCTCGTATTTTTCACACATTTTCAGGCTCCTCGCATTTTTCAGGCCTTTTCAAGCTCCTCGTATTTTTCAGGCCTTTTCAAGCTTCTCGTATTTTTCACACTTTTCAGGCTCCTCGTATTTTTCACATCTTTTCACGCCCCTTATATTTTTCAGGCCTTTTCAGGCTCCTCGAATTTTTTAGGCCTTTTCAGGCTCCTCGTATTTTACAGGCCTTTTCAGGCTTCTCGTATTTTACAGGCCTTTTCAGGCTCTTCGTATTTTTCAGGCCTTTTCAGGCTCCTCCTATTTTTCAGGCCTTTTCAGGCTCCTCGTATTTTTCACATCTTTTCACGCCCCTTATATTTTTCAGGCCTTTTCAGGCTCCTCGTATTTTTCACACCTTTTCAGGCTCCTCATATTTTTCAGGCCTTTTCAGGCTCCTCATATTTTTCATACCTTTTCAGGCTCATCGTATTTAAAGGCCTTTTCAGGCTCCTCGTATTTTACACACCTGTCCAGGCTCCTCGTATTTTTCACGCATTTTCAGGCCCCTTGTATTTTTCACGCCTTTTCTGGCTGCTCGTATTTTACACACCTTTTCAGTCTCCTCGTATTATTCACACCTTTTCAGGCTCCTCGTAGTTTTAACGCCTTTTCAGGCTCCTCGTATTTTTCACACCTTTTCAGACTCCTCGAATTTTTCACACCTTTTCAGGCTGCTCGTATTTTTCACACCTTTTCAGGCTCCTCGTATTTTTCACACCTTTTCATGCTCCTCGTATTTTTCAGGCCTTTTCAGGCTCCTCATATTTTTCACACCTTTTCAGGCTCCTCGTATTTTTCACACCTTTTCAGGCTCCTCGAATTTTTCACACTTTTTCAGGCTGCTCGTATTTTTCACACCTTTTCAGGCTCCTCGTATATTTCACACCTTTCCAGGCTCCTCGTATTTTTCACGCATTTTCAGGCTCCTCGTATTTTACAAGCCTTTTCAGGCTCCTTGAACTTTTCACACCTTTTCAGCATCCTCGTATTTTTCACACCTTTTCAGCATCCTCGTATTTTTCAGGCCTTTTCAGGCTCCTCATATTTTTCACACCTTTTCAGGCTCCTCGTATTTTACAGGCTTTTTCAGGCTCCTCGTATTTTTCACACCTTTTCAGGCTCCTCGTGTTTTTCACACCTTTCCAGGCTCCTCGTATTTTTCACGCATTTTCAGGCTCCTCGTATTTTAAAGGCCTATTCAGGCTCGTCGTATTTTACACACCTTTCCCGGCTCCTCGTATTTTTCACGCATTTTCAGGCTCCTCGTATTTTTCACGCCTTTTCAGGCTCCTCGTATTTTTCACACCTTTTCAGGCTCTTCGTATTTTTCACACCTTTTCAGGCTCTTCGTATTTTTCACAGCTTTTCAGGCTCCTCGTATTTTAAAGGCCTTTTCAGGCTCCTCGTATTTTACACACCTTTCCCTGCTCCTCGTATTTTTCTCGCATTTTCAGGCTCCTTGTATTTTTTACGCCTTTTCAGGCTCCTCGTATTTTACACACCTTTTCAGGCTCCTCGTATTTTTCACACTTTTTCAGGCTCCTCGTAGTTTTCACGCCTTTTCAGGCTCCTCGTATATTTCACACTTTTTCAGGCTCCTCGTATTTTTCACACCTTTTCAGGCTCCTCGTAGTTTTCACGCCTTTTCAGGACCCTCGTATTATTCAGGCCTTTTCAGGCTCCTCGAATTTTTCAGGCCTTATCAGGCTCCTCGTATATTACAGGCGTTTTCAGGCTCCTCGTATTTTACAGGTCTTTTCAGGCTCCTCGTATTTTTCACACCTTTTCAGGCTCCTCGTGTTTTTCACACCTTTTCAGGCTCCTCGAACTTTTCACACATTTTCAGGCTCCTCGTATATTTCACAACTTTTCAGGCTCCTCGTGTTTTTCACACCTTTTCAGGCTCTTCGTATTTTTCACAGCTTTTCAGGCTCCTCGTATTTTAAAGGCCTTTTCAGGCTCCTCGTATTTTACACACCTTTCCCTGCTCCTCGAATTTTTCACGCATTTTCAGGCTCCTTGTATTTTTCACTCCTTTTCAGGCTCCTCGTATTTTACACACCTTTTCAGGCTCCTCGTATTTTTCACACCTTTTCAGGCTCCTCGTAGTTTTCACGCCTTTTCAGGCTCCTCATATATTTTACACTTTTCCAGGCTCCTCGAATTTTTCACACCTTTTCAGGCTCCTCGTATTTTTCACACCTTTTCAGGCTCCTCGTATTTTTCACACCTTTTCAGGCTCCTCGTATTTTTCACACATCTTCAGGCTCCTCGTATTTTTCACGCCTTTTCAGGCACCTCGTATTTTTCAGGCCTTTTCAGGCTCCTCGTATTTTTCACACCTTTTCAGGCTCCTCCTATTTGTCACACCTCTTCAGGCTCCTCGTATTTATCACACCTCTTCAGGCTCCTCGTATTTTTCACACATTTTCAGGCTCCTCGTATTTTTCACACCTTTTCAGGCTCTTCGTATTTTTCAGGCCTCTCCAGGCTCCTCGTATTTTTCACGCCTTTTCAGGCTCCTCGTATTTTTCACGCCTTTTCAGGCTCCTCGTATTTTTCACACCTTTTCAGGCTCCTCATATTTTTCAGGCCTTTTCAGGCTCCTCATATTTTTCAGGCCTTTTCCGGCTCCTCGTATTTTTCAGGCCTTTCATGCTCCTCGTATTTTTCAGGCCTTTTCAGGCTCCTCGTATTTTTCACATCTTTTCAGGCACCTCGTATTTTTCAGTCCTTTTCAGGCTCCTCATATTTTTCAGGCCTTTTCCGGCTCCTCGTATTTTTCAGGCCTTTCAGGCTCCTCGTATTTTTCACGCATTTTCAGGTTCCTCATATTCTTCAGGCCTTTTCCGGCTCCTTGTATTTTTCAGGCCTTTTCAGGCTCCTCATATTTTTCACTCTTTTTCAGGCTCCTCGTATTTTACAGGCCTTTTCAGGCTCCTCGTATTTTTCACACCTTTTCAGGCTCCTTGTATTTTTCACGCCTTTTCAGGCTCCTCATATTTTTCACGCCTTTTCAGGCCCCTCGTATTATTCAGGCCTTTTCAGGCTCCTAGAATTTTTCAGGCCTTTTCATGCTCCTCGTATTTTACAGGCGTTTTCAGGCTCCTCGTATTTTACAGGCCTTTTCAGGCTCCTCGTATTTTTCACACCTTTTCAGGCTCCTCGTGTTTTTCAAACCTTTTCAGGCTCCTCGAACTTTTCACACCTTTTCAGGCTCCTCGTATATTTCACATCTTTTCAGGCTCCTCGTATTTTTCAGACCTTTTCAGGCTCCTCGTATTTTTCACATCATTTCACGCCCGTTATATTCTTCAGGCCTTTTCAGGCTCCTCGTATTTTTCACACCTTTTCAGGCTCCTCATATTTTTCAGGCCTTTTCAGGCTCCTCGTATTTTTCACACCTTTTCAGGCTCCTCGTATTTTAAAGGCCTTTCAGGCCCCTCGTATTTTTCACGCCTTTTCTGGCTCCTCATATTTTTCAGGCTTTTTCCGGCTCCTTGTATTTTTCAGGCCTTTTCAGGCTCCTCATATTTTTCACACCTGTTCAGGCTCCTCATATTTTACAGGCCTTTTCAGGCACCTCGTATTTTTTACACCTTTTCAGGCTCCTCGTATTTTTCACACCTTTTCAGGCTCCTCATATTTTCACGCCTTTTCAAGCCCCTCGTATTATTCAGGCCTTTTCTGGCTCCTCGTATTTTTCACACCTTTTAAGGCTCCTCGTATTTTTCAGGCTTTTTCAGTCTCCTCATATTTTTCACACCTTATCAGGCTCCTCGTATTTTTCAGGCTTTTTCAGGCTTCTCGTATTTTTCATGCCTTTTCAGGCTCCTCGAATTTTTCAGGCCTTTTCAGGCTCCTCGTATTTTACTGGCCTTTTCAGGCTCCTCATATTTTTCACACCTTTTCAGGCTCCTCGTATTTTACAAGCCTTTTCAGGCTCCTCGAACTTTTCACACCTTTTCAGCATCCTCGTATTTTTCACGCCTTTTCAGGCTCCTCGTATTTTTCAGGCCTTTTCAGGCTCCTCGTATTTTTCACATCTTTTCATGCCCCTCATATTTTTCAGGCCTTTTCAGGCTTCTCGTATCTTTCACACCTTTTCAGGCTCCTTGTATTTTAAAGGCCTTTTCAGGCTCTTCGTATTTTACACACCTTTTGAGGCTCCTTGAATTTTTCACATCTTTTCAGGCTCCTCGTATTTTTCACACTTTTCAGGCTCCTCGTATTTTTCACACCTTTTCAGGCTCCTCCTATTTTTCACACCTCTTCAGGCTCCTCGTATTTTTCACACATTTTCAGGCTCCTCGCATTTTTCAGGCCTTTTCAAGCTTCTCGTATTTTTCAGGCCTTTTCAAGCTCCTCGTATTTTTCACACTTTTCAGGCTCCTCGTATTTTTCACATCTTTTCACGCCCCTTATATTTTTCAGGCCCTTTCAGGCTCCTCGAATTTTTTAGGCCTATTCAGGCTCCTCGTATTTTACAGGCCTTTTCAGGCTTCTCGTATTTTACAGGCCTTTTCAGGCTCTTCGTATTTTTCAGGCCTTTTCAGGCTCCTCCTATTTTTCAGGCCTTTTCAGGCTCCTCGTATTTTTCACATCTTTTCACGCCCCTTATATTTTTCAGGCCTTTTCAGGCTCCTCGTATTTTTCACACCTTTTCAGGCTCCTCATATTTTTCAGGCCTTTTCAGGCTCGTCATATTTTTCATACCTTTTCAGGCTCATCGTATTTAAAGGCCTTTTCAGGCTCCTCATACTTTACACACCTTTCCAGGCTCCTCGTATTTTTCACGCATTTTCAGGCTCCTTGTATTCTTCACGCCTTCTCAGGCTCCTCGTATTTTACACACCTTTCCAGGCTCTACGTATTTTTCAGACCTTTTCAGGCTGCTCGTATTTTTCACACATTTTCAGGCTCCTCGTATTTTTCACACCTTTTCATGCTCCTCGTATTTTTCAGGCCTTTTCAGGCTCCTCGTATTTTTCACACCTTTTCAGGCTCCTCGTATTTTACACACCTTTTCAGGCTCCTCGAATTTTTCACACCTTTTCAGGCCGCTCGTATTTTTCACACACTTTCAGGCTCTTCGTATTTTTCAGGCCTCTCCAGGCTCCTCGTATTTTTCACACCTTTTCAGGCTCCTCGTATTTTTCAGGCCTTTTCAGGCTCCTCGTATTTTTCACACCTTTCCAGACTCCTCGTATTTTTCACGCATTTTCGGGCTCCTTGTATTTTTCACGCCTTTTCAGGCTCCTTGTATTTTTCACGCCTTTTCAGGCTCCTCATATTTATCACACCTTATCAGGCTCCTCGTATTATTGAGGCTTTTTCAGGCTCCTCGTATTTTTCAGGCATTTTCAGGCTCCTCGTATTTTTCACGCCTTTTCAGGCTCCTCGAATTTTTTAGGCCTTTTCAGGCTCCTCGTATTTTACAGGCCTTTTCAGGCTTCTCGTATTTTACAGGCCTTTTCAGGCTCCTCGTATTTTTCAGGCCTTTTCAGGCTCCTCGTATTTTTCAGGCCTTTTCAGGCTCCTCGTATTTTTCACGTCTTTTCACGCCCCTTATATTTTTCAGGCCTTTTCAGGCTCCTCGTATTTTTCACACCTTTTCAGGCTCCACGTATTTAAAGGCCTTTTCAGGCTCCTCGTATTTTACACACCTTTCCAGGCTCCTCGTATTTTTCACGCCTTTTCAGGCTCCTCGTATTTTAAAGGCCTTTTCAGGCTCCTCTTATTTTACACACCTTTTCCGGCTCCTCGTATTTTTCACGCATTTTCAGGCTCCTCGTATATTTCACGCCTTTTCAGGCTCCTCGTATTTTTCACACCTTTCAGGCTCCTCATATTTTTCAGGCCTTTTCAGTCTCCTCATATTTTTCAGGCCTTTTCCGGCTCCTCTTATTTTTCAGGCCTTTCAGGCTCCTCGTATTTTTCATGCATTTTCAGGCTCCTTATATTTTTCAGGCCTTTTCCGGCTCCTCGTATTTTTCAGGCCTTTTCAGGCTCCTCATATTTTTCACACCTTTTCAGGCTCCTCGTATTTTACAGGCTTTTTCAGGCTCCTCGTATTTTTCACAACTTTTCAGGCTCCTCGTGTTTTTCACACCTTTTCAGGCTCTTCGTATTTTTCACAGCTTTTCAGGCTCCTCGTATTTTAAAGGCCTTTTCAGGCTCCTCGTATTTTACACACCTTTCCCTGCTCCTCGTATTTTTCACGCATTTTCAGGCTCCTTGTATTTTTCACTCCTTTTCAGGCTCCTCGTATTTTACACACCTTTTCAGGCTCCTCGTATTTTTCACACCTTTTCAGGCTCCTCGTAGTTTTCACGCCTTTTCAGGATCCTCATATATTTTACACTTTTCCAGGCTCCTCGAATTTTTCACACCTTTTCAGGCTCCTCGTATTTTTCACACCTTTTCAGGCTCCTCGAATTTTTCACACCTTTTCAGGCTCCTCGTATTTTTCACACATCTTCAGGCTCCTCGTATTTTTCACGCCTTTTCAGGCTCCTCGTATTTTTCAGGCCTTTTCAGGCTCCTCGTATTTTTCACACCTTTTCAGGCTCCTCCTATTTGTCACACCTCTTCAGGCTCCTCGTATTTCTCACACCTCTTCAGGCTCCTCGTATTTTTCACACATTTTCAGGCTCCTCGTAATTTTCACACCTTTTCAGGCTCTTCGTATTTTTCAGGCCTCTCCAGGCTCCTCGTATTTTTCACGCCTTTTCAGGCTCATCGTATTTTTCACGCCTTTTCAGGCTTCTCGTATTTTTCACACCTTTTCAGGCTCCTCATATTTTTCAGGCCTTTTCAGGCTCCTCATATTTTTCAGGCCTTTTCCGGCTCCTCGTATTTTTCAGGCCTTTCAGGCTCCTCGTATTTTTCAGGCCTTTTCAGGCTCCTCGTATTTTTCACAGCTTTTCAGGCACCTCGTATTTTTCAGTCCTTTTTAGGCTCCTCATATTTTTCAGGCCTTTTCCGGCTCCTCGTATTTTCAGGCCTTTCAGGCTCCTCGTATTTTTCACGCATTTTCAGGTTCCTCATATTCTTCAGGCCTTTTCCGGCTCCTTGTATTTTTCAGGCCTTTTCAGGCTCCTCATATTTTTCACTCTTTTTCAGGCTCCTCGTATTTTACAGGCCTTTTCAGGCTCCTCATATTTTTCACACCTTTTCAGGCTCCTTGTATTTTTCACGCCTTTTCAGGCTCCTCATATTTTTCACGCCTTTTCAGGCCCCTCGTATTATTCAGGCCTTTTCAGGCTCCTAGAATTTTTCAGGCCTTTTCATGCTCCTCGTATTTTACAGGCGTTTTCAGGCTCCTCGTATTTTACAGGCGTTTTCAGGCCCCTTGTATTTTTCACGCCTTTTCTGGCTGCTCGTATTTTACACACCTTTTCAGTCTCCTCGTATTATTCACACCTTTTCAGGCTCCTCGTAGTTTTCACGCCTTTTCAGGCTCCTCGTATTTTTCACACCTTTTCAGGCTCCTCGAATTTTTCACACCTTTTCAGGCTGCTCGTATTTTTCACACCTTTTCAGGCTCCTCGTATTTTTCACACCTTTTCATGCTCCTCGTATTTTTCAGGCCTTTTCAGGCTCCTCGTATTTTTCACACCTTTTCAGGCTCCTCGTATTTTTCACACCTTTTCAGGCTCTTCGAATTTTTCACACCTTTTCAGGCTGCTCGTATTTTTCACACCTTTTCAGGCTCCTCGTATTTTTCACACCTTTTCAGGCTCCTCGTATTATTCACACCTTTTCAGGCTCCTCGTATTTTTCACACCTTTTCAGGCTCCTCGTATTATTCACACCTTTTCAGGCTCCTCGTATTTTTCACACCTTTTCAGGCTCCTCGTGTTTTTCACGCCTTTTCAGGCTCCTCGTATTTTTCAGGCCTTTTCAGGCTCCTCGTATTTTTCTCACCTTTTCAGGCTCCTCGTATTTTTCACGCCTTTTCAGGCTCCTCGTATTTTTCAGGTCTTTTCAGTCTCCTCATATTTTTCAGGCCTTTTCCGGATTCTCATATTTTTCACACCTTTTCAGGCTCCTCGTATTTTACAGGCCTTTTCAGGCTCCTCGTATTTTTCACACCTTTTCAGGCTCCTCATATTTTCCACACCTTTTCAGGCTCCTCGTGTTTTTCACACCTTTTCAGGCTCCTCGTATTTTTCACACCTTTTCAGGCTCGTCGTATTTTTCACACATTTTCAGGCTCGTCGTATTTTTCACACCTTTTCAGGCTCCTCGTATTATTCACACCTTTTCAGGCTCCTCGTATTTTTCACACCTTTCCAGGCTCTTCGTATTTTTCACGCATTTTCAGGCTCCTTGCATTTTTCACACGTTTTCAGGCTCCTCGTATTTTACACACCTTTTCAGGCTCCTCGTATTTTTCACACATTTTCAGGCTCCTCGATTTTTTCACACCTTTTCAGGCTCCTCATATTTTTCACACCTTTTCAGGCTCCTCGTAGTTTTCACGCCTTTTCAGGACCCTCGTATTATTCAGGCCTTTTCAGGCTCCTCGAATTTTTCAGGCCTTTTCAGGCTCCTCGTATTTTACAGGCGTTTTCAGGCTCCTCGTATTTTACAGGTCTTTTCAGGCTCCTCGTATTATTCAGGCCTTTTCAGGCTCCTCGTTTTTTTTCACACCTTTTCAGGCGCCTCATATTTTTCACACCTCTTCAGGCTCCTCGTATATTTCACACCTTTTCAGGCTCCTCGTATTTTTCACACCTTTTCAGGCTCCTCGTATTTTTCACACCTTTTCAGGCTCCTCGTATTTTTCAGTCCTTTTCAGGCTCCTCATATTTTTCAGGCCTTTTCCGGCTCCTCGTATTTTTCAGGCCCTTCAGGCTCCTCGTATTTTCGATGCATTTTCAGGCTCCTCATATTTTTCAGGCCTTTTCCGGCTCCGTGTATATTTCAGGCCTTTTCAGGCTCCTCATATTTTTCACACCTTTTCAGGCTCCTCGTATTTTACAGGCCTTTTCAGGCTCCTCGTATTTTTCACACCTTTTCAGGCTCCTCGTATTTTTCACGCCTTTTCAGGCTTCTCATATTTTTCACGCCTTTTCAGGCCCCTCGTATTATTCAGGCCTTTCCTGGCTCCTCGTATTTTTCACACCTTTTCAGGCTCCTCGTATTTTTAACACCTTTTCAGGCTCCTCGTATTTTTCACACCTTTTAGGCTCCTCATATTTTTCACGCCTTTTCAGGCTCCTCGTATTTTTCAGGCCTTTTCAGGCTCCTCGTATTTTTCACGCCTTTTCAGGCTCCTCATATTTTTCACACCTTTTCAGGCTCCTCGTTTTTTTTCACACATTTTCAGGCTCCTTGTATTTTTCAGGCCTTTTCAGGCTCCTCGTATTTTTCACACCTTTTCAGGCTCCTCGTATTTTTCACACCTTTTCAGGCTCCTCGTATTTTTCAGGCTTTTTCAGGCTCCTCATATTTTTCACACCTTATCAGGCTCCTCGTATTTTTCACACCTTTTCAGGGCCCTCGTATTTTTCAGGCTTTGTCAGGCTCCTCGTATTTTTCACACCTTTTCAGGCTTCTCGTATTTTTCCCACCTTTTCAGGCTCCTCGTATTTTTCACACCTTTTCAGGCTCCTCGTATTTTTCAGGCTTTTTCAGGCTCCTCATATTTTTCACACGTTATCAGGCTCCTCGTATTTTTCACAACTTTTCAGGGCCCTCGTATTTTTCAGGCTTTGTCAGGCTCCTCGTATTTTTCACACCTTTTCAGGCTCCTCGTATTTTTCACACCTTTTCAGGCTCCTCGTATTTTTCACACCTTTTCAGGCTCCTCGTATTTTTCACACCTTTTCAGGCTCCTCGTATTTTTCACGCCTTTTCAGGCTCCTCGTATTTTTCACGCCTTTTCAGGCTCCTCGTATTTTTCACGCCTTTTCAGGCTCCTCATATTTTTCAGGCCTTTACAGGCTCCTCGTACTTTTCACGCCTTTTCAGGCTCCTCGTATTTTTCACACCTTTTCAGGCTCCTCGTTTTTTTTCACACCTTTTCAGGCTCCTTGTATTTTTCAGGCCTTTTCAGGCTCCTCGTATTTTTCACACCTTATCAGGCTCCTCGTATTTTTCACACCTTATCAGGCTCCTCGTATTTTTCACACTTTTTCAGGCTCCTCATATTTTTCACACCTTATCAGGCTCCTCGTATTTTTCAGGCCTTTTCAGGCTCCTCGTATTTTTCACACTTTTTCAGGCTCCTCGTATTTTTCACGCCTTTTCAGGCTCCTCGTATTTTACACGCCTTTTCAGGCTCCTTGTATTTTACAGGCCTTTTCAGGCTCCTTGTATTTTTCACACCTTTTCAGGCTCCTCGTTTTCTTCACACCTTTTCAGGCTCCTCGTATTTTTCACGCCTTTTCAGCCTCCTCCTATTTTTCACACCTCTTCAGGCTCCTCGTATTTTTCTCGCCTTTTCAGGCTCCTCGTATTTTTCACACCTTTTCAGGCTCCTCGTATTTTTTCAGGTCTTTTACGGCTCCTCGTATTATTCGGGCCTTTTCAGGCTCCTCGTTTTTTTTCACACCTTTTCAGGCGCCTCATATTTTTCACACCTCTTCAGGCTCCTCGTATTTTTCACACCTTTTCAGGCTCCTCGTATTTTTCACACCTTTTCAGGCTCCTCATATTTTTCACACCTTTTCAGGCTCCTCGTATTTTTCAGTCCTTTTCAGGCTCCTCATATTTTTCAGGCCTTTTCCGGCTCCTCGTATTTTTCAGGCCCTTCAGGCTCCTCGTATTTTCGACGCATTTTCAGGCTCCTCATATTTTTCAGGCCTTTTCCGGCTCCTTGTATTTTTCAGGCCTTTTCAGGCTCCTCATATTTTTCACACCTTTTCAGGCTTCTCGTATTTTACAGGCCTTTTTAGGCTCCTCGTATTTTTCACACCTTTTCAGGCTCCTCGTATTTTTCACGCCTTTTCAGGCTCCTCGTATTTTTCACGCCTTTTCAGGCTCCTCGTATTTTTCACGCCTTTTCAGGCTCCTCGTATTTTTCACGCCTTTTCAGGCTCCTCGTATTTTTCACGCCTTTTCAGGCTCCTCGTATTTTTCAGGCCTTTTCAGGCTCCTCGTATTTTTCACGCCTTTTCAGGCTCCTCGTATTTTTCACACCTTTTCAGGCTCCTCGTTTTTTTTCACACCTTTTCAGGCTCCTTGTATTTTTCAGGCCTTTTCAGGCTCCTCGTATTTTTCACACCTTTTCAGGCTCCTCGTATTTTTCACACCTTTTCAGGCTCCTCGTATTTTTCAGGCTTTTTCAGGCTCCTCATATTTTTCACACCTTATCAGGCTCCTCGTATTTTTCACACCTTTTCAGGGCCCTCGTATATTTCAGGCTTTGTCAGGCTCCTCGTATTTTTCACACCTTTTCAGGCTCCTCGTATTTTTCACACCTTTTCAGGCTCCTTGTATTTTTCAGGCCTTTTCATGCACCTCCAATTTTTCAGGCCCTTTCAGGCTCCTCGTATTTTACACGCCTTTTCAGGCTCCTCGTATTTTACAGGCCTTTTCAGGCTCCTCGTATTTTTCACACCTTTTCAGGCTCCTCGTATTTTTCACACCTTTTCAGGCTCCTCGTATTTTTCACATCTTTTCACGCCCCTTATATTTTTCAGGCCTTTTCAGGCTCCTCGTATTTTTCACACCTTCTCAGTCTCCTCATATTTTTCAGGCCCTTTCAGGCTCCTCGTATTTTACAGGCCTTTTCAGGCTCCTCGTATTTTTCACACCTTTTCAGGCTCCTCGTATTTTTCACTCCTTTTCAGGCCCCTCGTATTTTTCAGGCCTTTTCAGGCTCCTGGTACATTTCACATCTTTTCACGCCCCTCATATTTTTCAGGCCTTTTCAGGCTCCTCGTATTTTTCAGGCCTTTTCAGGCTCCTCGTATTTTTCACACCTTTTCAGGCTCCTCATATTTTAAAGACCTTTTCAGGCTCCTCGTATTTTACACACCTTTTCAGGCTCCTCGTATTTTTCACACCTTTTCAGGCTCCTCGTATTTTTCACACCTTTTCAGGCTCTTCGAATTTTTCACACCTTTTCAGGCTGCTCGTATTTTTCACACCTTTTCAGGCTCCTCGTATTTTTCACACCTTTTCAGGCTCCTCGTATTATTCACACCTTTTCAGGCTCCTCGTATTTTTCACACCTTTTCAGGCTCCTCGTATTATTCACACCTTTTCAGGCTCCTCGTATTTTTCACACCTTTTCAGGCTCCTCGTGTTTTTCACGCCTTTTCAGGCTCCTCGTATTTTTCAGGCCTTTTCAGGCTCCTCGTATTTTTCTCACCTTTTCAGGCTCCTCGTATTTTTCACGCCTTTTCAGGCTCCTCGTATTTTTCAGGTCTTTTCAGTCTCCTCATATTTTTCAGGCCTTTTCCGGATTCTCATATTTTTCACACCTTTTCAGGCTCCTCGTATTTTACAGGCCTTTTCAGGCTCCTCGTATTTTTCACACCTTTTCAGGCTCCTCATATTTTCCACACCTTTTCAGGCTCCTCGTGTTTTTCACACCTTTTCAGGCTCCTCGTATTTTTCACACCTTTTCAGGCTCGTCGTATTTTTCACACATTTTCAGGCTCGTCGTATTTTTCACACCTTTTCAGGCTCCTCGTATTATTCACACCTTTTCAGGCTCCTCGTATTTTTCACACCTTTCCAGGCTCTTCGTATTTTTCACGCATTTTCAGGCTCCTTGCATTTTTCACACGTTTTCAGGCTCCTCGTATTTTACACACCTTTTCAGGCTCCTCGTATTTTTCACACATTTTCAGGCTCCTCGATTTTTTCACACCTTTTCAGGCTCCTCATATTTTTCACACCTTTTCAGGCTCCTCGTAGTTTTCACGCCTTTTCAGGACCCTCGTATTATTCAGGCCTTTTCAGGCTCCTCGAATTTTTCAGGCCTTTTCAGGCTCCTCGTATTTTACAGGCGTTTTCAGGCTCCTCATATTTTACAGGTCTTTTCAGGCTCCTCGTATTATTCAGGCCTTTTCAGGCTCCTCGTTTTTTTTCACACCTTTTCAGGCGCCTCATATTTTTCACACCTCTTCAGGCTCCTCGTATATTTCACACCTTTTCAGGCTCCTCGTATTTTTCACACCTTTTCAGGCTCCTCGTATTTTTCACACCTTTTCAGGCTCCTCGTATTTTTCAGTCCTTTTCAGGCTCCTCATATTTTTCAGGCCTTTTCCGGCTCCTCGTATTTTTCAGGCCCTTCAGGCTCCTCGTATTTTCGATGCATTTTCAGGCTCCTCATATTTTTCAGGCCTTTTCCGGCTCCGTGTATATTTCAGGCCTTTTCAGGCTCCTCATATTTTTCACACCTTTTCAGGCTTCTCGTATTTTACAGGCCTTTTCAGGCTCCTCGTATTTTTCACACCTTTTCAGGCTCCTCGCATTTTTCACGCCTTTTCAGGCTTCTCATATTTTTCACGCCTTTTCAGGCCCCTCGTATTATTCAGGCCTTTCCTGGCTCCTCGTATTTTTCACACCTTTTCAGGCTCCTCGTATTTTTAACACCTTTTCAGGCTCCTCGTATTTTTCACACCTTTTAGGCTCCTCATATTTTTCACGCCTTTTCAGGCTCCTCGTATTTTTCAGGCCTTTTCAGGCTCCTCGTATTTTTCACGCCTTTTCAGGCTCCTCATATTTTTCACACCTTTTCAGGCTCCTCGTTTTTTTTCACATATTTTCAGGCTCCTCCTATTTTTCAGGCCTTTTCAGGCTCCTCGTATTTTTCACACCTTTTCAGGCTCCTCATATTTTTCACACCTTTTCAGGCTCCTCGTATTTTTCAGGCTTTTTCAGGCTCCTCATATTTTTCACACCTTATCAGGCTCCTCGTATTTTTCACACCTTTTCAGGGCCCTCGTATTTTTCAGGCTTTGTCAGGCTCCTCGTATTTTTCACACCTTTTCAGGCTCCTCGTATTTTTCCTACCTTTTCAGGCTCCTCGTATTTTTCACACCTTTTCAGGCTCCTCGTATTTTTCAGGCTTTTTCAGGCTCCTCATATTTTTCACACGTTATCAGGCTCCTCGTATTTTTCACACCTTTTCAGGGCCCTCGTATTTTTCAGGCTTTGTCAGGCTCCTCGTATTTTTCACACCTTTTCAGGCTCCTCGTATTTTTCACACCTTTTCAGGCTCCTCGTATTTTTCACACCTTTTCAGGCTCCTCGTATTTTTCACACCTTTTCAGGCTCCTCGTATTTTTCACGCCTTTTCAGGCTCCTCGTATTTTTCACGCCTTTTCAGGCTCCTCGTATTTTTCACGCCTTTTCAGGCTCCTCATATTTTTCAGGCCTTTACAGGCTCCTCGTACTTTTCACGCCTTTTCAGGCTCCTCGTATTTTTCACACCTTTTCAGGCTCCTCGTTTTTTTTCACACCTTTTCAGGCTCCTTGTATTTTTCAGGCCTTTTCAGGCTCCTCATATTTTTCACACCTTATCAGGCTCCTCGTATTTTTCACACCTTATCAGGCTCCTCGTATTTTTCACACTTTTTCAGGCTCCTCATATTTTTCACACCTTATCAGGCTCCTCGTATTTTTCAGGCCTTTTCAGGCTCCTCGTATTTTTCACACTTTTTCAGGCTCCTCGTATTTTTCACGCCTTTTCAGGCTCCTCGTATTTTACACGCCTTTTCAGGCTCCTTGTATTTTACAGGCCTTTTCAGGCTCCTCGTATTTTTCACACCTTTTCAGGCTCCTCGTTTTCTTCACACCTTTTCAGGCTCCTCGTATTTTTCACGCCTTTTCAGCCTCCTCCTATTTTTCACACCTCTTCAGGCTCCTCGTATTTTTCTCGCCTTTTCAGGCTCCTCGTATTTTTCACACCTTTTCAGGCTCCTCGTATTTTTTCAGGTCTTTTACGGCTCCTCGTATTATTCGGGCCTTTTCAGGCTCCTCGTTTTTTTTCACACCTTTTCAGGCGCCTCATATTTTTCACACCTCTTCAGGCTCCTCGTATTTTTCACACCTTTTCAGGCTCCTCGTATTTTTCACACCTTTTCAGGCTCCTCATATTTTTCACACCTTTTCAGGCTCCTCGTATTTTTCAGTCCTTCTCAGGCTCCTCATATTTTTCAGGCCTTTTCCGGCTCCTCGTATTTTTCAGGCCCTTCAGGCTCCTCGTATTTTCGACGCATTTTCAGGCTCCTCATATTTTTCAGGCCTTTTCCGGCTCCTTGTATTTTTCAGGCCTTTTCAGGCTCCTCATATTTTTCACACCTTTTCAGGCTTCTCGTATTTTACAGGCCTTTTCAGGCTCCTCGTATTTTTCACACCTTTTCAGGCTCCTCGTATTTTTCACGCCTTTTCAGGCTCCTCGTATTTTTAACACCTTTTCAGGCTCCTCGTATTTTTCACGCCTTTTCAGGCTCCTCGTATTTTTCACGCCTTTTCAGGCTCCTCGTATTTTTCACGCCTTTTCAGGCTCCTCGTATTTTTCAGGCCTTTTCAGGCTCCTCGTACTTTTCACGCCTTTTCAGGCTCCTCGTATTTTTCACACCTTTTCAGGCTCCTCGTTTTTTTTCACACCTTTTCAGGCTCCTCGTATTTTTCAGGCCTTTTCAGGCTCCTTGTATTTTTCACGCCTATTCAGGCTCTTCGTATTTTACACACCTTTTCAGGCTCCTCTTATTTTTCACACCTTTTCAGGCTCCTCGTAGTTATCACGCCTTTTCAGGCCACTCGTATTTTTCAGGGCTTTTCAGGCTCCTCGTATTTTTAACACCTTTTCAGGCTCCTCGTATTTTTCACACCTTTTCAGGCTCCTCGTATTTTTCACGCCTTTTCAGGCTCCTCGTATTTTTCACGCCTTTTCAGCCTCCTCGTATTTTTCAGGCCTTTTCAGGCTCCTCGTACTTTTCACGCCTTTTCAGGCTCCTCGTATTTTTCACACCTTTTCAGGCTCCTCGTTTTTTTTCACACCTTTTCAGGCTCCTTGTATTTTTCAGGCCTTTTCAGGCTCCTCGTATTTTTCACACCTTTTCAGGCTCCTCATATTTTTCACACCTTTTCAGG
This sequence comes from Cervus elaphus, assembly GCF_910594005.1. NCBI lineage: Eukaryota > Metazoa > Chordata > Mammalia > Artiodactyla > Cervidae > Cervus > Cervus elaphus. The sequence goes on from NC_057833.1 coordinate 114,284,384, forward strand.
CTCCTCGTATTTTTCAGCCTTTTTCAGGCTCCTCATATTTTTCACACCTTATCAGGCTCCTCGTATTTTTCAGGCCTTTTAAGGCTCCTCGTATTTTTCACACTTTTTCAGGCTCCTCGTATTTTTCACGCCTTTTCAGGCTCCTCGTATTTTACACGCCTTTTCAGGCTCCTCGTATTTTACACGCCTTTTCAGGCTCCTCGTATTTTACAGGCCTTTTCAGGCTCCTCGTATTTTTCACACCTTTTCAGGCTCCTCGTATTTTTCACACCTTTTCAGGCTCCTCGAAATTTTCACACCTTTTCAGGCTCCTCGTATTTTTCACAACTTTTCAGGCTCCTCGTATTTTTCAGGCCTATTCAGGCTCCTCATATTTTTCACAACTTTTCACGCCCCTTATATTTTTCAGGCCTTTTCAGGCTCCTCGTATTTTTCACACCTTCTCAGTCTCCTCATATTTTTCAGGCCTTTTCAGGCTCCTCGTATTTTTCACACCTTTTCATGCTCCTCGTATTTTAAAGGCCTTTTCAGGCTCCTCGTATTTTTCACACCTTTTCAGGCTCCTCGAATTTTTCACACCTTTTCAGGCTCCTCGTATTTTTCACACCTTTTCAGGCTCCTCGTATTTTTCACACCTTTTCAGGCTCCTCGTATTTTTCACACCTTTTCAGGCTCCTCGTTTTTTTCACACCTTTTCAGGCTCCTCGTATTTTTCACGCCTTTTCAGCCTCCTCCTATTTTTCACACCTCTTCAGGCTCCTCGTATTTTTCACGCCTTTTCAGGCTCCTCGTATTTTTCAGGCCTTTTCAGGCTCCTCGTATTTTTCAGGTCTTTTACGGCTCCTCGTATTATTCAGGCCTGTTCAGGCTCCTCGTTTTTTTTCACACCTTTTCAGGCGCCTCATATTTTTCACACCTCTTCAGGCTCCTCGTATTTTTCACACCTTTTCAGGCTCCTCGTATTTTTCACACCTTTTCAGGCTCCTCGTATTTTTCACACCTTTTCAGGCTCCTCGTATTTTTCAGTCCTTTTCAGACTCCTCATATTTTTCAGGCCTTTTCCGGCTCCTCGTATTTTTCAGGCCCTTCAGGCTCCTCGTATTTTCGACGCATTTTCAGGCTCCTCATATTTTTCAGGCCTTTTCCGGCTCCTTGTATTTTTCAGGCCTTTTCAGGCTCCTCATATTTTTCACACCTTTTCAGGCTTCTCGTATTTTACAGGCCTTTTCAGGCTCCTCGTATTTTTCACACCATTTCAGGCTCCTCGTATTTTTCACGCCTTTTCAGCCTTCTCATATTTTTCACGCCTTTTCAGGCTCCTTGTATTTTTCAAGCCTTTTCAGGCTCCTCGTATTTTACACACCTTTTCAGGCTCCTCGTATTTTTCACACCTTTTCAGGCTCCTCGAAGTTTTCACGCCTTTTCAGGCTGCTCGAATTTTTCACACCTTTTCAGGCTCCTAGTATTTTTCACATCTTTTCAGGCTCCTCGTATTTTTCACACCTTTTCAGGCTCCTCGTATTTTTCACGGCTTTTCAGGCTCCTCGTCTTTTTCACACCTTGTCAGACTCCTCGTATTTTTCACACCATTTCAGGCTCTTCGTATTTTTCACACCTTTTTTGGCTCCTCGTATTTTTAAGGCCTTTACAGGATCCTCATATTATTCACACATTTTCAGGCTCCTTGTATTTTTCACACCTTTTCAGGCTCCTCGTATTTTTCACACCTTTTCAGGCTTCTCGTATTTTTCACACCTTTTCAGGCTCCTCCTATTTTTCACACCTTTTCAGGCCCCTCGTATTTTTCACACCTTTTCAGGCTCCTCGTATTTTTCACACCTTTTCACGCCCCTCATATTTTTCAGGCCTTTTCAGGCTCCTCGTATTTTTCACACCTTTTCAGGCTCCTCATATTTTTCAGGCCTTCTCAGGCTCATCGTATTTTTCACACCTTTTCAGGCTCCTCGTATTTTAAAGGCCTTTTCAGGCTCCTCGTTTTTTACATACCTTTTCAGGCTCCTCGTATTTTTCACGCCTTTTCAGGCTCCTTGTATTTTTCAAGCCTTTTCAGGCTCCTCGTATTTTACACACCTTTTCAGGCTCCTCGTATTTTTCACACCTTTTCAGGCTCCTCGAAGGTTTCACGCCTTTTCAGGCTGCTCGAATTTTTCACACCTTTACATGCTCTTCGTATTTTTCACACCTTTTCAGGCTCCTCGTATTTTTCACAACTTTTCAGGCTCCTCGTATTTTTCACACCTTTTCAGGCTCCTCGTATTTTTCAGGCCTTTTCAGGCTCCTCCTATTTTTCACACCTTTTCAGGCTCCTCATATTTTTCACACTTTTTCAGGCTCCTCGTGTTGTTCACGCCTTTTCAGGCTCCTCATATTTTTCAGGCCTTTTCAGGCTCCTCGTATTTTTCACACCTTTTCTGGCTCCTAGTATTTTTAAGGCCTTTACAGGATCCTCATATTTTTCACACATTTTCAGGCTCCTTGTATTTTTCACACCTTTTCAGGTTCCTCGTATTTTTCACACCTTTTCAAGCTCCTCCTATTTTTTACACCTTTTCAGGCCCTCGTATTTTTCACACCTTTTCAGGCTCCTCGTATTTTTCACACCGTTTCAGGCTCCTCGTATTTTTCACGCCTTTTCAGGCTCCTCGTGTTTTTCAGGCCTTTTCAGGCTCCTCGTATTTTTCACACCTTTTCAGGCTCCTCGTATTTTTCACGCCTTTTCAGGCTCCTCGTATTTTTCACACCTGATCAGGCTCCTCGTATTTTTCACACCTTTTCAGGCTCCTCGTATTTTTCACACCTCTTCAGGCTCCTCATATTTTTTACACCTCTTCAGGCTCCTCGTATTTTTCACGCTTTTTCAGGCTCCTCATATTTTTCAGGCATTTTCCGGCTCCTCGTATTTTTCAGGCCTTTTCAGGCTTCTCATATTTTTCACACCTTTTCAGGCTCCTCGTATTTTACAGGCCTTTTCAGGCTCCTCATATTTTTCACACCTTTTCAGGCTCCTCGTATTATTCACACCTTTTCAGGCTCCTCGTATTTTTCACACCTTTTCAGGCTCCTCGTATTATTCACACCTTTTCAGGCTCCTCGTATTTTTCACACCTTTTCAGGCTCCTCGTGTTTTTCACGCCTTTTCAGGCTCCTCGTATTTTTCAGGCCTTTTCAGGCTCCTCGTATTTTTCTCACCTTTTCAGGCTCCTCGTATTTTTCACGCCTTTTCAGGCTCCTCGTATTTTTCAGGTCTTTTCAGTCTCCTCATATTTTTCAGGCCTTTTCCGGATTCTCATATTTTTCACACCTTTTCAGGCTCCTCGTATTTTACAGGCCTTTTCAGGCTCCTCGTATTTTTCACACCTTTTCAGGCTCCTCATATTTTTCACACCTTTTCAGGCTCCTCGTGTTTTTCACACCTTTTCAGGCTCCTCGTATTTTTCACACCTTTTCAGGCTCGTCGTATTTTTCACACATTTTCAGGCTCGTCATATTTTTCACACCTTTTCAGGCTCCTCGTATTATTCACACCTTTTCAGGCTCCTCGTATTTTTCACACCTTTCCAGGCTCTTCGTATTTTTCACGCATTTTCAGGCTCCTCGTATTTTACACACCTTTTCAGGCTCCTCGTATTTTTCACACATTTTCAGGCTCCTCGATTTTTTCACACCTTTTCAGGCTCCTCATATTTTTCACACTTTTTCAGGCTCCTCGTAGTTTTCACGCCTTTTCAGGACCCTCGTATTATTCAGGCCTTTTCAGGCTCCTCGAATTTTTCAGGCCTTTTCAGGCTCCTCGTATTTTACAGGCGTTTTCAGGCTCCTCGTATTTTACAGGTCTTTTCAGGCTCCTCGTATTATTCAGGCCTTTTCAGGCTCCTCGTTTTTTTTCACACCTTTTCAGGCGCCTCATATTTTTCACACCTCTTCAGGCTCCTCGTATATTTCACACCTTTTCAGGCTCCTCGTATTTTTCACACCTTTTCAGGCTCCTCGTATTTTTCACACCTTTTCAGGCTCCTCGTATTTTTCAGTCCTTTTCAGGCTCCTCATATTTTTCAGGCCTTTTCCGGCTCCTCGTATTTTTCAGGCCCTTCAGGCTCCTCGTATTTTCGATGCCTTTTCAGGCTCCTCATATTTTTCAGGCCTTTTCCGGCTCCGTGTATATTTCAGGCCTTTTCAGGCTCCTCATATTTTTCACACCTTTTCAGGCTTCTCGTATTTTACAGGCCTTTTCAGGCTCCTCGTATTTTTCACACCTTTTCAGGCTCCTCGCATTTTTCACGCCTTTTCAGGCTTCTCATATTTTTCACGCCTTTTCAGGCCCCTCGTATTATTCAGGCCTTTCCTGGCTCCTCGTATTTTTCACACCTTTTCAGGCTCCTCGTATTTTTAACACCTTTTCAGGCTCCTCGTATTTTTCACACCTTTTAGGCTCCTCATATTTTTCACGCCTTTTCAGGCTCCTCGTATTTTTCACGCCTTTTCAGGCTCCTCGTATTTTTCAGGCCTTTTCAGGCTCCTCGTATTTTTCACGCCTTTTCAGGCTCCTCATATTTTTCACACCTTTTCAGGCTCCTCGTTTTTTTTCACACATTTTCAGGCTCCTTGTATTTTTCAGGCCTTTTCAGGCTCCTCGTATTTTTCACACCTTTTCAGGCTCCTCATATTTTTCACACCTTTTCAGGCTCCTCGTATTTTTCAGGCTTTTTCAGGCTCCTCATATTTTTCACACCTTATCAGGTTCCTCGTATTTTTCACACCTTTTCAGGGCCCTCGTATTTTTCAGGCTTTGTCAGGCTCCTCGTATTTTTCACACCTTTTCAGGCTCCTCGTATTTTTCCCACCTTTTCAGGCTCCTCGTATTTTTCACACCGTTTCAGGCTCCTCGTATTTTTCATGCTTTTTCAGGCTCCTCATATTTTTCACACGTTATCAGGCTCCTCGTATTTTTCACAACTTTTCAGGGCCCTCGTATTTTTCAGGCTTTGTCAGGCTCCTCGTATTTTTCACACCTTTTCAGGCTCCTCGTATTTTTCACACCTTTTCAGGCTCCTCGTATTTTTCACACCTTTTCAGGCTCCTCGTATTTTTCACACCTTTTCAGGCTCCTCGTATTTTTCACGCCATTTCAGGCTCCTCGTATTTTTCACGCCTTTTCAGGCTCCTCGTATTTTTCACGCCTTTTCAGGCTCCTCATATTTTTCAGGCCTTTACAGGCTCCTCGTACTTTTCACGCCTTTTCAGGCTCCTCGTATTTTTCACACCTTTTCAGGCTCCTCGTTTTTTTTCACACCTTTTCAGGCTCCTTGTATTTTTCAGGCCTTTTCAGGCTCCTCGTATTTTTCACACCTTATCAGGATCCTCGTATTTTTCACACCTTATCAGGATCCTCGTATTTTTCACACTTTTTCAGGCTCCTCATATTTTTCACACCTTATCAGGCTCCTCGTATTTTTCAGGCCTTTTCAGGCTCCTCGTATTTTTCACACTTTTTCAGGCTCCTCGTATTTTTCACGCCTTTTCAGGCTCCTCGTATTTTACACGCCTTTTCAGGCTCCTTGTATTTTACAGGCCTTTTCAGGCTCCTTGTATTTTTCACACCTTTTCAGGCTCCTCGTTTTCTTCACCCCTTTTCAGGCTCCTCGTATTTTTCACGCCTTTTCAGCCTCCTCCTATTTTTCACACCTCTTCAGGCTCCTCGTATTTTTCTCGCCTTTTCAGGCTCCTCGTATTTTTCACACCTTTTCAGGCTCCTCGTATTTTTCAGGTCTTTTACGGCTCCTCGTATTATTCGGGCCTTTTCAGGCTCCTCGTTTTTTTTCACACCTTTTCAGGCGCCTCATATTTTTCACACCTCTTCAGGCTCCTCGTATTTTTCACACCTTTTCAGGCTCCTCGTATTTTTCACACCTTTTCAGGCTCCTCATATTTTTCACACCTTTTCAGGCTCCTCGTATTTTTCAGGCCTTTTCAGGCTCCTCATATTTTTCAGGCCTTTTCCGGCTCCTCGTATTTTTCAGGCCCTTCAGGCTCCTCGTATTTTCGACGCATTTTCAGGCTCCTCATATTTTTCAGGCCTTTTCCGGCTCCTTGTATTTTTCAGGCCTTTTCAGGCTCCTCATATTTTTCACACCTTTTCAGGCTTCTCGTATTTTACAGGCCTTTTCAGGCTCCTCGTATTTTTCACACCTTTTCAGGCTCCTCGTATTTTTCACGCCTTTTCAGGCTCCTCGTATTTTTAACACCTTTTCAGGCTCCTCGTATTTTTCACGCCTTTTCAGGCTCCTCGTATTTTTCACGCCTTTTCAGGCTCCTCGTATTTTTCACGCCTTTTCAGGCTCCTCGTATTTTTCAGGCCTTTTCAGGCTCCTCGTATTTTTCACGCCTTTTCAGGCTCCTCGTATTTTTCACACCTTTTCAGGCTCCTTGTTTTTTTTCACACCTTTTCAGGCTCCTTGTATTTTTCAGGCCTTTTCAGGCTCCTCGTATTTTTCACACCTTATCAGGCTCCTCGTATTTTTCACACCTTTTCAGGCTCCTCGTATTTTTTAGGCTTTTTCATGCTCCTCATATTTTTCACACCTTATCAGGCTCCTCGTATTTTTCACACCTTTTCAGGGCCCTCGTATATTTCAGGCTTTGTCAGGCTCCTCGTATTTTTCACACCTTTTCAGGCTCCTCGTATTTTTCACACCTTTTCAGGATCCTTGTATTTTTCAGGCCTTTTCATGCACCTCCAATTTTTCAGGCCCTTTCAGGCTCCTCGTATTTTACACGCCTTTTCAGGCTCCTCGTATTTTACAGGCCTTTTCAGGCTCCTCGTATTTTTCACACCTTTTCAGGCTCCTCGAAATTTTCACACCTTTTCAGGCTCCTCGTATTTTTCACATCTTTTCACGCCCCTTATATTTTTCAGGCCTTTTCAGGCTCCTCGTATTTTTCACACCTTCTCAGTCTCCTCATATTTTTCAGGCCCTTTCAGGCTCCTCGTATTTTACAGGCCTTTTCAGGCTCCTCGTATTTTTCACACCTTTTCAGGCTCCTCGTATTTTTCACTCCTTTTCAGGCCCCTCGTATTTTTCAGGCCTTTTCAGGCTCCTCGTACTTTTCACATCTTTTCACGCCCCTCATATTTTTCAGGCCTTTTCAGGCTCCTCGTATTTTTCAGGCCTTTTCAGGCTCCTCGTATTTTTCACACCTTTTCAGGCTCCTCGTATTTTAAAGACCTTTTCAGGCTCCTCGTATTTTACACACCTTTTCAGGCTCCTCGTATTTTTCAAACCTTTTCAGGCTCCTCGTATTTTTCAGGCCTTTTCAGGCTCCTTGTATTTTTCACGCCTATTCAGGCTCTTCGTATTTTACACACCTTTTCAGGCTCCTCTTATTTTTCACACCTTTTCAGGCTCCTCATAGTTATCACGCCTTTTCAGGCCACTCGTATTTTTCACACCTTTTCAGGCTCCTCGTATTTTTCACACCTTTTCAGGCTCCTCGTATTTTTCACACCTTTTCAGGCTCCTCGTATTTTTCACACCTTTTCAAGCTCCTCGTATTTTTCACACCTTTTCAGGCTCCTCGTATTTTTCAGTCCTTTTCAGGCTCCTCATATTTTTCACACCTTTTCCGGCTCCTCGTATTTTTCAGGCCCTTCAGGCTCCTCGTATTTTCGATGCATTTTCAGGCTCCTCATATTTTTCAGGCCTTTTCCGGCTCCGTGTATATTTCAGGCCTTTTCAGGCTCCTCATATTTTTCACACCTTTTCAGGCTTCTCGTATTTTACAGGCCTTTTCAGGCTCCTCGTATTTTTCACACCTTTTCAGGCTCCTCGTATTTTTCACGCCTTTTCAGGCTTCTCATATTTTTCACGCCTTTTCAGGCCCCTCGTATTATTCAGGCCTTTCCTGGCTCCTCGTATTTTTCACACCTTTTCAGGCTCCTCGTATTTTTAACACGTTTTCAGGCTCCTCGTATTTTTCACACCTTTTAGGCTCCTCATATTTTTCACGCCTTTTCAGGCTCCTCGTATTTTTCACGCCTTTTCAGGCTCCTCGTATTTTTCAGGCCTTTTCAGGCTCCTCGTATTTTTCACGCCTTTTCAGGCTCCTCATATTTTTCACACCTTTTCAGGCTCCTCGTTTTTTTTCACACATTTTCAGGCTCCTTGTATTTTTCAGGCCTTTTCAGGCTCCTCGTATTTTTCACACCTTTTCAGGCTCCTCATATTTTTCACACCTTTTCAGGCTCCTCGTATTTTTCAGGCTTTTTCAGGCTCCTCATATTTTTCACACCTTATCAGGCTCCTCGTATTTTTCACACCTTTTCAGGGCCCTCGTATTTTTCAGGCTTTGTCAGGCTCCTCGTATTTTTCACACCTTTTCAGGCTCCTCGTATTTTTCCCACCTTTTCAGGCTCCTCGTAATTTTCACACCTTTTCAGGCTCCTCGTATTTTTCAGGCTTTTTCAGGCTCCTCATATTTTTCACACGTTATCAGGCTCCTCGTATTTTTCACAACTTTTCAGGGCCCTCGTATTTTTCAGGCTTTGTCAGGCTCCTCGTATTTTTCACACCTTTTCAGGCTCCTCGTATTTTTCACACCTTTTCAGGCTCCTCGTATTTTTCACACCTTTTCAGGCTCCTCGTATTTTTCACACCTTTTCAGGCTCCTCGTATTTTTCACGCCTTTTCAGGCTCCTCGTATTTTTCACGCCTTTTCAGGCTCCTCGTATTTTTCACACCTTTTCAGGCTCCTCGAAGTTTTCACGCCTTTTCAGGCTGCTCGAATTTTTCACACCTTTTCAGGCTCCTAGTATTTTTCACATCTTTTCAGGCTCCTCGTATTTTTCACACCTTTTCAGGCTCCTCGTATTTTTCACGGCTTTTCAGGCTCCTCGTCTTTTTCACACCTTGTCAGACTCCTCGTATTTTTCACACCATTTCAGGCTCTTCGTATTTTTCACACCTTTTCAGGCTCCTCGTATTTTTAAGGCCTTTACAGGATCCTCATATTATTCACACATTTTCAGGCTCCTTGTATTTTTCACACCTTTTCAGGCTCCTCGTATTTTTCACACCTTTTCAGGCTTCTCGTATTTTTCACACCTTTTCAGGCTCCTCCTTTTTTTTCACACCTTTTCAGGCTCCTTGTATTTTTCAGGCCTTTTCAGGCTCCTCGTATTTTTCACACCTTATCAGGCTCCTCGTATTTTTCACACCTTATCAGGATCCTCGTATTTTTCACACTTTTTCAGGCTCCTCATATTTTTCACACCTTATCAGGCTCCTCGTATTTTTCAGGCCTTTTCAGGCTCCTCGTATTTTACACACTTTTTCAGGCTCCTCGTATTTTTCACGCCTTTTCAGGCTCCTCGTATTTTTCACGCCTTTTCAGGCTCCTTGTATTTTACAGGCCTTTTCAGGCTCCTTGTATTTTTCACACCTTTTCAGGCTCCTCGTTTTCTTCACACCTTTTCAGGCTCCTCGTATTTTTCACGCCTTTTCAGCCTCCTCCTATTTTTCACACCTCTTCAGGCTCCTCGTATTTTTCTCGCCTTTTCAGGCTCCTCGTATTTTTCACACCTTTTCAGGCTCCTCGTATTTTTCAGGTCTTTTACGGCTCCTCGTATTATTCGGGCCTTTTCAGGCTCCTCGTTTTTTTTCACACCTTTTCAGGCGCCTCATATTTTTCACACCTCTTCAGGCTCCTCGTATTTTTCACACCTTTTCAGGCTCCTCGTATTTTTCACACCTTTTCAGGCTCCTCATATTTTTCACACCTTTTCAGGCTCCTCGTATTTTTCAGTCCTTTTCAGGCTCCTCATATTTTTCAGGCCTTTTCCGGCTCCTCGTATTTTTCAGGCCCTTCAGGCTCCTCGTATTTTCGACGCATTTTCAGGCTCCTCATATTTTTCAGGCCTTTTCCGGCTCCTTGTATTTTTCAGGCCTTTTCAGGCTCCTCATATTTTTCACACCTTTTCAGGCTTCTCGTATTTTACAGGCCTTTTCAGGCTCCTCGTATTTTTCACACCTTTTCAGGCTCCTCGTATTTTTCACGCCTTTTCAGGCTCCTCGTATTTTTAACACCTTTTCAGGCTCCTCGTATTTTTCACGCCTTTTCAGGCTCCTCGTATTTTTCACGCCTTTTCAGGCTCCTCGTATTTTTCACGCCTTTTCAGGCTCCTCGTATTTTTCAGGCCTTTTCAGGCTCCTCGTACTTTTCACGCCTTTTCAGGCTCCTCGTATTTTTCACACCTTTTCAGGCTCCTCGTTTTTTTTCACACCTTTTCAGGCTCCTTGTATTTTTCAGGCCTTTTCAGGCTCCTCGTATTTTTCACACCTTATCAGGCTCCTCGTATTTTTCACACCTTTTCAGGCTCCTCGTATTTTTCAGGCTTTTTCAGGCTCCTCATATTTTTCACACCTTATCAGGCTCCTCGTATTTTTCACACCTTTTCAGGGCCCTCGTATTTTTCAGGCTTTGTCAGGCTCCTCGTATTTTTCACACCTTTTCAGGCTCCTCGTATTTTTCACACCTTTTCAGGATCCTTGTATTTTTCAGGCCTTTTCATGCACCTCCAATTTTTCAGGCCCTTTCAGGCTCCTCGTATTTTACAGGCCTTTTCAGGCTCCTCGTATTTTACAGGCCTTTTCAGGCTCCTCGTATTTTTCACACCTTTTCAGGCTCCTCGAAATTTTCACACCTTTTCAGGCTCCTCGTATTTTTCACATCTTTTCACGCCCCTTATATTTTTCAGGCCTTTTCAGGCTCCTCGTATTTTTCACACCTTTTCAGGCTCCTCATATTTTTCAGGCCCTTTCAGGCTCCTCGTATTTTACAGGCCTTTTCAGGCTCCTCGTATTTTTCACACCTTTTCAGGCTCCTCGTATTTTTCACTCCTTTTCAGGCCCCTCGTATTTTTCAGGCCTTTTCAGGCTCCTCGTACTTTTCACATCTTTTCACGCCCCTCATATTTTTCAGGCCTTTTCAGGCTCCTCGTATTTTTCAGGCCTTTTCAGGCTCCTCGTATTTTTCACACCTTTTCAGGCTCCTCGTATTTTAAAGACCTTTTCAGGCTCCTCGTATTTTACACACCTTTTCAGGCTCCTCGTATTTTTCACACCTTTTCAGGCTCCTCGTATTTTTCAGGCCTTTTCAGGCTCCTTGTATTTTTCACGCCTATTCAGGCTCTTCGTATTTTACACACCTTTTCAGGCTCCTCTTATTTTTCACACCTTTTCAGGCTCCTCATAGTTATCACGCCTTTTCAGGCCACTCGTATTTTTCAGGGCTTTTCAGGCTCCTCGTATTTTTAACACCTTTTCAGGCTCCTCGTATTTTTCACACCTTTTCAGGCTCCTCGTATTTTTCACGCCTTTTCAGGCTCCTCGTATTTTTCACGCCTTTTCAGGCTCCTCGTATTTTTCAGGCCTTTTCAGGCTCCTCGTACTTTTCACGCCTTTTCAGGCTCCTCGTATTTTTCACACCTTTTCAGGCTCCTCGTTTTTTTTCACACCTTTTCAGGCTCCTTGTATTTTTCAGGCCTTTTCAGGCTCCTCGTATTTTTCACACCTTTTCAGGCTCCTTGTATTTTTCAGGCCTTTTCAGGCTCCTCGTATTTTTCACACCTTTTCAGGCTCCTCATATTTTTCACACCTTTTCAGGCTCCTCGTATTTTTCAGCCTTTTTCAGGCTCCTCATATTTTTCACACCTTTTCAGGCTCCTCGTATTTTTCACACTTTTTCAGGCTCCTCGTATTTTTCACGCCTTTTCAGGCTCCTCGTATTTTACACGCCTTTTCAGGCTCCTTGTATTTTACACGCCTTTTCAGGCTCCTCGTATTTTACAGGCCTTTTCAGGCTCCTCGTATTTTTCACACCTTTTCAGGCTCCTCGAAATTTTCACACCTTTTCAGGCTCCTCGAAATTTTCACACCTTTTCAGGCTCCTCGTATTTTTCACAACTTTTCAGGCTCCTCGTATTTTTCAGGCCTATTCAGGCTCCTCATATTTTTCACAACTTTTCACGCCCCTTATATTTTTCAGGCCTTTTCAGGCTCCTCGTATTTTTCACACCTTCTCAGTCTCCTCATATTTTTCAGGCCTTTTCAGGCTCCTCGTATTTTTCACACCTTTTCAGGCTCCTCGTATTTTAAAGGCCTTTTCAGGCTCCTCGTATTTTTCACACCTTTTCAGGCTCCTCGAATTTTTCACACCTTTTCAGGCTCCTCGTATTTTTCACACCTTTTCAGGCTCCTCGTATTTTTCACACCTTTTCAGGCTCCTCGTTTTTTTCACTCCTTTTCAGGCTCCTCGTATTTTTCAGGCCTTTTCAGCCTCCTCCTATTTTTCACACCTCTTCAGGCTCCTCGTATTTTTCACGCCTTTTCAGGCTCCTCGTATTTTTCAGGCCTTTTCAGGCTCCTCGTATTTTTCAGGTCTTTTACGGCTCCTCGTATTATTCAGGCCTTTTCAGGCTCCTCGTTTTTTTTCACACCTTTTCAGGCGCCTCATATTTTTCACACCTCTTCAGGCTCCTCGTATTTTTCACACCTTTTCAGGCTCCTCGTATTTTTCACACCTTTTCAGGCTCCTCGTATTTTTCACACCTTTTCAGGCTCCTCGTATTTTTCAGTCCTTTTCAGACTCCTCATATTTTTCAGGCCTTTTCCGGCTCCTCGTATTTTTCAGGCCCTTCAGGCTCCTCGTATTTTCGACGCATTTTCAGGCTCCTCATATTTTTCAGGCCTTTTCCGGCTCCTTGTATTTTTCAGGCCTTTTCAGGCTCCTCATATTTTTCACACCTTTTCAGGCTTCTCGTATTTTACAGGCCTTTTCAGGCTCCTCGTATTTTTCACACCATTTCAGGCTCCTCGTATTTTTCACGCCTTTTCAGCCTTCTCATATTTTTCACGCCTTTTCAGGCTCCTTGTATTTTTCAAGCCTTTTCAGGCTCCTCGTATTTTACACACCTTTTCAGACTCCTCGTATTTTTCACACCTTTTCAGGCTCCTCGAAGTTTTCACGCCTTTTCAGGCTGCTCGAATTTTTCACACCTTTTCAGGCTCCTAGTATTTTTCACATCTTTTCAGGCTCCTCGTATTTTTCACACCTTTTCAGGCTCCTCGTATTTTTCACGGCTTTTCAGGCTCCTCGTCTTTTTCACACCTTGTCAGACTCCTCGTATTTTTCACACCATTTCAGGCTCTTCGTATTTTTCACACCTTTTCAGGCTCCTAGTATTTTTAAGGCCTTTACAGGATCCTCATATTATTCACACATTTTCAGGCTCCTTGTATTTTTCACACCTTTTCAGGCTCCTCGTATTTTTCACACCTTTTCAGGCTTCTCGTATTTTTCACACCTTTTCAGGCTCCTCGTTTTTTTTCACACCTTTTCAGGCTCCTTGTATTTTTCAGGCCTTTTCAGGCTCCTCGTATTTTTCACACCTTATCAGGCTCCTCGTATTTTTCACACCTTATCAGGATCCTCGTATTTTTCACACTTTTTCAGGCTCCTCATATTTTTCACACCTTATCAGGCTCCTCGTATTTTTCAGGCCTTTTCAGGCTCCTCGTATTTTTCACACTTTTTCAGGCTCCTCGTATTTTTCACGCCTTTTCAGGCTCCTCGTATTTTACACGCCTTTTCAGGCTCCTTGTATTTTACAGGCCTTTTCAGGCTCCTTGTATTTTTCACACCTTTTCAGGCTCCTCGTTTTCTTCACACCTTTTCAGGCTCCTCGTATTTTTCACGCCTTTTCAGCCTCCTCCTATTTTTCACACCTCTTCAGGCTCCTCGTATTTTTCTCGCCTTTTCAGGCTCCTCGTATTTTTCACACCTTTTCAGGCTCCTCGTATTTTTCAGGTCTTTTACGGCTCCTCGTATTATTCGGGCCTTTTCAGGCTCCTCGTTTTTTTTCACACCTTTTCAGGCGCCTCATATTTTTCACACCTCTTCAGGCTCCTCGTATTTTTCACACCTTTTCAGGCTCCTCGTATTTTTCACACCTTTTCAGGCTCCTCGTATTTTTCACACCTTTTCAGGCTCCTCGTATTTTTCAGTCCTTTTCAGGCTCCTCATATTTTTCAGGCCTTTTCCGGCTCCTCGTATTTTTCAGGCCCTTCAGGCTCCTCGTATTTTCGACGCATTTTCAGGCTCCTCATATTTTTCAGGCCTTTTCCGGCTCCTTGTATTTTTCAGGCCTTTTCAGGCTCCTCATATTTTTCACACCTTTTCAGGCTTCTCGTATTTTACAGGCCTTTTCAGGCTCCTCGTATTTTTCACACCTTTTCAGGCTCCTCGTATTTTTCACGCCTTTTCAGGCTCCTCGTATTTTTCACGCCTTTTCAGGCTCCTCGTATTTTTCACGCCTTTTCAGGCTCCTCGTATTTTTCAGGCCTTTTCAGGCTCCTCGTATTTTTCACGCCTTTTCAGGCTCCTCGTATTTTTCACACCTTTTCAGGCTCCTCGTTTTTTTTCACACCTTTTCAGGCTCCTCGTATTTTTCACGCCTTTTCAGGCTCCTCGTATTTTTCACACCTTTTCAGGCTCCTCGTATTTTTCACACCTTTTCAGGCTCCTCGTATTTTTCAGGCTTTTTCAGGCTCCTCATATTTTTCACACCTTATCAGGCTCCTCGTATTTTTCACACCTTTTCAGGGCCCTCGTATTTTTCAGGCTTTGTCAGGCTCCTCGTATTTTTCACACCTTTTCAGGCTCCTCGTATTTTTCACACCTTTTCAGGATCCTTGTATTTTTCAGGCCTTTTCATGCACCTCCAATTTTTCAGGCCCTTTCAGGCTCCTCGTATTTTACACGCCTTTTCATGCTCCTCGTATTTTACAGGCCTTTTCAGGCTCCTCGTATTTTTCACACCTTTTCAGGCTCCTCGAAATTTTCACACCTTTTCAGGCTCCTCGTATTTTTCACATCTTTTCACGCCCCTTATATTTTTCAGGCCTTTTCAGGCTCCTCGTATTTTTCACACCTTCTCAGTCTCCTCATATTTTTCAGGCCCTTTCAGGCTCCTCGTATTTTACAGGCCTTTTCAGGCTCCTCGTATTTTTCACACCTTTTCAGGCTCCTCGTATTTTTCACTCCTTTTCAGGCCCCTCGTATTTTTCAGGCCTTTTCAGGCTCCTGGTACTTTTCACATCTTTTCACGCCCCTCATATTTTTCAGGCCTTTTCAGGCTCCTCGTATTTTTCAGGCCTTTTCAGGCTCCTCGTATTTTTCACACCTTTTCAGGCTCCTCGTATTTTAAAGACCTTTTCAGGCTCCTCGTATTTTACACACCTTTTCAGGCTCCTCGTATTTTTCACACCTTTTCAGGCTCCTCGTATTTTCAGGCCTTTTCAGGCTCCTTGTATTTTTCACGCCTATTCAGGCTCTTCGTATTTTACACACCTTTTCAGGCTCCTCTTATTTTTCACACCTTTTCAGGCTCCTCATATTTATCACGCCTTTTCAGGCCACTCGTATTTTTCAGGGCTTTTCAGGCTCCTCGTATTTTTAACACCTTTTCAGGCTCCTCGTATTTTTCACACCTTTTCAGGCTCCTCGTATTTTTCACGCCTTTTCAGGCTCCTCGTATTTTTCACGCCTTTTCAGGCTCCTCGTATTTTTCAGGCCTTTTCAGGCTCCTCGTACTTTTCACGCCTTTTCAGGCTCCTCGTATTTTTCACACCTTTTCAGGCTCCTCGTTTTTTTTCACACCTTTTCAGGCTCCTTGTATTTTTCAGGCCTTTTCAGGCTCCTCGTATTTTTCACACCTTTTCAGGCTCCTCGTATTTTTCACACCTTTTCAGGCTCCTCGTATTTTTCAGCCTTTTTCAGGCTCCTCATATTTTTCACACCTTATCAGGCTCCTCGTATTTTTCAGGCCTTTTAAGGCTCCTCGTATTTTTCACACTTTTTCAGGCTCCTCGTATTTTTCACGCCTTTTCAGGCTCCTCGTATTTTACACGCCTTTTCAGGCTCCTTGTATTTTACACGCCTTTTCAGGCTCCTCGTATTTTACAGGCCTTTTCAGGCTCCTCGTATTTTTCACACCTTTTCAGGCTCCTCGTATTTTTCACACCTTTTCAGGCTCCTCGAAATTTTCACACCTTTTCAGGCTCCTCGTATTTTTCACAACTTTTCAGGCTCCTCGTATTTTTCAGGCCTATTCAGGCTCCTCATATTTTTCACAACTTTTCACGCCCCTTATATTTTTCAGGCCTTTTCAGGCTCCTCGTATTTTTCACACCTTCTCAGTCTCCTCATATTTTTCAGGCCTTTTCAGGCTCCTCGTATTTTTCACACCTTTTCATGCTCCTCGTATTTTAAAGGCCTTTTCAGGCTCCTCGTATTTTTCACACCTTTTCAGGCTCCTCGAATTTTTCACACCTTTTCAGGCTCCTCGTATTTTTCACACCTTTTCAGGCTCCTGGTATTTTTCACACCTTTTCAGGCTCCTCGTTTTTTTCACTCCTTTTCAGGCTCCTCGTATTTTTCATGCCTTTTCAGCCTCCTCCTATTTTTCACACCTCTTCAGGCTCCTCGTATTTTTCACACCTTTTCAGGCTCCTCGTATTTTTCAGGCCTTTTCAGGCTCCTCGTATTTTTCAGGTCTTTTACGGCTCCTCGTATTATTCAGGCCTGTTCAGGCTCCTCGTTTTTTTTCACACCTTTTCAGGCGCCTCATATTTTTCACACCTCTTCAGGCTCCTCGTATTTTTCACACCTTTTCAGGCTCCTCGTATTTTTCACACCTTTTCAGGCTCCTCGTATTTTTCACACCTTTTCAGGCTCCTCGTATTTTTCAGTCCTTTTCAGACTCCTCATATTTTTCAGGCCTTTTCCGGCTCCTCGTATTTTTCAGGCCCTTCAGGCTCCTCGTATTTTCGACGCATTTTCAGGCTCCTCATATTTTTCAGGCCTTTTCAGGCTCCTTGTATTTTTCAGGCCTTTTCAGGCTCCTCGTATTTTTCACACCTTTTCAGGCTTCTCGTATTTTACAGGCCTTTTCAGGCTCCTCGTATTTTTCACACCATTTCAGGCTCCTCGTATTTTTCACGCCTTTTCAGCCTTCTCATATTTTTCACGCCTTTTCAGGCTCCTTGTATTTTTCAAGCCTTTTCAGGCTCCTCGTATTTTACACACCTTTTCAGACTCCTCGTATTTTTCACACCTTTTCAGGCTCCTCGAAGTTTTCACGCCTTTTCAGGCTGCTCGAATTTTTCACACCTTTTCAGGCTCCTCGTATTTTTCACATCTTTTCAGGCTCCTCGTATTTTTCACACCTTTTCAGGCTCCTCGTATTTTTCACGGCTTTTCAGGCTCCTCGTCTTTTTCACACCTTGTCAGACTCCTCGTATTTTTCACACCATTTCAGGCTCTTCGTATTTTTCACACCTTTTCAGGCTCCTCGTATTTTTAAGGCCTTTACAGGATCCTCATATTATTCACACATTTTCAGGCTCCTTGTATTTTTCACACCTTTTCAGGCTCCTCGTATTTTTCACACCTTTTCAGGCTTCTCGTATTTTTCACACCTTTTCAGGCTCCTCGTTTTTTTTCACACCTTTTCAGGCTCCTTGTATTTTTCAGGCCTTTTCAGGCTCCTCGTATTTTTCACACCTTATCAGGCTCCTCGTATTTTTCACACCTTATCAGGATCCTCGTATTTTTCACACTTTTTCAGGCTCCTCATATTTTTCACACCTTATCAGGCTCCTCGTATTTTTCAGGCCTTTTCAGGCTCCTCGTATTTTTCACACTTTTTCAGGCTCCTCGTATTTTTCACGCCTTTTCAGGCTCCTCGTATTTTACACGCCTTTTCAGGCTCCTTGTATTTTACAGGCCTTTTCAGGCTCCTTGTATTTTTCACACCTTTTCAGGCTCCTCGTTTTCTTCACACCTTTTCAGGCTCCTCGTATTTTTCACGCCTTTTCAGCCTCCTCCTATTTTTCACACCTCTTCAGGCTCCTCGTATTTTTCTCGCCTTTTCAGGCTCCTCGTATTTTTCACACCTTTTCAGGCTCCTCGTATTTTTCAGGTCTTTTACGGCTCCTCGTATTATTCGGGCCTTTTCAGGCTCCTCGTTTTTTTTCACACCTTTTCAGGCGCCTCATATTTTTCACACCTCTTCAGGCTCCTCGTATTTTTCACACCTTTTCAGGCTCCTCGTATTTTTCACACCTTTTCAGGCTCCTCATATTTTTCACACCTTTTCAGGCTCCTCGTATTTTTCAGGCCTTTTCAGGCTCCTCATATTTTTCAGGCCTTTTCCGGCTCCTCGTATTTTTCAGGCCCTTCAGGCTCCTCGTATTTTCGACGCATTTTCAGGCTCCTCATATTTTTCAGGCCTTTTCCGGCTCCTTGTATTTTTCAGGCCTTTTCAGGCTCCTCATATTTTTCACACCTTTTCAGGCTTCTCGTATTTTACAGGCCTTTTCAGGCTCCTCGTATTTTTCACACCATTTCAGGCTCCTCGTATTTTTCACGCCTTTTCAGGCTCCTCGTATTTTTCACGCCTTTTCAGGCTCCTCGTATTTTTCACGCCTTTTCAGGCTCCTCGTATTTTTCAGGCCTTTTCAGGCTCCTCGTACTTTTCACGCCTTTTCAGGCTCCTCGTATTTTTCACACCTTTTCAGGCTCCTCGTTTTTTTTCACACCTTTTCAGGCTCCTTGTATTTTTCAGGCCTTTTCAGGCTCCTCGTATTTTTCACACCTTATCAGGCTCCTCGTATTTTTCACACCTTTTCAGGCTCCTCGTATTTTTCAGGCTTTTTCAGGCTCCTCGTACTTTTCACGCCTTTTCAGGCTCCTCGTATTTTTCACACCTTTTCAGGCTCCTCGTTTTTTTTCACACCTTTTCAGGCTCCTTGTATTTTTCAGGCCTTTTCAGGCTCCTCGTATTTTTCACACCTTATCAGGCTCCTCGTATTTTTCACACCTTTTCAGGCTCCTCGTATTTTTCAGGCTTTTTCATGCTCCTCATATTTTTCACACCTTATCAGGCTCCTCGTATTTTTCACACCTTTTCAGGGCCCTCGTATTTTTCAGGCTTTGTCAGGCTCCTCGTATTTTTCACACCTTTTCAGGCTCCTCGTATTTTTCACACCTTTTCAGGCTCCTTGTATTTTTCAGGCCTTTTCATGCACCTCCAATTTTTCAGGCCCTTTCAGGCTCCTCGTATTTTACAGGCCTTTTCAGGCTCCTCGTATTTTTCACGCCTTTTCAGGCTCCTCGTATTTTTCACACCTTTTCAGGCTCCTCGTATTTTTCACACCTTTTCAGGCTCCTCGTATTTTTCACATCTTTTCACGCCCCTTATATTTTTCAGGCCTTTTCAGGCTCCTCGTATTTTTCACACCTTCTCAGTCTCCTCATATTTTTCAGGCCCTTTCAGGCTCCTCGTATTTTACAGGCCTTTTCAGGCTCCTCGTATTTTTCACACCTTTTCAGGCTCCTCGTATTTTTCACTCCTTTTCAGGCCCCTCGTATTTTTCAGGCCTTTTCAGGCTCCTCGTACTTTTCACATCTTTTCACGCCCCTCATATTTTTCAGGCGTTTTCAGGCTCCTCGTATTTTTCAGGCCTTTTCAGGCTCCTCGTATTTTTCACACCTTTTCAGGCTCCTCGTATTTTAAAGACCTTTTCAGGCTCCTCGTATTTTACACACCTTTTCAGGCTCCTCGTATTTTTCACACCTTTTCAGGCTCCTCGTATTTTTCAGGCCTTTTCAGGCTCCTTGTATTTTTCACGCCTATTCAGGCTCTTCGTATTTTACACACCTTTTCAGGCTCCTCTTATTTTTCACACCTTTTCAGGCTCCTCATAGTTATCACGCCTTTTCAGGCCACTCGTATTTTTCAGGGCTTTTCAGGCTCCTCGTATTTTTAACACCTTTTCAGGCTCCTCGTATTTTTCACACCTTTTCAGGCTCCTCGTATTTTTCACGCCTTTTCAGGCTCCTCGTATTTTTCACGCCTTTTCAGGCTCCTCGTATTTTTCAGGCCTTTTCAGGCTCCTCGTACATTTCACGCCTTTTCAGGCTCCTCGTATTTTTCACACCTTTTCAGGCTCCTCGTTTTTTTTCACACCTTTTCAGGCTCCTTGTATTTTTCAGGCCTTTTCAGGCTCCTCGTATTTTTCACGCCTTTTCAGGCTCCTCATATTTTTCACACCTTTTCAGGCTCCTCGTATTTTTCAGCCTTTTTCAGGCTCCTCATATTTTTCACACCTTATCAGGCTCCTCGTATTTTTCAGGCCTTTTAAGGCTCCTCGTATTTTTCACACTTTTTCAGGCTCCTCGTATTTTTCACGCCTTTTCAGGCTCCTCGTATTTTACACGCCTTTTCAGGCTCCTTGTATTTTACACGCCTTTTCAGGCTCCTCGTATTTTACAGGCCTTTTCAGGCTCCTCGTATTTTTCACACCTTTTCAGGCTCCTCGTATTTTTCACACCTTTTCAGGCTCCTCGAAATTTTCACACCTTTTCAGGCTCCTCGTATTTTTCACAACTTTTCAGGCTCCTCGTATTTTTCAGGCCTATTCAGGCTCCTCATATTTTTCACAACTTTTCACGCCCCTTATATTTTTCAGGCCTTTTCAGGCTCCTCGTATTTTTCACACCTTTTCAGGCTCCTCATATTTTTCAGGCCTTTTCAGGCTCCTCGTATTTTTCACACCTTTTCATGCTCCTCGTATTTTAAAGGCCTTTTCAGGCTCCTCGTATTTTTCACACCTTTTCAGGCTCCTCGTATTTTTCACACCTTTTCAGGCTCCTCGTATTTTTCACACCTTTTCAGGCTCCTCGTATTTTTCACACCTTTTCAGGCTCCTCGTTTTTTTCACTCCTTTTCAGGCTCCTCGTATTTTTCATGCCTTTTCAGCCTCCTCCTATTTTTCACACCTCTTCAGGCTCCTCGTATTTTTCACGCCTTTTCAGGCTCCTCGTATTTTTCAGGCCTTTTCAGGCTCCTCGTATTTTTCAGGTCTTTTACGGCTCCTCGTATTATTCAGGCCTGTTCAGGCTCCTCGTTTTTTTTCACACCTTTTCAGGCGCCTCATATTTTTCACACCTCTTCAGGCTCCTCGTATTTTTCACACCTTTTCAGGCTCCTCGTATTTTTCACACCTTTTCAGGCTCCTCGTATTTTTCACACCTTTTCAGGCTCCTCGTATTTTTCAGGCCTTTTCAGACTCCTCATATTTTTCAGGCCTTTTCCGGCTCCTCGTATTTTTCAGGCCCTTCAGGCTCCTCGTATTTTCGACGCATTTTCAGGCTCCTCATATTTTTCAGGCCTTTTCCGGCTCCTTGTATTTTTCAGGCCTTTTCAGGCTCCTCATATTTTTCACACCTTTTCAGGCTTCTCGTATTTTACAGGCCTTTTCAGGCTCCTCGTATTTTTCACACCATTTCAGGCTCCTCGTATTTTTCACGCCTTTTCAGCCTTCTCATATTTTTCACGCCTTTTCAGGCTCCTTGTATTTTTCAAGCCTTTTCAGGCTCCTCGTATTTTACACACCTTTTCAGACTCCTCGTATTTTTCACACCTTTTCAGGCTCCTCGAAGTTTTCACGCCTTTTCAGGCTGCTCGAATTTTTCACACCTTTTCAGGCTCCTAGTATTTTTCACATCTTTTCAGGCTCCTCGTATTTTTCACACCTTTTCAGGCTCCTCGTATTTTTCACGGCTTTTCAGGCTCCTCGTCTTTTTCACACCTTGTCAGACTCCTCGTATTTTTCACACCATTTCAGGCTCTTCGTATTTTTCACACCTTTTCAGGCTCCTCGTATTTTTAAGGCCTTTACAGGATCCTCATATTATTCACACATTTTCAGGCTCCTTGTATTTTTCACACCTTTTCAGGCTCCTCGTATTTTTCACACCTTTTCAGGCTCCTCGTATTTTTCACACCTTTTCAGGCTCCTCGTTTTTTTTCACACCTTTTCAGGCTCCTTGTATTTTTCAGGCCTTTTCAGGCTCCTCGTATTTTTCACACCTTTTCAGGCTCCTCGTATTTTTCACACCTTTTCAGGATCCTCGTATTTTTCACACTTTTTCAGGCTCCTCATATTTTTCACACCTTATCAGGCTCCTCGTATTTTTCAGGCCTTTTCAGGCTCCTCGTATTTTTCACACTTTTTCAGGCTCCTCGTATTTTTCACGCCTTTTCAGGCTCCTCGTATTTTACACGCCTTTTCAGGCTCCTTGTATTTTACAGGCCTTTTCAGGCTCCTTGTATTTTTCACACCTTTTCAGGCTCCTCGTTTTCTTCACACCTTTTCAGGTTCCTCGTATTTTTCACGCCTTTTCAGCCTCCTCCTATTTTTCACACCTCTTCAGGCTCCTCGTATTTTTCACGCCTTTTCAGGCTCCTCGTATTTTTCACACCTTTTCAGGCTCCTCGTATTTTTCAGGTCTTTTACGGCTCCTCGTATTATTCGGGCCTTTTCAGGCTCCTCGTTTTTTTTCACACCTTTTCAGGCGCCTCATATTTTTCACACCTCTTCAGGCTCCTCGTATTTTTCACACCTTTTCAGGCTCCTCGTATTTTTCACACCTTTTCAGGCTCCTCATATTTTTCACACCTTTTCAGGCTCCTCGTATTTTTCAGTCCTTTTCAGGCTCCTCATATTTTTCAGGCCTTTTCCGGCTCCTCGTATTTTTCAGGCCCTTCAGGCTCCTCGTATTTTCGACGCATTTTCAGGCTCCTCATATTTTTCAGGCCTTTTCCGGCTCCTTGTATTTTTCAGGCCTTTTCAGGCTCCTCATATTTTTCACACCTTTTCAGGCTTCTCGTATTTTACAGGCCTTTTCAGGCTCCTCGTATTTTTCACACCTTTTCAGGCTCCTCGTATTTTTCACGCCTTTTCAGGCTCCTCGTATTTTTCACGCCTTTTCAGGCTCCTCGTATTTTTCACGCCTTTTCAGGCTCCTCGTATTTTTCAGGCCTTTTCAGGCTCCTCGTACTTTTCACGCCTTTTCAGGCTCCTCGTATTTTTCACACCTTTTCAGGCTCCTCGTTTTTTTTCACACCTTTTCAGGCTCCTTGTATTTTTCAGGCCTTTTCAGGCTCCTCGTATTTTTCACACCTTATCAGGCTCCTCGTATTTTTCACACCTTTTCAGGCTCCTCGTATTTTTCAGGCTTTTTCAGGCTCCTCATATTTTTCACACCTTATCAGGCTCCTCGTATTTTTCACACCTTTTCAGGGCCCTCGTATTTTTCAGGCTTTGTCAGGCTCCTCGTATTTTTCACACCTTTTCAGGCTCCTCGTATTTTTCACACCTTTTCAGGATCCTTGTATTTTTCAGGCCTTTTCATGCACCTCCAATTTTTCAGGCCCTTTCAGGCTCCTCGTATTTTACACGCCTTTTCAGGCTCCTCGTATTTTACAGGCCTTTTCAGGCTCCTCGTATTTTTCACACCTTTTCAGGCTCCTCGAAATTTTCACACCTTTTCAGGCTCCTCGTATTTTTCACATCTTTTCACGCCCCTTATATTTTTCAGGCCTTTTCAGGCTCCTCGTATTTTTCACACCTTCTCAGTCTCCTCATATTTTTCAGGCCCTTTCAGGCTCCTCGTATTTTACAGGCCTTTTCAGGCTCCTCGTATTTTTCACACCTTTTCAGGCTCCTCGTATTTTTCACTCCTTTTCAGGCCCCTCGTATTTTTCAGGCCTTTTCAGGCTCCTGGTACATTTCACATCTTTTCACGCCCCTCATATTTTTCAGGCCTTTTCAGGCTCCTCGTATTTTTCAGGCCTTTTCAGGCTTCTCGTATTTTTCACACCTTTTCAGGCTCCTCGTATTTTAAAGACCTTTTCAGGCTCCTCGTATTTTACACACCTTTTCAGGCTCCTCGTATTTTTCACACCTTTTCAGGCTCCTCGTATTTTTCAGGCCTTTTCAGGCTCCTTGTATTTTTCACGCCTATTCAGGCTCTTCGTATTTTACACACCTTTTCAGGCTCCTCTTATTTTTCACACCTTTTCAGGCTCCTCATAGTTATCACGCCTTTTCAGGCCACTCGTATTTTTCAGGTCTTTTCAGGCTCCTCGTATTTTTAACACCTTTTCAGGCTCCTCGTATTTTTCACACCTTTTCAGGCTCCTCGTATTTTTCACGCCTTTTCAGGCTCCTCGTATTTTTCACGCCTTTTCAGGCTCCTCGTATTTTTCAGGCCTTTTCAGGCTCCTCGTACTTTTCACGCCTTTTCAGGCTCCTCGTATTTTTCACACCTTTTCAGGCTCCTCGTTTTTTTTCACACCTTTTCAGGCTCCTTGTATTTTTCAGGCCTTTTCAGGCTCCTCGTATTTTTCACACCTTTTCAGGCTCCTCATATTTTTCACACCTTTTCAGGCTCCTCGTATTTTTCAGGCCTTTTCAGGCTCCTCATATTTTTCACACCTTATCAGGCTCCTCGTATTTTTCAGGCCTTTTAAGGCTCCTCGTATTTTTCACACTTTTTCAGGCTCCTCGTATTTTTCACGCCTTTTCAGGCTCCTCGTATTTTACACGCCTTTTCAGGCTCCTTGTATTTTACACGCCTTTTCAGGCTCCTCGTATTTTACAGGCCTTTTCAGGCTCCTCGTATTTTTCACAACTTTTCAGGCTCCTCGTATTTTTCACACCTTTTCAGGCTCCTCGAAATTTTCACACCTTTTCAGGCTCCTCGTATTTTTCACAACTTTTCAGGCTCCTCGTATTTTTCAGGCCTATTCAGGCTCCTCATATTTTTCACAACTTTTCACGCCCCTTATATTTTTCAGGCCTTTTCAGGCTCCTCGTATTTTTCACACCTTCTCAGTCTCCTCATATTTTTCAGGCCTTTTCAGGCTCCTCGTATTTTTCACACCTTTTCATGCTCCTCGTATTTTAAAGGCCTTTTCAGGCTCCTCGTATTTTTCACACCTTTTCAGGCTCCTCGAATTTTTCACACCTTTTCAGGCTCCTCGTATTTTTCACACGTTTTCAGGCTCCTCGTATTTTTCACACCTTTTCAGGCTCCTCGTTTTTTTCACTCCTTTTCAGGCTCCTCGTATTTTTCACGCCTTTTCAGCCTCCTCCTATTTTTCACACCTCTTCAGGCTCCTCGTATTTTTCACGCCTTTTCAGGCTCCTCGTATTTTTCAGGCCTTTTCAGGCTCCTCGTATTTTTCAGGTCTTTTACGGCTCCTCGTATTATTCAGGCCTGTTCAGGCTCCTCGTTTTTTTTCACACCTTTTCAGGCGCCTCATATTTTTCACACCTCTTCAGGCTCCTCGTATTTTTCACACCTTTTCAGGCTCCTCGTATTTTTCACACCTTTTCAGGCTCCTCGTATTTTTCACACCTTTTCAGGCTCCTCGTATTTTTCAGGCCTTTTCAGGCTCCTCGTATTTTTCAGGCCTTTTCCGGCTCCTCGTATTTTTCAGGCCCTTCAGGCTCCTCGTATTTTCGACGCATTTTCAGGCTCCTCATATTTTTCAGGCCTTTTCCGGCTCCTTGTATTTTTCAGGCCTTTTCAGGCTCCTCATATTTTTCACACCTTTTCAGGCTTCTCGTATTTTACAGGCCTTTTCAGGCTCCTCGTATTTTTCACACCATTTCAGGCTCCTCGTATTTTTCACGCCTTTTCAGCCTTCTCATATTTTTCACGCCTTTTCAGGCTCCTTGTATTTTTCAAGCCTTTTCAGGCTCCTCGTATTTTACACACCTTTTCAGACTCCTCGTATTTTTCACACCTTTTCAGGCTCCTCGAAGTTTTCACGCCTTTTCAGGCTGCTCGAATTTTTCACACCTTTTCAGGCTCCTAGTATTTTTCACATCTTTTCAGGCTCCTCGTATTTTTCACACCTTTTCAGGCTCCTCGTATTTTTCACGGCTTTTCAGGCTCCTCGTCTTTTTCACACCTTGTCAGACTCCTCGTATTTTTCACACCATTTCAGGCTCTTCGTATTTTTCACACCTTTTCAGGCTCCTCGTATTTTTAAGGCCTTTACAGGATCCTCATATTATTCACACATTTTCAGGCTCCTTGTATTTTTCACACCTTTTCAGGCTCCTCGTATTTTTCACACCTTTTCAGGCTTCTCGTATTTTTCACACCTTTTCAGGCTCCTCCTATTTTTCACACCTTTTCAGGCCCCTCGTATTTTTCACACCTTTTCAGGCTCCTCGTATTTTTCACACCTTTTCACGCCCCTCATATTTTTCAGGCCTTTTCAGGCTCCTCGTATTTTTCACACCTTTTCAGGCTCCTCATATTTTTCAGGCCTTCTCAGGCTCCTCGTATTTTTCACACCTTTTCAGGCTCCTCGTATTTTAAAGGCCTTTTCAGGCTCCTCGTTTTTTACATACCTTTTCAGGCTCCTCGTATTTTTCACGCCTTTTCAGGCTCCTTGTATTTTTCAAGCCTTTTCAGGCTCCTCGTATTTTACACACCTTTTCAGGCTCCTCGTATTTTTCACACCTTTTCAGGCTCCTCGAAGGTTTCACGCCTTTTCAGGCTGCTCGAATTTTTCACACCTTTACATGCTCTTCGTATTTTTCACACCTTTTCAGGCTCCTCGTATTTTTCACAACTTTTCAGGCTCCTCGTATTTTTCACACCTTTTCAGGCTCCTCGTATTTTTCAGGCCTTTTCAGGCTCCTCCTATTTTTCACACCTTTTCAGGCTCCTCATATTTTTCACACTTTTTCAGGCTCCTCGTGTTTTTCACGCCTTTTCAGGCTCCTCGTATTTTTCAGGCCTTTTCAGGCTCCTCGTATTTTTCACACCTTTTCTGGCTCCTCGTATTTTTCACTCCTTTTCAGGCCCCTCGTATTTTTCAGGCCTTTTCAGGCTCCTCGTATTTTTCACACCTTTTTGGCTCCTCATATTCTTCACACCTTTTCAGGCTACTCGTATTTCTCACACCTTTTCAGGCTTCTCGTACTTTTCACACCTTTTCAGGCTCCTCGTATTTTTCACACCTTTTCAGGCTCCTCGTATTTTTCAGGCCTTTTCATTCTCCTCGTATTTTTCACACCTTTTCAGGCTGCTCGTATTTTTCACACCTTTTCAGGCTCCTCGTATTTTTCACACCTTTTCAGGCTCCTCATATTTTTCACACCTTTTTAGGCTTCTCGTTTTTTTTCACAACTTTTCAGGCTTCTCGTATTTTTCACAACTCTTCAGGCTCCTCGTATTTTTCACACCTCTTCAGGCTCCTCGTATTTTTCACACATTTTCAGGCTCTTCGTATTTTTCACACATTTTCAGGCTCCTCATATTTTTCAGGCATTTTCAGGCTCCTCGTATTTTTCACACCTCTTCAGGCTCCTCGTATTTTTCACACCTCTTCAGGCTCCTCGTATTTTTCACGACTTTTCAGGCTCCTCGTATTTTTCACATCTTTTCAGGCTCCTCGTATTTTTCACACCTTTTGAGGCTCCTCGTATTTTTCACAGATTTTCAGGCTTCTCGTATTTTTCACACATTTTCAGGCTCCTTGTATTTTTCACAACTTTTCAGGCTCTTCGTATTTTTCACACCTTTTCAGGCTCCTCGTATTTTTCACAACTTTTCAGGCTCTTCGTATTTTTCACACCTTTTCAGGCTCCTCATATTTTTCAGGCCTTTTCAGGCTCCTCGTATTTTTCACACCTTTTCAGGGTCCGCGTATATTTCACAACTTTTCAGGCTCCTCGAATTTTTCACACCTTTTCAGGCTCCTCGTATTTTTCAGGCCTTTTCAGGCTCCTTGTATTTTTCACACCTTTTCAGGGTCCGCGTATATTTCACACCTTTTCAGGCTCCTCGAATTTTTCACACCTTTTCAGGCTCCTCGTATTTTTCACACCTTTTCAGGCTCCTCGTATTTTTCAGGCCTTTTCAGGCTCCTCGTATTTTTCACATCTTTTCACGCCCGTCATATTTTTCAGGCCTTTTTAGTCTCCTCGTATTTTTCACACCTTTTCAGGCTTCTCATACTTTTCAGGCCTTTTCAGGCTCCTCGTATATTTCACACCTTTTCAGGCTCCTCATATTTTTCACACCGTTTCAGGCTCCTCGTATTTTTCACACCTGTTCAGACTCCTCGTATTTTTCAGGCCTTTTCAGGCTCCTCGTATTTTTCACTCCTTTTCAGACCCCTCGTATTTTTAGGCCTTTTCAGGCTCCTCGTATTTTTCACAACTTTTCAGGCTCCTCATATTTTTCAGACCTTTTCAGGCTCCTCGTATTTTTCACGCCTTTTCAGGCTTCTCGTATTTTTCACACCTTTTCAGTCTCCTCGTATTTTTCACACCTTTTCAGGCTCCTCGTGTTTTTCACACCTTTTCAGGCTCCTCATATTTTTCACACCTTTTCAGGCTCCTCGTAATTTTCACACCTTTTCAGGTTCCTCGTATTTTTCACACCTTTTCAGGCTCCTCTTATTATACAGGGCTTTTCAGGCTCCAGGTATTTTTCACACCTTTTCAGGCTCCTCGTATTTTTCACACCTTTTCAGGCTCCTCGTATTATTCACACCTTTTCAGGCTCCTCTTATTTTTCAGGGCTTTTCAGGCTCCAGGTATTTTTCACACCTTTTCAGCCTCCTCATATTTTTCACGCCTTTTCAGCCCCTCGTATTATTCAGGCCTTTTCTGGCTCCTCGTATTTTTCACACCTTTTCAGGCTCCTCGTATTTTTCACACCTTTTCAGGCTCCTCGAAGTTTTCACGCCTTTTCAGGCTCCTCGTATTTTTCACACCTTTTCAGGCTTCTCGAATTTTTCACACGTTTTCAGGCTCCTCGTATTT
Organism: Cervus elaphus; assembly: GCF_910594005.1. Classification (NCBI taxonomy): domain Eukaryota; kingdom Metazoa; phylum Chordata; class Mammalia; order Artiodactyla; family Cervidae; genus Cervus; species Cervus elaphus. Next base: position 114,313,162 of record NC_057833.1, read on the forward strand.
TTAACACCTTTTCAGGCTCTTCGTATTTTTCACACCTTTTCAGGCTCCTCGTATTTTTAACACCTTTTCAGGCTCCTCGCATTTTTCACACCTTTTCAGGCTCCTCGTATTTTTCAGGCCTTTTCAGGCTCCTCGTATTTTTCACACCTTTTCACGCCCCTCACATTTTTCAAGCCTTTCAGGCTCCTCGTATTTTTCCCGCATTTTCAGGCTCCTCATATTTTTCAGGCCTTTTCCGGCTCCTCGTATTTTTCAGGCCTTTTCAGGCTCCTCGTATTTTTCACAAATTTTCAGGCTCCTCGTATTTTACAGGACTTTTCAGTCTCCTCGTAATTTTCACACCTTTTCAGGCTCCTCGTATTTTTCACACCTTTTCAGTCCCCTCATATTTTTCAGGCCTTTTCAGGCTCCTCGCATTTTTCTTGCCTTTTCAGGCTCCTCGTATTTTTCAGGCCTTTTCATGCTCCTCGTATTTTTCACACCTTTTCAGGCTACTCGTATTTTTCAGGCCTTTTCAGGGTCCACGTATTTTTCACACCTTTTCACGCCTCTCATATTTTCCAGGCCTTTCAGGCTCCTCGTATTTTTCCCGCATTTTCAGGCTCCTCATATTTTTCAGGCCTTTTCCGGCTCCTCGTATTTTTCAGGCCTTTTCAGGCTCCTCATATTTTTCAGAACTTTTCAGGGTCCTCGTATTTTTCACAACTTTTCAGGCTCCTCGTATTTTTCAGGACTTTTCAGTCTCCTCGTAATTTTCACACCTTTTCAGGGTCCTCGTATTTTTCACACCTTTTCACGCTCCTCTTATTTATCACACCTTTTCAGGCCCCTCATATTTTTCAGACCTTTTCAGGCTCCTCGTATTTTTCACACCTTTTCAGGCTCCTCGTATTTTTCAAGCCTTTTCAGGCTCCTCATATTTTTCACACCTTTTCAGGCCCCTCATATTTTTCAGGCCTTTTCAGGCTCCTCGTATTTTTCACACCTTTTCAGTCCCCTCATATTTTTCAGGCCTTCTCAGGCTCCTCGTATTTTTCACAACTTTTTAGGCTCCTCGTATTTTAAAGGCCTTTTCAGGCTCCTCGTATTTTACATACCTTTTCAGGCTCCTCGTATTTTTCACGCCTTTTCAGGCTCCTTGTATTTTTCAAGCCTTTTCAGGCTCCTCGTATTTTACACACCTTTTCAGGCTCCTCGTATTTTTCACACCTTTTCAGGCTCCTCGAAGTTTTCACGCCTTTTCAGGCTGCTCGAATTTTTCACACCTTTTCAGGCTCCTAGTATTTTTCACACCTTTTCAGGCTCCTCGTATTTTTCACACCATTTCAGGCTCCTCGTATTTTTAACACCTTTTCAGGGTCCTCGTATATTTCAGGCTTTGTCAGGCTCCTCGTATTTTTCAAGCCTTTTCAGGCTCTTCGTATTTTTCACACCTTTTCAGGCTCCTCGTATTTTTCACACCTTTTCAGGCTCCTCGTATTTTTCACACCTCTTCAGGCCCCTCATATTTTTCAGGCATTTTCATGCTCCTTGTATATTTCAGGCCTTTTCAGGCTCCTCATATATTTCAGGCCTTTTCAGGCTCCTCGTATTTTTCACACCTTTTCAGGCTCCTCGTATATTTCAGGCTTTTTCAGGCTCCTCGTATTTTTCACACCTATTCAGGTTCCTCGTATTTTTCACACCTTTTCAGGCTCCTCATATCTTTCACACCTTTTCAGGCTCCTCGTATGTTTCACACCTTTTCAGGCTCCTCATATTTTCCACACCTCTTCAGGCTCCTCGTATTTTTCACACCTCTTCAGGCCCCTCATATATTTCAGGCCTTTTCAGGCTCCTCGTATTTTTCACACCTTTTCAGGTTCCTCTTATTTTTCAGGCCTTTTCAGGCTCCTCGTATTTTTCAGGCCTTTTCAGGCTACTCGTATTTTTCAGGCCTTTTCAGGCTTCTCGTATTTTTCACACCTTTTCAGGCTCCTCGTATTTTTCATGCCTTTTCAGGCTCCTCGTATTTTTCACACCTTTTCAGGCTCCTTATAATTTTCACACCTTTTCAGGCTCCTCGTATATTTCACACATTTTCAGGCTCCTCGGATTTTTCACACCTTTTCAGTCTCCTCGTATTTTTCAGGCCCTTTCAGGCTCCTCGTATTTTTCACACCTTTTCAGGCTCCACGTATTTTTCACACCTTTTCAAGCTCCTCGTATATTTCAGGCCTTTTCAGGCTCCTCGTATTTTTCACACCTTTTCAGGCTCCTCATATTTTTCACACCTTTTCAGGCTCCTCGTATTTTCACACATTTTCAGGCTCCTCGTATTTTTCAGGCCTTTTCAGGCTCCTCGTATTTTTCACACCTTTTCAGGCTCCTCGTATATTTCAGGCCTTTTCAGGCTCCTCGTATTTTTCACACCTTTTCAGGCTCCTCGTATTTTCACACCGTTTCAGGCTCCTCGTATTTTTCACACCTTTTCAGAGTCCTCATATTTTTCACACCTTTTCACGCTCCTCGTATTTTTCACACCTTTTCAGGCTCCTTGTATTTTTCAGGCCTTTTCAGACTCCTCGTATTTTTAACACCGATTCAGGGTCCTCGTATTTTTCAGGCTTTGTCAGGCTCCTCGTATTTTTCACAACTTTTCAGGCTCCTCGTATTTTTCACACGTTTTCAGGCTCCTCGTATTTTTCAGGCCTTTTCAGGCTCCTCGTATTTTTCAGGCCTTTCCAGGCTCCTCGTATTTTTCAGGCCTTTTCAGGCTCCTCGAATTTTTCAGGCCTTTTCAGGCTCCTCGTATTTTTCACACCTTTTCAGGCTCCTCGTATTTTTCAGGCCTTTTCTGGCTCCTCGTATTTTTCACACCTTTTCAGGCTCCTCGTATTTTTCACACCTTTTCAGGCTCCTCATATTTTTCACACCTTTTCAGGCTCCTCGTATTTTTCAGGCCTTTTCAGGCTCCTCGTATTTTTCACACCTTTTCAGGCTCCTCGTATTTTTCACACATTTTCAGGCTCCTCGTATTTTTCAGGCCTTTTCAGGTTCCTCGTATTTTTCAGGCCTTTTCAGGCTCCTCGTATTTTTCACACCTTTTCAGGGTCCTCGTATTTTTCAGGCCTTTTCAGGCTCCTCATATTTTTCAGGCCTTTTCATGCTCCTCGTAATTTTCACACCTTTTCAGGCTCCTATATTTTTCACACCTTTTCAGTCTCCTCGTATTTTTCAGGCCTTTTCAGGCTCCTCGTATTTTTCAGGCCTTTTCAGGCTCCTCGTTTTTTTCAGGCCATTTCAGGCTCATAGTATTTTTCACACCTTTTCAGGCTCCTCGTATTTTTCAGGCCTTTTCAGGCTCCTCGTATTTTTCAGGCCTTTTCAGGCTCCTCGTATTTTTCACACCTTTTAAGGCTTCTCCTATTTTTCACACCTTTTCAGACTCCTCGTATTTTTCAAGCCTTTTCAGGCTCCTCGTATTTTTCACACCTTTTCAGGCTCCTCGTATTTTTCACACCTTTTCAGGCTCCTCGTATTTTTCAGGCCTTTTCAGGCTCCTCGTATTTTTCACGTCTTTTCAGGCTCCTCGTATTTTTCACACCTTTTCAGGCTCCTCGTATTTTTCACACCTTTTCAGGCTCCTCGTATTTTTCACACCTTTTCAGGCTCCTCGTATTTTTCACACCTTTTCAGGCTCCTCTTTTCAGGCTCCTCGTATTTTTCACACCTTTTCAGGCTCCTCGTATTTTTCACACCTTTTCAGGCTCCTCGTATTTTTCACACCTTTTCCGGCCCCTCATATTTTTCAGGCCTTTTCAGGCTCCTCGTATTTTTCAGGCCTTTTCAGGCTCCTCGTATTTTTCACACCTTTTCAGGCTCCTCGTATATTTCAGGCTTTTTCAGGCACCTCGTATTTTTCACACCTTTTCAGGTTCCTCGTATTTTTCACACCTTTTCAGGCTCCTCGTATCTTTCACACCTTTTCAGGCTCCTCGTATTTTTCACACCTTTTCAGGCTCCTCGTATTTTTCACACCTTTTCAGGCTCCTCGAAGTTTTCACGCCTTTTCAGGCTCCTCGTATTTTTCACACCTTTTCAGGCTTCTCGAATTTTTCACACGTTTTCAGGCTCCTCGTATTTTTAACACCTTTTCAGGCTCTTCGTATTTTTCACACCTTTTCAGGCTCCTCGTATTTTTCACACCTTTTCAGGCTCCTCATATTTTTCACACCTTTTCAGCTCCTCGTATTTTTCACGCCTTTTCAGGCTCCTCATATATTTCAGGCCTTTTCAGGCTCCTCGCATTTTTCACACCTTTTCAGGCTCCTCGTATTTTTCAGGCCTTTTCAGGCTCCTCGTATTTTTCACACCTTTTCACGCCCCTCACATTTTTCAGGCCTTTCAGGCTCCTCGTATTTTTCCCGCATTTTCAGGCTCCTCATATTTTTCAGGCCTTTTCCGGCTCCTCGTATTTTTCAGGCGTTTTCAGGCTCCTCGTATTTTTCAGTCCTTTTCAGGCTCCTCGTATTTTTCAGGCCTTTTCAGGCTCCTCGTATTTTTCAAGCCTTTTCAGGCTCCTCGTATTTTTCACACCTTTTCAGGCTCCTCGTATTTTTCACACCTTTTCAGGTTCCTCGTATTTTTCAGGCCTTTTCAGGCTCCTCGTATTTTTCAGGCCTTTTCAGGCTCCTCGTATTTTTCAGGCTTTGTCAGGCTCCTCATATTTTTCAAGCCTTTTCAGGCTCCTCGTATTTTTCACACCTTTTCAGGCTCCTCGTATTTTTAACACCTTTTCAGGGCTCCTCGTATATTTCACACCTTTTCAGGCTCCTCGTATATTTCAGGCCTTTTCACGCTCTTCGTATTTTTCACACCTTTTCAGGCTCCTCGTATATTTCAGGCCTTTTAAGGTTCCTCCAATTTTTCACACCTTTTCAGGCTCCTCGTATTTTTCACACCTTTTCAGGCTCCTCGTATTTTTCACACCTTTTCAGGGTCCTCGTATTCTTCACACTTTTTCAGGCTCCTCTTGTTTTTCAGGCTTTGTCAGGCTCCTCGTATTTTTCACACCTTTTCAGGCTCCTCGTATTTTTCACACCTTTTCAGGCTCCTCGTATTTTTCAGGCCTTTTCAGGCTCCTCGTATTTTTCAGGCCTTTTCAGGCTCCTCGTATTTTTCACACCTTTTCAGGCTCCTCGTATTTTTCAGGCCTTTCCAGGCTCCTCGTATTTTTCAAGTCTTTTCAGGCTCCTCGTATTTTTCCCACCTTTTCAGGCTCCTCGTATTTTTCACACCTTTTCAGGCTCCTCGTATTTTTCACACCTTTTCAGGCTCCTCGTATTTTTCAGGCCTTTTCAGGCTCCTCGTATTTTTCAGGCCTTTTCAGGCTCCTCGTATTTTTCACACCTTTTCAGGCTCCTCGTATTTTTCAGGCCTTTCCAGGCTCCTCGTATTTTTCAAGTCTTTTCAGGCTCCTCGTATTTTTCCCACCTTTTCAGGCTCCTCGTATTTTTCACACCTTTTCAGGCTCCTCGTATTTTTCACACCTTTTCCGGCTCCTCGTATTTTTAATGCCTTTTCAGGCTCCTCATATTTTTCAGGCCTTTTCAGGCTCATCGTATTTTTCAGGCCTTTCCAGGCTCCTCATATCTGTCAGGCCTTTCCAGGCTCCTCATATCTGTCAGGCCTTTTCAGGCTCCTCGTATTTTTCAGGCCTTTTCAGGCTCCTCGTATTTTTCACACCTTTTCAGGCTCCTCGTATTTTTCACACCTTTTCAGGGTCCTCGTATTTTTCACACCTTTTCAGGGTCCTCGTATTTTTCACACCTTTTCAGGCTCCTCGTATTTTTCAGGCTTTGTCAGGCTCCTCGTATTTTTCACGCCTTTTCAGGCTCCTCGTATTTTTCACACCTTTTCAGGCTCCTCGTATTTTTCACACCTTCTCAGGCTCCTCGTATTTTTCAGGCCTTTTCAGGCTCCTCGTATTTTTCAGGCCTTTTCAGGCTCCTCGTATTTTTCACACCTTTTCAGGCTCCTCGTATTTTTCACACCTTTTCAGGCTCCTCGTATTTTTCACACCTCTTCAGGCCCCTCATATTTTTCACACCTTTTCAGGCTCCTCGTATATTTCACACCTTTTCAGGCTCCTCGTATTTTTCAGGCCTTTTCAGGCGCCTCGTATTTTTCACACCTTTTAAGGCTCCTCGTATTTTTCACACCTTTTCAGGCTCCTCGTATTTTTCACACCTTTTCAGGGTCCTCGTATATTTCAGGCTTTGTCAGGCTCCTCGTATTTTTCAAGCCTTTTCAGGCTCTTCGTATTTTTGACACCTTTTCAGGCTCCTCGTATTTTTCACACCTTTTCAGGCTCCTCGTATTTTTCACACCTCTTCAGGCCCCTCATATTTTTCAGGCATTTTCAGGCTCCTTGTATGTTTCAGGCCTTTTCAGGCTCCTCGTATATTTCAGGCCTTTTCAGGCTCCTCGTATTTTTCACACCTTTCAGGCTCCTCGTATTTTTCACACCTTTTCAGGCTCCTCCTATCTTTCACACCTTTTCAGGCTCCTCGTATGTTTTACACCTTTTCAGGCTCCTCGTATTTTTCACACCTCTTCAGGCTCCTCGTATTCTTCACACATCTTCAGGCCCCTCATATATTTCAGGCCTTTTCAGGCTCCTCGTATTTTTCACACCTTTTCAGGTTCCTCGTATTTTTCAGGCCTTTTCAGGTTCCTCGTATATTTCACACCTTTTCAGGCTCCTCCTATTTTTCAGGCCTTTTCAGGATCCTCGTATTTTTCAGGCCTTTTCAGGCTCCTCGTATTTTTCACACCTTTTCAGGCTCCTCGTATTTTTCACACCTTTTCCGGCTCCTCGTATTTTTCACGCCTTTTCAGGCTCCTCGTATTTTTCAGGCCTTTTCAGGCTCCTCGTATTTTTCAGGCCTTTTCAGGCTCCTCGTATTTTTCACACTTTTTCAGGCTCCTCGTATTTTTCACGCCTTTTGAGGCTCCTCGTATTTTTCACACCTTTTCAGGCTCCTCGTATTTTTCACACCTCTTCAGGCTCCTCCTATTTTTCACACCTTTTCAGGCTCCTCGTATTTTTCACACCTTTTCAGGCTCCTCGTATTTTTCACACCTCTTCAGGCCCCTCATATTTTTCAGGCCTTTTCAGGCTCCTCGTATTTTTCAGGCCTTTTCAGGCTCCTCGTATATTTCAGGCCTTTTCAGGCTCCTCGTATTTTTCACACCTTTTCAGGCTCCTCGTATTTTTCACACCTTTTCAGGCTCCTCGTATTATTCACACCTTTTCAGGCTCCTCGTATTTTTCAGGCCTTTTCAGGCTCCTCGTATTTTTCAGGCCTTTTCAGTCTCCTCGTATTTTTCAGGCCTTTTCAGGCTCCTCGTATTTTTCACACCTTTTCAGGCTCCTCGTATTTTCACACCGTTTCAGGCTCCTCGTATTTTTCACACCTTTTCAGAGTCCTCATATTTTTCACACCTTTTCACGCTCCTCGTATTTTTCACACCTTTTCAGGCTCCTTGTATTTTTCAGGCCTTTTCAGACTCCTCGTATTTTTCACACCTTTTCAGGCTCCTCGTATATTTCAGGCCTTTTCAGGCTCCTCGTATTTTTCACACCTTTTCAGGCTCCTCGTATTTTTCACACCTTTTCAGGCTCCTCGTATTATTCACACCTTTTCAGGCTCCTCGTATTTTTCAGGCCTTTTCAGGCTCCTCGTATTTTTCAGGCCTTTCCAGGCTCCTCGTATTTTTCAGGCCTTTTCATGCTCCTCGTATTTTTCAGGCCTTTTCAGGCTCCTCGTATTTTTCACACCTTTTCAGGCTCCTCGTATTTTTCAGGCCTTTTCAGGCTCCTCGTATTTTTGACACCTTTTCAGGCTCCTCGTATTTTTCACACCTTTTCAGGCTCCTCATATTTTTCACACCTTTTCAGGCTCCTCGTATTTTTCAGGCCTTTTCAGGCTCCTCGTATTTTTCACACCTTTTCAGGCTCCTCGTATTTTTCACACCTTTTCAGGCTCCTCGTATTTTTCAGGCCTTTTCAGGTTCCTCGTATTTTTCAGGCCTTTTCAGGCTCCTCGTATTTTTCACACCTTTTCAGGGTCCTCGTATTTTTCAGGCCTTTTCAGGCTCCTCATATTTTTCAGGCCTTTTCATGCTCCTCGTAATTTTCACACCTTTTCAGGCTCCTATATTTTTCACACCTTTTCAGTCTCCTCGTATTTTTCAGGCCTTTTCAGGCTCCTCGTATTTTTCAGGCCTTTTCAGGCTCCTCGTTTTTTTCAGGCCATTTCAGGCTCCTCGTATTTTTCACACCTTTTCAGGCTCCTCGTATTTTTCAGGCCTTTTCAGGCTCCTCGTATTTTTCAGGCCTTTTCAGGCTCCTCGTATTTTTCACACCTTTTAAGGCTTCTCCTATTTTTCACACCTTTTCAGACTCCTCGTATTTTTCAAGCCTTTTCAGGCTCCTCGTATTTTTCACACCTTTTCAGGCTCCTCGTATTTTTCACACCTTTTCAGGCTCCTCGTATTTCTCAGGCCTTTTCAGGCTCCTCGTATTTTTCACGTCTTTTCAGGCTCCTCGTATTTTTCACACCTTTTCAGGCTCCTCGTATTTTTCACACCTTTTCAGGCTCCTCGTATTTTTCACACCTTTTCAGGCTCCTCGTATTTTTCACACATTTTCAGGCTCCTCTTTTCAGGCTCCTCGTATTTTTCACACCTTTTCAGGCTCCTCGTATTTTTCACACCTTTTCAGGCTCCTCGTATTTTTCACACCTCTTCAGGCCCCTCATATTTTTCAGGCATTTTCAGGCTCCTCGTAAATTTCAGGCCTTTTCAGGCTCCTCGTATTTTTCACACCTTTTCAGGCTCCTCGTATATTTCAGGCTTTTTCAGGCACCTCGTATTTTTCACACCTTTTCAGGTTCCTCGTATTTTTCACACCTTTTCAGGCTCCTCGTATTTTTCACACCTTTTCAGGCTCCTCGTATTTTTCACACCTTTTCAGGCTCCTCGTATTTTTCACACCTTTTCAGGCTCCTCGAAGTTTTCACGCCTTTTCAGGCTCCTCGTATTTTTCACACCTTTTCAGGCTTCTCGAATTTTTCACACGTTTTCAGGCTCCTCGTATTTTTCACACCTTTTCAGGCTCTTCGTATTTTTCACACCTTTTCAGGCTCCTCGTATTTTTCACACCTTTTCAGGCTCCTCATATTTTTCACACCTTTTCAGCTCCTCGTATTTTTCACGCCTTTTCAGGCTCCTCATATATTTCAGGCCTTTTCAGGCTCCTCGCATTTTTCACACCTTTTCAGGCTCCTCGTATTTTTCAGGCCTTTTCAGGCTCCTCGTATTTTTCACACCTTTTCACGCCCCTCACATTTTTCAGGCCTTTCAGGCTCCTCGTATTTTTCCCGCATTTTCAGGCTCCTCATATTTTTCAGGCCTTTTCCGGCTCCTTGTATTTTTCAGGCGTTTTCAGGCTCCTCGTATTTTTCAGTCCTTTTCAGGCTCCTCGTATTTTTCAGGCCTTTTCAGGCTCCTCGTATTTTTCAAGCCTTTTCAGGCTCCTCGTATTTTTCAGGCCTTTTCAGGCTCCTCGTATTTTTCACACCTTTTCAGGTTCCTCGTATTTTTCAGGCCTTTTCAGGCTCCTCGTATTTTTCAGGCCTTTTCAGGCTCCTCGTATTTTTCAGGCTTTGTCAGGCTCCTCATATTTTTCAAGCCTTTTCAGGCTCCTCGTATTTTTCACACCTTTTCAGGCTCCTCGTATTTTTAAAACCTTTTCAGGGCTCCTCGTATATTTCACACCTTTTCAGGCTCCTCGTATATTTCAGGCCTTTTCACGCTCTTCGTATTTTTCACACCTTTTCAGGCTCCTCGTATATTTCAGGCCTTTTAAGGTTCCTCCAATTTTTCACACCTTTTCAGTCTCCTCGTATTTTTCACACCTTTTCAGGCTCCTCGTATTTTTCACACCTTTTCAGGGTCCTCGTATTCTTCACACTTTTTCAGGCTCCTCTTGTTTTTCAGGCTTTGTCAGGCTCCTCGTATTTTTCACACCTTTTCAGGCTCCTCGTATTTTTCACACCTTTTCAGGCTCCTCGTATTTTTCAGGCCTTTTCAGGCTCCTCGTATTTTTCAGGCCTTTTCAGGCTCCTCGTATTTTTCACACCTTTTCAGGCTCCTCGTATTTTTCAGGCCTTTTCAGGCTCCTCGTATTTTTCAAGTCTTTTCAGGCTCCTCGTATTTTTCCCACCTTTTCAGGCTCCTCGTATTTTTCACACCTTTTCAGGCTCCTCGTATTTTTCACACCTTTTCCGGCTCCTCGTATTTTTAATGCCTTTTCAGGCTCCTCATATTTTTCAGGCCTTTTCAGGCTCATCGTATTTTTCAGGCCTTTCCAGGCTCCTCATATCTGTCAGGCCTTTTCAGGCTCCTCGTATTTTTCAGGCCTTTTCAGGCTCCTCGTATTTTTCACGCCTTTTCAGGCTCCTCGTATTTTTCACACCTTTTCAGGCTCCTCGTATTTTTCACACCTTTTCAGGGTCCTCGTATTTTTCACACCTTTTCAGGCTCCTCGTATTTTTCACACCTTTTCAGGCTCCTCGTATTTTTCAGGCTTTGTCAGGCTCCTCGTATTTTTCAAGCCTTTTCAGGCTCCTCGTATTTTTCACACCATTTCAGGCTCCTCGTATTTTTCACACCTTCTCAGGCTCCTCGTATTTTTCAGGCCTTTTCAGGCTCCTCGTATTTTTCAGGCCTTTTCAGGCTCCTCGTATTTTTCACACCTTTTCAGGCTCCTCGTATTTTTCACACCTGTTCAGGCTCCTCGTATTTTTCACACCTCTTCAGGCCCCTCATATTTTTCACACCTTTTCAGGCTCCTCGTATTTTTCACACCTTTTCAGGCTCCTCGTATTTTTCAGGCCTTTTCAGGCGCCTCGTATTTTTCACACCTTTTCAGGCTCCTCGTATTTTTCACACCTTTTCAGGCTCCTCGTATTTTTCACACCTTTTCAGGGTCCTCGTATATTTCAGGCTTTGTCAGGCTCCTCGTATTTTTCAAGCCTTTTCAGGCTCTTCGTATTTTTGACACCTTTTCAGGCTCCTCGTATTTTTCACACCTTTTCAGGCTCCTCGTATTTTTCACACCTCTTCAGGCCCCTCATATTTTTCAGGCATTTTCAGGCTCCTTGTATGTTTCAGGCCTTTTCAGGCTCCTCGTATATTTCAGGCCTTTTCAGGCTCCTCGTATTTTTCACACCTTTCAGGCTCCTCGTATTTTTCACACCTTTTCAGGCTCCTCCTATCTTTCACACCTTTTCAGGCTCCTCGTATGTTTTACACCTTTTCAGGCTCCTCGTATTTTTCACACCTCTTCAGGCTCCTCGTATTCTTCACACCTCTTCAGGCCCCTCATATATTTCAGGCCTTTTCAGGCTCCTCGTATTTTTCACACCTTTTCAGGTTCCTCGTATTTTTCAGGCCATTTCAGGTTCCTCGTATATTTCACACCTTTTCAGGCTCCTCCTATTTTTCAGGCCTTTTCAGGATCCTCGTATTTTTCAGGCCTTTTCAGGCTCCTCGTATTTTTCACACCTTTTCAGGCTCCTCGTATTTTTCACACCTTTTCCGGCTCCTCGTATTTTTCACGACTTTTCAGGCTCCTTGTATTTTTCTGGCCTTTTCAGGCTCCTCGTATTTTTCAGGCCTTTTCAGGCTCCTCGTATTTTTCACACTTTTTCAGGCTCCTCGTATTTTTCACGCCTTTTGAGGCTCCTCGTATTTTTCACACCTTTTGAGGCTCCTCGTATTTTTCACACCTCTTCAGGCCCCTCATATTTTTCACACCTTTTCAGGCTCCTCGTATTTTTCACACCTTTTCAGGCTCCTCGTATTTTTCACACCTCTTCAGACCCCTCATATTTTTCAGGCCTTTTCAGGCTCCTCGTATTTTTCAGGCCTTTTCAGGCTCCTCGTATATTTCAGGCCTTTTCAGGCTCCTCGTATTTTTCACACCTTTTCAGGCTCCTCGTATTTTTCACACCTTTTCAGGCTCCTCGTATTATTCACACCTTTTCAGGCTCCTCGTATTTTTCAGGCCTTTTCAGGCTCCTCGTATTTTTCAGGCCTTTTCAGTCTCCTCGTATTTTTCAGGCCTTTTCAGGCTCCTCGTATTTTTCACACCTTTTCAGGCTCCTCGTATTTTTCACACCTTTTCAGGCTCCTCGTATTTTTCACACCTTTTCAGGCTCCTCGTATTTTTCATGCCTTTTCAGGCTCCTCGGATTTTTCACACCTTTACAGGCTCCTCGTATTTTTCACACCTTTTAGGGCTCCTCCTATTTTTCACACATTTTCAGGCTCCTCGTATTTTTCACACCTTTTCAGGCTCCTCGTATTTTTCAGGCCTTTTCAGGCTCCTCGTATTTTTCACGTCTTTTCAGGCTCCTCGTATTTTTCCCACCTTTTCAGGCTCCTCGTATTTTTCACACCTTTGCAGGCTCCTCCTATTTTTAACACCTTTTCCGGTTCCTCGTATTTTTCATGCCTTTTCAGGCTCCTCATATTTTTCAGGCCTTTTCAGGCTCATCGTATTTTTCAGGCCTTTTCAGGCTCCTCGTATTTTTCAGGCCTTTTCAGGCTCCTCGTATTTTTCAGGCCTTTTCTGGCTCCTCGTATTTTTCACACCTTTTCTGGCTCCTCGTATTTTTCACACCTTTTCAGGCTCCTCGTATTTTTCAGGCCTTTTCGGCTCCTCGTATTTTTCACACCTTTTCAGGCTCCTCGTATTTTTCACACATTTTCAGGCTCCTGTATATTTCACACCTTTTCAGGCTCCTCGTATTTTTCACACCTTTTCAGGCTCCTCGTATTTTTAACACCTTTTCAGGGTCCTCGTATATTTCAGGCTTTGTCAGGCTCCTCGTATTTTTCAAGCCTTTTCAGGCTCTTCGTATTTTTCACACCTTTTCAGGGTCCTCGTATTTTTCACACCTTTTCAGGCTCCTCGTATTTTTCAGGCTTTTTCAGGCTCCTCGTATTTTTCAAGCCTTTTCAGGCTCCTCGTATTTTTCACACCATTTCAGGCTCCTCGTATTTTTCACACCTTTTCAGGCTCCTCGTATTTTTCAGGCCTTTTCAGGCTCCTCGTATTTTTCAGGCCTTTTCAGGCTCCTCGTATTTTTCACACCTTTTCAGGCTCCTCGTATTTTTCACACCTTTTCAGGCTCCTCGTATTTTTCACACCTCTTCAGGCCCCTCATATTTTTCACACCTTTTCAGGCTCCTCGTATTTTTCACACCTTTTCAGGCTCCTCGTATTTTTCACACCTCTTCAGGCCCCTCATATTTTTCAGGCATTTTCAGGCTCCTCGTATTTTTCAGGCCTTTTCAGGCTCCTCGTATATTTCAGGCCTTTTCAGGCTCCTCGTATTTTTCACACCTTTTCAGGCTCCTCGTATTTTTCACACCTTTTCAGGCTCCTCGTATTTTTCACACCTTTTCAGGCTCCTCGTATTTTTCAGGCCTTTTCAGGCTCCTCGTATTTTTCAGGCCTTTTCAGTCTCCTCGTATTTTTCAGGCCTTTTCAGGCTCCTCGTATTTTTCACACCTTTTCAGGCTCCTCGTATTTTTCACACCTTTTCAGGCTCCTCGTATTTTTCACACCTTTTCAGGCTCCTCGTATTTTTCATGCCTTTTCAGGCTCCTCGGATTTTTCACACCTTTACAGGCTCCTCGTATTTTTCACACCTTTTAGGGCTCCTCGTATTTTTCACACCTTTTCAGGCTCCTCGTATTTTTCACACCTTTTCAGGCTCCTCGTATTTTTCAGGCCTTTTCAGGCTCCTCGTATTTTTCAAGTCTTTTCAGGCTCCTCGTATTTTTCACACCTTTTCAGGCTCCTCGTATTTTTCACACCTTTGCAGGCTCCTCCTATTTTTAACACCTTTTCCGGTTCCTCGTATTTTTCATGCCTTTTCAGGCTCCTCGTATTTTTCAGGCCTTTTCAGGCTCCTCGTATTTTTCAGGCCTTTTCAGGCTCCTCGTATTTTTCAGGCCTTTTCAGGCTCCTCGTATTTTTCAGGCCTTTTCAGGCTCCTCGTATTTTTCACACCTTTTCTGGCTCCTCGTATTTTTCACACCTTTTCAGGCTCCTCGTATTTTTCAGGCCTTTTCGGCTCCTCGTATTTTTCACACCTTTTCAGGCTCCTCGTATTTTTCACACATTTTCAGGCTCCTGTATATTTCACACCTTTTCAGGCTCCTCGTATTTTTCACACCTTTTCAGGCTCCTCGTATTTTTAACACCTTTTCAGGGTCCTCGTATATTTCAGGCTTTGTCAGGCTCCTCGTATTTTTCAAGCCTTTTCAGGCTCTTCGTATTTTTCACACCTTTTCAGGGTCCTCGTATTTTTCACACCTTTTCAGGCTCCTCGTATTTTTCAGGCTTTGTCAGGCTCCTCGTATTTTTCAAGCCTTTTCAGGCTCCTCGTATTTTTTCACACCATTTCAGGCTCCTCGTATTTTTCACACCTTTTCAGGCTCCTCGTATTTTTCAGGCTTTTTCAGGCTCCTCGTATTTTTCACACCTATTCAGGTTCCTTGTATTTTTCACACCTTTTCAGGCTCCTCATATCTTTCACACCTTTTCAGGCTCCTCGTATGTTTCACACCTTTTCAGGCTCCTCGTATTTTCCACACCTCTTCAGGCTCCTCGTATTTTTCACACCTCTTCAGGCCCCTCATATATTTCAGGCCTTTTCAGGCTCCTCGTATTTTTCACACCTTTTCAGGTTCCTCGTATTTTTCAGGAATTTTCAGGCTCCTCGTATATTTCACACCTTTTCAGGCTCCTCGTATTTTTCAGGCCTTTTCAGGCTCCTCGTATTTTTCACACCTTTTCAGGCTCCTCGTATTTTTCAGGCCTTCTCAGGCTCCTCATATTTTTCTGGGCTTTTCAGGCTCCTCGTATTTTTCACACCTTTTCAGGCTCCTCGTATTTTTCAGGCCTTTTCAGGCTCCTCGTATTTTTCAGGCCTTTTCAGGCTCCTCGTATATTTCACACCTTTTAAGGCTCCTCCTATTTTTCACACCTTTTCAGGCTCCTCGTATTTTTCACGCCTTTTCAGGCTCCTCGTATTTTTCCCGCCTTTTCAGGCTCCTCGTATTTTTCACACCTTTTCCGGCTCCTCGTATTTTTCATGCCTTTTCAGGCTCCTCATATTTTTCAGGCCTTTTCAGGCTCATCGTATTTTTCAGGCCTTTTCAGGCTCCTCATATCTGTCAGGCCTTTTCAGGCTCCTCGTATTTTTCAGGCCTTTTCAGGCTCCTCGTATTTTTCACACCTTTTCTGGCTCCTCGTATTTTTCACACCTTTTCAGGCTCCTCGTATTTTTCAGGCCTTTTCAGGCTCCTCGTATTTTTCACACCTTTTCTGGCTCCTCATATTTTTCACACCTTTTCAGGCTCCTCGTATTTTTCAGGCCTTTTCAGGCTCCTCGTATTTTTCACACCTTTTCAGGCTTCTCGTATTTTTCACACCTTTTCAGGCTCCTCGTATTTTTCACACCTTTTCAGGGTCCTCGTATTTTTCACACCTTTTCAGGGTCCTCGTATTTTTCACACCTTTTCAGGCTCCTCGTATTTTTCAGGCTTTGTCAGGCTCCTCGTATTTTTCAAGCCTTTTCAGGCTCCTCGTATTTTTCACACCATTTCAGGCTCCTCGTATTTTTCAGGCCTTTTCAGGCTCCTCGTATTTTTCAGGCCTTTTCAGGCTCCTCGTATATTTCAGGCCTTTTCAGGCTCCTCGTATTTTTCACACCTTTTCAGGCTCCTCGTATTTTTCAGGCTTTGTCAGGCTCCTCGTATTTTTCAAGCCTTTTCAGGCTCCTCGTATTTTTCACACCATTTCAGGCTCCTCGTATTTTTCAGGCCTTTTCAGGCTCCTCGTATTTTTCAGGCCTTTTCAGGCTCCTCGTATATTTCAGGCCTTTTCAGGCTCCTCGTATTTTTCACACCTTTTCAGGTTCCTCGTATATTTCAGGCCTTTTCAGGCTCCTCGTATTTTTCACACCTCTTCAGTCCCCTCATATTTTTCAGGCCTTTTCAGGCTCCTCGTATTTTTCAGGCCTTTTCAGGCTCCTCGTATTTTTCAGGCCTTTTCAGACTCCTCGTATTTTTCACACCTTTTCAGGCTCCTCGTATTTTTCAGGCCTTTTCAGGCTCCTCGTATTTTTCAGGCCTTTTCAGGCTCCTCGTATTTTTCACACCTTTTCAGGCTCCTCGTATTTTTCACACCTTTTCAGGCTCCTCGTATTTTTCACACCTTTTCAGGCTCCTCGTATTTTTCATGCCTTTTCAGGCTCCTCGGATTTTTCACACCTTTTCAGGCTCCTCGTATTTTTCACACCTTTTAAGGCTCCTCCTATTTTTCACACCTTTTCAGGCTCCTCGTATTTTTCACACCTTTTCAGGCTCCTCGTATTTTTCAGGCCTTTTCAGGCTCTTCGTATTTTTCCCACCTTTTCAGGCTCCTCGTATTTTTCCCACCTTTTCAGGCTCCTCGTATTTTTCACACCTTTTCAGGCTCCTCCTATTTTTAACACCTTTTCCGGTTCCTCGTATTTTTCATGCCTTTTCAGGCTCCTCATATTTTTCAGGCCTTTTCAGGCTCATCGTATTTTTCAGGCCTTTTCAGGCTCCTCGTATTTTTCAGGCCTTTTCAGGCTCCTCGTATTTTTCAGGCCTTTTCAGGCTCCTCGTATTTTTCACACTTTTTCTGGCTCCTCATATCTTTCACACCTTTTCAGGCTCCTCGTATGTTTCACACCTTTTCAGGCTCCTCGTATTTTCCACACCTCTTCAGGCTCCTCGTATTTTTCACACCTCTTCAGGCCCCTCATATATTTCAGGCCTTTTCAGGCTCCTCGTATTTTTCACACCTTTTCAGGTTCCTCGTATTTTTCAGGAATTTTCAGGCTCCTCGTATATTTCACACCTTTTCAGGCTCCTCGTATTTTTCAGGCCTTTTCAGGCTCCTCGTATTTTTCACACTTTTTCAGGCTCCTCGTATTTTTCAGGCCTTCTCAGGCTCCTCATATTTTTCAGGGCTTTTCAGGCTCCTAGTATTTTTCACACCTTTTCAGGCTCCTCGTATTTTTCAGGCCTTTTCAGGCTCCTCGTATTTTTCAGGCCTTTTCAGGCTCCTCGTATATTTCACACCTTTTCAGGCTCCTGTTATTTTTCACACCTTTTCAGGCTCCTCGTATTTTTCAAGCCTTTTCAGGCTCCTCGTATTTTTCCCACCTTTTCAGGCTCCTCGTATTTTTCACACCTTTTCCGGCTCCTCGTATTTTTCATGCCTTTTCAGGCTCCTCATATTTTTCAGGCCTTTTCAGGCTCATCGTATTTTTCAGGCCTTTTCAGGCTCCTCATATCTGTCAGGCCTTTTCAGGCTCCTCGTATTTTTCAGGCCTTTTCAGGCTCCTCGTATTTTTCACACCTTTTCTGGCTCCTCGTATTTTTCAGGCCTTTTCTGGCTCCTCGTATTTTTCACACCTTTTCTGGCTCCTCGTATTTTTCACACCTTTTCAGGCTCCTCGTATTTTTCAGGCCTTTTCGGCTCCTCGTATTTTTCACACCTTTTCAGGCTCCTCGTATTTTTCACACATTTTCAGGCTCCTGTATATTTCACACCTTTTCAGGCTCCTCGTATTTTTCACACCTTTTCAGGCTCCTCGTATTTTTAACACCTTTTCAGGGTCCTCGTATATTTCAGGCTTTGTCAGGCTCCTCGTATTTTTCAAGCCTTTTCAGGCTCTTCGTATTTTTCACACCTTTTCAGGGTCCTCGTATTTTTCACACCTTTTCAGGCTCCTCGTATTTTTCAGGCTTTGTCAGGCTCCTCGTATTTTTCAAGCCTTTTCAGGCTCCTCGTATTTTTCACACCATTTCAGGCTCCTCGTATTTTTCACACCTTCTCAGGCTCCTCGTATTTTTCAGGCCTTTTCAGGCTCCTCGTATTTTTCAGGCCTTTTCAGGCTCCTCGTATTTTTCACACCTTTTCAGGCTCCTCGTATTTTTCACGCCTTTTCAGGCTCCTCGTATTTTTCACACCTCTTCAGGCCCCTCATATTTTTCACACCTTTTCAGGCTCCTCGTATTTTTCACACCTTTTCAGGCTCCTCGTATTTTTCACACCTCTTCAGGCCCCTCATATTTTTCAGGCCTTTTCAGGCTCCTCGTATTTTTCAGGCCTTTTCAGGCTCCTCGTATATTTCAGGCCTTTTCAGGCTCCTCGTATTTTTCACACCTTTTCAGGCTCCTCGTATTTTTCACACCTTTTCAGGCTCCTCGTATTTTTCACACCTTTTCAGGCTCCTCGTATTTTTCAGGCCTTTTCAGGCTCCTCGTATTTTTCAGGCCTTTTCAGTCTCCTCGTATTTTTCAGGCCTTTTCAGGCTCCTCGTATTTTTCACACCTTTTCAGGCTCCTCGTATTTTTCAGGCCTTTTCAGGCTCCTCGTATTTTTCACACCTTTTCAGGCTCCTCGTATTTTTCATGCCTTTTCAGGCTCCTCGGATTTTTCACACCTTTTCAGGCTCCTCGTATTTTTCACACCTTTTAGGGCTCCTCCTATTTTTCACACCTTTTCAGGCTCCTCGTATTTTTCACACCTTTTCAGGCTCCTCGTATTTTTCAGGCCTTTTCAGGCTCCTCGTATTTTTCAAGTCTTTTCAGGCTCCTCGTATTTTTCCCACCTTTTCAGGCTCCTCGTATTTTTCACACCTTTGCAGGCTCCTCCTATTTTTAACACCTTTTCCGGTTCCTCGTATTTTTCATGCCTTTTCAGGCTCCTCATATTTTTCAGGCCTTTTCAGGCTCATCGTATTTTTCAGGCCTTTTCAGGCTCCTCGTATTTTTCAGGCCTTTTCAGGCTCCTCGTATTTTTCAGGCCTTTTCAGGCTCCTCGTATTTTTCACACCTTTTCTGGCTCCTCCTATTTTTCAGGCCTTTTCAGGCTCCTCATATTTTTCAGGCCTTTTCGGCTCCTCGTATTTTTCACACCTTTTCAGGCTCCTCGTATTTTTCACACATTTTCAGGCTCCTGTATATTTCACACCTTTTCAGGCTCCTCGTATTTTTCACACCTTTTCAGGCTCCTCGTATTTTTAACACCTTTTCAGTGTCCTCGTATATTTCAGGCTTTGTCACGCTCCTCGTATTTTTCAAGCCTTTTCAGGCTCTTCGTATTTTTCACACCTTTTCAGGGTCCTCGTATTTTTCACACCTTTTCAGGCTCCTCGTATTTTTCAGGCTTTGTCAGGCTCCTCGTATTTTTCAAGCCTTTTCAGGCTCCTCGTATTTTTCACACCATTTCAGGCTCCTCGTATTTTTCACACCTTTTCAGGCTCCTCGTATTTTTCAGGCTTTTTCAGGCTCCTCGTATTTTTCACACCTATTCAGGTTCCTCGTATTTTTCACACCTTTTCAGGCTCCTCATATCTTTCACACCTTTTCAGGCTCCTCGTATGTTTCACACCTTTTCAGGCTCCTCGTATTTTCCACACCTCTTCAGGCTCCTCGTATTTTTCACACCTCTTCAGGCCCCTCATATATTTCAGGCCTTTTCAGGCTCCTCGTATTTTTCACACCTTTTCAGGTTCCTCGTATTTTTCAGGAATTTTCAGGCTCCTCGTATATTTCACACCTTTTCAGGCTCCTCGTATTTTTCAGGCCTTTTCAGGCTCCTCGTATTTTTCACACCTTTTCAGGCTCCTCGTATTTTTCAGGCCTTCTCAGGCTCCTCATATTTTTCTGGGCTTTTCAGGCTCCTAGTATTTTTCACACCTTTTCAGGCTCCTCGTATTTTTCAGGCCTTTTCAGGCTCCTCGTATTTTTCAGGCCTTTTCAGGCTCCTCGTATATTTCACACCTTTTAAGGCTCCTCCTATTTTTCACACCTTTTCAGGCTCCTCGTATTTTTCAAGCCTTTTCAGGCTCCTCGTATTTTTCCCACCTTTTCAGGCTCCTCGTATTTTTCACACCTTTTCCGGCTCCTCGTATTTTTCATGCCTTTTCAGGCTCCTCATATTTTTCAGGCCTTTTCAGGCTCATCGTATTTTTCAGGCCTTTTCAGGCTCCTCATATCTGTCAGGCCTTTTCAGGCTCCTCGTATTTTTCAGGCCTTTTCAGGCTCCTCGTATTTTTCACACCTTTTCAGGCTCCTCGTATTTTTCACACCTTTTCAGGCTCCTCGTATTTTTCAGGCCTTTTCAGGCTCCTCGTATTTTTCACACCTTTTCAGGCTCCTCATATTTTTCACACCTTTTCAGGCTCCTCGTATTTTTCAGGCCTTTTCAGGCTCCTCGTATTTTTCACACCTTTTCAGGCTTCTCGTATTTTTCACACCTTTTCAGGCTCCTCGTATTTTTCACACCTTTTCAGGGTCCTCGTATTTTTCACACCTTTTCAGGGTCCTCGTATTTTTCACACCTTTTCAGGCTCCTCGTATTTTTCAGGCTTTGTCAGGCTCCTCGTATTTTTCAAGCCTTTTCAGGCTCCTCGTATTTTTCACACCATTTCAGGCTCCTCGTATTTTTCAAGCCTTTTCAGGCTCCTCGTATTTTTCAGGCCTTTTCAGGCTCCTCGTATATTTCAGGCCTTTTCAGGCTCCTCGTATTTTTCACACCTTTTCAGGCTCCTCGTATTTTTCAGGCTTTGTCAGGCTCCTCGTATTTTTCAAGCCTTTTCAGGCTCCTCGTATTTTTCACACCATTTCAGGCTCCTCGTATTTTTCAGGCCTTTTCAGGCTCCTCGTATTTTTCAGGCCTTTTCAGGCTCCTCGTATATTTCAGGCCTTTTCAGGCTCCTCGTATTTTTCACACCTTTTCAGGTTCCTCGTATATTTCAGGCCTTTTCAGGCTCCTCGTATTTTTCACACCTCTTCAGTCCCCTCATATTTTTCAGGCCTTTTCAGGCTCCTCGTATTTTTCACACCTTTCCAGGCTCCTCGTATTTTTCAGGCCTTTTCAGACTCCTCGTATTTTTCACACCTTTTCAGGCTCCTCGTATTTTTCAGGCCTTTTCAGGCTCCTCGTATTTTTCAGGCCTTTTCAGGCTCCTCGTATTTTTCACACCTTTTCAGGCTCCTCGTATTTTTCACACCTTTTCAGGCTCCTCGTATTTTTCACACCTTTTCAGGCTCCTCGTATTTTTCATGCCTTTTCAGGCTCCTCGGATTTTTCACACCTTTTCAGGCTCCTCGTATTTTTCACACCTTTTAGGGCTCCTCCTATTTTTCACACCTTTTCAGGCTCCTCGTATTTTTCACACCTTTTCAGGCTCCTCGTATTTTTCAGGCCTTTTCAGGCTCTTCGTATTTTTCAAGTCTTTTCAGGCTCCTCGTATTTTTCCCACCTTTTCAGGCTCCTCGTATTTTTCACACCTTTTCAGGCTCCTCCTATTTTTAACACCTTTTCCGGTTCCTCGTATTTTTCATGCCTTTTCAGGCTCCTCATATTTTTCAGGCCTTTTCAGGCTCATCGTATTTTTCAGGCCTTTTCAGGCTCCTCGTATTTTTCAGGCCTTTTCAGGCTCCTCGTATTTTTCAGGCCTTTTCAGGCTCCTCGTATTTTTCACACTTTTTCTGGCTCCTCATATCTTTCACACCTTTTCAGGCTCCTCGTATGTTTCACACCTTTTCAGGCTCCTCGTATTTTCCACACCTCTTCAGGCTCCTCGTATTTTTCACACCTCTTCAGGCCCCTCATATATTTCAGGCCTTTTCAGGCTCCTCGTATTTTTCACACCTTTTCAGGTTCCTCGTATTTTTCAGGAATTTTCAGGCTCCTCGTATATTTCACACCTTTTCAGGCTCCTCGTATTTTTCAGGCCTTTTCAGGCTCCTCGTATTTTTCACACTTTTTCAGGCTCCTCGTATTTTTCAGGCCTTCTCAGGCTCCTCATATTTTTCAGGGCTTTTCAGGCTCCTAGTATTTTTCACACCTTTTCAGGCTCCTCGTATTTTTCAGGCCTTTTCAGGCTCCTCGTATTTTTCAGGCCTTTTCAGGCTCCTCGTATATTTCACACCTTTTAAGGCTCCTGTTATTTTTCACACCTTTTCAGGCTCCTCGTATTTTTCAAGCCTTTTCAGGCTCCTCGTATTTTTCCCACCTTTTCAGGCTCCTCGTATTTTTCACACCTTTTCCGGCTCCTCGTATTTTTCATGCCTTTTCAGGCTCCTCATATTTTTCAGGCCTTTTCAGGCTCATCGTATTTTTCAGGCCTTTTCAGGCTCCTCATATCTGTCAGGCCTTTTCAGGCTCCTCGTATTTTTCAGGCCTTTTCAGGCTCCTCGTATTTTTCACACCTTTTCTGGCTCCTCGTATTTTTCACACCTTTTCAGGCTCCTCGTATTTTTCAGGCCTTTTCAGGCTCCTCGTATTTTTCACACCTTTTCTGGCTCCTCGTATTTTTCACACCTTTTCAGGCTCCTCGTATTTTTCAGGCCTTTTCAGGCTCCTCGTATTTTTCACACCTTTTCAGGCTCCTCGTATTTTTCACACCTTTTCAGGGTCCTCGTATTTTTCACACCTTTTCTGGCTCCTCGTATTTTTCACACCTTTTCAGGCTCCTCGTATTTTTCAGGCTTTGTCAGGCTCCTCGTATTTTTCAAGCCTTTTCAGGCTCCTCGTATTTTTCACACCATTTCAGGCTCCTCGTATTTTTCAAGCCTTTTCAGGCTCCTCGTATTTTTCAGGCCTTTTCAGGCTCCTCGTATATTTCAGGCCTTTTCAGGCTCCTCGTATTTTTCACACCTTTTCAGGCTCCTCGTATTTTTCAGGCTTTGTCAGGCTCCTCGTATTTTTCAAGCCTTTTCAGGCTCCTCGTATTTTTCACACCATTTCAGGCTCCTCGTATTTTTCAGGCCTTTTCAGGCTCCTCGTATTTTTCAGGCCTTTTCAGGCTCCTCGTATATTTCAGGCCTTTTCAGGCTCCTCGTATTTTTCACACCTTTTCAGGTTCCTCGTATATTTCAGGCCTTTTCAGGCTCCTCGTATTTTTCACACCTCTTCAGTCCCCTCATATTTTTCAGGCCTTTTCAGGCTCCTCGTATTTTTCACACCTTTCCAGGCTCCTCGTATTTTTCAGGCCTTTTCAGACTCCTCGTATTTTTCACACCTTTTCAGGCTCCTCGTATTTTTCAGGCCTTTTCAGGCTCCTCGTATTTTTCAGGCCTTTTCAGGCTCCTCGTATTTTTCACACCTTTTCAGGCTCCTCGTATTTTCACACCGTTTCAGGCTCCTCGTATTTTTCACACCTTTTCAGAGTCCTCATATTTTTCACACCTTTTCACGCTCCTCGTATTTTTCACACCTTTTCAGGCTCCTTGTATTTTTCAGGCCTTTTCAGACTCCTCGTATTTTTAACACCGATTCAGGGTCCTCGTATTTTTCAGGCTTTGTCAGGCTCCTCGTATTTTTCACAACTTTTCAGGCTCCTCGTATTTTTCACACGTTTTCAGGCTCCTCGTATTTTTCAGGCCTTTTCAGGCTCCTCGTATTTTTCAGGCCTTTCCAGGCTCCTCGTATTTTTCAGGCCTTTTCATGCTCCTCGAATTTTTCAGGCCTTTTCTGGCTCCTCGTATTTTTCACACCTTTTCAGGCTCCTCGTATTTTTCAGGCCTTTTCTGGCTCCTCGTATTTTTGACACCTTTTCAGGCTCCTCGTATTTTTCACACCTTTTCAGGCTCCTCATATTTTTCACACCTTTTCAGGCTCCTCGTATTTTTCAGGCCTTTTCAGGCTCCTCGTATTTTTCACACCTTTTCAGGCTCCTCGTATTTTTCACACATTTTCAGGCTCCTCGTATTTTTCAGGCCTTTTCAGGTTCCTCGTATTTTTCAGGCCTTTTCAGGCTCCTCGTATTTTTCACACCTTTTCAGGGTCCTCGTATTTTTCAGGCCTTTTCAGGCTCCTCATATTTTTCAGGCCTTTTCATGCTCCTCGTAATTTTCACACCTTTTCAGGCTCCTATATTTTTCACACCTTTTCAGTCTCCTCGTATTTTTCAGGCCTTTTCAGGCTCCTCGTATTTTTCAGGCCTTTTCAGGCTCCTCGTTTTTTTCAGGCCATTTCAGGCTCATAGTATTTTTCACACCTTTTCAGGCTCCTCGTATTTTTCAGGCCTTTTCAGGCTCCTCGTATTTTTCAGGCCTTTTCAGGCTCCTCGTATTTTTCACACCTTTTAAGGCTTCTCCTATTTTTCACACCTTTTCAGACTCCTCGTATTTTTCAAGCCTTTTCAGGCTCCTCGTATTTTTCACACCTTTTCAGGCTCCTCGTATTTTTCACACCTTTTCAGGCTCCTCGTATTTCTCAGGCCTTTTCAGGCTCCTCGTATTTTTCACGTCTTTTCAGGCTCCTCATATTTTTCACACCTTTTCAGGCTCCTCGTATTTTTCACACCTTTTCAGGCTCCTCGTATTTTTCACACCTTTTCAGGCTCCTCGTATTTTTCACACATTTTCAGGCTCCTCTTTTCAGGCTCCTCGTATTTTTCACACCTTTTCAGGCTCCTCGTATTTTTCACACCTTTTCAGGCTCCTCGTATTTTTCACACCTCTTCCGGCTCCTCATATTTTTCAGGCATTTTCAGGCTCCTCGTAAATTTCAGGCCTTTTCAGGCTCCTCGTATTTTTCACACCTTTTCAGGCTCCTCGTATATTTCAGGCTTTTTCAGGCACCTCGTATTTTTCACACCTTTTCAGGTTCCTCGTATTTTTCACACCTTTTCAGGCTCCTCGTATCTTTCACACCTTTTCAGGCTCCTCGTATTTTTCACACCTTTTCAGGCTCCTCGTATTTTTCACACCTTTTCAGGCTCCTCGAAGTTTTCACGCCTTTTCAGGCTCCTCGTATTTTTCACACCTTTTCAGGCTTCTCGAATTTTTCACACGTTTTCAGGCTCCTCGTATTTTTCACACCTTTTCAGGCTCTTCGTATTTTTCACACCTTTTCAGGCTCCTCGTATTTTTCACACCTTTTCAGGCTCCTCATATTTTTCACACCTTTTCAGCTCCTCGTATTTTTCACGCCTTTTCAGGCTCCTCATATATTTCAGGCCTTTTCAGGCTCCTCGCATTTTTCACACCTTTTCAGGCTCCTCGTATTTTTCAGGCCTTTTCAGGCTCCTCGTATTTTTCACACCTTTTCACGCCCCTCACATTTTTCAGGCCTTTCAGGCTCCTCGTATTTTTCCCGCATTTTCAGGCTCCTCATATTTTTCAGGCCTTTTCCGGCTCCTTGTATTTTTCAGGCGTTTTCAGGCTCCTCGTATTTTTCAGTCCTTTTCAGGCTCCTCGTATTTTTCAGGCCTTTTCAGGCTCCTCGTATTTTTCAAGCCTTTTCAGGCTCCTCGTATTTTTCACACCTTTTCAGGCTCCTCGTATTTTTCACACCTTTTCAGGTTCCTCGTATTTTTCAGGCCTTTTCAGGCTCCTCGTATTTTTCAGGCCTTTTCAGGCTCCTCGTATTTTTCAGGCTTTGTCAGGCTCCTCATATTTTTCAAGCCTTTTCAGGCTCCTCGTATTTTTCACACCTTTTCAGGCTCCTCGTATTTTTAACACCTTTTCAGGGCTCCTCGTATATTTCACACCTTTTCAGGCTCCTCGTATATTTCAGGCCTTTTCACGCTCTTCGTATTTTTCACACCTTTTCAGGCTCCTCGTATATTTCAGGCCTTTTAAGGTTCCTCCAATTTTTCACACCTTTTCAGGCTCCTCGTATTTTTCACACCTTTTCAGGCTCCTCGTATTTTTCACACCTTTTCAGGGTCCTCGTATTTTTCACACTTTTTCAGGCTCCTCTTGTTTTTCAGGCTTTGTCAGGCTCCTCGTATTTTTCACACCTTTTCAGGCTCCTCGTATTTTTCACACCTTTTCAGGCTCCTCGTATTTTTCAGGCCTTTTCAGGCTCCTCGTATTTTTCAGGCCTTTTCAGGCTCCTCGTATTTTTCACACCTTTTCAGGCTCCTCGTATTTTTCAGGCCTTTCCAGGCTCCTCGTATTTTTCAAGTCTTTTCAGGCTCCTCGTATTTTTCCCACCTTTTCAGGCTCCTCGTATTTTTCACACCTTTTCAGGCTCCTCGTATTTTTCACACCTTTTCCGGCTCCTCGTATTTTTAATGCCTTTTCAGGCTCCTCATATTTTTCAGGCCTTTTCAGGCTCATCGTATTTTTCAGGCCTTTCCAGGCTCCTCATATCTGTCAGGCCTTTTCAGGCTCCTCGTATTTTTCAGGCCTTTTCAGGCTCCTCGTATTTTTCAGGCCTTTTCAGGCTCCTCGTATTTTTCACACCTTTTCAGGCTCCTCGTATTTTTCACACCTTTTCAGGGTCCTCGTATTTTTCACACCTTTTCAGGGTCCTCGTATTTTTCACACCTTTTCAGGCTCCTCGTATTTTTCAGGCTTTGTCAGGCTCCTCGTATTTTTCAAGCCTTTTCAGGCTCCTCGTATTTTTCACACCATTTCAGGCTCCTCGTATTTTTCACACCTTCTCAGGCTCCTCGTATTTTTCACACCTTTTCAGGCTCCTCGTATTTTTCAGGCCTTTTCAGGCTCCTCGTATTTTTCACACCTTTTCAGGCTCCTCGTATTTTTCACACCTGTTCAGGCTCCTCGTATTTTTCACACCTCTTCAGGCCCCTCATATTTTTCACACCTTTTCAGGCTCCTCGTATTTTTCACACCTTTTCAGGCTCCTCGTATTTTTCAGGCCTTTTCAGGCGCCTCGTATTTTTCACACCTTTTCAGGCTCCTCGTATTTTTCACACCTTTTCAGGCTCCTCGTATTTTTCACACCTTTTCAGGGTCCTCGTATATTTCAGGCTTTGTCAGGCTCCTCGTATTTTTCAAGCCTTTTCAGGCTCTTCGTATTTTTGACACCTTTTCAGGCTCCTCGTATTTTTCACACCTTTTCAGGCTCCTCGTATTTTTCACACCTCTTCAGGCCCCTCATATTTTTCAGGCATTTTCAGGCTCCTTGTATGTTTCAGGCCTTTTCAGGCTCCTCGTATATTTCAGGCCTTTTCAGGCTCCTCGTATTTTTCACACCTTTCAGGCTCCTCGTATTTTTCACACCTTTTCAGGCTCCTCCTATCTTTCACACCTTTTCAGGCTCCTCGTATGTTTTACACCTTTTCAGGCTCCTCGTATTTTTCACACCTCTTCAGGCTCCTCGTATTCTTCACACCTCTTCAGGCCCCTCATATATTTCAGGCCTTTTCAGGCTCCTCGTATTTTTCACACCTTTTCAGGTTCCTCGTATTTTTCAGGCCTTTTCAGGTTCCTCGTATATTTCACACCTTTTCAGGCTCCTCCTATTTTTCAGGCCTTTTCAGGATCCTCGTATTTTTCAGGCCTTTTCAGGCTCCTCGTATTTTTCACACCTTTTCAGGCTCCTCGTATTTTTCACACCTTTTCCGGCTCCTCGTATTTTTCACGCCTTTTCAGGCTCCTCGTATTTTTCAGGCCTTTTCAGGCTCCTCGTATTTTTCAGGCCTTTTCAGGCTCCTCGTATTTTTCACACTTTTTCAGGCTCCTCGTATTTTTCACGCCTTTTGAGGCTCCTCGTATTTTTCACACCTTTTGAGGCTCCTCGTATTTTTCACACCTCTTCAGGCCCCTCATATTTTTCACACCTTTTCAGGCTCCTCGTATTTTTCACACCTTTTCAGGCTCCTCGTATTTTTCACACCTCTTCAGGCCCCTCATATTTTTCAGGCCTTTTCAGGCTCCTCGTATTTTTCAGGCCTTTTCAGGCTCCTCGTATATTTCAGGCCTTTTCAGGCTCCTCGTATTTTTCACACCTTTTCAGGCTCCTCGTATTTTTCACACCTTTTCAGGCTCCTCGTATTTTTCACACCTTTTCAGGCTCCTCGTATTTTTCAGGCCTTTTCAGGCTCCTCGTATTTTTCAGGCCTTTTCAGTCTCCTCGTATTTTTCAGGCCTTTTCAGGCTCCTCGTATTTTTCACACCTTTTCAGGCTCCTCGTATTTTTCACACCTTTTCAGGCTCCTCGTATTTTTCACACCTTTTCAGGCTCCTCGTATTTTTCATGCCTTTTCAGGCTCCTCGGATTTTTCACACCTTTTCAGGCTCCTCGTATTTTTCACACCTTTTAGGGCTCCTCCTATTTTTCACACCTTTTCAGGCTCCTCGTATTTTTCACACCTTTTCAGGCTCCTCGTATTTTTCAGGCCTTTTCAGGCTCCTCGTATTTTTCAAGTCTTTTCAGGCTCCTCGTATTTTTCCCACCTTTTCAGGCTCCTCGTATTTTTAACACCTTTGCAGGCTCCTCCTATTTTTAACACCTTTTCCGGTTCCTCGTATTTTTCATGCCTTTTCAGGCTCCTCATATTTTTCAGGCCTTTTCAGGCTCATCGTATTTTTCAGGCCTTTTCAGGCTCCTCGTATTTTTCAGGCCTTTTCAGGCTCCTCGTATTTTTCAGGCCTTTTCAGGCTCCTCGTATTTTTCACACCTTTTCTGGCTCCTCGTATTTTTCACACCTTTTCAGGCTCCTCGTATTTTTCAGGCCTTTTCGGCTCCTCGTATTTTTCACACCTTTTCAGGCTCCTCGTATTTTTCACACATTTTCAGGCTCCTGTATATTTCACACCTTTTCAGGCTCCTCGTATTTTTCACACCTTTTCAGGCTCCTCGTATTTTTAACACCTTTTCAGGGTCCTCGTATATTTCAGGCTTTGTCAGGCTCCTCGTATTTTTCAAGCCTTTTCAGGCTCTTCATATTTTTCACACCTTTTCAGGGTCCTCGTATTTTTCACACCTTTTCAGGCTCCTCGTATTTTTCAGGCTTTGTCAGGCTCCTCGTATTTTTCAAGCCTTTTCAGGCTCCTCGTATTTTTCACACCATTTCAGGCTCCTCGTATTTTTCACACCTTTTCAGGCTCCTCGTATTTTTCAGGCCTTTTCAGGCTCCTCGTATTTTTCAGGCCTTTTCAGGCTCCTCGTATTTTTCACACCTTTTCAGGCTCCTCGTATTTTTCACACCTTTTGAGGCTCCTCGTATTTTTCACACCTCTTCAGGCCCCTCATATTTTTCACACCTTTTCAGGCTCCTCGTATTTTTCACACCTTTTCAGGCTCCTCGTATTTTTCACACCTCTTCAGGCCCCTCATATTTTTCAGGCCTTTTCAGGCTCCTCGTATTTTTCAGGCCTTTTCAGGCTCCTCGTATATTTCAGGCCTTTTCAGGCTCCTCGTATTTTTCACACCTTTTCAGGCTCCTCGTATTTTTCACACCTTTTCAGGCTCCTCGTATTATTCACACCTTTTCAGGCTCCTCGTATTTTTCAGGCCTTTCAGGCTCCTCGTATTTTTCAGGCCTTTTCAGTCTCCTCGTATTTTTCAGGCCTTTTCAGGCTCCTCGTATTTTTCACACCTTTTCAGGCTCCTCGTATTTTTCACACCTTTTCAGGCTCCTCGTATTTTTCACACCTTTTCAGGCTCCTCGTATTTTTCAAGTCTTTTCAGGCTCCTCGTATTTTTCCCACCTTTTCAGGCTCCTCGTATTTTTCACACCTTTGCAGGCTCCTCCTATTTTTAACACCTTTTCCGGTTCCTCGTATTTTTCATGCCTTTTCAGGCTCCTCATATTTTTCAGGCCTTTTCAGGCTCATCGTATTTTTCAGGCCTTTTCAGGCTCCTCGTATTTTTCAGGCCTTTTCAGGCTCCTCGTATTTTTCAGGCCTTTTCAGGCTCCTCGTATTTTTCACACCTTTTCTGGCTCCTCGTATTTTTCACACCTTTTCAGGCTCCTCGTATTTTTCAGGCCTTTTCGGCTCCTCGTATTTTTCACACCTTTTCAGGCTCCTCGTATTTTTCACACATTTTCAGGCTCCTGTATATTTCACACCTTTTCAGGCTCCTCGTATTTTTCACACCTTTTCAGGCTCCTCGTATTTTTAACACCTTTTCAGGGTCCTCGTATATTTCAGGCTTTGTCACGCTCCTCGTATTTTTCAAGCCTTTTCAGGCTCTTCGTATTTTTCACACCTTTTCAGGGTCCTCGTATTTTTCACACCTTTTCAGGCTCCTCGTATTTTTCAGGCTTTGTCAGGCTCCTCGTATTTTTCAAGCCTTTTCAGGCTCCTCGTATTTTTCACACCATTTCAGGCTCCTCGTATTTTTCACACCTTTTCAGGCTCCTCGTATTTTTCAGGCTTTTTCAGGCTCATCGTATTTTTCACACCTATTCAGGTTCCTTGTATTTTTCACACCTTTTCAGGCTCCTCATATCTTTCACACCTTTTCAGGCTCCTCGTATGTTTCACACCTTTTCAGGCTCCTCGTATTTTCCACACCTCTTCAGGCTCCTCGTATTTTTCA
This sequence comes from Cervus elaphus, assembly GCF_910594005.1. Classification (NCBI taxonomy): domain Eukaryota; kingdom Metazoa; phylum Chordata; class Mammalia; order Artiodactyla; family Cervidae; genus Cervus; species Cervus elaphus. The sequence goes on from NC_057833.1 coordinate 114,343,589, forward strand.
CACCTCTTCAGGCCCCTCATATATTTCAGGCCTTTTCAGGCTCCTCGTATTTTTCACACCTTTTCAGGTTCCTCGTATTTTTCAGGAATTTTCAGGCTCCTCGTATATTTCACACCTTTTCAGGCTCCTCGTATTTTTAAGGCCTTTTCAGGCTCCTCGTATTTTTCACACCTTTTCAGGCTCCTCGTATTTTTCAGGCCTTCTCAGGCTCCTCATATTTTTCTGGGCTTTTCAGGCTCCTAGTATTTTTCACACCTTTTCAGGCTCCTCGTATTTTTCAGGCCTTTTCAGGCTCCTCGTATTTTTCAGGCCTTTTCAGGCTCCTCGTATATTTCACACCTTTTCAGGCTCCTCCTATTTTTCACACCTTTTCAGGCTCCTCGTATTTTTCAAGCCTTTTCAGGCTCCTCGTATTTTTCCCCCCTTTTCAGGCTCCTCGTATTTTTCACACCTTTTCCGGCTCCTCGTATTTTTCATGCCTTTTCAGGCTCCTCATATTTTTCAGGCCTTTTCAGGCTCATCGTATTTTTCAGGCCTTTTCAGGCTCCTCATATCTGTCAGGCCTTTTCAGGCTCCTCGTATTTTTCAGGCCTTTTCAGGCTCCTCGTATTTTTCACACCTTTTCTGGCTCCTCGTATTTTTCACACCTTTTCAGGCTCCTCGTATTTTTCAGGCCTTTTCAGGCTCCTCGTATTTTTCACACCTTTTCTGGCTCCTCGTATTTTTCACACCTTTTCAGGCTCCTCGTATTTTTCAGGCCTTTTCAGGCTCCTCGTATTTTTCACACCTTTTCAGGCTTCTCGTATTTTTCACACCTTTTCAGGCTCCTCGTATTTTTCACACCTTTTCAGGGTCCTCGTATTTTTCACACCTTTTCAGGGTCCTCGTATTTTTCACACCTTTTCAGGCTCCTCGTATTTTTCAGGCTTTGTCAGGCTCCTCGTATTTTTCAAGCCTTTTCAGGCTCCTCGTATTTTTCACACCTTTTCAAGCTCCTCGTATATTTCAGGCCTTTTCAGGCTCCTCGTATTTTTCAGGCCTTTTCTGGCTCCTCGTATTTTTCATACCTTTTCAAGCTCCTCGTATATTTCAGGCCTTTTCAGGCTCCTCGTATTTTTCAGGCCTTTTCAGGCTCCTCGTATTTTTCAGGCCTTTTCAGGCTCCTCGTATATTTCAGGCCTTTTCAGGCTCCTCGTATTTTTCACACCTTTTCAGGTTCCTCGTATATTTCAGGCCTTTTCAGGCTCCTCGTATTTTTCACACCTCTTCAGTCCCCTCATATTTTTCAGGCCTTTTCAGGCTCCTCGTATTTTTCACACCTTTCCAGGCTCCTCGTATTTTTCAGGCCTTTTCAGACTCCTCGTATTTTTCACACCTTTTCAGGCTCCTCGTATTTTTCAGGCCTTTTCAGGCTCCTCGTATTTTTCAGGCCTTTTCAGGCTCCTCGTATTTTTCACACCTTTTCAGGCTCCTCGTATTTTTCACACCTTTTCAGGCTCCTCGTATTTTTCACACCTTTTCAGGCTCCTCGTATTTTTCATGCCTTTTCAGGCTCCTCGGATTTTTCACACCTTTTGAGGCTCCTCGTATTTTTCACACCTTTTAGGGCTCCTCCTATTTTTCACACCTTTTCAGGCTCCTCGTATTTTTCACACCTTTTCAGGCTCCTCGTATTTTTCAGGCCTTTTCAGGCTCTTCGTATTTTTCAAGTCTTTTCAGGCTCCTCGTATTTTTCCCACCTTTTCAGGCTCCTCGTATTTTTCACACCTTTTCAGGCTCCTCCTATTTTTAACACCTTTTCCGGTTCCTCGTATTTTTCATGCCTTTTCAGGCTCCTCATATTTTTCAGGCCTTTTCAGGCTCATCGTATTTTTCAGGCCTTTTCAGGCTCCTCGTATTTTTCAGGCCTTTTCAGGCTCCTCGTATTTTTCAGGCCTTTTCAGGCTCCTCGTATTTTTCACACTTTTTCTGGCTCCTCATATCTTTCACACCTTTTCAGGCTCCTCGTATTTTTCACACCTTTTCAGGCTCCTCGTATTTTTCACACCTCTTCAGGCTCCTCGTATTTTTCACACCTCTTCAGGCCCCTCATATATTTCAGGCCTTTTCAGGCTCCTCGTATTTTTCACACCTTTTCAGGTTCCTCGTATTTTTCAGGAATTTTCAGGCTCCTCGTATATTTCACACCTTTTCAGGCTCCTCGTATTTTTCAGGCCTTTTCAGGCTCCTCGTATTTTTCACACTTTTTCAGGCTCCTCGTATTTTTCAGGCATTCTCAGGCTCCTCATATTTTTCAGGGCTTTTCAGGCTCCTAGTATTTTTCACACCTTTTCAGGCTCCTCGTATTTTTCAGGCCTTTTCAGGCTCCTCGTATTTTTCAGGCCTTTTCAGGCTCCTCGTATATTTCACACCTTTTAAGGCTCCTGTTATTTTTCACACCTTTTCAGGCTCCTCGTATTTTTCAAGCCTTTTCAGGCTCCTCGTATTTTTCCCACCTTTTCAGGCTCCTCGTATTTTTCACACCTTTTCCGGCTCCTCGTATTTTTCATGCCTTTTCAGGCTCCTCATATTTTTCAGGCCTTTTCAGGCTCATCGTATTTTTCAGGCCTTTTCAGGCTCCTCATATCTGTCAGGCCTTTTCAGGCTCCTCGTATTTTTCAGGCCTTTTCAGGCTCCTCGTATTTTTCACACCTTTTCAGGCTCCTCGTATTTTTCACACCTTTTCAGGCTCCTCGTATTTTTCAGGCCTTTTCAGGCTCCTCGTATTTTTCACACCTTTTCTGGCTCCTCGTATTTTTCACACCTTTTCAGGCTCCTCGTATTTTTCAGGCCTTTTCAGGCTCCTCGTATTTTTCACACCTTTTCAGGCTCCTCGTATTTTTCACACCTTTTCAGGGTCCTCGTATTTTTCACACCTTTTCAGGCTCCTCGTATTTTTCACACCTTTTCAGGCTCCTCGTATTTTTCAGGCTTTGTCAGGCTCCTCGTATTTTTCAAGCCTTTTCAGGCTCCTCGTATTTTTCACACCATTTCAGGCTCCTCGTATTTTTCAAGCCTTTTCAGGCTCCTCGTATTTTTCAGGCCTTTTCAGGCTCCTCGTATATTTCAGGCCTTTTCAGGCTCCTCGTATTTTTCACACCTTTTCAGGCTCCTCGTATTTTTCAGGCTTTGTCAGGCTCCTCGTATTTTTCAAGCCTTTTCAGGCTCCTCGTATTTTTCACACCATTTCAGTCTCCTCGTATTTTTCAGGCCTTTTCAGGCTCCTCGTATTTTTCAGGCCTTTTCAGGCTCCTCGTATATTTCAGGCCTTTTCAGGCTCCTCGTATTTTTCACACCTTTTCAGGCTCCTCGTATATTTCAGGCCTTTTCAGGCTCCTCGTATTTTTCACACCTCTTCAGTCCCCTCATATTTTTCAGGCCTTTTCAGGCTCCTCGTATTTTTCACACCTTTCCAGGCTCCTCGTATTTTTCAGGCCTTTTCAGACTCCTCGTATTTTTCACACCTTTTCAGGCTCCTCGTATTTTTCAGGCCTTTTCAGGCTCCTCGTATTTTTCAGGCCTTTTCAGGCTCCTCGTATTTTTCACACCTTTTCAGGCTCCTCGTATTTTTCACACCTTTTCAGGCTCCTCGTATTTTTCACACCTTTTCAGGCTCCTCGTATTTTTCATGCCTTTTCAGGCTCCTCGGATTTTTCACACCTTTTCAGGCTCCTCGTATTTTTCACACCTTTTAGGGCTCCTCCTATTTTTCACACCTTTTCAGGCTCCTCGTATTTTTCACACCTTTTCAGGCTCCTCGTATTTTTCAGGCCTTTTCAGGCTCTTCGTATTTTTCAAGTCTTTTCAGGCTCCTCGTATTTTTCCCACCTTTTCAGGCTCCTCGTATTTTTCACACCTTTTCAGGCTCCTCCTATTTTTAACACCTTTTCCGGTTCCTCGTATTTTTCATGCCTTTTCAGGCTCCTCATATTTTTCAGGCCTTTTCAGGCTCATCGTATTTTTCAGGCCTTTTCAGGCTCCTCGTATTTTTCAGGCCTTTTCAGGCTCCTCGTATTTTTCAGGCCTTTTCAGGCTCCTCGTATTTTTCACACTTTTTCTGGCTCCTCATATCTTTCACACCTTTTCAGGCTCCTCGTATGTTTCACACCTTTTCAGGCTCCTCGTATTTTCCACACCTCTTCAGGCTCCTCGTATTTTTCACACCTCTTCAGGCCCCTCATATATTTCAGGCCTTTTCAGGCTCCTCGTATTTTTCACACCTTTTCAGGTTCCTCGTATTTTTCAGGAATTTTCAGGCTCCTCGTATTTTTCACACCTTTTCAGGCTCCTCGTATTTTTCAGGCCTTTTCAGGCTCCTCGTATTTTTCACACTTTTTCAGGCTCCTCGTATTTTTCAGGCATTCTCAGGCTCCTCATATTTTTCAGGGCTTTTCAGGCTCCTAGTATTTTTCACACCTTTTCAGGCTCCTCGTATTTTTCAGGCCTTTTCAGGCTCCTCGTATTTTTCAGGCCTTTTCAGGCTCCTCGTATATTTCACACCTTTTAAGGCTCCTGTTATTTTTCACACCTTTTCAGGCTCCTCGTATTTTTCAAGCCTTTTCAGGCTCCTCGTATTTTTCCCACCTTTTCAGGCTCCTCGTATTTTTCACACCTTTTCCGGCTCCTCGTATTTTTCATGCCTTTTCAGGCTCCTCATATTTTTCAGGCCTTTTCAGGCTCATCGTATTTTTCAGGCCTTTTCAGGCTCCTCATATCTGTCAGGCCTTTTCAGGCTCCTCGTATTTTTCACGCCTTTTCAGGCTCCTCGTATTTTTCACACCTTTTCTGGCTCCTCGTATTTTTCACACCTTTTCAGGCTCCTCGTATTTTTCAGGCCTTTTCAGGCTCCTCGTATTTTTCACACCTTTTCTGGCTCCTCGTATTTTTCACACCTTTTCAGGCTCCTCGTATTTTTCAGGCCTTTTCAGGCTCCTCGTATTTTTCACACCTTTTCAGGCTCCTCGTATTTTTCACACCTTTTCAGGGTCCTCGTATTTTTCACACCTTTTCAGGGTCCTCGTATTTTTCACACCTTTTCAGGCTCCTCGTATTTTTCAGGCTTTGTCAGGCTCCTCGTATTTTTCAAGCCTTTTCAGGCTCCTCGTATTTTTCACACCATTTCAGGCTCCTCGTATTTTTCAAGCCTTTTCAGGCTCCTCGTATTTTTCAGGCCTTTTCAGGCTCCTCGTATATTTCAGGCCTTTTCAGGCTCCTCGTATTTTTCACACCTTTTCAGGCTCCTCGTATTTTTCAGGCTTTGTCAGGCTCCTCGTATTTTTCAAGCCTTTTCAGGATCCTCGTATTTTTCACACCATTTCAGTCTCCTCGTATTTTTCAGGCCTTTTCAGGCTCCTCGTATTTTTCAGGCCTTTTCAGGCTCCTCGTATATTTCAGGCCTTTTCAGGCTCCTCGTATTTTTCACACCTTTTCAGGTTCCTCGTATATTTCAGGCCTTTTCAGGCTCCTCGTATTTTTCACACCTCTTCAGTCCCCTCATATTTTTCAGGCCTTTTCAGGCTCCTCGTATTTTTCACACCTTTCCAGGCTCCTCGTATTTTTCAGGCCTTTTCAGACTCCTCGTATTTTTCACACCTTTTCAGGCTCCTCGTATTTTTCAGGCCTTTTCAGGCTCCTCGTATTTTTCAGGCCTTTTCAGGCTCCTCGTATTTTTCACACCTTTTCAGGCTCCTCGTATTTTTCACACCTTTTCAGGCTCCTCGTATTTTTCACACCTTTTCAGGCTCCTCGTATTTTTCATGCCTTTTCAGGCTCCTCGGATTTTTCACACCTTTTCAGGCTCCTCGTACTTTTCACACCTTTTAGGGCTCCTCCTATTTTTCACACCTTTTCAGGCTCCTCGTATTTTTCACACCTTTTCAGGCTCCTCGTATTTTTCAGGCCTTTTCAGGCTCTTCGTATTTTTCAAGTCTTTTCAGGCTCCTCGTATTTTTCCCACCTTTTCAGGCTCCTCGTATTTTTCACACCTTTTCAGGCTCCTCCTATTTTTAACACCTTTTCCGGTTCCTCGTATTTTTCATGCCTTTTCAGGCTCCTCATATTTTTCAAGCCTTTTCAGGCTCATCGAATTTTTCAGGCCTTTTCAGGCTCCTCGTATTTTTCAGGCCTTTTCAGGCTCCTCGTATTTTTCAGGCCTTTTCAGGCTCCTCGTATTTTTCACACTTTTTCTGGCTCCTCATATCTTTCACACCTTTTCAGGCTCCTCGTATGTTTCACACCTTTTCAGGCTCCTCGTATTTTCCACACCTCTTCAGGCTCCTCGTATTTTTCACACCTCTTCAGGCCCCTCATATATTTCAGGCCTTTTCAGGCTCCTCGTATTTTTCACACCTTTTCAGGTTCCTCGTATTTTTCAGGAATTTTCAGGCTCCTCGTATATTTCACACCTTTTCAGGCTCCTCGTATTTTTCAGGCCTTTTCAGGCTCCTCGTATTTTTCACACCTTTTCAGGCTCCTCGTATTTTTCAGGCCTTCTCAGGCTCCTCATATTTTTCAGGGCTTTTCAGGCTCCTAGTATTTTTCACACCTTTTCAGGCTCCTCGTATTTTTCAGGCCTTTTCAGGCTCCTCATATTTTTCAGGCCTTTTCAGGCTCCTCGTATATTTCACACCTTTTAAGGCTCCTCCTATTTTTCACACCTTTTCAGGCTCCTCGTATTTTTCAAGCCTTTTCAGGCTCCTCGTATTTTTCCCACCTTTTCAGGCTCCTCGTATTTTTCACACCTTTTCCGGCTCCTCGTATTTTTCATGCCTTTTCAGGCTCCTCATATTTTTCAGGCCTTTTCAGGCTCATCGTATTTTTCAGGCCTTTTCAGGCTCCTCATATCTGTCAGGCCTTTTCAGGCTCCTCGTATTTTTCAGGCCTTTTCAGGCTCCTCGTATTTTTCACACCTTTTCTGGCTCCTCGTATTTTTCACACCTTTTCAGGCTCCTCGTATTTTTCAGGCCTTTTCAGGCTCCTCGTATTTTTCACACCTTTTCAGGCTTCTCGTATTTTTCACACCTTTTCAGGCTCCTCGTATTTTTCACACCTTTTCAGGGTCCTCGTATTTTTCACACCTTTTCAGGGTCCTCGTATTTTTCACACCATTTCAGGCTCCTCGTATTTTTCAGGCTTTGTCAGGCTCCTCGTATTTTTCAAGCCTTTTCAGGCTCCTCGTATTTTTCACACCATTTCAGGCTCCTCGTATTTTTCAAGCCTTTTCAGGCTCCTCGTATTTTTCAGGCCTTTTCAGGCTCCTCGTATATTTCAGGCCTTTTCAGGCTCCTCGTATTTTTCACACCTTTTCAGGCTCCTCGTATTTTTCAGGCTTTGTCAGGCTCCTCGTAATTTTCAAGCCTTTTCAGGCTCCTCGTATTTTTCACACCATTTCAGGCTCCTCGTATTTTTCAGGCCTTTTCAGGCTCCTCGTATTTTTCAGGCCTTTTCAGGCTCTTCGTATATTTCAGGCCTTTTCAGGCTCCTCGTATTTTTCACACCTTTTCAGGTTCCTCGTATATTTCAGGCCTTTTCAGCCTCCTCGTATTTTTCACACCTCTTCAGTCCCCTCATATTTTTCAGGCCTTTTCAGGCTCCTCGTATTTTTCACACCTTTTCACGCCCCTCACATTTTTCAGGCCTTTCAGGCTCCTCGTATTTTTCCCGCATTTTCAGGCTCCTCATATTTTTCAGGCCTTTTCAGGCTCCTAGTATTTTTCACACCTTTTCAGGCTCCTCGTATTTTTCAGGCCTTTTCAGGCTCCTCGTATTTTTCAGGCCTTTTCAGGCTCCTCGTATATTTCACACCTTTTAAGGCTCCTCCTATTTTTCACACCTTTTCAGGCTCCTCGTATTTTTCAAGCCTTTTCAGGCTCCTCGTATTTTTCCCACCTTTTCAGGCTCCTCGTATTTTTCACACCTTTTCCGGCTCCTCGTATTTTTCATGCCTTTTCAGGCTCCTCATATTTTTCAGGCCTTTTCAGGCTCATCGTATTTTTCAGGCCTTTTCAGGCTCCTCATATCTGTCAGGCCTTTTCAGGCTCCTCGTATTTTTCAGGCCTTTTCAGGCTCCTCGTATTTTTCACACCTTTTCTGGCTCCTCGTATTTTTCACACCTTTTCAGGCTCCTCGTATTTTTCAGGCCTTTTCAGGCTCCTCGTATTTTTCACACCTTTTCTGGCTCCTCGTATTTTTCACACCTTTTCAGGCTCCTCGTATTTTTCAGGCCTTTTCAGCCTCCTCGTATTTTTCACACCTTTTCAGGCTTCTCGTATTTTTCACACCTTTTCAGGCTCCTCGTATTTTTCACACCTTTTCAGGGTCCTCGTATTTTTCACACCTTTTCAGGGTCCTCGTATTTTTCACACCTTTTCAGGCTCCTCGTATTTTTCAGGCTTTGTCAGGCTCCTCGTATTTTTCAAGCCTTTTCAGTCTCCTCGTATTTTTCACACCATTTCAGGCTCCTCGTATTTTTCAAGCCTTTTCAGGCTCCTCGTATTTTTCAGGCCTTTTCAGGCTCCTCGTATATTTCAGGCCTTTTCAGGCTCCTCGTATTTTTCACACCTTTTCAGGCTCCTCGTATTTTTCAGGCTTTGTCAGGCTCCTCGTATTTTTCAAGCCTTTTCAGGCTCCTCGTATTTTTCACACCATTTCAGGCTCCTCGTATTTTTCAGGCCTTTTCAGGCTCCTCGTATTTTTCAGGCCTTTTCAGGCTCCTCGTATTTTTCAGGCCTTTTCAGGCTCCTCGTATTTTTCACACCTTTTCAGGTTCCTCGTATATTTCAGGCCTTTTCAGGCTCCTCGTATTTTTCACACCTCTTCAGTCCCCTCATATTTTTCAGGCCTTTTCAGGCTCCTCGTATTTTTCACACCTTTCCAGGCTCCTCGTATTTTTCAGGCCTTTTCAGACTCCTCGTATTTTTCACACCTTTTCAGGCTCCTCGTATTTTTCAGGCCTTTTCAGGCTCCTCGTATTTTTCAGGCCTTTTCAGGCTCCTCGTATTTTTCACACCTTTTCAGGCTCCTCGTATTTTTCACACCTTTTCAGGCTCCTCGTATTTTTCACACCTTTTCAGGCTCCTCGTATTTTTCATGCCTTTTCAGGCTCCTCGGATTTTTCACACCTTTTCAGGCTCCTCGTATTTTTCACACCTTTTAGGGCTCCTCCTATTTTTCACACCTTTTCAGGCTCCTCGTATTTTTCACACCTTTTCAGGCTCCTCGTATTTTTCAGGCCTTTTCAGGCTCTTCGTATTTTTCAAGTCTTTTCAGGCTCCTCGTATTTTTCCCACCTTTTCAGGCTCCTCGTATTTTTCACACCTTTTCAGGCTCCTCCTATTTTTAACACCTTTTCCGGTTCCTCGTATTTTTCATGCCTTTTCAGGCTCCTCATATTTTTCAGGCCTTTTCAGGCTCATCGTATTTTTCAGGCCTTTTCAGGCTCCTCGTATTTTTCAGGCCTTTTCAGGCTCCTCGTATTTTTCAGGCCTTTTCAGGCTCCTCGTATTTTTCACACTTTTTCTGGCTCCTCATATCTTTCACACCTTTTCAGGCTCCTCGTATGTTTCACACCTTTTCAGGCTCCTCGTATTTTCCACACCTCTTCAGGCTCCTCGTATTTTTCACACCTCTTCAGGCCCCTCATATATTTCAGGCCTTTTCAGGCTCCTCGTATTTTTCACACCTTTTCAGGTTCCTCGTATTTTTCAGGAATTTTCAGGCTCCTCGTATATTTCACACCTTTTCAGGCTCCTCGTATTTTTCAGGCCTTTTCAGGCTCCTCGTATTTTTCACACTTTTTCAGGCTCCTCGTATTTTTCAGGCCTTCTCAGGCTCCTCATATTTTTCAGGGCTTTTCAGGCTCCTAGTATTTTTCACACCTTTTCAGGCTCCTCGTATTTTTCAGTCCTTTTCAGGCTCCTCGTATTTTTCAGGCCTTTTCAGGCTCCTCGTATATTTCACACCTTTTCAGGCTCCTGTTATTTTTCACACCTTTTCAGGCTCCTCGTATTTTTCAAGGCTTTTCAGGCTCCTCGTATTTTTCCCACCTTTTCAGGCTCCTCGTATTTTTCACACCTTTTCCGGCTCCTCGTATTTTTAATGCCTTTTCAGGCTCCTCATATTTTTCAGGCCTTTTCAGGCTCATCGTATTTTTCAGGCCTTTTCAGGCTCCTCATATCTGTCAGGCCTTTTCAGGCTCCTCGTATTTTTCAGGCCTTTTCAGGCTCCTCGTATTTTTCACACCTTTTCTGGCTCCTCGTATTTTTCACACCTTTTCAGGCTCCTCGTATTTTTCAGGCCTTTTCAGGCTCCTCGTATTTTTCACACCTTTTCTGGCTCCTCGTATTTTTCACACCTTTTCAGGCTCCTCGTATTTTTCAGGCCTTTTCAGGCTCCTCGTATTTTTCACACCTTTTCAGGCTCCTCGTATTTTTCACACCTTTTCAGGGTCCTCGTATTTTTCACACCTTTTCAGGGTCCTCGTATTTTTCACACCTTTTCAGGCTCCTCGTATTTTTCAGGCTTTGTCAGGCTCCTCGTATTTTTCAAGCCTTTTCAGGCTCCTCGTATTTTTCACACCTTTTCAGGCTCCTCGTATTTTTCAAGCCTTTTCAGGCTCCTCGTATTTTTCAGGCCTTTTCAGGCTCCTCGTATATTTCAGGCCTTTTCAGGCTCCTCGTATTTTTCACACCTTTTCAGGCTCCTCGTATTTTTGAGGCTTTGTCAGGCTCCTCGTATTTTTCAAGCCTTTTCAGGCTCCTCGTATTTTTCACACCATTTCAGGCTCCTCGTATTTTTCAGGCCTTTTCAGGCTCCTCGTATTTTTCAGGCCTTTTCAGGCTCCTCGTATATTTCAGGCCTTTTCAGGCTCCTCGTATTTTTCACACCTTTTCAGGTTCCTCGTATATTTCAGGCCTTTTCAGGCTCCTCGTATTTTTCACACCTCTTCAGTCCCCTCATATTTTTCAGGCCTTTTCAGGCTCCTCGTATTTTTCACACCTTTCCAGGCTCCTCGTATTTTTCAGGCCTTTTCAGACTCCTCGTATTTTTCACACCTTTTCAGGCTCCTCGTATTTTACAGGCGTTTTTAGGCTCCTCGTATTTTTCAGGCCTTTTCAGGCTCCTCGTATTTTTCACACCTTTTCAGGCTCCTCGTATTTTTCACACCTTTTCAGGCTCCTCGTATTTTTCACACCTTTTCAGGCTCCTCGTATTTTTCATGCGTTTTCAGGCTCCTCGGATTTTTCACACCTTTTCAGGCTCCTCGTATTTTTCACACCTTTTAGGGCTCCTCCTATTTTTCACACCTTTTCAGGCTCCTCGTATTTTTCACACCTTTTCAGGCTCCTCGTATTTTTCAGGCCTTTTCAGGCTCTTCGTATTTTTCAAGTCTTTTCAGGCTCCTCGTATTTTTCCCACCTTTTCAGGCTCCTCGTATTTTTCACACCTTTTCAGGCTCCTCCTATTTTTAACACCTTTTCCGGTTCCTCGTATTTTTCATGCCTTTTCAGGCTCCTCATATTTTTCAAGCCTTTTCATGCTCCTCGAATTTTTCAGGCCTTTTCAGGCTCCTCGTATTTTTCACACCTTTTCAGGCTCCTCGTATTTTTCAGGCCTTTTCTGGCTCCTCGTATTTTTGACACCTTTTCAGGCTCCTCGTATTTTTCACACCTTTTCAGGCTCCTCATATTTTTCACACCTTTTCAGGCTCCTCGTATTTTTCAGTCCTTTTCAGGCTCCTCGTATTTTTCACACCTTTTCAGGCTCCTCGTATTTTTCACACATTTTCAGGCTCCTCGTATTTTTCAGGCCTTTTCAGGTTCCTCGTATTTTTCAGGCCTTTTCAGGCTCCTCGTATTTTTCACACCTTTTCAGGGTCCTCGTATTTTTCAGGCCTTTTCAGGCTCCTCATATTTTTCAGGCCTTTTCATGCTCCTCGTAATTTTCACACCTTTTCAGGCTCCTATATTTTTCACACCTTTTCAGGCTCCTCGTATTTTTCAGGCCTTTTCAGGCTCCTCGTATTTTTCAGGCCTTTTCAGGCTCCTCGTATTTTTCACACCTTTTAAGGCTCCTCCTATTTTTCACACCTTTTCAGGTTCCTCGTATTTTTCAAGCCTTTTAAGGCTCCTCGTATTTTTCACACCTTTTCAGGCTCCTCGTATTTTTCACACCTTTTCAGGCTCCTCGTATTTCTCAGGCCTTTTCAGGCTCCTCGTATTTTTCACGCCTTTTCAGGCTCCTCGTATTTTTCACACCTTTTCAGGCTCCTCGTATTTTTCACACCTTTTCAGGCTCCTCGTATTTTTCACACCTTTTCAGGCTCCTCGTATTTTTCACACATTTTCAGGCTCCTCTTTTCAGGCTCCTCGTATTTTTCACACCTTTTCAGGCTCCTCGTATTTTTCACACCTTTTCAGGCTCCTCGTATTTTTCACACCTCTTCCGGCCCCTCATATTTTTCAGGCATTTTCAGGCTCCTCGTAAATTTCAGGCCTTTTCAGGCTCCTCGTATTTTTCACACCTTTTCAGGCTCCTCGTATATTTCAGGCTTTTTCAGGCACCTCGTATTTTTCACACCTTTTCAGGTTCCTCGTATTTTTCAGGCCTTTTCAGGCTCCTCGTATTTTTCACACCTTTTCAGGCTCCTCGTATTTGTCACACCTTTTCAGGCTCCTTGTATTTTTCACACCTCTTCAGGCTCCTCTTATTTTTCACACCTCTTCAGGCCCCGTATATATTTCAGGCCTTTTCAGGCTCCTCGTATTTTTCACACCTTTTCAGGCTCCTCGTATTTTTCAGGCCTTTTCAGGCTCCTCGTATTTTTCACACCGTTTCAGGCTCCTCGTATTTTTCACACCTTTTCAAACTCCTCGTATTTTTCATAACTTTTCAGGATCCTCGTATTTTTCACACCTTTTCAGGATCCTCGTATTTGTCACACCTTTTCAGGCTCCTCGTATTTTTCACACCTTTTCAGGGTCCTCGTATTTTTCACACCGTTTCAGGCTCCTCGTATTTTTCACACCTTTTCAGGCTCCTCGTATTTTTCACACCTTTTCAGGCTCCTCGTATTTTTCACACCTTTTCAGGCTACTCGTATTTTTCAGGACTTTTCAGGCTCCTCATGTTTTTCACACCTTTTCTGGCTGCTCGTATTTTTCACACCTTTTCAGGCTACTCGTATTTTTCAGGACTTTTCAGGCTCCTCGTATTTTTCACACCTTTTCAGGCTTCTCATATTTTTCAGGCCTTTTCAGGCTCCTCGTATATTTCACACCTTTTCAGGCTCCTCATATTTTTCACACCGTTTCAGGCTCCTCGTATTTTTCACACCTTTTCAGACTCCTCGTATTTTTCAGGCCTTTTCAGGCTCCTCGTATTTTTCACTCCTTTTCAGACCCCTCGTATTTTGAGGCCTTTTCAGGCTCCTCGTATTTTTCACAACTTTTCAGGCTCCTCATATTTTTCAGACCTTTTCAGGCTCCTCGTATTTTTCACGCCTTTTCAGGCTTCTCGTATTTTTCACACCTTTTCAGTCTCCTCGTATTTTTCACACCTTTTCAGGCTCCTCGTGTTTTTCACACCTTTTCAGGCTCCTCATATTTTTCACACCTTTTCAGGCTCCTCGTAATTTTCACACCTTTTCAGGTTCCTCGTATTTTTCACAACTTTTCAGGCTCCTCTTATTATTCAGGGCTTTTCAGGCTACAGTTATTTTTCACACCTTTTCAGGCTCCTCGTATTTTACACACCTTTTCAGGCTCCTCGTATTTTTCACACCTTTTCAGGCTCCTCGAAGTTTTCACGCCTTTTCAGGCGGCTCGAATTTTTCAAACCTTTTCAGGCTCCTAGTATTTTTCACACCTGTTCAGGCTCCTCGTATTTTTCACACATTTTCAGGCTCCTCGTATTTTTAACACCTTTTCAGGGTCCTCGTATATTTCAGGCTTTGTCAGGCTCCTCATATTTTTCAAGCCTTTTCAGGCTCTTCGTATTTTTCACACATTTTCAGGCTCATCGTATTTTTCACACCTTTTCAGGCTCCTCGTATTTTTCACACCTCTTCAGGCCCCTCATATTTTTCAGGCATTTTCAGGCTCCTTGTATATTTCAGGCCTTTTCAGGCTCCTCATATATTTCAGGCCTTTTCAGGCTCCTCCTATTTTTCACACCTTTTCAGGCTCCTCGTATATTTCAGGCTTTTTCAGGCTCCTCGTATTTTTCACACCTATTCAGGTTCCTCGTATTTTTCACACCTTTTCAGGCTCCTCATATCTTTCACACCTTTTCAGGCTCCTCGTATGTTTCACACCTCTTCAGGCTCCTCGTATTTTCCACACCTCTTCAGGCTCCTCGTATTTTTCACACCTCTTCAGGCCCCTCATATATTTCAGGCCTTTTCAGGCTCCTCGTATTTTTCACACCTTTTCAGGTTCCTCGTATTTTTCAGGCCTTTTCAGGCTCCTCGTATTTTTCAGTCCTTTTCAGGCTCCTCGTATTTTTCAGGCCTTTTCAGGCTCCTCGTATTTTTCAAGCCTTTTCAGGCTCCTCGTATTTTTCACACCTTTTCAGGCTCCTCGTATTTTTCACACCTTTTCAGGTTCCTCGTATTTTTCAGGCCTTTTCAGGCTCCTCGTATTTTTCAGGCCTTTTCAGGCTCCTCATATTTTTCAGGCTTTGTCAGGCTCCTCATATTTTTCAAGCCTTTTCAGGCTCCTCGTATTTTTCACACCTTTTCAGGCTCCTCGTATTTTTAACACCTTTTCAGGCTCCTCGTATATTTCACACCTTTTCAGGCTCCTCGTATATTTCAGGCCTTTTCTCGCTCTTCGTATTTTTCACACCTTTTCAGGCTCCTCGTATATTTCAGGCCTTTTAAGGTTCCTCCAATTTTTCACACCTTTTCAGGCTCCTCGTATTTTTCACACCTTTTCAGGCTCCTCGTATTTTTCACACCTTTTCAGGGTCCTCGTATTCTTCACACTTTTTCAGGCTCCTCGTGTTTTTCAGGCTTTGTCAGGCTCCTCGTATTTTTCACACCTTTTCAGGCTCCTCGTATTTTTCACACCTTTTCAGGCTCCTCGTATTTTTCAGGCCTTTTCAGGCTCCTCGTATTTTTCAGGCCTTTTCAGGCTCCTCGTATTTTTCACACCTTTTCAGGCTCCTCGTATTTTTCAGGCCTTTCCAGGCTCCTCGTATTTTTCAAGTCTTTTCAGGCTCCTCGTATTTTTCCCACCTTTTCAGGCTCCTCGTATTTTTCACACCTTTTCAGGCTCCTCGTATTTTTCACACCTTTTCCGGCTCCTCGTATTTTTAATGCCTTTTCAGGCTCCTCATATTTTTCAGGCCTTTTCAGGCTCATCGTATTTTTCAGGCCTTTCCAGGCTCCTCATATCTGTCAGGCCTTTTCAGGCTCCTCGTATTTTTCAGGCCTTTTCAGGCTCCTCGTATTTTTCAGGCCTTTTCAGGCTCCTCGTATTTTTCACACCTTTTCAGGCTCCTCGTATTTTTCACACCTTTTCAGGGTCCTCGTATTTTTCACACCTTTTCAGGGTCCTCGTATTTTTCACACCTTTTCAGGCTCCTCGTATTTTTCAGGCTTTGTCAGGCTCCTCGTATTTTTCAAGCCTTTTCAGGCTCCTCGTATTTTTCACACCATTTCAGGCTCCTCGTATTTTTCACACCTTCTCAGGCTCCTCGTATTTTTCAGGCCTTTTCAGGCTCCTCGTATTTTTCAGGCCTTTTCAGGCTCCTCGTATTTTTCACACCTTTTCAGGCTCCTCGTATTTTTCACACCTGTTCAGGCTCCTCGTATTTTTCACACCTCTTCAAGCCCCTCATATTTTTCACACCTTTTCAGGCTCCTCGTATATTTCACACCTTTTCAGGCTCCTCGTATTTTTCAGGCCTTTTCAGGCTCCTCGTATTTTTCACACCTTTTCAGGCTCCTCGTATTTTTCACACCTTTTCAGGCTCCTCGTATTTTTCACACCTTTTCAGGGTCCTCGTATATTTCAGGCTTTGTCAGGCTCCTCGTATTTTTCAAGCCTTTTCAGGCTCTTCGTATTTTTGACACCTTTTCAGGCTCCTCGTATTTTTCACACCTTTTCAGGCTCCTCGTATTTTTCACACCTCTTCAGGCCCCTCATATTTTTCAGGCATTTTCAGGCTCCTTGTATGTTTCAGGCCTTTTCAGGCTCCTCGTATATTTCAGGCCTTTTCAGGCTCCTCGTATTTTTCACACCTTTCAGGCTCCTCGTATTTTTCACACCTTTTCAGGCTCCTCCTATCTTTCACACCTTTTCAGGCTCCTCGTATGTTTCACACCTTTTCAGGCTCCTCGTATTTTTCACACCTCTTCAGGCTCCTCGTATTCTTCACACCTCTTCAGGCCCCTCATATATTTCAGGCCTTTTCAGGCTCCTCGTATTTTTCACACCTTTTCAGGTTCCTCGTATTTTTCAGGCATTTTCAGGCTCCTCGTATATTTCACACCTTTTCAGGCTCCTCCTATTTTTCAGGCCTTTTCAGGATCCTCGTATTTTTCAGGCCTTTTCAGGCTCCTCGTATTTTTCACACCTTTTCCGGCTCCTCGTATTTTTCACGCCTTTTCAGGCTCCTTGTATTTTTCAGGCCTTTTCAGGCTCCTCGTATTTTTCAGGCCTTTTCAGGCTCCTCGTATTTTTCACACTTTTTCAGGCTCCTCGTATTTTTCACGCCTTTTGAGGCTCCTCGTATTTTTCACACCTTTTGAGGCTCCTCGTATTTTTCACACCTCTTCAGGCCCCTCATATTTTTCACACCTTTTCAGGCTCCTCGTATTTTTCACACCTTTTCAGGCTCCTCGTATTTTTCACACCTCTTCAGGCCCCTCATATTTTTCAGGCCTTTTCAGGCTCCTCGTATTTTTCAGGCCTTTTCAGGCTCCTCGTATATTTCAGGCCTTTTCAGGCTCCTCGTATTTTTCACACCTTTTCAGGTTCGTCGTATATTTCACGCCTTTTCAGGCTCCTCGTATTTTTCACACCTCTTCAGTCCCCTCATATTTTTCAGGCCTTTTCAGGCTCCTCGTATTTTTCACACCATTCCAGGCTCCTCGTATTTTTCAGGCCTTTTCAGACTCCTCGTATTTTTCACACCTTTTCAGGCTCCTCGTATTTTTCAGGCCTTTTCAGGCTCCTCGTATTTTTCAGGCCTTTTCAGGCTCCTCGTATTTTTCACACCTTTTCAGGCTCCTCGTATTTTTCACACCTTTTCAGGCTCCTCGTATTATTCACACCTTTTCAGGCTCCTCGTATTGTTCAGGCCTTTTCAGGCTCCTCGTATTTTTCAGGCCTTTTCAGTCTCCTCGTATTTTTCAGGCCTTTTCAGGCTCCTCGTATTTTTCACACCTTTTCAGGCTCCTCGTATTTTTCACACCTTTTCAGGCTCCTCGTATTTTTCACACCTTTTCAGGCTCCTCATATTTTTCATGCCTTTTCAGGCTCCTCGGATTTTTCACACCTTTACAGGCTCCTCGTATTTTTCACACCTTTTAGGGCTCCTCCTATTTTTCACACCTTTTCAGGCTCCTCGTATTTTTCACACCTTTTCAGGCTCCTCGTATTTTTCAGGCCTTTTCAGGCTCCTCGTATTTTTCAAGTCTTTTCAGGCTCCTCGTATTTTTCCCACCTTTTCAGGCTCCTCGTATTTTTCACACCTTTTCAGGCTCCTCCTATTTTTAACACCTTTTCCGGTTCCTCGTATTTTTCATGCCTTTTCAGGCTCCTCATATTTTTCAGGCCTTTTCAGGCTCATCGTATTTTTCAGGCCTTTTCAGGCTCCTCGTATTTTTCAGGCCTTTTCAGGCTCCTCGTATTTTTCAGGCCTTTTCAGGCTCCTCGTATTTTTCACACCTTTTCTGGCTCCTCGTATTTTTCACACCTTTTCAGGCTCCTCGTATTTTTCAGGCCTTTTCGGCTCCTCGTATTTTTCACACCTTTTCAGGCTCCTCGTATTTTTCACACCTTTTCAGGCTCCTCGTATTTTTCAGGCTTTGTCATGCTCCTCGTATTTTTCAAGCCTTTTCAGGCTCCTCGTATTTTTCACACCATTTCAGGCTCCTCGTATTTTTCACACCTTTTCAGGCTCCTCGTATATTTCAGGCTTTGTCAGGCTCCTCGTATTTTTCAAGCCTTTTCAGGCTCTTCGTATTTTTCACACCTTTTCAGGGTCCTCGTATTTTTCACACCTTTTCAGGATCCTCGTATTTTTCAGGCTTTGTCAGGCTCCTCGTATTTTTCAAGCCTTTTCAGGCTCCTCCTATTTTTCACACCATTTCAGGCTCCTCGTATTTTTCACACCTTTTCAGGCTCCTCGTATTTTTCAGGCTTTTTCAGGCTCCTCGTATTTTTCACACCTATTCAGGTTCCTTGTATTTTTCACACCTTTTCAGGCTCCTCATATCTTTCACACCTTTTCAGGCTCCTCGTATGTTTCACACCTTTTCAGGCTCCTCGTATTTTCCACACCTCTTCAGGCTCCTCGTATTTTTCACACCTCTTCAGGCCCCTCATATATTTCAGGCCTTTTCAGGCTCCTCGTATTTTTCACACCTTTTCAGGTTCCTCGTATTTTTCAGGAATTTTCAGGCTCCTCGTATATTTCACACCTTTTCAGGCTCCTCGTATTTTTCAGGCCTTTTCAGGCTCCTCGTATTTTTCACACCTTTTCAGGCTCCTCGTATTTTTCAGGCCTTCTCAGGCTCCTCATATTTTTCAGGGCTTTTCAGGCTCCTAGTATTTTTCACACCTTTTCAGGCTCCTCGTATTTTTCAGGCCTTTTCAGGCTCCTCGTATTTTTCAGGCCTTTTCAGGCTCCTCGTATATTTCACACCTTTTAAGGCTCCTCCTATTTTTCACACCTTTTCAGGCTCCTCGTATTTTTCAAGCCTTTTCAGGCTCCTAGTATTTTTCCCACCTTTTCAGGCTCCTCGTATTTTTCACACCTTTTCCGGCTCCTCGTATTTTTCATGCCTTTTCAGGCTCCTCATATTTTTCAGGCCTTTTCAGGCTCATCGTATTTTTCAGGCCTTTTCAGGCTCCTCATATCTGTCAGGCCTTTTCCGGCTCCTCGTATTTTTCAGGCCTTTTCAGGCTCCTCGTATTTTTCACACCTTTTCTGGCTCCTCGTATTTTTCACACCTTTTCAGGCTCCTCGTATTTTTCAGGCCTTTTCAGGCTCCTCGTATTTTTCACACCTTTTCTGGCTCCTCGTATTTTTCACACCTTTTCAGGCTCCTCGTATTTTTCAGGCCTTTTCAGGCTCCTCGTATTTTTCACACCTTTTCAGGCTTCTCGTATTTTTCACACCTTTTCAGGCTCCTCGTATTTTTCACACCTTTTCAGGGTCCTCGTATTTTTCACACCTTTTCAGGGTCCTCGTATTTTTCACACCTTTTCAGGCTCCTCGTATTTTTCAGGCTTTGTCAGGCTCCTCGTATTTTTCAAGCCTTTTCAGGCTCCTCGTATTTTTCACACCATTTCAGGCTCCTCGTATTTTTCAAGCCTTTTCAGGCTCCTCGTATTTTTCAGGCCTTTTCAGGCTCCTCGTATATTTCAGGCCTTTTCAGGCTCCTCGTATTTTTCACACCTTTTCAGGCTCCTCGTATTTTTCAGGCTTTGTCAGGCTCCTCGTATTTTTCAAGCCTTTTCAGGCTCCTCGTATTTTTCACACCATTTCAGGCTCCTCGTATTTTTCAGGCCTTTTCAGGCTCCTCGTATTTTTCAGGCCTTTTCAGGCTCCTCGTATATTTCAGGCCTTTTCAGGCTCCTCGTATTTTTCAGACCTTTTCAGGCTCCTCGTATTTTTCAGGCCTTTTCAGGCTCCTCGTATTTTTCACACCTCTTCAGTCCCCTCATATTTTTCAGGCCTTTTCAGGCTCCTCGTATTTTTCACACCTTTCCAGGCTCCTCGTATTTTTCAGGCCTTTTCAGACTCCTCGTATTTTTCACACCTTTTCAGGCTCCTCGTATTTTTCAGGCCTTTTCAGGCTCCTCGTATTTTTCAGGCCTTTTCAGGCTCCTCGTATTTTTCACACCTTTTCAGGCTCCTCGTATTTTTCACACCTTTTCAGGCTCCTCGTATTTTTCATGCCTTTTCAGGCTCCTTGTATTTTTCATGCCTTTTCAGGCTCCTCGGATTTTTCACACCTTTTCAGGCTCCTCGTATTTTTCACACCTTTTAGGGCTCCTCCTATTTTTCACACCTTTTCAGGCTCCTCGTATTTTTCACACCTTTTCAGGCTCCTCGTATTTTTCAGGCCTTTTCAGGCTCCTCGTATTTTTCAAGTCTTTTCAGGCTCCTCGTATTTTTCCCACCTTTTCAGGCTCCTCGTATTTTTCACACCTTTTTAGGCTCCTCCTATTTTTAACACCTTTTCCGGTTCCTCGTATTTTTCAGGCCTTTTCAGGCTCCTCATACTTTTCAGGCCTTTTCAGGCTCATCGTATTTTTCAGGCCTTTTCAGGCTCCTCGTATTTTTCAGGCCTTTTCAGGCTCCTCGTATTTTTCAGGCCTTTTCAGGCTCCTCGTATTTTTCACACTTTTTCTGGCTCCTCATATCTTTCACACCTTTTCAGGCTCCTCGTATTTTTCACACCTTTTCAGGCTCCTCGTATTTTCCACACCTCTTCAGGCTCCTCGTATTTTTCACACCTCTTCAGGCCCCTCATATTTTTCAGGCCTTTTCAGGCTCCTCGTATTTTTCACACCTTTTCAGGTTCCTCGTATTTTTCAGGAATTTTCAGGCTCCTCGTATATTTCACACCTTTTCAGGCTCCTCGTATTTTTCAGGCCTTTTCAGGCTCCTCGTATTTTTCACACCTTTTCAGGCTCCTCGTATTTTTCAGGCCTTCTCAGGCTCCTCATATTTTTCAGGGCTTTTCAGGCTCCTCGTATTTTTCACACCTTTTCAGGCTCCTCGTATTTTTCACGCCTTTTCAGACTCCTCGTATTTTTCAGGCCTTTTCAGGCTCCTCGTATATTTCACACCTTTTAAGGCTCCTCCTATTTTTCACACCTTTTCAGGCTCCTCGTATTTTTCAAGCCTTTTCAGGCTCCTCGTATTTTTCCCACCTTTTCAGGCTCCTCGTATTTTTCACACCTTTTCCGGCTCCTCGTATTTTTCATGCCTTTTCAGGCTCCTCATATTTTTCAGGCCTTTTCAGGCTCATCGTATTTTTCAGGCCTTTTCAGGCTCCTCATATCTGTCAGGCCTTTTCAGGCTCCTCGTATTTTTCAGGCCTTTTCAGGCTCCTCGTATTTTTCACACCTTTTCTGGCTCCTCGTATTTTTCACACCTTTTCAGGCTCCTCATATTTTTCAGGCCTTTTCAGGCTCCTCGTATTTTTCACACCTTTTCTGGCTCCTCGTATTTTTCACACCTTTTCAGGCTCCTCGTATTTTTCAGGCCTTTTCTGGCTCCTCGTATTTTTCACACCTTTTCAGGCTTCTCGTATTTTTCACACCTTTTCAGGCTCCTCGTATTTTTCACACCTTTTCAGGGTCCTCGTATTTTTCACACCTTTTCAGGCTCCTCGTATTTTTCACACCTTTTCAGGCTCCTCGGATTTTTCAGGCTTTGTCAGGCACCTCGTATTTTTCAAGCCTTTTCAGGCTCCTCGTATTTTTCACACCATTTCAGGCTCCTCGTAGTTTTCAAGCCTTTTCAGGCTCCTCGTATTTTTCAGGCCTTTTCAGGCTCCTCGTATATTTCAGGCCTTTTCAGGCTCCTCGTATTTTTCACACCTTTTCAGGCTCCTCGTATTTTTCAGGCTTTGTCAGGCTCCTCGTATTTTTCAAGCCTTTTCAGGCTCCTCGTATTTTTCACACCATTTCAGGCTCCTCGTATTTTTCAGGCCTTTTCAGGCTCCTCGTATTTTTCAGGCCTTTTCAGGCTCCTCGTATATTTCAGGCCTTTTCAGGCTCCTCGTATTTTTCACACCTTTTCAGGTTCCTCGTATATTTCAGGCCTTTTCAGGCTCCTCGTATTTTTCACACCTCTTCAGTCCCCTCATATTTATCAGGCCTTTTCAGGCTCCTCGTATTTTTCACACCTTTCCAGGCTCCTCGTATTTTTCAGGCCTTTTCAGACTCCTCGTATTTTTCACACCTTTTCAGGCTCCTCGTATTTTTCAGGCCTTTTCAGGCTCCTCGTATTTTTCAGGCCTTTTCAGGCTCCTCGTATTTTTCACACCTTTTCAGGCTCCTCGTATTTTTCACACCTTTTCAGGCTCCTCGTATTTTTCACACCTTTTCAGGCTCCTCGTATTATTCACACTTTTTCAGGCTCCTCGTATTTTTCAGGCCTTTTCAGGCTCCTCGTATTTTTCAGGCCTTTTCAGGCTCCTCGTATTTTTCACACCTTTTCAGGCTCCTCGTATTTTTCACACCTTTTCAGGCTCCTCGTATTTTTCACACCTTTTCAGGCTCCTCGTATTTTTCATGCCTTTTCAGGCTCCTCGGATTTTTCACACCTTTTCAGGCTCCTCGTATTTTTCACACCTTTTAGGGCTCCTCCTATTTTTCACACCTTTTCAGGCTCCTCGTATTTTTCACACCTTTTCAGGCTCCTCGTATTTTTCAGGCCTTTTCAGGCTCCTCGTATTTTTCAAGTCTTTTCAGGCTCCTCGTATTTTTCCCACCTTTTCAGGCTCCTCGTATTTTTCACACCTTTTGAGGCTCCTCCTATTTTTAACACCTTTTCCAGTTCCTCGTATTTTTCATGCCTTTTCAGGCTCCTCATATTTTTCAGACCTTTTCAGGCTCCTCGTATTTTTCAGGCCTTTTCAGGCTCCTCGTATTTTTCAGGCCTTTTCAGGCTCCTCGTATTTTTCAGGCCTTTTCAGGCTCCTCGTATTTTTCACACTTTTTCTGGCTCCTCGTATTTTTCACACCTTTTCAGGCTCCTCGTATTTTTCAGGCCTTTTCGGCTCCTCGTATTTTTCACACCTTTTCAGGCTCCTCGTATTTTTCACACATTTTCAGGGTCCTCGTATTTTTCACACCTTTTCAGGGTCCTCGTATTTTTCACACCTTTTCAGGCTCCTCGTATTTTTCAGGCTTTGTCAGGCTCCTCGTATTTTTCAAGCCTTTTCAGGCTCCTCGTATTTTTCACACCATTTCAGGCTCCTCATATTTTTCACACCTTTTCAGGCTCCTCGTATTTTTCAGGCCTTTTCAGGCTCCTCGAATTTTTCAGGGCTTTTCAGGCTCCTCGTATTTTTCACACCTTTTCAGGCTCCTCGTATTTTTCACACCTTTTCAGGCTCCTCGTATTTTTCACACCTCTTCAGGCCCCTCATATTTTTCACACCTTTTCAGGCTCCTCGTATATTTCACACCTTTTCAGGCTCCTCGTATTTTTCAGGCCTTTTCAGGCTCCTCGTATTTTTCACACCTTTTCAGGCTCCTCGTATTTTTCACACCTTTTCAGGCTCCTCGTATTTTTAACACCTTTTCAGGGTCCTCGTATATTTCAGGCTTTGTCAGGCTCCTCGTATTTTTCAAGCCTTTTCAGGCTCTTCATATTTTTCACACCTTTTCAGGCTCATCGTATTTTTCACACCTTTTCAGGCTCCTCGTATTTTTCACACCTCTTCAGGCCCCTCATATTTTTCAGGCATTTTCAGGCTGCTTGTATGTTTCAGGCCTTTTCAGGCTCCCCATATATTTCAGGCCTTTTCAGGCTCCTCGTATTTTTCACAACTTTTCAGCCTCCTCGTATATTTCAGGCTTTTTCAGGCTCCTCGTATTTTTCACACCTATTCAGGTTCCTCGTATTTTTCACACCTTTTCCGGCTCCTCATATGTTTCACACATTTTCAGGCTCCTCGTATGTTTCACACCTTTTAAGGCTCCTCGTATTTTCCACACCTCTTCAGGCTCCTCGTATTTTTCACACCTCTTCAGGCCCCTCATATATTTCAGGCCTTTTCAGGCTCCTCGTATTTTTCACACCTTTTCAGGTTCCTCGTATTTTTCAGGCCTTTTCAGGCTCCTCGTATATTTCACACCTTTTCAGGCTCCTCGTATTTTTCAGGCCTTTTCAGGCTCCTCGTATTTTTCACACCTTTTCAGGCTCCTCGTATTTTTCACACTTTTTCAGGCTCCTCGTATTTTTCACACCTCTTCAAGCCCCTCATTTTTTTTCACACCTTTTCAGGCTCCTCGTATTTTTCACACCTTTTCCGGCTCCTCGTATTTTTCATGCCTTTTCAGGCTCCTCATATTTTTCAGGCCTTTTCAGGCTCATCGTATTTTTCAGGCCTTTTCAGGCTCCTCATATCTGTCAGGCCTTTTCAGGCTCCTCGTATTTTTCAGGCCTTTTCAGGCTCCTCGTATTTTTCACACCTTTTCTGGCTCCTCGTATTTTTCACACCTTTTCAGGCTCCTCGTATTTTTCAGGCCTTTTCAGGCTCCTCGTATTTTTCACACCTTTTCTGGCTCCTCGTATTTTTCACACCTTTTCAGGCTCCTCGTATTTTTCAGGCCTTTTCAGGCTCCTCGTATTTTTCACACCTTTTCAGGCTTCTCGTATTTTTCACACCTTTTCAGGCTCCTCGTATTTTTCACACCTTTTCAGGGTCCTCGTATTTTTCACACCTTTTCAGGGTCCTCGTATTTTTCACACCTTTTCAGGCTCCTCGTATTTTTCAGGCTTTGTCAGGCTCCTCGTATTTTTCAAGCCTTTTCAGGCTCCTCGTATTTTTCACACCATTTCAGGCTCCTCGTATTTTTCAAGCCTTTTCAGGCTCCTCGTATTTTTCAGGCCTTTTCAGGCTCCTCGTATTTTTCACACCTTTTCTGGCTCCTCGTATTTTTCACACCTTTTCAGGCTCCTCGTATTTTTCAGGCCTTTTCAGGCTCCTCGTATTTTTCACACCTTTTCTGGCTCCTCGTATTTTTCACACCTTTTCAGGCTCCTCGTATTTTTCAGGCCTTTTCAGGCTCCTCGTATTTTTCACACCTTTTCAGGCTTCTCGTATTTTTCACACCTTTTCAGGCTCCTCGTATTTTTCACACCTTTTCAGGGTCCTCGTATTTTTCACACCTTTTCAGGGTCCTCGTATTTTTCACACCTTTTCAGGCTCCTCGTATTTTTCAGGCTTTGTCAGGCTCCTCGTATTTTTCAAGCCTTTTCAGGCTCCTCGTATTTTTCACACCATTTCAGGCTCCTCGTATTTTTCAAGCCTTTTCAGGCTCCTCGTATTTTTCAGGCCTTTTCAGGCTCTTCGTATATTTCAGGCCTTTTCAGGCTCCTCGTATTTTTCACACCTTTTCAGGTTCCTCGTATATTTCAGGCCTTTTCAGCCTCCTCGTATTTTTCACACCTCTTCAGTCCCCTCATATTTTTCAGGCCTTTTCAGGCTCCTCGTATTTTTCACACCTTTTCACGCCCCTCACATTTTTCAGGCCTTTCAGGCTCCTCGTATTTTTCCCGCATTTTCAGGCTCCTCATATTTTTCAGGCCTTTTCCGGCTCCTCGTATTTTTCAGGCCTTTTCAGGCTCCTCGTATTTTTCACAACTTTTCAGGCTCCTCGTATTTTACAGGACTTTTCAGTCTCCTCGTAATTTTCACACCTTTTCAGGCTCCTCGTATTTTTCACACCTTTTCAGTCCCCTCATATTTTTCAGGGCTTTTCAGGCTCCTCGCGTTTTTCTTGCCTTTTCAGGCTCCTCGTATTTTTCAGGCCTTTTCATGTTCCTCGTATTTTTCACACCTTTTCAGGCTACTCGTATTTTTCAGGCCTTTTCAGGGTCCTCGTATTTTTCACACCTTTTCACGCCTCTCATATTTTCCAGGCCTTTCAGGCTCCTCGTATTTTTCCCGCATTTTCAGGCTCCTCATATTTTTCAGGCCTTTTCCGGCTCCTCGTATTTTTCAGGCCTTTTCAGGCTCCTCATATTTTTCACAACTTTTCAGGGTCCTCGTATTTTTCACAACTTTTCAGGCTCCTCGTATTTTTCAGGACTTTTCAGTCTCCTCGTAATTTTCACACCTTTTCAGGGTCCTCGTATTTTTCACACCTTTTCACGCTCCTCTTATTTTTTAGGGCTTTTCAGGCTCCAGGTATTTTTTACACCTTTTCAGGCTCCTCGGATTTTTCAAGCCTTTTCAGGCTCCTCATATTTATCACACCTTTTCAGGCCCCTCATATTTTTCAGACCTTTTCAGGCTCCTCGTATTTTTCACACCTTTTCAGGCTCCTCGTATTTTTCAAGCCTTTTCAGGCTCCTCATATTTTTCACACCTTTTCAGGCCCCTCATATTTTTCAGGCCTTTTCAGGCTCCTCGTATTTTTCACACCTTTTCAGGCCCCTCATATTTTTCAGGACTTCTCAGGCTCCTCGTATTTTTCACAACTTTTTAGGCTCCTCGTATTTTAAAGGCCTTTTCAGGCTCCTCGTATTTTACATACCTTTTCAGGCTCCTCGTATTTTTCACGCCTTTTCAGGCTCCTTGTATTTTTCAAGCCTTTTCAGGCTCCTCGTATTTTACACACCTTTTCAGGCTCCTCGCATTTTTCACACCTTTTCAGGCTCCTCGAAGTTTTCACGCCTTTTCAGGCTGCTCGAATTTTTCACACCTTTTCAGGCTCCTAGTATTTTTCACACCTTTTCAGGCTCCTCGTATTTTTCACACCATTTCAGGCTCCTCGTATTTTTAACACCTTTTCAGGGTCCTCGTATATTTCAGGCTTTGTCAGGCTCCTCGTATTTTTCAAGCCTTTTCAGGCTCTTCGTATTTTTCACACATTTTCAGGCTCATCGTATTTTTCACACCTTTTCAGGCTCCTCGTATTTTTCACACCTCTTCAGGCCCCTCATATTTTTCAGGCATTTTCATGCTCCTTGTATATTTCAGGCCTTTTCAGGCTCCTCATATATTTCAGGCCTTTTCAGGCTCCTCGTATTTTTCACACCTTTTCAGGCTCCTCGTATATTTCAGGCTTTTTCAGGCTCCTCGTATTTTTCACACCTATTCAGGTTCCTCGTATTTTTCACACCTTTTCAGGCTCCTCATATCTTTCACACCTTTTCAGGCTCCTCGTATGTTTCACACCTTTTCAGGCTCCTCGTATTTTCCACACCTCTTCAGGCTCCTCGTATTTTTCACACCTCTTCAGGCCCCTCATATATTTCAGGCCTTTTCAGGCTCCTCGTATTTTTCACACCTTTTCAGGTTCCTCTTATTTTTCAGGCCTTTTCAGGCTCCTCGTATTTTTCAGGCCTTTTCAGGCTCCTCGTATTTTTCAGGCCTTTTCAGGCTCCTCGTATTTTTCACACCTTTTCAGGCTCCTCGTATTTTTCATGCCTTTTCAGGCTCCTCGTATTTTTCACACCTTTTCAGGCTCCTTATAATTTTCACACCTTTTCAGGCTCCTCGTATATTTCACACATTTTCAGGCTTCTCGGATTTTTCACACCTTTTCAGTCTCCTCGTATTTTTCAGGCCCTTTCAGGCTCCTCGTATTTTTCACACCTTTTCAGGCTCCACGTATTTTTCACACCTTTTCAAGCTCCTCGTATATTTCAGGCCTTTTCAGGCTCCTCGTATTTTTCACACCTTTTCAGGCTCCTCATATTTTTCACACCTTTTCAGGCTCCTCGTATTTTCACACATTTTCAGGCTCCTCGTATTTTTCAGGCCTTTTCAGGCTCCTCGTATTTTTCACACCTTTTCAGGCTCCTCGTATATTTCAGGCCTTTTCAGGCTCCTCGTATTTTTCACACCTTTTCAGGCTCCTCGTATTTTCACACCGTTTCAGGCTCCTCGTATTTTTCACACCTTTTCAGGGTCCTCATATTTTTCACACCTTTTCACGCTTCTCGTATTTTTCACACCTTTTCAGGCTCCTTGTATTTTTCAGGCCTTTTCAGACTCCTCGTATTTTTAACACCGATTCAGGGTCCTCGTATTTTTCAGGCTTTGTCAGGCTCCTCGTATTTTTCACAACTTTTCAGGCTCCTCGTATTTTTCACACCTTTTCAGGCTCCTCGTATTTTTCAAGCCTTTTCAGGCTCCTCGTATTTTTCACACGTTTTTTGGCTCCTCGTATTTTTCACACGTTTTCAGGCTCCTCGTATTTTTCAGGCCTTTTCAGGCTCCTCGTATTTTTCAGGCCTTTCCAGGCTCCTCGTATTTTTCAGGCCTTTTCATGCTCCTCGAATTTTTCAGGCCTTTTCAGGCTCCTCGTATTTTTCACACCTTTTCAGGCTCCTCGTATTTTTCAGGCCTTTTCTGGCTCCTCGTATTTTTGACACCTTTTCAGGCTCCTCGTATTTTTCACACCTTTTCAGGCTCCTCATATTTTTCACACCTTTTCAGGCTCCTCGTATTTTTCAGGCCTTTTCAGACTCCTCGTATTTTTAACACCGATTCAGGGTCCTCGTATTTTTCAGGCTTTGTCAGGCTCCTCGTATTTTTCACAACTTTTCAGGCTCCTCGTATTTTTCACACCTTTTCAGGCTCCTCGTATTTTTCAAGCCTTTTCAGGCTCCTCGTATTTTTCACACGTTTTTTGGCTCCTCGTATTTTTCACACGTTTTCAGGCTCCTCGTATTTTTCAGGCCTTTTCAGGCTCCTCGTATTTTTCAGGCCTTTCCAGGCTCCTCGTATTTTTCAGGCCTTTTCATGCTCCTCGAATTTTTCAGGCCTTTTCAGGCTCCTCGTATTTTTCACACCTTTTCAGGCTCCTCGTATTTTTCAGGCCTTTTCTGGCTCCTCGTATTTTTGACACCTTTTCAGGCTCCTCGTATTTTTCACACCTTTTCAGGCTCCTCATATTTTTCACACCTTTTCAGGCTCCTCGTATTTTTCAGGCCTTTTCAGGCTCCTCGTATTTTTCACACCTTTTCAGGCTCCTCGTATTTTTAACACCTTTTCAGGCTCCTCGTATTTTTCAGGCCTTTTCAGGTTCCTCGTATTTTTCAGGCCTTTTCAGGCTCCTCGTATTTTTCACACCTTTTCAGGGTCCTCGTATTTTTCAGGCCTTTTCATGCTCCTCGTAATTTTCACACCTTTTCAGGCTCCTATATTTTTCACACCTTTTCAGGCTCCTCGTATTTTTCAGGCCTTTTCAGGCTCCTCGTATTTTTCAGGCCTTTTCAGGCTCCTCGTATTTTTCACACCTTTTAAGGCTCCTCCTATTTTTCACACCTTTTCAGGTTCCTCGTATTTTTCAAGCCTTTTCAGGCTCCTCGTATTTTTCACACCTTTTCAGGCTCCTCGTATTTTTCACACCTTTTCAGGCTCCTCGTATTTCTCAGGCCTTTTCAGGCTCCTCGTATTTTTCACGTCTTTTCAGGCTCCTCGTATTTTTCACACCTTTTCAGGCTCCTCGTATTTTTCACACCTTTTCAGGCTCCTCGTATTTTTCACACCTTTTCAGGCTCCTCGTATTTTTCACACATTTTCAGGCTCCTCTTTTCAGGCTCCTCGTATTTTTCACACCTTTTCAGG
The DNA here is from genome assembly GCF_910594005.1 of Cervus elaphus. Classification (NCBI taxonomy): domain Eukaryota; kingdom Metazoa; phylum Chordata; class Mammalia; order Artiodactyla; family Cervidae; genus Cervus; species Cervus elaphus. The sequence continues at coordinate 114,373,131 of NC_057833.1, forward strand.
CTCCTCGTATTTTTCACACCTTTTCAGGCTCCTCGTATTTTTCACACCTCTTCCGGCCCCTCATATTTTTCAGGCATTTTCAGGCTCCTCGTAAATTTCAGGCCTTTTCAGGCTCCTCGTATTTTTAACACCTTTTCAGGCTCCTCGTATATTTCAGGCTTTTTCAGGCACCTCGTATTTTTCACACCTTTTCAGGTTCCTCGTATTTTTCACACCTTTTCAGGCTCCTCGTATCTTTCACACCTTTTCAGGCTCCTCGTATTTTTCACACCTTTTCAGGCTCCTCGTATTTGTCACACCTTTTCAGGCTCCTTGTATTTTTCACACCTCTTCAGGCTCCTCTTATTTTTCACACCTCTTCAGGCCCCGTATATATTTCAGGCCTTTTCAGGCTCCTCGTATTTTTCACACCTTTTCAGGCTCCTCGTATTTTTCAGGCCTTTTCAGGCTCCTCGTATTTTTCACACCGTTTCAGGCTCCTCGTATTTTTCACACCTTTTCAAACTCCTCGTATTTTTCATAACTTTTCAGGATCCTCGTATTTTTCACACCTTTTCAGGATCCTCGTATTTGTCACACCTTTTCAGGCTCCTCGTATTTTTCACACCTTTTCAGGGTCCTCGTATTTTTCACACCGTTTCAGGCTCCTCGTATTTTTCACACCTTTTCAGGCTCCTCGTATTTTTCACACCTTTTCAGGCTCCTCGTATTTTTCACACCTTTTCAGGCTACTCGTATTTTTCAGGACTTTTCAGGCTCCTCATGTTTTTCACACCTTTTCTGGCTGCTCGTATTTTTCACACCTTTTCAGGCTACTCGTATTTTTCAGGACTTTTCAGGCTCCTCGTATTTTTCACACCTTTTCAGGCTTCTCATATTTTTCAGGCCTTTTCAGGCTCCTCGTATATTTCACACCTTTTCAGGCTCCTCATATTTTTCACACCGTTTCAGGCTCCTCGTATTTTTCACACCTTTTCAGACTCCTCGTATTTTTCAGGCCTTTTCAGGCTCCTCGTATTTTTCACTCCTTTTCAGACCCCTCGTATTTTGAGGCCTTTTCAGGCTCCTCGTATTTTTCACAACTTTTCAGGCTCCTCATATTTTTCAGACCTTTTCAGGCTCCTCGTATTTTTCACGCCTTTTCAGGCTTCTCGTATTTTTCACACCTTTTCAGTCTCCTCGTATTTTTCACACCTTTTCAGGCTCCTCGTGTTTTTCACACCTTTTCAGGCTCCTCATATTTTTCACACCTTTTCAGGCTCCTCGTAATTTTCACACCTTTTCAGGTTCCTCGTATTTTTCACACCTTTTCAGGCTCCTCTTATTATTCAGGGCTTTTCAGGCTACAGTTATTTTTCACACCTTTTCAGGCTCCTCGTATTTTACACACCTTTTCAGGCTCCTCGTATTTTTCACACCTTTTCAGGCTCCTCGAAGTTTTCACGCCTTTTCAGGCGGCTCGAATTTTTCACACCTTTTCAGGCTCCTAGTATTTTTCACACCTTTTCAGGCTCCTCGTATTTTTCACACATTTTCAGGCTCCTCGTATTTTTAACACCTTTTCAGGGTCCTCGTATATTTCAGGCTTTGTCAGGCTCCTCATATTTTTCAAGCCTTTTCAGGCTCTTCGTATTTTTCACACATTTTCAGGCTCATCGTATTTTTCACACCTTTTCAGGCTCCTCGTATTTTTCACACCTCTTCAGGCCCCTCATATTTTTCGGGCATTTTCATGCTCCTTGTATATTTCAGGCCTTTTCAGGCTCCTCATATATTTCAGGCCTTTTCAGGCTCCTCCTATTTTTCACACCTTTTCAGGCTCCTCGTATATTTCAGGCTTTTTCAGGCTCCTCGTATTTTTCACACCTATTCAGGTTCCTCGTATTTTTCACACCTTTTCAGGCTCCTCATATCTTTCACACCTTTTCAGGCTCCTCGTATGTTTCACACCTTTTCAGGCTCCTCGTATTTTCCACACCTCTTCAGGCTCCTCGTATTTTTCACACCTCTTCAGGCCCCTCATATATTTCAGGCCTTTTCAGGCTCCTCGTATTTTTCACACCTTTTCAGGTTCCTCGTATTTTTCAGGCCTTTTCAGGCTCCTCGTATTTTTCAGTCCTTTTCAGGCTCCTCGTATTTTTCAGGCCTTTTCAGGCTCCTCGTATTTTTCAAGCCTTTTCAGGCTCCTCGTATTTTTCACACCTTTTCAGGCTCCTCGTATTTTTCACACCTTTTCAGGTTCCTCGTATTTTTCAGGCCTTTTCAGGCTCCTCGTATTTTTCAGGCCTTTTCAGGCTCCTCGTATTTTTCAGGCTTTGTCAGGCTCCTCATATTTTTCAAGCCTTTTCAGGCTCCTCGTATTTTTCACACCTTTTCAGGCTCCTCGTATTTTTAACACCTTTTCAGGCTCCTCGTATATTTCACACCTTTTCAGGCTCTTCGTATATTTCAGGCCTTTTCTCGCTCTTCGTATTTTTCACACCTTTTCAGGCTCCTCGTATATTTCAGGCCTTTTAAGGTTCCTCCAATTTTTCACACCTTTTCAGGCTCCTCGTATTTTTCACACCTTTTCAGGCTCCTCGTATTTTTCACACCTTTTCAGGGTCCTCGTATTCTTCACACTTTTTCAGGCTCCTCGTGTTTTTCAGGCTTTGTCAGGCTCCTCGTATTTTTCACACCTTTTCAGGCTCCTCGTATTTTTCACACCTTTTCAGGCTCCTCGTATTTTTCAGGCCTTTTCAGGCTCCTCGTATTTTTCAGGCCTTTTCAGGCTCCTCATATTTTTCACACCTTTTCAGGCTCCTCGTATTTTTCAGGCCTTTCCAGGCTCCTCGTATTTTTCAAGTCTTTTCAGGCTCCTCGTATTTTTCCCACCTTTTCAGGCTCCTCGTATTTTTCACACCTTTTCAGGCTCCTCGTATTTTTCACACCTTTTCCGGCTCCTCGTATTTTTAATGCCTTTTCAGGCTCCTCTTATTTTTCAGGCCTTTTCAGGCTCATCGTATTTTTCAGGCCTTTCCAGGCTCCTCATATCTGTCAGGCCTTTTCAGGCTCCTCGTATTTTTCAGGCCTTTTCAGGCTCCTCGTATTTTTCAGGCCTTTTCAGGCTCCTCGTATTTTTCACACCTTTTCAGGCTCCTCGTATTTTTCACACCTTTTCAGGGTCCTCGTATTTTTCACACCTTTTCAGGGTCCTCGTATTTTTCACACCTTTTCAGGCTCCTCGTATTTTTCAGGCTTTGTCAGGCTCCTCGTATTTTTCAAGCCTTTTCAGGCTCCTCGTATTTTTCACACCTTTTCAGGCTCCTCGTATTTTTCACACCTTTTCAGGCTCCTCGTATTTTTCAGGCCTTTTCAGGCTCCTCGTATTTTTCAGGGCTTTTCAGGCTCCTCGTATTTTTCACACCTTTTCAGGCTCCTCGTATTTTTCACACCTGTTCAGGCTCCTCGTATTTTTCACACCTCTTCAAGCCCCTCATATTTTTCACACCTTTTCAGGCTCCTCGTATATTTCACACCTTTTCAGGCTCCTCGTATTTTTCAGGCCTTTTCAGGCTCCTCGTATTTTTCACACCTTTTCAGGCTCCTCGTATTTTTCACGCCTTTTCAGGCTCCTCGTATTTTTCACACCTTTTCAGGGTCCTCGTATATTTCAGGCTTTGTCAGGCTCCTCGTATTTTTCAAGCCTTTTCAGGCTCTTCGTATTTTTGACACCTTTTCAGGCTCCTCGTATTTTTCACACCTTTTCAGGCTCCTCGTATTTTTCACACCTCTTCAGGCCCCTCATATTTTTCAGGCATTTTCAGGCTCCTTGTATGTTTCAGGCCTTTTCAGGCTCCTCGTATATTTCAGGCCTTTTCAGGCTCCTCGTATTTTTCACACCTTTCAGGCTCCTCGTATTTTTCACACCTTTTCAGGCTCCTCCTATCTTTCACACCTTTTCAGGCTCCTCGTATGTTTCACACCTTTTCAGGCTCCTCGTATTTTTCACACCTCTTCAGGCTCCTCGTATTCTTCACACCTCTTCAGGCCCCTCATATATTTCAGGCCTTTTCAGGCTCCTCGTATTTTTCACACCTTTTCGGTTTCCTCGAATTTTTCAGGCATTTTCAGGCTCCTCGTATATTTCACACCTTTTCAGGCTCCTCCTATTTTTCAGGCCTTTTCAGGATCCTCGTATTTTTCAGGCCTTTTCAGGCTCCTCGTATTTTTCACACCTTTTCCGGCTCCTCGTATTTTTCACGCCTTTTCAGGCTCCTTGTATTTTTCAGGCCTTTTCAGGCTCCTCGTATTTTTCAGGCCTTTTCAGGCTCCTCGTATTTTTCACACTTTTTCAGGCTCCTCGTATTTTTCACGCCTTTTGAGGCTCCTCGTATTTTTCACACCTTTTGAGGCTCCTCGTATTTTTCACACCTCTTCAGGCCCCTCATATTTTTCACACCTTTTCAGGCTCCTCGTATTTTTCACACCTTTTCAGGCTCCTCGTATTTTTCACACCTCTTCAGGCCCCTCATATTTTTCAGGCCTTTTCAGGCTCCTCGTATTTTTCAGGCCTTTTCAGGCTCCTCGTATATTTCAGGCCTTTTCAGGCTCCTCGTATTTTTCACACCTTTTCAGGTTCGTCGTATATTTCACGCCTTTTCAGGCTCCTCGTATTTTTCACACCTCTTCAGTCCCCTCATATTTTTCAGGCCTTTTCAGGCTCCTCGTATTTTTCAGGCCTTTTCAGTCTCCTCGTATTTTTCAGGCCTTTTCAGGCTCCTCGTATTTTTCACACCTTTTCAGGCTCCTCGTATATTTCAGGCTTTTTCAGGCTCCTCGTATTTTTCACACCTATTCAGGTTCCTCGTATTTTTCACACCTTTTCAGGCTCCTCATATCTTTCACACCTTTTCAGGCTCCTCGTATGTTTCACACCTTTTCAGGCTCCTCGTATTTTCCACACCTCTTCAGGCTCCTCGTATTTTTCACACCTCTTCAGGCCCCTCATATATTTCAGGCCTTTTCAGGCTCCTCGTATTTTTCACACCTTTTCAGGTTCCTCGTATTTTTCAGGCCTTTTCAGGCTCCTCGTATTTTTCAGTCCTTTTCAGGCTCCTCGTATTTTTCAGGCCTTTTCAGGCTCCTCGTATTTTTCAAGCCTTTTCAGGCTCCTCGTTTTTCACACCTTTTCAGGCTCCTCGTATTTTTCACACCTTTTCAGGTTCCTCGTATTTTTCAGGCCTTTTCAGGCTCCTCGTATTTTTCAGGCCTTTTCAGGCTCCTCGTATTTTTCAGGCTTTGTCAGGCTCCTCATATTTTTCAAGCCTTTTCAGGCTCCTCGTATTTTTCACACCTTTTCAGGCTCCTCGTATTTTTAACACCTTTTCAGGCTCCTCGTATATTTCACACCTTTTCAGGCTCTTCGTATATTTCAGGCCTTTTCTCGCTCTTCGTATTTTTCACAACTTTTCAGGCTCCTCGTATATTTCAGGCCTTTTAAGGTTCCTCCAATTTTTCACACCTTTTCAGGCTCCTCGTATTTTTCACACCTTTTCAGGCTCCTCGTATTTTTCACACCTTTTCAGGGTCCTCGTATTCTTCACACTTTTTCAGGCTCCTCGTGTTTTTCAGGCTTTGTCAGGCTCCTCGTATTTTTCACACCTTTTCAGGCTCCTCGTATTTTTCACACCTTTTCAGGCTCCTCGTATTTTTCAGGCCTTTTCAGGCTCCTCGTATTTTTCAGGCCTTTTCAGGCTCCTCGTATTTTTCACACCTTTTCAGGCTCCTCGTATTTTTCAGGCCTTTCCAGGCTCCTCGTATTTTTCAAGTCTTTTCAGGCTCCTCGTATTTTTCCCACCTTTTCAGGCTCCTCGTATTTTTCACACCTTTTCAGGCTCCTCGTATTTTTCACACCTTTTCCGGCTCCTCGTATTTTTAATGCCTTTTCAGGCTCCTCTTATTTTTCAGGCCTTTTCAGGCTCATCGTATTTTTCAGGCCTTTCCAGGCTCCTCATATCTGTCAGGCCTTTTCAGGCTCCTCGTATTTTTCAGGCCTTTTCAGGCTCCTCGTATTTTTCAGGCCTTTTCAGGCTCCTCGTATTTTTCACACCTTTTCAGGCTCCTCGTATTTTTCACACCTTTTCAGGGTCCTCGTATTTTTCACACCTTTTCAGGGTCCTCGTATTTTTCACACCTTTTCAGGCTCCTCGTATTTTTCAGGCTTTGTCAGGCTCCTCGTATTTTTCAAGCCTTTTCAGGCTCCTCGTATTTTTCACACCTTTTCAGGCTCCTCGTATTTTTCACACCTTCTCAGGCTCCTCGTATTTTTCAGGCCTTTTCAGGCTCCTCGTATTTTTCAGGGCTTTTCAGGCTCCTCGTATTTTTCACACCTTTTCAGGCTCCTCGTATTTTTCACACCTGTTCAGGCTCCTCGTATTTTTCACACCTCTTCAAGCCCCTCATATTTTTCACACCTTTTCAGGCTCCTCGTATATTTCACACCTTTTCAGGCTCCTCGTATTTTTCAGGCCTTTTCAGGCTCCTCGTATTTTTCACACCTTTTCAGGCTCCTCGTATTTTTCACACCTTTTCAGGCTCCTCGTATTTTTCACACCTTTTCAGGGTCCTCGTATATTTCAGGCTTTGTCAGGCTCCTCGTATTTTTCAAGCCTTTTCAGGCTCTTCGTATTTTTGACACCTTTTCAGGCTCCTCGTATTTTTCACACCTTTTCAGGCTCCTCGTATTTTTCACACCTCTTCAGGCCCCTCATATTTTTCAGGCATTTTCAGGCTCCTTGTATGTTTCAGGCCTTTTCAGGCTCCTCGTATATTTCAGGCCTTTTCAGGCTCCTCGTATTTTTCACACCTTTCAGGCTCCTCGTATTTTTCACACCTTTTCAGGCTCCTCCTATCTTTCACACCTTTTCAGGCTCCTCGTATGTTTCACACCTTTTCAGGCTCCTCGTATTTTTCACACCTCTTCAGGCTCCTCGTATTCTTCACACCTCTTCAGGCCCCTCATATATTTCAGGCCTTTTCAGGCTCCTCGTATTTTTCACACCTTTTCGGTTTCCTCGTATTTTTCAGGCATTTTCAGGCTCCTCGTATATTTCACACCTTTTCAGGCTCCTCCTATTTTTCAGGCCTTTTCAGGCTCCTCGTATTTTTCAGGCCTTTTCAGGCTCCTCGTATTTTTCACACCTTTTCCGGCTCCTCGTATTTTTCACGCCTTTTCAGGCTCCTCGTATTTTTCAGGCCTTTTCAGGCTCCTCGTATTTTTCAGGCCTTTTCAGGCTCCTCGTATTTTTCACACTTTTTCAGGCTCCTCGTATTTTTCACGCCTTTTGAGGCTCCTCGTATTTTTCACACCTTTTCAGGCTCCTCGTATTTTTCACACCTCTTCAGGCCCCTCATATTTTTCACACCTTTTCAGGCTCCTCGTATTTTTCACACCTTTTCAGGCTCCTCGTATTTTTCACACCTCTTCAGGCCCCTCATATTTTTCAGGCCTTTTCAGGCTCCTCGTATTTTTCAGGCCTTTTCAGGCTCCTCGTATATTTCACGCCTTTTCAGGCTCCTCGTATTTTTCACACCTTTTCAGGTTCGTCGTATATTTCACGCCTTTTCAGGCTCCTCGTATTTTTCACACCTCTTCAGTCCCCTCATATTTTTCAGGCCTTTTCAGGCTCCTCGTATTTTTCAGGCCTTTTCAGTCTCCTCGTATTTTTCAGGCCTTTTCAGGCTCCTCGTATTTTTCACACCTTTTCAGGCTCCTCGTATTTTTCACACCTTTTCAGGCTCCTCGTATTTTTCACACCTTTTCAGGCTCCTCATATTTTTCATGCCTTTTCAGGCTCCTCGGATTTTTCACACCTTTACAGGCTCCTCGTATTTTTCACACCTTTTAGGGCTCCTCCTATTTTTCACACCTTTTCAGGCTCCTCGTATTTTTCACACCTTTTCAGGCTCCTCGTATTTTTCAGGCCTTTTCAGGCTCCTCGTATTTTTCAAGTCTTTTCAGGCTCCTCGTATTTTTCCCACCTTTTCAGGCTCCTCGTATTTTTCACACCTTTTCAGGCTCCTCCTATTTTTAACACCTTTTCCGGTTCCTCGTATTTTTCATGCCTTTTCAGGCTCCTCATATTTTTCAGGCCTTTTCAGGCTCATCGTATTTTTCAGGCCTTTTCAGGCTCCTCGTATTTTTCAGGCCTTTTCAGGCTCCTCGTATTTTTCAGGCCTTTTCAGGCTCCTCGTATTTTTCACACCTTTTCTGGCTCCTCGTATTTTTCACACCTTTTCAGGCTCCTCGTATTTTTCAGGCCTTTTCAGGCTCCTCGTATTTTTCACACCTTTTCAGGCTCCTCGTATTTTTCACACCTTTTCAGGCTCCTCGTATTTTTCAGGCTTTGTCAGGCTCCTCGTATTTTTCAAGCCTTTTCAGGCTCCTCGTATTTTTCACACCATTTCAGGCTCCTCGTATTTTTCACACATTTTCAGGCTCCTCGTATATTTCAGGCTTTGTCAGGCTCCTCGTATTTTTCAAGCCTTTTCAGGCTCCTCGTATTTTTCACACCTTTTCAGGGTCCTCGTATTTTTCACACCTTTTCAGGCTCCTCGTATTTTTCAGGCTTTGTCAGCCTCCTCGTATTTTTCAAGCCTTTTCAGGCTCCTCGTATTTTTCACACCATTTCAGGCTCCTCGTATTTTTCACACCTTTTCAGGCTCCTCGTATTTTTCAGGCTTTTTCAGGCTCCTCGTATTTTTCACACCTATTCAGGTTCCTTGTATTTTTCACACCTTTTCAGGCTCCTCATATCTTTCACACCTTTTCAGGCTCCTCGTATGTTTCACACCTTTTCAGGCTCCTCGTATTTTCCACACCTCTTCAGGCTCCTCGTATTTTTCACACCTCTTCAGGCCCCTCATATATTTCAGGCCTTTTCAGGCTCCTCGTATTTTTCACACCTTTTCAGGTTCCTCGTATTTTTCAGGAATTTTCAGGCTCCTCGTATATTTCACACCTTTTCAGGCTCCTCGTATTTTTCAGGCCTTTTCAGGCTCCTCGTATTTTTCACACCTTTTCAGGCTCCTCGTATTTTTCAGGCCTTCTCAGGCTCCTCATATTTTTCAGGGCTTTTCAGGCTCCTAGTATTTTTCACACCTTTTCAGGCTCCTCGTATTTTTCAGGCCTTTTCAGGCTCCTCGTATTTTTCAGGCCTTTTCAGGCTCCTCGTATATTTCACACCTTTTAAGGCTCCTCCTATTTTTCACACCTTTTCAGGCTCCTCGTATTTTTCAAGCCTTTTCAGGCTCCTCGTATTTTTCCCACCTTTTCAGGCTCCTCGTATTTTTCACACCTTTTCAGGCTCCTCGTATTTTTCATGCCTTTTCAGGCTCCTCATATTTTTCAGGCCTTTTCAGGCTTCTCGTATTTTTCACACCTTTTCAGGCTCCTCGTATTTTTCACACCTTTTCAGGCTCCTCGTATTTTTCACACCTTTTCAGGGTCCTCGTATTTTTCACACCTTTTCAGGCTCCTCGTATTTTTCAGGCTTTGTCAGGCTCCTCGTATTTTTCAAGCCTTTTCAGGCTCCTCGTATTTTTCACACCATTTCAGGCTCCTCGTATTTTTCAAGCCTTTTCAGGCTCCTCGTATTTTTCAGGCCTTTTCAGGCTCCTCGTATATTTCAGGCCTTTTCAGGCTCCTCGTATTTTTCACACCTTTTCAGGCTCCTCGTATTTTTCAGGCTTTGTCAGGCTCCTCGTATTTTTCAAGCCTTTTCAGGCTCCTCGTATTTTTCACACCATTTCAGGCTCCTCGTATTTTTCAGGCCTTTTCAGGCTCCTCGTATTTTTCAGGCCTTTTCAGGCTCCTCGTATATTTCAGGCCTTTTCAGGCTCCTCGTATTTTTCACACCTTTTCAGGTTCCTCGTATATTTCAGGCCTTTTCAGGCTCCTCGTATTTTTCAGGGCTTTTCAGGCTCCTCGTATTTTTCACACCTTTTCAGGCTCCTCGTATTTTTCACACCTGTTCAGGCTCCTCGTATTTTTCACACCTCTTCAAGCCCCTCATATTTTTCACACCTTTTCAGGCTCCTCGTATATTTCACACCTTTTCAGGCTCCTCGTATTTTTCAGGCCTTTTCAGGCTCCTCGTATTTTTCACACCTTTTCAGGCTCCTCGTATTTTTCACACCTTTTCAGGCTCCTCGTATTTTTCACACCTTTTCAGGGTCCTCGTATATTTCAGGCTTTGTCAGGCTCCTCGTATTTTTCAAGCCTTTTCAGGCTCTTCGTATTTTTGACACCTTTTCAGGCTCCTCGTATTTTTCACACCTTTTCAGGCTCCTCGTATTTTTCACACCTCTTCAGGCCCCTCATATTTTTCAGGCATTTTCAGGCTCCTTGTATGTTTCAGGCCTTTTCAGGCTCCTCGTATATTTCAGGCCTTTTCAGGCTCCTCGTATTTTTCACACCTTTCAGGCTCCTCGTATTTTTCACACCTTTTCAGGCTCCTCCTATCTTTCACACCTTTTCAGGCTCCTCGTATTTTTCACACCTTTTCAGGCTCCTCGTATTTTTCACACCTCTTCAGGCTCCTCGTATTCTTCACACCTCTTCAGGCCCCTCATATATTTCAGGCCTTTTCAGGCTCCTCGTATTTTTCACACCTTTTCGGTTTCCTCGTATTTTTCAGGCATTTTCAGGCTCCTCGTATATTTCACACCTTTTCAGGCTCCTCCTATTTTTCAGGCCTTTTCAGGCTCCTCGTATTTTTCAGGCCTTTTCAGGCTCCTCGTATTTTTCACACCTTTTCCGGCTCCTCGTATTTTTCACGCCTTTTCAGGCTCCTTGTATTTTTCAGGCCTTTTCAGGCTCCTCGTATTTTTCAGGCCTTTTCAGGCTCCTCGTATTTTTCACACTTTTTCAGGCTCCTCGTATTTTTCACGCCTTTTGAGGCTCCTCGTATTTTTCACACCTTTTGAGGCTCCTCGTATTTTTCACACCTCTTCAGGCCCCTCATATTTTTCACACCTTTTCAGGCTCCTCGTATTTTTCACACCTTTTCAGGCTCCTCGTATTTTTCACACCTCTTCAGGCCCCTCATATTTTTCAGGCCTTTTCAGGCTCCTCGTATTTTTCAGGCCTTTTCAGGCTCCTCGTATATTTCAGGCCTTTTCAGGCTCCTCGTATTTTTCACACCTTTTCAGGTTCGTCGTATATTTCACGCCTTTTCAGGCTCCTCGTATTTTTCACACCTCTTCAGTCCCCTCATATTTTTCAGGCCTTTTCAGGCTCCTCGTATTTTTCAGGCCTTTTCAGTCTCCTCGTATTTTTCAGGCCTTTTCAGGCTCCTCGTATTTTTCACACCTTTTCAGGCTCCTCGTATTTTTCACACCTTTTCAGGCTCCTCGTATTTTTCACACCTTTTCAGGCTCCTCATATTTTTCATGCCTTTTCAGGCTCCTCGGATTTTTCACACCTTTACAGGCTCCTCGTATTTTTCACACCTTTTAGGGCTCCTCCTATTTTTCACACCTTTTCAGGCTCCTCGTATTTTTCACACCTTTTCAGGCTCCTCGTATTTTTCAGGCCTTTTCAGGCTCCTCGTATTTTTCACGTCTTTTCAGGCTCCTCGTATTTTTCCCACCTTTTCAGGCTCCTCGTATTTTTCACACCTTTTCAGGCTCCTCCTATTTTTAACACCTTTTCCGGTTCCTCGTATTTTTCATGCCTTTTCAGGCTCCTCATATTTTTCAGGCCTTTTCAGGCTCATCGTATTTTTCAGGCCTTTTCAGGCTCCTCGTATTTTTCAGGCCTTTTCAGGCTCCTCGTATTTTTCAGGCCTTTTCAGGCTCCTCGTATTTTTCACACCTTTTCTGGCTCCTCGTATTTTTCACACCTTTTCAGGCTCCTCGTATTTTTCAGGCCTTTTCGGCTCCTCGTATTTTTCACACCTTTTCAGGCTCCTCGTATTTTTCACACCTTTTCAGGCTCCTCGTATTTTTCAGGCTTTGTCAGGCTCCTCGTATTTTTCAAGCCTTTTCAGGCTCCTCGTATTTTTCACACCATTTCAGGCTCCTCGTATTTTTCACACATTTTCAGGCTCCTCGTATATTTCAGGCTTTGTCAGGCTCCTCGTATTTTTCAAGCCTTTTCAGGCTCTTCGTATTTTTCACACCTTTTCAGGGTCCTCGTATTTTTCACACCTTTTCAGGCTCCTCGTATTTTTCAGGCTTTGTCAGGCTCCTCGTATTTTTCAAGCCTTTTCAGGCTCCTCGTATTTTTCACACCATTTCAGGCTCCTCGTATTTTTCACACCTTTTCAGGCTCCTCGTATTTTTCAGGCTTTTTCAGGCTCCTCGTATTTTTCACACCTATTCAGGTTCCTTGTATTTTTCACACCTTTTCAGGCTCCTCATATCTTTCACACCTTTTCAGGCTCCTCGTATGTTTCACACCTTTTCAGGCTCCTCGTATTTTCCACACCTCTTCAGGCTCCTCGTATTTTTCACACCTCTTCAGGCCCCTCATATATTTCAGGCCTTTTCAGGCTCCTCGTATTTTTCACACCTTTTCAGGTTCCTCGTATTTTTCAGGAATTTTCAGGCTCCTCGTATATTTCACACCTTTTCAGGCTCCTCGTATTTTTCAGGCCTTTTCAGGCTCCTCGTATTTTTCACACCTTTTCAGGCTCCTCGTATTTTTCAGGCCTTCTCAGGCTCCTCATATTTTTCAGGGCTTTTCAGGCTCCTAGTATTTTTCACACCTTTTCAGGCTCCTCGTATTTTTCAGGCCTTTTCAGGCTCCTCGTATTTTTCAGGCCTTTTCAGGCTCCTCGTATATTTCACACCTTTTAAGGCTCCTCCTATTTTTCACACCTTTTCAGGCTCCTCGTATTTTTCAAGCCTTTTCAGGCTCCTCGTATTTTTCCCACCTTTTCAGGCTCCTCGTATTTTTCACACCTTTTCCGGCTCCTCGTATTTTTCATGCCTTTTCAGGCTCCTCGTATTTTTCACACCTTTTCAGGCTCCTCGTATTTTTCACACCTTTTCAGGCTCCTCGTATTTTTCACACCTTTTCAGGGTCCTCGTATTTTTCACACCTTTTCAGGCTCCTCGTATTTTTCAGGCTTTGTCAGGCTCCTCGTATTTTTCAAGCCTTTTCAGGCTCCTCGTATTTTTCACACCATTTCAGGCTCCTCGTATTTTTCAAGCCTTTTCAGGCTCCTCGTATTTTTCAGGCCTTTTCAGGCTCCTCGTATATTTCAGGCCTTTTCAGGCTCCTCGTATTTTTCACACCTTTTCAGGCTCCTCGTATTTTTCAGGCTTTGTCAGGCTCCTCGTATTTTTCAAGCCTTTTCAGGCTCCTCGTATTTTTCACACCATTTCAGGCTCCTCGTATTTTTCAGGCCTTTTCAGGCTCCTCGTATTTTTCAGGCCTTTTCAGGCTCCTCGTATATTTCAGGCCTTTTCAGGCTCCTCGTATTTTTCACACCTTTTCAGGTTCCTCGTATATTTCAGGCCTTTTCAGGCTCCTCGTATTTTTCACACCTCTTCAGTCCCCTCATATTTTTCAGGCCTTTTCAGGCTCCTCGTATTTTTCACACCTTTCCAGGCTCCTCGTATTTTTCAGGCCTTTTCAGACTCCTCGTATTTTTCACACCTTTTCAGGCTCCTCGTATTTTTCAGGCCTTTTCAGGCTCCTCGTATTTTTCAGGCCTTTTCAGGCTCCTCGTATTTTTCACACCTTTTCAGGCTCCTCGTATTTTTCACACCTTTTCAGGCTCCTCGTATTTTTCATGCCTTTTCAGGCTCCTCGTATTTTTCATGCCTTTTCAGGCTCCTCGTATTTTTCACACCTTTTCAGGCTCCTCGTATTTTTCACACCTTTTAGGGCTCCTCCTATTTTTCACACCTTTTCAGGCTCCTCGTATTTTTCACACCTTTTCAGGCTCCTCGTATTTTTCAGGCCTTTTCAGGCTCCTCGTATTTTTCAAGTCTTTTCAGGCTCCTCGTATTTTTCCCACCTTTTCAGGCTCCTCGTATTTTTCACACCTTTTTAGGCTCCTCCTATTTTTAACACCTTTTCCGGTTCCTCGTATTTTTCATGCCTTTTCAGGCTCCTCATATTTTTCAGGCCTTTTCAGGCTCCTCGTATTTTTCAGGCCTTTTCAGGCTCCTCGTATTTTTCAGGCCTTTTCAGGCTCCTCGTATTTTTCAGGCCTTTTCAGGCTCCTCGTATTTTTCACACCTTTTCTGGCTCCTCGTATTTTTCACACCTTTTCAGGCTCCTCGTATTTTTCAGGCCTTTTCGGCTCCTCGTATTTTTCACACCTTTTCAGGCTCCTCGTATTTTTCACACCTTTTCAGGCTCCTCGTATTTTTCAGGCTTTGTCAGGCTCCTCGTATTTTTCAAGCCTTTTCAGGCTCCTCGTATTTTTCACACCATTTCAGGCTCCTCGTATTTTTCACACATTTTCAGGCTCCTCGTATATTTCAGGCTTTGTCAGGCTCCTCGTATTTTTCAAGCCTTTTCAGGCTCTTCGTATTTTTCACACCTTTTCAGGGTCCTCGTATTTTTCACACCTTTTCAGGCTCCTCGTATTTTTCAGGCTTTGTCAGGCTCCTCGTATTTTTCAAGCCTTTTCAGGCTCCTCGTATTTTTCACACCATTTCAGGCTCCTCGTATTTTTCACACCTTTTCAGGCTCCTCGTATTTTTCAGGCTTTTTCAGGCTCCTCGTATTTTTCACACCTATTCAGGTTCCTTGTATTTTTCACACCTTTTCAGGCTCCTCATATCTTTCACACCTTTTCAGGCTCCTCGTATGTTTCACACCTTTTCAGGCTCCTCGTATTTTCCACACCTCTTCAGGCTCCTCGTATTTTTCACACCTCTTCAGGCCCCTCATATATTTCAGGCCTTTTCAGGCTCCTCGTATTTTTCACACCTTTTCAGGTTCCTCGTATTTTTCAGGAATTTTCAGGCTCCTCGTATATTTCACACCTTTTCAGGCTCCTCGTATTTTTCAGGCCTTTTCAGGCTCCTCGTATTTTTCACACCTTTTCAGGCTCCTCGTATTTTTCAGGCCTTCTCAGGCTCCTCATATTTTTCAGGGCTTTTCAGGCTCCTAGTATTTTTCACACCTTTTCAGGCTCCTCGTATTTTTCAGGCCTTTTCAGGCTCCTCGTATTTTTCAGGCCTTTTCAGGCTCCTCGTATATTTCACACCTTTTAAGGCTCCTCCTATTTTTCACACCTTTTCAGGCTCCTCATATTTTTCAAGCCTTTTCAGGCTCCTCGTATTTTTCCCACCTTTTCAGGCTCCTCGTATTTTTCACACCTTTTCCGGCTCCTCGTATTTTTCATGCCTTTTCAGGCTCCTCGTATTTTTCAGGCCTTTTCAGGCTCCTCGTATTTTTCACACCTTTTCAGGCTCCTCGTATTTTTCACACCTTTTCAGGCTCCTCGTATTTTTCACACCTTTTCAGGCTCCTCGTATTTTTCAGGCTTTGTCAGGCTCCTCGTATTTTTCAAGCCTTTTCAGGCTCCTCGTATTTTTCACACCATTTCAGGCTCCTCGTATTTTTCAAGCCTTTTCAGGCTCCTCGTATTTTTCAGGCCTTTTCAGGCTCCTCGTATATTTCAGGCCTTTTCAGGCTCCTCGTATTTTTCACACCTTTTCAGGCTCCTCGTATTTTTCAGGCTTTGTCAGGCTCCTCGTATTTTTCAAGCCTTTTCAGGCTCCTCGTATTTTTCACACCATTTCAGGCTCCTCGTATTTTTCAGGCCTTTTCAGGCTCCTCGTATTTTTCAGGCCTTTTCAGGCTCCTCGTATATTTCAGGCCTTTTCAGGCTCCTCGTATTTTTCACACCTTTTCAGGTTCCTCGTATATTTCAGGCCTTTTCAGGCTCCTCGTATTTTTCACACCTCTTCAGTCCCCTCATATTTTTCAGGCCTTTTCAGGCTCCTCGTATTTTTCACACCTTTCCAGGCTCCTCGTATTTTTCAGGCCTTTTCAGACTCCTCGTATTTTTCACACCTTTTCAGGCTCCTCGTATTTTTCAGGCCTTTTCAGGCTCCTCGTATTTTTCAGGCCTTTTCAGGCTCCTCGTATTTTTCACACCTTTTCAGGCTCCTCGTATTTTTCACACCTTTTCAGGCTCCTCGTATTTTTCATGCCTTTTCAGGCTCCTCGTATTTTTCATGCCTTTTCAGGCTCCTCGTATTTTTCACACCTTTTCAGGCTCCTCGTATTTTTCACACCTTTTAGGGCTCCTCCTATTTTTCACACCTTTTCAGGCTCCTCGTATTTTTCACACCTTTTCAGGCTCCTCGTATTTTTCAGGCCTTTTCAGGCTCCTCGTATTTTTCAAGTCTTTTCAGGCTCCTCGTATTTTTCCCACCTTTTCAGGCTCCTCGTATTTTTCACACCTTTTTAGGCTCCTCCTATTTTTAACACCTTTTCCGGTTCCTCGTATTTTTCATGCCTTTTCAGGCTCCTCATATTTTTCAGGCCTTTTCAGGCTCATCGTATTTTTCAGGCCTTTTCAGGCTACTCGTATTTTTCAGGCCTTTTCAGGCTCCTCGTATTTTTCAGGCCTTTTCAGGCTCCTCGTATTTTTCACACTTTTTCTGGCTCCTCATATCTTTCACACCTTTTCAGGCTCCTCGTATGTTTCACACCTTTTCAGGCTCCTCGTATTTTTCACACCTCTTCAGGCTCCTCGTATTTTTCACACCTCTTCAGGCCCCTCATATATTTCAGGCCTTTTCAGGCTCCTCGTATTTTTCACACCTTTTCAGGTTCCTCGTATTTTTCAGGAATTTTCAGGCTCCTCGTATATTTCACACCTTTTCAGGCTCCTCGTATTTTTCAGGCCTTTTCAGGCTCCTCGTATTTTTCACACCTTTTCAGGCTCCTCGTATTTTTCAGGCCTTCTCAGGCTCCTCATATTTTTCAGGGCTTTTCAGGCTCATAGTATTTTTCACACCTTTTCAGGCTCCTCGTATTTTTCAGGCCTTTTCAGACTCCTCGTATTTTTCAGGCCTTTTCAGGCTCCTCGTATATTTCACACCTTTTAAGGCTCCTCCTATTTTTCACACCTTTTCAGGCTCCTCGTATTTTTCAAGCCTTTTCAGGCTCCTCGTATTTTTCCCACCTTTTCAGGCTCCTCGTATTTTTCACACCTTTTCCGGCTCCTCGTATTTTTCCCACCTTTTCAGGCTCCTCGTATTTTCCACACCTCTTCAGGCTCCTCGTATTTTTCACACCTCTTCAGGCCCCTCATATATTTCAGGCCTTTTCAGGCTCCTCGTATTTTTCACACCTTTTCAGGTTCCTCGTATTTTTCAGGCCTTTTCAGGCTCCTCGTATTTTTCAGTCCTTTTCAGGCTCCTCGTATTTTTCAGGCCTTTTCAGGCTCCTCGTATTTTTCAAGCCTTTTCAGGCTCCTCGTTTTTCACACCTTTTCAGGCTCCTCGTATTTTTCACACCTTTTCAGGTTCCTCGTATTTTTCAGGCCTTTTCAGGCTCCTCGTATTTTTCAGGCCTTTTCAGGCTCCTCGTATTTTTCAGGCTTTGTCAGGCTCCTCATATTTTTCAAGCCTTTTCAGGCTCCTCGTATTTTTCACACCTTTTCAGGCTCCTCGTATTTTTAACACCTTTTCAGGCTCCTCGTATATTTCACACCTTTTCAGGCTCTTCGTATATTTCAGGCCTTTTCTCGCTCTTCGTATTTTTCACAACTTTTCAGGCTCCTCGTATATTTCAGGCCTTTTAAGGTTCCTCCAATTTTTCACACCTTTTCAGGCTCCTCGTATTTTTCACACCTTTTCAGGCTCCTCGTATTTTTCACACCTTTTCAGGGTCCTCGTATTCTTCACACTTTTTCAGGCTCCTCGTGTTTTTCAGGCTTTGTCAGGCTCCTCGTATTTTTCACACCTTTTCAGGCTCCTCGTATTTTTCACACCTTTTCAGGCTCCTCGTATTTTTCAGGCCTTTTCAGGCTCCTCGTATTTTTCAGGCCTTTTCAGGCTCCTCGTATTTTTCACA
Source organism: Cervus elaphus (assembly GCF_910594005.1). Lineage (NCBI taxonomy): Eukaryota > Metazoa > Chordata > Mammalia > Artiodactyla > Cervidae > Cervus > Cervus elaphus. Next base: position 114,391,171 of record NC_057833.1, read on the forward strand.
CCTTTTCAGGCTCCTCGTATTTTTCAGGCCTTTCCAGGCTCCTCGTATTTTTCAAGTCTTTTCAGGCTCCTCGTATTTTTCCCACCTTTTCAGGCTCCTCGTATTTTTCACACCTTTTCAGGCTCCTCGTATTTTTCACACCTTTTCCGGCTCCTCGTATTTTTCTTGCCTTTTCAGGCTCCTCTTATTTTTCAGGCCTTTTCAGGCTCATCGTATTTTTCAGGCCTTTCCAGGCTCCTCATATCTGTCAGGCCTTTTCAGGCTCCTCGTATTTTTCAGGCCTTTTCAGGCTCCTCGTATTTTTCAGGCCTTTTCAGGCTCCTCGTATTTTTCACACCTTTTCAGGCTCCTCGTATTTTTCACACCTTTTCAGGGTCCTCGTATTTTTCACACCTTTTCAGGGTCCTCGTATTTTTCACACCTTTTCAGGCTCCTCGTATTTTTCAGGCTTTGTCAGGCTCCTCGTATTTTTCAGGCCTTTTCAGGCTCCTCGTATTTTTCACACCTTTTCAGGCTCCTCGTATTTTTCACACCTTCTCAGGCTCCTCGTATTTTTCAGGCCTTTTCAGGCTCCTCGTATTTTTCAGGGCTTTTCAGGCTCCTCGTATTTTTCACACCTTTTCAGGCTCCTCGTATTTTTCACACCTGTTCAGGCTCCTCGTATTTTTCACACCTCTTCAAGCCCCTCATATTTTTCACACCTTTTCAGGCTCCTCGTATATTTCACACCTTTTCAGGCTCCTCGTATTTTTCAGGCCTTTTCAGGCTCCTCGTATTTTTCACACCTTTTCAGGCTCCTCGTATTTTTCACACCTTTTCAGGCTCCTCGTATTTTTCACACCTTTTCAGGGTCCTCGTATATTTCAGGCTTTGTCAGGCTCCTCGTATTTTTCAAGCCTTTTCAGGCTCTTCGTATTTTTGACACCTTTTCAGGCTCCTCGTATTTTTCACACCTTTTCAGGCTCCTCGTATTTTTCACACCTCTTCAGGCCCCTCATATTTTTCAGGCATTTTCAGGCTCCTTGTATGTTTCAGGCCTTTTCAGGCTCCTCGTATATTTCAGGCCTTTTCAGGCTCCTCGTATTTTTCACACCTTTCAGGCTCCTCGTATTTTTCACACCTTTTCAGGCTCCTCCTATCTTTCACACCTTTTCAGGCTCCTCGTATGTTTCACACCTTTTCAGGCTCCTCGTATTTTTCACACCTCTTCAGGCTCCTCGTATTCTTCACACCTCTTCAGGCCCCTCATATATTTCAGGCCTTTTCAGGCTCCTCGTATTTTTCACACCTTTTCGGTTTCCTCGTATTTTTCAGGCATTTTCAGGCTCCTCGTATATTTCACACCTTTTCAGGCTCCTCCTATTTTTCAGGCCTTTTCAGGATCCTCGTATTTTTCAGGCCTTTTCAGGCTCCTCGTATTTTTCACACCTTTTCCGGCTCCTCGTATTTTTCACGCCTTTTCAGGCTCCTTGTATTTTTCAGGCCTTTTCAGGCTCCTCGTATTTTTCACGCCTTTTCAGGCTCCTCGTATTTTTCACACTTTTTCAGGCTCCTCGTATTTTTCACGCCTTTTGAGGCTCCTCGTATTTTTCACACCTTTTGAGGCTCCTCGTATTTTTCACACCTCTTCAGGCCCCTCATATTTTTCACACCTTTTCAGGCTCCTCGTATTTTTCACACCTTTTCAGGCTCCTCGTATTTTTCACACCTCTTCAGGCCCCTCATATTTTTCAGGCCTTTTCAGGCTCCTCGTATTTTTCAGGCCTTTTCAGGCTCCTCGTATATTTCAGGCCTTTTCAGGCTCCTCGTATTTTTCACACCTTTTCAGGTTCGTCGTATATTTCACGCCTTTTCAGGCTCCTCGTATTTTTCACACCTCTTCAGTCCCCTCATATTTTTCAGGCCTTTTCAGGCTCCTCGTATTTTTCAGGCCTTTTCAGTCTCCTCGTATTTTTCAGGCCTTTTCAGGCTCCTCGTATTTTTCACACCTTTTCAGGCTCCTCGTATTTTTCACACCTTTTCAGGCTCCTCGTATTTTTCACACCTTTTCAGGCTCCTCATATTTTTCATGCCTTTTCAGGCTCCTCGGATTTTTCACACCTTTACAGGCTCCTCGTATTTTTCACACCTTTTAGGGCTCCTCCTATTTTTCACACCTTTTCAGGCTCCTCGTATTTTTCACACCTTTTCAGGCTCCTCGTATTTTTCAGGCCTTTTCAGGCTCCTCGTATTTTTCACACCTTTTCAGGCTCCTCGTATTTTTCCCACCTTTTCAGGCTCCTCGTATTTTTCACACCTTTTCAGGCTCCTCCTATTTTTAACACCTTTTCCGGTTCCTCGTATTTTTCATGCCTTTTCAGGCTCCTCATATTTTTCAGGCCTTTTCAGGCTCCTCGTATTTTTCAGGCCTTTTCAGGCTCCTCGTATTTTTCAGGCCTTTTCAGGCTCCTCGTATTTTTCAGGCCTTTTCAGGCTCCTCGTATTTTTCACACCTTTTCTGGCTCCTCGTATTTTTCACACCTTTTCAGGCTCCTCGTATTTTTCAGGCCTTTTCGGCTCCTCGTATTTTTCACACCTTTTCAGGCTCCTCGTATTTTTCACACCTTTTCAGGCTCCTCGTATTTTTCAGGCTTTGTCAGGCTCCTCGTATTTTTCAAGCCTTTTCAGGCTCCTCGTATTTTTCACACCTTTTCAGGCTCCTCGTATTTTTCACACATTTTCAGGCTCCTCGTATATTTCAGGCTTTGTCAGGCTCCTCGTATTTTTCAAGCCTTTTCAGGCTCTTCGTATTTTTCACACCTTTTCAGGGTCCTCGTATTTTTCACACCTTTTCAGGCTCCTCGTATTTTTCAGGCTTTGTCAGGCTCCTCGTATTTTTCAAGCCTTTTCAGGCTCCTCGTATTTTTCACACCATTTCAGGCTCCTCGTATTTTTCACACCTTTTCAGGCTCCTCGTATTTTTCAGGCTTTTTCAGGCTCCTCGTATTTTTCACACCTATTCAGGTTCCTTGTATTTTTCACACCTTTTCAGGCTCCTCATATCTTTCACACCTTTTCAGGCTCCTCGTATGTTTCACACCTTTTCAGGCTCCTCGTATTTTCCACACCTCTTCAGGCTCCTCGTATTTTTCACACCTCTTCAGGCCCCTCATATATTTCAGGCCTTTTCAGGCTCCTCGTATTTTTCACACCTTTTCAGGTTCCTCGTATTTTTCAGGAATTTTCAGGCTCCTCGTATATTTCACACCTTTTCAGGCTCCTCGTATTTTTCAGGCCTTTTCAGGCTCCTCGTATTTTTCACACCTTTTCAGGCTCCTCGTATTTTTCAGGCCTTCTCAGGCTCCTCATATTTTTCAGGGCTTTTCAGGCTCCTAGTATTTTTCACACCTTTTCAGGCTCCTCGTATTTTTCAGGCCTTTTCAGGCTCCTCGTATTTTTCAGGCCTTTTCAGGCTCCTCGTATATTTCACACCTTTTAAGGCTCCTCCTATTTTTCACACCTTTTCAGGCTCCTCGTATTTTTCAAGCCTTTTCAGGCTCCTCGTATTTTTCCCACCTTTTCAGGCTCCTCGTATTTTTCACACCTTTTCCGGCTCCTCGTATTTTTCATGCCTTTTCAGGCTCCTCATATTTTTCAGGCCTTTTCAGGCTTCTCGTATTTTTCACACCTTTTCAGGCTCCTCGTATTTTTCACACCTTTTCAGGGTCCTCGTATTTTTCACACCTTTTCAGGGTCCTCGTATTTTTCACACCTTTTCAGGCTCCTCGTATTTTTCAGGCTTTGTCAGGCTCCTCGTATTTTTCAAGCCTTTTCAGGCTCCTCGTATTTTTCACACCATTTCAGGCTCCTCGTATTTTTCAAGCCTTTTCAGGCTCCTCGTATTTTTCAGGCCTTTTCAGGCTCCTCGTATATTTCAGGCCTTTTCAGGCTCCTCGTATTTTTCACACCTTTTCAGGCTCCTCGTATTTTTCAGGCTTTGTCAGGCTCCTCGTATTTTTCAAGCCTTTTCAGGCTCCTCGTATTTTTCACACCATTTCAGGCTCCTCGTATTTTTCAGGCCTTTTCAGGCTCCTCGTATTTTTCAGGCCTTTTCAGGCTCCTCGTATATTTCAGGCCTTTTCAGGCTCCTCGTATTTTTCAGGGCTTTTCAGGCTCCTCGTATTTTTCACACCTTTTCAGGCTCCTCGTATTTTTCACACCTGTTCAGGCTCCTCGTATTTTTCACACCTCTTCAAGCCCCTCATATTTTTCACACCTTTTCAGGCTCCTCGTATATTTCACACCTTTTCAGGCTCCTCGTATATTTCACACCTTTTCAGGCTCCTCGTATTTTTCAGGCCTTTTCAGGCTCCTCGTATTTTTCACACCTTTTCAGGCTCCTCGTATTTTTCACACCTTTTCAGGCTCCTCGTATTTTTCACACCTTTTCAGGGTCCTCGTATATTTCAGGCTTTGTCAGGCTCCTCGTATTTTTCAAGCCTTTTCAGGCTCTTCGTATTTTTGACACCTTTTCAGGCTCCTCGTATTTTTCACACCTTTTCAGGCTCCTCGTATTTTTCACACCTCTTCAGGCCCCTCATATTTTTCAGGCATTTTCAGGCTCCTTGTATGTTTCAGGCCTTTTCAGGCTCCTCGTATATTTCAGGCCTTTTCAGGCTCCTCGTATTTTTCACACCTTTCAGGCTCCTCGTATTTTTCACACCTTTTCAGGCTCCTCCTATCTTTCACACCTTTTCAGGCTCCTCGTATGTTTCACACCTTTTCAGGCTCCTCGTATTTTTCACACCTCTTCAGGCTCCTCGTATTCTTCACACCTCTTCAGGCCCCTCATATATTTCAGGCCTTTTCAGGCTCCTCGTATTTTTCACACCTTTTCGGTTTCCTCGTATTTTTCAGGCATTTTCAGGCTCCTCGTATATTTCACACCTTTTCAGGCTCCTCCTATTTTTCAGGCCTTTTCAGGATCCTCGTATTTTTCAGGCCTTTTCAGGCTCCTCGTATTTTTCACACCTTTTCCGGCTCCTCGTATTTTTCACGCCTTTTCAGGCTCCTTGTATTTTTCAGGCCTTTTCCGGCTCCTCGTATTTTTCAGGCCTTTTCAGGCTCCTCGTATTTTTCACACTTTTTCAGGCTCCTCGTATTTTTCACGCCTTTTGAGGCTCCTCGTATTTTTCACACCTTTTGAGGCTCCTCGTATTTTTCACACCTCTTCAGGCCCCTCGTATTTTTCACACCTTTTCAGGCTCCTCGTATTTTTCACACCTTTTCAGGCTCCTCGTATTTTTCACACCTCTTCAGGCCCCTCATATTTTTCACGCCTTTTCAGGCTCCTCGTATTTTTCAGGCCTTTTCAGGCTCCTCGTATATTTCAGGCCTTTTCAGGCTCCTCGTATTTTTCACACCTTTTCAGGTTCGTCGTATATTTCACGCCTTTTCAGGCTCCTCGTATTTTTCACACCTCTTCAGTCCCCTCATATTTCTCAGGCCTTTTCAGGCTCCTCGTATTTTTCAGGCCTTTTCAGTCTCCTCGTATTTTTCAGGCCTTTTCAGGCTCCTCGTATTTTTCACACCTTTTCAGGCTCCTCGTATTTTTCACACCTTTTCAGGCTCCTCGTATTTTTCACACCTTTTCAGGCTCCTCATATTTTTCATGCCTTTTCAGGCTCCTCGGATTTTTCACACCTTTACAGGCTCCTCGTATTTTTCACACCTTTTAGGGCTCCTCCTATTTTTCACACCTTTTCAGGCTCCTCGTATTTTTCACACCTTTTCAGGCTCCTCGTATTTTTCAGGCCTTTTCAGGCTCCTCGTATTTTTCAAGTCTTTTCAGGCTCCTCGTATTTTTCCCACCTTTTCAGGCTCCTCGTATTTTTCACACCTTTTCAGGCTCCTCCTATTTTTAACACCTTTTCCGGTTCCTCGTATTTTTCATGCCTTTTCAGGCTCCTCATATTTTTCAGGCCTTTTCAGGCTCATCGTATTTTTCAGGCCTTTTCAGGCTCCTCGTATTTTTCAGGCCTTTTCAGGCTCCTCGTATTTTTCAGGCCTTTTCAGGCTCCTCGTATTTTTCACACCTTTTCTGGCTCCTCGTATTTTTCACACCTTTTCAGGCTCCTCGTATTTTTCAGGCCTTTTCGGCTCCTCGTATTTTTCACACCTTTTCAGGCTCCTCGTATTTTTCACACCTTTTCAGGCTCCTCGTATTTTTCAGGCTTTGTCAGGCTCCTCGTATTTTTCAAGCCTTTTCAGGCTCCTCGTATTTTTCACACCATTTCAGGCTCCTCGTATTTTTCACACATTTTCAGGCTCCTCGTATATTTCAGGCTTTGTCAGGCTCCTCGTATTTTTCAAGCCTTTTCAGGCTCTTCGTATTTTTCACACCTTTTCAGGGTCCTCGTATTTTTCACACCTTTTCAGGCTCCTCGTATTTTTCAGGCTTTGTCAGGCTCCTCGTATTTTTCAAGCCTTTTCAGGCTCCTCGTATTTTTCACACCATTTCAGGCTCCTCGTATTTTTCACACCTTTTCAGGCTCCTCGTATTTTTCAGGCTTTTTCAGGCTCCTCGTATTTTTCACACCTATTCAGGTTCCTTGTATTTTTCACACCTTTTCAGGCTCCTCATATCTTTCACACCTTTTCAGGCTCCTCGTATGTTTCACACCTTTTCAGGCTCCTCGTATTTTCCACACCTCTTCAGGCTCCTCGTATTTTTCACACCTCTTCAGGCCCCTCATATATTTCAGGCCTTTTCAGGCTCCTCGTATTTTTCACACCTTTTCAGGTTCCTCGTATTTTTCAGGAATTTTCAGGCTCCTCGTATATTTCACACCTTTTCAGGCTCCTCGTATTTTTCAGGCCTTTTCAGGCTCCTCGTATTTTTCACACCTTTTCAGGCTCCTCGTATTTTTCAGGCCTTCTCAGGCTCCTCATATTTTTCAGGGCTTTTCAGGCTCCTAGTATTTTTCACACCTTTTCAGGCTCCTCGTATTTTTCAGGCCTTTTCAGGCTCCTCGTATTTTTCAGGCCTTTTCAGGCTCCTCGTATATTTCACACCTTTTAAGGCTCCTCCTATTTTTCACACCTTTTCAGGCTCCTCGTATTTTTCAAGCCTTTTCAGGCTCCTCGTATTTTTCCCACCTTTTCAGGCTCCTCGTATTTTTCACACCTTTTCCGGCTCCTCGTATTTTTCACGCCTTTTCAGGCTCCTCATATTTTTCAGGCCTTTTCAGGCTTCTCGTATTTTTCACACCTTTTCAGGCTCCTCGTATTTTTCACACCTTTTCAGGGTCCTCGTATTTTTCACACCTTTTCAGGCTCCTCGTATTTTTCAGGCTTTGTCAGGCTCCTCGTATTTTTCAAGCCTTTTCAGGCTCCTCGTATTTTTCACACCATTTCAGGCTCCTCGTATTTTTCAAGCCTTTTCAGGCTCCTCGTATTTTTCAGGCCTTTTCAGGCTCCTCGTATATTTCAGGCCTTTTCAGGCTCCTCGTATTTTTCACACCTTTTCAGGCTCCTCGTATTTTTCAGGCTTTGTCAGGCTCCTCGTATTTTTCAAGCCTTTTCAGGCTCCTCGTATTTTTCACACCTTTTCAGGCTCCTCGTATTTTTCAGGCCTTTTCAGGCTCCTCGTATTTTTCAGGCCTTTTCAGGCTCCTCGTATATTTCAGGCCTTTTCAGGCTCCTCGTATTTTTCACACCTTTTCAGGTTCCTCGTATATTTCAGGCCTTTTCAGGCTCCTCGTATTTTTCACACCTCTTCAGTCCCCTCATATTTTTCAGGCCTTTTCAGGCTCCTCGTATTTTTCACACCTTTCCAGGCTCCTCGTATTTTTCAGGCCTTTTCAGGCTCCTCGTATTTTTCACACCTTTTCAGGCTCCTCGTATTTTTCAGGCCTTTTCAGGCTCCTCGTATTTTTCAGGCCTTTTCAGGCTCCTCGTATTTTTCACACCTTTTCAGGCTCCTCGTATTTTTCACACCTTTTCAGGCTCCTCGTATTTTTCATGCCTTTTCAGGCTCCTCGTATTTTTCATGCCTTTTCAGGCTCCTCGTATTTTTCACACCTTTTCAGGCTCCTCGTATTTTTCACACCTTTTAGGGCTCCTCCTATTTTTCACACCTTTTCAGGCTCCTCGTATTTTTCAAGCCTTTTCAGGCTCCTCGTATTTTTCACACCTTTTCAGGCTCCTCGTATTTTTCAAGTCTTTTCAGGCTCCTCGTATTTTTCCCACCTTTTCAGGCTCCTCGTATTTTTCACACCTTTTTAGGCTCCTCCTATTTTTAACACCTTTTCCGGTTCCTCGTATTTTTCATGCCTTTTCAGGCTCCTCATATTTTTCAGGCCTTTTCAGGCTCATCGTATTTTTCAGGCCTTTTCAGGCTCCTCGTATTTTTCAGGCCTTTTCAGGCTCCTCGTATTTTTCAGGCCTTTTCAGGCTCCTCGTATTTTTCACACTTTTTCTGGCTCCTCATATCTTTCACACCTTTTCAGGCTCCTCGTATTTTTCACACCTTTTCAGGCTCCTCGTATTTTTCAGGCCTTTTCAGGCTCCTCGTATTTTTCACACCTCTTCAGGCCCCTCATATATTTCAGGCCTTTTCAGGCTCCTCGTATTTTTCACACCTTTTCAGGTTCCTCGTATTTTTCAGGAATTTTCAGGCTCCTCGTATATTTCACACCTTTTCAGGCTCCTCGTATTTTTCAGGCCTTTTCAGGCTCCTCGTATTTTTCACACCTTTTCAGGCTCCTCGTATTTTTCAGGCCTTCTCAGGCTCCTCATATTTTTCAGGGCTTTTCAGGCTCCTAGTATTTTTCACACCTTTTCAGGCTCCTCGTATTTTTCAGGCCTTTTCAGACTCCTCGTATTTTTCAGGCCTTTTCAGGCTCCTCGTATATTTCACACCTTTTAAGGCTCCTCCTATTTTTCACACCTTTTCAGGCTCCTCGTATTTTTCACGCCTTTTCAGGCTCCTCGTATTTTTCCCACCTTTTCAGGCTCCTCGTATTTTTCACACCTTTTCCGGCTCCTCGTATTTTTCATGCCTTTTCAGGCTCCTCATATTTTTCAGGCCTTTTCAGGCTCATCGTATTTTTCAGGCCTTTTCAGGCTCCTCATATCTGTCAGGCCTTTTCAGGCTCCTCGTATTTTTCAGGCCTTTTCAGGCTCCTCGTATTTTTCACACCTTTTCTGGCTCCTCGTATTTTTCACACCTTTTCAGGCCCTCATATTTTTCAGGCCTTTTCAGGCTCCTCGTATTTTTCACACCTTTTCTGGCTCCTCGTATTTTTCACACCTTTTCAGGCTCCTCGTATTTTTCAGGCCTTTTCTGGCTCCTCGTATTTTTCACACCTTTTCAGGCTTCTCGTATTTTTCACACCTTTTCAGGCTCCTCGTATTTTTCACACCTTTTCAGGGTCCTCGTATTTTTCACACCTTTTCAGGCTCCTCGTATTTTTCACACCTTTTCAGGCTCCTCGGATTTTTCAGGCTTTGTCAGGCACCTCGTATTTTTCAAGCCTTTTCAGGCTCCTCGTATTTTTCACACCATTTCAGGCTCCTCGTAGTTTTCAAGCCTTTTCAGGCTCCTCGTATTTTTCAGGCCTTTTCAGGCTCCTCGTATATTTCAGGCCTTTTCAGGCTCCTCGTATTTTTCACACCATTTCAGGCTCATCGTATTTTTCAGGCCTTTTCAGGCTCCTCGTATTTTTCACACCTCTTCAGTCCCCTCATATTTTTCAGGCCTTTTCAGGCTCCTCGTATTTTTCACACCTTTCCAGGCTCCTCGTATTTTTCAGGCCTTTTCAGACTCCTCGTATTTTTCACACCTTTTCAGGCTCCTCGTATTTTTCAGGCCTTTTCAGGCTCCTCGTATTTTTCAGGCCTTTTCAGGCTCCTCGTATTTTTCAGGCCTTTTCAGGCTCCTCGTATTTTTCACACCTTTTCAGGCTCCTCGTATATTTCACACCTTTTCAGGCTCCTCGTATTTTTCACACCTTTTCAGGCTCCTCGTATTATTCACACTTTTTCAGGCTCCTCGTATTTTTCAGGCCTTTTCAGGCTCCTCGTATTTTTCAGGCCTTTTCAGGCTCCTCGTATTTTTCACACCTTTTCAGGCTCCTCGTATTTTTCACACCTTTTCAGGCTCCTCGTATTTTTCACACCTTTTCAGGCTCCTCGTATTTTTCATGCCTTTTCAGGCTCCTCGGATTTTTCACACCTTTTCAGGCTCCTCGTATTTTTCACACCTTTTAGGGCTCCTCCTATTTTTCACACCTTTTCAGGCTCCTCGTATTTTTCACACCTTTTCAGGCTCCTCGTATTTTTCAGGCCTTTTCAGGCTCCTCATATCTTTCACACCTTTTCAGGCTCCTCGTATTTTTCCCACCTTTTCAGGCTCCTCGTATTTTTCACACCTTTTGAGGCTCCTCCTATTTTTAACACCTTTTCCAGTTCCTCGTATTTTTCATGCCTTTTCAGGCTCCTCATATTTTTCAGGCCTTTTCAGGCTCCTCGTATTTTTCAGGCCTTTTCAGGCTCCTCGTATTTTTCAGGCCTTTTCAGGCTCCTCGTATTTTTCACACTTTTTCTGGCTCCTCGTATTTTTCACACCTTTTCAGGCTCCTCGTATTTTTCAGGCCTTTTCGGCTCCTCGTATTTTTCACACCTTTTCAGGCTCCTCGTATTTTTCACACATTTTCAGGGTCCTCGTATTTTTCACACCTTTTCAGGGTCCTCGTATTTTTCACACCTTTTCAGGCTCCTCGTATTTTTCAGGCTTTGTCAGGCTCCTCGTATTTTTCAAGCCTTTTCAGGCTCCTCGTATTTTTCACACCATTTCAGGCTCCTCATATTTTTCACACCTTTTCAGGCTCCTCGTATTTTTCAGGCCTTTTCAGGCTCCTCGAATTTTTCAGGGCTTTTCAGGCTCCTCGTATTTTTCACACCTTTTCAGGCTCCTCGTATTTTTCACACCTTTTCAGGCTCCTCGTATTTTTCACACCTCTTCAGGCCCCTCATATTTTTCACACCTTTTCAGGCTCCTCGTATATTTCACACCTTTTCAGGCTCCTCGTATTTTTCAGGCCTTTTCAGGCTCCTCGTATTTTTCACACCTTTTCAGGCTCCTTGTATTTTTCACACCTTTTCAGGCTCCTCGTATTTTTAACACCTTTTCAGGGTCCTCGTATATTTCAGGCTTTGTCAGGCTCCTCGTATTTTTCAAGCCTTTTCAGGCTCTTCATATTTTTCACACCTTTTCAGGCTCATCGTATTTTTCACACCTTTTCAGGCTCCTCGTATTTTTCACACCTCTTCAGGCCCCTCATATTTTTCAGGCATTTTCAGGCTCCTTGTATGTTTCAGTCCTTTTCAGGCTCCCCATATATTTCAGGCCTTTTCAGGCTCCTCGTATTTTTCACAACTTTTCAGCCTCCTCGTATATTTCAGGCTTTTTCAGGCTCCTCGTATTTTTCACACCTATTCAGGTTCCTCGTATTTTTCACACCTTTTCCGGCTCCTCATATGTTTCACACCTTTTCAGGCTCCTCGTATGTTTCACACCTTTTAAGGCTCCTCGTATTTTCCACACCTCTTCAGGCTCCTCGTATTTTTCACACCTCTTCAGGCCCCTCATATATTTCAGGCCTTTTCAGGCTCCTCGTATTTTTCACACCTTTTCAGGTTCCTCGTATTTTTCAGGCCTTTTCAGGCTCCTCGTATATTTCACACCTTTTCAGGCTCCTCGTATTTTTCAGGCCTTTTCAGGCTCCTCGTATTTTTCACACCTTTTCAGGCTCCTCGTATTTTTCACACTTTTTCAGGCTCCTCGTATTTTTCACACCTCTTCAAGCCCCTCATTTTTTTTCACACCTTTTCAGGCTCCTCGTATTTTTGACACCTTTTCAGGCTCCTCGTATTTTTCACACCTTTTCAGGCTCCTCGTATTTCTCAGGCCTTTCCAGGCTCCTCGTATTTTTCAGGCCTTTTCAGGCTCCTCGTATTTTTGACACCTTTTCAGTCTCCTCGTATTTTTCACACGTTTTCAGGCTCCTCGTATTTTTCAGGCCTTTCCAGGCTCCTCGTATTTTTCAGGCCTTTTCATGCTCCTCGTATTTTTCAGGCCTTTTCAGGCTCCTCGTATTTTTCACACCTTTTCAGGCTCCTCGTATTTTTCAGGCCTTTTCAGGCTCCTCGTATTTTTGACACCTTTTCAGGCTCCTCGTATTTTTGACACCTTTTCGGGCTCCTCATACTTTTCACACCTTTTCAGGCTCCTCGTATTTTTCAGGCCTTTTCAGGCTCCTCGTATTTTTCACACCTTTTCAGGCTCCTCGTATTTTTCACACCTTTTCAGGCTCCTCGTATTTTTCACACCTTTTCAGTCTCCTCGTATTTTTCAGGCCTTTTCAGGCTCCTCGTATTTTTCAGGCCTTTTCAGGCTCCTCGTATTTTTCAGGCCATTTCATGCTCCTAATATTTTTCACACCTTTTCAGGCTCCTCGTATTTTTCAGGCCTTTTCAGGCTCCTCGTATTTTTCAGGCCTTTTCAGGCTCCTCGTATTTTTGACACCTTTTCAGGCTCCTCGTATTTTTCAGGCCTTTTCAGGCTCCTCATATTTTTCACACCTTTTCAGGCTCCTCGTATTTTTCAGGCCTTTTCAGGCTCCTCGTATTTTTCAGGCCTTTTCAGGCTCCTCGTATTTTTCACACCTTTTCAGGCTCCTCGTATTTTTCACACCTTTTCAGTCTCCTCGTATTTTTCACACCTTTTCAGGCTCCTCGTATTTTTCAGGCCTTTTCAGGCTCCTCGTATTTTTCAGGCCATTTCATGCTCCTAATATTTTTCACACCTTTTCAGGCTCCTCGTATTTTTCAGGCCTTTTCAGGCTCCTCGTATTTTTCAGGCCTTTTCAGGCTCCTCGTATTTTTCACACCTTTTAAGGCTCCTCCTATTTTCACACCTTTTCAGGCTCCTCGTATTTTTCAAGCCTTTTCAGGTTCCTCGTATTTTTCACACCTTTTCAGGCTCCTCGTATTTTTCACACCTTTTCAGGCTCCTCTTTTCAGGCTCCTCGTATTTTTCACACCTTTTCAGGCTCCTCGTATTTTTCACACCTTTTCAGGCGCCTCGTATTTTTCACACCTCTTCAGGCCCCTCATATTTTTCAGGCATTTTCAGGCTCCTCGTAATTTTCAGGCCTTTTCAGGCTCCTCGTAAATTTCAGGCCTTTTCAGGCTCCTCGTATTTTTCACACCTTTTCAGGCTCCTCGTAATTTTCAGGCCTTTTCAGGCTCCTCGTAAATTTCAGGCCTTTTCAGGCTCCTCGTATTTTTCACACCTTTTCAGGCTCCTCGTATATTTCAGGCTTTTTCAGGGTCCTCGTATTTTTCACACCTTTTCAGGCTCCTCGTATTTTTCAGGCTTTGTCAGGCTCCTCGTATTTTTCAAGCCTTTTCAGGCTCCTCGTATTTTTCACACCATTTCAGGCTCCTCATATTTTTCACACCTTTTCAGGCTCCTCGTATTTTTCAAGCCTTTTCAGGCTCTTCATATTTTTCACACCTTTTCAGGCTCATCGTATTTTTCACACCTTTTAGGGCTCCTCCTATTTTTCACACCTTTTCAGGCTCCTCGTATTTTTCACACCTTTTAGGGCTCCTCCTATTTTTCACACCTTTTCAGGCTCCTCGTATTTTTCACACCTTTTCAGGCTCCTCGTATTTTTCAGGCCTTTTCAGGCTCCTCGTATTTTTCAAGTCTTTTCAGGCTCCTCGTATTTTTCCCACCTTTTCAGGCTCCTCGTATTTTTCACACCTTTTCAGGCTCCTCCTACTTTTAACACCTTTTCCGGTTCCTCGTATTTTTCATGCCTTTTCAGGCTCCTCATATTTTTCAGGCCTTTTCAGGCTCATCGTATTTTTCAGGCCTTTTCAGGCTCCTCGTATTTTTCAGGCCTTTTCAGGCTGCTCGTATTTTTCAGGCCTTTTCAGGCTCCTCGTATTTTTCACACTTTTTCTGGCTCCTCGTATTTTTCACACCTTTTCAGGCTCCTCGTATTTTTCAGGCCTTTTCGGCTCCTCGTATTTTTCACACCTTTTCAGGCTCCTCGTATTTTTCACACATTTTCAGGGTCCTCGTATTTTTCACACCTTTTCAGGGTCCTCGTATTTTTCACACCTTTTCAGGCTCCTCGTATTTTTCAGGCTTTGTCAGGCTCCTCGTATTTTTCAAGCCTTTTCAGGCTCCTCGTATTTTTCACACCATTTCAGGCTCCTCATATTTTTCACACCTTTTCAGGCTCCTCGTATTTTTCAGGCCTTTTCAGGCTCCTCGTATTTTTCAGGCCTTTTCAGGCTCCTCGTATTTTTCACACCTTTTCAGGCTCCTCGTATTTTTCACACCTTTTCAGGCTCCTCGTATTTTTCACACCTTTTCAGGCCCCTCATATTTTCACACCTTTTCAGGCTCCTCGTATATTTCACACCTTTTCAGGCTCCTCGTATTTTTCAGGCCTTTTCAGGCTCCTCGTATTTTTCACACCTTTTCAGGCTCCTCGTATTTTTCACACCTTTTCAGGCTCCTCGTATTTTTAACACCTTTTCAGGGTCCTCGTATATTTCAGGCTTTGTCAGGCTCCTCGTATTTTTCAAGCCTTTTCAGGCTCTTCATATTTTTCACACCTTTTCAGGCTCATCGTATTTTTCACTCCTTTTCAGGCTCCTCGTATTTTTCACACCTCTTCAGGTACCTCATATTTTTCAGGCATTTTCAGGCTCCTTGTATGTTTTAGGCCTTTTCAGGCTCCCCATATATTTCAGGCCTTTTCAGGCTCCTCGTATTTTTCACAACTTTTCAGGCTCCTCGTATTTCTCAGGCCTTTCCAGGCTCCTCGTATTTTTCAGGCCTTTTCAGGCTCCTCGTATTTTTGACAACTTTTCAGTCTCCTCGTATTTTTCACACGTTTTCAGGCTCCTCGTATTTTTCAGGCCTTTCCAGGCTCCTCGTATTTTTCAGGCCTTTTCAGGCTCCTCGTATTTTTGACAACTTTTCAGTCTCCTCGTATTTTTCACACGTTTTCAGGCTCCTCGTATTTTTCAGGCCTTTCCAGGCTCCTCGTATTTTTCAGGCCTTTTCATGCTCCTCGTATTTTTCAGGCCTTTTCAGGCTCCTCGTATTTTTCACACCTTTTCAGGCTCCTCGTATTTTTCAGGCCTTTTCAGGCTCCTCGTATTTTTGACACCTTTTCAGGCTCCTCGTATTTTTGACACCTTTTCGGGCTCCTCATATTTTTCACACCTTTTCAGGCTCCTCGTATTTTTCAGGCCTTTTCAGGCTCCTCGTATTTTTCACACCTTTTCAGGCTCCTCGTATTTTTCACACCTTTTCAGGCTCCTCGTATTTTTCACACCTTTTCAGTCTCCTCGTATTTTTCAGGCCTTTTCAGGCTCCTCGTATTTTTCAGGCCTTTTCAGGCTCCTCGTATTTTTCAGGCCATTTCATGCTCCTAATATTTTTCACACCTTTTCAGGCTCCTCGTATTTTTCAGGCCTCTTCAGGCTCCTCGTATTTTTCAGGCCTTTTCAGGCTCCTCGTATTTTTGACACCTTTTCAGGCTCCTCGTATTTTTCAGGCCTTTTCAGGCTCCTCATATTTTTCACACCTTTTCAGGCTAATCGTATTTTTCAGGCCTTTTCAGGCTCCTCGTATTTTTCAGGCCTTTTCAGGCTCCTCGTATTTTTCACACCTTTTCAGGCTCCTCGTATTTTTCACACCTTTTCAGTCTCCTCGTATTTTTCAGGCCTTTTCAGGCTCCTCGTATTTTTCAGGCCTTTTCAGGCTCCTCGTATTTTTCACACCTTTTAAGGCTCCTCCTATTTTCACACCTTTTCAGGCTCCTCGTATTTTTCAAGCCTTTTCAGGTTCCTCGTATTTTTCACACCTTTTCAGGCTCCTCGTATTTTTCACACCTTTTCAGGCTCCTCTTTTCAGGCTCCTCGTATTTTTCACACCTTTTCAGGCTCCTCGTATTTTTCACACCTTTTCAGGCTCCTCGTGTTTTTCACACCTCTTCAGGCCCCTCATATTTTTCAGGCTCCTCGTAATTTTCAGGTCTTTTCAGGCTCCTCGTAAATTTCAGGCCTTTTCAGGCTCCTCGTATTTTTCACACCTTTTCAGGCTCCTCGTATATTTCAGGCTTTTTCAGGCTCCTCGTATTTTTCACACCTTTTCAGGTTCCTCATATTTTTCACACCTTTTCAGGCTCCTCGTATCTTTCACACCTTTTCAGGCTCCTCGTATTTTTCACACCTTTTCAGGCTCCTCGTATTTGTCACACCTTTTCAGGCTCCTCGTATTTTTCACACCTCTTCAGGCTCCTCTTATTTTTCACACCTCTTCAGGCCCCGCATATATTTCAGGCCTTTTCAGGCTCCTCGTATTTTTCACACCATTTCAGGCTCCTCGTATTTTTCACACCTTTTCAGGCTCCTCGTATTTTTCACACCTTTTCAGGATCCTCGTATTTTTCACACCTTTTCAGGCTCCTCGTATCTGTCACACCTTTTCAGGCTCCTCGTATTTTTCACACCTTTTCAGGGTCCTCGTATTTTTCACACCTTTTCAGGCTCCTCGTATTTTTCACACCTTTTCAGGCTCCTCGTATTTTTCACACCTTTTCAGGCTCCTCGTATTTTTCTGGCCTTTTCAGGCTCCACGTATTTTTCACACCTTTTCAGGCTCCTCGTATTTTTCACACCTTTTCAGGCTCCTCGTATTTTTCGCACCTCTTCAGGCCCCTCATATTTTTCACACCTTTTCAGGCTCCTCGTATTTTTCAAACCTTTTCAGGCGCCTCGTATTTTTCACACCTTTTCAGGGTCCTCGTATTTTTCACACTTTTTCAGGGTCCTCGTATTTTTCAGGCTTTATCAGGCTCCTCGTATTTTTCCCACCTTTTCAGGCTCCTCGTATTTTTCACACCTTTTCAGGCTCCTCGTATTTTTCAGGCCTTTTCAGGCTCCTCGTATTTTTCACACCTTTTCAGAGTCCTCATATTTTTCAGGCCTTTTCAGGCTCCTCGTATTTTTCAGGCCTTTTCAGGCTCCTCGTATTTTTCACACCTTTTCAGGCTCCTCGTATTTTTCACACCTTTTCAGGCTCCTCGTATTTTTCACACCTTTTCAGGCTCCTCGTATTTTTAACACCTTTTCACGGTCCTCGTATATTTCAGGCTTTGTCAGGCTCCTCGTATTTTTCAAGCCTTTTCAGGCTCTTCATATTTTTCACACCTTTTCAGGCTCCTCGTATTTTTCACACCTTTTAGGGCTCCTCCTATTTTTCACACCTTTTCAGGCTCCTCGTATTTTTCACACCTTTTCAGGCTCCTCGCATTTTTCAGGCCTTTTCAGGCTCCTCGTATTTTTCAAGTCTTTTCAGGCTCCTCGTATTTTACCCACCTTTTCAGGCTCCTCGTATTTTTCACACCTTTTCAGGCTCCTCCTATTTTTAACACCGTTTCCGGTTCCTCGTATTTTTCATGCCTTTTCAGGCTCCTCATATTTTTCAGGCCTTTTCAGGCTCATCGTATTTTTCAGGCCTTTTCAGGCTCCTCGTATTTTTCAGGCCTTTTCAGGCTGCTCGTATTTTTCAGGCCTTTTCAGGCTCCTCGTATTTTTCACACTTTTTCTGGCTCCTCGTATTTTTCACACCTTTTCAGGCTCCTCGTATTTTTCAGGCCTTTTCGGCTCCTCGTATTTTTCACACCTTTTCAGGCTCCTCGTATTTTTCACACATTTTCAGGGTCCTCGTATTTTTCACACCTTTTCAGGGTCCTCGTATTTTTCACACCTTTTCAGGCTCCTCGTATTTTTCAGGCTTTGTCAGGCTCCTCGTATTTTTCAAGCCTTTTCAGGCTCCTCGTATTTTTCACACCATTTCAGGCTCCTCATATTTTTCACACCTTTTCAGGCTCCTCGTATTTTTCAGGCCTTTTCAGGCTCCTCGTATTTTTCAGGCCTTTTCAGGCTCCTCGTATTTTTCACACCTTTTCAGGCTCCTCGTATTTTTCACACCTTTTCAGGCTCCTCGTATTTTTCACACCTCTTCAGGCCCCTCATATTTTCACACCTTTTCAGGCTCCTCGTATATTTCACACCTTTTCAGGCTCCTCGTATTTTTCAGGCCTTTTCAGGCTCCTCGTATTTTTCACACCTTTTCAGGCTCCTCGTATTTTTCACACCTTTTCAGGCTCCTCGTATTTTTAACACCTTTTCAGGGTCCTCGTATATTTCAGGCTTTGTCAGGCTCCTCGTATTTTTCAAGCCTTTTCAGGCTCTTCATATTTTTCACACCTTTTCAGGCTCATCGTATTTTTCACACCTTTTCAGGCTCCTCGTGTTTTTCACACCTCTTCAGGCCCCTCATATTTTTCAGGCATTTTCAGGCTCCTTGTATGTTTCAGGCCTTTTCAGGCTCCCCATATATTTCAGGCCTTTTCAGGCTCCTCGTATTTTTCACACTTTTTCAGGCTCCTCGTATTTCTCAGGCCTTTTCAGGCTCCTCGTATTTTTCAGGCCTTTTCAGGCTCCTCGTATTTTTGACAACTTTTCAGTCTCCTCGTATTTTTCACACGTTTTCAGGCTCCTCGTATTTTTCAGGCCTTTCCAGGCTCCTCGTATTTTTCAGGCCTTTTCAGACTCCTCGTATTTTTCACACCTTTTCAGGCTCCTCGTATTTTTCACACCTTTTCAGGCTCCTCGTATTTTTCACACCTCTTCAGGCCCCTCATATTTTTCACACCTTTTCAGGCTCCTCGTATATTACACACCTTTTCAGACTCCTCGTATTTTTCAGGCCTTTTCAGGCTC
Source organism: Cervus elaphus (assembly GCF_910594005.1). NCBI lineage: Eukaryota > Metazoa > Chordata > Mammalia > Artiodactyla > Cervidae > Cervus > Cervus elaphus. Next base: position 114,410,035 of record NC_057833.1, read on the forward strand.
CTCTTATTTTTCACACCTTTTCAGGGTCCTCGTATATTTCAGGCTTTGTCAGGCTCCTCGTATTTTTCACGCCTTTTCAGGCTCTTCGTATTTTTCACACCTTTTCAGGCTCCTCGTATTTTTCACACCTCTTCAGGCCCTTCATATTTTTCAGGCATTTTCAGGCTCCTTGTTTGTTTCAGGCCTTTTCAGGCTCCTCGTATATTTCAGGCCTTTTCAGACTCCCCGTATTTTTCACACCTTTTCAGGCTCCTCGTATTTTTCACACCTTTTCAGGCTCCTCATATCTTTCACACCTTTTCAGGCTCCTCGTATGTTTCACACCTTTTCAGGCTCCTCGTATTTTTCACACCTCTTCAGGCTCCTCGTAATTTTCACACCTCTTCAGGCCCCTCATATATTTCAGGCCTTTTCAGGCTCCTCGTATTTTTCAAGCCTTTTCAGGCTCCTCGTATTTTTCTGGCCTTTTCAGGCTCCTCGTATTTTTCACACCTTTTCAGGCTCCTCGTATTTTTCACACCTTTTCAGGCTCCTCGTATATTTCACACCTTTTCAGGCTCCTCGTATATTTCAGGCCTTTTCAGGCTCCTCGTATTTTTCACACCTTTTCAGGCTCCTCGTATATTTCAGGCATTTTCAGGCTCCTCGTATTTTTCAGGCCTTTTCAGGCTCCTCGTATTTTTCAGGCCTTTTCAGGCTCCTCGTATTTTTCACACCTTTTAAGGCTCCTCCTATTTTCACACCTTTTCAGGCTCCTCGTATTTTTCAAGCCTTTTCAGGTTCCTCGTATTTTTCACACCTTTTCAGGCTCCTCGTATTTTTCACACCTTTTCAGGCTCCTCTTTTCAGGCTCCTCGTATTTTTCACACCTTTTCAGGCTCCTCGTATTTTTCACACCTTTTCAGGCGCCTCGTATTTTTCACACCTCTTCAGGCCCCTCATATTTTTCAGGCATTTTCAGGCTCCTCGTAATTTTCATTCCTTTTCAGGCTCCTCGTAAATTTCAGGCCTTTTCAGGCTCCTCGTATTTTTCACACCTTTTCAGGCTCCTCGTATATTTCAGGCTTTTTCAGGGTCCTCGTATTTTTCACACCTTTTCAGGCTCCTCGTATTTTTCACACCTTTTCAGGCTCCTCGTATTTTTCACACCTCTTCAGGCCCCTCATATTTTTCACACCTTTTCAGGCTCCTCGTATATTTCACACATTTTCAGGCTCCTCGTATTTTTCAGGCCTTTTCAGGCTCCTCGTATTTTTCACACCTTTTCAGGCTCCTCGTATTTTTCACACCTTTTCAGGCTCCTCGTATTTTTAACACCTTTTCAGGGTCCTCGTATATTTCAGGCTTTGTCAGGCTCCTCGTATTTTTCAAGCCTTTTCAGGCTCTTCATATTTTTCACACCTTTTCAGGCTCATCGTATTTTTCACACCTTTTAGGGCTCCTCCTATTTTTCACACCTTTTCAGGCTCCTCGTATTTTTCACACCTTTTAGGGCTCCTCCTATTTTTCACACCTTTTCAGGCTCCTCGTATTTTTCACACCTTTTCAGGCTCCTCGTATTTTTCAGGCCTTTTCAGGCTCCTCGTATTTTTCAAGTCTTTTCAGGCTCCTCGTATTTTTCCCACCTTTTCAGGCTCCTCGTATTTTTCACACCTTTTCAGGCTCCTCCTATTTTTAACACCTTTTCCGGTTCCTCGTATTTTTCATGCCTTTTCAGGCTCCTCATATTTTTCAGGCCTTTTCAGGCTCATCGTATTTTTCAGGCCTTTTCAGGCTCCTCGTATTTTTCAGGCCTTTTCAGGCTGCTCGTATTTTTCAGGCCTTTTCAGGCTCCTCGTATTTTTCACACTTTTTCTGGCTCCTCGTATTTTTCACACCTTTTCAGGCTCCTCGTATTTTTCAGGCCTTTTCGGCTCCTCGTATTTTTCACACCTTTTCAGGCTCCTCGTATTTTTCACACATTTTCAGGGTCCTCGTATTTTTCACACCTTTTCAGGGTCCTCGTATTTTTCACACCTTTTCAGGCTCCTCGTATTTTTCACGCTTTTTCAGGCTCCTCGTATTTTTCAAGCCTTTTCAGGCTCCTCGTATTTTTCACACCATTTCAGGCTCCTCATATTTTTCACACCTTTTCAGGCTCCTCGTATTTTTCAGGCCTTTTCAGGCTCCTCGTATTTTTCAGGCCTTTTCAGGCTCCTCGTATTTTTCACACCTTTTCAGGCTCCTCGTATTTTTCACACCTTTTCAGGCTCCTCGTATTTTTCACACCTCTTCAGGCCCCTCATATTTTCACACCTTTTCAGGCTCCTCGTATTTTTCACACCTTTTCAGGCTCCTCGTATTTTTCAGGCCTTTTCAGGCTCCTCGTATTTTTCACACCTTTTCAGGCTCCTCGTATTTTTCACACCTTTTCAGGCTCCTCGTATTTTTAACACCTTTTCAGGGTCCTCGTATATTTCAGGCTTTGTCAGGCTCCTCGTATTTTTCAAGCCTTTTCAGGCTCTTCATATTTTTCACACCTTTTCAGGCTCATCGTATTTTTCACACCTTTTCAGGCTCCTCGTATTTTTCACACCTCTTCAGGCCCCTCATATTTTTCAGGCATTTTCAGGCTCCTTGTATGTTTCAGGCCTTTTCAGGCTCCCCATATATTTCAGGCCTTTTCAGGCTCCTCGTATTTTTCACACTTTTTCAGGCTCCTCGTATTTCTCAGGCCTTTCCAGGCTCCTCGTATTTTTCAGGCCTTTTCAGGCTCCTCGTATTTTTGACAACTTTTCAGTCTCCTCGTATTTTTCACACGTTTTCAGGCTCCTCGTATTTTTCAGGCCTTTCCAGGCTCCTCGTATTTTTCAGGCCTTTTCAGGCTCCTCGTATTTTTGACAACTTTTCAGTCTCCTCGTATTTTTCACACGTTTTCAGGCTCCTCGTATATTTCAGGCCTTTCCAGGCTCCTCGTATTTTTCAGGCCTTTTCATGCTCCTCGTATTTTTCAGGCCTTTTCAGGCTCCTCGTATTTTTCACACCTTTTCAGGCTCCTCGTATTTTTCAGGCCTTTTCAGGCTCCTCGTATTTTTGACACCTTTTCAGGCTCCTCGTATTTTTGACACCTTTTCGGGCTCCTCATATTTTTCACACCTTTTCAGGCTCCTCGTATTTTTCAGGCCTTTTCAGGCTCCTCGTATTTTTCACACCTTTTCAGGCTCCTCGTATTTTTCACACCTTTTCAGGCTCCTCGTATTTTTCACACCTTTTCAGTCTCCTCGTATTTTTCAGGCCTTTTCAGGCTCCTCGTATTTTTCAGGCCTTTTCAGGCTCCTCGTATTTTTCAGGCCATTTCATGCTCCTAATATTTTTCACACCTTTTCAGGCTCCTCGTATTTTTCAGGCCTTTTCAGGCTCCTCGTATTTTTCACACCTTTTCAGGCTCCTCGTATTTTTCACACCTTTTCAGGCTCCTCTTTTCAGGCTCCTCGTATTTTTCACACCTTTTCAGGCTCCTCGTATTTTTCACACCTTTTCAGGCGCCTCGTATTTTTCACACCTCTTCAGGCCCCTCATATTTTTCAGGCATTTTCAGGCTCCTCGTAATTTTCAGGCCTTTTCAGGCTCCTCGTAAATTTCAGGCCTTTTCAGGCTCCTCGTATTTTTCACACCTTTTCAGGCTCCTCGTATATTTCAGGCTTTTTCAGGGTCCTCGTATTTTTCACACCTTTTCAGGCTCCTCGTATTTTTCACACCTTTTCAGGCTCCTCGTATTTTTCACACCTCTTCAGGCCCCTCATATTTTTCACACCTTTTCAGGCTCCTCGTATATTTCACACATTTTCAGGCTCCTCGTATTTTTCAGGCCTTTTCAGGCTCCTCGTATTTTTCACACCTTTTCAGGCTCCTCGTATTTTTCACACCTTTTCAGGCTCCTCGTATTTTTAACACCTTTTCAGGGTCCTCGTATATTTCAGGCTTTGTCAGGCTCCTCGTATTTTTCAAGCCTTTTCAGGCTCTTCATATTTTTCACACCTTTTCAGGCTCATCGTATTTTTCACACCTTTTAGGGCTCCTCGTATTTTTCACACCTTTTCAGGCTCCTCGTATTTTTCACACCTTTTAGGGCTCCTCCTATTTTTCACACCTTTTCAGGCTCCTCGTATTTTTCACACCTTTTCAGGCTCCTCGTATTTTTCAGGCCTTTTCAGGCTCCTCGTATTTTTCAAGTCTTTTCAGGCTCCTCGTATTTTTCCCACCTTTTCAGGCTCCTCGTATTTTTCACACCTTTTCAGGCTCCTCCTATTTTTAACACCTTTTCCGGTTCCTCGTATTTTTCATGCCTTTTCAGGCTCCTCATATTTTTCAGGCCTTTTCAGGCTCATCGTATTTTTCAGGCCTTTTCAGGCTCCTCGTATTTTTCAGGCCTTTTCAGGCTGCTCGTATTTTTCAGGCCTTTTCAGGCTCCTCGTATTTTTCACACTTTTTCTGGCTCCTCGTATTTTTCACACCTTTTCAGGCTCCTCGTATTTTTCAGGCCTTTTCGGCTCCTCGTATTTTTCACACCTTTTCAGGCTCCTCGTATTTTTCACACATTTTCAGGGTCCTCGTATTTTTCACACCTTTTCAGGGTCCTCGTATTTTTCACACCTTTTCAGGCTCCTCGTATTTTTCAGGCTTTGTCAGGCTCCTCGTATTTTTCAAGCCTTTTCAGGCTCCTCGTATTTTTCACACCATTTCAGGCTCCTCATATTTTTCACACCTTTTCAGGCTCCTCGTATTTTTCAGGCCTTTTCAGGCTCCTCGTATTTTTCAGGCCTTTTCAGGCTCCTCGTATTTTTCACACCTTTTCAGGCTCCTCGTATTTTTCACACCTTTTCAGGCTCCTCGTATTTTTCACACCTCTTCAGGCCCCTCATATTTTCACACCTTTTCAGGCTCCTCGTATATTTCACACCTTTTCAGGCTCCTCGTATTTTTCAGGCCTTTTCAGGCTCCTCGTATTTTTCACACCTTTTCAGGCTCCTCGTATTTTTCACACCTTTTCAGGCTCCTCGTATTTTTAACACCTTTTCAGGGTCCTCGTATATTTCAGGCTTTGTCAGGCTCCTCGTATTTTTCAAGCCTTTTCAGGCTCTTCATATTTTTCACACCTTTTCAGGCTCATCGTATTTTTCACACCTTTTCAGGCTCCTCGTATTTTTCACACCTCTTCAGGCCCCTCATATTTTTCAGGCATTTTCAGGCTCCTTGTATGTTTCAGGCCTTTTCAGGCTCCCCATATATTTCAGGCCTTTTCAGGCTCCTCGTATTTTTCACACTTTTTCAGGCTCCTCGTATTTCTCAGGCCTTTCCAGGCTCCTCGTATTTTTCAGGCCTTTTCAGGCTCCTCGTATTTTTGACAACTTTTCAGTCTCCTCGTATTTTTCACACGTTTTCAGGCTCCTCGTATTTTTCAGGCCTTTCCAGGCTCCTCGTATTTTTCAGGCCTTTTCAGGCTCCTCGTATTTTTGACAACTTTTCAGTCTCCTCGTATTTTTCACACGTTTTCAGGCTCCTCGTATATTTCAGGCCTTTCCAGGCTCCTCGTATTTTTCAGGCCTTTTCATGCTCCTCGTATTTTTCAGGCCTTTTCAGGCTCCTCGTATTTTTCACACCTTTTCAGGCTCCTCGTATTTTTCAGGCCTTTTCAGGCTCCTCGTATTTTTGACACCTTTTCAGGCTCCTCGTATTTTTGACACCTTTTCGGGCTCCTCATATTTTTCACACCTTTTCAGGCTCCTCGTATTTTTCAGGCCTTTTCAGGCTCCTCGTATTTTTCACACCTTTTCAGGCTCCTCGTATTTTTCACACCTTTTCAGGCTCCTCGTATTTTTCACACCTTTTCAGTCTCCTCGTATTTTTCAGGCCTTTTCAGGCTCCTCGTATTTTTCAGGCCTTTTCAGGCTCCTCGTATTTTTCAGGCCATTTCATGCTCCTAATATTTTTCACACCTTTTCAGGCTCCTCGTATTTTTCAGGCCTTTTCAGGCTCCTCGTATTTTTCAGGCCTTTTCAGGCTCCTCGTATTTTTGACACCTTTTCAGGCTCCTCGTATTTTTCAGGCCTTTTCAGGCTCCTCATATTTTTCACACCTTTTCAGGCAAATCGTATTTTTCAGGCCTTTTCAGGCTCCTCGTATTTTTCAGGCCTTTTCAGGCTCCTCGTATTTTTCACACCTTTTCAGGCTCCTCGTATTTTTCACACCTTTTCAGTCTCCTCGTATTTTTCAGGCCTTTTCAGGCTCCTCGTATTTTTCAGGCCTTTTCAGGCTCCTCTTATTTTTCAGGCCATTTCATGCTCCTAATATTTTTCACACCTTTTCAGGCTCCTCGTATTTTTCAGGCCTTTTCAGGCTCCTCGTATTTTTCAGGCCTTTTCAGGCTCCTCGTATTTTTCACACCTTTTAAGGCTCCTCCTATTTTCACACCTTTTCAGGCTCCTCGTATTTTTCAAGCCTTTTCAGGTTCCTCGTATTTTTCACACCTTTTCAGGCTCCTCGTATTTTTCACACCTTTTCAGGCTCCTCTTTTCAGGCTCCTCGTATTTTTCACACCTTTTCAGGCTCCTCGTATTTTTCACACTTTTTCAGGATCCTCGTGTTTTTCACACCTCTTCAGGCCCCTCATATTTTTCAGGCTCCTCGTAATTTTCAGGCCTTTTCAGGCTCCTCGTAAATTTCAGGCCTTTTCAGGCTCCTCGTATTTTTCACACCTTTTCAGGCTCCTCGTATATTTCAGGCTTTTTCAGGCTCCTCGTATTTTTCACACCTTTTCAGGTTCCTCGTATTTTTCACACCTTTTCAGGCTCCTCGTATCTTTCACACCTTTTCAGGCTCCTCGTATTTTTCACACCTTTTCAGGCTCCTCGTATTTGTCACACCTTTTCAGGCTCCTCGTATTTTTCACACCTCTTCAGGCTCCTCTTATTTTTCACACCTCTTCAGGCCCCGCATATATTTCAGGCCTTTTCAGGCTCCTCGTATTTTTCACACCGTTTCAGGCTCCTCGTATTTTTCACACCTTTTCAGGCTCCTCGTATTTTTCACACCTTTTCAGGATCCTCGTATTTTTCACACCTTTTCAGGCTCCTCGTATCTGTCACACCTTTTCAGGCTCCTCGTATTTTTCACACCTTTTCAGGGTCCTCGTATTTTTCACACCTTTTCAGGCTCCTCGTATTTTTCACACCTTTTCAGGCTCCTCGTATTTTTCACACCTTTTCAGGCTCCTCGTATTTTTCTGGCCTTTTCAGGTTCCACGTATTTTTCACACCTTTTCAGGCTCCTCGTATTTTTCACACCTTTTCAGGTTCCTCGTATTTTTCGCACCTCTTCAGGCCCCTCATATTTTTCACACCTTTTCAGGCTCCTCGTATTTTTCAAACCTTTTCAGGCTCCTCGTATTTTTCACACCTTTTCAGGGTCCTCGTATTTTTCACACTTTTTCAGGGTCCTCGTATTTTTCAGGCTTTATCAGGCTCCTCGTATTTTTCACACCTTTTCAGGCTCCTCGTATTTTTCACACCTTTTCAGGCTCCTCGTATTTTTCAGGCCTTTTCAGGCTCCTCGTATTTTTCACACCTTTTCAGGGTCCTCATATTTTTCAGGCCTTTTCAGGCTCCTCGTATTTTTCAGGCCTTTTCAGGCTCCTCGTATTTTTCACACCTTTTCAGGCTCCTCGAATTTTTCACACCTTTTCAGGCTCCTCGTATTTTTCAGGCCTTTTCAGGCTCCACGTATTTTTCAGGCCTTTTCAGGCTCCTCGTATTTTTAAGGCCTTTTCAGGCTCCTCGTATTTTTCACACCTTTTCAGGCTCCTCATATTTTTCAGGCCTTTTCAGGCTCCTCGTATTTTTCAGGCCTTTTCAGGCTCCTCGTATTTTTCACACCTTTTCAGGCTCCTCGTATTTTTCACACCTTTTCAGGCTCCTCGTATTTTTCAGGCCTTCTCAGGCTCCTCATATTTTTCAGGCCTTTTCAGGCTCCTAGTATTTTTCACACCTTTTCATGCTCCTCGTATTTTTCAGGCCTTTTCAGGCTCCTCGTATTTTTCAGGCCTTTTCAGGCTCCTCGTATATTTCACGCCTTTTAAGGCTCCTTCTATTTTTCACACCTTTTAAGGCTCCTCGTATTTTTCAAGCCTTTTCAGGCTCCTCGTATTTTTCACACCTTTTCAGGCTCCTCGTATTTTTCACACCTTTTAAGCCTCCTTCTATTTTTCACACCTTTTCAGGCTCCTCGTATTTTTCAAGCCTTTTCAGGCTCCTCGTATTTTTCCCACCTTTTCAGGCTCCTCGTATTTTTCACACCTTTTCAGGCTCCTCGTATTTTTCACACCTTTTCCGGCTCCTCGTATTTTTCAGGCCTTTTCAGGCTCCACGTATTTTTCACACCTTTTCAGGCTCCTCGTATTTTTCACACCTTTTCAGGCTCCTCGTATTTTTCATGCCTTTTCAGGCTCCTCATATTTTTCAGCCCTTTTCAGGCTCCTCGTATTTTTCACACCTTTTCAGGCTCCTCGTATTTTTCAGGCATTTTCAGGTTCCTCGTATTTTTCAGGCCTCTTCAGGCTCCTCGTATATTTCACACCTTTTCAGGCTCCTCGTATTTTTCGGGCCTTTTCAGGCTCCTCATATTTTTCACACCTTTTCAGTCTCCTCGTATTTTTCACACTTTTTCAGGCTCCTCGTATTTTTCACACCTCTTCAAGCCCCTCTTTTTTTTTCACACCTTTTCAGGCTCCTCGTATTTTTCACACCTTTTCAGGCTCCTCGTATTTTTCACACCTTTTCAGGGTCCTCTTATTTTTCACACCTTTTCAGGCTCCTCGTATTTTTCACACCTTTTCAGGCTCCTCGTATTTTTCATGCCTTTTCAGGCTCCTCGCATTTTTCACAACTTTTCAGGCTCCTCGTTTTTTTCATGCCTTTTCAGGCTCCTCGTATTTATCACACCTTTTCAGGCTCCTTGTAATTTTCACACCTTTTCAGGCTCCTCGTATTTTTGACACATTTTCAGGCTTCTCGGATTTTTCACAAATTTTCAGGCTCCTCGCATTTTTCAGGCCTTTTCAGGCTCCTCGTATTTTTCACACCTTTTCAGGCTCCACGTATTTTTCACACCTTTTCAAGCTCCTCGTATATTTCAGGCCTTTTCAGGCTCCTCGTATTTTTCACACATTTTCAGGCTTCTCGTATTTTTAACACCTTTTCAGGCTCCTCGTATATTTCAGGCCTTTTCAGGCTCCTCGTGTTTTTCACACCTCTTCAGGCCCCTCATATTTTTCAGGCTCCTCGTAATTTTCAGGCCTTTTCAGGCTCCTCGTAAATTTCAGGCCTTTTCAGGCTCCTCGTATTTTTCACACCTTTTCAGGCTCCTCGTATATTTCAGGCTTTTTCAGGCTCCTCGTATTTTTCACACCTTTTCAGGTTCCTCGTATTTTTCACACCTTTTCAGGCTCCTCGTATCTTTCACACCTTTTCAGGCTCCTCGTATTTTTCACACCTTTTCAGGCTCCTCGTATTTGTCACACCTTTTCAGGCTCCTCGTATTTTTCACACCTCTTCAGGCTCCTCTTATTTTTCACACCTCTTCAGGCCCCGCATATATTTCAGGCCTTTTCAGGCTCCTCGTATTTTTCACACCGTTTCAGGCTCCTCGTATTTTTCACACCTTTTCAGGCTCCTCGTATTTTTCACACCTTTTCAGGATCCTCGTATTTTTCACACCTTTTCAGGCTCCTCGTATCTGTCACACCTTTTCAGGCTCCTCGTATTTTTCACACCTTTTCAGGGTCCTCGTATTTTTCACACCTTTTCAGGCTCCTCGTATTTTTCACACCTTTTCAGGCTCCTCGTATTTTTCACACCTTTTCAGGCTCCTCGTATTTTTCTGGCCTTTTCAGGCTCCACGTATTTTTCACACCTTTTCAGGCTCCTCGTATTTTTCACACCTTTTCAGGTTCCTCGTATTTTTCGCACCTCTTCAGGCCCCTCATATTTTTCACACCTTTTCAGGCTCCTCGTATTTTTCAAACCTTTTCAGGCTCCTCGTATTTTTCACACCTTTTCAGGGTCCTCGTATTTTTCACACTTTTTCAGGGTCCTCGTATTTTTCAGGCTTTATCAGGCTCCTCGTATTTTTCACACCTTTTCAGGCTCCTCGTATTTTTCAGGCCTTTTCAGGCTCCTCGTATTTTTCAGGCCTTTTCAGGCTCCTCGTATTTTTCACACCTTTTCAGAGTCCTCATATTTTTCAGGCCTTTTCAGGCTCCTCGTATTTTTCAGGCCTTTTCAGGCTCCTCGTATTTTTCACACCTTTTCAGGCTCCTCGTATTTTTCACACCTTTTCAGACTCCTCGTATTTTTCAGGCCTTTTCAGGCTCCACGTATTTTTCAGGCCTTTTCAGGCTCCTCGTATTTTTAAGGCCTTTTCAGGCTCCTCGTATTTTTCACACCTTTTCAGGCTCCTCATATTTTTCAGGCCTTTTCAGGCTCCTCGTATTTTTCAGGCCTTTTCAAGCTCCTCGTATTTTTCACACCTTTTCAGGCTCCTCGTATTTTTCACACCTTTTCAGGCTCCTCGTATTTTTCAGGCCTTCTCAGGCTCCTCATATTTTTCAGGCCTTTTCAGGCTCCTAGTATTTTTCACACCTTTTCATGCTCCTCGTATTTTTCAGGCCTTTTCAGGCTCCTCGTATTTTTCAGGCCTTTTCAGGCTCCTCGTATATTTCACGCCTTTTAAGGCTCCTTCTATTTTTCACACCTTTTAAGGCTCCTCGTATTTTTCAAGCCTTTTCAGGCTCCTCGTATTTTTCACACCTTTTCAGGCTCCTCGTATTTTTCACACCTTTTAAGCCTCCTTCTATTTTTCACACCTTTTCAGGCTCCTCGTATTTTTCAAGTCTTTTCAGGCTCCTCGTATTTTTCCCACCTTTTCAGGCTCCTCGTATTTTTCACACCTTTTCAGGCTCCTCGTATTTTTCACACCTTTTCCGGCTCCTCGTATTTTTCAGGCCTTTTCAGGCTCCTCGTATTTTTCACACCTTTTCAGGCTCCTCGTATTTTTCACACCTTTTCCGGCTCCTCGTATTTTTCATGCCTTTTCAGGCTCCTCATATTTTTCAGCCCTTTTCAGGCTCCTCGTATTTTTCAGGCCTTTTCAGGCTCCTCGTATTTTTCAGGCATTTTCAGGTTCCTCGTATTTTTCAGGCCTCTTCAGGCTCCTCGTATATTTCACACCTTTTCAGGCTCCTCGTATTTTTCGGGCCTTTTCAGGCTCCTCATATTTTTCACACCTTTTCAGTCTCCTCGTATTTTTCACACTTTTTCAGGCTCCTCGTATTTTTCACACCTCTTCAAGCCCCTCTTTTTTTTTCACACCTTTTCAGGCTCCTCGTATTTTTCACACCTTTTCAGGCTCCTCGTATTTTTCACACCTTTTCAGGCTCCTCGTATTTTTCACACCTTTTCAGGCTCCTCGTATTTTTCACACCTTTTCAGGCTCCTCGTATTTTTCATGCCTTTTCAGGCTCCTCGGATTTTTCACAACTTTTCAGGCTCCTCGTTTTTTTCATGCCTTTTCAGGCTCCTCGTATTTATCACACCTTTTCAGGCTCCTTGTAATTTTCACACCTTTTCAGGCTCCTCGTATTTTTGACACATTTTCAGGCTTCTCGGATTTTTCACAAATTTTCAGGCTCCTCGCATTTTTCAGGCCTTTTCAGGCTCCTCGTATTTTTCACACCTTTTCAGGCTCCACGTATTTTTCACACCTTTTCAAGCTCCTCGTATATTTCAGGCCTTTTCAGGCTCCTCGTATTTTTCACACATTTTCAGGCTTCTCGTATTTTTAACACCTTTTCAGGCTCCTCGTATATTTCAGGCCTTTTCAGGCTCCTCGTATTTTTCACACCTTTTCAGGCTCCTCGTATTTTTCAGGCCTTCTCAGGCTCCTCGTATTTTTCACACCTTTTCAGGCTCCTCGTATTTTTCACACCTTTTCAGGCTCCTCGTATTTTCACACCTTTTCAGGCTCCTCGTATTTTTCAGGCCTTTTCAGGCTCCTCGTATTTTTCAGGCCTTTTCAGGCTCCTCGTATTTTTCACACCTTTTCAGGCTCCTCGTATATTTCAGGCCTTTTCAGGCTCCTCGTATTTTTCACAACTTTTCAGGCTCCTCGTATTTTTCACACCGTTTCAGGCTCCTCGTATTTTTCACACCTTTTCAGGCCCCTCATATTTTTCAGGCCTTTTCAGGCTCCTCGTATTTTTCAGGCCTTTTCAGGCTCCTCGTATTTTTCACACCTTTTCAGGGTCCTCGTATTTTTCAGGCCTTTTCAGGCTCCTCGTATTTTTCAGGCCTTTTCAGGCTCCTCGTATTTTTCACACCTTTTCAGGCTCCTCGTATTTTTCACACCTTTTCAGTCTTCTCGTATTTTTCAGACCTTTTCAGGCTCCTCGTATTTTTCAGGCCTTTTCACGCTCCTCGTATTTTTCAGGCCATTTCAGGCTCCTAATATTTTTCACACCTTTTCAGGCTCCTCGTATTTTTCAGGCCTTTTCAGGCTCCTCGTATTTTTCAGGCCTTTTCAGGCTCCTCGTATTTTTCACACCTTTTAAGGCTCCTCCTATTATCACACCTTTTCAGGCTCCTCGTATTTTTCAAGCCTTTTCAGGTTCCTCGTATTTTTCACACCTTTTCAGGCTCCTCGTATTTTTCACACCTTTTCAGGCTCCTCTTTTCAGGCTCCTCATATTTTTCACACCTTTTCAGGCTCCTCGTATTTTTCACACCTTTTCAGGCTCCTCATATTTTTCACACCTCTTCAGGCCCCTCATATTTTTCAGGCATTTTCTGGCTCCTCGTAATTTTCAGGCCTTTTCAGGCTCCTCGTAAATTTCAGGCCTTTTCAGGCTCCGCGTATTTTTCACACCTTTTCAGGCTCCTCGTATATTTCAGGCTTTTTCAGGCTCCTCGTATCTTTCACACCTTTTCAGGTTCCTCGTATTTTTTACACCTTTTCAGGCTCCTCGTATCTTTCACACCTTTTCAGGCTCCTCGTATTTTTCTCACCTTTTCAGGCTCCTCGTATTTGTCACACCTTTTCAGGCTCCTCGTATTTTTCACACCTCTTCAGGCTCCTCTTATTTTTCACACCTCTTCAGGCCCCGCATATATTTCAGGCCTTTTCTAGCTCCTCGTATTTTTCACACCTTTTCAGGCTCCTCGTATTTTTCAGGCCTTTTCAGGCTCCTCGTATTTTTCACACCGTTTCAGGCTCCTCGTATTTTTCTCACCTTTTCAAGCTCCTCGTATTTTTCACACCTTTTCAGGCTCCTCGTATTTTTCACACCTTTTCAGGCTCCTCGTATCTGTCACACCTTTTCAGGCTCCTCGTATTTTTCACACCTTTTCAGGGTCCTCGTATTTTTCACACCTTTTCAGGCTCCTCGTATTTTTCACACCTTTTCAGGCTCCTCGTATTTTTCACACCTTTTCAGGCTCCTCGTATTTTTCACACCTTTTCAGGCTCCTCGTATTTTTCTGGCCTTTTCAGGCTCCTCGTATTTTTCACACCTTTTCAGGCTCCTCGTATTTTTCACACCTTTTCAGGCTCCTCGTATTTTTCGCACCTCTTCAGGCCCCTCATATTTTTCACACCTTTTCAGGCTCCTCGTATTTTTCACACCTTTTCAGGCTCCTCGTATATTTCACACCTTTTCAGGGTCCTCGTATTTTTCACACCTTTTCAGGCTGCTCGTATTTTTCACACCTTTTCAGGGTCCTCGTATTTTTCAGGCTTTGTCAGGGTCCTCATATTTTTCAAGCCTTTTCAGGCTCCTCGTATTTTTCACACCTTTTCAGGCTCCTCGTATTTTTCACACCTTTTCAGGCTCCTCGTATTTTTCAGGCCTTTTCCGACTCCTCGTATTTTTCAGGCCTTTTCAGGCTCCTTGTATTTTTCACACCATTTCAGGGTCCTCGTATTTTTCAGGCCTTTTCAGGCTCCTCTTATTTTTCAGGCCTTTTCAGGCTCCTCGTATTTTTCACACCTTTTCAGGCTCCTCGTATTTTTCACACCTTTTCAGGCTCCTCGTATTTTTCACACCTTTTCAGGCTCCTCGTATTTTTCACACCTTTTCAGGCTCCTCGTATTTTTCACACCTTTTCAGGATCCTCGTATTTTTCACACCTCTTCAGGCCCCTCATATTTTTCACACCTTTTCAGGCTCCTCGTATATTTCACACCTTTTCAGGCTCCTCGTATATTTCAGGCCTTTTCAGGCTCCTCGTATTTTTCACTACTTTTCAGGCTCCTCGTATATTTCAGGCCTTTCCAGGTTCCTCGAATTTTTCACACCTTTTCAGGCTCCTCGTATTTTTCACACCTTTTCAGGGTCCTCATATTTTTCACACTTTTTCAGGGTCCTCGTATTTTTCACACCTTTTCAGGCTCCTCGTATTTTTCACACCTTTTCAGGCTCCTCGTATTTTTCACACCTTTTCAGGGTCCTCGTATTTTTCACACTTTTTCAGGGTCCTCGTATTTTTCAGGCTTTATCAGGCTCCTCGTATTTTTCACACCTTTTCAGGCTCCTCGTATTTTTCACACCTTTTCAGGCTCCCCGTATTTTTCAGGCCTTTTCAGGCTCCTCGTATTTTTCAGGCCTTTTCAGGCTCCTCGTATTTTTCACACCTTTTCAGAGTCCTCATATTTTTCAGGCCTTTTCAGGCTTCTCGTATTTTTCAGGCCTTTTCAAGCTCCTCGTATTTTTCACACCTTTTCAGGCTCCTCGAATTTTTCACACATTTTCAGACTCCTCGTATTTTCAGGCCTTTTCAGGCTCCTCGTATTTTTCAGGCCTTTTCAGGCTCCTCGTATTTTTCAGGCATTTTCAGGTTCCTCGTATTTTTCAGGCCTTTTCAGGCTCCTCGTATATTTCACACCTTTTAAGGCTCCTCCTATTTTTCACACCTTTTCAGGCTCCTCGTATTTTTCAAGCCTTTTCAGGCTCCTCGTATTTTTCACACCTTTTCAGGCTCCGCGTATTTTTCAGACCTTCTCAGGCTCCTCATATTTTTCAGGCCTTTTCAGGCTCCTAGTATTTTTCACACCTTTTCAGGCTCCTCGTATTTTTCAGGCCTTTTCAGGCTCCTCGTATTTTTCCCACCTTTTCAGGCTCCTCGTATTTTTCACACCTTTTCAGGCTCCTCGTATTTTTCACACCTTTTCCGGCTCCTCGTATTTTTCAGGCCTTTTCAGGCTCCTCATATTTTTCAGGCCTTTTCAGGCTCCTCGTATTTTTCAGGCCTTTTCAGGCTCCTCGTATTTTTCAGGCATTTTCAGGCTCCTCGTATTTTTCAGGCCTTTTCAGGCTCCTCGTATTTTTCACACCTTTTCAGGCTCCTCGTATTTTTCAGGCCTTTTCAGGCTCCTCGTATTTTTCAGGCCTTTTCAGGCTCCTCGTATTTTTCACACCTTTTCAGGCTCCTCGTATTTTTCACACCTTTTCAGGCTCCTCGTATTTTTCACACCTTTTCAGGGTCATCGTATTTTTCACACCTTTTCAGGGTCCTCGTATTTTTCACACCTTTTCAGGCTCCTCGTATTTTTCACACCTTTTCAGGCTCCTCGTATTTTTCAGGCCTTTTCAGGCTCCTCGTATTTTTCAGGCCTTTTCAGTCTCCTCGTATTTTTCACACCTTTTCAGGCTCCTCGTATTTTTCACACCTTTTCAGGCTCCTCGTATTTTTCACACCTTTTCAGGGTCATCGTATTTTTCACACCTTTTCAGGGTCCTCGTATTTTTCACACCTTTTCATGCTCCTCGTATTTTTCAGGCCTTTTCAGGCTCCTCGTATTTTTCAGGCCTTTTCAGGCTCCTCGTATATTTCACGCCTTTTAAGGCTCCTTCTATTTTTCACACCTTTTAAGGCTCCTCGTATTTTTCAAGCCTTTTCAGGCTCCTCGTATTTTTCACACCTTTTCAGGCTCCTCGTATTTTTCACACCTTTTAAGCCTCCTTCTATTTTTCACACCTTTTCAGGCTCCTCGTATTTTTCAAGTCTTTTCAGGCTCCTCGTATTTTTCCCACCTTTTCAGGCTCCTCGTATTTTTCACACCTTTTCAGGCTCCTCGTATTTTTCACACCTTTTCCGGCTCCTCGTATTTTTCATGCCTTTTCAGGCTCCTCGTATTTTTCACACCTTTTCAGGCTCCTCGTATTTTTCACACCTTTTCCGGCTCCTCGTATTTTTCATGCCTTTTCAGGCTCCTCATATTTTTCAGCCCTTTTCAGGCTCCTCGTATTTTTCAGGCCTTTTCAGGCTCCTCGTATTTTTCAGGCATTTTCAGGTTCCTCGTATTTTTCAGGCCTCTTCAGGCTCCTCGTATATTTCACACCTTTTCAGGCTCCTCGTATTTTTCGGGCCTTTTCAGGCTCCTCATATTTTTCACACCTTTTCAGTCTCCTCGTATTTTTCACACTTTTTCAGGCTCCTCGTATTTTTCACACCTCTTCAAGCCCCTCTTTTTTTTTCACACCTTTTCAGGCTCCTCGTATTTTTCACACCTTTTCAGGCTCCTCGTATTTTTCACACCTTTTCAGGGTCCTCTTATTTTTCACACCTTTTCAGGCTCCTCGTATTTTTCACACCTTTTCAGGCTCCTCGTATTTTTCATGCCTTTTCAGGCTCCTCGGATTTTTCACAACTTTTCAGGCTCCTCGTTTTTTTCATGCCTTTTCAGGCTCCTCGTATTTATCACACCTTTTCAGGCTCCTTGTAATTTTCACACCTTTTCAGGCTCCTCGTATTTTTGACACATTTTCAGGCTTCTCGGATTTTTCACAAATTTTCAGGCTCCTCGCATTTTTCAGGCCTTTTCAGGCTCCTCGTATTTTTCACACCTTTTCAGGCTCCACGTATTTTTCACACCTTTTCAAGCTCCTCGTATATTTCAGGCCTTTTCAGGCTCCTCGTATTTTTCACACATTTTCAGGCTTCTCGTATTTTTAACACCTTTTCAGGCTCCTCGTATATTTCAGGCCTTTTCAGGCTCCTCGTATTTTTCACACCTTTTCAGGCTCCTCGTATTTTTCAGGCCTTCTCAGGCTCCTCGTATTTTTCACACCGTTTCAGGCTCCTCGTATTTTTCACACCTTTTCAGGCTCCTCGTATTTTCACACCTTTTCAGGCTCCTCGTATTTTTCAGGCCTTTTCAGGCTCCTCGTATTTTTCAGGCCTTTTCAGGCTCCTCGTATTTTTCACACCTTTTCAGGCTCCTCGTATATTTCAGGCCTTTTCAGGCTCCTCGTATTTTTCACAACTTTTCAGGCTCCTCGTATTTTTCACACCGTTTCAGGCTCCTCGTATTTTTCACACCTTTTCAGGCCCCTCATATTTTTCAGGCCTTTTCAGGCTCCTCGTATTTTTCAGGCCTTTTCAGGCTCCTCGTATTTTTCACACCTTTTCAGGGTCCTCGTATTTTTCAGGCCTTTTCAGGCTCCTCGTATTTTTCAGGCCTTTTCAGGCTCCTCGTATTTTTCACACCTTTTCAGGCTCCTCGTATTTTTCACACCTTTTCAGTCTTCTCGTATTTTTCAGACCTTTTCAGGCTCCTCGTATTTTTCAGGCCTTTTCACGCTCCTCGTATTTTTCAGGCCATTTCAGGCTCCTAATATTTTTCACACCTTTTCAGGCTCCTCGTATTTTTCAGGCCTTTTCAGGCTCCTCGTATTTTTCAGGCCTTTTCAGGCTCCTCGTATTTTTCACACCTTTTAAGGCTCCTCCTATTATCACACCTTTTCAGGCTCCTCGTATTTTTCAAGCCTTTTCAGGTTCCTCGTATTTTTCACACCTTTTCAGGCTCCTCGTATTTTTCACACCTTTTCAGGCTCCTCTTTTCAGGCTCCTCATATTTTTCACACCTTTTCAGGCTCCTCGTATTTTTCACACCTTTTCAGGCTCCTCATATTTTTCACACCTCTTCAGGCCCCTCATATTTTTCAGGCATTTTCTGGCTCCTCGTAATTTTCAGGCCTTTTCAGGCTCCTCGTAAATTTCAGGCCTTTTCAGGCTCCGCGTATTTTTCACACCTTTTCAGGCTCCTCGTATATTTCAGGCTTTTTCAGGCTCCTCGTATCTTTCACACCTTTTCAGGTTCCTCGTATTTTTTACACCTTTTCAGGCTCCTCGTATCTTTCACACCTTTTCAGGCTCCTCGTATTTTTCTCACCTTTTCAGGCTCCTCGTATTTGTCACACCTTTTCAGGCTCCTCGTATTTTTCACACCTCTTCAGGCTCCTCTTATTTTTCACACCTCTTCAGGCCCCGCATATATTTCAGGCCTTTTCTAGCTCCTCGTATTTTTCACACCTTTTCAGGCTCCTCGTATTTTTCAGGCCTTTTCAGGCTCCTCGTATTTTTCACACCGTTTCAGGCTCCTCGTATTTTTCTCACCTTTTCAAGCTCCTCGTATTTTTCACACCTTTTCAGGCTCCTCGTATTTTTCACACCTTTTCAGGCTCCTTGTATCTGTCACACCTTTTCAGGCTCCTCGTATTTTTCACACCTTTTCAGGGTCCTCGTATTTTTCACACCTTTTCAGGCTCCTCGTATTTTTCACACCTTTTCAGGCTCCTCGTATTTTTCACACCTTTTCAGGCTCCTCGTATTTTTCACACCTTTTCAGGCTCCTCGTATTTTTCTGGCCTTTTCAGGCTCCTCGTATTTTTCACACCTTTTCAGGCTCCTCGTATTTTTCACACCTTTTCAGGCTCCTCGTATTTTTCGCACCTCTTCTGGCCCCTCATATTTTTCACACCTTTTCAGGCTCCTCGTATTTTTCACACCTTTTCAGGCTCCTCGTATATTTCACACCTTTTCAGGGTCCTCGTATTTTTCACACCTTTTCAGGCTCCTCGTATTTTTCACACCTTTTCAGGGTCCTCGTATTTTTCAGGCTTTGTCAGGGTCCTCATATTTTTCAAGCCTTTTCAGGCTCCTCGTATTTTTCACACCTTTTCAGGCTCCTCGTATTTTTCACACCTTTTCAGGCTCCTCGTATTTTTCAGGCCTTTTCCGACTCCTCGTATTTTTCAGGCCTTTTCAGGCTCCTTGTATTTTTCACACCATTTCAGGGTCCTCGTATTTTTCAGGCCTTTTCAGGCTCCTCTTATATTTCAGGCCTTTTCAGGCTCCTCGTATTTTTCACACCTTTTCAGGCTCCTCGTATTTTTCACACCTTTTCAGGCTCCTCGTATTTTTCACACCTTTTCAGGCTCCTCGTATTTTTCACACCTTTTCAGGCTCCTCGTATTTTTCACACCTTTTCAGGATCCTCGTATTTTTCACACCTCTTCAGGCCCCTCATATTTTTCACACCTTTTCAGGCTCCTCGTATATTTCACACCTTTTCAGGCTCCTCGTATATTTCAGGCCTTTTCAGGCTCCTCGTATTTTTCACTACTTTTCAGGCTCCTCGTATATTTCAGGCCTTTCCAGGTTCCTCGAATTTTTCACACCTTTTCAGGATCCTCGTATTTTTCACACCTTTTCAGGGTCCTCGTATTTTTCACACTTTTTCAGGGTCCTCGTATTTTTCACACCTTTTCAGGCTCCTCGTATTTTTCACACCTTTTCAGGCTCCTCGTATTTTTCACACCTTTTCAGGGTCCTCGTATTTTTCACACTTTTTCAGGGTCCTCGTATTTTTCAGGCTTTATCAGGCTCCTCGTATTTTTCACACCTTTTCAAGCTCCTCGTATTTTTCACACCTTTTCAGGCTCCCCGTATTTTTCAGGCCTTTTCAGGCTCCTCGTATTTTTCAGGCCTTTTCAGGCTCCTCGTATTTTTCACACCTTTTCAGAGTCCTCATATTTTTCAGGCCTTTTCAGGCTTCTCGTATTTTTCAGGCCTTTTCAAGCTCCTCGTATTTTTCACACCTTTTCAGGCTCCTCGAATTTTTCACACATTTTCAGACTCCTCGTATTTTCAGGCCTTTTCAGGCTCCTCGTATTTTTCAGGCCTTTTCAGGCTCCTCGTATTTTTCAGGCATTTTCAGGTTCCTCGTATTTTTCAGGCCTTTTCAGGCTCCTCGTATATTTCACACCTTTTAAGGCTCCTCCTATTTTTCACACCTTTTCAGGCTCCTCGTATTTTTCAAGCCTTTTCAGGCTCCTCGTATTTTTCACACCTTTTCAGGCTCCGCGTATTTTTCAGACCTTCTCAGGCTCCTCATATTTTTCAGGCCTTTTCAGGCTCCTAGTATTTTTCACACCTTTTCAGGCTCCTCGTATTTTTCAGGCCTTTTCAGGCTCCTCGTATTTTTCCCACCTTTTCAGGCTCCTCGTATTTTTCACACCTTTTCAGGCTCCTCGTATTTTTCACACCTTTTCCGGCTCCTCGTATTTTTCAGGCCTTTTCAGGCTCCTCATATTTTTCAGGCCTTTTCAGGCTCCTCGTATTTTTCAGGCCTTTTCAGGCTCCTCGTATTTTTCAGGCATTTTCAGGCTCCTCGTATTTTTCAGGCCTTTTCAGGCTCCTCGTATTTTTCACACCTTTTCAGGCTCCTCGTATTTTTCAGGCCTTTTCAGGCTCCTCGTATTTTTCAGGCCTTTTCAGGCTCCTCGTATTTTTCACACCTTTTCAGGCTCCTCGTATTTTTCACACCTTTTCAGGCTCCTCGTATTTTTCACACCTTTTCAGGGTCATCGTATTTTTCACACCTTTTCAGGGTCCTCGTATTTTTCACACCTTTTCAGGCTCCTCGTATTTTTCACACCTTTTCAGGCTCCTCGTATTTTTCAGGCCTTTTCAGGCTCCTCGTATTTTTCAGGCCTTTTCAGTCTCCTCGTATTTTTCACACCTTTTCAGGCTCCTCGTATTTTTCACACCTTTTCAGGCTCCTCGTATTTTTCACACCTTTTCAGGGTCATCGTATTTTTCACACCTTTTCAGGGTCCTCGTATTTTTCACACCTTTTCAGGCTCCTCGTATTTTTCAGGCTTTGTCAGGCTCCTCGTATTTTTCAAGCCTTTTCAGGCTCCTCGTATTTTTCACACCATTTCAGGCTCCTCGTATTTTTCACACCTTTTCAGGCTCCTCGTATTTTTCAGGCCTTTTCAGGCTCCTCGTATTTTTCAGGCCTTTTCAGGCTCCTCGTATTTTTCACACCTTTTCAGGCTCCTCGTATTTTTCACACCTTTTCAGGCTCCTCGTATTTTTCACACCTCTTCAGGCCCCTCATATTTTTCACACCTTTTCAGGCTCCTCGTATATTACACACCTTTTCAGGCTCCTCGTATTTTTCAGGCCTTTTCAGGCTCCTCTTATTTTTCACACCTTTTCAGGGTCCTCGTATATTTCAGGCTTTGTCAGGCTCCTCGTATTTTTCACGCCTTTTCAGGCTCTTCGTATTTTTCACACCTTTTCAGGCTCCTCGTATTTTTCACACCTCTTCAGGCCCTTCATATTTTTCAGGCATTTTCAGGCTCCTTGTTTGTTTCAGGCCTTTTCAGGCTCCTCGTATATTTCAGGCCTTTTCATACTCCCCGTATTTTTCACACCTTTTCAGGCTCCTCGTATTTTTCACACCTTTTCAGGCTCCTCATATCTTTCACACCTTTTCAGGCTCCTCGTATGTTTCACACCTTTTCAGGCTCCTCGTATTTTTCACACCTCTTCAGGCTCCTCGTATTTTTCACACCTCTTCAGGCCCCTCATATATTTCAGGCCTTTTCAGGCTCCTCGTATTTTTCAAGCCTTTTCAGGCTCCTCGTATTTTTCAGGCCTTTTCAGGCTCCTCGTATTTTTCACACCTTTTCAGGCTCCTCGTATTTTTCACACCTTTTCAGGCTCCTCGTATATTTCACACCTTTTCAGGCTCCTCGTATATTTCAGGCCTTTTCAGGCTCCTCGTATTTTTCACACCTTTTCAGGCTCCTCGTATATTTCAGGCCTTTTCAGGTTCCTCGAATTTTTCACACCTTTTCAGGCTCCTCGTATTTTTCACTCCTTTTCAGGCTCCTCGTATTTTTCACACCTTTTCAGGGTCCTCGTATTTTTCACACTTTTTCAGGGTCCTCGTATTTTTCAGGCTTTGTCAGGCTCCTCGTATTTTTCACACCTTTTCAGGCTCCTCGTATTTTTCACACCTTTTCAGGCTCCTCGTATTTTTCAGGCCTTTTCAGGCTCCTCGTATTTTTCAGGCCTTTTCAGGCTCCTCGTATTTTTCACACCTTTTCAGAGTCCTCATATTTTTCAGGCCTTTTCAGGCTCCTCGTATTTTTCAGGCCTTTTCAGGCTACTCGTATTTTTCAGGCCTTTTCAGGCTCCTCGTATTTTTCACACCTTTTCAGAGTCCTCATATTTTTCAGACCTTTTCAGGCTCCTCGTATTTTTCAGGCCTTTTCAGGCTCCTCGTATTTTTCAGGCCTTTTCAGGCTCCTCGTATTTTTCACACCCCTTCAGAGTCCTCATATTATTCAGGCCTTTTCAGGCTCCTGGTATTTTTCAGGCCTTTTCAGGCTCCTCGTATTTTTCAGGCCTTTTCAGGCTCCTCGTATTTTTCAGGCCTTTTCAGGCTCCTCGTATTTTTCACACCTTTTCAGAGTCCTCATATTTTTCAGGCCTTTTCAGGCTCCTCGTATTTTTCAGGCCTTTTCAGGCTTCTCGTATTTTTCAGGCCTTTTCAGGCTACTCGTATTTTTCAGGCCTTTTTAGGCTCCTCGTATATTTCACACCTTTTAAGGCTCCTCCTATTTTTCACACCTTTTCAGGCTCCTCGTATTTTTCAAGCCTTTTCAGGCTCCTCGTATTTTTCACACCTTTTCAGGCTCCTCGTATTTTTCACACCTTTTCAGGCTCCTCGTATTTTTCAGGCCTTTTCAGGCTCCTCGTATTTTTCAAGTCTTTTCAGGCTCCTCGTATTTTTCCCACCTTTTCAGGCTCCTCGTATTTTTCACACCTTTTCAGGCTCCTCGTATTTTTCACACCTTTTCTGGCTCCTCGTATTTTTCAGGCCTTTTCAGGCTCCTCATATTTTTCAGGCCTTTTCAGGCTCCTCGTATTTTTCAGGCCTTTTCAGGCTCCTCGTATTTTTCAGGCCTTTTCAGGCTCCTCGTATTTTTCAGGCCTTTTCAGGCTCCTCGTATTTTTCACGCCTTTTCAGGCTCCTCATATCTTTCACACCTTTTCAGGCTCCTCGTATTTTTCACACCTTTTCAGGCTCCTCGTATTTTTCACACCTTTTCAGGCTCCTCATATCTTTCACACCTTTTCAGGCTCCTCGTATGTTTCACACCTTTTCAGGCTCCTCGTATTTTTCACACCTCTTCAGGCTCCTCGTATTTTTCACACCTCTTCAGGCCCCTCATATATTTCAGGCCTTTTCAGGCTCCTCGTATTTTTCAGGCCTTTTCAGGCTCCTCGTATTTTTCAGGCCTTTTCAGGCTCCTCGTATTTTTCACACCTTTTCAGGCTCCTCGTATTTTTCACACCTTTTCAGGCTCCTCGTATATTTCACACCTTTTCAGGCTCCTCGTATATTTCAGGCCTTTTCAGGCTCCTCGTATTTTTCACACCTTTTCAGGCTCCTCGTATATTTCAGGCCTTTTCAGGCTCCTCGTATTTTTCACACCTTTTCAGGCTCCTCGTATTTTTCACACCTTTTCAGGCTCCTCGTATATTTCACAACTTTTCAGGCTCCTCGTTTATTTCAGGCCTTTTCAGGCTCCTCGTATTTTTCAGGCCTTTTCAGGCTCCTCGTATTTTTCAGGCCTTTTCAGGCTCCTCGTATTTTTCACACCTTTTCAGGCTCCTCGTATTTTTCACACCTTTTCAGGCTCCGCGTATTTTTCAGACCTTCTCAGGCTCCTCATATTTTTCAGGCCTTTTCAGGCTCCTAGTATTTTTCACAACTTTTCAGGCTCCTCGTATTTTTCAGGCCTTTTCAGGCTACTCGTATTTTTCAGGCCTTTTCAGGCTCCTCGTATATTTCACACCTTTTAAGGCTCCTCCTATTTTTCACACCTTTTCAGGCTCCTCGTATTTTTCAAGCCTTTTCAGGCTCCTCGTATTTTTCACACCTTTTCAGGCTCCTCGTATTTTTCACACCTTTTCAGGCTCCTCGTATTTTTCAGGCCTTTTCAGGCTCCTCGTATTTTTCAAGTCTTTTCAGGCTCCTCGTATTTTTCCCACCTTTTCAGGCTCCTCGTATTTTTCACACCTTTTCAGGCTCCTCGTATTTTTCACACCTTTTCTGGCTCCTCGTATTTTTCAGGCCTTTTCAGGCTCCTCATATTTTTCAGGCCTTTTCAGGCTCCTCGTATTTTTCAGGCCTTTTCAGGCTCCTCGTATTTTTCAGGCATTTTCAGGCTCTTCGTATTTTTCAGGCCTTTTCAGGCTCCTCGTATTTTTCACACCTTTTCAGGCTCCTCGTATTTTTCAGGCCTTTTCAGGCTCCTCGTATTTTTCAGGCCTTTTCAGGCTCCTCGTATTTTTCACACCTTTTCAGGCTCCTCGTATTTTTCACACCTTTTCAGGGTCATCGTATTTTTCACACCTTTTCAGGGTCCTCGTATTTTTCACACCTTTTCAGGCTCCTCGTATTTTTCAGGCTTTGTCAGGCTCCTCGTATTGTTCAAGCCTTTTCAGGCTCCTCGTATTTTTCACACCATTTCAGGCTCCTCGTATTTTTCACACCTTTTCAGGCTCCTCGTATTTTTCAGGCCTTTTCAGGCTCCTCGTATTTTTCAGGCCTTTTCAGGCTCCTCGTATTTTTCACACCTTTTCAGGCTCCTCGTATTTTTCACACCTTTTCAGGCTCCTCGTATTTTTCACACCTCTTCAGGCCCCTCATATTTTTCACACCTTTTCAGGCTCCTCGTATATTACACACCTTTTCAGGCTCCTCGTATTTTTCAGGCCTTTTCAGGCTCCTCTTATTTTTCACACCTTTTCAGGGTCCTTGTATATTTCAGGCTTTGTCAGGCTCCTCGTATTTTTCACGCCTTTTCAGGCTCTTCGTATTTTTCACACCTTTTCAGGCTCCTCGTATTTTTCACACCTTTTCAGGCTCCTCGTATTTTTCACACCTCTTCAGGCCCTTCATATTTTTCAGGCATTTTCAGGCTCCTTGTTTGTTTCAGGCCTTTTCAGGCTCCTCGTATATTTCAGGCCTTTTCAGGCTCCTCGTATTTTTCACACCTTTTCAGGCTCCTCGTATTTTTCACACCTTTTCAGGCTCCTCATATCTTTCACACCTTTTCAGGCTCCTCGTATGTTTCACACCTTTTCAGGCTCCTCGTATTTTTCACACCTCTTCAGGCTCCTCGTATTTTTCACACCTCTTCAGGCCCCTCATATATTTCAGGCCTTTTCAGGCTCCTCGTATTTTTCAGGCCTTTTCAGGCTCCTCGTATTTTTCAGGCCTTTTCAGGCTCCTCGTATTTTTCACACCTTTTCAGGCTCCTCGTATTTTTCACACCTTTTCAGGCTCCTCGTATATTTCACAACTTTTCAGGCTCCTCGTATATTTCAGGCCTTTTCAGGCTCCTCGTATTTTTCACACCTTTTCAGGCTCCTCGTATATTTCTGGCCTTTTCAGGCTCCTCGTATTTTTCACACCTTTTCAGGCTCCTCGTATTTTTCACACCTTTTCAGGCTCCTCGTATATTTCACAACTTTTCAGGCTCCTCGTTTATTTCAGGCCTTTTCAGGCTCCTCGTATTTTTCACACCTTTTCAGGCTCCTCGTATTTTTCACACCTTTTCAGGGTCCTCGTATTTTTCACACTTTTTCAGGGTCCTCGTATTTTTCAGGCTTTGTCAGGCTCCTCGTATTTTTCACACCTTTTCAGGCTCCTCGTATTTTTCACACCTTTTCAGGCTCCTCGTATTTTTCACACCTTTTCAGGCTCCTCGTATTTTTCAGGCCTTTTCAGGCTCCTCGTATTTTTCACACCTTTTCAGAGTCCTCATATTTTTCAGGCCTTTTCAGGCTCCTCATATTATTCAGGCCTTTTCAGGCTCCTCGTATTTTTCAGGCTTTTTCAGGCTCCTCATATTTTTCAGGCCTTTTCAGGCTCCTCGTATTTTTCACGCCTTTTCAGGCTCCTCGTATTTTTCAGGCCTTTTCAGGCTCCTCGTATTTTTCAGGCCTTTTCAGGCTCCTCGTATTTTTCACGCCTTTTCAGGCTCCTCGTATTTTTCACACCTTTTCAGGCTCCTCGTATTTTTCACACCTTTTCAGGCTCCTCGTATTTTTCACACCTTTTCAGGATCCTCGTATATTTCACACCTTTTCAGGCTCCTCGTGTATTTCAGGCCTTTTCAGGCTCCTCGCATTTTTCACACCTTTTCAGGCTCCTCGTATATTTCAGGCCTTTTCAGGTTCCTCGAATTTTTGACACCTTTTCAGGCTCCTCGTATTTTTCACACCTTTTCAGGCTCCTCGTATTTTTCATACCTTTTCAGGGTCCTCGTATTTTTCACACTTTTTCAGGGTCCTCGTATTTTTCAGGCTTTATCAGGCTCCTCGTATTTTTCACACCTTTTCAGGCTCCTCGTATTTTTCACACCTTTTCAGGCTCCTCGTATTTTTCAGGCCTTTTCAGGCTCCTCGTATTTTTCAGGCCTTTTCAGGCTCCTCGTATTTTTCAGGCATTTTCAGGCTCCTCGTATTTTTCAGGCCTTTTCAGGCTCCTCGTATTTTTCAGGCCTTTTCAGGCTCCTCGTATTTTTCAGGCATTTTCAGGCTCCTCGTATTTTTCAGGCATTTTCAGGCTCCTCGTATTTTTCAGGCCTTTTCAGGCTCCTCGTATTTTTCAGGCATTTTCAGGCTCCTCGTATTTTTCAGGCATTTTCAGGCTCCTCGTATTTTTCAGGCCTTTTCAGGCTCCTCGTATTTTTCAGGCCTTTTCAGGCTCCTCGTATTTTTCAGGCTTTGTCAGGCTCCTCGTATTTTTCAAGCCTTTTCAGGCTCCTCGTATATTACACACCTTTTCAGGCTCCTCGTATTTTTCAGGCCTTTTCAGGCTCCTCGTATTTTTCACACCTTTTCAGGGTCCTCGTATATTTCAGGCTTTGTCAGGCTCCTCGTATTTTTCACGCCTTTTCAGGCTCTTCGTATTTTTCACACCTTTTCAGGCTCCTCGTATTTTTCACACCTCTTCAGGCCCTTCATATTTTTCAGGCATTTTCAGGCTCCTTGTTTGTTTCAGGCCTTTTCAGGCTCCTCGTATATTTCAGGCCTTTTCAGGCTTCTCGTATTTTTCACACCTTTTCAGGCTCCTCTTATTTTTTACACCTTTTCAGGCTCCTCATATCTTTCACACCTTTTCAGGCTCCTCGTATGTTTCACACCTTTTCAAGCTCCTCGTATTTTTCACACCTCTTCAGGCTCCTTGTATTTTTCACACCTCTTCAGGCCCCTCATATATTTCAGGCCTTTTCAGGCTCCTCGTATTTTTCAGGCCTTTTCAGGCTCCTCGTATTTTTCAGGCCTTTTCAGGCTCCTCGTATTTTTCACACCTTTTCAGGCTCCTCGTATTTTTCACACCTTTTCAGGCTCCTCGTATATTTCACACCTTTTCAGGCTCCTCGTATATTTCAGGCCTTTTCAGGCTCCTCGCATTTTTCACACCTTTTCAGGCTCCTCGTATATTTCAGGCCTTTTCAGGTTCCTCGAATTTTTCACACCTTTTCAGGCTCCTCGTATTTTTCACACCTTTTCAGGCTCCTCGTATTTTTCACACCTTTTCAGGGTCCTCGTATTTTTCACACTTTTTCAGGGTCCTCGTATTTTTCAGGCTTTGTCAGGCTCCTCGTATATTTCACACCTTTTCAGGCTCCTCGTATTTTTCAGGCCATTTCAGGCTCCTAATATTTTTCACACCTTTTCAGGCTCCTCGTATTTTTCAGGCCTTTTCAGGCTCCTCGTATTTTTCAGGCCTTTTCAGGCTCCTCGTATTTTTCACACCTTTTAAGGCTCCTCCTTTTTTCACACCTTTTCAGGCTCCTCGTATTTTTCAAGCCTTTTCAGGTTCCTCGTATTTTTCACACCTTTTCAGGCTCCTCGTATTTTTCACACCTTTTCAGGCTCCTCTTTTCAGGCTCCTCGTATTTTTCACACCTTTTCAGGCTCCTCGTATTTTTCACACCTTTTCAGGCGCCTCGTATTTTTCACACCTCTTCAGGCCCCTCATATTTTTCAGGCATTTTCAGGCTCCTCGTAATTTTCAGGCCTTTTCAGGCTCCTAGTAAATTTCAGGCCTTTTCAGGCTCCTCGTATTTTTCACACCTTTTCAGGCTCCTCGTATATTTCAGGCTTTTTCAGGGTCCTCGTATTTTTCACACCTTTTCAGGCTCCTCGTATTTTTCAGGCTTTGTCAGGCTCCTCGTATTTTTCAAGCCTTTTCAGGCTCCTCGTATTTTTCACACCATTTCAGGCTCCTCATATTTTTCACACCTTTTCAGGCTCCTCGTATTTTTCAGGCCTTTTCAGGCTCCTCGTATTTTTCAGGCCTTTTCAGGCTCCTCGTATTTTTCACACCTTTTCAGGCTCCTCGTATTTTTCACACCTTTTCAGGCTCCTCGTATTTTTCACACCTCTTCAGGCCCCTCATATTTTTCACACCTTTTCAGGCTCCTCGTATATTTCACACATTTTCAGGCTCCTCGTATTTTTCACACCTCTTCGGGCCCCTCATATTTTTCAGGCATTTTCAGGCTGCTTGTATGTTTCAGGCCTTTTCAGGCTCCCCATATATTTCAGGCTTTTTCAGGCTCCTCGTATTTTTCACACCTATTCAGGTTCCTCGTATTTTTCACACCTTTTCAGGCTCCTCATATGTTTCACACCTTTTCAGGCTCCTCGTATGTTTCACACCTTTTAAGGCTCCTCGTATTTTCCACACCTCTTCAGGCTCCTCGTATTTTTCACACCTCTTCAGGCCCCTCATATATTTCAGGCCTTTTCAGGCTCCTCGTATTTTTCACACCTTTTCAGGTTCCTCGTATTTTTCAGGCCTTTTCAGGCTCCTCGTATATTTCACACCTTTTCAGGCTCCTCGTATTTTTCAGGCATTTTCAGGCTCCTCGTATTTTTCACACCTTTTCAGGCTCCTCGTATTTTTCACACTTTTTCAGGCTCCTCGTATTTTTCACACCTCTTCAAGCCCCTCATTTTTTTCACACCTTTTCAGGCTCCTTGTATTTTTGACACCTTTTCAGGCTCCTCGTATTTTTCACACCTTTTCAGGCTCCTCGTATTTCTCAGGCCTTTCCAGGCTCCTCGTATTTTTCAGGCCTTTTCAGGCTCCTCGTATTTTTGACAACTTTTCAGTCTCCTCGTATTTTTCACACGTTTTCAGGCTCCTCGTATTTTTCAGGCCTTTTCAGGCTCCTCGTATTTTTCAGGCCTTTTCAGGCTCCTCATATTTTTCAGGCCTTTTCAGGCTCCTCGTATTTTTCACACCTGTTCAGGCTCCTCGTATTTTTCACACCTTTTCAGGCTCCGCGTATTTTTCAGACCTTCTCAGGCTCCTCATATTTTTCAGGCCTTTTCAGGCTCCTAGTATTTTTCACACCTTTTCAGGCTCCTCGTATTTTTCAGGCATTTTCAGGTTCCTCGTATTTTTCAGGCCTTTTCAGGCTCCTCGTATATTTCACACCTTTTAAGGCTCCTCCTATTTTTCACACCTTTTCAGGCTCCTCGTATTTTTCAAGCCTTTTCAGGCTCCTCGTATTTTTCACACCTTTTCAGGCTCCGCGTATTTTTCAGACCTTCTCAGGCTCCTCATGTTTTTCAGGCCTTTTCAGGCTCCTCGTATTTTTCACACCTTTTCAGGCTCCGCGTATTTTTCAGACCTTCTCAGGCTCCTCATATTTTTCAGGCCTTTTCAGGCTCCTAGTATTTTTCACACCTTTTCAGGCTCCTCGTATTTTTCAGGCCTTTTCAGGCTCCTCGTATTTTTCCCACCTTTTCAGGCTCCTCATATTTTTCAGGCCTTTTCAGGCTCCTCGTATTTTTCAGGCCTTTTCAGGCTCCTCGTATTTTTCAGGCATTTTCAGGCTCCTCGTATTTTTCAGGCCTTTTCAGGCTCCTCGTATTTTTCACACCTTTTCAGGCTCCTCCTATTTTTCAGGCCTTTTCAGGCTCCTCGTATTTTTCAGGCCTTTTCAGGCTCCTCGTATTTTTCACACCTTTTCAGGCTCCTCGTATTTTTCACACCTTTTCAGGCTCCTCGTATTTTTCACACCTTTTCAGGGTCATCGTATTTTTCACACCTTTTCAGGGTCCTCGTATTTTTCACACCTTTTCAGGCTCCTCGTATTTTTCAGGCTTTGTGAGGCTCCTCGTATTTTTCAAGCCTTTTCAGGCTCCTCGTATTTTTCACACCATTTCAGGCTCCTCGTATTTTTCACACCTTTTCAGGCTCCTCGTATTTTTCAGGCCTTTTCAGGCTCCTCGTATTTTTCAGGCCTTTTCAGGCTCCTCGTATTTTTCACACCTTTTCAGGCTCCTCGTATTTTTCACACCTTTTCAGGCTCCTCGTATTTTTCACACCTCTTCAGGCCCCTCATATTTTTCACACCTTTTCAGGCTCCTCGTATATTACACACCTTTTCAGGCTCCTCGTATTTTTCAGGCCTTTTCAGGCTCCTCTTATTTTTCACACCTTTTCAGGGTCCTCGTATATTTCAGGCTTTGTCAGGCTCCTCGTATTTTTCACGCCTTTTCAGGCTCTTCGTATTTTTCACACCTTTTCAGGCTCCTCGTATTTTTCACACCTCTTCAGGCCCTTCATATTTTTCAGGCATTTTCAGGCTCCTTGTTTGTTTCAGGCCTTTTCAGGCTCCTCGTATATTTCAGGCCTTTTCAGACTCCCCGTATTTTTCACACCTTTTCAGGCTCCTCGTATTTTTCACACCTTTTCAGGCTCCTCATATCTTTCACACCTTTTCAGGCTCCTCGTATGTTTCACACCTTTTCAGGCTCCTCGTATTTTTCACACCTCTTCAGGCTCCTCGTATTTTTCACACCTCTTCAGGCCCCTCATATATTTCAGGCCTTTTCAGGCTCCTCGTATTTTTCAGGCCTTTTCAGGCTCCTCGTATTTTTCAGACCTTTTCAGGCTCCTCGTATTTTTCACACCTTTTCAGGCTCCTCGTATTTTTCACACCTTTTCAGGCTCCTCGTATATTTCACACCTTTTCAGGCTCCTCGTATATTTCAGGCCTTTTCAGGCTCCTCGTATTTTTCACACCTTTTCAGGCTCCTCGTATATTTCAGGCCTTTTCAGGTTCCTCGAATTTTTCACACCTTTTCAGGCTCCTCGTATTTTTCACACCTTTTCAGGCTCCTCGTATTTTTCACACCTTTTCAGGGTCCTCGTATTTTTCACACTTTTTCAGGGTCCTCGTATTTTTCAGGCTTTGTCAGGCTCCTCGTATTTTTCACACCTTTTCAGGCTCCTCGTATTTTTCACACCTTTTCAGGTTCCTCGTATTTTTCAGGCCTTTTCAGGCTCCTCGTATTTTTCAGGCCTTTTCAGGCTCCTCGTATTTTTCACACCTTTTCAGAGTCCTCATATTTTTCAGGCCTTTTCAGGCTCCTCGTATTTTTCAGGCCTTTTCAGGCTACTCGTATTTTTCAGGCCTTTTCAGGCTCCTCGTATTTTTCACACCTTTTCAGAGTCCTCATATTTTTCAGACCTTTTCAGGCTCCTCGTATTTTTCAGGCCTTTTCAGGCTCCTCGTATTTTTCAGGCCTTTTCAGGCTCCTCGTATTTTTCACACCCCTTCAGAGTCCTCATATTATTCAGGCCTTTTCAGGCTCCTCGTATTTTTCAGGCCTTTTCAGGCTCCTCGTATTTTTCAGGCCTTTTCAGGCTCCTCGTATTTTTCAGGCCTTTTCAGGCTCCTCGTATATTTCACACCTTTTCAGGCTCCTCGTATTTTTCACACCTTTTCAGGCTCCACGTATTTTTCAGACCTTCTCAGGCTCCTCATATTTTTCAGGCCTTTTCAGGCTCCTAGTATTTTTCACACCTTTTCAGGCTCCTCGTATTTTTCAGGCCTTTTCAGGCTACTCGTAATTTTCAGGCCTTTTCAGGCTCCTCGTATATTTCACACCTTTTAAGGCTCCTCCTATTTTTCACACCTTTTCAGGCTCCTCGTATTTTTCAAGCCTTTTCAGGCTCCTCGTATTTTTCACACCTTTTCAGGCTCCTCGTATTTTTCACACATTTTCAGGCTCCTCGTATTTTTCAGGCCTTTTCAGGCTCCTCGTATTTTTCAAGTCTTTTCAGGCTCCTCGTATTTTTCCCACCTTTTCAGGCTCCTCGTATTTTTCACACCTTTTCAGGCTCCTCGTATCTTTCAGGTCTTTTCCCGGCTCCTCGTATTTTTCAGGCCTTTTCAGGCTCCTCATATTTTTCAGGCCTTTTCAGGCTCCTCGTATTTTTCAGGCCTTTTCAGGCTCCTCGTATTTTTCAGGCATTTTCAGGCTCTTCGTATTTTTCAGGCCTTTTCAGGCTCCTCGTATTTTTCACACCTTTTCAGGCTCCTCGTATTTTTCAGGCCTTTTCAGGCTCCTCGTATTTTTCAGGCCTTTTCAGGCTCCTCGTATTTTTCACACCTTTTCAGGCTCCTCGTATTTTTCACACCTTTTCAGGGTCATCGTATTTTTCACACCTTTTCAGGGTCCTCGTATTTTTCACACCTTTTCAGGCTCCTCGTATTTTTCAGGCTTTGTCAGGCTCCTCGTATTTTTCAAGCCTTTTCAGGCTCCTCGTATTTTTCACACCATTTCAGGCTCCTCGTATTTTTCACACCTTTTCAGGCTCCTCGTATTTTTCAGGCCTTTTCAGGCTCCTCGTATATTTCAGGCCTTTTCAGGCTCCTAGTATTTTTCACACCTTTTCAGGCTCC
This sequence comes from Cervus elaphus, assembly GCF_910594005.1. Lineage (NCBI taxonomy): Eukaryota > Metazoa > Chordata > Mammalia > Artiodactyla > Cervidae > Cervus > Cervus elaphus. Next base: position 114,442,991 of record NC_057833.1, read on the forward strand.
TCGTATTTTTCACACCTTTTCAGGCTCCTCGTATTTTTCACACCTCTTCAGGCCCCTCATATTTTTCACACCTTTTCAGGCTCCTCATATATTACACACCTTTTCAGGCTCCTCGTATTTTTCAGGCCTTTTCAGGCTCCTCTTATTTTTCACACCTTTTCAGGGTCCTCGTATATTTCAGGCTTTGTCAGGCTCCTCGTATTTTTCACGCCTTTTCAGGCTCTTCGTATTTTTCTCACCTTTTCAGGCTCCTCGTATTTTTCACACCTTTTCAGGCTCCTCGTATTTTTCACACCTCTTCAGGCCCTTCATATTTTTCAGGCATTTTCAGGCTCCTTGTTTGTTTCAGGCCTTTTCAGGCTCCTCGTATATTTCAGGCCTTTTCAGGCTCCTCGTATTTTTCACACCTTTTCAGGCTCCTCGTATTTTTCACACCTTTTCAGGCTCCTCATATCTTTCACACCTTTTCAGGCTCCTCGTATGTTTCACACCTTTTCAGGCTCCTCGTATTTTTCACACCTCTTCAGGCTCCTCGTATTTTTCACACCTCTTCAGGCCCCTCATATATTTCAGGCCTCTTCAGGCTCCTCGTATTTTTCAGGCCTTTTCAGGCTCCTCGTATTTTTCAGGCCTTTTCAGGCTCCTCGTATTTTTCACACCTTTTCAGGCTCCTCGTATTTTTCACACCTTTTCAGGCTCCTCGTATTTTTCACACCTTTTCAGGGTCATCGTATTTTTCACACCTTTTCAGGGTCCTCGTATTTTTCACACCTTTTCAGGCTCCTCGTATTTTTCAGGCTTTGTCAGGCTCCTCGTATTTTTCAAGCCTTTTCAGGCTCCTCGTATTTTTCACACCATTTCAGGCTCCTCGTATTTTTCACACCTTTTCAGGCTCCTCGTATTTTTCAGGCCTTTTCAGGCTCCTCGTATTTTTCAGGCCTTTTCAGGCTCCTCGTATTTTTCACACCTTTTCAGGCTCCTCGTATTTTTCACACCTTTTCAGGCTCCTCGTATTTTTCACACCTCTTCAGGCCCCTCATATTTTTCACACCTTTTCAGGCTCCTCGTATATTACACACCTTTTCAGGCTCCTCGTATTTTTCAGGCCTTTTCAGGCTCCTCTTATTTTTCACACCTTTTCAGGGTCCTCGTATATTTCAGGCTTTGTCATGCTCCTCGTATTTTTCACGCCTTTTCAGGCTCTTCGTATTTTTCACACCTTTTCAGGCTCCTCGTATTTTTCACACCTCTTCAGGCCCTTCATATTTTTCAGGCATTTTCAGGCTCCTTGTTTGTTTCAGGCCTTTTCAGGCTCCTCTTATATTTCAGGCCTTTTCAGACTCCCCGTATTTTTCACACCTTTTCAGGCTCCTCGTATTTTTCACACCTTTTCAGGCTCCTCATATCTTTCACACCTTTTCAGGCTCCTCGTATGTTTCACACCTTTTCAGGCTCCTCGTATTTTTCACACCTCTTCAGGCTCCTCGTATTTTTCACACCTCTTCATGCCCCTCATATATTTCAGGCCTTTTCAGGCTCCTCGTATTTTTTAGGCCTTTTCAGGCTCCTCGTATTTTTCAGGCCTTTTCAGGCTCCTCGTATTTTTCACACCTTTTCAGGCTCCTCGTATTTTTCACACCTTTTCAGGCTCCTCGTATATTTCACACCTTTTCAGGCTCCTCGTATATTTCAGGCCTTTTCAGGCTCCTCGTATTTTTCACACCTTTTCAGGCTCCTCGTATATTTCAGGCCTTTTCAGGTTCCTCGAATTTTTCACACCTTTTCAGGCTCCTCGTATTTTTCACACCTTTTCAGGCTCCTCGTATTTTTCACACCTTTTCAGGGTCCTCGTATTTTTCACACTTTTTCAGGGTCCTCGTATTTTTCAGGCTTTGTCAGGCTCCTCGTATTTTTCACACCTTTTCAGGCTCCTCGTATTTTTCACACCTTTTCAGGCTCCTCGTATTTTTCACACCTTTTCCGGCTCCTCGTATTTTTCAGGCCTTTTCAGGCTCCTCGTATTTTTCACACCTTTTCAGAGTCCTCATATTTTTCAGGCCTTTTCAGGCTCCTCGTATTTTTCAGGCCTTTTCAGGCTACTCGTATTTTTCAGGCCTTTTCAGGCTCCTCGTATTTTTCACACCTTTTCAGAGTCCTCATATTTTTCAGGCCTTTTCAGGCTCCTCGTATTTTTCAGGCCTTTTCAGGCTCCTCGTATTTTTCAGGCCTTTTCAGGCTCCTCGTATTTTTCACACCCCTTCAGAGTCCTCATATTATTCAGGCCTTTTCAGGCTCCTCGTATTTTTCAGGCCTTTTCAGGCTCCTCATATTTTTCAGGCCTTTTCAGGCTCCTCGTATTTTTCAGGCCTTTTCAGGCTCCTCGTATTTTTCACACCTTTTCAGGCTCCTCGGATTTTTCACACCTTTTCAGGCTCCTCGTATTTTTCAGACCTTCTCAGGCTCCTCATATTTTTCAGGCCTTTTCAGGCTCCTAGTATTTTTCACACCTTTTCAGGCTCCTCGTATTTTTCAGGCCTTTTCAGGCTACTCGTATTTTTCAGGCCTTTTCAGGCTCCTCGTATATTTCACACCTTTTAAGGCTCCTCCTATTTTTCACACCTTTTCAGGCTCCTCGTATTTTTCAAGCCTTTTCAGGCTCCTCGTATTTTTCACACCTTTTCAGGCTCCTCGTATTTTACACACCTTTTCAGGCTCCTCGTATTTTTCAGGCCTTTTCAGGCTCCTCGTATTTTTCAAGTCTTTCCAGGCTCCTCGTATCTTTCCCACCTTTTCAGGCTCCTCGTATTTTTCACACCTTTTCAGGCTCCTCGAATTTTTCAAGTCTTTTCAGGCTCCTCGTATTTTTCCCACCTTTTCAGGCTCCTCGTATTTTTCACACCTTTTCAGGCTCCTCGTATTTTTCAGGTCTTTTCCCGGCTCCTCGTATTTTTCAGGCCTTTTCAGGCTCCTCATATTTTTCAGGCCTTTTCAGGCTCCTCGTATTTTTCAGGCCTTTTCAGGCTCCTCGTATTTTTCAGGCATTTTCAGGCTCTTCGTATTTTTCAGGCCTTTTCAGGCTCCTCGTATTTTTCACACCTTTTCAGGCTCCTCGTATTTTTCAGGCCTTTTCAGGCTCCTCGTATTTTTCAGGCCTTTTCAGGCTCCTCGTATTTTTCACACCTTTTCAGGCTCCTCGTATTTTTCACACCTTTTCAGGGTCATCGTATTTTTCACACCTTTTCAGGGTCCTCGTATTTTTCACACCATTTCAGGCTCCTCGTATTTTTCAGGCTTTGTCAGGCTCCTCGTATTTTTCAAGCCTTTTCAGGCTCCTCGTATTTTTCACCCCATTTCAGGCTCCTCGTATTTTTCACACCTTTTCAGGCTCCTCGTATTTTTCAGGCCTTTTCAGGCTCCTCGTATTTTTCACACCTCTTCAGGCTCCTCGTATTTTTCACACCTTTTCAGGCTCCTCGTATTTTTCAGGCCTTTTCAGGCTCCTCGTATTTTTCACACCTTTTCAGGCTCCTCGTATTTTTCACACCTCTTCAGGCCCCTCATATTTTTCACACCTTTTCAGGCTCCTCGTATATTACACACCTTTTCAGGCTCCTCGTATTTTTCAGGCCTTTTCAGGCTCCTCTTATTTTTCACACCTTTTCAGGGTCCTCGTATATTTCAGGCTTTGTCAGGCTCCTCGTATTTTTCACGCCTTTTCAGGCTCTTCGTATTTTTCACACCTTTTCAGGCTCCTCGTATTTTTCACACCTTTTCAGGCTCCTCGTATTTTTCACACCTTTTCAGGCTCCTCGTATTTTTCACACCTCTTCAGGCCCTTCATATTTTTCAGGCCTTTTCAGGCTCCTCGTATATTTCAGGCCTTTTCAGGCTCCTCGTATTTTTCACACCTTTTCAGGCTCCTCGTATTTTTCACACCTTTTCAGGCTCCTCATATCTTTCACACCTTTTCAGGCTCCTCGTATGTTTCACACCTTTTCAGGCTCCTCGTATTTTTCACACCTCTTCAGGCTCCTCGTATTTTTCACACCTCTTCAGGCCCCTCATATATTTCAGGCCTTTTCAGGCTCCTCGTATTTTTCAGGCCTTTTTAGGCTCCTCGTATTTTTCAGGCCTTTTCAGGCTCCTCGTATTTTTCACACCTTTTCAGGCTCCTCGTATTTTTCACACCTTTTCAGGCTCCTCGTATTTTTCACACCTTTTCAGGGTCATCGTATTTTTCACACCTTTTCAGGGTCCTCGTATTTTTCACACCTTTTCAGGCTCCTCGTATTTTTCAGGCTTTGTCAGGCTCTTCGTATTTTTCAAGCCTTTTCAGGCTCCTCGTATTTTTCACACCATTTCAGGCTCCTCGTATTTTTCACACCTTTTCAGGCTCCTCGTATTTTTCAGGCCTTTTCAGGCTCCTCGTATTTTTCAGGCCTTTTCAGGCTCCTCGTATTTTTCACACCTTTTCAGGCTCCTCGTATTTTTCACACCTTTTCAGGCTCCTCGTATTTTTCACACATCTTCAGGCCCCTCATATTTTTCACACCTTTTCAGGCTCCTCGTATATTACACACCTTTTCAGGCTCCTCGTATTTTTCAAGCCTTTTCAGGCTCCTCTTATTTTTCACACCTTTTCAGGGTCCTCGTATATTTCAATCTTTGTCAGGCTCCTCGTATTTTTCACGCCTTTTCAGGCTCTTCGTATTTTTCACACCTTTTCAGGCTCCTCGTATTTTTCACACCTCTTCAGGCCCTTCATATTTTTCAGGCATTTTCAGGCTCCTTGTTTGTTTCAGGCCTTTTCAGGCTCCTCGTATATTTCAGGCCTTTTCAGACTCCCCGTATTTTTCACACCTTTTCAGGCTCCTCGTATTTTTCACACCTTTTCAGGCTCCTCATATCTTTCACACCTTTTCAGGCTCCTCGTATGTTTCACAACTTTTCAGGCTCCTCGTATTTTTCACACCTCTTCAGGCTCCTCGTATTTTTCACACCTCTTCAGGCCCCTCATATATTTCAGGCCTTTTCAGGCTCCTCGTATTTTTCAGGCCTTTTCAGGCTCCTCGTATTTTTCAGGCCTTTTCAGGCTCCTCGTATTTTTCACACCTTTTCAGGCTCCTCGTATTTTTCACACCTTTTCAGGCTCCTCGTATATTTCACACCTTTTCAGGCTCCTCGTATATTTCAGGCCTTTTCAGGCTCCTCGTATTTTTCACACATTTTCAGGCTCCTCGTATATTTCAGGCCTTTTCAGGTTCCTCGAATTTTTCACACCTTTTCAGGCTCCTCGTATTTTTCACACCTTTTCAGGCTCCTCGTATTTTTCACACCTTTTCAGGGTCCTCGTATTTTTCACACTTTTTCAGGGTCCTCGTATTTTTCAGGCTTTGTCAGGCTCCTCGTATTTTACACACCTTTTCAGGCTCCTCGTATTTTTCACACCTTTTCAGGCTCCTCGTATTTTTCAGGCCTTTTCAGGCTCCTCGTATTTTTCAGGCCTTTTCAGGCTCCTCGTATTTTTCACACCTTTTCAGAGTCCTCATATTTTTCAGGCCTTTTCAGGCTCCTCGTATTTTTCAGGCCTTTTTAGGCTACTCGTATTTTTCAGGTCTTTTCAGGCTCCTCGTATTTTTCACACCTTTTCAGAGTCCTCATATTTTTCAGACCTTTTCAGGCTCCTCGTATTTTTCAGGCCTTTTCAGGCTCCTCGTATTTTTCAGGCCTTTTCAGGCTCCTCGTATTTTTCACACCCCTTCAGAGTCCTCATATTATTCAGGCCTTTTCAGGCTCCTCGTATTTTTCAGGCCTTTTCAGGCTCCTCGTATTTTTCAGGCCTTTTCAGGCTCCTCGTATTTTTCAGGCCTTTTCAGGCTCCTCGTATTTTTCACACCTTTTCAGGCTCCTCGTATTTTTCACACCTTTTCAGGCTCCGCGTATTTTTCAGACCTTCTCAGGCTCCTCATATTTTTCAGGCCTTTTCAGGCTCCTAGTATTTTTCACACCTTTTCAGGCTCCTCGTATTTTTCAGGCCTTTTCAGGCTACTCGTATTTTTCAGGCCTTTTCAGGCTCCTCGTATATTTCACACCTTTTAAGGCTCCTCCTATTTTTCACACCTTTTCAGGCTCCTCGTATTTTTCAAGCCTTTTCAGGCTCCTCGTATTTTTCACACCTTTTCAGGCTCCTCGTATTTTTCACACCTTTTCAGGCTCCTCGTATTTTTCAGGCCTTTTCAGGCTCCTCGTATTTTTCAAGTCTTTTCAGGCTCCTCGTATTTTTCCCACCTTTTCAGGCTCCTCGTATTTTTCACACCTTTTCAGGCTCCTCGTATTTTTCAGGTCTTTTCCCGGCTCCTCGTATTTTTCAGGCCTTTTCAGGCTCCTCATATTTTTCAGGCCTTTTCAGGCTCCTCGTATTTTTCAGGCATTTTCAGGCTCTTCGTATTTTTCAGGCCTTTTCAGGCTCCTCGTATTTTTCACATCTTTTCAGGCTCCTCGTATTTTTCAGGCCTTTTCAGGCTCCTCGTATTTTTCAGGCCTTTTCAGGCTCCTCGTATTTTTCACACCTTTTCAGGCTCCTCGTATTTTTCACACCTTTTCAGGGTCATCGTATTTTTCACACCTTTTCAGGGTCCTCGTATTTTTCACACCTTTTCAGGCTCCTCGTATTTTTCAGGCTTTGTCAGGCTCCTCGTATTTTTCAAGCCTTTTCAGGCTCCTCGTATTTTTCACACCTTTTCAGGCTCCTCGTATTTTTCACACCTTTTCAGGCTCCTCGTATTTTTCAGGCCCTTTCAGGCTCCTCGTATTTTTCAGGCCTTTTCAGGCTCCTCGTATTTTTCACACCTTTTCAGGCTCCTCGTATTTTTCACACCTTTTCAGGCTCCTCGTATTTTTCACACCTCTTCAGGCCCCTCATATTTTTCACACCTTTTCAGGCTCCTCGTATATTACACACCTTTTCAGGCTCCTCGTATTTTTCAGGCATTTTCAGGCTCCTCTTATTTTTCACACCTTTTCAGGGTCCTCGTATATTTCAGGCTTTGTCAGGCTCCTCGTATTTTTCACGCCTTTTCAGGCTCTTCGTATTTTTCACACCTTTTCAGGCTCCTCGTATTTTTCACACCTTTTCAGGCTCCTCGTATTTTTCACACCTCTTCAGGCCCTTCATATTTTTCAGGCATTTTCAGGCTCCTTGTTTGTTTCAGGCCTTTTCAGGCTCCTCGTATATTTCAGGCCTTTTCAGGCTCCTCGTATTTTTCACACCTTTTCAGGCTCCTCGTATTTTTCACACCTTTTCAGGCTCCTCATATCTTTCACACCTTTTCAGGCTCCTCGTATTTTTCACACCTTTTCAGGCTCCTCGTATTTTTCACACCTCTTCAGGCTCCTCGTATTTTTCACACCTCTTCAGGCCCCTCATATATTTCAGGCCTTTTCAGGCTCCTCGTATTTTTCAGGCCTTTTCATGCTCCTCGTATTTTTCAGGCCTTTTCAGGCTCCTCGTATTTTTCACACCTTTTCAGGCTCCTCGTATATTTCACACCTTTTCAGGCTCCTCGTATATTTCAGGCCTTTTCAGGCTCCTCGTATTTTTCACACCTTTTCAGGCTCCTCGTATATTTCAGGCCTTTTCAGGCTCCTCGTATTTTTCACACCTTTTCAGGCTCCTCGTATTTTTCACACCTTTTCAGGCTCCTCGTATATTTCACAACTTTTCAGGCTCCTCGTTTATTTCAGGCCTTTTCAGGCTCCTCGTATTTTTCACACCTTTTCAGGCTCCTCGTATTTTTCACACCTTTTCAGGGTCCTCGTATTTTTCACACTTTTTCAGGGTCCTCGTATTTTTCAGGCTTTGTCAGGCTCCTCGTATTTTTCACACCTTTTCAGGCTCCTCGTATTTTTCACACCTTTTCAGGCTCCTCGTATTTTTCAGGCCTTTTCAGGCTCCTCGTATTTTTCACACCTTTTCAGGGTCATCGTATTTTTCACACCTTTTCAGGGTCCTCGTATTTTTCACACCATTTCAGGCTCCTCGTATTTTTCAGGCTTTGTCAGGCTCCTCGTATTTTTCAAGCCTTTTCAGGCTCCTCGTATTTTTCACCCCATTTCAGGCTCCTCGTATTTTTCACACCTTTTCAGGCTCCTCGTATTTTTCAGGCCTTTTCAGGCTCCTCGTATTTTTCAGGCCTTTTCAGGCTCCTCGTATTTTTCACACCTTTTCAGGCTCCTCGTATTTTTCACACCTCTTCAGGCCCCTCATATTTTTCACACCTTTTCAGGCTCCTCGTATATTACACACCTTTTCAGGCTCCTCGTATTTTTCAGGCCTTTTCAGGCTCCTCTTATTTTTCACACCTTTTCAGGGTCCTCGTATATTTCAGGCTTTGTCAGGCTCCTCGTATTTTTCACGCCTTTTCAGGCTCTTCGTATTTTTCACACCTTTTCAGGCTCCTCGTATTTTTCACACCTTTTCAGGCTCCTCGTATTTTTCACACCTCTTCAGGCCCTTCATATTTTTCAGGCATTTTCAGGCTCCTTGTTTGTTTCAGGCCTTTTCAGGCTCCTCGTATATTTCAGGCCTTTTCAGGCTCCTCGTATTTTTCACACCTTTTCAGGCTCCTCGTATTTTTCACACCTTTTCAGGCTCCTCATATCTTTCACACCTTTTCAGGCTCCTCGTATGTTTCACACCTTTTCAGGCTCCTCGTATTTTTCACACCTCTTCAGGCTCCTCGTATTTTTCACACCTCTTCAGGCCCCTCATATATTTCAGGCCTTTTCAGGCTCCTCGTATTTTTCAGGCCTTTTCAGGCTCCTCGTATTTTTCAGGCCTTTTCAGGCTCCTCGTATTTTTCACACCTTTTCAGGCTCCTCGTATTTTTCACACCTTTTCAGGCTCCTCGTATTTTTCACACCTTTTCAGGGTCCTCGTATTTTTCACACCTTTTCAGGGTCCTCGTATTTTTCACACCTTTTCAGGCTCCTCGTATTTTTCAGGCTTTGTCAGGCTCCTCGTATTTTTCAAGCCTTTTCAGGCTCCTCGTATTTTTCACACCATTTCAGGCTCCTCGTATTTTTCACACCTTTTCAGGCTCCTCGTATTTTTCAGGCCTTTTCAGGCTCCTCGTATTTTTCAGGCCTTTTCAGGCTCCTCGTATTTTTCACACCTTTTCAGGCTCCTCGTATTTTTCACACCTTTTCAGGCTCCTCGTATTTTTCACACATCTTCAGGCCCCTCATATTTTTCACACCTTTTCAGGCTCCTCGTATATTACACACCTTTTCAGGCTCCTCGTATTTTTCAAGCCTTTTCAGGCTCCTCTTATTTTTCACACCTTTTCAGGGTCCTCGTATATTTCAGGCTTTGTCAGGCTCCTCGTATTTTTCACGCCTTTTCAGGCTCTTCGTATTTTTCACACCTTTTCAGGCTCCTCGTATTTTTCACACCTCTTCAGGCCCTTCATATTTTTCAGGCATTTTCAGGCTCCTTGTTTGTTTCAGGCCTTTTCAGGCTCCTCGTATATTTCAGGCTTTTTCAGACTCCCCGTATTTTTCACACCTTTTCAGGCTCCTCGTATTTTTCACACCTTTTCAGGCTCCTCATATCTTTCACACCTTTTCAGGCTCCTCGTATGTTTCACAACTTTTCAGGCTCCTCGTATTTTTCACACCTCTTCAGGCTCCTCGTATTTTTCACACCTCTTCAGGCCCCTCATATATTTCAGGCCTTTTCAGGCTCCTCGTATTTTTCAGGCCTTTTCAGGCTCCTCGTATTTTTCAGGCCTTTTCAGGCTCCTCGTATTTTTCACACCTTTTCAGGCTCCTCGTATTTTTCACACCTTTTCAGGCTCCTCGTATATTTCACACCTTTTCAGGCTCCTCGTATATTTCAGGCCTTTTCAGGCTCCTCGTATTTTTCACACATTTTCAGGCTCCTCGTATATTTCAGGCCTTTTCAGGTTCCTCGAATTTTTCACACCTTTTCAGGCTCCTCGTATTTTTCACACCTTTTCAGGCTCCTCGTATTTTTCACACCTTTTCAGGGTCCTCGTATTTTTCACACTTTTTCAGGGTCCTCGTATTTTTCAGGCTTTGTCAGGCTCCTCGTATTTTACACACCTTTTCAGGCTCCTCGTATTTTTCACACCTTTTCAGGCTCCTCGTATTTTTCAGGCCTTTTCAGGCTCCTCGTATTTTTCAGGCCTTTTCAGGCTCCTCGTATTTTTCACACCTTTTCAGAGTCCTCATATTTTTCAGGCCTTTTCAGGCTCCTCGTATTTTTCAGGCCTTTTTAGGCTACTCGTATTTTTCAGGTCTTTTCAGGCTCCTCGTATTTTTCACACCTTTTCAGAGTCCTCATATTTTTCAGACCTTTTCAGGCTCCTCGTATTTTTCAGGCCTTTTCAGGCTCTTCGTATTTTTCAGGCCTTTTCAGGCTCCTCGTATTTTTCACACCCCTTCAGAGTCCTCATATTATTCAGGCCTTTTCAGGCTCCTCGTATTTTTCAGGCCTTTTCAGGCTCCTCGTATTTTTCAGGCCTTTTCAGGCTCCTCGTATTTTTCAGGCCTTTTCAGGCTCCTCGTATTTTTCACACCTTTTCAGGCTCCTCGTATTTTTCACACCTTTTCAGGCTCCGCGTATTTTTCAGACCTTCTCAGGCTCCTCATATTTTTCAGGCCTTTTCAGGCTCCTAGTATTTTTCACACCTTTTCAGGCTCCTCGTATTTTTCAGGCCTTTTCAGGCTACTCGTATTTTTCAGGCCTTTTCAGGCTCCTCGTATATTTCACACCTTTTAAGGCTCCTCCTATTTTTCACACCTTTTCAGGCTCCTCGTATTTTTCAAGCCTTTTCAGGCTCCTCGTATTTTTCACACCTTTTCAGGCTCCTCGTATTTTTCACACCTTTTCAGGCTCCTCGTATTTTTCAGGCCTTTTCAGGCTCCTCGTATTTTTCAAGTCTTTTCAGGCTCCTCGTATTTTTCCCACCTTTTCAGGCTCCTCGTATTTTTCACACCTTTTCAGGCTCCTCGTATTTTTCAGGTCTTTTCCCGGCTCCTCGTATTTTTCAGGCCTTTTCAGGCTCCTCATATTTTTCAGGCCTTTTCAGGCTCCTCGTATTTTTCAGGCATTTTCAGGCTCTTCGTATTTTTCAGGCCTTTTCAGGCTCCTCGTATTTTTCACATCTTTTCAGGCTCCTCGTATTTTTCAGGCCTTTTCAGGCTCCTCGTATTTTTCAGGCCTTTTCAGGCTCCTCGTATTTTTCACACCTTTTCAGGCTCCTCGTATTTTTCACACCTTTTCAGGGTCATCGTATTTTTCACACCTTTTCAGGGTCCTCGTATTTTTCACACCTTTTCAGGCTCCTCGTATTTTTCAGGCTTTGTCAGGCTCCTCGTATTTTTCAAGCCTTTTCAGGCTCCTCGTATTTTTCACACCATTTCAGGCTCCTCGTATTTTTCACACCTTTTCAGGCTCCTCGTATTTTTCAGGCCCTTTCAGGCTCCTCGTATTTTTCAGGCCTTTTCAGGCTCCTCGTATTTTTCACACCTTTTCAGGCTCCTCGTATTTTTCACACCTTTTCAGGCTCCTCGTATTTTTCACACCTCTTCAGGCCCCTCATATTTTTCACACCTTTTCAGGCTCCTCGTATATTACACACCTTTTCAGGCTCCTCGTATTTTTCAGGCATTTTCAGGCTCCTCTTATTTTTCACACCTTTTCAGGGTCCTCGTATATTTCAGGCTTTGTCAGGCTCCTCGTATTTTTCACGCCTTTTCAGGCTCTTCGTATTTTTCACACCTTTTCAGGCTCCTCGTATTTTTCACACCTTTTCAGGCTCCTCGTATTTTTCACACCTCTTCAGGCCCTTCATATTTTTCAGGCATTTTCAGGCTCCTTGTTTGTTTCAGGCCTTTTCAGGCTCCTCGTATATTTCAGGCCTTTTCAGGCTCCTCGTATTTTTCACACCTTTTCAGGCTCCTCGTATTTTTCACACCTTTTCAGGCTCCTCATATCTTTCACACCTTTTCAGGCTCCTCGTATTTTTCACACCTTTTCAGGCTCCTCGTATTTTTCACACCTCTTCAGGCTCCTCGTATTTTTCACACCTCTTCAGGCCCCTCATATATTTCAGGCCTTTTCAGGCTCCTCGTATTTTTCAGGCCTTTTCAGGCTCCTCGTATTTTTCAGGCCTTTTCAGGCTCCTCGTATTTTTCACACCTTTTCAGGCTCCTCGTATTTTTCACACCTTTTCAGGCTCCTCGTATATTTCACACCTTTTCAGGCTCCTCGTATATTTCAGGCCTTTTCAGGCTCCTCGTATTTTTCACACCTTTTCAGGCTCCTCGTATATTTCAGGCCTTTTCAGGCTCCTCGTATTTTTCACACCTTTTCAGGCTCCTCGTATTTTTCACACCTTTTCAGGCTCCTCGTATATTTCACAACTTTTCAGGCTCCTCGTTTATTTCAGGCCTTTTCAGGCTCCTCGTATTTTTCACACCTTTTCAGGCTCCTCGTATTTTTCACACCTTTTCAGGGTCCTCGTATTTTTCACACTTTTTCAGGGTCCTCGTATTTTTCAGGCTTTGTCAGGCTCCTCGTATTTTTCACACCTTTTCAGGCTCCTCGTATTTTTCACACCTTTTCAGGCTCCTCGTATTTTTCAGGCCTTTTCAGGCTCCTCGTATTTTTCAGGCCTTTTCAGGTTCCTCGTATTTTTCACACCTTTTCAGAGTCCTCATATTTTTCAGGCCTTTTCAGGCTCCTCGTATTTTTCAGGCCTTTTCAGTCTCCTCGTATTTTTCAGGCCTTTTCAGGCTCCTCGTATTTTTCACACCTTTTCAGAGTCCTCATATTATTCAGGCCTTTTCAGGCTCCTCGTATTTTTCAGGCCTTTTCAGGCTCCTCGTATTTTTCAGGCCTTTTCAGGCTCCTCGTATTTTTCAGGCCTTTTCAGGCTCCTCGTATTTTTCAGGCCTTTTCAGGCTCCTCGTATTTTTCACGCCTTTTCAGGCTCCTCGTATTTTTCAGGCCTTTTCAGGCTCCTCGTATTTTTCAGGCCTTTTCAGGCTCCTCGTATATTTCACACCTTTTAAGGCTCCTCCTATTTTTCACACCTTTTCAGGCTCCTCGTATTTTTCAAGCCTTTTCAGGCTCCTCGTATTTTTCACACCTTTTCAGGCTCCTCGTATTTTTCACACCTTTTCAGGCTCCTCGTATTTTTCAGGCCTTTTCAGGCTCCTCGTATTTTTCACGTCTTTTCAGGCTCCTCGTATTTTTCCCACCTTTTCAGGCTCCTCGTATTTTTCACACCTTTTCAGGCTCCTCGTATTTTTCAGGTCTTTTCCCGGCTCCTCGTATTTTTCAGGCCTTTTCAGGCTCCTCATATTTTTCAGGCCTTTTCAGGCTCCTCGTATTTTTCAGGCCTTTTCAGGCTCCTCGTATTTTTCAGGCCTTTTCAGGCCCCTCATATATTTCAGGCCTTTTCAGGCTCCTCGTATTTTTCAGGCCTTTTCAGGCTCCTCGTATTTTTCAGGCCTTTTCAGGCTCCTCGTATTTTTCACACCTTTTCAGGCTCCTCGTATTTTTCACACCTTTTCAGGCTCCTCGTATATTTCACACCTTTTCAGGCTCCTCGTATATTTCAGGCCTTTTCAGGCTCCTCGTATTTTTCACACCTTTTCAGGCTCCTCGTATATTTCAGGCCTTTTCAGGCTCCTCGTATTTTTCACACCTTTTCAGGCTCCTCGTATTTTTCACACCTTTTCAGGCTCCTCGTATATTTCACAACTTTTCAGGCTCCTCGTTTATTTCAGGCCTTTTCAGGCTCCTCGTATTTTTCACACCTTTTCAGGCTCCTCGTATTTTTCACACCTTTTCAGGGTCCTCGTATTTTTCACACTTTTTCAGGGTCCTCGTATTTTTCAGGCTTTGTCAGGCTCCTCGTATTTTTCACACCTTTTCAGGCTCCTCGTATTTTTCACACCTTTTCAGGCTCCTCGTATTTTTCAGGCCTTTTCAGGCTCCTCGTATTTTTCAGGCCTTTTCAGGCTCCTCATATTTTTCAGGCCTTTTCAGGCTCCTCGTATTTTTCACTCCTCGTATTTTTCACACCTTTTCAGGCTCCTCGTATTTTTCACACCTTTTCAGGCTCCTCGTATTTTTCAGGCTTTTTCAGGGTCCTCGTATTTTTCACACCTTTTCAGGCTCCTCGTATTTTTCAGGCTTTGTCAGGCTCCTCATATTTTTCAAGCCTTTTCAGGCTCCTCGTATTTTTCACACCTTTTCAGGCTCCTCGTATTTTTCACACCTTTTCAGGCTCCTCGTATTTTTCAGGCCTTTTCAGGCTCCTCGTATTTTTCAGGCCTTTTCAGGCTCCTCGTATTTTTCACACCATTTCAGGGTCCTCGTATTTTTCAGGCATTTTCAGGCTCCTCTTATTTTTCAGGCTTTTTCAGGCTCCTCGTATTTTTCACACCTTTTCAGGCTCCTCGTATTTTTCACACCTTTTCAGGCTCCTCGTATTTTTCACGCCTTTTCAGGCTCCTCGTATTTTTCAGGCCTTTTCAGGCTCCTCGTATTTTTCAGGCCTTTTCAGGGTCCTCGTATTTTTCACACCTTTTCAGGCTCCTCGTATTTTTCAGGCCTTTTCAGGCTCCTCGTATTTTTCACACCTTTTCAGGCTCCTCGTATATATCAGGCCTTTTCAGGTTCCTCGAATTTTTCACACCTTTTCAGGCTCCTCGTATTTTTCACGCCTTTTCAGGATCCTCGTATTTTTCACACCTTTTCTGGCTCCTCGTATTTTTCACACTTTTTCAGGTTCCTCGTGTTTTTCAGGCTTTATCAGGCTCCTCGTATTTTTCACACCTTTTCAGGCTCCTCGTATTTTTCACACCTTTTCAGGCTCCTCGTATTTTTCACGCCTTTTCAGGCTCCTCGTATTTTTCAGGCCTTTTCAGGCTCCTCGTATTTTTCAGGCCTTTTCAGGCTCCTCGTATTTTTCACACCTTTTCAGGCTCCTCGTATTTTTCACGCCTTTTCAGGCTCCTCGTATTTTTCACGCCTTTTCAGGCTCCTCGTATTTTTCACACCTTTTCAGGCTCCTCGTATTTTTCACACCTCTTCAGGCTCCTCGTATTTTTCACACCTCTTCAGGCTCCTCATATTTTTCACACCTTTTCAGGCTCCTCGTATTTTTCACACCTTTTCAGGCTCCTCGTATTTTTCACACCTTTTCAGGCTCCTCGTATTTTTCACACCTTTTCAGACTCCTCGTATTTTTCAGGCCTTTTCAGGCTCCGCGTATTTTTCAGGCCTTTTCAGGCTCCTCGAATTTTTCACACCTTTTCAGACTCCTCGTATTTTTCAGGCCTCTTCAGGCTCCTCGTATTTTTCAGGCCTTTTCAGGCTCCTTGTATTTTTCACACCTTCTCAGGCTCCTTGTATTTTTCACGCCTTTTCAGGTTCCTCGTACTTTTCACACCTTTTCAGGGTCCTGGTATTTTTCACATTTTTTCAGGGTCCTCGTGTTTTTCAGGCTTTATCAGGCTCCTCGTATTTTTCACACCTTTTCAGGCTCCTCGTATTTTTCACACCTTTTCAGGCTCCTTGTATTTTTCAGGCTTTTTCAGGCTCCTCGTATTTTTCAGGCCTTTTCAGGCTCCTCATATTTTCAGGCCTTTTCAGGCTCGTCGTATTTTTCACACCTTTTCAGGCTCCTCGTATTTTTCAGCCCTTTTCAGGCTCCTCGTGTTTTTCGCACCTCTTCAGGCTCCTCGTATTTTTCACACCTTTTCAGGCTACTCGTATTTTTCAGGCCTTTTCAGGCTGCTCGTGTTTTTCACGCATTTTCAGGCTCCTCGTATTTTTCACACCTTTTCAAGCTCCTCGTATTTTTCACACCTTTTCAGGCTCCTCGTATTTTTCACACCTTTTCTGGCTCCTTGTATTTTTCACACCTTTTCAGGCTCCTCATATTTTTCAGGCCTTTTCAGGCTCCTCATACTTTTCACACTTTTTCAGGCTCCTCGTATTTTTCAGGCCTTTTCAGGCTCCTCGTACTTTTCAGGCCTTTTCAGGCTCCTCGTATTTTTCACACCTTTTAAGGCTCCTCCTATTTTCACACCTTTTCAGGCTCCTCGTATTTTTCAAGCCTTTTCAGGTTCCTCGTATTTTTCACACCTTTTCAGGCTCCTCGTATTTTTCACACCTTTTCAGGCTCCTCTTTTCAGGCTCCTCGTATTTTTCACACCTTTTCAGGCTCCTCGTATTTTTCACACCTTTTCAGGCTCCTCGTATTTTTCACACCTCTTCAGGCCCCTCATATTTTTCAGGCCTTTTCAGGCTCCTCGTAATTTTCAGGCCTTTTCAGGCTCCTCGTAAATTTCAGGCCTTTTCAGGCTCCTCGTATTTTTCACACCTTTTCAGGCTCCTCGTATATTTCAGGCTTTTTCAGGCTCCTCGTATTTTTCACACCTTTTCAGGTTCCTCGTATTTTTCACACCTTTTCAGGCTCCTCGTATCTTTCACACCTTTTCAGGCTCCTCGTATTTTTCACACCTTTTCAGGCTCCTCGTATTTTTCACACCTTTTCAGGCTCCTCGTATTTTTCACACCTCTTCAGGCTCCTCTTATTTTTCACACCTCTTCAGGCCCTGCATATATTTCAGGCCTTTTCAGGCTCCTCGTATTTTTCCCACCTTTTCAGGCTCCTCGTATTTTTCAGGCCTTTTCAGGCTCCTCGTATTTTTCACACCATTTCAGGCTCCTCGTATTTTTCACACCTTTTCAAGCTCCTCGTATTTTTCACACCTTTTCAGTATCCTCGTATTTTTCACACCTTTTCAGGCTCCTCGTATGTGTCACACCTTTTCAGGCTCCTCGTATGTGTCACACCTTTTCAGGGTCCTCGTATTTTTCACACCTTTTCAGGCTCCTCGTATTTTTCACACCTTTTCAGGCTCCTCGTATTTTTCACACCTTTTCAGGCTCCTCGTATTTTTCAGGACTTTTCAGGCTCCTCGTATTTTTCACACCTTTTCAGGCTCCTCGTATTTTTCACACCTTTTCAGGCTACTCGTCTTTTTCAGGACTTTTCTTGCTCCTCGTATTTTTCACACCTTTTCAGGCTCCTCGTATTTTTCACACCTTTTCAGGCTCCTTGTAATTTTCACACCTTTTCAGGCTCCTCGTATTTTTCTGGCCTTTTCAGGCTCCTCGTATTTTTCACACCTTTTCAGGCTCCTCGTATTTTTCACACCTTTTCAGGCTCCTCGTATTTTTCGCACCTCTTCAGGCCCCTCGTATTTTTCACACCTTTTCAGGCTCCTCGTATTTTTCACGCCTTTTCAGGCTCCTCGTATTTTTCACACCTTTTCAGGGTCCTCGTATTTTTCACACCTTTTCAGGCTCCTCTTTTTTTTCACACCTTTTCAGGGTCCTCGTATTTTTCAGGCTTTGTCAGGCTCCTCATATTTTTCAAGCCTTTTCAGGCTCCTCGTATTTTTCACACCTTTTCAGGCTCCTCGTATTTTTCACACCTTTTCAGGCTCCTCGTATATTTCACAACTTTTCAGGCTCCTCGTTTATTTCAGGCCTTTTCAGGCTCCTCGTATTTTTCACACCTTTTCAGGCTCCTCGTATTTTTCACACCTTTTCAGGGTCCTCGTATTTTTCACACTTTTTCAGGGTCCTCGTATTTTTCAGGCTTTGTCAGGCTCCTCGTATTTTTCACACCTTTTCAGGCTCCTCGTATTTTTCACACCTTTTCAGGCTCCTCGTATTTTTCAGGCCTTTTCAGGCTCCTCGTATTTTTCAGGCCTTTTCAGGCTCCTCATATTTTTCAGGCCTTTTCAGGCTCCTCGTATTTTTCACTCCTCGTATTTTTCACACCTTTTCAGGCTCCTCGTATTTTTCACACCTTTTCAGGCTCCTCGTATTTTTCAGGCTTTTTCAGGTTCCTCGTATTTTTCACACCTTTTCAGGGTCCTCGTATTTTTCAGGCTTTGTCAGGCTCCTCATATTTTTCAAGCCTTTTCAGGCTCCTCGTATTTTTCACACCTTTTCAGGCTCCTCGTATTTTTCACACCTTTTCAGGCTCCTCGTATTTTTCAGGCCTTTTCAGACTCCTCGTATTTTTCAGGCCTTTTCAGGCTCCTTGTATTTTTCACACCATTTCAGGGTCCTCGTATTTTTCAGGCCTTTTCAGGCTCCTCTTATTTTTCAGGCTTTTTCAGGCTCCTCGTATTTTTCACACCTTTTCAGGCTCCTCGTATTTTTCACACCTTTTCAGGCTCCTCGTATTTTTCACGCCTTTTCAGGCTCCTCGTATTTTTCAGGCCTTTTCAGGCTCCTCGTATTTTTCAGGCCTTTTCAGGGTCCTCGTATTTTTCACACCTTTTCAGGCTCCTCGTATTTTTCAGGCCTTTTCAGGCTCCTCGTATTTTTCACACCTTTTCAGGCTCCTCGTATATATCAGGCCTTTTCAGGTTCCTCGAATTTTTCACACCTTTTCAGGCTCCTCGTATTTTTCACGCCTTTTCAGGATCCTCGTATTTTTCACACCTTTTCTGGCTCCTCGTATTTTTCACACTTTTTCAGGTTCCTCGTGTTTTTCAGGCTTTATCAGGCTCCTCGTATTTTTCACACCTTTTCAGGCTCCTCGTATTTTTCACACCTTTTCAGGCTCCTCGTATTTTTCACGCCTTTTCAGGCTCCTCGTATTTTTCAGGCCTTTTCAGGCTCCTCGTATTTTTCAGGCCTTTTCAGGCTCCTCGTATTTTTCACACCTTTTCAGGCTCCTCGTATTTTTCACGCCTTTTCAGGCTCCTCGTATTTTTCACGCCTTTTCAGGCTCCTCGTATTTTTCACACCTTTTCAGGCTCCTCGTATTTTTCACACCTCTTCAGGATCCTCGTATTTTTCACACCTCTTCAGGCCCCTCATATTTTTCACACCTTTTCAGGCTCCTCGTATATTTCACACCTTTTCAGGCTCCTCGTAATTTTCACACCTTTTCAGGCTCCTCGAATTTTTCACACCTTTTCAGACTCCTCGTATTTTTCAGGCCTTTTCAGGCTCCGCGTATTTTTCAGGCCTTTTCAGGCTCCTCGAATTTTTCACACCTTTTCAGACTCCTCGTATTTTTCAGGCCTCTTCAGGCTCCTCGTATTTTTCAGGCCTTTTCAGGCTCCTTGTATTTTTCACACCTTCTCAGGCTCCTTGTATTTTTCACGCCTTTTCAGGTTCCTCGTACTTTTCACACCTTTTCAGGGTCCTGGTATTTTTCACATTTTTTCAGGGTCCTCGTGTTTTTCAGGCTTTATCAGGCTCCTCGTATTTTTCACACCTTTTCAGGCTCCTCGTATTTTTCACACCTTTTCATGCTCCTCATATTTTTCACGCCTTTTCAGGCTCCTCGTATTTTTCACACCTTTTCGGGCTCCTCATATTTTCAGGCCTTTTCAGGCTCCTCGGATTATTCACACCTTTTCAGGCTCCTCGTACTTTTCAGCCCTTTTCAGGCTCCTCGTGTTTTTCGCACCTCTTCAGGCTCCTCGTATTTTTCACACCTTTTCAGGCTACTCGTATTTTTCAGGCCTTTTCAGGCTGCTCGTGTTTTTCACGCATTTTCAGGCTCCTCGTATTTTTCACACCTTTTCAAGCTCCTCGTATTTTTCACACCTTTTCAGGCTCCTCGTATTTTTCACACCTTTTCTGGCTCCTTGTATTTTTCACACCTTTTCAGGCTCCTCATATTTTTCAGGCCTTTTCAGGCTCCTCATACTTTTCACACTTTTTCAGGCTCCTCGTATTTTTCAGGCCTTTTCAGGCTCCTCGTACTTTTCAGGCCTTTTCAGGCTCCTCGTATTTTTCACACCTTTTAAGGCTCCTCCTATTTTCACACCTTTTCAGGCTCCTCGTATTTTTCAAGCCTTTTCAGGTTCCTCGTATTTTTCACACCTTTTCAGGCTCCTCGTATTTTTCACACCTTTTCAGGCTCCTCTTTTCAGGCTCCTCGTATTTTTCACACCTTTTCAGGCTCCTCGTATTTTTCACACCTTTTCAGGCTCCTCGTATTTTTCACACCTCTTCAGGCCCCTCATATTTTTCAGGCATTTTCAGGCTCCTCGTAATTTTCAGGCCTTTTCAGGCTCCTCGTAAATTTCAGGCCTTTTCAGGCTCCTCGTATTTTTCACACCTTTTCAGGCTCCTCGTATATTTCAGGCTTTTTCAGGCTCCTCGTATTTTTCACACCTTTTCAGGTTCCTCGTATTTTTCACACCTTTTCAGGCTCCTCGTATCTTTCACACCTTTTCAGGCTCCTCGTATTTTTCACACCTTTTCAGGCTCCTCGTATTTGTCACACCTTTTCAGGCTCCTCGTATTTTTCACACCTCTTCAGGCTCCTCTTATTTTTCACACCTCTTCAGGCCCTGCATATATTTCAGGCCTTTTCAGGCTCCTCGTATTTTTCCCACCTTTTCAGGCTCCTCGTATTTTTCAGGCCTTTTCAGGCTCCTCGTATTTTTCACACCATTTCAGGCTCCTCGTATTTTTCACACCTTTTCAAGCTCCTCGTATTTTTCACACCTTTTCAGTATCCTCGTATTTTTCACACCTTTTCAGGCTCCTCGTATGTGTCACACCTTTTCAGGCTCCTCGTATGTGTCACACCTTTTCAGGGTCCTCGTATTTTTCACACCTTTTCAGGCTCCTCGTATTTTTCACACCTTTTCAGGCTCCTCGTATTTTTCACACCTTTTCAGGCTACTCTTATTTTTCAGGACTTTTCAGGCTCCTCGTATTTTTCACACCTTTTCTGGCTCCTCGTATTTTTCACACCTTTTCAGGCTACTCGTCTTTTTCAGGACTTTTCTTGCTCCTCGTATTTTTCACACCTTTTCAGGCTCCTCGTATTTTTCACACCTTTTCAGGCTCCTTGTAATTTTCACACCTTTTCAGGCTCCTCGTATTTTTCTGGCCTTTTCAGGCTCCTCGTATTTTTCACACCTTTTCAGGCTCTTCGTATTTTTCACACCTTTTCAGGCTCCTCGTATTTTTCGCACCTCTTCAGGCCCCTCGTATTTTTCACACCTTTTCAGGCTCCTCGTATTTTTCACGCCTTTTCAGGCTCCTCGTATTTTTCACACCTTTTCAGGGTCCTCGTATTTTTCACACCTTTTCAGGCTCCTCTTTTTTTTCACACCTTTTCAGGGTCCTCGTATTTTTCAGGCTTTGTCAGGCTCCTCATATTTTTCAAGCCTTTTCAGTCTCCTCGTATTTTTCACACCTTTTCAGGCTCCTCGTATTTTTCACACCTTTTAAGGCTCCTCGTATTTTTCAGGCCTTTTCAGACTCCTCGTATTTTTCAGGCCTTTTCAGGCTCCTTGTATTTTTCACACCATTTCAGGGTCCTCGTATTTTTCAGGCCTTTTCAGGCTCCTCTTATTTTTCAGGCTTTTTCAGGCTCCTCGTATTTTTCACACCTTTTCAGGCTCCTCGTATTTTTCACACCTTTTCAGGGCCTCGTATCTTTCACACCTTTTCAGGCTCCTCGTATTTTTCAGGCCTTTTCAGGCTCCTCGTATTTTTCACACCTTTTCAGGCTCCTCGTATTTTTCACGCCTTTTCAGGCTCCTCATATTTTTCACACCTTTTCAGGCTCCTCGTATTTTTCAGGACATTTCAGGCTTCTCGTATTTTTCACACCTTTTCTGGCTCCTCGTATTTTTCACACCTTTTCAGGCTACTCGTATTTTTCAGGACTTTTCAGGCTCCTCGTATTTTTCACACCTTTTCAAGCTCCTCGTATTTTTCGCACCTCTTCAGGCTCCTCGTATTTTTCACACCTTTTCAGGCTACTCGTATTTTTCAGGACTTTTCAGGCTCCTCGTATTTTTCACACCTTTTCAGGCTCCTCGTATTTTTCACACCTTTTCAGGCTCCTCGTATTTTTCGCACCTCTTCAGGCTCCTCGTATTTTTCACACCTTTTCAGGCTACTCGTATTTTTCAGGCCTTTTCAGGCTGCTCGTGTTTTTCACGCCTTTTCAGGCTCCGCTTATTTTTCACACCTTTTCAGGGTCCTCCTATTTTTCAGGCCTTTTCAGGCTCCTCCTATTTTTCAAGCCTTTTCAGGCTCCTCGTATTTTTCACACCTTTTCAAGCTCCTCGTATTTTTCACAACTTTTCAGACTCCTCGTATTTTTCACACCTTTTCTGGCTCCTTGTATTTTTCACACCTTTTCAGGCTCCTCATATTTTTCAGGTCTTTTCAGGCTCCTCATACTTTTCACACCTTTTCAGGCTCCTCGTATTTTTCACGCCTTTTCAGGCTCCTCGTATTTTTCAGGCCTTTTCAGGCTCCTCGTATTTTTCACACCTTTTAAGGCTCCTCCTATTTTCACACCTTTTCAGGCTCCTCGTATTTTTCAAGCCTTTTCAGGTTCCTCGTATTTTTCACACCTTTTCAGGCTCCTCGTATTTTTCACACCTTTTCAGGCTCCTCTTTTCAGGCTCCTCGTATTTTTCACACCTTTTCAGGCTCCTCGAATTTTTCACACCTCTTCAGGCCCCTCATATTTTTCAGGCATTTTCAGGCTCCTCGTAATTTTCATGCCTTTTCAGGCTCCTCGTATTTTTCAGGCCTTTTCAGGCTCCTCGTATTTTTCACACCTTTTCAGGTTCCTCGTATTTTTCAGGCCTTTTCAGGCTCCTCGTATTTTTCACACCTTTTCAGGTTCCTCGTATTTTTCACACCTTTTCAGGCTCCTCGTATTTTTCACACCTTTTCAGGCTCCTCGTATTTTTCACACCTTTTCAGGCTCCTCGTATTTTTCACACCTTTTCAGGCTCCTCGTATTTTTCACACCTCTTCAGGCTCCTCTTATTTTTCACACCTCTTCAGGCCCCGCATATATTTCAGGCCTTTTCAGGCTCCTCGTATTTTTCACACCTTTTCAGGCTCCTCGTATTTTTCGCACCTCTTCAGGCCCCTCGTATTTTTCACACCTTTTCAGGCTCCTCGTATTTTTCACACCTTTTCAGGCTCCTCGTATTTTTCACACCTTTTCAGGCTACTCGTATTTTTCAGGCCTTTTCAGGGTCCTCGTATTTTTCACACCTTTTCAGGGTCCTCGTATTTTTCAGGCTTTGTCAGGCTCCTCATATTTTTCAAGCCTTTTCAGGCTCCTCGTATTTTTCACACCTTTTCAGGCTCCTCGTATTTTTCACACCTTTTCAGGCTCCTCGTATTTTTCAGGCCTTTTCAGACTCCTCGTATTTTTCAGGCCTTTTCAGGCTCCTTGTATTTTTCACACCATTTCAGGGTCCTCGTATTTTTCAGGCATTTTCAGGCTCCTCTTATTTTTCAGGCTTTTTCAGGCTCCTCGTATTTTTCACACCTTTTCAGGCTCCTCGTATTTTTCACACCTTTTCAGGCTCCTCGTATTTTTCACGCCTTTTCAGGCTCCTCGTATTTTTCAGGCCTTTTCAGGCTCCTCGTATTTTTCAGGCCTTTTCAGGGTCCTCGTATTTTTCACACCTTTTCAGGCTCCTCGTATTTTTCAGGCCTTTTCAGGCTCCTCGTATTTTTCACACCTTTTCAGGCTCCTCGTATATTTCAGGCCTTTTCAGGTTCCTCGAATTTTTCACACCTTTTCAGGCTCCTCGTATTTTTCACGCCTTTTCAGGATCCTCGTATTTTTCACACCTTTTCAGGGTCCTCGTATTTTTCACACTTTTTCAGGTTCCTCGTGTTTTTCAGGCTTTATCAGGCTCCTCGTATTTTTCACACCTTTTCAGGCTCCTCGTATTTTTCACACCTTTTCAGGCTCCTCGTATTTTTCACGCCTTTTCAGGCTCCTCGTATTTTTCAGGACTTTTCAGGCTCCTCGTATTTTTCAGGCCTTTTCAGGCTCCTCGTATTGTTCACACCTTTTCAGGCTCCTCGTATTTTTCACGCCTTTTCAGGCTCCTCGTATTTTTCACACCTTTTCAGGCTCCTCGTATTTTTCACACCTTTTCAGGCTCCTCGTATTTTTCACACCTCTTCAGGATCCTCGTATTTTTCACACCTCTTCAGGCCCCTCATATTTTTCACACCTTTTCAGGCTCCTCGTATATTTCACACCTTTTCAGGCTCCTCGTAATTTTCACACCTTTTCAGGCTCCTCGAATTTTTCACACCTTTTCAGACTCCTCGTATTTTTCAGGCCTTTTCAGGCTCCGCGTATTTTTCAGGCCTTTTCAGGCTCCTCGAATTTTTCACAACTTTTCAGACTCCTCGTATTTTTCAGGCCTCTTCAGGCTCCTCGTATTTTTCAGGCCTTTTCAGGCTCCTTGTATTTTTCACACCTTCTCAGGCTCCTTGTATTTTTCACGCCTTTTCAGGCTCCTCGTACTTTTCACACCTTTTCAGGGTCCTGGTATTTTTCACATTTTTTCAGGGTCCTCGTGTTTTTCAGGCTTTATCAGGCTCCTCGTATTTTTCACACCTTTTCAGGCTCCTCGTATTTTTCACACCTTTTCAGGCTCCTCGTATTTTTCACGCCTTTTCAGGCTCCTCGTATTTTTCAGGCCTTTTCAGGCTCCTCATATTTTTCAGGCCTTTTCAGGCTCCTCGTATTTTTCACACCTTTTCAGGCTCCTCGTATTTTTCACGCCTTTTCAGGCTCCTCGTATTTTTCACACCTTTTCAGGCTCCTCGTATTTTTCACACCTTTTCAGGCTCCTCGTATTTTTCACACCTTTTCAGGCTCCTCGTATTTTTCACACCTCTTCAGGATCCTCGTATTTTTCACACCTCTTCAGGCCCCTCATATTTTTCACACCTTTTCAGGCTCCTCGTATATTTCACACCTTTTCAGGCTCCTCGTAATTTTCACACCTTTTCAGGCTCCTCAAATTTTTCACACCTTTTCAGACTCCTCGTATTTTTCAGGCCTTTTCAGGCTCCGCATATTTTTCAGGCCTTTTCAGGCTCCTCGAATTTTTCACACCTTTTCAGACTCCTCGTATTATTCAGGCCTCTTCAGGCTCCTCGTATTTTTCAGGCCTTTTCAGGCTCCTTGTATTTTTCACACCTTCTCAGGCTCCTTGTATTTTTCACGCCTTTTCAGGCTCCTCGTACTTTTCACACCTTTTCAGGCTCCTGGTATTTTTCACACCTCTTCAGGCTCCTCGTATTTTTCAGGCCTTTTCAGGCTCCTTGTATTTTTCACACCTTGTCAGGCTCCTTGTATTTTTCACGCCTTTTCAGGCTCCTCGTACTTTTCACACCTTTTCAGGCTCCTGGTATATTTCACACCTTTTCAGGCTCCTCGTATTTTTCAGGCCTTTTCAGGCTCCTCGTATTTTTCACACCTTTTCAGGCTCCTCGTAATTTTCACACCTTTTCAGGCTCCTCGTATTTTTCACACCTCTTCAGGCCCCTCATATTTTTCACACCATTTTAGGCTCCTCGTATTTTTCAGGCCTTTTCAGGCTCCTCGTATTTTTCACACCTTTTCAGAGTCCTCATATTTTTCAGGCCTTTTCAGGCTCCTCGTATTTTTCAGGCCTTTTCAGGCTCCTCGTATTTTTCAGGCCTTTTCAGGCTCCTCGTATTTTTCACACCTTTTCAGGCTCCTCGTATTTTTCAGGCCTTCTCAGGCTCCTCATATTTTTCAGGCCTTTTCAGGCTCCTAGTATTTTTCACACCTTTTCAGGCTCCTCGTATTTTTCAGGCCTTTTCAGGCTCCTCGTATTTTTCAGGCCTTCTCAGGCTCCTCGTATATTTCACACCTTTTAAGGCTCCTCCTATTTTTCACACCTTCTCAGGCTCCTCATATTTTTCAAGCCTTTTCAGGCGCCTCGTATTTTTCACACCTTTTCAGGCTCCTCGTATTTTTCACACCTTTTCAGGCTCCTCGTATTTTTCACACATTTTCAGGCTCCTCGTATTTTTCACACCTTTTCAGGGTCCTCGTATTTTTCACACCTTTTCTGGCTCCTTGTATTTTTAACACCTTTTCCGGCTCCTCATATTTTTCAGGCCTTTTCAGGCTCCTCATACTTCTCACACTTTTTCAGGCTCCTCGTATATTTCAGGCCTTTTCAGTCTCCTCGTATTTTTAAGGCCTTTTCAGGCTCCTCGTATTTTTCACACCTTTTAAGGCTCCTCCTATTTTCACACCTTTTCAGGCTCCTCGTATTTTTCAAGCCTTTTCAGGTTCCTCGTATTTTTCACACCTTTTCAGGCTCCTCGTATTTTTCACACCTTTTCAGTCTCCTCTTTTCAGGCTCCTCGTATTTTTCACACCTTTTCAGGCTCCTCGTATTTTTCACACCTTTTCAGGCTCCTCGTATTTTTCACACCTCTTCAGGCCCCTCATATTTTTCAGGCATTTTCAGGCTCCTCGTAATTTTCAGGCCTTTTCAGGCTCCTCGTAAATTTCAGGCCTTTTCAGGCTCCTCGTATTTTTCACACCTTTTCAGGCTCCTCGTATATTTCAGGCTTTTTCAGGCTCCTCGTATTTTTCACACCTTTTCAGGTTCCTCGTATTTTTCACACCTTTTCAGGCTCCTCGTATCTTTCACACCTTTTCAGGCTCCTCGTATTTTTCACACCTTTTCAGGCTCCTCGTATTTGTCATACCTTTTCAGGCTCCTCGTATTTTTCACACCTCTTCAGGCTCCTCTTATTTTTCACACCTCTTCAGGCCCCGCATATATTTCAGGCCTTTTCAGGCTCCTCGTATTTTTCACACCTTTTCAGGCTCCTCGTATTTTTCAGGCCTTTTCAGGCTCCTCGTATTTTTCACACCATTTCAGGCTCCTCGTATTTTTCACACCTTTTAAGGCTCCTCCTATTTTCACACCTTTTCAGGTTCCTCGTATTTTTCAAGCCTTTTCAGGTTCCTCGTATTTTTCACACCTTTTCAGGCTCCTCGTATTTTTCACACCTTTTCAGGCTCCTCTTTTCAGGCTCCTCGTATTTTTCACACCTTTTCAGGCTCCTCGTGTTTTTCACACCTTTTCAGGCTCCTCGTATTTTTCACACCTCTTCAGGCCCCTCATATTTTTCAGGCATTTTCAGGCTCCTCGTAATTTTCAGGCCTTTTCAGGCTCCTCGTAAATTTCAGGCCTTTTCAGGCTCCTCGTATTTTTCACACCTTTTCAGGCTCCTCCTATATTTCAGGCTTTTTCAGGCTCCTCGTATTTTTCACACCTTTTCAGGTTCCTCGTATTTTTCACACCTTTTCAGGCTCCTCGTATCTTTCACACCTTTTCAGGCTCCTCGTATTTTTCACACCTTTTCAGGCTCCTCGTATTGGTCACACCTTTTCAGGCTCCTCGTATTTTTCACACCTCTTCAGGCTCCTCGTATTTTTCAGGCCTTTTCAGGCTCCTTGTATTTTTCACACCTTCTCAGGCTCCTTGTATTTTTCACGCCTTTTCAGGCTCCTCGAACTTTTCACACCTTTTCAGGCTCCTGGTATTTTTCACACCTCTTCAGGCTCCTCGTATTTTTCACACCTCTTCAGTCCCCTCATATTTTTCACACCTTTTCAGGCTCCTCGTATATTGCACACTTTTTCAGGCTCCTCGTATTTTTCAGGCCTTTTCAGGCTCCTCGTATTTTTCACACCTTTTCAGGCTCCTCGTATTTTTCACACCTCTTCAGGCCCCTCATATTTTTCACACCTTTTTAGGCTCCTCGTATTTTTCAGGCCTTTTCAGGCTCCTCGTATTTTTCAGGCCTTTTCAGGCTCCTCCTATTTTTCACACCTTTTCAGGCTCCTCGAATTTTTCACACCTTTTCAGACTCCTCGTATTTTTCAGGCCATTTCAGGCTCCTCGTATTTTTCAGGCCTTTTCAGTCTCCTCGTATTTTTCAGGCCTTTTCAGGCTCCTCGTATTTTTCACACCTTTTCAGGGTCCTCATATTTTTCAGGCCTTTTCAGGCTCCTCGTATGTTTCAGGCCTTTTCAGGCTCCTCGTATTTTTCACACCTTTTCAGGCTCCTCGAATTTTTCACACCTTTTCAGACTCCTCGTATTTTTCAGGCCTTTTCAGGCTCCTCGTATTTTTCAGGCCTTTTCAGGCTCCTCGTATTTTTTAGGCCTTTTCAGGCTCCTCGTATTTTTCACAGCTTTTCAGGCTCCTCGTATTTTTCACACCTTTTCAGGCCCCTCATATTTTTCAGGCCTTCTCAGGCTCCTCATATTTTTCAGGACTTTTCAGGCTCCTAGTATTTTTCACACCTTTTCAGGCTCCTCGTATTTTTCAGGCCTTTTCAGGCTCCTCGTATTTTTCAGGCCTTCTCAGGCTCCTCGTATATTTCACACCTTTTAAGGCTCCTCCTATTTTTCACACCTTCTCAGGCTCCTCATATTTTTCAAG
Source organism: Cervus elaphus (assembly GCF_910594005.1). Taxonomy (NCBI): domain Eukaryota; kingdom Metazoa; phylum Chordata; class Mammalia; order Artiodactyla; family Cervidae; genus Cervus; species Cervus elaphus. Next base: position 114,471,383 of record NC_057833.1, read on the forward strand.
CCTTTTCAGGCGCCTCGTATTTTTCACACCTTTTCAGGCTCCTCGTATTTTTCACACCTTTTCAGGCTCCTCGTATTTTTCAGGCCTTTTCAGGCTCCTCGTATTTTTCACACCTTTTCAGGCTCCTCGTATTTTTCACACCTTTTCTGGCTCCTTGTATTTTTCACACCTTTTCCGGCTCCTCATATTTTTCAGGCCTTTTCAGGCTCCTCATACTTTTCACACTTTTTCAGGCTCCTCGTATATTTCAGGCCTTTTCAGGCTCCTCATATTTTTCAGGCCTTTTCAGGCTCCTCGTATGTTTCACACCTTTTCAGGCTCCTCCTATTTTCACACCTTTTCAGGCTCCTCGTATTTTTCAAGCCTTTTCAGGTTCCTCGTATTTTTCACACCTTTTCAGGCTCCTCGTATTTTTCACACCTTTTCAGGCTCCTCTTTTCAGGCTCCTCGTATTTTTCACACCTTTTCAGGCTCCTCGTATTTTTCACACCTCTTTAGGCCCCTCATATTTTTCAGGCATTTTCAGGCTCCTCGTAATTTTCAGGCCTTTTCAGGCTCCTCGTAAATTTCAGGCCTTTTCAGTCTGCTCGTATTTTTCACACCTTTTCAGGCTCCTCGTATATTTCAGGCTTTTTCAGGCTCCTCGTATTTTTCACACCTTTTCAGGTTCCTCGTATTTTTCACACCTTTTCAGGCTCCTCGTATCTTTCACACCTTTTCAGGCTCCTCGTATTTTTCACACCTTTTCAGGCTCCTCGTATTTGTCACACCTTTTCAGGCTCCTCGTATTTTTCACACCTCTTCAGGCTCCTCTTATTTTTCACACCTCTTCAGGCCCCGCATATATTTCAGGCCTTTTCAGGCTCCTCGTATTTTTCACACCTTTTCAGGCTCCTCGTATTTTTCAGGCCTTTTCAGGCTCCTCGTATTTTTCACACCATTTCAGGCTCCTCGTATTTTTCACACCTTTTCAGGCTCCTCGTATTTTTCACACCTTTTCAGTATCCTCTTATTTTTCACACCTTTTCAGGCTCCTCGTATGTGTCACACCTTTTCAGGCTCCTCGTATTTTTCACACCTTTTCAGGCTCCTCGTATTTTTCACACCTTTTCAGGCTCCTCGTATTTTTCACACCTTTTCAGGCTCCTCGTATTTTTCACACCTTTTCAGGCTCCTCGTATTTTTCACACCTTTTCAGGCTCCTCGTATTTTTCACACCTCTTCAGGATCCTCGTATTTTTCACACCTTTTCAGGGTCCTCGTATTTTTCACACCTTTTCAGGCTCCTTGTATTTTTCACACCTTCTCAGGCTCCTTGTATGTTTCACGCCTTTTCAGGCTCCTCGTACTTTTCACACCTTTTCAGGCTCCTGGTATTTTTCACACCTCTTCAGGCTCCTCGTATTTTTCAGGCCTTTTCAGGCTCCTTGTATTTTTCACACCTTGTCAGGCTCCTTGTATTTTTCACGCCTTTTCAGGCTCCTCGTACTTTTCACACCTTTTCAGGCTCCTGGTATATTTCACACCTTTTCAGGCTCCTCGTATTTTTCAGGCCTTTTCAGGCTCCTCGTATTTTTCAGGCCTTTTCAGGCTCCTCGTATTTTTCAGGCCTTTTCAGGCTCCTCGTATTTTTCACACCTTTTCAGGCTCCTCGTATTTTTCAGGCCTTCTCAGGCTCCTCATATTTTTCAGGCCTTTTCAGGCTCCTAGTATTTTTCACACCTTTTCAGGCTCCTCGTATTTTTCACACCTTTTCAGGCTCCTCGTATTTTTCAGGCCTTCTCAGGCTCCTCGTATATTTCACACCTTTTAAGGCTCCTCCTATTTTTCACACCTTCTCAGGCTCCTCATATTTTTCAAGCCTTTTCAGGCGCCTCGTATTTTTCACACCTTTTCAGGCTCCTCGAATTTTTCACACCTTTTCAGGCTCCTCGTATTTTTCACACATTTTCAGGCTCCTCGTATTTTTCACACCTTTTCAGGGTCCTCGTATTTTTCACACCTTTTCTGGCTCCTTGTATTTTTCACACCTTTTCCGGCTCCTCATATTTTTCAGGCCTTTTCAGGCTCCTCATACTTTTCACACTTTTTCAGGCTCCTCGTATATTTCAGGCCTTTTCAGGCTCCTCGTATTTTTCAGGCCTTCTCAGGCTCCTCGTATATTTCACACCTTTTAAGGCTCCTCCTATTTTTCACACCTTCTCAGGCTCCTCATATTTTTCAAGCCTTTTCAGGCGCCTCGTATTTTTCACACCTTTTCAGGCTCCTCGAATTTTTCACACCTTTTCAGGCTCCTCGTATTTTTCACACATTTTCAGGCTCCTCGTATTTTTCACACCTTTTCAGGGTCCTCGTATTTTTCACACCTTTTCTGGCTCCTTGTATTTTTCACACCTTTTCCGGCTCCTCATATTTTTCAGGCCTTTTCAGGCTCCTCATACTTTTCACACTTTTTCAGGCTCCTCGTATATTTCAGGCCTTTTCAGGCTCCTCATATTTTTCAGGCCTTTTCAGGCTCCTCGTATTTTTCACACCTTTTAAGGCTCCTCCTATTTTCACACCTTTTCAGGCTCCTCGTATTTTTCAAGCCTTTTCAGGTTCCTCGTATTTTTCACACCTTTTCAGGCTCCTCGTATTTTTCACACCTTTTCAGGCTCCTCTTTTCAGGCTCCTCGTATTTTTCACACCTTTTCAGGCTCCTCGTATTTTTCACACCTCTTTAGGCCCCTCATATTTTTCAGGCATTTTCAGGCTCCTCGTAATTTTCAGGCCTTTTCAGGCTCCTCGTAAATTTCAGGCCTTTTCAGTCTCCTCGTATTTTTCACACCTTTTCAGGCTCCTCGTATATTTCAGGCTTTTTCAGGCTCCTCGTATTTTTCACACCTTTTCAGGTTCCTCGTATTTTTCACACCTTTTCAGGCTCCTCGTATCTTTCACACCTTTTCAGGCTCCTCGTATTTTTCACACCTTTTCAGGCTCCTCGTATTTGTCACACCTTTTCAGGCTCCTCGTATTTTTCACACCTCTTCAGGCTCCTCTTATTTTTCACACCTCTTCAGGCCCCGCATATATTTCAGGCCTTTTCAGGCTCCTCGTATTTTTCACACCTTTTCAGGCTCCTCGTATTTTTCAGGCCTTTTCAGGCTCCTCGTATTTTTCACACCATTTCAGGCTCCTCGTATTTTTCACACCTTTTCAGGCTCCTCGTATTTTTCACACCTTTTCAGTATCCTCTTATTTTTCACACCTTTTCAGGCTCCTCGTATGTGTCACACCTTTTCAGGCTCCTCGTATTTTTCACACCTTTTCAGGCTCCTCGTATTTTTCACACCTTTTCAGGCTCCTCGTATTTTTCACACCTTTTCAGGCTCCTCGTATTTTTCACACCTTTTCAGGCTCCTCGTATTTTTCACACCTTTTCAGGCTCCTCGTATTTTTCACACCTCTTCAGGATCCTCGTATTTTTCACACCTTTTCAGGGTCCTCGTATTTTTCACACCTTTTCAGGCTCCTTGTATTTTTCACACCTTCTCAGGCTCCTTGTATGTTTCACGCCTTTTCAGGCTCCTCGTACTTTTCACACCTTTTCAGGCTCCTGGTATTTTTCACACCTCTTCAGGCTCCTCGTATTTTTCAGGCCTTTTCAGGCTCCTTGTATTTTTCACACCTTGTCAGGCTCCTCGTATTTTTCACGCCTTTTCAGGCTCCTCGTACTTTTCACACCTTTTCAGGCTCCTGGTATATTTCACACCTTTTCAGGCTCCTCGTATTTTTCAGGCCTTTTCAGGCTCCTCGTATTTTTCAGGCCTTTTCAGGCTCCTCGTATTTTTCAGGCCTTTTCAGGCTCCTCGTGTTTTTCACACCTTTTCAGGCTCCTCGTATTTTTCAGGCCTTCTCAGGCTCCTCATATTTTTCAGGCCTTTTCAGGCTCCTAGTATTTTTCACACCTTTTCAGGCTCCTCGTATTTTTCAGGCCTTTTCAGGCTCCTCGTATTTTTCAGGCCTTCTCAGGCTCCTCGTATATTTCACACCTTTTAAGGCTCCTCCTATTTTTCACACCTTCTCAGGCTCCTCATATTTTTCAAGCCTTTTCAGGCGCCTCGTATTTTTCACACCTTTTCAGGCTCCTCGAATTTTTCACACCTTTTCAGGCTCCTCGTATTTTTCACACATTTTCAGGCTCCTCGTATTTTTCACACCTTTTCAGGGTCCTCGTATTTTTCACACCTTTTCTGGCTCCTTGTATTTTTCACACCTTTTCCGGCTCCTCATATTTTTCAGGCCTTTTCAGGCTCCTCATACTTTTCACACTTTTTCAGGCTCCTCGTATATTTCAGGCCTTTTCAGTCTCCTCGTATTTTTAAGGCCTTTTCAGGCTCCTCGTATTTTTCACACCTTTTAAGGCTCCTCCTATTTTCACACCTTTTCAGGCTCCTCGTATTTTTCAAGCCTTTTCAGGTTCCTCGTATTTTTCACACCTTTTCAGGCTCCTCGTATTTTTCACACCTTTTCAGGCTCCTCTTTTCAGGCTCCTCGTATTTTTCACACCTTTTCAGGCTCCTCGTATTTTTCACACCTTTTCAGGCTCCTCGTATTTTTCACACCTCTTCAGGCCCCTCATATTTTTCAGGCATTTTCAGGCTCCTCGTAATTTTCAGGCCTTTTCAGGCTCCTCGTAAATTTCAGGCCTTTTCAGGCTCCTCGTATTTTTCACACCTTTTCAGGCTCCTCGTATATTTCAGGCTTTTTCAGGCTCCTCGTATTTTTCACACCTTTTCAGGTTCCTCGTATTTTTCACACCTTTTCAGGCTCCTCGTATCTTTCACACCTTTTCAGGCTCCTCGTATTTTTCACACCTTTTCAGGCTCCTCGTATTTGTCACACCTTTTCAGGCTCCTCGTATTTTTCACACCTCTTCAGGCTCCTCTTATTTTTCACACCTCTTCAGGCCCCGCATATATTTCAGGCCTTTTCAGGCTCCTCGTATTTTTCAGGCCTTTTCAGGCTCCTCGTATTTTTCACACCATTTCAGGCTCCTCGTATTTTTCACACCTTTTAAGGCTCCTCCTATTTTCACACCTTTTCAGGTTCCTCGTATTTTTCAAGCTTTTTCAGGTTCCTCGTATTTTTCACACCTTTTCAGGCTCCTCGTATTTTTCACACCTTTTCAGGCTCCTCTTTTCAGGCTCCTCGTATTTTTCACACCTTTTCAGGCTCCTCGTGTTTTTCACACCTTTTCAGGCTCCTCGTATTTTTCACACCTCTTCAGGCCCCTCATATTTTTCAGGCCTTTTCAGGCTCCTCGTAATTTTCAGGCCTTTTCAGGCTCCTCGTATATTTCAGGCCTTTTCAGGCTCCTCGTATTTTTCACACCTTTTCAGGCTCCTCGTATATTTCAGGCTTTTTCAGGCTCCTCGTATTTTTCACACCTTTTCAGGTTCCTCGTATTTTTCACACCTTTTCAGGCTCCTCGTATCTTTCACACCTTTTCAGGCTCCTCGTATTTTTCACACCTTTTCAGGCTCCTCGTATTTGTCACACCTTTTCAGGCTCCTCGTATTTTTCACACCTCTTCAGGCTCCTCGTATTTTTCAGGCCTTTTCAGGCTCCTTGTATTTTTCACACCTTCTCAGGCTCCTTGTATTTTTCACGCCTTTTCAGGCTCCTCGAACTTTTCACACCTTTTCAGGCTCCTGGTATTTTTCACACCTCTTCAGGCTCCTCGTATTTTTCACACCTCTTCAGTCCCCTCATATTTTTCACACCTTTTCAGGCTCCTCGTATATTGCACACCTTTTCAGGCTCCTCGTATTTTTCAGGCCTTTTCAGGCTCCTCGTATTTTTCACACCTTTTCAGGCTCCTCGTATTTTTCACACCTTTTCAGGCTCCTCGTATTTTTCACACCTCTTCAGGCCCCTCATATTTTTCACACCTTTTTAGGCTCCTCGTATTTTTCAGGCCTTTTCAGGCTCCTCGTATTTTTCAGGCCTTTTCAGACTCGTCGTATTTTTCACACCTTTTCAGAGTCCTGATATTTTTCTGGCCTTTTCAGGCTCCTCGTATTTTTCAGGCCTTTTCAGGCTCCTCGTATTTTTCACACCTTTTCAGGCTCCTCGAATTTTTCACACCTTTTCAGACTCCTCGTATTTTTCAGGCCATTTCAGGCTCCTCGTATTTTTCAGGCCTTTTCAGTCTCCTCGTATTTTTCAGGCCTTTTCAGGCTCCTCGTATTTTTCACACCTTTTCAGGGTCCTCATATTTTTCAGGCCTTTTCAGGCTCCTCGTATGTTTCAGGCCTTTTCAGGCTCCTCGTATTTTTCACACCTTTTCAGACTCCTCGAATTTTTCACACCTTTTCAGACTCCTCGTATTTTTCAGGCCTTTTCAGGCTCCTCGTATTTTTCAGGCCTTTTCAGGCTCCTCGTATTTTTTAGGCCTTTTCAGGCTCCTCGTATTTTTCACAGCTTTTCAGGCTCCTCGTATTTTTCACACCTTTTCAGGCTCCTCATATTTTTCAGGCCTTCTCAGGCTCCTCATATTTTTCAGGACTTTTCAGGCTCCTAGTATTTTTCACACCTTTTCAGGCTCCTCGTATTTTTCAGGCCTTTTCAGGCTCCTCGTATTTTTCAGGCCTTCTCAGGCTCCTCGTATATTTCACACCTTTTAAGGCTCCTCCTATTTTTCACACCTTCTCAGGCTCCTCATATTTTTCAAGCCTTTTCAGGCGCCTCGTATTTTTCACACCTTTTCAGGCTCCTCGTATTTTTCACACCTTTTCAGGCTCCTCGTATTTTTCACACATTTTCAGCCTCCTCGTATTTTTCACACCTTTTCAGGGTCCTCGTATTTTTCACACCTTTTCTGGCTCCTTGTATTTTTCACACCTTTTCCGGCTCCTCATATTTTTCAGGCCTTTTCAGGCTCCTCATACTTTTCACACTTTTTCAGGCTCCTCGTATATTTCAGGCCTTTTCAGGCTCCTCATATTTTTCAGGCCTTTTCAGGCTCCTCGTATTTTTCACACCTTTTAAGGCTCCTCCTATTTTCACACCTTTTCAGGCTCCTCGTATTTTTTAAGCCTTTTCAGGTTCCTCGTATTTTTCACACCTTTTCAGGCTCCTCGTATATTTCACACCTTTTCAGGCTCCTCTTTTCAGGCTCCTCGTATTTTTCACACCTTTTCAGGTTCCTCGTATTTTTCACACCTTTTCAGGCTCCTCGTATTTTTCACACCTCTTCAGGCCCCTCATATTTTTCAGGCATTTTCACGCTCCTCGTAATTTTCAGGCCTTTTCAGGCTCCTCGTAAATTTCAGGCCTTTTCAGTCTCCTCGTATTTTTCACACCTTTTCAGGCTCCTCGTATATTTCAGGCTTTTTCAGGCTCCTCGTATTTTTCACACCTTTTCAGGTTCCTCGTATTTTTCACACCTTTTCAGGCTCCTCGTATCTTTCACACCTTTTCAGGCTCCTCGTATTTTTCACACCTTTTCAGGCTCCTCGTATTTGTCACACCTTTTCAGGCTCCTCGTATTTTTCACACCTCTTCAGGCTCCTCTTATTTTTCACACCTCTTCAGGCCCCGCATATATTTCAGGCCTTTTCAGGCTCCTCGTATTTTTCACACCTTTTCAGGCTCCTCGTATTTTTCAGGCCTTTTCAGGCTCCTCGTATTTTTCACACCATTTCAGGCTCCTCGTATTTTTCACACCTTTTCAGGCTCCTCGTATTTTTCACACCTTTTCAGTATCCTCGTATTTTTCACACCTTTTCAGGCTCCTCGTATGTGTCACACCTTTTCAGGCTCCTCGTATTTTTCACACCTTTTCAGGGTCCTCGTATTTTTCACACCTTTTCAGGCTCCTCGTATTTTTCACACCTTTTCAGGCTCCTCGTATTTTTCACACCTTTTCAGGCTTCTCTTATTTTTCAGGACTTTTCAGGCTCCTCATATTTTTCACACCTTTTCTAGCTCCTCGTATTTTTCACACCTTTTCAGGCTCCTCGTATTTTTCAGGACTTTTCAGGCTCCTCGTATTTTTCACACCTTTTCAGGCTCCTCGTATTTTTCACACCTTTTCAGGCTCCTTGTATTTTTCACACCTTTTCAGGCTCCTCGTATTTTTCAGGCCTTTTCAGGCTCCTCGTATTTTTCACACCTTTTCAGGCTCCTCGTATTTTTCACACCTTTTCAGGCTCCTCGTATTTTTCAGGCCTTTTCAGGCTCCTCGTATTTTTCACACCTTTTCAGAGTCCTCATATTTTTCAGGCCTTTTCAGGCTCCTCGTATTTTTCAGGCCTTTTCAGGCTCCTCGTATTTTTCACACCTTTTCAGGCTCCTCGAATTTTTCACACCTTTTCAGACTCCTCGTATTTTTCAGGCCTTTTCAGGCTCCTCGTATTTTTCGCACCTCTTCAGGCTCCTCGTATTTTTCACACCTTTTCAGGCTACTCGTATTTTTCAGGCCTTTTCAGGCTGCTCGTGTTTTTCACGCCTTTTCAGGCTCCTCTTATTTTTCACACCTTTTCAGGGTCCTCCTATTTTCCAGGCCTTTTCAGGCTCCTCCTATTTTTCAAGCCTTTTCAGGCTCCTCGTATTTTTCACACCTTTTCAAGCTCCTCGTATTTTTCACACCTTTTCAGGCTTCTCGTATTTTTCACACCTTTTCTGGCTCCTTGTATTTTTCACACCTTTTCAGGCTCCTCATATTTTTCAGGCCTTTTCAGGCTCCTCATACTTTTCACACCTTTTCAGGCTCCTCGTATTTTTCAGGCCTTTTCAGGCTCCTCGTATTTTTCAGGCCTTTTCAGGCTCCTCGTATTTTCCACACCTTTTAAGGCTCCTCCTATTTTCACACCTTTTCAGGTTCCTCGTATTTTTCAAGCCTTTTCAGGTTCCTCGTATTTTTCACACCTTTTCAGGCTCCTCGTATTTTTCACACCTTTTCAGGCTCCTCTTTTCAGGCTCCTCGTATTTTTCACACCTTTTCAGGCTCCTCGTGTTTTTCACACCTTTTCAGGCTCCTCGTATTTTTCACACCTCTTCAGGCCCCTCATATTTTTCAGGCATTTTCAGGCTCCTCGTAATTTTCAGGCCTTTTCAGGCTCCTCGTAAATTTCAGGCCTTTTCAGGCTCCTCGTATTTTTCACACCTTTTCAGGCTCCTCGTATATTTCAGGCTTTTTCAGGCTCCTCGTATTTTTCACACCTTTTCAGGTTCCTCGTATTTTTCACCTTTTCAGGCTCCTCGTATCTTTCACACCTTTTCAGGCTCCTCGTATTTTTCACACCTTTTCAGGCTCCTCGTATTTGTCACACCTTTTCAGGCTCCTCGTATTTTTCACACCTCTTCAGGCTCCTCGTATTTTTCAGGCCTTTTCAGGCTCCTTGTATTTTTCACACCTTCTCAGGCTCCTTGTATTTTTCACACCTTTTCAGGCTCCTCGTACTTTTCACACCTTTTCAGGCTCCTGGTATTTTTCACACCTCTTCAAGCTCCTCGTATTTTTCACACCTCTTCAGTCCCCTCATATTTTTCACACCTTTTCAGGCTCCTCGTATATTGCACACCTTTTCAGGCTCCTCGTATTTTTCAGGCCTTTTCAGGCTCCTCGTATTTTTCACACCTTTTCAGGCTCCTCGTATTTTTCACACCTTTTCAGGCTCCTCGTATTTTTCACACCTCTTCAGGCCCCTCATATTTTTCACACCTTTTTAGGCTCCTCGTATTTTTCAGGCCTTTTCAGGCTCCTCGTATTTTTCAGGCCTTTTCAGGCTCGTCGTATTTTTCACACCTTTTCAGAGTCCTGATATTTTTCAGGCCTTTTCAGGCTCCTCGTATTTTTCAGGCCTTTTCAGGCTCCTCGTATTTTTCACACCTTTTCAGGCTCCTCGAATTTTTCACACCTTTTCAGGCTCCTCGTATTTTTCACACCTTTTCAGGCTCCTCGTATTTTTCACACCTTTTCAGGGTCCTCGTATTTTTCACACCTTTTCTGGCTCCTTGTATTTTTCACACCTTTTCCGGCTCCTCATATTTTTCAGGCCTTTTCAGGCTCCTCATACTTTTCACACTTTTTCAGGCTCCTCGTATATTTCAGGCCTTTTCAGGCTCCTCGTATTTTTCAGGCCTTTTCAGGCTCCTCGTATTTTTCACACCTTTTAAGGCTCCTCCTATTTTCACACCTTTTCAGGCTCCTCGTATTTTTCAAGCCTTTTCACGTTCCTCGTATTTTTCACACCTTTTCAGGCTCCTCGTATTTTTCACACCTTTTCAGGCTCCTCTTTTCAGGCTCCTCGTATTTTTCACACCTTTTCAGGCTCCTCGTATTTTTCACACCTTTTCAGTCTCCTCGTATTTTTCACACCTCTTCAGGCCCCTCATATTTTTCAGGCATTTTCAGGCTCCTCGTAATTTTCAGGCCTTTTCAGGCTCCTCGTAAATTTCAGGCCTATTCAGGCTCCTCGTATTTTTCACACCTTTTCAGGCTCCTCGTATATTTCAGGCTTTTTCAGGCTCCTCGTATTTTTCACACCTTTTCAGGTTCCTCGTATTTTTCACACCTTTTCAGGCTCCTCGTATCTTTCACACCTTTTCAGGCTCCTCGTATTTTTCACACCTTTTCAGGCTCCTCGTATTTGTCACACCTTTTCAGGCTCCTCGTATTTTTCACACCTTTTCAGGCTCCTCTTATTTTTCACACCTCTTCAGGCCCGGCATATATTTCAGGCCTTTTCAGGCTCCTCGTATTTTTCACACCTTTTCAGGCTCCTCGTATTTTTCAGGCCTTTTCAGGCTCCTCGTATTTTTCACACCATTTCAGGCTCCTCGTATTTTTCACACCTTTTCAGGCTCCTCGTATGTGTCACACCTTTTCAGGCTCCTCGTATTTTTCACACCTTTTCAGGGTCCTCGTATTTTTCACACCTTTTCAGGCTCCTCGTATTTTTCACACCTTTTCAGGCTCCTCGTATTTTTCACACCTTTTCAGGCTACTCTTATTTTTCAGGACTTTTCAGGCTCCTCGTATTTTTCACACCTTTTCTGGCTCCTCGTATTTTTCACACCTTTTCAGGCTCCTCGTATTTTTCACACCTTTTCAGGCTCCTCGTATTTTTCACACCTTTTCAGGCTCCTCGTATTTTTCACACCTTTTCAGAGTCCTCATATTTTTCAGGCCTTTTCAGGCTCCTCGTATTTTTCAGGCCTTTTCAGGCTCCTCGTATTTTTCACACCTTTTCAGGCTCCTCGAATTTTTCACACCTTTTCAGACTCCTCGTATTTTTCAGGCCTTTTCAGGCTCCGCGTATTTTTCAGGCCTTTTCAGGCTCCTCGTATTTTTCAGGCCTTTTCAGACTCCTCATATTTTTCACACCTTTTCAGGGTCCTCATATTTTTCAGGCCTTTTCAGGCTCCTCGTATTTTTCAGGCCTTTTCAGGCTCTTCGTATTTTTTACACCTTTTCAGGCTCCTCGAATTTTTCACACCTTTTCAGACTCCTCGTATTTTTCAGGCCTCTTCAGGCTCCTCGTATTTTTCAGGCCTTTTCAGGCTCCTCGTATTTTTCACACCTTCTCAGGCTCCTTGTATTTTTCACGCCTTTTCAGGCTCCTCGTACTCTTCACACCTTTTCAGGCTCCTGGTATTTTTCACACCTCTTCAGGCTCCTCGTATTTTTCACACCTCTTCAGGCCCCTCATATTTTTCACACCTTTTCAGGCTCCTCGTATATTTCACACCTTTTCAGGCTCCTCGTATTTTTCAGGACTTTTCAGGCTCCTCGTATTTTTCACACCTTTTCAGGCTCCTCGTATTTTTCACACCTTTTCAGGCTCCTCGTTTTTTTCACACCTCTTCAGGCCCCTCATATTTTTCACACCTTTTTAGGCTCCTCGTATTTTTCAGGCCTTTTCAGGCTCCTCGTATTTTTCAGGCCTTTTCAGGCTCCTCGTATTTTTCACACCTTTTCAGAGTCCTCATATTTTTCAGGCCTTTTCAGGCTCCTCGTATTTTTCAGGCCTTTTCAGGCTCCTCGTATTTTTCAGGCCTTTTCAGGCTCCTCGTATTTTTCACACCTTTTCAGGCTCCTCGTATTTTTCAGGCCTTCTCAGGCTCCTCATATTTTTCAGGCCTTTTCAGGCTCCTAGTATTTTTCACACCTTTTCAGGCTCCTCGTATTTTTCAGGCCTTTTCAGGCTCCTCGTATTTTTCAGGCCTTTTCAGGCTCCTCGTATATTTCACACCCTTTAAGGCTCCTCGTATCTTTCACACCTTCTCAGGCTCCTCCTATTTTTCAAGCCTTTTCAGGTGCCTCGTATTTTTCACACCTTTTCAGGCTCCTCGAATTTTTCACACCTTTTCAGGCTCCTCGTATTTTTCACACATTTTCAGGCTCCTCGTATTTTTCACACCTTTTCAGGGTCCTCGTATTTTTCACACCTTTTCTGGCTCCTTGTATTTTTCACACCTTTTCAGGCTCCTCATATTTTTCAGGCCTTTTCAGGCTCCTCATACTTTTCACACTTTTTCAGGCTCCTCGTATTTTTCAGGCCTTTTCAGGCTTCTCGTATTTTTCAGGCCTTTTCAGGCTCCTCGTATTTTTCACACCTTTTAAGGCTCCTCCTATTTTCACACCTTTTCAGGCTCCTCGTATTTTTCAAGCCTTTTCAGGTTCCTCGTATTTTTCACACCTTTTCAGGGTCCTCGTATTTTTCACACCTTTTCAGGCTCCTCTTTTCAGGCTCCTCGTATTTTTCACACCTTTTCAGGCTCCTCGTATTTTTCACACCTTTTCAGGCTCCTCGTATTTTTCACACCTCTTCAGGCCCCTCATATTTTTCAGGCATTTTCAGGCTCCTCGTAATTTTCAGGCCTTTTCAGGCTCCTCGTAAATTTCAGGCCTTTTCAGGCTCCTCGTATTTTTCACACCTTTTCAGGCTCCTCGTATAATTCAGGCTTTTTCAGGCTCCTCGTATTTTTCACACCTTTTCAGGTTCCTCGTATTTTTCACACCTTTTCAGGCTCCTCGTATCTTTCACACCTTTTCAGGCTCCTCTTATTTTTCACACCTTTTCAGGCTCCTCGTATTTGTCACACCTTTTCAGGCTCCTCGTATTTTTCACACCTCTTCAGGCTCCTCTTATTTTTCACACCTCTTCTGGCCCCGCATATATTTCAGGCCTTTTCAGGCTCCTCGTATTTTTCACACCTTTTCAGGCTCCTCGTATTTTTCAGGCCTTTTCAGGCTCCTCGTATTTTTCACACCATTTCAGGCTCCTCGTATTTTTCACACCTTTTCAGGCTCCTCGTATTTTTCAGGCCTTTTCAGTATCCTCGTATTTTTCACACCTTTTCAGGCTCCTCGTATGTGTCACACCTTTTCAGGCTCCTCGTATTTTTCACACCTTTTCAGGGTCCTCGTATTTTTCACACCTTTTCAGGCTCCTCGTATTTTTCACACCTTTTCAGGCTCCTCGTATTTTTCACACCTTTTCAGGCTACTCTTATTTTTCAGGACTTTTCAGGCTCCTCGTATTTTTCACACCTTTTCTGGCTCCTCGTATGTGTCTCACCTTTTCAGGCTCCTCGTATTTTTCACACTTTTTCAGGGTCCTCGTATTTTTCACACCTTTTCAGGCTCCTCGTATTTTTCACACCTTTTCAGGCTCCTCGTATTTTTCACACCTTTTCAGGCTACTCTTATTTTTCAGGACTTTTCAGGCTCCTCGTATTTTTCACACCTTTTCAGGCTACTCGTATTTTTCAGGACTTTTCAGGCTCCTCGTATTTTTCACACCTTTTCAGGCTCCTCGAATTTTTCACACCTTTTCAGGCTCCTCGTATTTTTCACACATTTTCAGGCTCCTCGTATTTTTCACACCTTTTCAGGGTCCTCGTATTTTTCACACCTTTTCTGGCTCCTTGTATTTTTCACACCTTTTCCGGCTCCTCATATTTTTCAGGCCTTTTCAGGCTCCTCATACTTTTCACACTTTTTCAGGCTCCTCGTATATTTCAGGCCTTTTCAGGCTCCTCGTATTTTTCAGGCCTTTTCAGGCTCCTCGTATTTTTCACACCTTTTAAGGCTCCTCCTATTTTCACACCTTTTCAGGCTCCTCGTATTTTTCAAGCCTCTTCAGGCTCCTCGTATTTTTCAGGCCTTTTCAGGCTCCTTGTATTTTTCACACCTTCTCAGGCTCCTTGTATTTTTCACGCCTTTTCAGGCTCCTCGTACTCTTCACACCTTTTCAGGCTCCTGGTATTTTTCACACCTCTTCAGGCTCCTCGTATTTTTCACACCTCTTCAGGCCCCTCATATTTTTCACACCTTTTTAGGCTCCTCGTATATTTCACACCTTTTCAGGCTCCTCGTATTTTTCAGGACTTTTCAGGCTCCTCGTATTTTTCACACCTTTTCAGGCTCCTCGTATTTTTCACACCTTTTCAGGCTCCTCGTTTTTTTCACACCTCTTCAGGCCCCTCATATTTTTCACACCTTTTTAGGCTCCTCGTATTTTTCAGGCCTTTTCAGGCTCCTCGTATTTTTCAGGCCTTTTCAGGCTCCTCGTATTTTTCACACCTTTTCAGAGTCCTCATATTTTTCAGGCCTTTTCAGGCTCCTCGTATTTTTCAGGCCTTTTCAGGCTCCTCGTATTTTTCAGGCCTTTTCAGGCTCCTCGTATTTTTCACACCTTTTCAGGCTCCTCGTATTTTTCAGGCCTTCTCAGGCTCCTCATATTTTTCAGGCCTTTTCAGGCTCCTAGTATTTTTCACACCTTTTCAGGCTCCTCGTATTTTTCAGGCCTTTTCAGGCTCCTCGTATTTTTCAGGCCTTTTCAGGCTCCTCGTATATTTCACACCCTTTAAGGCTCCTCCTATTTTTCACACCTTCTCAGGCTCCTCCTATTTTTCAAGCCTTTTCAGGTGCCTCGTATTTTTCACACCTTTTCAGGCTCCTCGAATTTTTCACACCTTTTCAGGCTCCTCGTATTTTTCACACATTTTCAGGCTCCTCGTATTTTTCACACCTTTTCAGGGTCGTCGTATTTTTCACACCTTTTCAGGGTCCTCGTATTTTTCACACCTTTTCAGGCTCCTCGTATTTTTCAGGCTTTGTCAGGCTCCTCGTATTTTTCAAGCCTTTTCAGGCTCCTCGTATTGTTCACACCATTTCAGGCTCCTCGTATTTTTCACACCTTTTCAGGCTCCTCGTATTTTTCAGGCCTTTTCAGGCTCCTCGTATTTTTCAGGCCTTTTCAGGCTCCTCGTATTTTTCACACCTTTTCAGGCTCATCGTATTTTTCACACCTTTTCAGGCTCCTCGTATTTTTCACACCTCTTCAGGCCCCTCATATTTTTCACACCATTTCAGGCTCCTCGTATATTTCACACCTTTTCAGGCTCCTCGTATTTTTCAGGCCTTTTCAGGCTCCTCGTATTTTTCACACCTTTTCAGGCTCCTCGTATTTTTCGCACCTTTTCAGGCTTCTCGTATTTTTCACACCTTTTCAGGGTCCTCGTATATTTCAGGCTTTGTCAGGCTCCTCGTATTTTTCAAGCCTTTTCAGGCTCCTCGTATTTTTCACACCTTTTCAGGCTCCTCGTATTTTTCACACCATTTCAGCCTCCTCGTATTTTTCACACCTCTTCAGGCCCCTCATATTTTTCAGGCATTTTCAGGCTCCTTGCATGTTTCAGGCCTTTTCAGGCTCCTCGTATATTTCAGGCCTTTTCAGGCTCCTCGTATTTTTCACACCTTTTCAGGCTCCTCGTATTATTCACACCTTTTCAGGCTCCTCATATCTTTCACACCTTTTCAGGCTCCTCGTATGTTTCACACCTTTTCAGGCTCCTCGTATGTTTCACACCTCTTCAGGCTCCTCGTATTTTTAACACCTCTTCAGGCCCCTCATATATTTCAGGCCTTTTCAGGCTCCTCGTATTTTTCACACCTTTTCAGGTTCCTCGTATTTTTCAGGCCTTTTCAGGCTCCTCGTATATTTCACACCTTTTCATGCTCCTCGTATTTTTCAGGCCTTTTCAGGCTCCTCTTATTTTTCATTCCTTTTCAGGCTCCTCGTATATTTCACACCTTTTCAGGCTCCTCGTATTTTTCAGGCCTTTTCAGGCTCCTCGTATTTTTCACACCTTTTCAGGTTCCTCGTATTTTTCAGGCCTTTTCAGGCTCCTCGTATATTTCACACCTTTTCATGCTCCTCGTATTTTTCAGGCCTTTTCAGGCTCCTCTTATTTTTCATTCCTTTTCAGGCTCCTCGTATTTTTCACACCTTTTCAGGCTCCTCGTATTTTTCACACCTTTTCAGGCTCCTCGTATTTTTTCACACCTTTTCAGGCTCCTCGTATTTTTCACACCTTTTCAGGCTCCTCGAATTTTTCACACCTTTTCAGGCTCCTCGTATTTTTCAGGCCTTTTCAGGCTCCTCGTATTTTTCAGGCCTTTTCAGGCTCCTCGTATTTTTCAGGCCTTTTCAAACACCCGTATTTTTCACACATTTTCAGGGTCCTCATATTTTCAGGCCTTTTCAGGCTCCTCGTATTTTTCAGGCCTTTTCAGGCTCCTCATATTTTTCAGGCCTTTTCAGGCTCCTCGAATTTTTCACACCTTTTCAGACTCCTCGTATTTTTCAGGCCTTTTAAGGCTCCGCGTATTTTTCAGGCCTTTTCAGGCTCCTCGTATTTTTCAGGCCTTTTCAGACTCCTCATATTTTTCACACCTTTTCAGGGTCCTCATATTTTTCAGGCCTTTTCAGGCTCCTCGTATTTTTCAGGCCTTTTCAGGCTCTTCGTATTTTTCACACCTTTTCAGGCTCCTCGAATTTTTCACACCTTTTCAGACTCCTCATATTTTTCAGGCCTCTTCAGGCTCCTCGTATTTTTCAGGCCTTTTCAGGCTCCTTGTATTTTTCACACCTTCTCAGGCTCCTTGTATTTTTCACGCCTTTTCAGGCTCCTCGTACTCTTCACACCTTTTCAGGCTCCTGGTATTTTTCACACCTCTTCAGGCTCCTCGTATTTTTCACACCTCTTCAGGCCCCTCATATTTTTCACACCTTTTTAGGCTCCTCGTATATTTCACACCTTTTCAGGCTCCTCGTATTTTTCAGGACTTTTCAGGCTCCTCGTATTTTTCACACCTTTTCAGGCTCCTCGTATTTTTCACACCTTTTCAGGCTCCTCGTTTTTTTCACACCTCTTCAGGCCCCTCATATTTTTCACACCTTTTTAGGCTCCTCGTATTTTTCAGGCCTTTTCAGGCTCCTCGTATTTTTCAGGCCTTTTCAGGCTCCTCGTATTTTTCACACCTTTTCAGGGTCCTCATATTTTTCAGGCCTTTTCAGGCTCCTCGTATTTTTCAGGCCTTTTCAGGCTCCTCGTATTTTTCAGGCCTTTTCAGGCTCCTCGTATTTTTCACACCTTTTCAGGGTCCTCGTATTTTTCAGGCCTTCTCAGGCTCCTCATATTTTTCAGGCCTTTTCAGGCTCCTAGTATTTTTCACACCTTTTCAGGCTCCTCGTATTTTTCAGGCCTTTTCAGGCTCCTCGTATTTTTCAGGCCTTTTCAGGCTCCTCGTATTTTTCACACCCTTTAAGGCTCCTCCTATTTTTCACACCTTCTCAGGCTCCTCCTATTTTTCAAGCCTTTTCAGGTGCCTCGTATTTTTCACACCTTTTCAGGCTCCTCGAATTTTTCACACCTTTTCAGGCTCCTCGTATTTTTCACACATTTTCAGGCTCCTCGTATTTTTCACACCTTTTCAGGGTCGTCGTATTTTTCACACCTTTTCAGGGTCCTCGTATTTTTCACACCTTTTCAGGCTCCTCGTATTTTTCAGGCTTTGTCAGGCTCCTCGTATTTTTCAAGCCTTTTCAGGCTCCTCGTATTGTTCACACCATTTCAGGCTCCTCGTATTTTTCACACCTTTTCAGGCTCCTCGTATTTTTCAGGCCTTTTCAGGCTCCTCGTATTTTTCAGGCCTTTTCAGGCTCCTCGTATTTTTCACACCTTTTCAGGCTCCTCGTATTTTTCACACCTTTTCAGGCTCCTCGTATTTTTCACACCTCTTCAGGCCCCTCATATTTTTCACACCATTTCAGGCTCCTCGTATATTTCACACCTTTTCAGGCTCCTCGTATTTTTCAGGCCTTTTCAGGCTCCTCGTATTTTTCACACCTTTTCAGGCTCCTCGTATTTTTCGCACCTTTTCAGGCTCCTCGTATTTTTCACACCTTTTCAGGGTCCTCGTATATTTCAGGCTTTGTCAGGCTCCTCGTATTTTTCAAGCCTTTTCAGGCTCCTCGTATTTTTCACACCTTTTCAGGCTCCTCGTATTTTTCACACCTTTTCAGCCTCCTCGTATTTTTCACACCTCTTCAGGCCCCTCATATTTTTCAGGCATTTTCAGGCTCCTTGCATGTTTCAGGCCTTTTCAGGCTCCTCGTATATTTCAGGCCTTTTCAGGCTCCTCGTATTTTTCACACCTTTTCAGGCTCCTCGTATTATTCACACCTTTTCAGGCTCCTCATATCTTTCACACCTTTTCAGGCTCCTCGTATGTTTCACACCTTTTCAGGCTCCTCGTATATTTCACACCTCTTCAGGCTCCTCGTATTTTTAACACCTCTTCAGGCCCCTCATATATTTCAGGCCTTTTCAGGCTCCTCGTATTTTTCACACCTTTTCAGGTTCCTCGTATTTTTCAGGCCTTTTAGGCTCCTCGTATATTTCACACCTTTTCATGCTCCTCGTATTTTTCAGGCCTTTTCAGGCTCCTCTTATTTTTCATTCCTTTTCAGGCTCCTCGTATATTTCACACCTTTTCAGGCTCCTCGTATTTTTCAGGCCTTTTCAGGCTCCTCGTATTTTTCACACCTTTTCAGGTTCCTCGTATTTTTCAGGCCTTTTCAGGCTCCTCGTATATTTCACACCTTTTCATGCTCCTCGTATTTTTCAGGCCTTTTCAGGCTCCTCTTATTTTTCATTCCTTTTCAGGCTCCTCGTATATTTCACACCTTTTCAGGCTCCTCGTATTTTTCACACCTTTTCAGGCTCCTCGTATTTTTTCACACCTTTTCAGGCTCCTCGTATTTTTCACACCTTTTCAGGCTCCTCGAATTTTTCACACCTTTTCAGACTCCTCGTATTTTTCAGGCCTTTTCAGGCTCCTCGTATTTTTCAGGCCTTTTCAGGCTCCTCGTATTTTTCAGGCCTTTTCAGACACCCGTATTTTTCACACATTTTCAGGGTCCTCATATTTTCAGGCCTTTTCAGGCTCCTCGTATTTTTCAGGCCTTTTCAGGCTCCTCGTATTTTTCACACCTTTTCAGACTCCTCATATTTTTCAGGCCTTTTCAGGCTCCTCGTATTTTTCAGGCCTTTTCAGGCTCCTCGTATTTTTCAGGCCTTCTCAGGCTCCTCGTATTTTTCAGGCCTTTTCAAGCTCCTCGTATTTTTCACACATTTTCAGGCTCCTCGTATTTTTCACACCTTTTCAGGCTCCTCGTATTTTTCACACCTTTTCAGGGTCCTCGTATTTTTCACACTTTTTCAGGGTCCTCGTATTTTTCAGGCTTTGTCAGGCTCCTCGTATTTTTCACACCTTTTCAGGCTCCTCGTATTTTTCACACCTTTTCAGGCTCCTCGTATTTTTCAGGCCTTTTCAGGCTCCTCGTATTTTTCAGGCCTTTTCAGGCTCCTCGTATTTTTCACACCTTTTCAGAGTCCTCATATTTTTCAGGCCTTTTCAGGCTCCTCGTATTTTTCAGGCCTTTTCAGGCTCCTCGTATTTTTCAGACCTTTTCAAGCTCCTCGTATTTTTCAGGCCTTTTCAGCCTCCTCGTATTTTTCACACCTTTTCAGGCTCCTCGTATTTTTCACACCTTTTCAGGCTCCTCGTATTTCTCAGGCCTTCTCAGGCTCCTCATATTTTTCAGGCCTTTTCAGGCTCCTAGTATTTTTCACACCTTTTCAGGCTCCTCGTATTTTTCAGGCCTTTTCAGGCTCCTCGTATTTTTCAGGCCTTTTCAGGCTCCTCGTATATTTCACACCTTTTAAGGCTCCTCCTATTTTTCACACCTTTTAAGGCTCCTCATATTTTTCAAGCCTTTTCAGGCTCCTCGTATTTTTCACACCTTTTCAGGCTCCTCGTATTTTTCACACCTTTTCAGGCTCCTCGTATTTTTCAGGGCTTTTCAGGCTCCTCGTATTTTTCAAGTCTTTTCAGGCTCCTCGTATTTTTCCCACCTTTTCAGGCTCCTCGAATTTTTCACACCTTTTCAGGCTCCTCGTATTTTTCACACCTTTTCCGGCTCCTCGTATTTTTCAGGCCTTCTCAGGCTCCTCATATTTTTCAGGCCTTTTCAGGCTCCTCGTATTTTTCAGGCCTTTTCAGGCTCCTCGTATTTTTCAGGCCTTTTCAGGCTCCTCGTATTTTTCAGGCCTTTTCAGGCTCCTCGTGTTTTTCACACCTTTTCTGGCTCCTCGTATTTTTCAGGCCTTTTCAGGCTCCTCGTATTTTTCAGGCCTTTTCAGGCTCCTCGTATTTTCACACCTTTTCAGGCTCCTCGTATTTTCCACACCTTTTCAGGGTCGTCGTATTTTTCACACCTTTTCAGGGTCCTCGTATTTTTCACACCTTTTCAGGCTCCTCGTATTTTTCAGGCTTTGTCAGGCTCCTCGTATTTTTCAAGCCTTTTCAGGCTCCTCGTATTTTTCACACCTTTTCAGGCTCCTCGTATTTTTCACACCTTTTCAGGCTCCTCGTATTTTTCAGGCCTTTTCAGGCTCCTCGTATTTTTCAGGCTTTTTCAGGCTCCTCGTATTTTTCACACCTTTTCAGGCTCCTCGTATTTTTCACACCTTTTCAGGCTCCTCGTATTTTTCACACCTCTTCAGGCCCCTCATATTTTTCTCACCTTTTCAGGCTCCTCGTATATTTCACACCTTTTCAGGCTCCTCGTATTTTTCAGGCCTTTTCAGGCTCCTCATATTTTTCACACCTTTTCAGGCTCCTCGTATTTTTCGCACCTTTTCAGGCTCCTCGTATTTTTCACACTTTTTCAGGGTCCTCGTATATTTCAGGCTTTGTCAGGCTCCTCGTATTTTTCAAGCCTTTTCAGGCTCCTCGTATTTTTCACACCTTTTCAGGCTCCTCGTATTTTTCACACCTCTTCAGGCCCCTCATATTTTTCAGGCATTTTCAGGCTCCTTGTATGTTTCAGGCCTTTTCAGGCTCCTCGTATATTTCAGGCCTTTTCAGGCTCCTCGTATTTTTCACACCTTTTCAGGCTCCTCGTATTTTTCACACCTTTTCAGGCTCCTCATATCTTTCACACCTTTTCAGGCTCCTCGTATTTTTCACACCTCTTCAGGCTCCTCGTATTTTTAACACCTCTTCAGGCCCCTCATATATTTCAGGCCTTTTCAGGCTCCTCGTATTTTTCACACCTTTTCAGGTTCCTCGTATTTTTCAGGCCTTTTCAGGCTCCTCGTATATTTCACACCTTTTCAGGCTCCTCGTATTTTTCATACCTTTTCAGGGTCCTCGTATTTTTCACACTTTTTCAGGGTCCTCGTATTTTTCAGGCTTTGTCAGGCTCCTCGTATTTTTCACACCTTTTCAGTATCCTCGTATTTTTCACACCTTTTCAGGCTCCTCGTATTTTTCACACCTTTTCAGGCTCCTCGTATTTTTCAGGCCTTTTCAGGCTCCTCGTATTTTTCAGACATTTTCAGGCTCCTTGTATTTTTCACACCATTTCAGGGTCCTCGTATTTTTCAGGCCTTTTCAGGCTCCTCGTATTTTTCAGGCCTTTTCAGGCTCCTTTTATTTTTCACACCATTTCAGGGTCCTCGTATTTTTCAGGCCTTTTCAGGCTCCTCGTATTTTTCAGGCCTTTTCAGGCTCCTCGTATTTTTCACGCCTTTTCAGGCTCCTCGTATTTTTCACACCTTTTCAGGCTCCTCGTATTTTTCACGCCTTTTCAGGCTCCTCGTATTTTTCCGGCCTTTTCAGGCTCCTCGTATTTTTCCGGCCTTTTCAGGGTCCTCGTATTTTTCACGCCTTTTCAGGGTCCTCGTATTTTTCACACCTCTTTAGGCCCTTCATATTTTTCAAACCTTTTCAGGCTCCTCGTATTTTTCAGGCCTTTTTAGGCTCCTCGTATTTTTCAGGCCATTTCAGGCTCCTCATATTTTTCAGGCCTTTTCAGACTCCTCGTATTTTTCACACCTTTTCAGGGTCCTCGTATTTTTCAGTCCTGTTCAGGCTCCTCATATTTTTCAGTCCTTTTCAGGCTCCTCGTATTTTTCACACCTTTTCAGGCTCCTCGTATTTTTCAGGCCTTTTCAGGCTCCTCGTATTTTTCACACCTTTTCAGGTTCCTCGTATTTTTCAGGCCTTTTCAGGCTCCTCGTATATTTCACACCTTTTCATGCTCCTCGTATTTTTCAGGCCTTTTCAGGCTCCTCTTATTTTTCATTCCTTTTCAGGCTCCTCGTATTTTTCACACCTTTTCAGGCTCCTCGTATTTTTCACACCTTTTCAGGCTCCTCGTATTTTTTCACACCTTTTCAGGCTCCTCGTATTTTTCACACCTTTTCAGGCTCCTCGAATTTTTCACACCTTTTCAGACTCCTCGTATTTTTCAGGCCTTTTCAGGCTCCTCGTATTTTTCAGGCCTTTTCAGGCTCCTCGTATTTTTCAGGCCTTTTCAAACACCCGTATTTTTCACACATTTTCAGGGTCCTCATATTTTCAGGCCTTTTCAGGCTCCTCGTATTTTTCAGGCCTTTTCAGGCTCCTCATATTTTTCAGGCCTTTTCAGGCTCCTCGAATTTTTCACACCTTTTCAGACTCCTCGTATTTTTCAGGCCTTTTAAGGCTCCGCGTATTTTTCAGGCCTTTTCAGGCTCCTCGTATTTTTCAGGCCTTTTCAGACTCCTCATATTTTTCACACCTTTTCAGGGTCCTCATATTTTTCAGGCCTTTTCAGGCTCCTCGTATTTTTCAGGCCTTTTCAGGCTCTTCGTATTTTTCACACCTTTTCAGGCTCCTCGAATTTTTCACACCTTTTCAGACTCCTCGTATTTTTCAGGCCTCTTCAGGCTCCTCGTATTTTTCAGGCCTTTTCAGGCTCCTTGTATTTTTCACGCCTTTTCAGGCTCCTCGTACTCTTCACACCTTTTCAGGCTCCTGGTATTTTTCACACCTCTTCAGGCTCCTCGTATTTTTCACACCTCTTCAGGCCCCTCATATTTTTCACACCTTTTTAGGCTCCTCGTATATTTCACACCTTTTCAGGCTCCTCGTATTTTTCAGGACTTTTCAGGCTCCTCGTATTTTTCACACCTTTTCAGGCTCCTCGTATTTTTCACACCTTTTCAGGCTCCTCGTTTTTTTCACACCTCTTCAGGCCCCTCATATTTTTCACACCTTTTTAGGCTCCTCGTATTTTTCAGGCCTTTTCAGGCTCCTCGTATTTTTCAGGCCTTTTCAGGCTCCTCGTATTTTTCACACCTTTTCAGAGTCCTCATATTTTTCAGGCCTTTTCAGGCTCCTCGTATTTTTCAGGCCTTTTCAGGCTCCTCGTATTTTTCAGGCCTTTTCAGGCTCCTCGTATTTTTCACACCTTTTCAGGCTCCTCGTATTTTTCAGGCCTTCTCAGGCTCCTCATATTTTTCAGGCCTTTTCAGGCTCCTCGTATTTTTCACACCTTTTCAGGCTCCTCGTATTTTTCACTCCTTTTCAGGCTCCTCGTATTTTTCAGGCCTTTTCAGGCTCCTCGTATTTTTCACACCCTTTAAGGCTCCTCCTATTTTTCACACCTTCTCAGGCTCCTCCTATTTTTCAAGCCTTTTCAGGTGCCTCGTATTTTTCACACCTTTTCAGGCTCCTCGAATTTTTCACACCTTTTCAGGCTCCTCGTATTTTTCACACATTTTCAGGCTCCTCGTATTTTTCACACCTTTTCAGGGTCGTCGTATTTTTCACACCTTTTCAGGGTCCTCGTATTTTTCACACCTTTTCAGGCTCCTCGTATTTTTCAGGCTTTGTCAGGCTCCTCGTATTTTTCAAGCCTTTTCAGGCTCCTCGTATTGTTCACACCATTTCAGGCTCCTCGTATTTTTCACACCTTTTCAGGCTCCTCGTATTTTTCAGGCCTTTTCAGGCTCCTCGTATTTTTCAGGCCTTTTCAGGCTCCTCGTATTTTTCACACCTTTTCAGGCTCATCGTATTTTTCACACCTTTTCAGGCTCCTCGTATTTTTCACACCTCTTCAGGCCCCTCATATTTTTCACACCATTTCAGGCTCCTCGTATATTTCACACCTTTTCAGGCTCCTCGTATTTTTCAGGCCTTTTCAGGCTCCTCGTATTTTTCACACCTTTTCAGGCTCCTCGTATTTTTCGCACCTTTTCAGGCTCCTCGTATTTTTCACACCTTTTCAGGGTCCTCGTATATTTCAGGCTTTGTCAGGCTCCTCGTATTTTTCAAGCCTTTTCAGGCTCCTCGTATTTTTCACACCTTTTCAGGCTCCTCGTATTTTTCACACCTTTTCAGCCTCCTCGTATTTTTCACACCTCTTCAGGCCCCTCATATTTTTCAGGCATTTTCAGGCTCCTTGCATGTTTCAGGCCTTTTCAGGCTCCTCGTATATTTCAGGCCTTTTCAGGCTCCTCGTATTTTTCACACCTTTTCAGGCTCCTCGTATTATTCACACCTTTTCAGGCTCCTCATATCTTTCACACCTTTTCAGGCTCCTCGTATTTTTAACACCTCTTCAGGCCCCTCATATATTTCAGGCCTTTTCAGGCTCCTCGTATTTTTCACACCTTTTCAGGTTCCTCGTATTTTTCAGGCCTTTTAGGCTCCTCGTATATTTCACACCTTTTCATGCTCCTCGTATTTTTCAGGCCTTTTCAGGCTCCTCTTATTTTTCATTCCTTTTCAGGCTCCTCGTATATTTCACACCTTTTCAGGCTCCTCGTATTTTTCAGGCCTTTTCAGGCTCCTCGTATTTTTCACACCTTTTCAGGTTCCTCGTATTTTTCAGGCCTTTTCAGGCTCCTCGTATATTTCACACCTTTTCATGTTCCTCGTATTTTTCAGGCCTTTTCAGGCTCCTCTTATTTTTCATTCCTTTTCAGGCTCCTCGTATATTTCACACCTTTTCAGGCTCCTCGTATTTTTCACACCTTTTCAGGCTCCTCGTATTTTTTCACACCTTTTCAGGCTCCTCGTATTTTTCACACCTTTTCAGGCTCCTCGTATTTTTCACACCTTTTCAGGCTCCTCGTATTTTTCAGGCCTTTTCAGGCTCCTCGTATTTTTCAGGCCTTTTCAGGCTCCTCGTATTTTTCAGGCCTTTTCAGACACCCGTATTTTTCACACATTTTCAGGGTCCTCATATTTTCAGGCCTTTTCAGGCTCCTCGTATTTTTCAGGCCTTTTCAGGCTCCTCGTATTTTTCACACCTTTTCAGACTCCTCGTATTTTTCAGGCCTTTTCAGACTCCTCGTATTTTTCAGGCCTTTTCAGGCTCCTCGTATTTTTCAGGCCTTCTCAGGCTCCTCGTATTTTTCAGGCCTTTTCAAGCTCCTCGTATTTTTCACACATTTTCAGGCTCCTCGTATTTTTCACACCTTTTCAGGCTCCTCGTATTTTTCACACCTTTTCAGGGTCCTCGTATTTTTCACACTTTTTCAGGGTCCTCGTATTTTTCAGGCTTTGTCAGGCTCCTCGTATTTTTCACACCTTTTCAGGCTCCTCGTATTTTTCACACCTTTTCAGGCTCCTCGTATTTTTCAGGCCTTTTCAGGCTCCTCGTATTTTTCAGGCCTTTTCAGGCTCCTCGTATTTTTCACACCTTTTCAGAGTCCTCATATTTTTCAGGCCTTTTCAGGCTCCTCGTATTTTTCAGGCCTTTTCAGGCTCCTCGTATTTTTCAGACCTTTTCAAGCTCCTCGTATTTTTCAGGCCTTTTCAGCCTCCTCGTATTTTTCACACCTTTTCAGGCTCCTCGTATTTTTCACACCTTTTCAGGCTCCTCGTATTTCTCAGGCCTTCTCAGGCTCCTCATATTTTTCAGGCCTTTTCAGGCTCCTAGTATTTTTCACACCTTTTCAGGCTCCTCGTATATTTCAGGCCTTTTCAGGCTCCTCGTATTTTTCAGGCCTTTTCAGGCTCCTCGTATATTTCACACCTTTTAAGGCTCCTCCTATTTTTCACACCTTTTAAGGCTCCTCATATTTTTCAAGCCTTTTCAGGCTCCTCGTATTTTTCACACCTTTTCAGGCTCCTCGTATTTTTCACACCTTTTCAGGCTCCTCGTATTTTTCAGGGCTTTTCAGGCTCCTCGTATTTTTCAAGTCTTTTCAGGCTCCTCGTATTTTTCCCACCTTTTCAGGCTCCTCGAATTTTTCACACCTTTTCAGGCTCCTCGTATTTTTCACACCTTTTCCGGCTCCTCGTATTTTTCAGGCCTTCTCAGGCTCCTCATATTTTTCAGGCCTTTTCCGGCTCCTCGTATTTTTCAGGCCTTTTCAGGCTCCTCGTATTTTTCAGGCCTTTTCAGGCTCCTCGTATTTTTCAGGCCTTTTCAGGCTCCTCGTGTTTTTCACACCTTTTCTGGCTCCTCGTATTTTTCAGGCCTTTTCAGGCTCCTCGTATTTTTCAGGCCTTTTCAGGCTCCTCATATTTTCACACCTTTTCAGGCTCCTCGTATTTTTCACACCTTTTCAGGGTCGTCGTATTTTTCACACCTTTTCAGGGTCCTCGTATTTTTCACACCTTTTCAGGCTCCTCGTATTTTTCAGGCTTTGTCAGGCTCCTCGTATTTTTCAAGCCTTTTCAGGCTCCTCGTATTTTTCACACCATTTCAGGCTCCTCGTATTTTTCACACCTTTTCAGGCTCCTCGTATTTTTCAGGCCTTTTCAGGCTCCTCGTATTTTTCAGGCTTTTTCAGGCTCCTCGTATTTTTCACACCTTTTCAGGCTCATCGTATTTTTCACACCTTTTCAGGCTCCTCGTATTTTTCACACCTCTTCAGGCCCCTCATATTTTTCTCACCTTTTCAGGCTCCTCGTATATTTCACACCTTTTCAGGCTCCTCGTATTTTTCAGGCCTTTTCAGGCTCCTCATATTTTTCACACCTTTTCAGGCTCCTCGTATTTTTCGCACCTTTTCAGGCTCCTCGTATTTTTCACACCTTTTCAGGGTCCTCGTATATTTCAGGCTTTGTCAGGCTCCTCGTATTTTTCAAGCCTTTTCAGGCTCCTCGTATTTTTCACACCTTTTCAGGCTCCTCGTATTTTTCACACCTCTTCAGGCCCCTCATATTTTTCAGGCATTTTCAGGCTCCTTGTATGTTTCAGGCCTTTTCAGGCTCCTCGTATATTTCAGGCCTTTTCAGGCTCCTCGTATTTTTCACACCTTTTCAGGCTCCTCGTATTTTTCACACCTTTTCAGGCTCCTCATATCTTTCACACCTTTTCAGGCTCCTCGTATTTTTCACACCTCTTCAGGCTCCTCGTATTTTTAACACCTCTTCAGGCCCCTCATATATTTCAGGCCTTTTCAGGCTCCTCGTATTTTTCACACCTTTTCAGGTTCCTCGTATTTTTCAGGCCTTTTCAGGCTCCTCGTATATTTCACACCTTTTCAGGCTCCTCGTATTTTTCATACCTTTTCAGGGTCCTCGTATTTTTCACACTTTTTCAGGGTCCTCGTATTTTTCAGGCTTTGTCAGGCTCCTCGTATTTTTCACACCTTTTCAGTATCCTCGTATTTTTCACACCTTTTCAGGCTCCTCGTATTTTTCACACCTTTTCAGGCTCCTCGTATTTTTCAGGCCTTTTCAGGCTCCTCGTATTTTTCAGACATTTTCAGGCTCCTTGTATTTTTCACACCATTTCAGGGTCCTCGTATTTTTCAGGCCTTTTCAGGCTCCTCGTATTTTTCAGGCCTTTTCAGGCTCCTTTTATTTTTCACACCATTTCAGGGTCCTCGTATTTTTCAGGCCTTTTCAGGCTCCTCGTATTTTTCAGGCCTTTTCAGGCTCCTCGTATTTTTCACGCCTTTTCAGGCTCCTCGTATTTTTCACACCTTTTCAGGCTCCTCGTATTTTTCACGCCTTTTCAGGCTCCTCGTATTTTTCCGGCCTTTTCAGGCTCCTCGTATTTTTCCGGCCTTTTCAGGGTCCTCGTATTTTTCACGCCTTTTCAGGGTCCTCGTATTTTTCACACCTCTTTAGGCCCTTCATATTTTTCAAACCTTTTCAGGCTCCTCGTATTTTTCAGGCCTTTTTAGGCTCCTCGTATTTTTCAGGCCATTTCAGGCTCCTCATATTTTTCAGGCCTTTTCAGACTCCTCGTATTTTTCACACCTTTTCAGGGTCCTCGTATTTTTCAGTCCTGTTCAGGCTCCTCATATTTTTCAGTCCTTTTCAGGCTCCTCGTATTTTTCACACCTTTTCAGGCTCCTCGTATTTTTCACACCTTTTCAGGCTCCTCGTATTTTTCAGGCCTTTTCAGGCTCCTCGTATTTTTCAGGCCTTTTCAGGCTCCTTGTATTTTTCAGGCCATTTCAGGCTCCTAGTATTTTTCACACCTTTTCAGGCTCCTCGTATTTTTCAGGCCTTTTCAGGCTCCTCGTATTTTTCAGGCCTTTTCAGGTTCCTCGTATTTTTCACACCTTTTAAGGCTCCTCCTATTTTTCACACCTTTTCAGGCTCCTCGTATTTTTCAAGCCTTTTCACGTTCCTCGTATTTTTCACACCTTTTCAGGCTCCTCGTATTTTTCACACCTTTTTAGGCTCCTCGTATTTCTCAGGCCTTTTCAGGCTCCTCGTATTTTTCAAGTCTTTTCAGGCTCACGTATTTTTCACACCTTTTCAGGCTCCTCGTATTTTTCACACCTTTTCAGGCTCCTCGTATTTTTCACACCTTTTCAGGCTCCTCGTATTTTTCACACATTTTCAGGCTCCTCTTTTCAGGCTCCTCGTATTTTTCACAACTTTTCAGGCTCCTCGTATTTTTCACACCTCTGCAGGCTCCTCGTATTTTTCACACCTTTTCAGGCTCCTCGTATTTTTCATACCTCTTCAGGCCCCTCATATTTTTCAGGCATTTTCAGGCTCCTCGTAATTTTCAGGCCTTTTCAGGCTCCTCGTAAATTTCAGGCCTTTTCAGGTTCCTCGTATTTTTCACACCTTTTCAGGCTCCTCGTATTTTTCTGGCCTTTTCAGGCTCCTCGTATTTTTCACACCTTTTCAGGCTCCTCGTATTTTTCACACCTTTTCAGGCTCCTCGTATTTTTCGCACCTCTTCAGGCCCCTCATATTTTTCACACCTTTTCAGGCTCCTCGTATTTTTCACACCTTTTCAGGCTCCTCGTATTTTTCACACCTTTTCAGGCTCCTCGTATTTTTCATACCTCTTCAGGCCCCTCATATTTTTCAGGCATTTTCAGGCTCCTCGTAATTTTCAGGCCTTTTCAGGCTCCTCGTAAATTTCAGGCCTTTTCAGGTTCCTCGTATTTTTCACACCTTTTCAGGCTCCTCGTATTTTTCTGGCCTTTTCAGGCTCCTCGTATTTATCACACCTTTTCAGGCTCCTCGTATTTTTCACACCTTTTCAGGCTCCTCGTATTTTTCGCACCTCTTCAGGCCCCTCATATTTTTCACACCTTTTCAGGCTCCTCGTATTTTTCACACCTTTTCAGGCTCCTCGTATTTTTCACACCTTTTCAGGGTCCTCGTATTTTTCAGGCTTTGTCAGGCTCCTCATATATTTCAAGCCTTTTCAGGCTTCTCGTATTTTTCACACCTTTTCAGGCTCCTCGTATTTTTCACACCTTTTCAGGCTCCTCGTATTTTTCAGGCCTTTTCAGACTCCTCGTATTTTCCAGGCCTTTTCAGGCTCCTTGTATTTTTCACACCATTTCAGGGTCCTCGTATTTTTCAGGCCTTTTCAGGCTCCTCGTAATTTTCAGGCCTTTTCAGGCTCCTCGTAAATTTCAGACCTTTTCAGGTTCCTCGTATTTTTCACACCTTTTCAGGCTCCTCGTATTTTTCAGGACTTTTCAGGCTCCTCGTATTTTTCACACCTTTTCAGGCTCGTCGTATTTTTCACACCTTTTCAGGGCCTCGTATCTTTCACACCTTTTCAGGCTCCTCGTATTTTTCAGGCCTTTTCAGGCTCCTCGTATTTTTCACACCTTTTCAGGCTCCTCGTATTTTTCGCACCTCTTCAGGCTCCTCATATTTTTCACACCTTTTCAGGCTACTCGTATTTTCCAGGACATTTCAGGCTCCTCGTATTTTTCACACCTTTTCTGGCTCCTCGTATTTTTCACACCTTTTCAGGCTACTCGTATTTTTCAGGACTTTTCAGGCTCCTCGTATTTTTCACACCTTTTCAGGCTCCTCGTATTTTTCGCACCTCTTCAGGCTCCTCGTATTTTTCACACCTTTTCAGGCTACTCGTATTTTTCAGGACTTTTCAGGCTCCTCGTATTTTTCACACCTTTTCAGGCTCCTCGTATTTTTCACACCTTTTCAGGCTCCTCGTATTTTTCGCACCTCTTCAGGCTCCTCGTATTTTTCACACCTTTTCAGGCTACTCGTATTTTTCAGGCCTTTTCAGGCTGCTCGTGTTTTTCTCGCCTTTTCAGGCTCCTCTTATTTTTCACGCCTTTTCAGGCTCCTCCTATTTTTCAGGCCTTTTCAGGCTCCTCCTATTTTTCAAGCCTTTTCAGGCTCCTCGTATTTTTCACACCTTTTCAAGCTCCTCGTATTTTTCACACCTTTTCAGGCTCCTCGTATTTTTCACACCTTTTCTGGCTCCTTGTATTTTTCACACCTTTTCAGGCTCCTCATATTTTTCAGGCCTTTTCAGGCTCCTCATACTTTTCACACTTTTTCAGGCTCCTCGTATTTTTCAGGCCTTTTCAGGCTCCTCGAATTTTTCAGGCCTTTTCAGGCTCCTCGTATTTTTCACACCTTTTAAGGCTCCTCCTATTTTCACACCTTTTCAGGCTCCTCGTATTTTTCAAGCCTTTTCAGGTTCCTCGTATTTTTCACACCTTTTCAGGCTCTTCGTATTTTTCACACCTTTTCAGGCTTATCTTTTCAGGCTCCTCGTATTTTTCACACCTTTTCAGGCTCCTCGTATTTTTCACACCTCTTCAGGCCCCTCATATTTTTCAGGCATTTTCAGGCTCCTCGTAATTTTCAGGCCTTTTCAGGCTCCTCGTAAATTTCAGGCCTTTTCAGGCTCCTCGTATTTTTCACACCTTTTCAGGCTCCTCGTATATTTCAGGCTTTTTCAGAATCCTCGTATTTTTCACACCTTTTCAGGTTCCTCGTGTTTTTCACACCTTTTCAGGCTCCTCGTATCTTTCACACCTTTTCAGGCTCCTCGTATTTTTCACACCTTTTCAGGCTCCTCGTATTTGTCACACCTTTTCAGGCTCCTCGTATTTTTCACACCTCTTCAGGCTCCTCTTATTTTTCACACCTCTTCAGGCCCCGCATATATTTCAGGCCTTTTCAGGCTCCTCGTATTTTTCACACCTTTTCAGGCTCCTCGTATTTTTCAGGCCTTTTCAGGCTCCTCGTATTTTTCACACCTTTTCAGGCTCCTCGTATTTTTCACACCTTTTCAGGCTCCTCGTATTTTTCACACCTTTTCAGTATCCTCGTATTTTTCACACCTTTTCAGGCTCCTCGTATGTGTCACACCTTTTCAGGCTCCTCGTATTTTTCACACCTTTTCAGGGTCCTCGTATTTTTCACACCTTTTCAGGCTCCTCGTATTTTTCACACCTTTTCAGGCTCCTCGTATTTTTCACACCTTTTCAGGCTACTCTTATTTTTCAGGACTTTTCAGGCTCCTCGTATTTTTCACACCTTTTCTGGCTCCTCGTATTTTTCACACCTTTTCAGGCTACTCGTATTTTTCAGGACTTTTCAGGCTCCTCGTATTTTTCACACCTTTTCAGGCTCCTCGTATTTTTCACACCTTTTCAGGCTCCTTGTATTTTTCACACCTTTTCAGGCTCCTCGTATTTTTCTGGCCTTTTCAGGCTCCTCGTATTTTTCACACCTTTTCAGGCTCCTCGTATTTTTCACACCTTTTCAGGCTCCTCGTATTTTTCACACCTCTTCAGGCCCCTCGTGTTTTTCACACCTTTTCTGGCTCCTCGTATTTTTCACACCTTTTCAGGGTCCTTGTATTTTTCACACCTTTTCAGGCTCCTCGTATTTTTCACACCTTTTCAGGGTCCTCGTATTTTTCAGGCTTTGTCAGGCTCCTCATATTTTTCACGCCTTTTCAGGCTCCTCGTATTTTTCACACCTTTTCAGGCTCCTCGTATTTTTCACACCTTTTCAGGCTCCTCGTATTTTTCAGGACTTTTCAGGCTCCTCGTATTTTTCACACCTTTTCAGGCTCCTCGTATTTTTCGCACCTCTTCAGGCTCCTCGTATTTTTCACACCTTTTCAGGCTACTCGTATTTTTCAGTCCTTTTCAGGCTCCTCGTATTTTTCACACCTTTTCAGGCTCCTCGTATTTTTCACACCTTTTCAGGCTCCTCGTATTTTTCAGGCCTTTTCAGGCTCCTCGTATTTTTCAGGCCTTTTCAGGCTCCTTGTATTTTTCAGGCCATTTCAGGCTCCTAGTATTTTTCACACCTTTTCAGGCTCCTCGTATTTTTCAGGCCTTTTCAGGCTCCTCGTATTTTTCAGGCCTTTTCAGGTTCCTCGTATTTTTCACACCTTTTAAGGCTCCTCCTATTTTTCACACCTTTTCAGGCTCCTCGTATTTTTCAAGCCTTTTCACGTTCCTCGTATTTTTCACACCTTTTCAGGCTCCTCGTATTTTTCACACCTTTTTAGGCTCCTCGTATTTCTCAGGCCTTTTCAGGCTCCTCGTATTTTTCAAGTCTTTTCAGGCTCACGTATTTTTCACACCTTTTCAGGCTCCTCGTATTTTTCACACCTTTTCAGGCTCCTCGTATTTTTCACACCTTTTCAGGCTCCTCGTATTTTTCACACATTTTCAGGCTCCTCTTTTCAGGCTCCTCGTATTTTTCACAACTTTTCAGGCTCCTCGTATTTTTCACACCTCTGCAGGCTCCTCGTATTTTTCACACCATTTCAGGCTCCTCGTATTTTTCATACCTCTTCAGGCCCCTCATATTTTTCAGGCATTTTCAGGCTCCTCGTAATTTTCAGGCCTTTTCAGGCTCCTCGTAAATTTCAGGCCTTTTCAGGTTCCTCGTATTTTTCACACCTTTTCAGGCTCCTCGTATTTTTCACACCTTTTCAGGCTCCTCGTATTTTTCTGGCCTTTTCAGGCTCCTCGTATTTATCACACCTTTTCAGGCTCCTCGTATTTTTCACACCTTTTCAGGCTCCTCGTATTTTTCGCACCTCTTCAGGCCCCTCATATTTTTCACACCTTTTCAGGCTCCTCGTATTTTTCACACCTTTTCAGGCTCCTCGTATTTTTCACACCTTTTCAGGGTCCTCGTATTTTTCAGGCTTTGTCAGGCTCCTCATATATTTCAAGCCTTTTCAGGCTTCTCGTATTTTTCACACCTTTTCAGGCTCCTCGTATTTTTCACAACTTTTCAGGCTCCTCGTATTTTTCAGGCCTTTTCAGACTCCTCGTATTTTCCAGGCCTTTTCAGGCTCCTTGTATTTTTCACACCATTTCAGGGTCCTCGTATTTTTCAGGCCTTTTCAGGCTCCTTGTAATTTTCAGGCCTTTTCAGGCTCCTCGTAAATTTCAGACCTTTTCAGGTTCCTCGTATTTTTCACACCTTTTCAGGCTCCTCGTATTTTTCAGGACTTTTCAGGCTCCTCGTATTTTTCACACCTTTTCAGGCTCGTCGTATTTTTCACACCTTTTCAGGGCCTCGTATCTTTCACACCTTTTCAGGCTCCTCGTATTTTTCAGGCCTTTTCAGGCTCCTCGTATTTTTCACACCTTTTCAGGCTCCTCGTATTTTTCGCACCTCTTCAGGCTCCTCATATTTTTCACACCTTTTCAGGCTACTCGTATTTTCCAGGACATTTCAGGCTCCTCGTATTTTTCACACCTTTTCTGGCTCCTCGTATTTTTCACACCTTTTCAGGCTACTCGTATTTTTCAGGACTTTTCAGGCTCCTCGTATTTTTCACACCTTTTCAGGCTCCTCGTATTTTTCGCACCTCTTCAGGCTCCTCGTATTTTTCACACCTTTTCAGGCTACTCGTATTTTTCAGGACTTTTCAGGCTCCTCGTATTTTTCACACCTTTTCAGGCTCCTCGTATTTTTCACACCTTTTCAGGCTCCTCGTATTTTTCGCACCTCTTCAGGCTCCTCGTATTTTTCACACCTTTTCAGGCTACTCGTATTTTTCAGGCCTTTTCAGGCTGCTCGTGTTTTTCTCGCCTTTTCAGGCTCCTCTTATTTTTCACGCCTTTTCAGGCTCCTCCTATTTTTCAGGCCTTTTCAGGCTCCTCCTATTTTTCAAGCCTTTTCAGGCTCCTCGTATTTTTCACACCTTTTCAAGCTCCTCGTATTTTTCACACCTTTTCAGGCTCCTCGTATTTTTCACACCTTTTCTGGCTCCTTGTATTTTTCACACCTTTTCAGGCTCCTCATATTTTTCAGGCCTTTTCAGGCTCCTCATACTTTTCACACTTTTTCAGGCTCCTCGTATTTTTCAGGCCTTTTCAGGCTCCTCGAATTTTTCAGGCCTTTTCAGGCTCCTCGTATTTTTCACACCTTTTAAGGCTCCTCCTATTTTCACACCTTTTCAGGCTCCTCGTATTTTTCAAGCCTTTTCAGGTTCCTCGTATTTTTCACACCTTTTCAGGCTCTTCGTATTTTTCACACCTTTTCAGGCTTATCTTTTCAGGCTCCTCGTATTTTTCACACCTTTTCAGGCTCCTCGTATTTTTCACACCTCTTCAGGCCCCTCATATTTTTCAGGCATTTTCAGGCTCCTCGTAATTTTCAGGCCTTTTCAGGCTCCTCGTAAATTTCAGGCCTTTTCAGGCTCCTCGTATTTTTCACACCTTTTCAGGCTCCTCGTATATTTCAGGCTTTTTCAGAATCCTCGTATTTTTCACACCTTTTCAGGTTCCTCGTATTTTTCACACCTTTTCAGGCTCCTCGTATCTTTCACACCTTTTCAGGCTCCTCGTATTTTTCACACCTTTTCAGGCTCCTCGTATTTGTCACACCTTTTCAGGCTCCTCGTATTTTTCACACCTCTTCAGGCTCCTCTTATTTTTCACACCTCTTCAGGCCCCGCATATATTTCAGGCCTTTTCAGGCTCCTCGTATTTTTCACACCTTTTCAGGCTCCTCGTATTTTTCAGGCCTTTTCAGGCTCCTCGTATTTTTCACACCATTTCAGGCTCCTCGTATTTTTCACACCTTTTCAGGCTCCTCGTATTTTTCACACCTTTTCAGTATCCTCGTATTTTTCACACCTTTTCAGGCTCCTCGTATGTGTCACACCTTTTCAGGCTCCTCGTATTTTTCAGGCCTTTTCAGGGTCCTCGTATTTTTCACACCTTTTCAGGCTCCTCGTATTTTTCACACCTTTTCAGGCTCCTCGTATTTTTCACACCTTTTCAGGCTACTCTTATTTTTCAGGACTTTTCAGGCTCCTCGTATTTTTCACACCTTTTCTGGCTCCTCGTATTTTTCACACCTTTTCAGGCTACTCGTATTTTTCAGGACTTTTCAGGCTCCTCGTATTTTTCACACCTTTTCAGGCTCCTCGTATTTTTCACACCTTTTCAGGCTCCTTGTATTTTTCACACCTTTTCAGGCTCCTCGTATTTTTCTGGCCTTTTCAGGCTACTCGTATTTTTCACACCTTTTCAGGCTCCTCGTATTTTTCACACCTTTTCAGGCTCCTCGTATTTTTCACACCTCTTCAGGCCCCTCGTGTTTTTCACACCTTTTCTGGCTCCTCGTATTTTTCACACCTTTTCAGGGTCCTTGTATTTTTCACACCTTTTCAGGCTCCTCGTATTTTTCACACCTTTTCAGGGTCCTCGTATTTTTCAGGCTTTGTCAGGCTCCTCATATTTTTCACGCCTTTTCAGGCTCCTCGTATTTTTCACACCTTTTCAGGCTCCTCGTATTTTTCACACCTTTTCAGGCTCCTCGTATTTTTCAGGACTTTTCAGGCTCCTCGTATTTTTCACACCTTTTCAGGCTCCTCGTATTTTTCGCACCTCTTCAGGCTCCTCGTATTTTTCACACCTTTTCAGGCTACTCGTATATTTCAGGCCTTTTCAGGCTCCTCGTAATTTTCAGGCCTTTTCAGGCTCCTCGTAAATTTCAGGCCTTTTCAGGTTCCTCGTATTTTTCACACCTTTTCAGGCTACTCGTATTTTTCAGGACTTTTCAGGCTCCTCGTATTTTTCACACCTTTTCAGGCTCGTCGTATTTTTCACACCTTTTCAGGGCCTCGTATCTTTCACACCTTTTCAGGCTCCTCGTATTTTTCAGGCCTTTTCAGGCTCCTCGTATTTTTCACACCTTTTCAGGCTCCTTGTATTTTTCGCACCTCTTCAGGCTCCTCATATTTTTCACACCTTTTCAGGCTACTCGTATTTTTCAGGACATTTCAGGCTCCTCGTATTTTTCACACCTTTTCTGGCTCCTCGTATTTTTCACACCTTTTCAGGCTACTCGTATTTTTCAGGACTTTTCAGGCTCCTCGTATTTTTCACACCTTTTCAGGCTCCTCGTATTTTTCGCACCTCTTCAGGCTCCTCGTATTTTTCACAGCTTTTCAGGCTACTCGTATTTTTCAGGACTTTTCAGGCTCCTCGTATTTTTCACACCTTTTCAGGCTCCTCGTATTTTTCACACCTTTTCAGGCTCCTCGTATTTTTCGCACCTCTTCAGGCTCCTCGTATTTTTCACACCTTTTCAGGCTACTCGTATTTTTCAGGCCTTTTCAGGCTCCTCGTATTTTTCGCACCTCTTCAGGCTCCTCGTATTTTTCACACCTTTTCAGGCTACTCGTATTTTTCAGGCCTTTTCAGGCTGCTCGTGTTTTTCACGCCTTTTCAGGCTCCTCGTATTTTTCACACCTTTTCAAGCTCCTCGTATTTTTCACACCTTTTCAGGCTCCTCGTATTTTTCACACCTTTTCTGGCTCCTTGTATTTTTCACACCTTTTCAGGCTCCTCATATTTTTCAGGCCTTTTCAGGCTCCTCATACTTTTCACACTTTTTCAGGCTCCTCGTATTTTTCAGGCCTTTTCAGGCTCCTCGTATTTTTCAGGCCTTTTCAGGCTCCTCGTATTTTTCACACCTTTTAAGGCTCCTCCTATTTTCACACCTTTTCAGGCTCCTCGTATTTTTCACACCTCTTCAGGCTCCTCTTATTTTTCACACCTCTTCAGGCCCTGCATATATTTCAGGCCTTTTCAGGCTCCTCGTATTTTTCACACCTTTTCAGGCTCCTCGTATTTTTCAGGCCTTTTCAGGCTCCTCGTATTTTTCACACCATTTCAGGCTCCTCGTATTTTTCACACCTTTTCAAGCTCCTCGTATTTTTCACACCTTTTCAGTATCCTCGTATTTTTCACACCTTTTCAGGCTCCTCGTATGTGTCACACCTTTTCAGGCTCCTCGTATGTGTCACACCTTTTCAGGGTCCTCGTATTTTTCACACCTTTTCAGGCTCCTCGTATATTTCGCACCTCTTCAGGCTCCTCATATTTTTCACACCTTTTCAGGCTCCTCATATTTTTCAGGTCTTTTCAGGCTCCTCATACTTTTCACACCTTTTCAGGTTCCTCGTATTTTTCACGCCTTTTCAGGCTCCTCGTATTTTTCAGGCCTTTTCAGGCTCCTCATATTTTTCACACCTTTTAAGGCTCCTCCTATTTTCACACCTTTTCAGGCTCCTCGTATTTTTCAAGCCTTTTCAGGTTCCTCGTATTTTTCACACCTTTTCAGGCTCCTCGTATTTTTCACACCTTTTCAGGCTCCTCTTTTCAGGCTCCTCGTATTTTTCACACCTTTTCAGGCTCCTCGTATTTTTCACACCTCTTCAGGCCCCTCATATTTTTCAGGCATTTTCAGGCTCCTCGTAATTTTCAGGCCTTTTCAGGCTCCTCGTAAATTTCAGGCCTTTTCAGGCTCCTCGTATTTTTCACACCTTTTCAGGCTCCTCGTATATTTCAGGCTTTTTCAGGCTCCTCGTATTTTTCACACCTTTTCAGGTTCCTCGTATTTTTCACACCTTTTCAGGCTCCTCGTATCTTTCACACCTTTTCAGGCTCCTCGTATTTTTCACACCTTTTCAGGCTCCTCGTATTTGTCACACCTTTTCAGGCTCCTCGTATTTTTCACACCTCTTCAGGCTCCTCTTATTTTTCACACCTCTTCAGGCCCCGCATATATTTCAGGCCTTTTCAGGCTCCTCGTATTTTTCACACCTTTTCAGGCTCCTCGTATTTTTCAGGCCTTTTCAGGCTCCTCGTATTTTTCACACCGTTTCAGTTTCCTCGTATTTTTCACACCTTTTCAGGCTCCTCGTATTTTTCACACCTTTTCAGGATCCTCGTATTTTTCAGGACTTTTCAGGCTCCTCGTATTTTTCACACCTTTTCTGGCTCCTCGTATTTTTCACACCTTTTCAGGCTACTCGTATTTTTCAGGACTTTTCAGGCTCCTCGTATTTTTCACACCTTTTCAGGCTCCTCGTATTTTTCACACCTTTTCAGGCTCCTTGTATTTTTCACACCTTTTCAGGCTCCTCATATTTTTCTGGCCTTTTCAGGCTCCTCGTATTTTTCACACCTTTTCAGGCTCCTCGTATTTTTCACACCTTTTCAGGCTCCTCGTATTTTTCGCACCTCTTCAGGCCCCTCGTATTTTTCACACCTTTTCAGGCTCCTCGTATTTTTCACACCTTTTCAGGCTCCTCGTATTTTTCACACCTTTTCAGGCTACTCGTATTTTTCAGGCCTTTTCAGGGTCCTCGTATTTTTCACACCTTTTCAGGGTCCTCGTATTTTTCAGGCTTTGTCAGGCTCCTCATATTTTTCAAGCCTTTTCAGGCTCCTCGTATTTTTCACACCTTTTCAGGCTCCTCGTATTTTTCACACCTTTTCAGGCTCCTCGTATTTTTCACGCCTTTTCAGGCTCCTCGTATTTTTCAGGCCTTTTCAGGCTCCTCGTATTTTTCAGGCCTTTTCAGGCTCCTCGTATTTTTCACACCTTTTCAGGCTCCTCGTATTTTTCACGCCTTTTCAGGCTCCTCGTATTTTTCACACCTTTTCAGGCTCCTCGTATTTTTCACACCTTTTCAGGCTCCTCGTATTTTTCACACCTCTTCAGGATCCTCGTATTTTTCACACCTCTTCAGGCCCCTCATATTTTTCACACCTTTTCAGGCTCCTCGTATATTTCACACCTTTTCAGGCTCCTCGTAATTTTCACACCTTTTCAGGCTCCTCGAATTTTTCACACCTTTTCAGACTCCTCGTATTTTTCAGGCCTTTTCAGGCTCCGTGTATTTTTCAGGCCTTTTCAGGCTCCTCGAATTTTTCACACCTTTTCAGACTCCTCGTATTTTTCAGGCCTCTTCAGGCTCCTCGTATTTTTCAGGCCTTTTCAGGCTCCTTGTATTTTTCACACCTTCTCAGGCTCCTTGTATTTTTCACGCCTTTTCAGGCTCCTCGTACTTTTCACACCTTTTCAGGGTCCTGGTATTTTTCACATTTTTTCAGGGTCCTCGTGTTTTTCAGGCTTTATCAGGCTCCTCGTATTTTTCACACCTTTTCAGGCTCCTCGTATTTTTCACACCTTTTCAGGCTCCTCGTATTTTTCACGCCTTTTCAGGCTCCTCGTATTTTTCAGGCCTTTTCAGGCTCCTCATATTTTTCAGGCCTTTTCAGGCTCCTCGTATTTTTCACACCTTTTCAGGCTCCTCGTATTTTTCAGGCCTTTTCAGGCTCCTCGTGTTTTTCGCACCTCTTCAGGCTCCTCGTATTTTTCACACCTTTTCAGGCTACTCGTATTTTTCAGGCCTTTCCAGGCTGCTCGTGTTTTTCACGCATTTTCAGGCTCCTCGTATTTTTCACACCTTTTCAAGCTCCTCGTATTTTTCACACATTTTCAGGCTTCTCGTATTTTTCACACCTTTTCTGGCTCCTTGTATTTTTCACACCTTTTCAGGCTCCTCATATTTTTCAGGCCTTTTCAGGCTCCTCATACTTTTCACACTTTTTCAGGCTCCTCGTATTTTTCAGGCCTTTTCAGGCTCCTCGTATTTTTCAGGCCTTTTCAGGCTCCTCGTATTTTTCACACCTTTTAAGGCTCCTCCGATTTTCACACCTTTTCAGGCTCCTCGTATTTTTCAAGCCTTTTCAGGTTCCTCGTATTTTTCACACCTTTTCAGGCTCCTCGTATTTTTCACACCTTTTCAGGCTCCTCTTTTCAGGCTCCTCGTATTTTTCACACCTTTTCAGGCTCCTCGTATTTTTCACACCTTTTCAGGCTCCTCGTATTTTTCACACCTCTTCAGGCCCCTCATATTTTTCAGGCATTTTCAGGCTCCTCGTAATTTTCAGGCCTTTTCAGGCTCCTCGTAAATTTCAGGCCTTTTCAGGCTCCTCGT
The DNA here is from genome assembly GCF_910594005.1 of Cervus elaphus. Lineage (NCBI taxonomy): Eukaryota > Metazoa > Chordata > Mammalia > Artiodactyla > Cervidae > Cervus > Cervus elaphus. The sequence continues at coordinate 114,512,056 of NC_057833.1, forward strand.
ATTTTTCACACCTTTTCAGGCTCCTCGTATATTTCAGGCTTTTTCAGGCTCCTCGTATTTTTCACACCTTTTCAGGTTCCTCGTATTTTTCACACCTTTTCAGGCTCCTCGTATCTTTCACACCTTTTCAGGCTCCTCGTATTTTTCACACCTTTTCAGGCTCCTCGTATTTGTCACACCTTTTCAGGCTCCTCGTATTTTTCACACCTCTTCAGGCTCCTCTTATTTTTCACACCTCTTCAGGCCCTGCATATATTTCAGGCCTTTTCAGGCTCCTCGTATTTTTCACACCTTTTCAGGCTCCTCGTATTTTTCAGGCCTTTTCAGGCTCCTCGTATTTTTCACACCATTTCAGGCTCCTCGTATTTTTCACACCTTTTCAAGCTCCTCGTATTTTTCACACCTTTTCAGTATCCTCGTATTTTTCACACCTTTTCAGGCTCCTCGTATGTGTCACACCTTTTCAGGCTCCTCGTATGTGTCACACCTTTTCAGGGTCCTCGTATTTTTCACACCTTTTCAGGCTCCTCGTATTTTTCACACCTTTTCAGGCTCCTCGTATTTTTCACACCTTTTCAGGCTACTCTTATTTTTCAGGACTTTTCAGGCTCCTCGTATTTTTCACACCTTTTCTGGCTCCTCGTATTTTTCACACCTTTTCAGGCTACTCGTCTTTTTCAGGACTTTTCTTGCTCCTCGTATTTTTCACACCTTTTCAGGCTCCTCGTATTTTTCACACCTTTTCAGGCTCCTTGTAATTTTCACACCTTTTCAGGCTCCTCGTATTTTTCTGGCCTTTTCAGGCTCCTCGTATTTTTCACACCTTTTCAGGCTCCTCGTATTTTTCACACCTTTTCAGGCTCCTCGTATTTTTCGCACCTCTTCAGGCCCCTCGTATTTTTCACACCTTTTCAGGCTCCTCGTATTTTTCACACCTTTTCAGGCTCCTCGTATTTTTCACACCTTTTCAGGGTCCTCGTATTTTTCACACCTTTTCAGGCTCCTCTTTTTTTTCACACCTTTTCAGGGTCCTCGTATTTTTCAGGCTTTGTCAGGCTCCTCATATTTTTCAAGCCTTTTCAGTCTCCTCGTATTTTTCACACCTTTTCAGGCTCCTCGTATTTTTCACACCTTTTAAGGCTCCTCGTATTTTTCAGGCCTTTTCAGACTCCTCGTATTTTTCAGGCCTTTTCAGGCTCCTTGTATTTTTCACACCATTTCAGGGTCCTCGTATTTTTCAGGCCTTTTCAGGCTACTCTTATTTTTCAGGCTTTTTCAGGCTCCTCGTATTTTTCACACCTTTTCAGGCTCCTCGTATTTTTCACACCTTTTCAGGGCCTCGTATCTTTCACACCTTTTCAGGCTCCTCGTATTTTTCAGGCCTTTTCAGGCTCCTCGTATTTTTCACACCTTTTCAGGCTCCTCGTATATTTCGCACCTTTTCAGGCTCCTCATATTTTTCACACCTTTTCAGGCTACTCGTATTTTTCAGGACATTTCAGGCTTCTCGTATTTTTCACACCTTTTCTGGCTCCTCGTATTTTTCACACCTTTTCAGGCTACTCGTATTTTTCAGGACTTTTCAGGCTCCTCGTATTTTTCACACCTTTTCAAGCTCCTCGTATTTTTCGCACCTCTTCAGGCTCCTCGTATTTTTCACACCTTTTCAGGCTACTCGTATTTTTCAGGACTTTTCAGGCTCCTCGTATTTTTCACACCTTTTCAGGCTCCTCGTATTTTTCACACCTTTTCAGGCTCCTCGTATTTTTCGCACCTCTTCAGGCTCCTCGTATTTTTCACACCTTTTCAGGCTACTCGTATTTTTCAGGCCTTTTCAGGCTGCTCGTGTTTTTCACGCCTTTTCAGGCTCCTCTTATTTTTCACACCTTTTCAGGGTCCTCCTATTTTTCAGGCCTTTTCAGGCTCCTCCTATTTTTCAAGCCTTTTCAGGCTCCTCGTATTTTTCACACCTTTTCAAGCTCCTCGTATTTTTCACAACTTTTCAGACTCCTCGTATTTTTCACAACTTTTCTGGCTCCTTGTATTTTTCACACCTTTTCAGGCTCCTCATATTTTTCAGGTCTTTTCAGGCTCCTCATACTTTTCACACCTTTTCAGGCTCCTCGTATTTTTCACGCCTTTTCAGGCTCCTCGTATTTTTCAGGCCTTTTCAGGTTCCTCGTATTTTTCACACCTTTTAAGGCTCCTCCTATTTTCACACCTTTTCAGGCTCCTCGTATTTTTCAAGCCTTTTCAGGTTCCTCGTATTTTTCACACCTTTTCAGGCTCCTCGTATTTTTCACACCTTTTCAGGCTCCTCTTTTCAGGCTCCTCGTATTTTTCACACCTTTTCAGGCTCCTCGAATTTTTCACACCTCTTCAGGCCCCTCATATTTTTCAGGCATTTTCAGGCTCCTCGTAATTTTCATGCCTTTTCAGGCTCCTCGTAAATTTCAGGCCTTTTCAGGCTCCTCGTATTTTTCACACCTTTTCAGGCTCCTCGTATATTTCAGGCTTTTTCAGGCTCCTCGTATTTTTCACACCTTTTCAGGTTCCTCGTATTTTTCACACCTTTTCAGGCTCCTCGTATCTTTCACACCTTTTCAGGCTCCTCGTATTTTTCACACCTTTTCAGGCTCCTCGTATTTTTCACACCTTTTCAGGCTCCTCGTATTTTTCACACCTCTTCAGGCTCCTCTTATTTTTCACACCTCTTCAGGCCCCGCATATATTTCAGGCCTTTTCAGGCTCCTCGTATTTTTCACACCTTTTCAGGCTCCTCGTATTTTTCGCACCTCTTCAGGCCCCTCGTATTTTTCACACCTTTTCAGGCTCCTCGTATTTTTCACACCTTTTCAGGCTCCTCGTATTTTTCACACCTTTTCAGGCTACTCGTATTTTTCAGGCCTTTTCAGGGTCCTCGTATTTTTCACACCTTTTCAGGGTCCTCGTATTTTTCAGGCTTTGTCAGGCTCCTCATATTTTTCAAGCCTTTTCAGGCTCCTCGTATTTTTCACACCTTTTCAGGCTCCTCGTATTTTTCACACCTTTTCAGGCTCCTCGTATTTTTCAGGCCTTTTCAGACTCCTCGTATTTTTCAGGCCTTTTCAGGCTCCTCGTATTTTTCACACCTTTTCAGGGTCCTCGTATTTTTCAGGCCTTTTCAGGCTCCTCTTATTTTTCAGGCTTTTTCAGGCTCCTCGTATTTTTCACACCTTTTCAGGCTCCTCGTATTTTTCACACCTTTTCAGGCTCCTCGTATTTTTCACGCCTTTTCAGGCTCCTCGTATTTTTCAGGCCTTTTCAGGCTCCTCGTATTTTTCAGGCCTTTTCAGGGTCCTCGTATTTTTCACACCTTTTCAGGCTCCTCGTATTTTTCAGGCCTTTTCAGGCTCCTCGTATTTTTCACACCTTTTCAGGCTCCTCGTATTTTTCAGGCCTTTTCAGGTTCCTCGATTTTTTCACACCTTTTCAGGCTCCTCGTATTTTTCACGCCTTTTCAGGATCCTCGTATTTTTCACACCTTTTCAGGGTCCTCGTATTTTTCACACTTTTTCAGGTTCCTCGTGTTTTTCAGGCTTTATCAGGCTCCTCGTATTTTTCACACCTTTTCAGGCTCCTCGTATTTTTCACACCTTTTCAGGCTCCTCGTATTTTTCACGCCTTTTCAGGCTCCTCGTATTTTTCAGGCCTTTTCAGGCTCCTCGTATTTTTCAGGCCTTTTCAGGCTCCTCGTATTGTTCACACCTTTTCAGGCTCCTCGTATTTTTCACGCCTTTTCAGGCTCCTCGTATTTTTCACACCTTTTCAGGCTCCTCGTATTTTTCACACCTTTTCAGGCTCCTCGTATTTTTCACACCTCTTCAGGCCCCTCATATTTTTCACACCTTTTCAGGCTCCTCGTATATTTCACACCTTTTCAGGCTCCTCGTAATTTTCACACCTTTTCAGGCTCCTCGAATTTTTCACACCTTTTCAGACTCCTCGTATTTTTCAGGCCTTTTCAGGCTCCGCGTATTTTTCAGGCCTTTTCAGGCTCCTCGAATTTTTCACACCTTTTCAGACTCCTCGTATTTTTCAGGCCTCTTCAGGCTCCTCGTATTTTTCAGGCCTTTTCAGGCTCCTTGTATTTTTCACACCTTCTCAGGCTCCTTGTATTTTTCACGCCTTTTCAGGCTCCTCGTACTTTTCACGCCTTTTCAGGGTCCTGGTATTTTTCACATTTTTTCAGGGTCCTCGTGTTTTTCAGGCTTTATCAGGCTCCTCGTATTTTTCACACCTTTTCAGGCTCCTCGTATTTTTCACACCTTTTCAGGCTCCTCGTATTTTTCACGCCTTTTCAGGCTCCTCGTATTTTTCAGGCCTTTTCAGGCTCCTCATATTTTTCAGGCCTTTTCAGGCTCCTCGTATTTTTCACACCTTTTCAGGCTCCTCGTATTTTTCACGCCTTTTCAGGCTCCTCGTATTTTTCACACCTTTTCAGGCTCCTCGTATTTTTCACACCTTTTCAGGCTCCTCGTATTTTTCACACCTTTTCAGGCTCCTCGTATTTTTCACACCTCTTCAGGATCCTCGTATTTTTCACACCTCTTCAGGCCCCTCATATTTTTCACACCTTTTCAGGCTCCTCGTATATTTCACACCTTTTCAGGCTCCTCGTAATTTTCACACCTTTTCAGGCTCCTCGAATTTTTCACACCTTTTCAGACTCCTCGTATTTTTCAGGCCTTTTCAGGCTCCGCATATTTTTCAGGCCTTTTCAGGCTCCTCGAATTTTTCACACCTTTTCAGACTCCTCGTATTATTCAGGCCTCTTCAGGCTCCTCGTATTTTTCAGGCCTTTTCAGGCTCCTTGTATTTTTCACACCTTCTCAGGCTCCTTGTATTTTTCACGCCTTTTCAGGCTCCTCGTACTTTTCACACCTTTTCAGGCTCCTGGTATTTTTCACACCTCTTCAGGCTCCTCGTATTTTTCAGGCCTTTTCAGGCTCCTTGTATTTTTCACACCTTGTCAGGCTCCTTGTATTTTTCACGCCTTTTCAGGCTCCTCGTACTTTTCACACCTTTTCAGGCTCCTGGTATATTTCACACCTTTTCAGGCTCCTCGTATTTTTCAGGCCTTTTCAGGCTCCTCGTATTTTTCACACCTTTTCAGGCTCCTCGTAATTTTCACACATTTTCAGGCTCCTCGTATTTTTCAGGCCTTTTCAGGCTCCTTGTATTTTTCACACCATTTCAGGGTCCTCGTATTTTTCAGGCCTTTTCAGGCTACTCTTATTTTTCAGGCTTTTTCAGGCTCCTCGTATTTTTCACACCTTTTCAGGCTCCTCGTATTTTTCACACCTTTTCAGGGCCTCGTATCTTTCACACCTTTTCAGGCTCCTCGTATTTTTCAGGCCTTTTCAGGCTCCTCGTATTTTTCACACCTTTTCAGGCTCCTCGTATATTTCGCACCTCTTCAGGCTCCTCATATTTTTCACACCTTTTCAGGCTACTCGTATTTTTCAGGACATTTCAGGCTTCTCGTATTTTTCACACCTTTTCTGGCTCCTCGTATTTTTCACACCTTTTCAGGCTACTCGTATTTTTCAGGACTTTTCAGGCTCCTCGTATTTTTCACACCTTTTCAAGCTCCTCGTATTTTTCGCACCTCTTCAGGCTCCTCGTATTTTTCACACCTTTTCAGGCTACTCGTATTTTTCAGGACTTTTCAGGCTCCTCGTATTTTTCACACCTTTTCAGGCTCCTCGTATTTTTCACACCTTTTCAGGCTCCTCGTATTTTTAGCACCTCTTCAGGCTCCTCGTATTTTTCACACCTTTTCAGGCTACTCGTATTTTTCAGGCCTTTTCAGGCTGCTCGTGTTTTTCACGCCTTTTCAGGCTCCTCTTATTTTTCACACCTTTTCAGGGTCCTCCTATTTTTCAGGCCTTTTCAGGCTCCTCCTATTTTTCAAGCCTTTTCAGGCTCCTCGTATTTTTCACACCTTTTCAAGCTCCTCGTATTTTTCACAACTTTTCAGACTCCTCGTATTTTTCACACCTTTTCTGGCTCCTTGTATTTTTCACACCTTTTCAGGCTCCTCATATTTTTCAGGTCTTTTCAGGCTCCTCATACTTTTCACACCTTTTCAGGCTCCTCGTATTTTTCACGCCTTTTCAGGCTCCTCGTATTTTTCAGGCCTTTTCAGGCTCCTCGTATTTTTCACACCTTTTAAGGCTCCTCCTATTTTCACACCTTTTCAGGCTCCTCGTATTTTTCAAGCCTTTTCAGGTTCCTCGTATTTTTCACACCTTTTCAGGCTCCTCGTATTTTTCACACCTTTTCAGGCTCCTCTTTTCAGGCTCCTCGTATTTTTCACACCTTTTCAGGCTCCTCGAATTTTTCACACCTCTTCAGGCCCCTCATATTTTTCAGGCATTTTCAGGCTCCTCGTAATTTTCATGCCTTTTCAGGCTCCTCGTAAATTTCAGGCCTTTTCAGGCTCCTCGTATTTTTCACACCTTTTCAGGCTCCTCGTATATTTCAGGCTTTTTCAGGCTCCTCGTATTTTTCACACCTTTTCAGGTTCCTCGTATTTTTCACACCTTTTCAGGCTCCTCGTATCTTTCACACCTTTTCAGGCTCCTCGTATTTTTCACACCTTTTCAGGCTCCTCGTATTTGTCACACCTTTTCAGGCTCCTCGTATTTTTCACACCTCTTCAGGCTCCTCTTATTTTTCACACCTCTTCAGGCCCCGCATATATTTCAGGCCTTTTCAGGCTCCTCGTATTTTTCACACCTTTTCAGGCTCCTCGTATTTTTCGCACCTCTTCAGGCCCCTCGTATTTTTCACACCTTTTCAGGCTCCTCGTATTTTTCACACCTTTTCAGGCTCCTCGTATTTTTCACACCTTTTCAGGCTACTCGTATTTTTCAGGCCTTTTCAGGGTCCTCGTATTTTTCACACCTTTTCAGGGTCCTCGTATTTTTCAGGCTTTGTCAGGCTCCTCATATTTTTCAAGCCTTTTCAGGCTCCTCGTATTTTTCACACCTTTTCAGGCTACTCGTATTTTTCACACCTTTTCAGGCTCCTCGTATTTTTCAGGCCTTTTCAGACTCCTCGTATTTTTCAGGCCTTTTCAGGCTCCTTGTATTTTTCACACCATTTCAGGGTCCTCGTATTTTTCAGGCATTTTCAGGCTCCTCTTATTTTTCAGGCTTTTTCAGGCTCCTCGTATTTTTCACACCTTTTCAGGCTCCTCGTATTTTTCACACCTTTTCAGGCTCCTCGTATTTTTCACGCCTTTTCAGGCTCCTCGTATTTTTCAGGCCTTTTCAGGCTCCTCGTATTTTTCAGGCCTTTTCAGGGTCCTCGTATTTTTCACACCTTTTCAGGCTCCTCGTATTTTTCAGGCCTTTTCAGGCTCCTCGTATTTTTCACACCTTTTCAGGCTCCTCGTATATTTCAGGCCTTTTCAGGTTCCTCGATTTTTTCACACCTTTTCAGGCTCCTCGTATTTTTCACGCCTTTTCAGGCTCCTCGTATTTTTCACACCTTTTCAGGGTCCTCGTATTTTTCACACTTTTTCAGGTTCCTCGTGTTTTTCAGGCTTTATCAGGCTCCTCGTATTTTTCACACCTTTTCAGGCTCCTCGTATTTTTCACACCTTTTCAGGCTCCTCGTATTTTTCACGCCTTTTCAGGCTCCTCGTATTTTTCAGGCCTTTTCAGGCTCCTCGTATTTTTCAGGCCTTTTCAGGCTCCTCGTATTGTTCACACCTTTTCAGGCTCCTCGTATTTTTCACGTGTTTTCAGGCTCCTCGTATTTTTCACACCTTTTCAGGCTCCTCGTATTTTTCACACCTTTTCAGGCTCCTCGTATTTTTCACACCTCTTCAGGCCCCTCATATTTTTCACACCTTTTCAGGCCCCTCGTATATTTCACACCTTTTCAGGCTCCTCGTAATTTTCACACCTTTTCAGGCTCCTCGAATTTTTCACACCTTTTCAGACTCCTCGTATTTTTCAGGCCTTTTCAGGCTCCGCGTATTTTTCAGGCCTTTTCAGGCTCCTCGAATTTTTCACACCTTTTCAGACTCCTCGTATTTTTCAGGCCTCTTCAGGCTCCTCGTATTTTTCAGGCCTTTTCAGGCTCCTTGTATTTTTCACACCTTCTCAGGCTCCTTGTATTTTTCACGCCTTTTCAGGCTCCTCGTACTTTTCACGCCTTTTCAGGGTCCTGGTATTTTTCACATTTTTTCAGGGTCCTCGTGTTTTTCAGGCTTTATCAGGCTCCTCGTATTTTTCACACCTTTTCAGGCTCCTCGTATTTTTCACACCTTTTCAGGCTCCTCGTATTTTTCACGCCTTTTCAGGCTCCTCGTATTTTTCAGGCCTTTTCAGGCTCCTCATATTTTTCAGGCCTTTTCAGGCTCCTCGTATTTTTCACACCTTTTCAGGCTCCTCGTATTTTTCACGCCTTTTCAGGCTCCTCGTTTTTTTCACACCTTTTCAGGCTCCTCGTATTTTTCACACCTTTTCAGGCTCCTCGTATTTTTCACACCTTTTCAGGCTCCTCGTATTTTTCACACCTCTTCAGGATCCTCGTATTTTTCACACCTCTTCAGGCCCCTCATATTTTTCACACCTTTTCAGGCTCCTCGTATATTTCACACCTTTTCAGGCTCCTCGTAATTTTCACACCTTTTCAGGCTCCTCGAATTTTTCACACCTTTTCAGACTCCTCGTATTTTTCAGGCCTTTTCAGGCTCCGCATATTTTTCAGGCCTTTTCAGGCTCCTCGAATTTTTCACACCTTTTCAGACTCCTCGTATTATTCAGGCCTCTTCAGGCTCCTCGTATTTTTCAGGCCTTTTCAGGCTCCTTGTATTTTTCACACCTTCTCAGGCTCCTTGTATTTTTCACGCCTTTTCAGGCTCCTCGTACTTTTCACACCTTTTCAGGCTCCTGGTATTTTTCACACCTCTTCAAGCTCCTCGTATTTTTCAGGCCTTTTCAGGCTCCTTGTATTTTTCACACCTTGTCAGGCTCCTTGTATTTTTCACGCCTTTTCAGGCTCCTCGTACTTTTCACACCTTTTCAGGCTCCTGGTATATTTCACACCTTTTCAGGCTCCTCGTATTTTTCAGGCCTTTTCAGGCTCCTCGTATTTTTCACACCTTTTCAGGCTCCTCGTAATTTTCACACATTTTCAGGCTCCTCGTATTTTTCACACCTCTTCAGGCCCCTCATATTTTTCACACCATTTTAGGCTCCTCGTATTTTTCAGGCCTTTTCAGGCTCCTCGTATTTTTCAGGCCTTTTCAGGCTCCTCGTATTTTTCACACCTTTTCAGAGTCCTCATATTTTTCAGGCCTTTTCAGGCTCCTCGTATTTTTCAGGCCTTTTCAGGCTCCTCGTATTTTTCAGGCCTTTTCAGGCTCCTCGTATTTTTCACACCTTTTCAGGCTCCTCGTATTTTTCAGGCCTTTTCAGGCTCCTCCTATTTTCACACCTTTTCAGGTTCCTCGTATTTTTCAAGCCTTTTCAGGTTCCTCGTATTTTTCACACCTTTTCAGGCTCCTCGTATTTTTCACACCTTTTCAGGCTCCTCTTTTCAGGCTCCTCGTATTTTTCACACCTTTTCAGGCTCCTCGTGTTTTTCACACCTTTTCAGGCTCCTCGTATTTTTCACACCTCTTCAGGCCCCTCATATTTTTCAGGCATTTTCAGGCTCCTCGTAATTTTCAGGCCTTTTCAGGCTCCTCGTAAATTTCAGGCCTTTTCAGGCTCCTCGTATTTTTCACACCTTTTCAGGCTCCTCGTATATTTCAGGCTTTTTCAGGCTCCTCGTATTTTTCACACCTTTTCAGGTTCCTCGTATTTTTCACACCTTTTCAGGCTCCTCGTATCTTTCACACCTTTTCAGTCTCCTCGTATTTTTCACACCTTTTCAGGCTCCTCGTATTTGTCACACCTTTTCAGGCTCCTCGTATTTTTCACACCTCTTCAGGCTCCTCGTATTTTTCAGGCCTTTTCAGGCTCCTTGTATTTTTCACACCTTCTCAGGCTCCTTGTATTTTTCACGCCTTTTCAGGCTCCTCGAACTTTTCACACCTTTTCAGGCTCCTCGTATTTTTCAGGCCTTTTCAGGCTCCTCGTATTTTTCACACCTTTTCAGGCTCCTCGTATTTTTCACACCTTTTCAGGCTCCTCGTATTTTTCACACCTCTTCAGGCCCCTCATATTTTTCACACCTTTTTAGGCTCCTCGTATTTTTCAGGCCTTTTCAGGCTCCTCGTATTTTTCAGGCCTTTTCAGACTCGTCGTATTTTTCACACCTTTTCAGAGTCCTGATATTTTTCAGGCCTTTTCAGGCTCCTCGTATTTTTCAGGCCTTTTCAGGCTCCTCGTATTTTTCACACCTTTTCAGTCTCCTCGAATTTTTCACACCTTTTCAGACTCCTCGTATTTTTCAGGCCTTTTCAGGCTCCTCGTATTTTTCAGGCCTTTTCAGTCTCCTCGTATTTTTCAGGCCTTTTCAGGCTCCTCGTATTTTTCACACCTTTTCAGGGTCCTCATATTTTTCAGGCCTTTTCAGGCTCCTCGTATGTTTCAGGCCTTTTCAGGCTCCTCGTATTTTTCACACCTTTTCAGGCTCCTCGAATTTTTCACACCTTTTCAGACTCCTCGTATTTTTCAGGCCTTTTCAGGCTCCTCGTATTTTTCAGGCCTTTTCAGGCTCCTCGTATTTTTTAGGCCTTTTCAGGCTCCTCGTATTTTTCACAGCTTTTCAGGCTCCTCGTATTTTTCACACCTTTTCAGGCTCCTCATATTTTTCACACCTTTTCAGGCTCCTCGTATTTTTCAGGCCTTTTCAGGCTCCTCGTATTTTTCAGGCCTTCTCAGGCTCCTCGTATATTTCACACCTTTTAAGGCTCCTCCTATTTTTCACACCTTCTCAGGCTCCTCATATTTTTCAAGCCTTTTCAGGCGCCTCGTATTTTTCACACCTTTTCAGGCTCCTCGAATTTTTCACACCTTTTCTGGCTCCTTGTATTTTTCACACCTTTTCCGGCTCCTCATATTTTTCAGGCCTTTTCAGGCTCCTCATACTTTTCACACTTTTTCAGGCTCCTCATATATTTCAGGCCTTTTCAGGCTCCTCATATTTTTCAGGCCTTTTCAGGCTCCTCGTATTTTTCACACCTTTTAAGGCTCCTCCTATTTTCACACCTTTTCAGGCTCCTCGTATTTTTCAAGCCTTTTCAGGTTCCTCGTATTTTTCACACCTTTTCAGGCTCCTCGTATTTTTCACACCTTTTCAGGCTCCTCTTTTCAGGCTCCTCGTATTTTTCACACCTTTTCAGGCTCCTCGTATTTTTCACACCTTTTCAGGCTCCTCGTATTTTTCACACCTCTTTAGGCCCCTCATATTTTTCAGGCATTTTCAGGCTCCTCGTAATTTTCAGGCCTTTTCAGGCTCCTCGTAAATTTCAGGCCTTTTCAGTCTCCTCGTATTTTTCACACCTTTTCAGGCTCCTCGTATATTTCAGGCTTTTTCAGGCTCCTCGTATTTTTCACACCTTTTCAGGTTCCTCGTATTTTTCACACCTTTTCAGGCTCCTCGTATCTTTCACACCTTTTCAGGCTCCTCGTATTTTTCACACCTTTTCAGGCTCCTCGTATTTGTCACACCTTTTCAGGCTCCTCGTATTTTTCACACCTCTTCAGGCTCCTCTTATTTTTCACACCTCTTCAGGCCCCGCATATATTTCAGGCCTTTTCAGGCTCCTCGTATTTTTCACACCTTTTCAGGCTCCTCGTATTTTTCAGGCCTTTTCAGGCTCCTCGTATTTTTCACACCATTTCAGGCTCCTCGTATTTTTCACACCTTTTCAGGCTCCTCGTATTTTTCACACCTTTTCAGTATCCTCGTATTTTTCACACCTTTTCAGGCTCCTCGTATGTGTCACACCTTTTCAGGCTCCTCGTATTTTTCACACCTTTTCAGGGTCCTCGTATTTTTCACACCTTTTCAGGCTCCTCGTATTTTTCACACCTTTTCAGGCTCCTCGTATTTTTCACACGTTTTCAGGCTCCTCGTATTTTTCACACCTTTTCAGGCTCCTCGTATTTTTCACACCTCTTCAGGATCCTCGTATTTTTCACACCTTTTCAGGGTCCTCGTATTTTTCACACCTTTTCAGGCTCCTTGTATTTTTCACACCTTCTCAGGCTCCTTGTATGTTTCACGCCTTTTCAGGCTCCTCGTACTTTTCACACCTTTTCAGGCTCCTGGTATTTTTCACACCTCTTCAGGCTCCTCGTATTTTCAGGCCTTTTCAGGCTCCTTGTATTTTTCACACCTTGTCAGGCTCCTTGTATTTTTCACGCCTTTTCAGGCTCCTCGTACTTTTCACACCTTTTCAGGCTCCTGGTATATTTCACACCTTTTCAGGCTCCTCGTATTTTTCAGGCCTTTTCAGGCTCCTCGTATTTTTCAGGCCTTTTCAGGCTCCTCGTATTTTTCAGGCCTTTTCAGGCTCCTCGTATTTTTCACACCTTTTCAGGCTCCTCGTATTTTTCAGGCCTTCTCACGCTCCTCATATTTTTCAGGCCTTTTCAGGCTCCTAGTATTTTTCACACCTTTTCAGGCTCCTCGTATTTTTCAGGCCTTTTCAGGCTCCTCGTATTTTTCAGGCCTTCTCAGGCTCCTCGTATATTTCACACCTTTTAAGGCTCCTCCTATTTTTCACACCTTCTCAGGCTCCTCATATTTTTCAAGCCTTTTCAGGCGCCTCGTATTTTTCACACCTTTTCAGGCTCCTCGAATTTTTCACACCTTTTCAGGCTCCTCGTATTTTTCACACATTTTCAGGCTCCTCGTATTTTTCACACCTTTTCAGGGTCCTCGTATTTTTCACACCTTTTCTGGCTCCTTGTATTTTTCACACCTTTTCCGGCTCCTCATATTTTTCAGGCCTTTTCAGGCTCCTCATACTTTTAACACTTTTTCAGGCTCCTCGTATATTTCAGGCCTTTTCAGTCTCCTCGTATTTTTAAGGCCTTTTCAGGCTCCTCGTATTTTTCACACCTTTTAAGGCTCCTCCTATTTTCACACCTTTTCAGGCTCCTCGTATTTTTCAAGCCTTTTCAGGTTCCTCGTATTTTTCACACCTTTTCAGGCTCCTCGTATTTTTCACACCTTTTCAGGCTCCTCTTTTCAGGCTCCTCGTATTTTTCACACCTTTTCAGGCTCCTCGTATTTTTCACACCTTTTCAGGCTCCTCGTATTTTTCACACCTCTTCAGGCCCCTCATATTTTTCAGGCATTTTCAGGCTCCTCGTAATTTTCAGGCCTTTTCAGGCTCCTCGTAAATTTCAGGCCTTTTCAGGCTCCTCGTATTTTTCACACCTTTTCAGGCTCCTCGTATTTTTCAGGCTTTTTCAGGCTCCTCGTATTTTTCACACCTTTTCAGGTTCCTCGTATTTTTCACACCTTTTCAGGCTCCTCGTATCTTTCACACCTTTTCAGGCTCCTCGTATTTTTCACACCTTTTCAGGCTCCTCGTTTTTGTCACACCTTTTCAGGCTCCTCGTATTTTTCACACCTCTTCAGGCTCCTCTTATTTTTCACACCTCTTCAGGCCCCGCATATATTTCAGGCCTTTTCAGGCTCCTCGTATTTTTCACACCTTTTCAGGCTCCTCGTATTTTTCAGGCCTTTTCAGGCTCCTCGTATTTTTCACACCATTTCAGGCTCCTCGTATTTTTCACACCTTTTAAGGCTCCTCCTATTTTCACACCTTTTCAGGTTCCTCGTATTTTTCAAGCCTTTTCAGGTTCCTCGTATTTTTCACACCTTTTCAGGCTCCTCGTATTTTTCACACCTTTTCAGGCTCCTCTTTTCAGGCTCCTCGTATTTTTCACACCTTTTCAGGCTCCTCGTGTTTTTCACACCTTTTCAGGCTCCTCGTATTTTTCACACCTCTACAGGCCCCTCATATTTTTCAGGCATTTTCAGGCTCCTCGTAATTTTCAGGCCTTTTCAGGCTCCTCGTAAATTTCAGGCCTTTTCAGGCTCCTCGTATTTTTCACACCTTTTCAGGCTCCTCGTATATTTCAGGCTTTTTCAGGCTCCTCGTATTTTTCACACCTTTTCAGGTTCCTCGTATTTTTCACACCTTTTCAGGCTCCTCTTATCTTTCACACCTTTTCAGGCTCCTCGTATTTTTCACACCTTTTCAGGCTCCTCGTATTTTTCACACCTTTTCAGGCTCCTCGTATTTTTCACACCTCTTCAGGCTCCTCGTATTTTTCAGGCCTTTTCAGGCTCCTTGTATTTTTCACACCTTCTCAGGCTCCTTGTATTTTTCACGCCTTTTCAGGCTCCTCGAACTTTTCACACCTTTTCAGGCTCCTGGTATTTTTCACACCTCTTCAGGCTCCTCGTATTTTTCACACCTCTTCAGTCCCCTCATATTTTTCACACCTTTTCAGGCTCCTCGTATTTTTCACACCTTTTCAGGCTCCTCGTATTTTTCAGGCCTTTTCAGGCTCCTCGTATTTTTCACACCTTTTCAGGCTCCTCGTATTTTTCACACCTTTTCAGGCTCCTCGTATTTTTCACACCTCTTCAGGCCCCTCATATTTTTCACACCTTTTTAGGCTCCTCGTATTTTTCAGGCCTTTTCAGGCTCCTCGTATTTTTCAGGCTTTTTCAGACTCGTCGTATTTTTCACACCTTTTCAGAGTCCTGATATTTTTCAGGCCTTTTCAGGCTCCTCGTATTTTTCAGGCATTTTCAGGCTCCTCGTATTTTTCACACCTTTTCAGGCTCCTCGAATTTTTCACACCTTTTCAGACTCCTCGTATTTTTCAGGCCTTTTCAGGCTCCTCGTATTTTTCAGGCCTTTTCAGTCTCCTCGTATTTTTCAGGCCTTTTCAGGCTCCTCGTATTTTTCACACCTTTTCAGGGTCCTCATATTTTTCAGGCCTTTTCAGGCTCCTCGTATGTTTCAGGCCTTTTCAGGCTCCTCGTATTTTTCACACCTTTTCAGGCTCCTCGAATTTTTCACACCTTTTCAGACTCCTCGTATTTTTCAGGCCTTTTCAGGCTCCTCGTATTTTTCAGGCCTTTTCAGGCTCCTCGTATTTTTCAGGCCTTTTCAGGCTCCTCGTATTTTTCACAGCTTTTCAGGCTCCTCGTATTTTTCACACCTTTTCAGGCTCCTCATATTTTTCAGGCCTTCTCAGGCTCCTCATATTTTTCAGGACTTTTCAGGCTCCTAGTATTTTTCACACCTTTTCAGGCTCCTCGTATTTTTCAGGCCTTTTCAGGCTCCTCGTATTTTTCAGGCCTTCTCAGGCTCCTCGTATATTTCACACCTTTTAAGGCTCCTCCTATTTTTCACACCTTCTCAGGCTCCTCATATTTTTCAAGCCTTTTCAGGCGCCTCGTATTTTTCACACCTTTTCAGGCTCCTCGAATTTTTCACACCTTTTCAGGCTCCTCGTATTTTTCACACATTTTCAGGCTCCTCGTATTTTTCACACCTTTTCAGGGTCCTCGTATTTTTCACACCTTTTCTGGCTCCTTGTATTTTTCACACCTTTTCCGGCTCCTCATATTTTTCAGGCCTTTTCAGGCTCCTCATACTTTTCACACTTTTTCAGGCTCCTCGTATATTTCAGGCCTTTTCAGGCTCCTCATATTTTTCAGGCCTTTTCAGGCTCCTCGTATTTTTCACACCTTTTAAGGCTCCTCCTATTTTCACACCTTTTCAGGCTCCTCGTATTTTTCAAGCCTTTTCAGGTTCCTCGTATTTTTCACACCTTTTCAGGCTCCTCGTATTTTTCACACCTTTTCAGGCTCCTCTTTTCAGGCTCCTCGTATTTTTCACACCTTTTCAGGCTCCTCGTATTTTTCACACCTTTTCAGGCTCCTCGTATTTTTCACACCTCTTTAGGCCCCTCATATTTTTCAGGCATTTTCAGGCTCCTCGTAATTTTCAGGCCTTTTCAGGCTCCTCGTAAATTTCAGGCCTTTTCAGTCTCCTCGTATTTTTCACACCTTTTCAGGCTCCTCGTATATTTCAGGCTTTTTCAGGCTCCTCGTATTTTTCACACCTTTTCAGGTTCCTCGTATTTTTCACACCTTTTCAGGCTCCTCGTATCTTTCACACCTTTTCAGGCTCCTCGTATTTTTCACACCTTTTCAGGCTCCTCGTATTTGTCACACCTTTTCAGGCTCCTCGTATTTTTCACACCTCTTCAGGCTCCTCTTATTTTTCACACCTCTTCAGGCCCCGCATATATTTCAGGCCTTTTCAGGCTCCTCGTATTTTTCACACCTTTTCAGGCTCCTCGTATTTTTCAGGCCTTTTCAGGCTCCTCGTATTTTTCACACCTTTTCAGGCTCCTCGTATTTTTCACACCTTTTCAGGCTCCTCGTATTTTTCACACCTTTTCAGTATCCTCGTATTTTTCACACCTTTTCAGGCTCCTCGTATGTGTCACACCTTTTCAGGCTCCTCGTATTTTTCACACCTTTTCAGGCTCCTCGTATTTTTCACACCTTTTCAGGCTCCTCGTATTTTTCACACCTTTTCAGGCTCCTCGTATTTTTCACACCTTTTCAGGCTTCTCTTATTTTTCAGGACTTTTCAGGCTCCTCGTATTTTTCACACCTTTTCTGGCTCCTCGTATTTTTCACACCTTTTCAGGCTCCTCGTATTTTTCACACATTTTCAGGCTCCTCGTATTTTTCACACCTTTTCAGGCTCCTCGTATTTTTCACACCTTTTCAGGCTCCTTGTATTTTTCACACCTTTTCAGGCTCCTCGTATGTTTCAGGCCTTTTCAGGCTCCTCGTATTTTTCACACCTTTTCAGAGTCCTCATATTTTTCAGGCCTTTTCAGGCTCCTCGTATTTTTCAGGCCTTTTCAGGCTCCTCGTATTTTTCACACCTTTTCAGGCTCCTCGAATTTTTCACACCTTTTCAGACTCCTCGTATTTTTCAGGCCTTTTCAGGCTCCTCGTATTTTTCGCACCTCTTCAGGCTCCTCGTATTTTTCACACCTTTTCAGGCTACTCGTATTTTTCAGGCCTTTTCAGGCTGCTCGTGTTTTTCACGCCTTTTCAGGCTCCTCTTATTTTTCCCACCTTTTCAGGGTCCTCCTATTTTCCAGGCCTTTTCAGGCTCCTCCTATTTTTCAAGCCTTTTCAGGCTCCTCGTATTTTTCACACCTTTTCAAGCTCCTCGTATTTTTCACACCTTTTCAGGCTTCTCGTATTTTTCACACCTTTTCTGGCTCCTTGTATTTTTCACACCTTTTCAGGCTCCTCATATTTTTCAGGCCTTTTCAGGCTCCTCATACTTTTCACACCTTTTCAGGCTCCTCGTATTTTTCAGGCCTTTTCAGGCTCCTCGTATTTTTCAGGCCTTTTCAGGCTCCTCGTATTTTTCACACCTTTTAAGGCTCCTCCTATTTTCACACCTTTTCAGGTTCCTCGTATTTTTCAAGCCTTTTCAGGTTCCTCGTATTTTTCACACCTTTTCAGGCTCCTCGTATTTTTCACACCTTTTCAGGCTCCTCGTATTTGTCACACCTTTTCAGGCTCCTCGTATTTTTCACACCTCTTCAGGCTCCTCGTATTTTTCAGGCCTTTTCAGGCTCCTTGTATTTTTCACACCTTCTCAGGCTCCTTGTATTTTTCACGCCTTTTCAGGCTCCTCGTACTTTTCACACCTTTTCAGGCTCCTGGTATTTTTCACACCTCTTCAAGCTCCTCGTATTTTTCACACCTCTTCAGTCCCCTCATATTTTTCACACCTTTTCAGGCTCCTCGTATATTGCACACCTTTTCAGGCTCCTCGTATTTTTCAGGCCTTTTCAGGCTCCTCGTATTTTTCACACCTTTTCAGGCTCCTCGTATTTTTCACACCTTTTCAGGCTCCTCGTATTTTTCACACCTCTTCAGGCCCCTCATATTTTTCACACCTTTTTAGGCTCCTCGTATTTTTCAGGCCTTTTCAGGCTCCTCGTATTTTTCAGGCCTTTTCAGGCTCGTCGTATTTTTCACACCTTTTCAGAGTCCTGATATTTTTCAGGCCTTTTCAGGCTCCTCGTATTTTTCACACCTTTTCAGGCTCCTCGTATATTTCAGGCTTTTTCAGGCTCCTCGTATTTTTCACACCTTTTCAGGTTCCTCGTATTTTTCACACCTTTTCAGGCTCCTCGTATCTTTCACACCTTTTCAGGCTCCTCGTATTTTTCACACCTTTTCAGGCTCCTCGTTTTTGTCACACCTTTTCAGGCTCCTCGTATTTTTCACACCTCTTCAGGCTCCTCTTATTTTTCACACCTCTTCAGGCCCCGCATATATTTCAGGCCTTTTCAGGCTCCTCGTATTTTTCACACCTTTTCAGGCTCCTCGTATTTTTCAGGCCTTTTCAGGCTCCTCGTATTTTTCACACCATTTCAGGCTCCTCGTATTTTTCACACCTTTTAAGGCTCCTCCTATTTTCACACCTTTTCAGGTTCCTCGTATTTTTCAAGCCTTTTCAGGTTCCTCGTATTTTTCACACCTTTTCAGGCTCCTCGTATTTTTCACACCTTTTCAGGCTCCTCTTTTCAGGCTCCTCGTATTTTTCACACCTTTTCAGGCTCCTCGTGTTTTTCACACCTTTTCAGGCTCCTCGTATTTTTCACACCTCTACAGGCCCCTCATATTTTTCAGGCATTTTCAGGCTCCTCGTAATTTTCAGGCCTTTTCAGGCTCCTCGTAAATTTCAGGCCTTTTCAGGCTCCTCGTATTTTTCACACCTTTTCAGGCTCCTCGTATATTTCAGGCTTTTTCAGGCTCCTCGTATTTTTCACACCTTTTCAGGTTCCTCGTATTTTTCACACCTTTTCAGGCTCCTCTTATCTTTCACACCTTTTCAGGCTCCTCGTATTTTTCACACCTTTTCAGGCTCCTCGTATTTGTCACACCTTTTCAGGCTCCTCGTATTTTTCACACCTCTTCAGGCTCCTCGTATTTTTCAGGCCTTTTCAGGCTCCTTGTATTTTTCACACCTTCTCAGGCTCCTTGTATTTTTCACGCCTTTTCAGGCTCCTCGAACTTTTCACACCTTTTCAAGCTCTTGGTATTTTTCACACCTCTTCAGGCTCCTCGTATTTTTCACACCTCTTCAGTCCCCTCATATTTTTCACACCTTTTCAGGCTCCTCGTATATTGCACACCTTTTCAGGCTCCTCGTATTTTTCAGGCCTTTTCAGGCTCCTCGTATTTTTCACACCTTTTCAGGCTCCTCGTATTTTTCACACCTTTTCAGGCTCCTCGTATTTTTCACACCTCTTCAGGCCCCTCATATTTTTCACACCTTTTTAGGCTCCTCGTATTTTTCAGGCCTTTTCAGGCTCCTCGTATTTTTCAGGCTTTTTCAGACTCGTCGTATTTTTCACACCTTTTCAGAGTCCTGATATTTTTCAGGCCTTTTCAGGCTCCTCGTATTTTTCAGGCATTTTCAGGCTCCTCGTATTTTTCACACCTTTTCAGGCTCCTCGAATTTTTCACACCTTTTCAGACTCCTCGTATTTTTCAGGCCTTTTCAGGCTCCTCATATTTTTCAGGCCTTTTCAGTCTCCTCGTATTTTTCAGGCCTTTTCAGGCTCCTCGTATTTTTCACACCTTTTCAGGGTCCTCATATTTTTCAGGCCTTTTCAGGCTCCTCGTATTTTTCAGGCCTTTTCAGGCTCCTCGTATTTTTCACACCTTTTCAGGCTCCTCGAATTTTTCACACCTTTTCAGACTCCTCGTATTTTTCAGGCCTTTTCAGGCTCCTCGTATTTTTCAGGCCTTTTCAGGCTCCTCGTATTTTTTAGGCCTTTTCAGGCTCCTCGTATTTTTCACAGCTTTTCAGGCTCCTCGTATTTTTCACACCTTTTCAGGCTCCTCATATTTTTCAGGCCTTCTCAGGCTCCTCTTATTTTTCAGGACTTTTCAGGCTCCTAGTATTTTTCACACCTTTTCAGGCTCCTCGTATTTTTCAGGCCTTTTCAGGCTCCTCGTATTTTTCAGGCCTTCTCAGGCTCCTCGTATATTTCACACCTTTTAAGGCTCCTCCTATTTTTCACACCTTCTCAGGCTCCTCATATTTTTCAAGCCTTTTCAGGCGCCTCGTATTTTTCACACCTTTTCAGGCTCCTCGAATTTTTCACACCTTTTCAGGCTCCTCGTATTTTTCACACATTTTCAGGCTCCTCGTATTTTTCACACCTTTTCAGGGTCCTCGTATTTTTCACACCTTTTCTGGCTCCTTGTATTTTTCACACCTTTTCCGGCTCCTCATATTTTTCAGGCCTTTTCAGGCTCCTCATACTTTTCACACTTTTTCAGGCTCCTCGTATATTTCAGGCCTTTTCAGGCTCCTCATATTTTTCAGGCCTTTTCAGGCTCCTCGTATTTTTCACACCTTTTAAGGCTCCTCCTATTTTCACACCTTTTCAGGCTCCTCGTATTTTTCAAGCCTTTTCAGGTTCCTCGTATTTTTCACACCTTTTCAGGCTCCTCGTATTTTTCACAACTTTTCAGGCTCCTCTTTTCAGGCTCCTCGTATTTTTCACACCTTTTCAGGCTCCTCGTATTTTTCACACCTTTTCAGGCTCCTCGTATTTTTCACACCTCTTTAGGCCCCTCATATTTTTCAGGCATTTTCAGGCTCCTCGTAATTTTCAGGCCTTTTCAGGCTCCTCGTAAATTTCAGGCCTTTTCAGTCTCCTCGTATTTTTCACACCTTTTCAGGCTCCTCGTATATTTCAGGCTTTTTCAGGCTCCTCGTATTTTTCACACCTTTTCAGGTTCCTCGTATTTTTCACACCTTTTCAGGCTCCTCGTATCTTTCACACCTTTTCAGGCTCCTCGTATTTTTCACACCTTTTCAGGCTCCTCGTATTTGTCACACCTTTTCAGGCTCCTCGTATTTTTCACACCTCTTCAGGCTCCTCTTATTTTTCACACCTCTTCAGGCCCCTCATATATTTCAGGCCTTTTCAGGCTCCTCGTATTTTTCACACCTTTTCAGGCTCCTCGTATTTTTCAGGCCTTTTCAGGCTCCTCGTATTTTTCACACCATTTCAGGCTCCTCGTATTTTTCACACCTTTTCAGGCTCCTCGTATTTTTCACACCTTTTCAGTATCCTCGTATTTTTCACACCTTTTCAGGCTCCTCGTATGTGTCACACCTTTTCAGGCTCCTCGTATTTTTCACACCTTTTCAGGGTCCTCGTATTTTTCACACCTTTTCAGGCTCCTCGTATTTTTCACACCTTTTCAGGCTCCTCGTATTTTTCACACCTTTTCAGGCTTCTCTTATTTTTCAGGACTTTTCAGGCTCCTCGTATTTTTCACACCTTTTCTGGCTCCTCGTATTTTTCACACCTTTTCAGGCTCCTCGTATTTTTCACACATTTTCAGGCTCCTCGTATTTTTCACACCTTTTCAGGCTCCTCGTATTTTTCACACCTTTTCAGGCTCCTTGTATTTTTCACACCTTTTCAGGCTCCTCGTATTTTTCTGGCCTTTTCAGGCTCCTCGTATTTTTCACACCTTTTCAGGCTCCTCGTATTTTTCACACCTTTTCAGGCTCCTCGTATGTTTCAGGCCTTTTCAGGCTCCTCGTATTTTTCACACCTTTTCAGAGTCCTCATATTTTTCAGGCCTTTTCAGGCTCCTCGTATTTTTCAGGCCTTTTCAGGCTCCTCGTATTTTTCACACCTTTTCAGGCTCTTCGAATTTTTCACACCTTTTCAGACTCCTCGTATTTTTCAGGCCTTTTCAGGCTCCTCGTATTTTTCGCACCTCTTCAGGCTCCTCGTATTTTTCACACCTTTTCAGGCTACTCGTATTTTTCAGGCCTTTTCAGGCTGCTCGTGTTTTTCACGCCTTTTCAGGCTCCTCTTATTTTTCCCACCTTTTCAGGGTCCTCCTATATTCCAGGCCTTTTCAGGCTCCTCCTATTTTTCAAGCCTTTTCAGGCTCCTCGTATTTTTCACACCTTTTCAAGCTCCTCGTATTTTTCACACCTTTTCAGGCTTCTCGTATTTTTCACACCTTTTCTGGCTCCTTGTATTTTTCACACCTTTTCAGGCTCCTCATATTTTTCAGGCCTTTTCAGGCTCCTCATACTTTTCACACCTTTTCAGGCTCCTCGTATTTTTCAGGCCTTTTCAGGCTCCTCGTATTTTTCAGGCCTTTTCAGGCTCCTCGTATTTTTCACACCTTTTAAGGCTCCTCCTATTTTCACACCTTTTCAGGTTCCTCGTATTTTTCAAGCCTTTTCAGGTTCCTCGTATTTTTCACACCTTTTCAGGCTCCTCGTATTTTTCACACCTTTTCAGGCTCCTCGTATTTGTCACACCTTTTCAGGCTCCTCGTATTTTTCACACCTCTTCAGGCTCCTCGTATTTTTCAGGCCTTTTCAGGCTCCTTGTATTTTTCACACCTTCTCAGGCTCCTTGTATTTTTCACGCCTTTTCAGGCTCCTCGTACTTTTCACACCTTTTCAGGCTCCTGGTATTTTTCACACCTCTTCAAGCTCCTCGTATTTTTCACACCTCTTCAGTCCCCTCATATTTTTCACACCTTTTCAGGCTCCTCGTATATTGCACACCTTTTCAGGCTCCTCGTATTTTTCAGGCCTTTTCAGGCTCCTCGTATTTTTCACACCTTTTCAGGCTCCTCGTATTTTTCACACCTTTTCAGGCTCCTCGTATTTTTCACACCTCTTCAGGCCCCTCATATTTTTCACACCTTTTTAGGCTCCTCGTATTTTTCAGGCCTTTTCAGGCTCCTCGTATTTTTCAGGCCTTTTCAGGCTCGTCGTATTTTTCACACCTTTTCAGAGTCCTGATATTTTTCAGGCCTTTTCAGGCTCCTCGTATTTTTCAGGCCTTTTCAGGCTCCTCGTATTTTTCACACCTTTTCAGGCTCCTCGAATTTTTCACACCTTTTCAGGCTCCTCGTATTTTTCACACATTTTCAGGCTCCTCGTATTTTTCACACCTTTTCAGGGTCCTCCTATTTTTCACACCTTTTCTGGCTCCTTGTATTTTTCACACCTTTTCCGGCTCCTTATATTTTTCAGGCCTTTTCAGCCTCCTCATACTTTTCACACTTTTTCAGGCTCCTCGTATATTTCAGGCCTTTTCAGGCTCCTCGTATTTTTCAGGCCTTTTCAGGCTCCTCGTATTTTTCACACCTTTTAAGGCTCCTCCTATTTTCACACCTTTTCAGGCTCCTCGTATTTTTCAAGCCTTTTCACGTTCCTCGTATTTTTCACACCTTTTCAGGCTCCTCGTATTTTTCACACCTTTTCAGGCTCCTCTTTTCAGGCTCCTCGTATTTTTCACACCTTTTCAGGCTCCTCGTATTTTTCACACCTTTTCAGGCTCCTCGTATTTTTCACACCTCTTCAGGCCCCTCATATTTTTCAGGCATTTTCAGGCTCCTCGTAATTTTCAGGCCTTTTCAGGCTCCTCGTAAATTTCAGGCCTTTTCAGGCTCCTCGTATTTTTCACACCTTTTCAGGCTCCTCGTATTTTTCAGGCTTTTTCAGGCTCCTCGTATTTTTCACACCTTTTCAGGTTCCTCGTATTTTTCACACCTTTTCAGGCTCCTCGTATCTTTCACACCTTTTCAGGCTCCTCGTATTTTTCACACCTTTTCAGGCTCCTCGTATTTTTCACACCTTTTCAGGCTCCTCGTATTTTTCACACCTTTTCAGGCTCCTCTTATTTTTCACACCTCTTCAGGCCCCGCATATATTTCAGGCCTTTTCAGGCTCCTCGTATTTTTCACACCTTTTCAGGCTCCTCGTATTTTTCAGGCCTTTTCAGGCTCCTCGTATTTTTCACACCATTTCAGGCTCCTCGTATTTTTCACACCTTTTCAGGCTCCTCGTATTTTTCACACCTTTTCAGTATCCTCGTATTTTTCACACCTTTTCAGGCTCCTCGTATGTGTCACACCTTTTCAGGCTCCTCGTATTTTTCACACCTTTTCAGGGTCCTCGTATTTTTCACACCTTTTCAGGCTCCTCGTATTTTTCACACCTTTTCAGGCTCCTCGTATTTTTCACACCTTTTCAGGCTACTCTTATTTTTCAGGACTTTTCAGGCTCCTCGTATTTTTCACACCTTTTCTGGCTCCTCGTATTTTTCACACCTTTTCAGGCTACTCGTATTTTTCACACCTTTTCAGGCTCCTCGTATTTTTCACACCTTTTCAGGCTCCTCGTATTTTTCACACCTTTTCAGAGTCCTCATATTTTTCAGGCCTTTTCAGGCTCCTCGTATTTTTCAGGCCTTTTCAGGCTCCTCGTATTTTTCACACCTTTTCAGGCTCCTCGAATTTTTCACACCTTTTCAGACTCCTCGTATTTTTCAGGCCTTTTCAGGCTCCGCGTATTTTTCAGGCCTTTTCAGGCTCCTCGTATTTTTCAGGCCTTTTCAGACTCCTCATATTTTTCACACCTTTTCAGGGTCCTCATATTTTTCAGGCCTTTTCAGGCTCCTCATACTTTTCACACCTTTTCAGGCTCCTCGTATTTTTCAGGCCTTTTCAGGCTCCTCGTATTTTTCAGGCCTTTTCAGGCTCCTCGTATTTTTCACACCTTTTAAGGCTCCTCCTATTTTCACACCTTTTCAGGTTCCTCGTATTTTTCAAGCCTTTTCAGGCTCCTCGTATTTTTCACACCTTTTCAAGCTCCTCGTATTTTTCACACCTTTTCAGGCTTCTCGTATTTTTCACACCTTTTCTGGCTCCTTGTATTTTTCACACCTTTTCAGGCTCCTCATATTTTTCAGGCCTTTTCAGGCTCCTCATACTTTTCACACCTTTTCAGGCTCCTCGTATTTTTCAGGCCTTTTCAGGCTCCTCGTATTTTTCAGGCCTTTTCAGGCTCCTCGTATTTTTCACACCTTTTAAGGCTCCTCCTATTTTCACACCTTTTCAGGTTCCTCGTATTTTTCAAGCCTTTTCAGGTTCCTCGTATTTTTCACACCTTTTCAGGCTCCTCGTATTTTTCACACCTTTTCAGGCTCCTCGTACTTTTCACACCTTTTCAGGCTCCTCGTATTTTTCACACCTCTTCAGGCTCCTCGTATTTTTCAGGCCTTTTCAGGCTCCTTGTATTTTTCACACCTTCTCAGGCTCCTTGTATTTTTCACGCCTTTTCAGGCTCCTCGTACTTTTCACACCTTTTCAGGCTCCTGGTATTTTTCACACCTCTTCAAGCTCCTCGTATTTTTCACACCTCTTCAGTCCCCTCATATTTTTCACACCTTTTCAGGCTCCTCGTATTTTTCACACCTTTTCAGGCTCCTCGTATTTTTCAGGCCTTTTCAGGCTCCTCGTATTTTTCACACCTTTTCAGGCTCCTCGTATTTTTCACACCTTTTCAGGCTCCTCCTATTTTTCACACCTCTTCAGGCCCCTCATATTTTTCACACCTTTTTAGGCTCCTCGTATTTTTCAGGCCTTTTCAGGCTCCTCGTATTTTTCAGGCCTTTTCAGGCTCGTCGTATTTTTCACACCTTTTCAGAGTCCTGATATTTTTCAGGCCTTTTCAGGCTCCTCGTATTTTTCAGGCCTTTTCAGGCTCCTCGTATTTTTCACAACTTTTCAGGCTCCTCGAATTTTTCACACCTTTTCAGGCTCCTCGTATTTTTCACACATTTTCAGGCTCCTCGTATTTTTCACACCTTTTCAGGGTCCTCCTATTTTTCACACCTTTTCTGGCTCCTTGTATTTTTCACACCTTTTCCGGCTCCTTATATTTTTCAGGCCTTTTCAGCCTCCTCATACTTTTCACACTTTTTCAGGCTCCTCGTATATTTCAGGCCTTTTCAGGCTCCTCGTATTTTTCAGGCCTTTTCAGGCTCCTCGTATTTTTCACACCTTTTAAGGCTCCTCCTATTTTCACACCTTTTCAGGCTCCTCGTATTTTTCAAGCCTTTTCACGTTCCTCGTATTTTTCACACCTTTTCAGGCTCCTCGTATTTTTCACACCTTTTCAGGCTCCTCTTTTCAGGCTCCTCGTATTTTTCACACCTTTTCAGGCTCCTCGTATTTTTCACACCTTTTCAGGCTCCTCGTATTTTTCACACCTCTTCAGGCCCCTCATATTTTTCAGGCATTTTCAGGCTCCTCATAATTTTCAGGCCTTTTCAGGCTCCTCGTAAATTTCAGGCCTTTTCAGGCTCCTCGTATTTTTCACACCTTTTCAGGCTCCTCGTATATTTCAGGCTTTTTCAGGCTCCTCGTATTTTTCACACCTTTTCAGGTTCCTCGTATTTTTCACACCTTTTCAGGCTCCTCGTATCTTTCACACCTTTTCAGGCTCCTCGTATTTTTCACACCTTTTCAGGCTCCTCGTATTTGTCACACCTTTTCAGGCTCCTCGTATTTTTCACACCTTTTCAGGCTCCTCTTATTTTTCACACCTCTTCAGGCCCCGCATATATTTCAGGCCTTTTCAGGCTCCTCGTATTTTTCACACCTTTTCAGGCTCCTCGTATTTTTCAGGCCTTTTCAGGCTCCTCGTATTTTTCACACCATTTCAGGCTCCTCGTATTTTTCACACCTTTTCAGGCTCCTCGTATTTTTCACACCTTTTCAGTATCCTCGTATTTTTCACACCTTTTCAGGCTCCTCGTATGTGTCACACCTTTTCAGGCTCCTCGTATTTTTCACACCTTTTCAGGCTCCTCGTATTTTTCACACCTTTTCAGGCTCCTCGTATTTTTCACACCTTTTCAGGCTCCTCGTATTTTTCACACCTTTTCAGGCTACTCTTATTTTTCAGGACTTTTCAGGCTCCTCGTATTTTTCACACCTTTTCTGGCTCCTCGTATTTTTCACACCTTTTCAGGCTACTCGTATTTTTCACACCTTTTCAGGCTCCTCGTATTTTTCACACCTTTTCAGGCTCCTCGTATTTTTCACACCTTTTCAGAGTCCTCATATTTTTCAGGCCTTTTCAGGCTCCTCGTATTTTTCAGGCCTTTTCAGGCTCCTCGTATTTTTCACACCTTTTCAGGCTCCTCGAATTTTTCACACCTTTTCAGACTCCTCGTATTTTTCAGGCCTTTTCAGGCTCCGCGTATTTTTCAGGCCTTTTCAGGCTCCTCGTATTTTTCAGGCCTTTTCAGACTCCTCATATTTTTCACACCTTTTCAGGGTCCTCATATTTTTCAGGCCTTTTCAGGCTTCTCATATTTTTCAGGCCTTTTCAGGCTCTTCGTATTTTTCACACCTTTTCAGGCTCCTCGAATTTTTCACACCTTTTCAGACTCCTCGTATTTTTCAGGCCTCTTCAGGCTCCTCGTATTTTTCAGGCCTTTTCAGGCTCCTCGTATTTTTCACACCTTCTCAGGCTCCTTGTATTTTTCACGCCTTTTCAGGCTCCTCGTACTCTTCACACCTTTTCAGGCTCCTGGTATTTTTCACACCTCTTCAGGCTCCTCGTATTTTTCACACCTCTTCAGGCCCCTCATATTTTTCACACCTTTTCAGGCTCCTCGTATATTTCACACCTTTTCAGGCTCCTCGTATTTTTCAGGACTTTTCAGGCTCCTCGTATTTTTCACACCTTTTCAGGCTCCTCGTATTTTTCACACCTTTTCAGGCTCCTCCTTTTTTTCACACCTCTTCAGGCCCCTCATATTTTTCACACCTTTTTAGGCTCCTCGTATTTTTCAGGCCTTTTCAGGCTCCTCGTATTTTTCAGGCCTTTTCAGGCTCCTCGTATTTTTCACACCTTTTCAGAGTCCTCATATTTTTCAGGCCTTTTCAGGCTCCTCGTATTTTTCAGGCCTTTTCAGGCTCCTCGT
This sequence comes from Cervus elaphus, assembly GCF_910594005.1. Taxonomy (NCBI): domain Eukaryota; kingdom Metazoa; phylum Chordata; class Mammalia; order Artiodactyla; family Cervidae; genus Cervus; species Cervus elaphus. Next base: position 114,539,940 of record NC_057833.1, read on the forward strand.
ATTTTTCAGGCCTTTTCAGGCTCCTCGTATTTTTCACACCTTTTCAGGCTCCTCGTATTTTTCAGGCCTTCTCAGGCTCCTCATATTTTTCAGGCCTTTTCAGGCTCCTAGTATTTTTCACACCTTTTCAGGCTCCTCGTATTTTTCAGGCCTTTTCAGGCTTCTCGTATTTTTCAGGCCTTTTCAGGCTCCTCGTATATTTCACACCCTTTAAGGCTCCTCCTATTTTTCACACCTTCTCAGGCTCCTCCTATTTTTCAAGCCTTTTCAGGTGCCTCGTATTTTTCACACCTTTTCAGGCTCCTCGAATTTTTCACACCTTTTCAGGCTCCTCGTATTTTTCACACATTTTCAGGCTCCTCGTATTTTTCACACCTTTTCAGGGTCCTCGTATTTTTCACACCTTTTCTGGCTCCTTGTATTTTTCAAACTTTTTCAGGCTCCTCGTATTTTTCAGGCCTTTTCAGGCTTCTCGTATTTTTCAGGCCTTTTCAGGCTCCTCGTATTTTTCACACCTTTTAAGGCTCCTCCTATTTTCACACCTTTTCAGACTCCTCGTATTTTTCAAGCCTTTTCAGGTTCCTCGTATTTTTCACACCTTTTCAGGGTCCTCGTATTTTTCACACCTTTTCAGGCTCCTCTTTTCAGGCTCCTCGTATTTTTCACACCTTTTCAGGCTCCTCGTATTTTTCACACCTTTTCAGGCTCCTCGTATTTTTCACACCTCTTCAGGCCCCTCATATTTTTCAGGCATTTTCAGGCTCCTCGTAATTTTCAGGCCTTTTCAGGCTCCTCGTAAATTTCAGGCCTTTTCAGGCTCCTCGTATTTTTCCCACCTTTTCAGGCTCCTCGTATATTTCAGGCTTTTTCAGGCTCCTCGTATTTTTCACACCTTTTCAGGTTCCTCGTATTTTTCACACCTTTTCAGGCTCCTCGTATCTTTCACACCTTTTCAGGCTCCTCGTATTTTTCACACCTTTTCAGGCTCCTCGTATTTGTCACACCTTTTCAGGCTCCTCGTATTTTTCACACCTTTTCAGGCTCCTCTTATTTTTCACACCTCTTCAGGCCCCGCATATATTTCAGGCCTTTTCAGGCTCCTCGTATTTTTCACACCTTTTCAGGCTCCTCGTATTTTTCAGGCCTTTTCAGGCTCCTCGTATTTTTCACACCTTTTCAGGCTCCTCGTATTTTTCACACCTTTTCAGGCTCCTCGTATTTTTCACACCTTTTCAGTATCCTCGTATTTTTCACACCTTTTCAGGCTCCTCGTATGTGTCACACCTTTTCAGGCTCCTCGTATTTTTCACACCTTTTCAGGGTCCTCGTATTTTTCACACCTTTTCAGGCTCCTCGTATTTTTCACACCTTTTCAGGCTCCTCGTATTTTTCACACCTTTTCAGGCTACTCTTATTTTTCAGGACTTTTCAGGCTCCTCGTATTTTTCACACCTTTTCTGGCTCCTCGTATGTGTCTCACCTTTTCAGGCTCCTCGTATTTTTCACACCTTTTCAGGGTCCTCGTATTTTTCACACCTTCTCAGGCTCCTCGTATTTTTCACACCTTTTCAGGCTCCTCGTATTTTTCACACCTTTTCAGGCTACTCTTATTTTTCAGGACTTTTCAGGCTCCTCGTATTTTTCACACCTTTTCAGGCTACTCGTATTTTTCAGGACTTTTCAGGCTCCTCGTATTTTTCACACCTTTTCAGGCTCCTCGTATTTTTCACACCTTTTCAGGCTCCTCGTATTTTTCACACCTCTTCAGGCCCCTCATATTTTTCACACCTTTTTAGGCTCCTCGTATTTTTCAGGCCTTTTCAGGCTCCTCGTATTTTTCAGGCCTTTTCAGGCTCGTCGTATTTTTCACACCTTTTCAGAGTCCTGATATTTTTCAGGCCTTTTCAGGCTCCTCGTATTTTTCAGGCCTTTTCAGGCTCCTCGTATTTTTCACACCTTTTCAGGCTCCTCGAATTTTTCACACCTTTTCAGGCTCCTCGTATTTTTCACACCTTTTCAGGCTCCTCGTATTTTTCACACCTTTTCAGGGTCCTCGTATTTTTCACACCTTTTCTGGCTCCTTGTATTTTTCACACCTTTTCCGGCTCCTCATATTTTTCAGGCCTTTTCAGGCTCCTCATACTTTTCACACTTTTTCAGGCTCCTCGTATATTTCAGGCCTTTTCAGGCTCCTCGTATTTTTCAGGCCTTTTCTGGCTCCTCGTATTTTTCACACCTTTTAAGGCTCCTCCTATTTTCACACCTTTTCAGGCTCCTCGTATTTTTCAAGCCTTTTCAGGTTCCTCGTATTTTTCACACCTTTTCAGGCTCCTCGTATTTTTCACACCTTTTCAGGCTCCTCTTTTCAGGCTCCTCGTATTTTTCACACCTTTTCAGGCTCCTCGTATTTTTCACACCTTTTCAGGCTCCTCGTATTTTTCACACCTCTTCAGGCCCCTCATATTTTTCAGGCATTTTCAGGCTCCTCGTAATTTTCAGGCCTTTTCAGGCTCCTCGTAAATTTCAGGCCTTTTCAGGCTCCTCGTATTTTTCACACCTTTTCAGGCTCCTCGTATATTTCAGGCTTTTTCAGGCTCCTCGTATTTTTCACACCTTTTCAGGTTCCTCGTATTTTTCACACCTTTTCAGGCTCCTCGTATCTTTCACACCTTTTCAGGCTCCTCGTATTTTTCACACCTTTTCAGGCTCCTCGTATTTGTCACACCTTTTCAGGCTCCTCGTATTTTTCACACCTCTTCAGGCTCCTCTTATTTGTCACACCTCTTCAGGCCCCGCATATATTTCAGGCCTTTTCAGGCTCCTCGTATTTTTCACACCTTTTCAGGCTCCTCGTATTTTTCAGGCCTTTTCAGGCTCCTCGTATTTTTCACACCATTTCAGGCTCCTCGTATTTTTCACACCTTTTCAGGCTCCTCGTATTTTTCACACCTTTTCAGTATCCTCGTATTTTTCACACCTTTTCAGGCTCCTCGTATGTGTCACACCTTTTCAGGCTCCTCGTATTTTTCACACCTTTTCAGGGTCCTCGTATTTTTCACACCTTTTCAGGCTCCTCGTATTTTTCACACCTTTTCAGGCTCCTCGTATTTTTCACACCTTTTCAGGCTACTCTTATTTTTCAGGACTTTTCAGGCTCCTCGTATTTTTCACACCTTTTCTGGCTCCTCGTATTCTTCACACCTTTTCAGGCTACTCGTATTTTTCACACCTTTTCAGGCTCCTCGTATTTTTCACACCTTTTCAGGCTCCTCGTATTTTTCACACCTTTTCAGAGTCCTCATATTTTTCAGGCCTTTTCAGGCTCCTCGTATTTTTCAGGCCTTTTCAGGCTCCTCATATTTTTCAGGCCTTTTCAGGCTCCTCGAATTTTTCACACCTTTTCAGACTCCTCGTATTTTTCAGGCCTTTTCAGGCTCCGCGTATTTTTCAGGCCTTTTCAGGCTCCTCGTATTTTTCAGGCCTTTTCAGACTCCTCATATTTTTCACACCTTTTCAGGGTCCTCATATTTTTCAGGCCTTTTCAGGCTCCTCGTATTTTTCAGGCCTTTTCAGGCTCTTCGTATTTTTCACACCTTTTCAGGCTCCTCGAATTTTTCACACCTTTTCAGACTCCTCGTATTTTTCAGGCCTCTTCAGGCTCCTCGTATTTTTCAGGCCTTTTCAGGCTCCTTGTATTTTTCACACCTTCTCAGGCTCCTTGTATTTTTCACGCCTTTTCAGGCTCCTCGTACTCTTCACACCTTTTCAGGCTCCTGGTATTTTTCACACCTCTTCAGGCTCCTCGTATTTTTCACACCTCTTCAGGCCCCTCATATTTTTCACACCTTTTTAGGCTCCTCGTATATTTCACACCTTTTCAGGCTCCTCGTATTTTTCAGGACTTTTCAGGCTCCTCGTATTTTTCACACCTTTTCAGGCTCCTCGTATTTTTCACACCTTTTCAGGCTCCTCGTTTTTTTCACACCTCTTCAGGCCCCTCATATTTTTCACACCTTTTTAGGCTCCTCGTATTTTTCAGGCCTTTTCAGGCTCCTCGTATTTTTCAGGCCTTTTCAGGCTCCTCGTATTTTTCACACCTTTTCAGAGTCCTCATATTTTTCAGGCCTTTTCAGGCTCCTCGTATTTTTCAGGCCTTTTCAGGCTCCTCGTATTTTTCAGGCCTTTTCAGGCTCCTCGTATTTTTCACACCTTTTCAGGCTCCTCGTATTTTTCAGGCCTTCTCAGGCTCCTCATATTTTTCAGGCCTTTTCAGGCTCCTAGTATTTTTCACACCTTTTCAGGCTCCTCGTATTTTTCAGGCCTTTTCAGGCTCCTCGTATTTTTCAGGCCTTTTCAGGCTCCTCGTATATTTCACACCCTTTAAGGCTCCTCCTATTTTTCACACCTTCTCAGGCTCCTCCTATTTTTCAAGCCTTTTCAGGTGCCTCGAATTTTTCACACCTTTTCAGGCTCCTCGAATTTTTCACACCTTTTCAGGCTCCTCGTATTTTTCACACATTTTCAGGCTCCTCGTATTTTTCACACCTTTTCAGGGTCGTTGTATTTTTCACACCTTTTCAGGGTCCTCGTATTTTTCACACCTTTTCAGGCTCCTCGAATTTTTCAGGCTTTGTCAGGCTCCTCGTATTTTTCAAGCCTTTTCAGGCTCCTCGTATTGTTCACACCATTTCAGGCTCCTCGTATTTTTCACACCTTTTCAGGCTCCTCGTATTTTTCAGGCCTTTTCAGGCTCCTCGTATTTTTCAGGCCTTTTCAGGCTCCTCGTATTTTTCACACCTTTTCAGGCTCATCGTATTTTTCACACCTTTTCAGGCTCCTCGTATTTTTCACACCTCTTCAGGCCCCTCATATTTTTCACACCATTTCAGGCTCCTCGTATATTTCACACCTTTTCAGGCTCCTCGTATTTTTCAGGCCTTTTCAGGCTCCTCGTATTTTTCACACCTTTTCAGGCTCCTCGTATTTTTCGCACCTTTTCAGGCTCCTCGTATTTTTCACACCTTTTCAGGGTCCTCGTATATTTCAGGCTTTGTCAGGCTCCTCGTATTTTTCAAGCCTTTTCAGGCTCCTCGTATTTTTCACACCTTTTCAGGCTCCTCGTATTTTTCACACCTTTTCAGCCTCCTCGTATTTTTCACACCTCTTCAGGCCCCTCATATTTTTCAGGCATTTTCAGGCTCCTTGCATGTTTCAGGCCTTTTCAGGCTCCTCGTATATTTCAGGCCTTTTCAGGCTCCTCGTATTTTTCACACCTTTTCAGGCTCCTCGTATTATTCACACCTTTTCAGGCTCCTCATATCTTTCACACCTTTTCAGGCTCCTCGTATGTTTCACACCTTTTCAGGCTCCTCGTATGTTTCACACCTCTTCAGGCTCCTCGTATTTTTAACACCTCTTCAGGCCCCTCATATATTTCAGGCCTTTTCAGGCTCCTCGTATTTTTCACACCTTTTCAGGTTCCTCGTATTTTTCAGGCCTTTTCAGGCTCCTCGTATATTTCACACCTTTTCATGCTCCTCGTATTTTTCAGGCCTTTTCAGGCTCCTCTTATTTTTCATTCCTTTTCAGGCTCCTCGTATATTTCACACCTTTTCAGGCTCCTCGTATTTTTCACACCTTTTCAGGCTCCTCGTATTTTTCACACCTTTTCAGGTTCCTCGTATTTTTCAGGCCTTTTCAGGCTCCTCGTATATTTCACACCTTTTCATGCTCCTCGTATTTTTCAGGCCTTTTCAGGCTCCTCTTTTTTTTCATTCCTTTTCAGGCTCCTCGTATATTTCACACCTTTTCAGGCTCCTCGTATTTTTCACACCTTTTCAGGCTCCTCGTATTTTTTCACACCTTTTCAGGCTCCTCGTATTTTTCACACCTTTTCAGGCTCCTCGAATTTTTCACACCTTTTCAGACTCCTCGTATTTTTCAGGCCTTTTCAGGCTCCTCGTATTTTTCAGGCCTTTTCAGGCTCCTCGTATTTTTCAGGCCTTTTCAGACACCCGTATTTTTCACACATTTTCAGGGTCCTCATATTTTCAGGCCTTTTCAGGCTCCTCGTATTTTTCAGGCCTTTTCAGGCTCCTCGTATTTTTCACACCTTTTCAGACTCCTCGTATTTTTCACACCTTTTCTGGCTCCTCGTATTTTTCACACCTTTTCAGGCTCCTCGTATTTTTCACACCTTTTCAGGCTCCTCGTATTTTTCACACATTTTCAGGCTCCTCGTATTTTTCACACCTTTTCAGGCTCCTAGTATTTTTCACACCTTTTCAGGCTCCTCGTATTTTTCACACCTTTTCAGGGTCCGCATATTTTTCAGGCCTTTTCAGGCTCCTCAGATTTTTCACACTGTTTCAGGGTCCTCGTATTTTTCACACCTTTTCAGGCTCCTCGTATTTTTGACACCTTTTCAGGCTCCTCGTATTTTTCAGGCCTTTTCAGTCTCCGCGTATTTTTCAGGCCTTTTCAGGATCCTCGTATTTTTCACACCTTTTCAGAGTCCTCGTATTTTTCACACCTTTTCAGGCTCCTCGTATTTTTCACACCTTTTCAGGCTCCTCGTATTTTACAAGCCTTTTCAGGCTCCTCGTATTTTTAACACCTTTTCAGGCTCCTCGTATTTTTCACACCTTTTCAGGCTCCTCGTATTTTTCAGGCCTATTCAGGCTCCTCCTATTTTTCAGGCCTTTTCAGTCTCCTCGTATTTTTCACACCTTTCAGGCTCCTCGTATTTTTCACACCTTCTCAGGCTCCTCGTATTTTTTACACCTTTCAGGCTCCTCGTATTTTTCACACCTTTTCCGGCTCGTCGTATATTTCATGCCTTTTCAGGCTCCTCATATTTTTCAGGCCTTTTCAGGCTCCTCGTATTTTTCAGGCCTTTTCAGGCTCCTCGTATTTTTCAGGCATTTTCAGGCTCCTCGTGTTTTTCAGGCCTTTTCAGGCTCCTCGTATTTTTCACACCTTTTCTGGCTCCTCGTATTTTTCAGGCCTTTTCAGGCTCCTCGTATTTTTCAGGCCTTTTCAGGCTCCTCGTATTTTGCACACCTTTTCAGGGTCGTCGTATTTTTCACACCTTTTCAGGGTCCTCGTATTTTTCACACCTTTTCAGGCTCCTCGTACTTTTCAGGCTTTGTCAGGCTCCTCGTATTTTTCAAGCCTTTTCAGGCTCCTCGTATTTTTCACACCATTTCAGGCTCCTCGTATTTTTCACACCTTTTCAGGCTCCTCGTATTTTTCAGGCCTTTTCAGGCTCCTCGTATTTTTCAGGCTTTTTCAGGCTCCTCGTATTTGTCACACCTTTTCAGGCTCATCGTATTTTTCACACCTTTTCAGGCTCCTCGTATTTTTCACACCGCTTCAGGCCCCTCGTATTTTTCACACCTTTTCAGGCTCCTCGTATATTTCACACCTTTTCAGGCTCCTCGTATTTTTCAGGCCTTTTCAGTGTCCTCGTATTTTTCACACCTTTTCAGGCTCCTCGTATTTTTCGCGCCTTTTCAGGCTCCTCGTATTTTTCACACCTTTTCAGGGTCCTCGTATATTTCAGGCTTTGTCAGGCTCCTCGTATTTTTCAAGCCTTTTCAGGCTCTTCGTATTTTCACACCTTTTCAGGCTCCTTGTATTTTTCACGACTTTTCAGGCTCCTTGTATTTTTCACACCTTTTCAGGCTCCTCGTATTTTTCACACCTTTTCAGTCTCCTCGTATTTTTCACACCTCTTCAGGCCCCTCATATTTTCCCCACCTTTTCAGGCCCCTCGTATATTTCACACCTTTTCAGGCCCCTCGTATTTTTCACGCCTTTTCAGGCTCCACGTATTTTTCACGCCTTTTCAGGCTCCTCGTATTTTTCACGCCTTTTCAGGCTCCTCGTATTTTTCACGCCTTTTCAGGCTCCTCGTATTTTTCACACCTTTTCAGGCTCCTCGTATTTTTCACACCTTTTCAGGATTCTCGTATTTCTCAGGCCTTTTCAGGCCCTCGTATTTTTCAGGCCTTTTCAGGCTCCTCGTATTTTTCACACCTTTTCAGGCTCCTCGTATTTTTCATGCCTTTTCAGGCTCCTCGTATTTTTCACACCTTTTCAGGCTCCTCGAATTTTTCACACCTTTTCAGGCTGCTCGTATTTTTCACATCTTTTCAGGCTCCTCGTATTTTTCAGGCCTTTTCAGGCTCCTCGTATTTTTCACGCCTTTTCAGGCTCCTCGTATTTTTCACGCCTTTTCAGGCTCCTCGTATTTTTCACACCTTTTCAGGCTCCTCGTATTTTTCACACCTTTTCAGGCTCCTCGTATTTTTCACGCCTTTTCAGGCTCCTCGTATTTTTCCGGCTTTTTCAGGCTCCTCGTATTTTTCAGGCCTTTTCAGGCTCCTCGTATTTTTCACACCTTTTCAGGCTCCTCGTATTTTTCACGCCGTTTCAGGCTCCTCGTATTTTTCACACCTTTTCAGGCTCCTCGTATTTTTCACACCTTTTCAGGCTCCTCGTATTTTTCACACCTTTTCAGGATCCTCGTATTTTTCACACCTCTTCAGGACCCTCATATTTTTCACACCTTTTCAGGCTCCTCGTATATTTCACACCTTTTCAGGCTCCTCGTATATTTCAGGCCTTTTCAGGCTCCTCGTATTTTTCACACCTTTTCAGGCTCCTCGTATATTTCAGGTCTTTTCAGGTTCCTCGAATTTTTCACACCTTTTCAGGCTCCTCGTATTTTTCACACATTTTCAGGCTCCTCGTATTTTTCGCACCTTTTCAGGGTCCTCGTATTTTTCACACCTTTTCAGGCTCCTCGTATATTTCAGGCTTTGTCAGGCTCCTCGTATTTTTCAAGCCTTTTCAGGCTCCTCGTATTTTTCACACCTTTTCAGGCTCCTCGTATTTTTCACACCTTTTCAGGCTCCTCGTATTTTTCACACCTCTTCAGGCCCCTCATATTTTTCAGGCATTTTCAGGCTCCTTGTATGTTTCAGGCCTTTTCAGGCTCCTCGTATATTTCAGGCCTTTTCAGGCTCCTCGTATTTTTCACACCTTTTCAGGCTCCTCGTATTTTTCACACCTTTTCAGGCTCCTCATATCTTTCACACCTTTTCAGGCTCCTCGTATGTTTCACACCTTTTCAGGCTCCTCGTATTTTTCACACCTCTTCAGGCTCCTCGTATTTTTAACACCTCTTCAGGCCCCTCATATATTTCAGGCCTTTTCAGGCTCCTCGTATTTTTCACACCTTTTCAGGTTCCTCGTATTTTTCAGGCCTTTTCAGGCTCCTCGTATATTTCACACCTTTTCAGGCTCCTCGTATTTTTCAGGCCTTTTCAGGCTCCTCTTATTTTTCATTCCTTTTCAGGCTCCTCGTATATTTCACACCTTTTCAGGCTCCTCGTATTTTTTCACACCTTTTCAGGCTCCTCGTATTTTTCACACCTTTTCAGGGTCCTCATATTTTTCACACCTTTTCTGGCTCCTCGTATTTTTCACACCTTTTCAGGCTCCTCGTATTTTTCACACCTTTTCAGGCTCCTCGTATTTTTCACACCTTTTCAGGCTCCTCGTATTTTTCACACCTTTTCAGGCTCCTCGTATTTTTCACACCTTTTCAGGCTCCTCGTATTTTTCACACCTTTTCAGGGTCCGCATATTTTTCAGGCCTTTTCAGGCTCCTCAGATTTTTCACACTGTTTCAGGGTCCTCGTATTTTTCACACCTTTTCAGGCTCCTCGTATTTTTCACACCTTTTCAGGCTCCTCGTATTTTTCAGGCCTTTTCAGTCTCCGCGTATTTTTCAGGCCTTTTCAGGATCCTCGTATTTTTCACACCTTTTCAGAGTCCTCGTATTTTTCACACCTTTTCAGGCTCCTCGTATTTTTCACACCTTTTCAGGCTCCTCGTATTTTACAAGCCTTTTCAGGCTCCTCGTATTTTTAACACCTTTTCAGGCTCCTCGTATTTTTCACACCTTTTCAGGCTCCTCGTATTTTTCAGGCCTATTCAGGCTCCTCCTATTTTTCAGGCCTTTTCAGTCTCCTCGTATTTTTCACACCTTTTCAGGCTCCTCGTATTTATCACACCTTTTCAGGCTCCTCGTATTTTTCAGGCCTTTTCAGGCTCCTCATATTTTTCACACCTTTTCAGGCTCCTCGTATTTTTCATGCCTTTTCAGGCTCCTCGTATGTTTCACACCTTTTCAGGCTCCTGGAATTTTTCAAACCTTTTCAGGCTCCTCGTATTTTTCACACCTATTCAGGCTCCTCGTATTTTTCACACCTTCTCAGGCTCCTCGTATTTTTCACGCCTTTTCAGGCTCCTCGTATTTTTCACACCTTTTCAGGCTCCTGGTATTTTTCACACCTCTTCAGGCTCCTCGTATTTTTCACACCTCTTCAGGCCCCTCATATTTTTCACACCTTTTCAGGCTCCTCGTATATTTCACACCTTTTCAGGCTCCTCGTATTTTTCAGGCCTTTACAGGCTCCTCGTATTTTTCACACCTTTTCAGGCTCCTCGTATTTTTCACACCTTTTCAGGCTCCTCGTATTTTTCACACCTCTTCAGGCCCCTCATATTTTTCACACCTTTTTAGGCTCCTCGTATTTTTCAGGCCTTTTCAGGCTCCTCGTATTTTTCAGGCCTTTTCATGCTCCTCATATTTTTCACACCTTTTCAGAGTCCTCATATTTTTCAGGCCTTTTCAGGCTCCTCGTATTTTTCAGGCCTTTTCAGGATCCTCGTATTTTTCACACCTTTTCAGGCTCCTCATATTTTTCACACCTTTTCAGGGTCCTCATATTTTTCAGGCCTTTTCAGGCTCCTCGTATGTTTCAGGCCTTTTCAGGCTCCTCGTATTTTTCACACCTTTTCAGGCTCCTCGAATTTTTCACACCTTTTCAGACTCCTCGTATTTTTCAGGCCTTTTCAGGCTCCTCGTATTTTTCAGGCCTTTTCAGGCTCCTCGTATTTTTCAGGCCTTTTCAGGCTCCTCGTATTTTTCACACCTTTTCAGGCTCCTCGTATTTTTCACACCTTTTCAGTCTCCTCGTATTTTTCAGGCCTTCTCAGGCTCCTCATATTTTTCAGGCCTTTTCAGGCTCCTAGTATTTTTCACACCTTTTCAGGCTCCTCGTATTTTTCAGGCCTTTTCAGGCTCCTCGTATTTTTCAGGCCTTCTCAGGCTCCTCGTATATTTCACACCTTTTAAGGCTCCTCCTATTTTTCACACCTTCTCAGGCTCCTCGTATTTTTCAGGCCTTTTCAGGCTTCTCGTTCTTTTCAAGTCTTTTCAGGCTCCTCGTATTTTTCCCACCTTTTCAGGCTCCTCGTATTTTTTACACCTTTCAGGCTCCTCGTATTTTTCACACCTTTTCCGGCTCGTCGTATATTTCATGCCTTTTCAGGCTCCTCATATTTTTCAGGCCTTTTCAGGCTCCTCGTATTTTTCAGGCCTTTTCAGGCTCCTCGTATTTTTCAGGCATTTTCAGGCTCCTCGTGTTTTTCAGGCCTTTTCAGGCTCCTCGTATTTTTCACACCTTTTCTGGCTCCTCGTATTTTTCAGGCCTTTTCAGGCTCCTCGTATTTTTCAGGCCTTTTCAGGCTCCTCGTATTTTGCACACCTTTTCAGGGTCGTCGTATTTTTCACACCTTTTCAGGGTCCTCGTATTTTTCACACCTTTTCAGGCTCCTCGTACTTTTCAGGCTTTGTCAGGCTCCTCGTATTTTTCAAGCCTTTTCAGGCTCCTCGTATTTTTCACACCATTTCAGGCTCCTCGTATTTTTCACACCTTTTCAGGCTCCTCGTATTTTTCAGGCCTTTTCAGGCTCCTCGTATTTTTCAGGCTTTTTCAGGCTCCTCGTATTTGTCACACCTTTTCAGGCTCATCGTATTTTTCACACCTTTTCAGGCTCCTCGTATTTTTCACACCGCTTCAGGCCCCTCATATTTTTCACACCTTTTCAGGCTCCTCGTATATTTCACACCTTTTCAGGCTCCTCGTATTTTTCAGGCCTTTTCAGTGTCCTCGTATTTTTCACACCTTTTCAGGCTCCTCGTATTTTTCGCACCTTTTCAGGCTCCTCGTATTTTTCACACCTTTTCAGGGTCCTCGTATATTTCAGGCTTTGTCAGGCTCCTCGTATTTTTCAAGCCTTTTCAGGCTCTTCGTATTTTCACACCTTTTCAGGCTCCTTGTATTTTTCACGACTTTTCAGGCTCCTTGTATTTTTCACACCTTTTCAGGCTCCTCGTATTTTTCACACCTTTTCAGTCTCCTCGTATTTTTCACACCTCTTCAGGCCCCTCATATTTTCCCCACCTTTTCAGGCCCCTCGTATATTTCACACCTTTTCAGGCCCCTCGTATTTTTCACGCCTTTTCAGGCTCCTCGTATTTTTCACGCCTTTTCAGGCTCCTCGTATTTTTCACGCCTTTTCAGGCTCCTCGTATTTTTCACGCCTTTTCAGGCTCCTCGTATTTTTCACACCTTTTCAGGCTCCTCGTATTTTTCACACCTTTTCAGGATTCTCGTATTTCTCAGGCCTTTTCAGGCCCTCGTATTTTTCAGGCCTTTTCAGGCTCCTCGTATTTTTCACACCTTTTCAGGCTCCTCGTATTTTTCATGCCTTTTCAGGCTCCTCGTATTTTTCACACCTTTTCAGGCTCCTCGAATTTTTCACACCTTTTCAGGCTGCTCGTATTTTTCACATCTTTTCAGGCTCCTCGTATTTTTCAGGCCTTTTCAGGCTCCTCGTATTTTTCACGCCTTTTCAGGCTCCTCGTATTTTTCACGCCTTTTCAGGCTCCTCGTATTTTTCACACCTTCTCAGGCTCCTCGTATTTTTCACACCTTTTCAGGCTCCTCGTATTTTTCACGCCTTTTCAGGCTCCTCGTATTTTTCCGGCTTTTTCAGGCTCCTCGTATTTTTCAGGCCTTTTCAGGCTCCTCGTATTTTTCACACCTTTTCAGGCTCCTCGTATTTTTCACGCCGTTTCAGGCTCCTCGTATTTTTCACACCTTTTCAGGCTCCTCGTATTTTTCACACCTTTTCAGGCTCCTCGTATTTTTCACACCTTTTCAGGATCCTCGTATTTTTCACACCTCTTCAGGACCCTCATATTTTTCACACCTTTTCAGGCTCCTCGTATATTTCACACCTTTTCAGGCTCCTCGTATATTTCAGGCCTTTTCAGGCTCCTCGTATTTTTCACACCTTTTCAGGCTCCTCGTATATTTCAGGTCTTTTCAGGTTCCTCGAATTTTTCACACCTTTTCAGGCTCCTCGTATTTTTCACACATTTTCAGGCTCCTCGTATTTTTCACACCTTTTCAGGGTCCTCGTATTTTTCACACTTTTTCAGGGTCCTCGTATTTTTCAGGCTTTGTCAGGCTCCTCGTAATTTTCACACCTTTTCAGGCTCCTCGAATTTTTCACACCTTTTCAGACTCCTCGTATTTTTCAGGCCTTTTCAGGGTCCTCGTATTTTTCTGGCCTTTTCAGGCTCCGCGTATTTTTCAGGCCTTTTCAGGGTCCTCGTATTTTTCACACCTTTTCAGGGTCCTCATAATTTTCAGGCCTTTTCAGGCTCCTCGTATTTTTCAGGCCTTTTCAGGCTCCTCGTATTTTTCACACCTTTTCAGGCTCCTCGAATTTTTCACACCTTTTCAGACTCCTCGTATTTTTCAGGCCTTTTCAGGCTCCTCGTATTTTTCAGGCCTTTTCAGGCTCCTCGTATTTTTCACACCTTTTCAGGCTCCTCGAATTTTTCACACCTTTTCAGACTCCTCGTATTTTTCAGGCCTTTTCAGGCTCCTCGTATTTTTCAGGCCTTTTCAGGGTCCTCATATTTTTCAGGCCTTTTCAGGCTCCTCGTATTTTTCAGGCCTTTTCAGGCTCCTCGTGTTTTTCACACCTTTTCAGGCTCCTCGAATTTTTCACACCTTTTCAGACTCCTCGTATTTTTCAGGCCTTTTCAGGCTCCTCATATTTTTCAGGCCTTTTCAGGCTCCTCGTATTTTTCACACCTTTTCAGGCTCCTCGAATTTTTCACACCTTTTCAGACTCCTCGTATTTTTCAGGCCTTTTCAGGCTCCTCGTATTTTTCAGGCCTTTTCAGGCTCCTCGTATTTTTCAGGCCTTTTCAGGCTCCTCGTATTTTTCACACCTTTTCAGGCTCCTCGTATTTTTCACACCTTTTCAGGCTCCTCGTATTTTTCAGGCCTTCTCAGGCTCCTCATATTTTTCAGGCCTTTTCAGGCTCCTAGTATTTTTCACACCTTTTCAGGCTCCTCGTATTTTTCAGGCCTTTTCAGGCTCCTCGTATTTTTCAGGCCTTCTCAGGCTCCTCGTATATATCACACCTTTTAAGGCTCCTCCTATTTTTCACACCTTCTCAGGCTCCTCGTATTTTTCAAGCCTTTTCAGGCGCCTCGTATTTTTCACACCTTTTCAGGCTCCTCGTATTTTTCACACCTTTTCAGGCTCCTTGTATTTTTCAGCCCTTTTCAGGCTTCTCGTACTTTTCAAGTCTTTTCAGGCTCCTCGTATTTTTCCCACCTTTTCAGGCTCCTCGTATTTTTTACACCTTTCAGGCTCCTCGTATTTTTCACACCTTTTCCGGCTCGTCGTATATTTCATGCCTTTTCAGGCTCCTCATATTTTTCAGGCCTTTTCAGGCTCCTCGTATTTTTCAGGCCTTTTCAGGCTCCTCGTATTTTTCAGGCATTTTCAGGCTCCTCGTATTTTTCAGGCCTTTTCAGGCTCCTCGTATTTTTCACACCTTTTCTGGCTCCTCGTATTTTTCAGGCCTTTTCAGGCTCCTCGTATTTTTCAGGCCTTTTCAGGCTCCTCGTATTTTTCACACCTTTTCAGGGTCGTCGTATTTTTCACACCTTTTTAGGGTCCTCGTATTTTTCACACCTTTTCAGGCTCCTCGTACTTTTCAGGCTTTGTCAGGCTCCTCGTATTTTTCAAGCCTTTTCAGGCTCCTCGTATTTTTCACACCATTTCAGGCTCCTCGTATTTTTCACACCTTTTCAGGCTCCTCGTATTTTTCAGGCCTTTTCAGGCTCCTCGTATTTTTCAGGCCTTTTCAGGCTCCTCGTATTTTTCACACCTTTTCAGGCTCATCGTATTTTTCACACCTTTTCAGGCTCCTCGTATTTTTCACAACTCTTCAGGCCCCTCATATTTTTCACACCTTTTCAGGCTCCTCGTATATTTCACACCTTTTCAGGCTCCTCGTATTTTTCAGGCCTTTTCAGGGTCCTCGTATTTTTCACACCTTTTCAGGCTCCTCGTATTTTTCGCACCTTTTCAGGCTCCTCGTATTTTTCAGGCCTTTTCAGGCTTCTCGTATTTTTCAGGCCTTTTCAGGCTCCTCGTATTTTTCACACCTTTTAAGGCTCCTCCTATTTTCACACCTTTTCAGGCTCCTCGTATTTTTCAAGCCTTTTCAGGTTCCTCGTATTTTTCACACCTTTTCAGGGTCCTCGTATTTTTCACACCTTTTCAGGCTCCTCTTTTCAGGCTCCTCGTATTTTTCACACCTTTTCAGGCTCCTCGTATTTTTCACACCTTTTCAGGCTCCTCGTATTTTTCACACCTCTTCAGGCCCCTCATATTTTTCAGGCATTTTCAGGCTCCTCGTAATTTTCAGGGCTTTTCAGGCTCCTCGTAAATTTCAGGCCTTTTCAGGCTCCTCGTATTTTTCACACCTTTTCAGGCTCCTCGTATATTTCAGGCTTTTTCAGGCTCCTCGTATTTTTCACACCTTTTCAGGTTCCTCGTATTTTTCACACCTTTTCAGGCTCCTCGTATCTTTCACACCTTTTCAGGCTCCTCGTATTTTTCACACCTTTTCAGGCTCCTCGTATTTGTCACACCTTTTCAGGCTCCTCGTATTTTTCACACCTCTTCAGGCTCCTCTTATTTTTCACACCTCTTCAGGCCCCGCATATATTTCAGGCCTTTTCAGGCTCCTCGTATTTTTCACACCTTTTCAGGCTCCTCATATTTTTCAGGCCTTTTCAGGCTCCTCGTATTTTTCACACCATTTCAGGCTCCTCGTATTTTTCACACCTTTTCAGGCTCCTCGTATTTTTCACACCTTTTCAGTATCCTCGTATTTTTCACACCTTTTCAGGCTCCTCGTATGTGTCACACCTTTTCAGGCTCCTCGTATTTTTCACACCTTTTCAGGGTCCTCGTATTTTTCACACCTTTTCAGGCTCCTCGTATTTTTCACACCTTTTCAGGCTCCTCGTATTTTTCACACCTTTTCAGGCTACTCTTATTTTTCAGGACTTTTCAGGCTCCTCGTATTTTTCACACCTTTTCTGGCTCCTCGTATGTGTCTCACCTTTTCAGGCTCCTCGTATTTTTCACACCTTTTCAGGGTCCTCGTATTTTTCACACCTTTTCAGGCTCCTCGTATTTTTCACACCTTTTCAGGCTCCTCGTATTTTTCACACCTTTTCAGGCTACTCTTATTTTTCAGGACTTTTCAGGCTCCTCGTATTTTTCACACCTTTTCAGGCTACTCGTATTTTTCAGGACTTTTCAGGCTCCTCGTATTTTTCACACCTTTTCAGGCTCCTCGTATTTTTCACACCTTTTCAGGCTCCTCGTATTTTTCACACCTCTTCAGGCCCCTCATATTTTTCACACCTTTTTAGGCTCCTCGTATTTTTCAGGCCTTTTCAGGCTCCTCGTATTTTTCAGGCCTTTTCAGGCTCGTCGTATTTTTCACACCTTTTCAGAGTCCTGATATTTTTCAGGCCTTTTCAGGCTCCTCGTATTTTTCAGGCCTTTTCAGGCTCCTCGTATTTTTCACACCTTTTCAGGCTCCTCGAATTTTTCACACCTTTTCAGGCTCCTCGTATTTTTCACACATTTTCAGGCTCCTCGTATTTTTCACACCTTTTCAGGGTCCTCGTATTTTTCACACCTTTTCTGGCTCCTTGTATTTTTCACACCTTTTCCGGCTCCTCATATTTTTCAGGCCTTTTCAGGCTCCTCATACTTTTCACACTTTTTCAGGCTCCTCGTATATTTCAGGCCTTTTCAGGCTCCTCGTATTTTTCAGGCCTTTTCAGGCTCCTCGTATTTTTCACACCTTTTAAGGCTCCTCCTATTTTCACACCTTTTCAGGCTCCTCGTATTTTTCAAGCCTTTTCAGGTTCCTCGTATTTTTCACACCTTTTCAGGCTCCTCGTATTTTTCACACCTTTTCAGGCTCCTCTTTTCAGGCTCCTCGTATTTTTCACACCTTTTCAGAGTCCTCATATTTTTCAGGCCTTTTCAGGCTCCTCGTATTTTTCAGGCCTTTTCAGGCTCCTCATATTTTTCAGGCCTTTTCAGGCTCCTCGTATTTTTCACACCTTTTCAGAGTCCTCATATTTTTCAGGCCTTTTCAGGCTCCTCGTATTTTTCAGGCCTTTTCAGGCTCCTCATATTTTTCAGGCCTTTTCAGGCTCCTCGAATTTTTCACACCTTTTCAGACTCCTCGTATTTTTCAGGCCTTTTCAGGCTCCGCGTATTTTTCAGGCCTTTTCAGGCTCCTCGTATTTTTCAGGCCTTTTCAGACTCCTCATATTTTTCACACCTTTTCAGGGTCCTCATATTTTTCAGGCCTTTTCAGGCTCCTCGTATTTTTCAGGCCTTTTCAGGCTCTTCGTATTTTTCACACCTTTTCAGGCTCCTCGAATTTTTCACACCTTTTCAGACTCCTCGTATTTTTCAGGCCTCTTCAGGCTCCTCGTATTTTTCAGGCCTTTTCAGGCTCCTTGTATTTTTCACACCTTCTCAGGCTCCTTGTATTTTTCAGGCCTTTTCAGGCTCCTCGTACTCTTCACACCTTTTCAGGCTCCTGGTATTTTTCACACCTCTTCAGGCTCCTCGTATTTTTCACACCTCTTCAGGCCCCTCATATTTTTCACACCTTTTTAGGCTCCTCGTATATTTCACACCTTTTCAGGCTCCTCGTATTTTTCAGGACTTTTCAGGCTCCTCGTATTTTTCACACCTTTTCAGGCTCCTCGTATTTTTCACACCTTTTCAGGCTCCTCGTTTTTTTCACACCTCTTCAGGCCCCTCATATTTTTCACACCTTTTTAGGCTCCTCGTATTTTTCAGGCCTTTTCAGGCTCCTCGTATTTTTCAGGCCTTTTCAGGCTCCTCGTATTTTTCACACCTTTTCAGAGTCCTCATATTTTTCAGGCCTTTTCAGGCTCCTCGTATTTTTCAGGCCTTTTCAGGCTCCTCGTATTTTTCAGGCCTTTTCAGGCTCCTCGTATTTTTCACACCTTTTCAGGCTCCTCGTATTTTTCAGGCCTTCTCAGGCTCCTCATATTTTTCAGGCCTTTTCAGGCTCCTAGTATTTTTCACACCTTTTCAGGCTCCTCGTATTTTTCAGGCCTTTTCAGGCTCCTCGTATTTTTCAGGCCTTTTCAGGCTCCTCGTATATTTCACACCCTTTAAGGCTCCTCCTATTTTTCACACCTTCTCAGGCTCCTCCTATTTTTCAAGCCTTTTCAGGTGCCTCGTATTTTTCACACCTTTTCAGGCTCCTCGAATTTTTCACACCTTTTCAGGCTCCTCGTATTTTTCACACATTTTCAGGCTCCTCGTATTTTTCACACCTTTTCAGGGTCGTCGTATTTTTCACACCTTTTCAGGGTCCTCGTATTTTTCACACCTTTTCAGGCTCCTCGTATTTTTCAGCTTTGTCAGGCTCCTCGTATTTTTCAAGCCTTTTCAGGCTCCTCGTATTGTTCAAACCATTTCAGGCTCCTCGTATTTTTCACACCTTTTCAGGCTCCCCGTATTTTTCAGGCCTTTTCAGGCTCCTCGTATTTTTCAGGCCTTTTCAGGCTCCTCGTATTTTTCACACCTTTTCAGGCTCATCGTATTTTTCACACCTTTTCAGGCTCCTCGTATTTTTCACACCTCTTCAGGCCCCTCATATTTTTCACACCATTTCAGGCTCCTCGTATATTTCACACCTTTTCAGGCTCCTCGTATTTTTCAGGCCTTTTCAGGCTCCTCGTATTTTTCACACCTTTTCAGGCTCCTCGTATTTTTCGCACCTTTTCAGGCTCCTCGTATTTTTCACACCTTTTCAGGGTCCTCGTATATTTCAGGCTTTGTCAGGCTCCTCGTATTTTTCAAGCCTTTTCAGGCTCCTCGTATTTTTCACACCTTTTCAGGCTCCTCGTATTTTTCACACCTTTTCAGCCTCCTCGTATTTTTCACACCTCTTCAGGCCCCTCATATTTTTCAGGCATTTTCAGGCTCCTTGCATGTTTCAGGCCTTTTTAGGCTCCTCGTATATTTCAGGCCTTTTCAGGCTCCTCGTATTTTTCACACCTTTTCAGGCTCCTCGTATTATTCACACCTTTTCAGGCTCCTCATATCTTTCACACCTTTTCAGGCTCCTCGTATGTTTCACACCTTTTCAGGCTCCTCGTATGTTTCACACCTCTTCAGGCTCCTCGTATTTTTAACACCTCTTCAGGCCCCTCATATATTTCAGGCCTTTTCAGGCTCCTCGTATTTTTCACACCTTTTCAGGTTCCTCGTATTTTTCAGGCCTTTTCAGGCTCCTCGTATATTTCACACCTTTTCAGGCTCCTCGTATTTTTCAGGCCTTTTCAGGCTCCTCTTATTTTTCATTCCTTTTCAGGCTCCTCGTATATTTCACACCTTTTCAGGCTCCTCGTATTTTTCACACCTTTTCAGGCTCCTCGTATTTTTTCACACCTTTTCAGGCTCCTCGTATTTTTCACACCTTTTCAGGCTCCTCGAATTTTTCACACCTTTTCAGACTCCTCGTATTTTTCAGGCCTTTTCAGGCTCCTCGTATTTTTCAGGCCTTTTCAGGCTCCTCGTATTTTTCAGGCCTTTTCAGACACCCGTATTTTTCACACATTTTTAGGGTCCTCATATTTTCAGGCCTTTTCAGGCTCCTCGTATTTTTCAGGCCTTTTCAGGCTCCTCGTATTTTTCACACCTTTTCAGACTCCTCGTATTTTTCAGGCCTTTTCAGACTCCTCGTATTTTTCAGGCCTTTTCAGGCTCCTCGTATTTTTCAGGCCTTCTCAGGCTCCTCGTATTTTTCAGGCCTTTTCAAGCTCCTCGTATTTTTCACACATTTTCAGGCTCCTCGTATTTTTCACACCTTTTCAGGCTCCTCGTATTTTTCACACCTTTTCAGGGTCCTCGTATTTTTCACACTTTTTCAGGGTCCTCGTATTTTTCAGGCTTTGTCAGGCTCCTCGTATTTTTCACACCTTTTCAGGCTCCTCGTATTTTTCACACCTTTTCAGGCTCCTCGTATTTTTCAGGCCTTTTCAGGCTCCTCGTATTTTTCAGGCCTTTTCAGGCTCCTCGTATTTTTCACACCTTTTCAGAATCCTCATATTTTTCAGGCCTTTTCAGGCTCCTCGTATTTTTCAGGCCTTTTCAGGCTCCTCGTATTTTTCAGACCTTTTCAAGCTCCTCGTATTTTTCAGGCCTTTTCAGCCTCCTCGTATTTTTCACACATTTTCAGGCTCCTCGTATTTTTCACACCTTTTCAGGCTCCTCGTATTTTTCAGGCCTTCTCAGGCTCCTCATATTTTTCAGGCCTTTTCAGGCTCCTAGTATTTTTCACACCTTTTCAGGCTCCTCGTATATTTCAGGCCTTTTCAGGCTCCTCGTATTTTTCAGGCCTTTTCAGGCTCCTCGTATATTTCACACCTTTTAAGGCTCCTCCTATTTTTCACACCTTTTAAGGCTCCTCATATTTTTCAAGCCTTTTCAGGCTCCTCGTATTTTTCACACCTTTTCAGGCTCCTCGTATTTTTCCCACCTTTTCAGGCTCCTCGTATTTTTCACACCTTTTCAGGCTCCTCGTATTTTTCACACCTTTTCCGGCTCCTCGTATTTTTCAGGCCTTCTCAGGCTCCTCATATTTTTCAGGCCTTTTCAGGCTCCTCGTATTTTTCAGGCCTTTTCAGGCTCCTCGTATTTTTCAGGCATTTTCAGGCTCCTCGTATTTTTCAGGCCTTTTCAGGCTCCTCGTGTTTTTCACACCTTTTCTGGCTCCTCGTATTTTTCAGGCCTTTTCAGGCTCCTCGTATTTTTCAGGCCTTTTCAGGCTCCTCGTATTTTCACACCTTTTCAGGCTCCTCGTATTTTTCACACCTTTTCAGGGTCGTCGTATTTTTCACACCTTTTCAGGGTCCTCGTATTTTTCACACCTTTTCAGGCTCCTCGTATTTTTCAGGCTTTGTCAGGCTCCTCGTATTTTTCAAGCCTTTTCAGGCTCCTCGTATTTTTCACACCATTTCAGGCTCCTCGTATTTTTCACACCTTTTCAGGCTCCTCGTATTTTTCAGGCCTTTTCAGGCTCCTCGTATTTTTCAGGCTTTTTCAGGCTCCTCGTATTTTTCACACCTTTTCAGGCTCATCGTATTTTTCACACCTTTTCAGGCTCCTCGTATTTTTCACACCTCTTCAGGCCCCTCATATTTTTCTCACCTTTTCAGGCTCCTCGTATATTTCACACCTTTTCAGGCTCCTCGTATTTTTCAGGCCTTTTCAGGCTCCTCATATTTTTCACACCTTTTCAGGCTCCTCGTATTTTTCGCACCTTTTCAGGCTCCTCGTATTTTTCACACCTTTTCAGGGTCCTCGTATATTTCAGGCTTTGTCAGGCTCCTCTATTTTTCAAGCCTTTTCAGGCTCCTCGTATGTTTCACACCTTTTCAGGCTCCTCGTATTTTTCACACCTCTTCAGGCTCCTCGTATTTTTAACACCTCTTCAGGCCCCTCATATATTTCAGGCCTTTTCAGGCTCCTCGTATTTTTCACACCTTTTCAGGTTCCTCGTATTTTTCAGGCCTTTTCAGGCTCCTCGTATATTTCACACCTTTTCAGGCTCCACGTATTTTTCAGGCTTTGTCAGGCTCCTCGTATTTTTCAAGTCTTTTCAGGCTCCTCGTATTTTTCACACCTTTTCAGGCTCCTCGTATTTTTCAGGCCTTTTCAGGCTCCTCGTATTTTTCAAGCCTTTTCAGGCTCCTCGTATTTTTCACACCTTTTCAGGCTCCTCGTATTTTTCACACCTTTTCAGGCTCCTCGTATTTTTCACACCTCTTCAGGCCCCTCATATTTTTCAGGCATTTTCAGGCTCCTTGTATGTTTCAGGCCTTTTCAGGCTCCTCGTATATTTCAGGCCTTTTCAGGCTCCTCGTATTTTTCACACCTTTTCAGGCTCCTCGTATTTTTCACACCTTTTCAGGCTCCTCATATCTTTCACACCTTTTCAGGCTCCTCGTATGTTTCACACCTTTTCAGGCTCCTCGGATGTTTCACACCTCTTCAGGCTCCTCGTATTTTTAACACCTCTTCAGGCCCCTCATATATTTCAGGCCTTTTCAGGCTCCTCATATTTTTCACACCTTTTCAGGTTCCTCGTATTTTTTAGGCCTTTTCAGGCTCCTCGTATATTTCACACCTTTTCAGGCTCCTCATATTTTTCAGGCCTTTTCAGGCTCCTCTTATTTTTCATTCCTTTTCAGGCTCCTCGTATATTTCACACCTTTTCAGGCTCCTCGTATTTTTCACACCTTTTCAGGCTCCTCGTATTTTTTCACACCTTTTCAGGCTCCTCGTATTTTTCACACCTTTTCAGGGTCCTCATATTTTTCACACCTTTTCAGGCTCCTCGTATTTTTCACACCTTTTCAGGCTCCTCGTATTTTTCACACCTTTTCAGGCTCCTCGTATTTTTCAGGCCTTTTCAGGCTCCTCGTATTTTTCATGCTTTTTCAGGCTCCTCGTATTTTTCACACCTTTTCAGAGTCCTCATATTTTTCAGGCCTTTTCAGGCTCCTCGTATTTTTCAGCCCTTTTCAGGCTCCTCGTATTTTTCACACCTTTTCAGGCTCCTCGAATTTTTCACACCTTTTCAGACTCCTCGTATTTTTCAGGCCTTTTCAGGCTCCTCGTATTTTTCAGGCCTTTTCTGGCTCCTCGTATTTTTCAGGCCTTTTCAGACTCCTCGTATTTTTCACACCTTTTCAGGGTCCTCATATTTTTCAGGCCTTTTCAGGCTCCTCGTATTTTTCAGGCCTTTTCAGGCTCCTCGTATTTTTCACACCTTTTCAGACTCCTCGTATTTTTCAGGCCTTTTCAGACTCCTCGTATTTTTCAGGCCTTTTCAGGCTCCTCGTATTTTTCAGGCCTTCTCAGGCTCCTCGTATTTTTCAGGTCTTTTCAGGCTCCTCGTATTTTTCACACATTTTCAGGCTCCTCGTATTTTTCACACCTTTTCAGGCTCCTCGTATTTTTCACACCTTTTCAGGGTCCTCGTATTTTTCACACTTTTTCAGGGTCCTCGTATTTTTCAGGCTTTGTCAGGCTCCTCGTATTTTTCA
Source organism: Cervus elaphus (assembly GCF_910594005.1). Classification (NCBI taxonomy): domain Eukaryota; kingdom Metazoa; phylum Chordata; class Mammalia; order Artiodactyla; family Cervidae; genus Cervus; species Cervus elaphus. Next base: position 114,563,369 of record NC_057833.1, read on the forward strand.
CACCTTTTCAGGCTCCTCGTATTTTTCACACCTTTTCAGGCTCCTCGTATTTTTCAGGCCTTTTCAGGCTCCTCGTATTTTTCAGGCCTTTTCAGGCTCCTCGTATTTTTCACACCTTTTCAGAGTCCTCATATTTTTCAGGCCTTTTCAGGCTCCTCGTATTTTTCAGGCCTTTTCAGGCTCCTCGTATTTTTCAGGCCTTTTCAGGCTCCTCGTATTTTTCAGGCCTTTTCAGGCTCCTCGTATTTTTCACACCTTTTCAGGCTCCTCGTATTTTTCACACCTTTTCAGGCTCCTCGTATTTTTCAGGCCTTCTCAGTCTCCTCATATTTTTCAGGCCTTTTCAGGCTCCTAGTATTTTTCACACCTTTTCAGGCTCCTCGTATTTTTCACACCTTTTCAGGCTCCTCGTATTTTTCGCACCTTTTCAGGGTCCTCGTATTTTTCACACCTTTTCAGGGTCCTCGTATATTTCAGGCTTTGTCAGGTTCCTCGTATTTTTCAAGCCTTTTCAGGCTCCTCGTATTTTTCACACCTTTTCAGGCTCCTCGTATTTTTCACACCTTTTCAGGCTCCTCGTATTTTTCACACCTCTTCAGGCCCCTCATATTTTTCAGGCATTTTCAGGCTCCTTGTATGTTTCAGGCCTTTTCAGGCTCCTCGTATATTTCAGGCCTTTTCAGGCTCCTCGTATTTTTCACACCTTTTCAGGCTCCTCGTATTTTTCACACCTTTTCAGGCTCCTCATATCTTTCACACCTTTTCAGGCTCCTCGTATGTTTCACACCTTTTCAGGCTCCTCGTATTTTTCACACCTCTTCAGGCTCCTCGTATTTTTAACACCTCTTCAGGCCCCTCATATATTTCAGGCCTTTCAGGCTCCTCGTATTTTTCACACCTTTTCAGGTTCCTCGTATTTTTCAGGCCTTTTCAGGCTCCTCGTATATTTCACACCTTTTCAGGCTCCTCGTATTTTTCAGGCCTTTTCAGGCTCCTCTTATTTTTCATTCCTTTTCAGGCTCCTCGTATATTTCACACCTTTTCAGGCTCCTCGTATTTTTTCACACCTTTTCAGGCTCCTCGTATTTTTCACACCTTTTCAGGGTCCTCATATTTTTCACACCTTTTCTGGCTCCTCGTATTTTTCACACCTTTTCAGGCTCCTCGTATTTTTCACACCTTTTCAGGCTCCTCGTATTTTTCACACATTTTCAGGCTCCTCGTATTTTTCACACCTTTTCAGGCTCCTAGTATTTTTCACACCTTTTCAGGCTCCTCGTATTTTTCACACCTTTTCAGGGTCCGCATATTTTTCAGGCCTTTTCAGGCTCCTCAGATTTTTCACACTGTTTCAGGGTCCTCGTATTTTTCACACCTTTTCAGGCTCCTCGTATTTTTGACACCTTTTCAGGCTCCTCGTATTTTTCAGGCCTTTTCAGTCTCCGCGTATTTTTCAGGCCTTTTCAGGATCCTCGTATTTTTCACACCTTTTCAGAGTCCTCGTATTTTTCACACCTTTTCAGGCTCCTCGTATTTTTCACACCTTTTCAGGCTCCTCGTATTTTACAAGCCTTTTCAGGCTCCTCGTATTTTTCACACCTTTTCAGGCTCCTCGTATTTTTCACACCTTTTCAGGCTCCTCGTATTTATCACACCTTTTCAGGCTCCTCGTATTTTTCAGGCCTTTTCAGGCTCCTCATATTTTTCACACCTTTTCAGGCTCCTCGTATTTTTCACACCTTCTCAGGCTCCTCGTATTTTTCACGCCTTTTCAGGCTCCTCGTATTTTTCACACCTTTTCAGGCTCCTGGTATTTTTCACACCTCTTCAGGCTCCTCGTATTTTTCACACCTCTTCAGGCCCCTCATATTTTTCACACCTTTTCAGGCTCCTCGTATTTTTCACACCTTTTCAGGCTCCTCGTATTTTTCAGGCCTTTACAGGCTCCTCGTATTTTTCACACCTTTTCAGGCTCCTCGTATTTTTCACACCTTTTCAGGCTCCTCGTATTTTTCACACCTCTTCAGGCCCCTCATATTTTTCACACCTTTTTAGGCTCCTCGTATTTTTCAGGCCTTTTCAGGCTCCTCGTATTTTTCAGGCCTTTTCATGCTCCTCATATTTTTCACACCTTTTCAGAGTCCTCATATTTTTCAGGCCTTTTCAGGCTCCTCGTATTTTTCAGGCCTTTTCAGGATCCTCGTATTTTTCACACCTTTTCAGGCTCCTCATATTTTTCACACCTTTTCAGGGTCCTCATATTTTTCAGGCCTTTTCAGGCTCCTCGTATGTTTCAGGCCTTTTCAGGCTCCTCGTATTTTTCACACCTTTTCAGGCTCCTCGAATTTTTCACACCTTTTCAGACTCCTCGTATTTTTCAGGCCTTTTCAGGCTCCTCATATTTTTCAGGCCTTTTCAGGCTCCTCGTATTTTTCACACCTTTTCAGGCTCCTCGAATTTTTCACACCTTTTCAGACTCCTCGTATTTTTCAGGCCTTTTCAGGCTCCTCGTATTTTTCAGGCCTTTTCAGGCTCCTCGTATTTTTCAGGCCTTTTCAGGCTCCTCGTATTTTTCACACCTTTTCAGGCTCCTCGTATTTTTCACACCTTTTCAGGCTCCTCGTATTTTTCAGGCCTTCTCAGGCTCCTCATATTTTTCAGGCCTTTTCAGGCTCCTAGTATTTTTCACACCTTTTCAGGCTCCTCGTATTTTTCAGGCCTTTTCAGGCTCCTCGTATTTTTCAGGCCTTCTCAGGCTCCTCGTATATATCACACCTTTTAAGGCTCCTCCTATTTTTCACACCTTCTCAGGCTCCTCGTATTTTTCAAGCCTTTTCAGGCGCCTCGTATTTTTCACACCTTTTCAGGCTCCTCGTATTTTTCACACCTTTTCAGGCTCCTTGTATTTTTCAGGCCTTTTCAGGCTTCTCGTACTTTTCAAGTCTTTTCAGGCTCCTCGTATTTTTCCCACCTTTTCAGGCTCCTCGTATTTTTTACACCTTTCAGGCTCCTCGTATTTTTCACACCTTTTCCGGCTCGTCGTATATTTCATGCCTTTCAGGCTCCTCATATTTTTCAGGCCTTTTCAGGCTCCTCGTATTTTTCAGGCCTTTTCAGGCTCCTCGTATTTTTCAGGCATTTTCAGGCTCCTCGTATTTTTCAGGCCTTTTCAGGCTCCTCGTATTTTTCACACCTTTTCTGGCTCCTCGTATTTTTCAGGCCTTTTCAGGCTCCTCGTATTTTTCAGGCCTTTTCAGGCTCCTCGTATTTTTCACACCTTTTCAGGGTCGTCGTATTTTTCACACCTTTTTAGGGTCCTCGTATTTTTCACACCTTTTCAGGCTCCTCGTACTTTTCAGGCTTTGTCAGGCTCCTCGTATTTTTCAAGCCTTTTCATGCTCCTCGTATTTTTCACACCATTTCAGGCTCCTCGTATTTTTCACACCTTTTCAGGCTCCTCGTATTTTTCACATCTTTTCAGGCTCCTCGTATTTTTCACATCTTTTCAGGCTCCTCGTATTTTTCAGGCCTTTTCAGGCTCCTCGTATTTTTCACACCTTTTCAGGCTCATCGTATTTTTCACACCTTTTCAGGCTCCTCGTATTTTTTACAACTCTTCAGGCCCCTCATATTTTTCACACCTTTTCAGGCTCCTCGTATATTTCACACCTTTTCAGGCTCCTCGTATTTTTCAGGCCTTTTCAGGGTCCTCGTATTTTTCACACCTTTTCAGGCTCCTCGTATTTTTCGCACCTTTTCAGGCTCCTCGTATTTTTCACACCGTTTCAGGGTCCTCGTATATTTCAGGCTTTGTCAGGCTCCTCGTATTTTTCAAGCCTTTTCAGGCTCTTTGTATTTTTCACACCTTTTCAGGCTCCTTGTATTTTTCACGCCTTTTCAGGCTCCTTGTATTTTTCACACCTTTTCAGGCTCCTCGTATTTTTCACACCTTTTCAGTCTCCTCGTATTTTTCACACCTCTTCAGGCCCCTCATATTTTCCCCACCTTTTCAGGCCCCTCGTATATTTCACACCTTTTCAGGCTCCTCGTATTTCTCACACCTTTTCAGGCTCCTCGTATTTTTCACACCTTTTCAGGCCCCTCGTATATTTCACACCTTTTCAGGATTCTCGTATTTCTCAGGCCTTTTCAGGCCCTCGTATTTTTCAGGCCTTTTCAGGCTCCTCGTATTTTTCACACCTTTTCAGGCACCTCGTATTTTTCATGCCTTTTCAGGCTCCTCGTATTTTTCACACCTTTTCAGGCTCCTCGAATTTTTCACACCTTTTCAGGCTCCTCGTATTTTTCACATCTTTTCAGGCTCCTCGTATTTTTCAGGCCTTTTCAGGCTCCTCGTATTTTTCACACCTTTTCAGGCTCCTCATATTTTTCACACCTTTTCAGGCTCCTCGTATTTTTCACACCTCTTCAGGCCCCTCATATTTTTCAGGCATTTTCAGGCTCCTTGTATGTTTCAGGCCTTTTCAGGCTCCTCGTATATTTCAGGCCTTTTCAGGCTCCTCGTATTTTTCACGCCTTTTCAGGCTCCTCGTATTTTTCACGCCTTTTCAGGCTCCTTGTATTTTTCACACCTTCTCAGGCTCCTCGTATTTTTCACACCTTTTCAGGCTCCTCGTATTTTTCACGCCTATTCAGGCTCCTCGTATTTTTCCGGCTTTTTCAGGCTCCTCGTATTTTTCAGTCCTTTTCAGGGTCCTCGTATTTTTCACACTTTTTCAGGGTCCTCGTATTTTTCAGGCTTTGTCAGGCTCCTCGTAATTTTCACACCTTTTCAGGCTCCTCGTATTTTTCACACCTTTTCAGGCTCCTCGTATTTTTCAGGCCTTTTCAGGCTCCTCGTATTTTTCAGGCCTTTTCAGGGTCCTCTTATTTTTCTGGCCTTTTCAGGCTCCGCGAATTTTTCAGGCCTTTTCAGGCTCCTCGTATTTTTCACACCTTGTCAGGGTCCTCATATTTTTCAGGCCTTTTCAGGCTCCTCGTATTTTTCAGGCCTTTTCAGGCTCCTCGTATTTTTCACACCTTTTCAGGCTCCTCGAATTTTTCACACCTTTTCAGACTCCTCGTATTTTTCAGGCCTTTTCAGGCTCCTCGTATTTTTCAGGCCTTTTCAGGCTCCTCGTATTTTTCAGGCCTTTTCAGGCTCCTCGTATTTTTCACACCTTTTCAGGCTCCTCGTATTTTTCACACCTTTTCAGGCTCCTCGTATTTTTCAGGCCTTCTCAGGCTCCTCATATTTTTCAGGCCTTTTCAGGCTCCTAGTATTTTTCACACCTTTTCAGGCTCCTGGTATTTTTCACACCTTGTCCGGGTCCTCGTATTTTTCAATCCTTTTCAGGCTCCTCGTATTTTTCACACCTTTTCAGGCTCCTCGTATTTTTCACACCTTTTCAGGCTACTCGTATTTTTCAGGACTTTTCAGGCTCCTCGTATTTTTCACACCTTATCTGGCTCCTCATATTTTTCACACCTTTTCAGGCTACTCGTATTTTTCATGAATTTTCAGGCTCCTCGTATTTTTCACACCTTTTCAGGCTCGTCGTATTTTTCACACCTTTTCAGGCTCCTCGTATTTTTCACACCTTTTCAGGCTCCTCGTATTTTTCAGGCCTTTTCAGGCTCCTCGTATTTTTCACACCTTTTCAGGCTCCTCGTATTTTTCACCCCTTTTCAGGCTCCTCGTATTTTTCGCACCTCTTCAGGCCCCTCATATTTTTCACACCTTTTCAGGCTCCTCGTATTTTTCACACCTTTTCAGGCTCCTCGTATTTTTCACACCTTTTCAGGGTCCTCGTATTTTTCACACCTTTTCAGGTTCCTCGTATTTTTCACACCTTTTCAGGGTCATCGTATTTTTCAGGCTTTGTCAGGCTCCTCATATTTTTCAAGCCTTTTCAGGCTCCTCGTATTTTTCACACCTTTTCAGGCTCCTCGTATTTTTCACACCTTTTCAGGCTCCTCGTATTTTTCCGGCCTTTTCAGCTCCTCGTATTTTTCAGGCCTTTTCAGGCTCCTCGTATTTTTCACACCATTTCAGGGTCCTCGTATTTTTCACGCCTTTTCAGGCTCCTCGTATTTTTCACACCTCTTTAGGCCCTTCATATTTTTCAAACATTTCAGGCTCCTCGTATTTTTCAGGCCTTTTCAGGCTCCTCGTATTTTTCACACCTGTTCAGGCTCATCGTATTTTTCACACCTTTTCAGGCTCCTCGTATTTTTCACACCTCTTCAGGCCCCTCATATTTTTCACACCTTTTCAGGCTCCTCGTATTTTTCAGGCCTTTTCAGGCTCCTCGTATATTTCAGGCCTTTTCAGGCTCCTCGTATTTTTCAGGCCTTTTCAGGCTCCTCGTATTTTTCAGGCCTTTTCAGTCTCCTCGTATTTTTCAGGCCTTTTTAGGCTCCTCGTATTTTTCAGGCCATTTCAGGCTCCTCGTATTTTTCAGGCCTTTTCAGACTCCTCGTATTTTTCACACCTTTTCAGGGTCCTCGTATTTTTCAGGCCTTTTCAGGCTCCTCATATTTTTCAGTCCTTTTCAGGCTCCTCGTATTTTTCACACCTTTTCAGGCTCCTCGTATTTTTCACACCTTTTCAGGCTCCTCGTATTTTTCAGGCCTTTTCAGGCTCCTCGTATTTTTCACCCCTTTTCAGGCTCCTCGTATTTTTCGCACCTCTTCAGGCCCCTCATATTTTTCACACCTTTTCAGGCTCCTCGTATTTTTCACACCTTTTCAGGCTCCTCGTATTTTTCACACCTTTTCAGGGTCCTCGTATTTTTCACACCTTTTCAGGTTCCTCGTATTTTTCACACCTTTTCAGGGTCATCGTATTTTTCAGGCTTTGTCAGGCTCCTCATATTTTTCAAGCCTTTTCAGGCTCCTCGTATTTTTCACACCTTTTCAGGCTCCTCGTATTTTTCACACCTTTTCAGGCTCCTCGTATTTTTCCGGCCTTTTCAGCTCCTCGTATTTTTCAGGCCTTTTCAGGCTCCTCGTATTTTTCACACCATTTCAGGGTCCTCGTATTTTTCACGCCTTTTCAGGCTCCTCGTATTTTTCACACCTCTTTAGGCCCTTCATATTTTTCAAACATTTCAGGCTCCTCGTATTTTTCAGGCCTTTTCAGGCTCCTCGTATTTTTCACACCTGTTCAGGCTCATCGTATTTTTCACACCTTTTCAGGCTCCTCGTATTTTTCACACCTCTTCAGGCCCCTCATATTTTTCACACCTTTTCAGGCTCCTCGTATTTTTCAGGCCTTTTCAGGCTCCTCGTATATTTCAGGCCTTTTCAGACTCCTCATATTTTTCAGGCCTTTTCAGGCTCCTTGTATTTTTAACACCATTTCTGGGTCCTCATACTTTTCAGGCCTTTTCAGGCTCCTCTTATTTTTCAGGCTTTTTCAGGCTCCTCGTATTTTTCACACCTTTTCAGGCTCCTCGTATTTTTCACACCTTTTCAGGGCCTCGTATCTTTCACACCTTTTCAGGCTCCTCGTATTTTTCAGGCCTGTTCAGGCTGCTCGTATTTTTCACACCTTTTCAGGCTCCTCGTATTTTTCGCACCTCTTCAGGCTCCTCATATTTTTCACACCTTTTCAGGCTACTCGTATTTTTCCGGACATTTCAGGCTTCTCGTATTTTTCACACCTTTTCTGGCTCCTCGTATTTTTCACACCTTTTCAGGCTACTCGTATTTTTCAGGACTTTTCAGGCTCCTCGTATTTTTCACACCTTTTCAGGCTCCTCGTATTTTTCCCACCTCTTCAGGCTCCTCGTATTTTTCACACCTTTTCAGGCTACTCGTATTTTTCAGGACTTTTCAGGCTCCTCGTATTTTTCACACCTTTTCAGGCTTCTCGTATTTTTCACACCTTTTCAGGCTCCTCGTATTTTTCGCACCTCTTCAGGCTCCTCGTATTTTTCACACCTTTTCAGGCTACTCGTATTTTTCAGGCCTTTTCAGGCTGCTCGTGTTTTTCACGCCTTTTCAGGCTCCTCTTATTTTTCACACCTTTTCAGGGTCCTCCTATTTTCCAGGCCTTTTCAGGCTCCTCCTATTTTTCAAGCCTTTTCAGGCTTCTCGTATTTTTCACACCTTTTCTGGCTCCTTGTATTTTTCACACCTTTTCAGGCTCCTCATATTTTTCAGGCCTTTTCAGGCTCCTCATACTTTTCACACCTTTTCAGGCTCCTCGTATTTTTCAGGCCTTTTCAGGCTCCTCGTATTTTTCAGGCCTTTTCAGGCTCCTCGTATTTTTCACACCTTTTAAGGCTCCTCCTATTTTCACACCTTTTCAGGTTCCTCGTATTTTTCAAGCCTTTTCAGGTTCCTCGTATTTTTCACACCTTTTCAGGCTCCTCGTATTTTTCACACCTTTTCAGGCTCCTCTTTTCAGGCTCCTCGTATTTTTCACACCTTTTCAGGCTCCTCGTATTTTTCACACCTTTTCAGGCTCCTCGTATTTTTCACACCTCTTCAGGCCCCTCGTATTTTTCAGGCATTTTCAGGCTCCTCGTATTTTTCAGGCCTTTTCAGGCTCCTCGTATTTTTCACACCTTTTCTGGCTCCTCGTATTTTTCAGGCCTTTTCAGGCTCCTCGTATTTTTCAGGCCTTTTCAGGCTCCTCGTATTTTTCACACCTTTTCAGGGTCGTCGTATTTTTCACACCTTTTTAGGGTCCTAGTATTTTTCACACCTTTTCAGGCTCCTCGTACTTTTCAGGCTTTGTCAGGCTCCTCGTATTTTTCAAGCCTTTTCAGGCTCCTCGTATTTTTCACACCATTTCAGGCTCCTCGTATTTTTCACACCTTTTCAGGCTCCTCGTATTTTTCAGGCCTTTTCAGTCTCCTCAGATTTTTCACACTGTTTCAGGGTCCTCGTATTTTTCACACCTTTTCAGGCTCCTCGTATTTTTGACACCTTTTCAGGCTCCTCGTATTTTTCAGGCCTTTTCAGTCTCCGCGTATTTTTCAGGCCTTTTCAGGATCCTCGTATTTTTCACACCTTTTCAGAGTCCTCGTATTTTTCACACCTTTTCAGGCTCCTCGTATTTTTCACACCTTTTCAGGCTCCTCGTATTTTACAAGCCTTTTCAGGCTCCTCGTATTTTTAACACCTTTTCAGGCTCCTCGTATTTTTCACACCTTTTCAGGCTCCTCGTATTTATCACACCTTTTCAGGCTCCTCGTATTTTTCAGGCCTTTTCAGGCTCCTCATATTTTTCACACCTTTTCAGGCTCCTCGTATTTTTCACACCTTTTCAGGCTCCTCGTATTTTTCACACCTTTTCAGGCTCCTCGTATTTTTCACACCTTTTCAGGCTCCTGTTATTTTTCACACCTCTTCAGGCTCCTCGTATTTTTCACACCTCTTCAGGCCCCTCATATTTTTCACACCTTTTCAGGCTCCTCGTATTTTTCACACCTTTTCAGGCTCCTCGTATTTTTCAGGCCTTTACAGGCTCCTCGTATTTTTCACACCTTTTCAGGCTCCTCGTATTTTTCACACCTTTTCAGGCTCCTCGTATTTTTCACACCTCTTCAGGCCCCTCATATTTTTCACACCTTTTTAGGCTCCTCGTATTTTTCAGGCCTTTTCAGGCTCCTCGTATTTTTCAGGCCTTTTCATGCTGCTCATATTTTTCACACCTTTTCAGAGTCCTCATATTTTTCAGGCCTTTTCAGGCTCCTCGTATTTTTCAGGCCTTTTCAGGATCCTCGTATTTTTCACACCTTTTCAGGCTCCTCATATTTTTCACACCTTTTCAGGGTCCTCATATTTTTCAGGCCTTTTCAGGCTCCTCGTATGTTTCAGGCCTTTTCAGGCTCCTCGTATTTTTCACACCTTTTCAGGCTCCTCGAATTTTTCACACCTTTTCAGGCTCCTCGTATTTTTCAGGCCTTTTCAGGCTCCTCGTATTTTTCAGGCCTTTTCAGGCTCCTCGTATTTTTCAGGCCTTTTCAGTCTCCTCGTATTTTTCACACCTTTTCAGGCTCCTCGTATTTTTCACACCTTTTCAGGTTCCTCGTATTTTTCAGGCCTTCTCAGGCTCCTCATATTTTTCAGGCCTTTTCAGGCTCCTAGTATTTTTCACACCTTTTCAGGCTCCTCGTATTTTTCAGGCCTTTTCAGGCTCCTCGTATTTTTCAGGCCTTCTCAGGCTCCTCGTATATTTCACACCTTTTAAGGCTCCTCCTATTTTTCACACCTTCTCAGGCTCCTCGTATTTTTCAGGCCTTTTCAGGCTTCTCGTACTTTTCAAGTCTTTTCAGGCTCCTCGTATTTTTCCCACCTTTTCAGGCTCCTCGTATTTTTTACACCTTTCAGGCTCCTCGTATTTTTCACACCTTTTCCGGCTCGTCGTATATTTCATGCCTTTTCAGGCTCCTCATATTTTTCAGGCCTTTTCAGGCTCCTCGTATTTTTCAGGCCTTTTCAGGCTCCTCGTATTTTTCAGGCCTTTTCAGGCTCCTCGTGTTTTTCAGGCCTTTTCAGGCTCCTCGTATTTTTCACACCTTTTCTGGCTCCTCGTATTTTTCAGGCCTTTTCAGGCTCCTCGTATTTTTCAGGCCTTTTCAGGCTCCTCGTATTTTGCACACCTTTTCAGGGTCGTCGTATTTTTCACACCTTTTCAGGGTCCTCGTATTTTTCACACCTTTTCAGGCTCCTCGTACTTTTCAGGCTTTGTCAGGCTCCTCGTATTTTTCAAGCCTTTTCAGGCTCCTCGTATTTTTCACACCATTTCAGGCTCCTCGTATTTTTCACACCTTTTCAGGCTCCTCGTATTTTTCAGGCCTTTTCAGGCTCCTCGTATTTTTCAGGCTTTTTCAGGCTCCTCGTATTTGTCACACCTTTTCAGGCTCATCGTATTTTTCACACCTTTTCAGGCTCCTCGTATTTTTCACACCGCTTCAGGCCCCTCATATTTTTCACACCTTTTCAGGCTCCTCGTATATTTCACACCTTTTCAGGCTCCTCGTATTTTTCAGGCCTTTTCAGTGTCCTCGTATTTTTCACACCTTTTCAGGCTCCTCGTATTTTTCGCACCTTTTCAGGCTCCTCGTATTTTTCACACCTTTTCAGGGTCCTCGTATATTTCAGGCTTTGTCAGGCTCCTCGTATTTTTCAAGCCTTTTCAGGCTCTTCGTATTTTCACACCTTTTCAGGCTCCTTGTATTTTTCACGACTTTTCAGGCTCCTTGTATTTTTCACACCTTTTCAGGCTCCTCGTATTTTTCACACCTTTTCAGTCTCCTCGTATTTTTCACACCTCTTCAGGCCCCTCATATTTTCCCCACCTTTTCAGGCCCCTCGTATATTTCACACCTCTTCAGGCCCCTCATATTTTCCCCACCTTTTCAGGCCCCTCGTATATTTCACACCTTTTCAGGCCCCTCGTATTTTTCACGCCTTTTCAGGCTCCTCGTATTTTTCACGCCTTTTCAGGCTCCTCGTATTTTTCACGCCTTTTCAGGCTCCTCGTATTTTTCACGCCTTTTCAGGCTCCTCGTATTTTTCACACCTTTTCAGGCTCCTCGTATTTTTCACACCTTTTCAGGATTCTCGTATTTCTCAGGCCTTTTCAGGCCCTCGTATTTTTCAGGCCTTTTCAGGCTCCTCGTATTTTTCACACCTTTTCAGGCTCCTCGTATTTTTCATGCCTTTTCAGGCTCCTCGTATTTTTCACACCTTTTCAGGCTCCTCGAATTTTTCACACCTTTTCAGGCTGCTCGTATTTTTCACATCTTTTCAGGCTCCTCGTATTTTTCAGGCCTTTTCAGGCTCCTCGTATTTTTCATGCCTTTTCAGGCTCCTCGTATTTTTCACGCCTTTTCAGGCTCCTCGTATTTTTCACACCTTCTCAGGCTCCTCGTATTTTTCACACCTTTTCAGGCTCCTCGTATTTTTCACGCCTTTTCAGGCTCCTCGTATTTTTCCAGCTTTTTCAGGCTCCTCGTATTTTTCAGGCCTTTTCAGGCTCCTCGTATTTTTCACACCTTTTCAGGCTCCTCGTATTTTTCACGCCGTTTCAGGCTCCTCGTATTTTTCACACCTTTTCAGGCTCCTCGTATTTTTCACACCTTTTCAGGCTCCTCGTATTTTTCACACCTTTTCAGGCTCCTCGTATTTTTCACACCTCTTCAGGACCCTCATATTTTTCACACCTTTTCAGGCTCCTCGTATTTTTCACACCTTTTCAGGCTCCTCGTATTTTTCAGGCCTTTTCAGGCTCCTCGTATTTTTCACACCTTTTCAGGCTCCTCGTATATTTCAGGTCTTTTCAGGTTCCTCGAATTTTTCACACCTTTTCAGGCTCCTCGTATTTTTCACACCTTTTCAGGCTCCTCGTATTTTTCACGCCTTTTCAGGCTCCTCGTATTTTTCACACTTTTTCAGGGTCCTCGTATTTTTCAGGCTTTGTCAGGCTCCTCGTAATTTTCACACCTTTTCAGGCTCCTCGAATTTTTCACACCTTTTCAGACTCCTCGTATTTTTCAGGCCTTTTCAGGATCCTCGTATTTTTCTGGCCTTTTCAGGCTCCGCGTATTTTTCAGGCCTTTTCAGGGTCCTCGTATTTTTCACACCTTTTCAGGGTCCTCATAATTTTCAGGCCTTTTCAGGCTCCTCGTATTTTTCAGGCCTTTTCAGGCTCCTCGTATTTTTCACACCTTTTCAGGCTCCTCGAATTTTTCACACCTTTTCAGACTCCTCGTATTTTTCAGGCCTTTTCAGGCTCCTCGTATTTTTCAGGCCTTTTCAGGCTCCTCGTATTTTTCACACCTTTTCAGGCTCCTCGAATTTTTCACACCTTTTCAGACTCCTCGTATTTTTCAGGCCTTTTCAGGCTCCTCGTATTTTTCAGGCCTTTTCAGGGTCCTCATATTTTTCAGGCCTTTTCAGGCTCCTCGTATTTTTCAGGCCTTTTCAGGCTCCTCGTATTTTTCACACCTTTTCAGGCTCCTCGTATTTTTCACACCTTTTCAGGCTCCTCGTATTTTTCACACCTTTTCAGGCTCCTCGTATTTTTCCGGCCTTTTCAGCTCCTCGTATTTTTCAGGCCTTTTCAGGCTCCTCGTATTTTTCACACCATTTCAGGGTCCTCGTATTTTTCACGCCTTTTCAGGCTCCTCGTATTTTTCACACCTCTTTAGGCCCTTCATATTTTTCAAACATTTCAGGCTCCTCGTATTTTTCAGGCCTTTTCAGGCTCCTCGTATTTTTCACACCTGTTCAGGCTCATCGTATTTTTCACACCTTTTCAGGCTCCTCGTATTTTTCACACCTCTTCAGGCCCCTCATATTTTTCACACCTTTTCAGGCTCCTCGTATTTTTCAGGCCTTTTCAGGCTCCTCGTATATTTCAGGCCTTTTCAGACTCCTCATATTTTTCAGGCCTTTTCAGGCTCCTTGTATTTTTAACACCATTTCTGGGTCCTCATACTTTTCAGGCCTTTTCAGGCTCCTCTTATTTTTCAGGCTTTTTCAGGCTCCTCGTATTTTTCACACCTTTTCAGGCTCCTCGTATTTTTCACACCTTTTCAGGGCCTCGTATCTTTCACACCTTTTCAGGCTCCTCGTATTTTTCAGGCCTGTTCAGGCTGCTCGTATTTTTCACACCTTTTCAGGCTCCTCGTATTTTTCGCACCTTTCAGGCTCCTCATATTTTTCACACCTTTTCAGGCTACTCGTATTTTTCCGGACATTTCAGGCTTCTCGTATTTTTCACACCTTTTCTGGCTCCTCGTATTTTTCACACCTTTTCAGGCTACTCGTATTTTTCAGGACTTTTCAGGCTCCTCGTATTTTTCACACCTTTTCAGGCTCCTCGTATTTTTCCCACCTCTTCAGGCTCCTCGTATTTTTCACACCTTTTCAGGCTACTCGTATTTTTCAGGACTTTTCAGGCTCCTCGTATTTTTCACACCTTTTCAGGCTTCTCGTATTTTTCACACCTTTTCAGGCTCCTCGTATTTTTCGCACCTCTTCAGGCTCCTCGTATTTTTCACACCTTTTCAGGCTACTCGTATTTTTCAGGCCTTTTCAGGCTGCTCGTGTTTTTCACGCCTTTTCAGGCTCCTCTTATTTTTCACACCTTTTCAGGGTCCTCCTATTTTCCAGGCCTTTTCAGGCTCCTCCTATTTTTCAAGCCTTTTCAGGCTTCTCGTATTTTTCACACCTTTTCTGGCTCCTTGTATTTTTCACACCTTTTCAGGCTCCTCATATTTTTCAGGCCTTTTCAGGCTCCTCATACTTTTCACACCTTTTCAGGCTCCTCGTATTTTTCAGGCCTTTTCAGGCTCCTCGTATTTTTCAGGCCTTTTCAGGCTCCTCGTATTTTTCACACCTTTTAAGGCTCCTCCTATTTTCACACCTTTTCAGGTTCCTCGTATTTTTCAAGCCTTTTCAGGTTCCTCGTATTTTTCACACCTTTGCAGGCTCCTCGTATTTTTCACACCTTTTCAGGCTCCTCTTTTCAGGCTCCTCGTATTTTTCACACCTTTTCAGGCTCCTCGTATTTTTCACACCTTTTCAGGCTCCTCGTATTTTTCACACCTCTTCAGGCCCCTCGTATTTTTCAGGCATTTTCAGGCTCCTCGTATTTTTCAGGCCTTTTCAGGCTCCTCGTATTTTTCACACCTTTTCTGGCTCCTCGTATTTTTCAGGCCTTTTCAGGCTCCTCGTATTTTTCAGGCCTTTTCAGGCTCCTCGTATTTTTCACACCTTTTCAGGGTCGTCGTATTTTTCACACCTTTTTAGGGTCCTAGTATTTTTCACACCTTTTCAGGCTCCTCGTACTTTTCAGGCTTTGTCAGGCTCCTCGTATTTTTCAAGCCTTTTCAGGCTCCTCGTATTTTTCACACCATTTCAGGCTCCTCGTATTTTTCACACCTTTTCAGGCTCCTCGTATTTTTCAGGCCTTTTCAGTCTCCTCAGATTTTTCACACTGTTTCAGGGTCCTCGTATTTTTCACACCTTTTCAGGCTCCTCGTATTTTTGACACCTTTTCAGGCTCCTCGTATTTTTCAGGCCTTTTCAGTCTCCGCGTATTTTTCAGGCCTTTTCAGGATCCTCGTATTTTTCACACCTTTTCAGAGTCCTCGTATTTTTCACACCTTTTCAGGCTCCTCGTATTTTTCACACCTTTTCAGGCTCCTCGTATTTTACAAGCCTTTTCAGGCTCCTCGTATTTTTAACACCTTTTCAGGCTCCTCGTATTTTTCACACCTTTTCAGGCTCCTCGTATTTATCACACCTTTTCAGGCTCCTCGTATTTTTCAGGCCTTTTCAGGCTCCTCATATTTTTCACACCTTTTCAGGCTCCTCGTATTTTTCACACCTTCTCAGGCTCCTCGTATTTTTCACGCCTTTTCAGGCTCCTCGTATTTTTCACACCTTTTCAGGCTCCTGGTATTTTTCACACCTCTTCAGGCTCCTCGTATTTTTCACACCTCTTCAGGCCCCTCATATTTTTCACACCTTTTCAGGCTCCTCGTATATTTCACACCTTTTCAGGCTCCTCGTATTTTTCAGGCCTTTACAGGCTCCTCGTATTTTTCACACCTTTTCAGGCTCCTCGTATTTTTCACACCTTTTCAGGCTCCTCGTATTTTTCACACCTCTTCAGGCCCCTCATATTTTTCACACCTTTTTAGGCTCCTCGTATTTTTCAGGCCTTTTCAGGCTCCTCGTATTTTTCAGGCCTTTTCATGCTGCTCATATTTTTCACACCTTTTCAGAGTCCTCATATTTTTCAGGCCTTTTCAGGCTCCTCGTATTTTTCAGGCCTTTTCAGGATCCTCGTATTTTTCACACCTTTTCAGGCTCCTCATATTTTTCACACCTTTTCAGGGTCCTCATATTTTTCAGGCCTTTTCAGGCTCCTCGTATGTTTCAGGCCTTTTCAGGCTCCTCGTATTTTTCACACCTTTTCAGGCTCCTCGAATTTTTCACACCTTTTCAGACTCCTCGTATTTTTCAGGCCTTTTCAGGCTCCTCGTATTTTTCAGGCCTTTTCAGGCTCCTCGTATTTTTCAGGCCTTTTCAGTCTCCTCGTATTTTTCACACCTTTTCAGGCTCCTCGTATTTTTCACACCTTTTCAGGTTCCTCGTATTTTTCAGGCCTTCTCAGGCTCCTCATATTTTTCAGGCCTTTTCAGGCTCCTAGTATTTTTCACACCTTTTCAGGCTCCTCGTATTTTTCAGGCCTTTTCAGGCTCCTCGTATTTTTCAGGCCTTCTCAGGCTCCTCGTATATTTCACACCTTTTAAGGCTCCTCCTATTTTTCACACCTTCTCAGGCTCCTCGTATTTTTCAGGCCTTTTCAGGCTTCTCGTACTTTTCAAGTCTTTTCAGGCTCCTCGTATTTTTCCCACCTTTTCAGGCTCCTCGTATTTTTTACACCTTTCAGGCTCCTCGTATTTTTCACACCTTTTCCGGCTCGTCGTATATTTCATGCCTTTTCAGGCTCCTCATATTTTTCAGGCCTTTTCAGGCTCCTCGTATTTTTCAGGCCTTTTCAGGCTCCTCGTATTTTTCAGGCATTTTCAGGCTCCTCGTGTTTTTCAGGCCTTTTCAGGCTCCTCGTATTTTTCACACCTTTTCTGGCTCCTCGTATTTTTCAGGCCTTTTCAGGCTCCTCGTATTTTTCAGGCCTTTTCAGGCTCCTCGTATTTTGCACACCTTTTCAGGGTCGTCGTATTTTTCACACCTTTTCAGGGTCCTCGTATTTTTCACACCTTTTCAGGCTCCTCGTACTTTTCAGGCTTTGTCAGGCTCCTCGTATTTTTCAAGCCTTTTCAGGCTCCTCGTATTTTTCACACCATTTCAGGCTCCTCGTATTTTTCACACCTTTTCAGGCTCCTCGTATTTTTCAGGCCTTTTCAGGCTCCTCGTATTTTTCAGGCTTTTTCAGGCTCCTCGTATTTGTCACACCTTTTCAGGCTCATCGTATTTTTCACACCTTTTCAGGCTCCTCGTATTTTTCACACCGCTTCAGGCCCCTCATATTTTTCACACCTTTTCAGGCTCCTCGTATATTTCACACCTTTTCAGGCTCCTCGTATTTTTCAGGCCTTTTCAGTGTCCTCGTATTTTTCACACCTTTTCAGGCTCCTCGTATTTTTCGCACCTTTTCAGGCTCCTCGTATTTTTCACACCTTTTCAGGGTCCTCGTATATTTCAGGCTTTGTCAGGCTCCTCGTATTTTTCAAGCCTTTTCAGGCTCTTCGTATTTTCACACCTTTTCAGGCTCCTTGTATTTTTCACGACTTTTCAGGCTCCTTGTATTTTTCACACCTTTTCAGGCTCCTCGTATTTTTCACACCTTTTCAGTCTCCTCGTATTTTTCACACCTCTTCAGGCCCCTCATATTTTCCCCACCTTTTCAGGCCCCTCGTATATTTCACACCTCTTCAGGCCCCTCATATTTTCCCCACCTTTTCAGGCCCCTCGTATATTTCACACCTTTTCAGGCCCCTCGTATTTTTCACGCCTTTTCAGGCTCCTCGTATTTTTCACGCCTTTTCAGGCTCCTCGTATTTTTCACGCCTTTTCAGGCTCCTCGTATTTTTCACGCCTTTTCAGGCTCCTCGTATTTTTCACACCTTTTCAGGCTCCTCGTATTTTTCACACCTTTTCAGGATTCTCGTATTTCTCAGGCCTTTTCAGGCCCTCGTATTTTTCAGGCCTTTTCAGGCTCCTCGTATTTTTCACACCTTTTCAGGCTCCTCGTATTTTTCATGCCTTTTCAGGCTCCTCGTATTTTTCACACCTTTTCAGGCTCCTCGAATTTTTCACACCTTTTCAGGCTGCTCGTATTTTTCACATCTTTTCAGGCTCCTCGTATTTTTCAGGCCTTTTCAGGCTCCTCGTATTTTTCACACCTTTTAAGGCTCCTCGTATTTTTCACGCCTTTTCAGGCTCCTCGTATTTTTCACACCTTCTCAGGCTCCTCGTATTTTTCACACCTTTTCAGGCTCCTCGTATTTTTCACGCCTTTTCAGGCTCCTCGTATTTTTCCAGCTTTTTCAGGCTCCTCGTATTTTTCAGGCCTTTTCAGGCTCCTCGTATTTTTCACACCTTTTCAGGCTCCTCGTATTTTTCACGCCGTTTCAGGCTCCTCGTATTTTTCACACCTTTTCAGGCTCCTCGTATTTTTCACACCTTTTCAGGCTCCTCGTATTTTTCACACCTTTTCAGGATCCTCGTATTTTTCACACCTCTTCAGGACCCTCATATTTTTCACACCTTTTCAGGCTCCTCGTATATTTCACACCTTTTCAGGCTCCTCGTATATTTCAGGCCTTTTCAGGCTCCTCGTATTTTTCACACCTTTTCAGGCTCCTCGTATATTTCAGGTCTTTTCAGGTTCCTCGAATTTTTCACACCTTTTCAGGCTCCTCGTATTTTTCACACATTTTCAGGCTCCTCGTATTTTTCACACCTTTTCAGGGTCCTCGTATTTTTCACACTTTTTCAGGGTCCTCGTATTTTTCAGGCTTTGTCAGGCTCCTCGTAATTTTCACACCTTTTCAGGCTCCTCGAATTTTTCACACCTTTTCAGACTCCTCGTATTTTTCAGGCCTTTTCAGGATCCTCGTATTTTTCTGGCCTTTTCAGGCTCCGCGTATTTTTCAGGCCTTTTCAGGGTCCTCGTATTTTTCACACCTTTTCAGGGTCCTCATAATTTTCAGGCCTTTTCAGGCTCCTCGTATTTTTCAGGCCTTTTCAGGCTCCTCGTATTTTTCACACCTTTTCAGGCTCCTCGAATTTTTCACACCTTTTCAGACTCCTCGTATTTTTCAGGCCTTTTCAGGCTCCTCGTATTTTTCAGGCCTTTTCAGGCTCCTCGTATTTTTCACACCTTTTCAGGCTCCTCGAATTTTTCACACCTTTTCAGACTCCTCGTATTTTTCAGGCCTTTTCAGGCTCCTCGTATTTTTCAGGCCTTTTCAGGGTCCTCATATTTTTCAGGCCTTTTCAGGCTCCTCGTATTTTTCAGGCCTTTTCAGGCTCCTCGTATTTTTCACACCTTTTCAGGCTCCTCGAATTTTTCACACCTTTTCAGACTCCTCGTATTTTTCAGGCCTTTTCAGGCTCCTCATATTTTTCAGGCCTTCTCAGGCTCCTCGTATATATCACACCTTTTAAGGCTCCTCCTATTTTTCACACCTTCTCAGGCTCCTCGTATTTTTCAAGCCTTTTCAGGCGCCTCGTATTTTTCACACCTTTTCAGGCTCCTCGTATTTTTCACACCTTTTCAGGCTCCTTGTATTTTTCAGGCCTTTTCAGGCTTCTCGTACTTTTCAAGTCTTTTCAGGCTCCTCGTATTTTTCCCACCTTTTCAGGCTCCTCGTATTTTTTACACCTTTCAGGCTCCTCGTATTTTTCACACCTTTTCCGGCTCGTCTTATATTTCATGCCTTTTCAGGCTCCTCATATTTTTCAGGCCTTTTCAGGCTCCTCGTATTTTTCAGGCCTTTTCAGGCTCCTCGTATTTTTCAGGCATTTTCAGGCTCCTCGTATTTTTCAGGCCTTTTCAGGCTCCTCGTATTTTTCACACCTTTTCTGGCTCCTCGTATTTTTCAGGCCTTTTCAGGCTCCTCGTATTTTTCAGGCCTTTTCAGGCTCCTCGTATTTTTCACACCTTTTCAGGGTCGTCGTATTTTTCACACCTTTT
The DNA here is from genome assembly GCF_910594005.1 of Cervus elaphus. Classification (NCBI taxonomy): domain Eukaryota; kingdom Metazoa; phylum Chordata; class Mammalia; order Artiodactyla; family Cervidae; genus Cervus; species Cervus elaphus. The sequence goes on from NC_057833.1 coordinate 114,583,068, forward strand.
TAGGGTCCTCGTATTTTTCACACCTTTTCAGGCTCCTCGTACTTTTCAGGCTTTGTCAGGCTCCTCGTATTTTTCAAGCCTTTTCAGGCTCCTCGTATTTTTCACACCATTTCAGGCTCCTCGTATTTTTCACACCTTTTCAGGCTCCTCGTATTTTTCAGGCCTTTTCAGGCTCCTCGTATTTTTCAGGCCTTTTCAGGCTCCTCGTATTTTTCACACCTTTTCAGGCTCATCGTATTTTTCACACCTTTTCAGGCTCCTCGTATTTTTCACAACTCTTCAGGCCCCTCATATTTTTCACACCTTTTCAGGCTCCTCGTATATTTCACACCTTTTCAGGCTCCTCGTATATTTCAGGCCTTTTCAGGGTCCTCGTATTTTTCACACCTTTTCAGGCTCCTCGTATTTTTCGCACCTTTTCAGGCTCCTCGTATTTTTCACACCTTTTCAGGGTCCTCGTATATTTCAGGCTTTGTCAGGCTCCTCGTATTTTTCAAGCCTTTTCAGGCTCTTTGTATTTTTCACACCTTTTCAGGCTCCTTGTATTTTTCACGCCTTTTCAGGCTCCTTGTATTTTTCACACCTTTTCAGGCTCCTCGTATTTTTCACACCTTTTCAGTCTCCTCGTATTTTTCACACCTCTTCAGGCCCCTCATATTTTCCCCACCTTTTCAGGCCCCTCGTATATTTCACACCTTTTCAGGCTCCTCGTATTTCTCACACCTTTTCAGGCTCCTCGTATTTTTCACACCTTTTCAGGCCCCTCGTATATTTCACACCTTTTCAGGATTCTCGTATTTCTCAGGCCTTTTCAGGCCCTCGTATTTTTCAGGCCTTTTCAGGCTCCTCGTATTTTTCACACCTTTTCAGGCACCTCGTATTTTTCATGCCTTTTCAGGCTCCTCGTATTTTTCACACCTTTTCAGGCTCCTCGAATTTTTCACACCTTTTCAGGCTCCTCGTATTTTTCACATCTTTTCAGGCTCCTCGTATTTTTCAGGCCTTTTCAGGCTCCTCGTATTTTTCACACCTTTTCAGGCTCCTCATATTTTTCACACCTTTTCAGGCTCCTCGTATTTTTCAGGCCTTCTCAGGCCCCTCATATTTTTCAGGCATTTTCAGGCTCCTTGTATGTTTCAGGCCTTTTCAGGCTCCTCGTATATTTCAGGCCTTTTCAGGCTCCTCGTATTTTTCACGCCTTTTCAGGCTCCTCGTATTTTTCACGCCTTTTCAGGCTCCTTGTATTTTTCACGCCTTTTCAGGCTCCTCGTATTTTTCACGCCTTTTCAGGCTCCTTGTATTTTTCACACCTTCTCAGGCTCCTCGTATTTTTCACACCTTTTCAGGCTCCTCGTATTTTTCACGCCTATTCAGGCTCCTCGTATTTTTCCGGCTTTTTCAGGCTCCTCGTATTTTTCAGTTCTTTTCAGGGTCCTCGAATTTTTCACACTTTTTCAGGGTCCTCGTATTTTTCAGGCTTTGTCAGGCTCCTCGTAATTTTCACACCTTTTCAGGCTCCTCGTATTTTTCACACCTTTTCAGGCTCCTCGTATTTTTCAGGCCTTTTCAGGCTCCTCGTATTTTTCAGGCCTTTTCAGGGTCCTCTTATTTTTCTGGCCTTTTCAGGCTCCGCGAATTTTTCAGGCCTTTTCAGGCTCCTCGTATTTTTCACACCTTGTCAGGGTCCTCATATTTTTCAGGCCTTTTCAGGCTCCTCGTATTTTTCAGGCCTTTTCAGGCTCCTCGTATTTTTCACACCTTTTCAGGCTCCTCGAATTTTTCACACCTTTTCAGACTCCTCGTATTTTTCAGGCCTTTTCAGGCTCCTCGTATTTTTCAGGCCTTTTCAGGCTCCTCGTATTTTTCAGGCCTTTTCAGGCTCCTCGTATTTTTCACACCTTTTCAGGCTCCTCGTATTTTTCACACCTTTTCAGGCTCCTCGTATTTTTCAGGCCTTCTCAGGCTCCTCATATTTTTCAGGCCTTTTCAGGCTCCTAGTATTTTTCACACCTTTTCAGGCTCCTGGTATTTTTCACACCTTGTCAGGGTCCTCGTATTTTTCAATCCTTTTCAGGCTCCTCGTATTTTTCACACCTTTTCAGGCTCCTCGTATTTTTCACACCTTTTCAGGCTACTCGTATTTTTCAGGACTTTTCAGGCTCCTCGTATTTTTCACACCTTATCTGGCTCCTCATATTTTTCACACCTTTTCAGGCTACTCGCATTTTTCATGAATTTTCAGGCTCCTCGTATTTTTCACACCTTTTCAGGCTCGTCGTATTTTTCACACCTTTTCAGGCTCCTCGTATTTTTCACACCTTTTCAGGCTCCTCGTATTTTTCAGGCCTTTTCAGGCTCCTCGTATTTTTCACACCTTTTCAGGCTCCTCGTATTTTCACCCCTTTTCAGGCTCCTCGTATTTTTCGCACCTCTTCAGGCCCCTCATATTTTTCACACCTTTTCAGGCTCCTCGTATTTTTCACACCTTTTCAGGCTCCTCGTATTTTTCACACCTTTTCAGGGTCCTCGTATTTTTCACACCTTTTCAGGTTCCTCGTATTTTTCACACCTTTTCAGGGTCATCGTATTTTTCAGGCTTTGTCAGGCTCCTCATATTTTTCAAGCCTTTTCAGGCTCCTCGTATTTTTCACACCTTTTCAGGCTCCTCGTATTTTTCACACCTTTTCAGGCTCCTCGTATTTTTCCGGCCTTTTCAGCTCCTCGTATTTTTCAGGCCTTTTCAGGCTCCTCGTATTTTTCACACCTTTTCAGGCTCCTCGTATTTTTCACGCCTTTTCAGGCTCCTCGTATTTTTCACACCTCTTTAGGCCCTTCATATTTTTCAAACATTTCAGGCTCCTCGTATTTTTCAGGCCTTTTCAGGCTCCTCGTATTTTTCACACCTGTTCAGGCTCATCGTATTTTTCACACCTTTTCAGGCTCCTCGTATTTTTCACACCTCTTCAGGCCCCTCATATTTTTCACACCTTTTCAGGCTCCTCGTATTTTTCAGGCCTTTTCAGGCTCCTCGTATATTTCAGGCCTTTTCAGGCTCCTCGTATTTTTCAGGCCTTTTCAGGCTCCTCGTATTTTTCAGGCCTTTTCAGTCTCCTCGTATTTTTCAGGCCTTTTTAGGCTCCTCGTATTTTTCAGGCCATTTCAGGCTCCTCGTATTTTTCAGGCCTTTTCAGACTCCTCGTATTTTTCACACCTTTTCAGGGTCCTCGTATTTTTCAGGCCTTTTCAGGCTCCTCATATTTTTCAGTCCTTTTCAGGCTCCTCGTATTTTTCACACCTTTTCAGGCTCCTCGTATTTTTCACACCTCTTCAGGCCCCTCATATTTTTCACACCTTTTCAGGCTCCTCGTATTTTTCAGGCCTTTTCAGGCTCCTCGTATATTTCAGGCCTTTTCAGGCTCCTCATATTTTTCAGTCCTTTTCAGGCTCCTCGTATTTTTCACACCTTTTCAGGCTCCTCGTATTTTTCACACCTTTTCAGGCTCCTCGTATTTTTCAGGCCTTTTCAGGCTCCTCGTATTTTTCAGGCCTTTTCAGGCTCCTTGTATTTTTCAGGCCATTTCAGGCTCCTAGTATTTTTCACACCTTTTCAGGCTCCTCGTATTTTTCAGGCCTTTTCAGGCTCCTCGTATTTTTCAGGCCTTTTCAGGCTCCTCGTATTTTTCACACCTTTTAAGCCTCCTTCTATTTTTCACACCTTTTCAGGCTCCTCGTATTTTTCAAGCCTTTTCACGTTCCTCGTATTTTTCACACCTTTTCAGGCTCCTCGTATTTTTCACACCTTTTCAGGCTCCTCGTATTTCTCAGGCCTTTTCAGGCTCCTCGTATTTTTCAAGTCTTTTCAGGCTCCTCGTATTTTTCACAGCTTTTCAGGCTCCTCGTATTTTTCACACCTTTTCAGGCTCCTCGTATTTTTCACATATTTTCAGGCTCCTCGTATTTTTCACACCTTTTCAGGCTCCTCGAATTTTTCACACCTTTTCAGGCTCCTCGTATTTTTCACACATTTTCAGGCTCCTCGTATTTTTCACACCTTTTCAGGGTCCTCGTATTTTTCACACCTTTTCTGGCTCCTTGTATTTTTCACACCTTTTCAGGCTCCTCATATTTTTCAGGCCTTTTCAGGCTCCTCATACTTTTCACACTTTTTCAGGCTCCTCGTATTTTTCAGGCCTTTTCAGGCTCCTCGTATTTTTCAGGCCTTTTCAGGCTCCTCGTATTTTTCACACCTTTTAAGGCTCCTCCTATTTTCACACCTTTTCAGGCTCCTCGTATTTTTCAAGCCTTTTCAGGTTCCTCGTATTTTTCACACCTTTTCAGGCTCCTCGTATTTTTCACACCTTTTCAGGCTCCTCTTTTCAGGCTCCTCGTATTTTTCACACCTTTTCAGGCTCCTCGTATTTTTCACACCTTTTCAGGCTCCTCGTATTTTTCACACCTCTTCAGGCCCCTCATATTTTTCAGGCATTTTCAGGCTCCTCGTAATTTTCAGGCCTTTTCAGGCTCCTCGTAAATTTCAGGCCTTTTCAGGCTCCTCGTATTTTTCACACCTTTTCAGTATCCTCGTATTTTTCACACCTTTTCAGGCTCCTCGTATGTGTCACACCTTTTCAGGCTCCTCGTATTTTTCACACCTTTTCAGGGTCCTCGTATTTTTCACACCTTTTCAGGCTCCTCGTATTTTTCACACCTTTTCAGGCTCCTCGTATTTGTCACACCTTTTCAGGCTACTCTTATTTTTCAGGACTTTTCAGGCTCCTCGTATTTTTCATACCTTTTCTGGCTCCTCGTATGTGTCTCACCTTTTCAGGCTCCTCGTATTTTTCACACATTTTCAGGGTCCTCGTATTTTTCACACCTTTTCAGGCTCCTCGTATTTTTCACACCTTTTCAGGCTCCTCGTATTTTTCACACCTTTTCAGGCTACTCTTATTTTTCAGGACTTTTCAGGCTCCTCGTATTTTTCACACCTTTTCAGGCTACTCGTATTTTTCAGGACTTTTCAGGCTCCTCGTATTTTTCACACCTTTTCAGGCTCCTCGTATTTTTCACACCTTTTCAGGCTCCTTGTATTTTTCACACCTTTTCAGGCTCCTCGTATTTTTCTGGCCTTTTCAGGCTCCTCGTATTTTTCACACCTTTTCAGGCCCCTCGTATTTTTCACACCTTTTCAGGCTCCTCGTATTTTTCGCACCTCTTCAGGCCCCTCGTATTTTTCACACCTTTTCAGGCTCCTCGTATTTTTCACACCTTTTCAGGCTCCTCGTATTTTTCACACCTTTTCAGGGTCCTCGTATTTTTCACACCTTTTCAGGCTCCTCGTATTTTTCACACCTTTTCAGGGTCCTCGTATTTTTCAGGCTTTGTCAGGCTCCTCATATTTTTCAAGCCTTTTCAGGCTCCTCGTATTTTTCACACCTTTTCAGGCTCCTCGTATTTTTCACACCTTTTCAGGCTCCTCGTATTTTTCAGGCCTTTTCAGACTCCTCATATTTTTCAGGCCTTTTCAGGCTCCTTGTATTTTTAACACCATTTCTGGGTCCTCATACTTTTCAGGCCTTTTCAGGCTCCTCTTATTTTTCAGGCTTTTTCAGGCTCCTCGTATTTTTCACACCTTTTCAGGCTCCTCGTATTTTTCACACCTTTTCAGGGCCTCGTATCTTTCACACCTTTTCAGGCTCCTCGTATTTTTCAGGCCTTTTCAGGCTGCTCGTATTTTTCACACCTTTTCAGGCTCCTCGTATTTTTCGCACCTCTTCAGGCTCCTCATATTTTTCACACCTTTTCAGGCTACTCGTATTTTTCCGGACATTTCAGGCTTCTCGTATTTTTCACACCTTTTCTGGCTCCTCGTATTTTTCACACCTTTTCAGGCTACTCGTATTTTTCAGGACTTTTCAGGCTCCTCGTATTTTTCACACCTTTTCAGGCTCCTCGTATTTTTCCCACCTCTTCAGGCTCCTCGTATTTTTCACACCTTTTCAGGCTACTCGTATTTTTCAGGACTTTTCAGGCTCCTCGTATTTTTCACACCTTTTCAGGCTTCTCGTATTTTTCACACCTTTTCAGACTCCTCGTATTTTTCGCACCTCTTCAGGCTCCTCGTATTTTTCACACCTTTTCAGGCTACTCGTATTTTTCAGGCCTTTTCAGGCTGCTCGTGTTTTTCACGCCTTTTCAGGCTCCTCTTATTTTTCACACCTTTTCAGGGTCCTCCTATTTTCCAGGCCTTTTCAGGCTCCTCCTATTTTTCAAGCCTTTTCAGGCTTCTCGTATTTTTCACACCTTTTCTGGCTCCTTGTATTTTTCACACCTTTTCAGGCTCCTCATATTTTTCAGGCCTTTTCAGGCTTCTCGTATTTTTCACACCTTTTCTGGCTCCTCGTATTTTTCAGGCCTTTTCAGGCTCCTCGTATTTTTCAGGCCTTTTCAGGCTCCTCGTATTTTTCACACCTTTTAAGGCTCCTCCTATTTTCACACCTTTTCAGGTTCCTCGTATTTTTCAAGCCTTTTCAGGTTCCTCGTATTTTTCACACCTTTGCAGGCTCCTCGTATTTTTCACACCTTTTCAGGCTCCTCTTTTCAGGCTCCTCGTATTTTTCACACCTTTTCAGGCTCCTCGTATTTTTCACACCTTTTCAGGCTCCTCGTATTTTTCACACCTCTTCAGGCCCCTCGTATTTTTCAGGCATTTTTAGGCTCCTCGTATTTTTCAGGCCTTTTCAGGCTCCTCGTATTTTTCACACCTTTTCTGGCTCCTCGTATTTTTCAGGCCTTTTCAGGCTCCTCGTATTTTTCAGGCCTTTTCAGGCTCCTCGTATTTTTCACACCTTTTCAGGGTCGTCGTATTTTTCACACCTTTTTAGGGTCCTCGTATTTTTCACACCTTTTCAGGCTCCTCGTACTTTTCAGGCTTTGTCAGGCTCCTCGTATTTTTCAAGCCTTTTCAGGCTCCTCGTATTTTTCACACCATTTCAGGCTCCTCGTATTTTTCACACCTTTTCTGGCTCCTCGTATTTTTCAGGCCTTTTCAGGCTCCTCGTATTTTTCAGGCCTTTTCAGGCTCCTCGTATTTTTCACACCTTTTCAGGCTCATCGTATTTTTCACACCTTTTCAGGCTCCTCGTATTTTTCACACCTCTTCAGGCCCCTCATATTTTTCACACCTTTTCAGGCTCCTCGTATATTTCACACCTTTTCAGGCTCCTCGTATTTTTCAGGCCTTTTCAGGGTCCTCGTATTTTTCACACCTTTTCAGGCTCCTCGTATTTTTCGCACCTTTTCAGGCTCCTCGTATTTTTCACACCTTTTCAGGGTCCTCGTATATTTCAGGCTTTGTCAGGCTCCTCGTATTTTTCAAGCCTTTTCAGGCTCTTTGTATTTTTCACACCTTTTCAGGCTCCTCGTATTTTTCACACCTTTTCAGTCTCCTCGTATTTTTCACACCTCTTCAGGCCCCTCATATTTTCCCCACCTTTTCAGGCCCCTCGTATATTTCACACCTTTTCAGGCTCCTCGTATTTCTCACACCTTTTCAGGCTCCTCGTATTTTTCACACCTTTTCAGGCCCCTCGTATATTTCACACCTTTTCAGGATTCTCGTATTTCTCAGCCCTTTTCAAGCCCTCGTATTTTTCAGGCCTTTTCAGGCTCCTCGTATTTTTCACACCTTTTCAGGCACCTCGTATTTTTCATGCCTTTTCAGGCTCCTCGTATTTTTCACACCTTTTCAGGCTCCTCGAATTTTTCACACCTTTTCAGGCTCCTCGTATTTTTCACATCTTTTCAGGCTCCTCGTATTTTTCAGGCCTTTTCAGGCTCCTCGTATTTTTCACACCTTTTCAGGCTCCTCATATTTTTCACACCTTTTCAGGCTCCTCGTATTTTTCACACCTCTTCAGGCCCCTCATATTTTTCAGGCATTTTCAGGCTCCTTGTATGTTTCAGGCCTTTTCAGGCTCCTCGTATATTTCAGGCCTTTTCAGGCTCCTCGTATTTTTCACGCCTTTTCAGGCTCCTCGTATTTTTCACGCCTTTTCAGGCTCCTTGTATTTTTCACACCTTCTCAGGCTCCTCGTATTTTTCACACCTTTTCAGGCTCCTCGTATTTTTCACGCCTATTCAGGCTCCTCGTATTTTTCCGGCTTTTTCAGGCTCCTCGTATTTTTCAGTCCTTTTCAGGCTCCTCGTATTTTTCACACCTTTTCAGGCTCCTCGTATTTTTCACGCCTTTTCAGGCTCCTCGTATTTTTCACACCTTTTCAGGCTCCTCGTATTTTTCACACCTTTTCAGGCTCCTCGTATTTTTCACACCTTTTCAGGATCCTCGTATTTTTCACACCTCTTCAGGACCCTCATATTTTTCACACCTTTTCAGGCTCCTCAAATATTCCACACCTTTTCAGGCTCCTCGTATATTTCAGGCCTTTTCAGGCTCCTCGTATTTTTCACACCTTTTCAGGCTCCTCGTATATTTCAGGCCTTTTCAGGTTCCTCGAATTTTTCACACCTTTTCAGGCTCTTCGTATTTTTCACACATTTTCAGGCTCCTCGTATTTTTCACACCTTTTCAGGGTCCTCGTATTTTTCACACTTTTTCAGGGTCCTCGTATTTTTCAGGCTTTGTCAGGCTCCTCGTAATTTTCACACCTTTTCAGGCTCCTCGTATTTTTCACACCTTTTCAGGCTCCTCGTATTTTTCAGGCCTTTTCAGGCTCCTCGTATTTTTCAGGCCTTTTCAGGGTCCTCTTATTTTTCTGACCTTTTCAGGCTCCGCGAATTTTTCAGGCCTTTTCAGGCTCCTCGTATTTTTCACACCTTGTCAGGGTCCTCATATTTTTCAGGCCTTTTCAGGCTCCTCGTATTTTTCAGGCCTTTTCAGGCTCCTCGTATTTTTCACACCTTTTCAGGCTCCTCGAATTTTTCACACCTTTTCAGACTCCTCGTATTTTTCAGGCCTTTTCAGGCTCCTCGTATATTTCAGGCCTTTTCAGGCTCCTCGTATTTTTCAGGCCTTTTCAGGCTCCTCGTATTTTTAACACCTTTTCAGGCTCCTCGTATTTTTCACACCTTTTCAGGCTCCTCGTATTTTTCAGGCCTTCTCAGGCTCCTCATATTTTTCAGGCCTTTTCAGGCTCCTAGTATTTTTCACACCTTTTCAGGCTCCTGGTATTTTTCACACCTTGTCAGGGTCCTCGTATTTTTCAATCCTTTTCAGGCTCCTCGTATTTTTCACACCTTTTCAGGCTCCTCGTATTTTTCACACCTTTTCAGGCTACTCGTATTTTTCAGGACTTTTCAGGCTCCTCGTATTTTTCACACCTTTTCTGGCTCCTCATATTTTTCACACCTTTTCAGGCTACTCGTATTTTTCATGAATTTTCAGGCTCCTCGTATTTTTCACACCTTTTCAGGCTCCTCGTATTTTTCAAACCTTTTCAGGGTCCTCGTATTTTTCACACCTTTTCAGGTTCCTCGTATTTTTCACACCTTTTCAGGGTCATCGTATTTTTCAGGCTTTGTCAGGCTCCTCATATTTTTCAAGCCTTTTCAGGCTCCTCGTATTTTTCACACCTTTTCAGGCTCCTCGTATTTTTCCGGCCTTTTCAGCTCCTCGTATTTTTCAGGCCTTTTCAGGCTCCTCGTATTTTTCACACCATTTCAGGGTCCTCGTATTTTTCACGCCTTTTCAGGCTCCTCGTATTTTTCACACCTCTTTAGGCCCTTCATATTTTTCAAACATTTCAGGCTCCTCGTATTTTTCAGGCCTTTTCAGGCTCCTCGTATTTTTCACACCTATTCAGGCTCATCGTATTTTTCACACCTTTTCATGCTCCTCGTATTTTTCACACCTCTTCAGGCCCCTCATATTTTTCACACCTTTTCAGGCTCCTCGTATTTTTCAGGCCTTTTCAGGCTCCTCGTATATTTCAGGCCTTTTCAGGCTCCTCGTATTTTTCACGCCTTTTCAGGCTCCTCGTATTTTTCACGCATTTTCAGGCTCCTTGTATTTTTCACATCTCTTCAGGCTCCTCGTATTTTTCACACCTTTTCAGGCTCCTCGTATATTTCACACCTTTTCAGGCTCCTCGTATTTTTCAGGCCATTTCAGGCTCCTCGTATTTTTCAGGCCTTTTCAGACTCCTCGTATTTTTCACACCTTTTCAGGGTCCTCGTATTTTTCAGGCCTTTTCAGGCTCCTCATATTTTTCAGTCCTTTTCAGGCTCCTCGTATTTTTCACACCTTTTCAGGCTCCTCGTATTTTTCACACCTTTTCAGGCTCCTCGTATTTTTCAGGCCTTTTCAGGCTCCTCGTATTTTTCAGGCCTTTTCAGGCTCCTCGTATTTTTCAGGCCTTTTCAGGCTCCCCCTATGTTTCACACCTTTTCAGGCTCCTCGTATTTTTCAGGCCTTTTCAGGCTCCTCGTATTTTTCACACCTTTTCAGGCTCCTCGTATTTTTCACACCTTTTCAGGCTCCTCGTATTTTTCACACCTTTTCAGGCTCCTCGTATATTTCAGGCCTTTTCAGGCTCCTCGTATTTTTCAGGCCTTTTCAGTCTCCTCGTATTTTTCAGGCCTTTTTAGGCTCCTCGTATTTTTCAGGCCATTTCAGGCTCCTCGTATTTTTCAGGCCTTTTCAGACTCCTCGTATTTTTCACACCTTTTCAGGGTCCTCGTATTTTTCAGGCCTTTTCAGGCTCCTCATATTTTTCAGTCCTTTTCAGGCTCCTCGTATTTTTCACACCTTTTCAGGCTCCTCGTATTTTTCACACCTTTTCAGGCTCCTCGTATTTTTCAGGCCTTTTCAGGCTCCTCGTATTTTTCAGGCCTTTTCAGGCTCCTTGTATTTTTCAGGCCATTTCAGGCTCCTAGTATTTTTCACACCTTTTCAGGCTCCTCGTATTTTTCAGGCCTTTTCAGGCTCCTCGTATTTTTCAGGCCTTTTCAGGCTCCTCGTATTTTTCACACCTTTTAAGCCTCCTTCTATTTTTCACACCTTTTCAGGCTCCTCGTATTTTTCAAGCCTTTTCACGTTCCTCGTATTTTTCACACCTTTTCAGGCTCCTCGTATTTTTCACACCTTTTCAGGCTCCTCGTATTTCTCAGGCCTTTTCAGGCTCCTCGTATTTTTCAAGTCTTTTCAGGCTCCTCGTATTTTTCACAGCTTTTCAGGCTCCTCGTATTTTTCACACCTTTTCAGGCTCCTCGTATTTTTCACACATTTTCAGGCTCCTCGTATTTTTCACACCTTTTCAGGCTCCTCGAATTTTTCACACCTTTTCAGGCTCCTCGTATTTTTCACACATTTTCAGGCTCCTCGTATTTTTCACACCTTTTCAGGGTCCTCGTATTTTTCACACCTTTTCTGGCTCCTTGTATTTTTCACACCTTTTCAGGCTCCTCATATTTTTCAGGCCTTTTCAGGCTCCTCATACTTTTCACACTTTTTCAGGCTCCTCGTATTTTTCAGGCCTTTTCAGGCTCCTCGTATTTTTCAGGCCTTTTCAGGCTCCTCGTATTTTTCACACCTTTTAAGGCTCCTCCTATTTTCACACCTTTTCAGGCTCCTCGTATTTTTCAAGCCTTTTCAGGTTCCTCGTATTTTTCACACCTTTTCAGGCTCCTCGTATTTTTCACACCTTTTCAGGCTCCTCTTTTCAGGCTCCTCGTATTTTTCACACCTTTTCAGGCTCCTCGTATTTTTCACACCTTTTCAGGCTCCTCGTATTTTTCACACCTCTTCAGGCCCCTCATATTTTTCAGGCATTTTCAGGCTCCTCGTAATTTTCAGGCCTTTTCAGGCTCCTCGTATATTTCAGGCCTTTTCAGGCTCCTCGTATTTTTCACACCTTTTCAGGCTCCTCGTATATTTCAGGCTTTTTCAGGCTCCTCGTATTTTTCACACCTTTTCAGGTTCCTCGTATTTTTCACACCTTTTCAGGCTCCTCGTATCTTTCACACCTTTTCAGGCTCCTCGTATTTTTCACACCTTTTCAGGCTCCTCGTATTTGTCACACCTTTTCAGGCTCCTCGTATTTTTCACACCTCTTCAGGCTCCTCTTATTTTTCACACCTCTTCAGGCCCCGCATATATTTCAGGCCTTTTCAGGCTCCTCGTATTTTTCACACCTTTTCAGGCTCCTCGTATTTTTCAGGCCTTTTCAGGCTCCTCGTATTTTTCACACCTTTTCAGGCTCCTCATATTTTTCACACCTTTTCAGGCTCCTCGTATTTTTCAGGCCTTTTCAGGCTCCTCGTATATTTCAGGCTTTGTCAGGCTCCTCGTATTTTTCACACCTTTTCAGGCTCCTTGTATTTTTCACACCTTTTCAGGCTCCTCGTATTTTTCTGGCCTTTTCAGGCTCCTCGTATTTTTCACACCTTTTCAGGCTCCTCGTATTTTTCACACCTTTTCAGGCTCCTCGTATTTTTCGCACCTCTTCAGGCCCCTCGTATTTTTCAGGCCTTTTCAGGCTCCTCGTATTTTTCACACCTTTTCAGGCTCCTCGTATTTTTCACACCTTTTCAGGGTCCTCGTATTTTTCACACCTTTTCAGGCTCCTCGTATTTTTCACACCTTTTCAGGGTCCTCGTATTTTTCAGGCTTTGTCAGGCTCCTCATATTTTTCAAGCCTTTTCAGGCTCCTCGTATTTTTCACACCTTTTCAGGCTCCTCGTATTTTTCACACCTTTTCAGGCTCCTCGTATTTTTCAGGCCTTTTCAGACTCCTCATATTTTTCAGGCCTTTTCAGGCTCCTTGTATTTTTAACACCATTTCTGGGTCCTCATATTTTTCAGGCCTTTTCAGCCTCCTCTTATTTTTCAGGCTTTTTCAGGCTCCTCGTATTTTTCACACCTTTTCCGGCTCCTCGTATTTTTCACACCTTTTCAGGGCCTCGTATCTTTCACACCTTTTCAGGCTCTTCGTATTTTTCAGGCCTTTTCAGGCTGCTCGTATTTTTCACACCTTTTCAGGCTCCTCGTATTTTTCGCACCTCTTCAGGCTCCTCATATTTTTCACACCTTTTCAGGCTACTCGTATTTTTCCGGACATTTCAGGCTTCTCGTATTTTTCACACCTTTTCTGGCTCCTCGTATTTTTCACACCTTTTCAGGCTACTCGTATTTTTCAGGACTTTTCAGGCTCCTCGTATTTTTCACACCTTTTCAGGCTCCTCGTATTTTTCGCACCTCTTCAGGCTCCTCGTATTTTTCACACCTTTTCAGGCTACTCGTATTTTTCAGGCCTTTTCAGGCTGCTCGTGTTTTTCACGCCTTTTCAGGCTCCTCTTATTTTTCACACCTTTTCAGGGTCCTCCTATTTTCCAGGCCTTTTCAGGCTCCTCCTATTTTTCAAGCCTTTTCAGGCTTCTCGTATTTTTCACACCTTTTCTGGCTCCTTGTATTTTTCACACCTTTTCAGGCTCCTCATATTTTTCAGGCCTTTTCAGGCTCCTCATACTTTTCACACCTTTTCAGGCTCCTCGTATTTTTCAGGCCTTTTCAGGCTCCTCGTATTTTTCAGGCCTTTTCAGGCTCCTCGTATTTTTCACACCTTTTAAGGCTCCTCCTATTTTCACACCTTTTCAGGTTCCTCGTATTTTTCAAGCCTTTTCAGGTTCCTCGTATTTTTCACACCTTTTCAGGCTCCTCGTATTTTTCACACCTTTTCAGGCTCCTCTTTTCAGGCTCCTCGTATTTTTCACACCTTTTCAGGCTCCTCGTGTTTTTCACACCTTTTCAGGCTCCTCGTATTTTTCACACCTCTTCAGGCCCCTCATATTTTTCAGGCATTTTCAGGCTCCTCGTAATTTTCAGGCCTTTTCAGGCTCCTCGTAAATTTCAGGCCTTTTCAGGCTCCTCGTATTTTTAACACCTTTTCAGGCTCCTCGTATATTTCAGGCTTTTTCAGGCTCCTCGTATTTTTCACACCTTTTCAGGCTCGTCGTATTTTTAACACCTTTTCAGGCTCCTCGTATATTTCAGGCTTTTTCAGGCTCCTCGTATTTTTCACACCTTTTCAGGCTCCTCGAATTTTTCACACCTTTTCAGACTCCTCGTATTTTTCAGGCCTTTTCAGGCTCCTCGTATTTTTCAGGCCTTTTCAGGCTCCTCGTATTTTTCAGGCCTTTTCAGGCTCCTCGTATTTTTCACACATTTTCAGGCTCCTCGTATTTTTCACACCTTTTCAGGCTCCTCGTATTTTTCACACCTTTTCAGGGTCCTCGTATTTTTCACACTTTTTCAGGGTCCTCGTATTTTTCAGGCTTTGTCAGGCTCCTCGTATTTTTCACACCTTTTCAGGCTCCTCGTATTTTTCACACCTTTTCAGGCTCCTCGTATTTTTCAGGCCTTTTCAGGCTCCTCGTATTTTTCAGGCCTTTTCAGGCTCCTCGTATTTTTCACTCCTTTTCAGAGTCCTCATATTTTTCAGGCCTTTTCAGGCTTCTCGTATTTTTCAGGCCTTTTCAGGCTCCTCGTATTTTTCAGGCCTTTTCAGGCTCCTCGTATTTTTCAGGCCTTTTCAGGCTCCTCGTATTTTTCACACCTTTTCAGGCTCCTCGTATTTTTCACACCTTTTCAGGCTCCTCGTATTTTTCAGGCCTTCTCAGGCTCCTCATATTTTTCAGGCCTTTTCAGGCTCCTAGTATTTTTCACACCTTTTCAGGCTCCTCATATATTTCAGGCCTTTTCATGCTCCTCGTATTTTTCAGGGCTTTTCAGGCTCCTCGTATATTTCACACCTTTTAAGGCTCCTCCTATTTTTCACACCTTTTAAGGCTCCTCATATTTTTCAAGCCTTTTCAGGCTCCTCGTATTTTTCACACCTTTTCAGGCTCCTAGTATTTTTCACACCTTTTCAGGCTCCTCGTATTTTTCAGGGCTTTTCAGGCTCCTCGTATTTTTCAAGTCTTTTCAGGCTCCTCGTATTTTTCCCACCTTTTCAGGCTCCTCGTATTTTTCCCACCTTTTCAGGCTCCTCGTATTTTTCACACCTTTTCCGGCTTCTCGTATTTTTCAGGCCTTCTCAGGCTCCTCATATTTTTCAGGCCTTTTCAGGCTCCTCGTATTTTTCAGGCCTTTTCAGGCTCCTCGTATTTTTCAGGCATTTTCAGGCTCCTCGTATTTTTCAGGCCTTTTCAGGCTCCTCGTGTTTTTCACACCTTTTCTGGCTCCTCGTATTTTTCAGGCCTTTTCAGGCTCCTCGTATTTTTCAGGCCTTTTCAGGCTCCTCGTATTTTTCACACCTTTTCAGGCTCCTCGTATTTTTCACACCTTTTCAGGGTCGTCGTATTTTTCACACCTTTTCAGGGTCCTCGTATTTTTCACACCTTTTCAGGCTCCTCGTATTTTTCAGGCTTTGTCAGGCTCATCGTATTTTTCAAGCCTTTTCAGGCTCCTCGTATTTTTCACACCATTTCAGGCTCCTCGCATTTTTCACACCTTTTCAGGCTCCTCGTATTTTTCAGGCCTTTTCAGGCTCCTCGTATTTTTCAGGCCTTTTCAGGCTCCTCGTATTTTTCACACCTTTTCAGGCTCCTCGTATATTTCACACCTTTTAAGGCTCCTCCTATTTTTCACACCTCTTCAGGCTCCTCATATTTTTCACACCTTTTCAGGCTACTCGTATTTTTCAGGACATTTCAGGCTCCTCGTATTTTTCACACCTTTTCTGGCTCCTCGTATTTTTCACACCTTTTCAGGCTACTCGTATTTTTCAGGACTTTTCAGGCTCCTCGTATTTTTCACACCTTTTCAGGCTCCTCGTATTTTTCGCACCTCTTCAGGCTCCTCCTATTTTTCACACCTTTTAAGGCTCCTCATATTTTTCAAGCCTTTTCAGGCTCCTCGTATTTTTCACACCTTTTCAGGCGCCTCGTATTTTTCACATCTTTTCAGGCTCCTCGTATTTTTCACACCTTTTCAGGCTCCTCGTATTTTTCAGGGCTTTTCAGGCTCCTCGTATTTTTCAAGTCTTTTCAGGCTCCTCGTATTTTTCCCACCTTTTCAGGCTCCTCGTATTTTTCACACCTTTTCAGGCTCCTCGTATTTTTCACACCTTTTCCGGCTCCTCGTATTTTTCAGGCCTTCTCAGGCTCCTCATATTTTTCAGGCCTTTTCAGGCTCCTCGTATTTTTCAGGCCTTTTCAGGCTCCTCGTATTTTTCAGGCATTTTCAGGCTCCTCGTATTTTTCAGGCCTTTTCAGGCTCCTCGTGTTTTTCACACCTTTTCTGCCTCCTCGTATTTTTCAGGCCTTTTCAGGCTCCTCGTATTTTTCAGGCCTTTTCAGGCTCCTCGTATTTTTCAGGCCTTTTCAGGCTCCTCGTACTTTTCACACCTCTTCAGGCCCCTCATATTTTTCAGGCATTTTCAGGCTTCTTGTATGTTTCAGGCCTTTTCAGGCTCCTCGTATATTTCAGGCCTTTTCAGGGTCCTCGTATTTTTCAGGCCTTTTCAGGCTCCTCGTATTTTTCAGGCCTTTTCAGGCTCCTCGTATTTTTCAGGCCTTTTCAGACTCCTCGTATTTTTCACACCTTTTCAGGGTCGTCGTATTTTTCACACCTTTTCAGGGTCCTCGTATTTTTCACACCTTTTCAGGCTCCTCGTATTTTTCAGGCTTTGTCAGGCTCCTCGTATTTTTCAAGCCTTTTCAGGCTCCTCGTATTGTTCACACCATTTCAGGCTCCTCGTATTTTTCACACCTTTTCAGGCTCCTCGTATTTTTCAGGCCTTTTCAGGCTCCTCATATTTTTCAGGCCTTTTCAGGCTCCTCGTATTTTTCACACCTTTTCAGGCTCATCGTATTTTTCACACCTTTTCAGGCTCCTCGTATTTTTCACACCTCTTCAGGCCCCTCATATTTTTCACACCATTTCAGGCTCCTCGTATATTTCACACCTTTTCAGGCTCCTCGTATTTTTCAGGCCTTTTCAGGCTCCTCGTATTTTTCACACCTTTTCAGGCTCCTCGTATTTTTCGCACCTTTTCAGGCTCCTCGTATTTTTCACACCTTTTCAGGGTCCTCGTATATTTCAGGCTTTGTCAGGCTCCTCGTATTTTTCAAGCCTTTTCAGGCTCCTCGTATTTTTCACACCTTTTCAGGCTCCTCGTATTTTTCACACCTTTTCAGGCTCCTCGTATTTTTCACACCTCTTCAGGCCCCTCATATTTTTCAGGCATTTTCAGGCTCCTTGTATGTTTCAGGCCTTTTCAGGCTCCTCGTATATTTCAGGCCTTTTCAGGCTCCTCGTATTTTTCACACCTTTTCAGGCTCCTCGTATTTTTCACACCTTTTCAGGCTCCTCATATCTTTCACACCTTTTCAGGCTCCTCGTATGTTTCACACCTTTTCAGGCTCCTCGTATGTTTCACACCTTTTCAGGCTCCTCGTATTTTTAACACCTCTTCAGGCCCCTCATATATTTCAGGCCTTTTCAGGCTCCTCGTATTTTTCACACCTTTTCAGGTTCCTCGTATTTTTCAGGCCTTTTCAGGCTCCTCGTATATTTCACACCTTTTCAGGCTCCTCGTATTTTTCAGGCCTTTTCAGGCTCCTCTTATTTTTCATTCCTTTTCAGGCTCCTCGTATATTTCACACCTTTTCAGGCTCCTCGTATTTTTCACACCTTTTCAGGTTCCTCGTATTTTTTCACACCTTTTCAGGCTCCTCATATTTTTCACACCTTTTCAGGGTCCTCATATTTTTCACACCTTTTCTGGCTCCTCGTATTTTTCACACCTTTTCAGGCTCCTCGTATTTTTCAGGGCTTTTCAGGCTCCTCGTATTTTTCAAGTCTTTTCAGGCTCCTCGTATTTTTCCCACCTTTTCAGGCTCCTCGTATTCTTCCCACCTTTTCAGGCTCCTCGTATTTTTCACACCTTTTCCGGCTTCTCGTATTTTTCAGGCCTTCTCAGGCTCCTCATATTTTTCAGGCCTTTTCAGGCTCCTCGTATTTTTCAGGCCTTTTCAGGCTCCTCGTATTTTTCAGGCATTTTCAGGCTCCTCGTATTTTTCAGGCCTTTTCAGGCTCCTCGTGTTTTTCACACCTTTTCTGGCTCCTCGTATTTTTCAGGCCTTTTCAGGCTCCTCGTATTTTTCAGGCCTTTTCAGGCTCCTCGTATTTTTCACACCTTTTCAGGCTCCTCGTATTTTTCACACCTTTTTAGGGTCGTCGTATTTTTCACACCTTTTCAGGGTCCTCGTATTTTTCACACCTTTTCAGGCTCCTCGTATTTTTCAGGCTTTGTCAGGCTCATCGTATTTTTCAAGCCTTTTCAGGCTCCTCGTATTTTTCACACCATTTCAGGCTCCTCGCATTTTTCACACCTTTTCAGGCTCCTCGTATTTTTCAGGCCTTTTCAGGCTCCTCGTATTTTTCAGGCCTTTTCAGGCTCCTCGTATTTTTCACACCTTTTCAGGCTCCTCGTATATTTCACACCTTTTAAGGCTCCTCCTATTTTTCACACCTCTTCAGGCTCCTCATATTTTTCACACCTTTTCAGGCTACTCGTATTTTTCAGGACATTTCAGGCTCCTCGTATTTTTCACACCTTTTCTGGCTCCTCGTATTTTTCACACCTTTTCAGGGTCCTCGTATTTTTCACACCTTTTCAGGCTCCTCGTATTTTTCAGGCTTTGTCAGGCTCCTCGTATTTTTCAAGCCTTTTCAGGCTCCTCGTATTGTTCACACCATTTCAGGCTCCTCGTATTTTTCACACCTTTTCAGGCTCCTCGTATTTTTCAGGCCTTTTCAGGCTCCTCATATTTTTCAGGCCTTTTCAGGCTCCTCGTATTTTTCACACCTTTTCAGGCTCATCGTATTTTTCACACCTTTTCAGGCTCCTCGTATTTTTCACACCTCTTCAGGCCCCTCATATTTTTCACACCATTTCAGGCTCCTCGTATATTTCACACCTTTTCAGGCTCCTCGTATTTTTCAGGCCTTTTCAGGCTCCTCGTATTTTTCACACCTTTTCAGGCTCCTCGTATTTTTCACACCTTTTCAGGCTCCTCGTATTTTTCACACCTTTTCAGGGTCCTCGTATATTTCAGGCTTTGTCAGGCTCCTCGTATTTTTCAAGCCTTTTCAGGCTCCTCGTATTTTTCACACCTTTTCAGGCTCCTCGTATTTTTCACACCTTTTCAGCCTCCTCGTATTTTTCACACCTCTTCAGGCCCCTCATATTTTTCAGGCATTTTCAGGCTCCTTGTTTGTTTCAGGCCTTTTCAGGCTCCTCGTATATTTCAGGCCTTTTCAGGCTCCTCGTATTTTTCACACCTTTTCAGGCTCCTCGTATTTTTCACACCTTTTCAGGCTCCTCATATCTTTCACACCTTTTCAGGCTCCTCGTATTTTTCACACCTTTTCAGGCTCCTCGTATGTTTCACACCTCTTCAGGCTCCTCGTATTTTTAACACCTCTTCAGGCCCCTCATATATTTCAGGCCTTTTCAGGCTCCTCGTATTTTTCACACCTTTTCAGGTTCCTCGTATTTTTCAGGCCTTTTCAGGCTCCTCGTATATTTCACACCTTTTCAGGCTCCTCGTATTTTTCAGGCCTTTTCAGGCTCCTCTTATTTTTCATTCCTTTTCAGGCTCCTCGTATATTTCACACCTTTTCAGGCTCCTCGTATTTTTCACACCTTTTCAGGTTCCTCGTATTTTTTCACACCTTTTCAGGCTCCTCATATTTTTCACACCTTTTCAGGGTCCTCATATTTTTCACACCTTTTCTGGCTCCTCGTATTTTTCACACCTTTTCAGGCTCCTCGTATTTTTCACACCTTTTCAGGCTCCTCGTATTTTTCAGGCCTTTTCAGGCTCCTCGTATTTTTCAGGCCTTTTCAGGCTCCTCGTATTTTTCACACCTTTTCAGAGTCCTCATATTTTTCAGGCCTTTTCAGGCTCCTCGTATTTTTCAGGCCTTTTCAGGCTCCTCGTATTTTTCACACCTTTTCAGGCTCCTCGAATTTTTCACACCTTTTCAGACTCCTCGTATTTTTCAGGCCTTTTCAGGCTCCTCGTATTTTTCAGGCCTTTTCAGGCTCCTCGTATTTTTCAGGCCTTTTCAGACTCCTCGTATTTTTCACACCTTTTCAGGGTCCTCATATTTTCAGGCCTTTTCAGGCTCCTCGTATTTTTCAGGCCTTTTCAGGCTCCTCGTATTTTTCACACCTTTTCAGACTCCTCGTATTTTTCAGGCCTTTTCAGACTCCTCGTATTTTTCAGGCCTTTTCAGGCTCCTCGTATTTTTCAGGCCTTCTCAGGCTCCTCGTATTTTTCAGGCCTTTTCAAGCTCCTCGTATTTTTCACACATTTTCAGGCTCCTCGTATTTTTCACACCTTTTCAGGCTCCTCGTATTTTTCACACCTTTTCAGGGTCCTCGTATTTTTCACACTTTTTCAGGGTCCTCGTATTTTTCAGGCTTTGTCAGGCTCCTCGTATTTTTCACACCTTTTCAGGCTCCTCGTATTTTTCACACCTTTTCAGGCTCCTCGTATTTTTCAGGCCTTCTCAGGCTCCTCGTATTTTTCAGGCCTTTTCAGGCTCCTCGTATTTTTCACACCTTTTCAGAGTCCTCATATTTTTCAGGCCTTTTCAGGCTCCTCGTATTTTTCAGGCCTTTTCAGGCTCCTCGTATTTTTCAGACCTTTTCAAGCTCCTCGTATTTTTCAGGCCTTTTCAGCCTCCTCGTATTTTTCACACCTTTTCAGGCTCCTCGTATTTTTCACACCTTTTCAGGCTCCTCGTATTTTTCAGGCCTTCTCAGGCTCCTCATATTTTTCAGGCCTTTTCAGGCTCCTAGTATTTTTCACACCTTTTCAGGCTTCTCGTATATTTCAGGCCTTTTCAGGCTCCTCGTATTTTTCAGGCCTTTTCAGGCTCCTCGTATATTTCACACCTTTTAAGGCTCCTCCTATTTTTCACACCTTTTAAGGCTCCTCATATTTTTCAAGCCTTTTCAGGCTCCTCGTATTTTTCACACCTTTTCAGGCTCCTCGTATTTTTCACACCTTTTCACGCTCCTCGTATTTTTCAGGCCTTTTCAGGCTCCTCGTATTTTTCAAGTATTTTCAGGCTCCTCGTATTTTTCCCACCTTTTCAGGCTCCTCGTATTTTTCACACCTTTTCAGGCTCCTCGTATTTTTCACACCTTTTCCGGCTCCTCGTATTTTTCAGGCCTTCTCAGGCTCCTCATATTTTTCAGGCCTTTTCAGGCTCCTCTTATTATTCAGGCCTTTTCAGGCTCCTCGTATTTTTCAGGCATTTTCAGGCTCCTCGTATTTTTCAGGCCTTTTCAGGCTCCTCGTGTTTTTCACACCTTTTCTGGCTCCTCGTATTTTTCAGGCCTTTTCAGGCTCCTCGTATTTTTCAGGCCTTTTCAGGCTCCTCGTATTTTCACATCTTTTCAGGCTCCTCGTATTTTTCACACCTTTTCAGGGTCGTCGTATTTTTCACACCTTTTCAGGGTCCTCGTATTTTTCACACCTTTTCAGGCTCCTCGTATTTTTCAGGCTTTGTCAGGCTCCTCGTATTTTTCAAGCCTTTTCAGGCTCCTCGTATTTTTCACACCATTTCAGGCTCCTCGTATTTTTCACACCTTTTCAGGCTCCTCGTATTTTTCAGGCCTTTTCAGGCTCCTCGTATTTTTCAGGCTTTTTCAGGCTCCTCGTATTTTTCACACCTTTTCAGGCTCCTCGTATTTTTCACACCTTTTCAGGCTCCTCGTATTTTTCACACCTCTTCAGGCCCCTCATATTTTTCTCACCTTTTCAGGCTCCTCGTATATTTCACACCTTTTCAGGCTCCTCGTATTTTTCAGGCCTTTTCAGGCTCCTCATATTTTTCACACCTTTTCAGGCTCCTCGTATTTTTCGCACCTTTTCAGGCTCCTCGTATTTTTCACACCTTTTCAGGGTCCTCGTATATTTCAGGCTTTGTCAGGCTCCTCGTATTTTTCAAGCCTTTTCAGGCTCCTCGTATTTTTCACACCTTTTCAGGCTCCTCGTATTTTTCACACCTTTTCAGTCTCCTCGTATTTTTCACACCTCTTCAGGCCCCTCATATTTTTCAGGCATTTTCAGGCTCCTTGTATGTTTCAGGCCTTTTCAGGCTCCTCGTATATTTCAGGCCTTTTCAGGCTCCTCGTATTTTTCACACCTTTTCAGGCTCCTCGTATTTTTCACACCTTTTCAGGGTCCTCGTATTTTTCACACTTTTTCAGGGTCCTCGTATTTTTCAGGCTTTGTCAGGCTCCTCGTATTTTTCACACCTTTTCAGGCTCCTCGTATTTTTCACACCTTTTCAGGCTCCTCGTATTTTTCAGGCCTTTTCAGGCTCCTCGTATTTTTCAGGCCTTTTCAGGCTCCTCGTATTTTTCAGGCCTTTTCAGGCTCCTCGTATTTTTCACACCTTTTCAGAGTCCTCATATTTTTCAGGCCTTTTCAGGCTCCTCGTATTATTCAGGCCTTTTCAGGCTCCTAGTATTTTTCACACCTTTTCAGGCTCCTCGTATATTTCAGGCCTTTTCAGGCTCCTCGTATTTTTCAGGCCTTTTCAGGCTCCTCGTATATTTCACACCTTTTAAGGCTCCTCCTATTTTTCACACCTTTTAAGGCTCCTCATATTTTTCAAGCCTTTTCAGGCTCCTCGTATTTTTCACACCTTTTCAGGCTCCTCGTATTTTTCACACCTTTTCAGGCTCCTCGTATTTTTCAGGGCTTTTCAGGCTCCTCGTATTTTTCAAGTCTTTTCAGGCTCCTCGTATTTTTCCCACCTTTTCAGGCTCCTCGTATTTTTCACACCTTTTCAGGCTCCTCGTATTTTTCACACCTTTTCCGGCTCCTCGTATTTTTCAGGCCTTCTCAGGCTCCTCATATTTTTCAGGCCTTTTCAGGCTCCTCGTATTTTTCAGGCCTTTTCCGGCTCCTCGTATTTTTCAGGCATTTTCAGGCTCCTCGTATTTTTCAGGCCTTTTCAGGCTCCTCGTGTTTTTCACACCTTTTCTGGCTCCTCGTATTTTTCAGGCCTTTTCAGACTCCTCGTATTTTTCAGGCCTTTTCAGGCTCCTCGTATTTTTCAGGCCTTTTCAGGCTCCTCGTATTTTTCACACCTCTTCAGGCCCCTCATATTTTTCAGGCATTTTCAGGCTCCTTGTATGTTTCAGGCCTTTTCAGGCTCCTCGTATATTTCAGGCCTTTTCAGGGTCCTCGTATATTTCAGGCTTTCTCAGGCTCCTCGTATTTTTCACGCCTTTTCAGACTCCTCGTATTTTTCACACCTTTTCAGGGTCGTCGTATTTTTCACGCCTTTTCAGGGTCCTCGTATTTTTCACACCTTTTCAGGCTCCTCGTATTTTTCAGGCTTTGTCAGGCTCCTCGTATTTTTCAAGCCTTTTCAGGCTCCTCGTATTTTTCACACCATTTCAGGCTCCTCGTATTTTTCACACCTTTTCAGGCTCCTCGTATTTTTCAGGCCTTTTCAGGCTCCTCGTATTTTTCAGGCCTTTTCAGGCTCCTCGTATTTTTCACACCTTTTCAGGCTCATCGTATTTTTCACACCTTTTCAGGCTCCTCGTATTTTTCACACCTCTTCAGGCCCCTCATATTTTTCACACCTTTTCAGGCTCCTCGTATATTTCACACCTTTTCAGGCTCCTCGTATTTTTCAGGCCTTTTCAGGCTCCTCGTATTTTTCACACCTTTTCAGGCTCCTCGTATTTTTCGCACCTTTTCAGGCTCCTCGTATTTTTCACACCTTTTCAGGGTCCTCGTATATTTCAGGCTTTGTCAGGCTCCTCGTATTTTTCAAGCCTTTTCAGGCTCCTCGTATTTTTCACACCTTTTCAGGCTCCTCGTATTTTTCACACCTTTTCAGCCTCCTCGTATTTTTCACACCTCTTCAGGCCCCTCATATTTTTCAGGCATTTTCAGGCTCCTTGTATGTTTCAGGCCTTTTCAGGCTCCTCGTATATTTCAGGCCTTTTCAGGCTCCTCGTATTTTTCACACCTTTTCAGGCTCCTCGTATTTTTCACACCTTTTCAGGCTCCTCATATCTTTCACACCTTTTCAGGCTCCTCGTATGTTTCACACCTTTTCAGGCTCCTCGTATGTTTCACACCTCTTCAGGCTCCTCGTATTTTTAACACCTCTTCAGGCCCCTCATATATTTCAGGCCTTTTCAGGCTCCTCGTATTTTTCACACCTTTTCAGGTTCCTCGTATTTTTCAGGCCTTTTCAGGCTCCTCGTATATTTCACACCTTTTCAGGCTCCTCGTATTTTTCAGGCCTTTTCAGGCTCCTCTTATTTTTCATTCCTTTTCAGGCTCCTCGTATATTTCACACCTTTTCAGGCTCCTCGTATTTTTCACACCTTTTCAGGCTCCTCGTATTTTTTCACACCTTTTCAGGCTCCTCGTATTTTTCACACCTTTTCAGGGTCCTCATATTTTTCACACCTTTTCTGGCTCCTCGTATTTTTCACACCTTTTCAGGCTCCTCGTATTTTTCACACCTTTTCAGGCTCCTCGTATTTTTCAGGCCTTTTCAGGCTCCTCGTATTTTTCAGGCTTTTTCAGGCTCCTCGTATTTTTCACACCTTTTCAGAGTCCTCATATTTTTCAGGCCTTTTCAGGCTCCTCGTATTTTTCAGCCCTTTTCAGGCTCCTCGTATTTTTCACACCTTTTCAGGCTCCTCGAATTTTTCACACCTTTTCAGACTCCTCGTATTTTTCAGGCCTTTTCAGGCTCCTCGTATTTTTCAGGCCTTTTCAGGCTCCTCGTATTTTTCAGGCCTTTTCAGACTCCTCGTATTTTTCACACCTTTTCAGGGTCCTCATATTTTTCAGGCCTTTTCAGGCTCCTCGTATTTTTCAGGCCTTTTCAGGCTCCTCGTATTTTTCACACCTTTTCAGACTCCTCGTATTTTTCAGGCCTTTTCAGACTCCTCGTATTTTTCAGGCCTTTTCAGGCTCCTCGTATTTTTCAGGCCTTTTCAGGCTCCTCGTATTTTTCAGGGCTTTTCAGGCTCCTCATATTTTTCAAGTCTTTTCAGGCTCCTCGTATTTTTCCCACCTTTTCAGGCTCCTCGTATTTTTTACACCTTTCAGGCTCCTCGTATTTTTCACACCTTTTCCGGCTCGTCGTATATTTCATGCCTTTTCAGGCTCCTCATATTTTTCAGGCCTTTTCAGGCTCCTCGTATTTTTCACACCTTTTCAGGCTCCTCGTATTTTTCATGCCTTTTCAGGCTCCTCGTATTTTTCACACCTTTTCAGGCTCCTCGAATTTTTCACACCTTTTCAGGCTCCTCGTATTTTTCACACCTCTTCAGGCCCCTCATATTTTTCAGGCATTTTCAGGCTCCTTGTATGTTTCAGAACTTTTCAGGCTCCTCGTATATTTCAGGCCTTTTCAGGCTCCTCGTATTTTTCACGCCTTTTCAGGCTCCTCGTATTTTTCACGCCTTTTCAGGCTCCTTGTATTTTTCACACCTTCTCAGGCTCCTCGTATTTTTCACACCTTTTCAGGCTCCTCGTATTTTTCACGCCTATTCAGGCTCCTCGTATTTTTCCGGCTTTTTCAGTCTCCTCGTATTTTTCAGTCCTTTTCAGGCTCCTCGTATTTTTCACACCTTTTCAGGCTCCTCGTATTTTTCACGCCTTTTCAGGCTCCTCGTATTTTTCACACCTTTTCAGGCTCCTCGTATTTTTCACACCTTTTCAGGCTCCTCGTATTTTTCACACCTTTTCAGGATCCTCGTATTTTTCACACCTCTTCAGGACCCTCATATTTTTCACACCTTTTCAGGCTCCTCGAATATTCCACACCTTTTCAGGCTCCTCGTATATTTCAGGCCTTTTCAGGCTCCTCGTATTTTTCACACCTTTTCAGGCTCCTCGTATATTTCAGGCCTTTTCAGGTTCCTCGAATTTTTCACACCTTTTCAGGCTCCTCGTATTTTTCACACATTTTCAGGCTCCTCGTATTTTTCACACCTTTTCAGGGTCCTCGTATTTTTCACACTTTTTCAGGGTCCTCGTATTTTTCAGGCTTTGTCAGGCTCCTCGTAATTTTCACACCTTTTCAGGCTCCTCGTATTTTTCACACCTTTTCAGGCTCCTCGTATTTTTCAGGCCTTTTCAGGCTCCTCGTATTTTTCAGGCCTTTTCAAGGTCCTCTTATTTTTCTGGCCTTTTCAGGCTCCGCGAATTTTTCAGGCCTTTTCAGGCTCCTCGTATTTTTCACACCTTGTCAGGGTCCTCATATTTTTCAGGCCTTTTCAGGCTCCTCGTATTTTTCAGGCCTTTTCAGGCTCCTCGTATTTTTCACACCTTTTCAGGCTCCTCGAATTTTTCACACCTTTTCAGACTCCTCGTATTTTTCAGGCCTTTTCAGGCTCCTCGTATTTTTCAGGCCTTTTCAGGCTCCTCGTATTTTTCAGGCCTTTTCAGGCTCCTCGTATTTTTCACACCTTTTCAGGCTCCTCGTATTTTTCACACCTTTTCAGGCTCCTCGTATTTTTCAGGCCTTCTCAGGCTCCTCATATTTTTCAGGCCTTTTCAGGCTCCTAGTATTTTTCACACCTTTTCAGGCTCCTCGTATTTTTCACACCTTGTCAGGGTCCTCGTATTTTTCACACCTTTTCAGGCTCCTCGTATTTTTCACACCTTTTCAGGCTCCTCGTATTTTTCACACCTTTTCAGGCTACTCGTATTTTTCAGGACTTTTCAGGCTCCTCGTATTTTTCACACCTTTTCTGGCTCCTCATATTTTTCACACCTTTTCAGGCTACTCGTATTTTTCATGAATTTTCAGGCTCCTCGTAATTTTCACACCTTTTCAGGCTCGTCGTATTTTTCACACCTTTTCAGGCTTCTCGTATGTTTCACACCTTTTCAGGCTCCTCGTATTTTTCACACCTCTTCAGGCTCCTCGTATTTTTAACACCTCTTCAGGCCCCTCATATATTTCAGGCCTTTTCAGGCTCCTCGTATTTTTCACACCTTTTCAGGTTCCTCGTATTTTTCAGGCCTTTTCAGGCTCCTCGTATATTTCACACCTTTTCAGGCTCCTCGTATTTTTCACACCTTTTCAGGGTCCTCGTATTTTTCACACTTTTTCAGGGTCCTCGTATTTTTCAGGCTTTGTCAGGCTCCTCGTATTTTTCACACCTTTTCAGGCTCCTCGATTTTTCACACCTTTTCAGGCTCCTCGTATTTTTCAGGCCTTTTCAGGCTCCTCGTATTTTTCAGGCCTTTTCAGGCTCCTCGTATTTTTCACACCTTTTCAGAGTCCTCATATTTTTCAGGCCTTTTCAGGCTCCTCGTATTTTTCAGGCCTTTTCAGGCTCCTCGTATTTTTCAGGCCTTTTCAGGCTCCTCGTATTTTTCAGGCCTTTTCAGGCTCCTCGTATTTTTCACACCTTTTCAGGCTCCTCGTATTTTTCACACCTTTTCAGGCTCCTCGTATTTTTCAGGCCTTCTCAGGCTCCTCATATTTTTCAGGCCTTTTCAGGCTCCTAGTATTTTTCACACCTTTTCAGGCTCCTCGTATATTTCAGGCCTTTTCAGGCTCCTCGTATTTTTCAGGCCTTTTCAGGCTCCTCGTATATTTCACACCTTTTAAGGCTCCTCCTATTTTTCACACCTTTTAAGGCTCCTCATATTTTTCAAGCCTTTTCAAGCTCCTCGTATTTTTCACACCTTTTCAGGCTCCTCGTATTTTTCACACCTTTTCAGGCTCCTCGTATTTTTCAGGGCTTTTCAGGCTCCTCGTATTTTTCAAGTCTTTTCAGGCTCCTCGTATTTTTCCCACCTTTTCAGGCTCCTCGTATTTTTCACACCTTTTCAGGCTCCTCGTATTTTTCACACCTTTTCCGGCTCCTCGTATTTTTCAGGCCTTCTCAGGCTCCTCATATTTTTCAGGCCTTTTCAGGCTCCTCGTATTTTTCAGGCCTTTTCAGGCTCCTCGTATTTTTCAGGCATTTTCAGGCTCCTCGTATTTTTCAGGCCTTTTCAGGCTCCTCGTGTTTTTCACACCTTTTCTGGCTCCTCGTATTTTTCAGGCCTTTTCAGGCTCCTCGTATTTTTCAGGCCTTTTCAGGCTCCTCGTATTTTTCAGGCCTTTTCAGGCTCCTCGTATTTTTCACACCTCTTCAGGCCCCTCATATTTTTCAGGCATTTTCAGGCTCCTTGTATGTTTCAGGCCTTTTCAGGCTCCTCGTATATTTCAGGCCTTTTCAGGGTCCTCGTATATTTCAGGCTTTCTCAGGCTCCTCGTATTTTTCACGCCTTTTCAGACTCCTCGTATTTTTCACACCTTTTCAGGGTCGTCGTATTTTTCACACCTTTTCAGGGTCCTCGTATTTTTCACACCTTTTCAGGCTCCTCGTATTTTTCAGGCTTTGTCAGGCTCCTCGTATTTTTCAAGCCTTTTCAGGCTCCTCGTATTTTTCACACCATTTCAGGCTCCTCGTATTTTTCACACCTTTTCAGGCTCCTCGTATTTTTCAGGCCTTTTCAGGCTCCTCGTATTTTTCAGGCCTTTTCAGGCTCCTCGTATTTTTCACACCTTTTCAGGCTCATCGTATTTTTCACACCTTTTCAGGCTCCTCCTATTTTTCACACCTCTTCAGGCCCCTCATATTTTTCACACCTTTTCAGGCTCCTCGTATATTTCACACCTTTTCAGGCTCCTCGTATTTTTCAGGCCTTTTCAGGCTCCTCGTATTTTTCACACCTTTTCAGGCTCCTCGTATTTTTCACACCTTTTCAGGCTCCTCGTATTTTTCACACCTTTTCATGGTCCTCGTATATTTCAGGCTTTGTCAGGCTCCTCGTATTTTTCAAGCCTTTTCAGGCTCCTCGTATTTTTCACACCTTTTCAGGCTCCTCGTATTTTTCACACCTTTTCAGGCTCCTCGTATTTTTCACACCTCTTCAGGCCCCTCATATTTTTCAGGCATTTTCAGGCTCCTTGTATGTTTCAGGCCTTTTCATGCTCCTCGTATATTTCAGGCCTTTTCAGGCTCCTCGTATTTTTCACACCTTTTCAGGCTCCTCGTATTTTTCACACCTTTTCAGGCTCCTCATATCTTTCACACCTTTTCAGGCTCCTCGTATGTTTCACACCTTTTCAGGCTCCTCGTATGTTTCACACCTCTTCAGGCCCCTCGTATTTTTCACACCTTTTCAGGCTCCTCGTATATTTCACACCTTTTCAGGCTCCTCGTATTTTTCAGGCCTTTTCAGGCTCCTCATATTTTTCACACCTTTTCAGGCTCCTCGTATTTTTCGCACCTTTTCAGGCTCCTCGTATTTTTCACACCTTTTCAGGGTCCTCGTATATTTCAGGCTTTGTCAGGCTCCTCGTATTTTTCAAGCCTTTTCAGGCTCCTCGTATTTTTCACACCTTTTCAGGCTCCTCGTATTTTTCACACCTTTTCAGGCTCCTCGTATTTTTCACACCTCTTCAGGCCCCTCATATTTTTCAGGCATTTTCAGGCTCCTTGTATGTTTCAGGCCTTTTCAGGCTCCTCGTATATTTCAGGCCTTTTCAGGCTCCTCGTATTTTTCACACCTTTTCAGGCTCCTCGTATGTTTCACACCTTTTCAGGCTCCTCGTATTTTTCACACCTCTTCAGGATCCTCGTATTTTTAACACCTCTTCAGGCCCCTCATATATTTCAGGCCTTTTCAGGCTCCTCGTATTTTTCACACCTTTTCAGGTTCCTCGTATTTTTCAGGCCTTCTCAGGCTCCTCATATTTTTCAGGCCTTTTCAGGCTCCTAGTATTTTTCACACCTTTTCAGGCTCCTCGTATATTTCAGGCCTTTTCAGGCTCCTCGTATTTTTCAGGCCTTTTCAGGCTCCTCGTATATTTCACACCTTTTAAGGCTCCTCCTATTTTTCACACCTTTTAAGGCTCCTCATATTTTTCAAGCCTTTTCAGGCTCCTCGTATTTTTCACACCTTTTCAGGCTCCTCGTATTTTTCACACCTTTTCAGGCTCCTCGTATTTTTCAGGGCTTTTCAGGCTCCTCGTATTTTTCAAGTCTTTTCAGGCTCCTCGTATTTTTCCCACCTTTTCAGGCTCCTCGTATTTTTCACACCTTTTCAGGCTCCTCGTATTTTTCACACCTTTTCCGGCTCCTCGTATTTTTCAGGCCTTCTCAGGCTCCTCATATTTTTCAGGCCTTTTCAGGCTCCTCGTATTTTTCAGGCCTTTTCAGGCTCCTCGTATTTTTCAGGCATTTTCAGGCTCCTCGTATTTTTCAGGCCTTTTCAGGCTCCTCGTGTTTTTCACACCTTTTCTGGCTCCTCGTATTTTTCAGGCCTTTTCAGGCTCCTCGTATTTTTCAGGCCTTTTCAGGCTCCTCGTATTTTTCAGGCCTTTTCAGGCTCCTCGTATTTTTCACACCTCTTCAGGCCCCTCATATTTTTCAGGCATTTTCAGGCTCCTTGTATGTTTCAGGCCTTTTCAGGCTCCTCGTATATTTCAGGCCTTTTCAGGGTCCTCGTATATTTCAGGCTTTCTCAGGCTCCTCGTATTTTTCACGCCTTTTCAGACTCCTCGTATTTTTCACACCTTTTCAGGGTCGTCGTATTTTTCACACCTTTTCAGGGTCCTCGTATTTTTCACACCTTTTCAGGCTCCTCGTATTTTTCAGGCTTTGTCAGGCTCCTCGTATTTTTCAAGCCTTTTCAGGCTCCTCGTATTTTTCACACCATTTCAGGCTCCTCGTATTTTTCACACCTTTTCAGGCTCCTCGTATTTTTCAGCCCTTTTCAGGCTCCTCGTATTTTTCACACCTTTTCAGGCTCCTCGAATTTTTCACACCTTTTCAGACTCCTCGTATTTTTCAGGCCTTTTCAGGCTCCTCGTATTTTTCAGGCCTTTTCAGGCTCCTCGTATTTTTCAGGCCTTTTCAGACTCCTCGTATTTTTCACACCTTTTCAGGGTCCTCATATTTTTCAGGCCTTTTCAGGCTCCTCGTATTTTTCAGGCCTTTTCAGGCTCCTCGTATTTTTCACACCTTTTCAGACTCCTCGTATTTTTCAGGCCTTTTCAGACTCCTCGTATTTTTCAGGCCTTTTCAGGCTCCTCGTATTTTTCAGGCCTTTTCAGGCTCCTCGTATTTTTCAGGGCTTTTCAGGCTCCTCATATTTTTCAAGTCTTTTCAGGCTCCTCGTATTTTTCCCACCTTTTCAGGCTCCTCGTATTTTTTACACCTTTCAGGCTCCTCGTATTTTTCACACCTTTTCCGGCTCGTCGTATATTTCATGCCTTTTCAGGCTCCTCATATTTTTCAGGCCTTTTCAGGCTCCTCGTATTTTTCACACCTTTTCAGGCACCTCGTATTTTTCATGCCTTTTCAGGCTCCTCGTATTTTTCACACCTTTTCAGGCTCCTCGAATTTTTCACACCTTTTCAGGCTCCTCGTATTTTTCACACCTCTTCAGGCCCCTCATATTTTTCAGGCATTTTCAGGCTCCTTGTATGTTTCAGAACTTTTCAGGCTCCTCGTATATTTCAGGCCTTTTCAGGCTCCTCGTATTTTTCACGCCTTTTCAGGCTCCTCGTATTTTTCACGCCTTTTCAGGCTCCTTGTATTTTTCACACCTTTTCAGGCTCCTCGTATTTTTCACACCTTTTCAGGCTCCTCGTATTTTTCACGCCTATTCAGGCTCCTCGTATTTTTCCGGCTTTTTCAGTCTCCTCGTATTTTTCAGTCCTTTTCAGGCTCCTCGTATTTTTCACACCTTTTCAGGCTCCTCGTATTTTTCACGCCTTTTCAGGCTCCTCGTATTTTTCACACCTTTTCAGGCTCCTCGTATTTTTCACACCTTTTCAGGCTCCTCGTATTTTTCACACCTTTTCAGGATCCTCGTATTTTTCACACCTCTTCAGGACCCTCATATTTTTCACACCTTTTCAGGCTCCTCGAATATTCCACACCTTTTCAGGCTCCTCGTATATTTCAGGCCTTTTCAGGCTCCTCGTATTTTTCACACCTTTTCAGGCTCCTCGTATATTTCAGGCCTTTTCAGGTTCCTCGAATTTTTCACACCTTTTCAGGCTCCTCGTATTTTTCACACATTTTCAGGCTCCTCGTATTTTTCACACCTTTTCAGGGTCCTCGTATTTTTCACACTTTTTCAGGGTCCTCGTATTTTTCAGGCTTTGTCAGGCTCCTCGTAATTTTCACACCTTTTCAGGCTCCTCGTATTTTTCACACCTTTTCAGGCTCCTCGTATTTTTCAGGCCTTTTCAGGCTCCTCGTATTTTTCAGGCCTTTTCAAGGTCCTCTTATTTTTCTGGCCTTTTCAGGCTCCGCGAATTTTTCAGGCCTTTTCAGGCTCCTCGTATTTTTCACACCTTGTCAGGGTCCTCATATTTTTCAGGCCTTTTCAGGCTCCTCGTATTTTTCAGGCCTTTTCAGGCTCCTCGTATTTTTCACACCTTTTCAGGCTCCTCGAATTTTTCACACCTTTTCAGACTCCTCGTATTTTTCAGGCCTTTTCAGGCTCCTCGTATTTTTCAGGCCTTTTCAGGCTCCTCGTATTTTTCAGGCCTTTTCAGGCTCCTCGTATTTTTCACACCTTTTCAGGCTCCTCGTATTTTTCACACCTTTTCAGGCTCCTCGTATTTTTCAGGCCTTCTCAGGCTCCTCATATTTTTCAGGCCTTTTCAGGCTCCTAGTATTTTTCACACCTTTTCAGGCTCCTGGTATTTTTCACACCTTGTCAGGGTCCTCGTATTTTTCACACCTTTTCAGGCTCCTCGTATTTTTCACACCTTTTCAGGCTCCTCGTATTTTTCACACCTTTTCAGGCTACTCGTATTTTTCAGGACTTTTCAGGCTCCTCGTATTTTTCACACCTTTTCTGGCTCCTCATATTTTTCACACCTTTTCAGGCTACTCGTATTTTTCATGAATTTTCAGGCTCCTCGTAATTTTCACACCTTTTCAGGCTCGTCGTATTTTTCACACCTTTTCAGGCTCCTCGTATGTTTCACACCTTTTCAGGCTCCTCGTATTTTTCACACCTCTTCAGGCTCCTCGTATTTTTAACACCTCTTCAGGCCCCTCATATATTTCAGGCCTTTTCAGGCTCCTCGTATTTTTCACACCTTTTCAGGTTCCTCGTATTTTTCAGGCCTTTTCAGGCTCCTCGTATATTTCACACCTTTTCAGGCTCCTCGTATTTTTCACACCTTTTCAGGCTCCTCGTATTTTTCACACTTTTTCAGGGTCCTCGTATTTTTCAGGCTTTGTCAGGCTCCTCGTATTTTTCACACCTTTTCAGGCTCCTCGATTTTTCACACCTTTTCAGGCTCCTCGTATTTTTCAGGCCTTTTCAGGCTCCTCGTATTTTTCAGGCCTTTTCAGGCTCCTCGTATTTTTCACACCTTTTCAGAGTCCTCATATTTTTCAGGCCTTTTCAGGCTCCTCGTATTTTTCAGGCCTTTTCAGGCTCCTCGTATTTTTCAGGCCTTTTCAGGCTCCTCGTATTTTTCAGGCCTTTTCAGGCTCCTCGTATTTTTGACACCTTTTCAGGCTCCTCGTATTTTTCACACCTTTTCAGGCTCCTCGTATTTTTCAGGCCTTCTCAGGCTCCTCATATTTTTCAGGCCTTTTCAGGCTCCTAGTATTTTTCACACCTTTTCAGGCTCCTCGTATATTTCAGGCCTTTTCAGGCTCCTCGTATTTTTCAGGCCTTTTCAGGCTCCTCGTATATTTCACACCTTTTAAGGCTCCTCCTATTTTTCACACCTTTTAAGGCTCCTCATATTTTTCAAGCCTTTTCAGGCTCCTCGTATTTTTCACACCTTTTCAGGCTCCTCGTATTTTTCACACCTTTTCAGGCTCCTCGTATTTTTCAGGGCTTTTCAGGCTCCTCGTATTTTTCAAGTCTTTTCAGGCTCCTCGTATTTTTCCCACCTTTTCAGGCTCCTCGTATTTTTCACACCTTTTCAGGCTCCTCGTATTTTTCACACCTTTTCCGGCTCCTCGTATTTTTCAGGCCTTTTCAGGCTCCTCATATTTTTCAGGCCTTTTCAGGCTCCTCGTATTTTTCAGGCCTTTTCAGGCTCCTCGTATTTTTCAGGCATTTTCAGGCTCCTCGTATTTTTCAGGCCTTTTCAGGCTCCTCGTGTTTTTCACGCCTTTTCTGGCTCCTCGTATTTTTCAGGCCTTTTCAGGCTCCTCGTATTTTTCAGGCCTTTTCAGGCTCCTCGTATTTTTCAGGCCTTTTCAGGCTCCTCGTATTTTTCACACCTCTTCAGGCCCCTCATATTTTTCAGGCATTTTCAGGCTCCTCGTATGTTTCAGGCCTTTTCAGGCTCCTCGTATATTTCAGGCCTTTTCAGGGTCCTCGTATATTTCAGGCTTTCTCAGGCTCCTCGTATTTTTCACGCCTTTTCAGACTCCTCGTATTTTTCACACCTTTTCAGGGTCGTCGTATTTTTCACACCTTTTCAGGGTCCTCGTATTTTTCACACCTTTTCAGGCTCCTCGTATTTTTCAGGCTTTGTCAGGCTCCTCGTATTTTTCAGGCCTTTTCAGGCTCCTCGTATTTTTCACACCATTTCAGGCTCCTCGTATTTTTCACACCTTTTCAGGCTCCTCGTATTTTTCAGGCCTTTTCAGGCTCCTCGTATTTTTCAGGCCTTTTCAGGCTTCTCGTATTTTTCACACCTTTTCAGGCTCATCGTATTTTTCACACCTTTTCAGGCTCCTCCTATTTTTCACACCTCTTCAGGCCCCTCATATTTTTCACACCTTTTCAGGCTCCTCGTATATTTCACACCTTTTCAGGCTCCTCGTATTTTTCAGGCCTTTTCAGGCTCCTCGTATTTTTCACACCTTTTCAGGCTCCTCGTATTTTTCACACCTTTTCAGGCTCCTCGTATTTTTCACACCTTTTCAGGGTCCTCGTATATTTCAGGCTTTGTCAGGCTCCTCGTATTTTTCAAGCCTTTTCAGGCTCCTCGTATTTTTCACACCTTTTCAGGCTCCTCGTATTTTTCACACCTTTTCAGGCTCCTCGTATTTTTCACACCTCTTCAGGCCCCTCATATTTTTCAGGCATTTTCAGGCTCCTTGTATGTTTCAGGCCTTTTCAGGCTCCTCGTATATTTCAGGCCTTTTCAGGCTCCTCGTATTTTTCACACCTTTCCAGGCTCCTCGTATTTTTCACACCTTTTCAGGCTCCTCATATCTTTCACACCTTTTCAGGCTCCTCGTATGTTTCACACCTTTTCAGGCTCCTCGTATGTTTCACACCTCTTCAGGCCCCTCATATTTTTCTCACCTTTTCAGGCTCCTCGTATATTTCACACCTTTTCAGGCTCCTCGTATTTTTCAGGCCTTTTCAGGCTCCTCATATTTTTCACACCTTTTCAGGCTCCTCGTATTTTTCGCACCTTTTCAGGCTCCTCGTATTTTTCACAACTTTTCAGGGTCCTCGTATATTTCAGGCTTTGTCAGGCTCCTCGTATTTTTCAAGCCTTTTCAGGCTCCTCGTATTTTTCACACCTTTTCAGGCTCCTCGTATTTTTCACACCTTTTCAGGCTCCTCGTATTTTTCACACCTCTTCAGGCCCCTCATATTTTTCAGGCATTTTCAGGCTCCTTGTATGTTTCAGGCCTTTTCAGGCTCCTCGTATATTTCAGGCCTTTTCAGGCTCCTCGTATTTTTCACACCTTTTCAGGCTCCTCGTATTTTTCACACCTTTTCAGGCTCCTCATATCTTTCACACCTTTTCAGGCTCCTCGTATGTTTCACACCTTTTCAGGCTCCTCGTATTTTTCACACCTCTTCAGGATCCTCGTATTTTTAACACCTCTTCAGGCCCCTCATATATTTCAGGCCTTTTCAGGCTCCTCGTATTTTTCACACCTTTTCAGGTTCCTCGTATTTTTCAGGCCTTCTCAGGCTCCTCGTATTTTTCAGGCCTTTTCAGGCTCCTAGTATTTTTCACACCTTTTCAGGCTCCTCGTATATTTCAGGCCTTTTCAGGCTCCTCGTATTTTTCAGGCCTTTTCAGGCTCCTCGTATATTTCACACCTTTTAAGGCTCCTCCTATTTTTCACACCTTTTAAGGCTCCTCATATTTTTCAAGCCTTTTCAGGCTCCTCGTATTTTTCACACCTTTTCAGGCTCCTCGTATTTTTCACACCTTTTCAGGCTCCTCGTATTTTTCAGGGCTTTTCAGGCTCCTCGTATTTTTCAAGTCTTTTCAGGCTCCTCGTATTTTTCCCACCTTTTCAGGCTCCTCGTATTTTTCACACCTTTTCAGGCTCCTCGTATTTTTCACACCTTTTCCGGCTCCTCGTATTTTTCAGGCCTTCTCCGGCTCCTCATATTTTTCAGGCCTTTTCAGGCTCCTCGTATTTTTCAGGCCTTTTCAGGCTCCTCGTATTTTTCAGGCATTTTCAGGCTCCTCGTATTTTTCAGGCCTTTTCAGGCTCCTCGTGTTTTTCACACCTTTTCTGGCTCCTCGTATTTTTCAGGCCTTTTCAGGCTCCTCGTATTTTTCAGGCCTTTTCAGGCTCCTCGTATTTTTCAGGCCTTTTCAGGCTCCTCGTATTTTTCACACCTCTTCAGGCCCCTCATATTTTTCAGGCATTTTCAGGCTCCTTGTATGTTTCAGGCCTTTTCAGGCTCCTCGTATATTTCAGGCCTTTTCAGGGTCCTCGTATATTTCAGGCTTTCTCAGGCTCCTCGTATTTTTCACGCCTTTTCAGACTCCTCGTATTTTTCACACCTTTTCAGGGTCGTCGTATTTTTCACACCTTTTCAGG
Organism: Cervus elaphus; assembly: GCF_910594005.1. Classification (NCBI taxonomy): domain Eukaryota; kingdom Metazoa; phylum Chordata; class Mammalia; order Artiodactyla; family Cervidae; genus Cervus; species Cervus elaphus. The sequence goes on from NC_057833.1 coordinate 114,619,904, forward strand.
GTCCTCGTATTTTTCACACCTTTTCAGGCTCCTCGTATTTTTCAGGCTTTGTCAGGCTCCTCGTATTTTTCAAGCCTTTTCAGGCTCCTCGTATTTTTCACACCTTTTCAGGCTCCTCGTATTTTTCACACCTTTTCAGGCTCCTCGTATTTTTCAGGCCTTTTCAGGCTCCTCGTATTTTTCAGGCCTTTTCAGGCTCCTCGTATTTTTCACACCTTTTCAGGCTCATCGTATTTTTCACACCTTTTCAGGCTCCTCGTATTTTTCACACCTTTTCTGGCTCCTCGTATTTTTCAGGCCTTTTCAGACTCCTCGTATATTTCACACCTTTTCAGGCTCCTCGTATTTTTCAGGCCTTTTCAGGCTCCTCGTATTTTTCACACCTTTTCAGGCTCCTCGTATTTTTCGCACCTTTTCAGGCTCCTCGTATTTTTCACACCTTTTCAGGGTCCTCGTATATTTCAGGCTTTGTCAGGCTCCTCGTATTTTTCAAGCCTTTTCAGGCTCCTCGTATTTTTCACACCTTTTCAGGCTCCTCGTATTTTTCACACCTTTTCAGCCTCCTCGTATTTTTCACACCTCTTCAGGCCCCTCATATTTTTCAGGCATTTTCAGGCTCCTTGTATGTTTCAGGCCTTTTCAGGCTCCTCGTATATTTCAGGCTTTTTCAGGCTCCTCGTATTTTTCACACCTTTTCAGGCTCCTCGTATTTTTCACACCTTTTCAGGCTCCTCATATCTTTCACACCTTTTCAGGCTCCTCGTATGTTTCACACCTTTTCAGGCTCCTCGTATGTTTCACACCTCTTCAGGCTCCTCGTATTTTTAACACCTCTTCAGGCCCCTCATATATTTCAGGCCTTTTCAGGCTCCTCGTATTTTTCACACCTTTTCAGGTTCCTCGTATTTTTCAGGCCTTTTCAGGCTCCTCGTATATTTCACACCTTTTCAGGCTCCTCGTATTTTTCAGGCCTTTTCAGGCTCCTCTTATTTTTCATTCCTTTTCAGGCTCCTCGTATATTTCACACCTTTTCAGGCTCCTCGTTTTTTTCACACCTTTTCAGGCTCCTCGTATTTTTTCACACCTTTTCAGGCTCCTCGTATTTTTCACACCTTTTCAGGGTCCTCATATTTTTCACACCTTTTCTGGCTCCTCGTATTTTTCACACCTTTTCAGGCTCCTCGTATTTTTCACACCTTTTCAGGCTCCTCGTATTTTTCAGGCCTTTTCAGGCTCCTCGTATTTTTCAGGCTTTTTCAGGCTCCTCGTATTTTTCACACCTTTTCAGAGTCCTCATATTTTTCAGGCCTTTTCAGGCTCCTCGTATTTTTCAGCCCTTTTCAGGCTCCTCGTATTTTTCACACCTTTTCAGGCTCCTCGTATTTTTCACACCTTTTCAGACTCCTCGTATTTTTCAGGCCTTTTCAGGCTCCTCGTATTTTTCAGGCCTTTTCAGGCTCCTCGTATTTTTCAGGCCTTTTCAGGCTCCTCGTATTTTTCACACCTTTTCAGGGTCCTCATATTTTTCAGGCCTTTTCAGGCTCCTCGTATTTTTCACGCCTTTTCAGGCTCCTCGTATTTTTCACACCTTTTCAGACTCCTCGTATTTTTCAGGCCTTTTCAGACTCCTCGTATTTTTCAGGCCTTTTCAGGCTCCTCGTATTTTTCAGGCCTTCTCAGGCTCCTCGTATTTTTCAGGTCTTTTCAGGCTCCTCGTATTTTTCACACCTTTTCAGGCTCCTCGTATTTTTCACACCTTTTCAGGCTCCTCGTATTTTTCACACCTTTTCAGGCTCCTCGTATTTTTCACACCTTTTCAGGCTCCTCGTATTTTTCTGGCCTTTTCAGGCTCCACGTATTTTTCACACCTTTTCAGGCTCCTCGTATTTTTCACACCTTTTCAGAGTCCTCATATTTTTCAGGCCTTTTCAGGCTCCTCGTATTTTTCAGGCCTTTTCAGGCTCCTCGTATTTTTCAGACCTTTTCAAGCTCTTCGTATTTTTCAGGCCTTTTCAGGCTCCTCGTATTTTTCACACCTTTTCAGGCTCCTCGTATTTTTCACACCTTTTCAGGCTCCTCGTATTTTTCAGGCCTTCTCAGTCTCCTCATATTTTTCAGGCCTTTTCAGGCTCCTAGTATTTTTCACACCTTTTCAGGCTCATCGTATTTTTCAGGCCTTTTCAGGCTCCTCGTATTTTTCAGGCCTTTTCAGGCTCCTCGTATATTTCACACCTTTTAAGGCTCCTCCTATTTTTCACACCTTTTAAGGCTCCTCATATTTTTCAAGCCTTTTCAGGCTCCTCGTATTTTTCACACCTTTTCAGGCTCCTCGTATTTTTCACACCTTTTCAGGCTCCTCGTATTTTTCAGGGCTTTTCAGGCTCCTCGTATTTTTCAAGTCTTTTCAGGCTCCTCGTATTTTTCCCACCTTTTCAGGCTCCTCGTATTTTTCACACCTTTTCAGGCTCCTCGTATTTTTCACACCTTTTCCGGCTCCTCGTATTTTTCAGGCCTTCTCAGGCTCCTCATATTTTTCAGGCCTTTTCAGGCTCCTCGAATTTTTCAGGCCTTTTCAGGCTCCTCGTATTTTTCAGGCATTTTCAGGCTCCTCGTATTTTTCAGGCCTTTTCAGGCTCCTCGTGTTTTTCACACCTTTTCAGGCTCCTCGTATTTTTCAGGCCTTTTCAGGCTCCTCGTATTTTTCAGGCCTTTTCAGGCTCCTCGTATTTTTCACGCCTTTTCAGGCCCCTCGTATTTTTCACACCTTGTCAGGGTCGTCGTATTTTTCACACCTTTTCAGGGTCCTCGTATTTTTCACACCTTTTCAGGCTCCTCGTATTTTTCAGGCTTTGTCAGGCTCCTCGTATTTTTCAAGCCTTTTCAGGCTTCTCGTATTTTTCACACCATTTCAGGCTCCTCGTATTTTTCACACCTTTTCAGGCTCCTCGTATTTTTCAGGCCTTTTCAGGCTCCTCGTATTTTTCAGGCCTTTTCAGGCTCCTCGTATTTTTCACACCTTTTCAGGCTCATCGTATTTTTCGCACCTTTTCAGGCTCCTCGTATTTTTCACACCTTTTCAGGGTCCTCGTATATTTCAGGCTTTGTCAGGCTCCTCGTATTTTTCAGGCCTTTTCAGGCTCCTCGTATTTTTCACACCTTTTCAGGCTCCTCGTATTTTTCACACCTTTTCAGGCTCCTCGTATTTTTCACACCTCTTCAGGCCCCTCATATTTTTCAGGCATTTTCAGGCTCCTTGTATGTTTCAGGCCTTTTCAGGCTCCTCGTATATTTCAGGCCTTTTCAGGCTCCTCGTATTTTTCACACCTTTTCAGGCTCCTCGTATTTTTCACACCTTTTCAGGCTCCTCATATCTTTCACACCTTTTCAGGCTCCTCGTATGTTTCACACCTTTTCAGGCTCCTCGTATGTTTCACACCTCTTCAGGCTCCTCGTATTTTTAACACCTCTTCAGGCCCCTTATATATTTCAGGCCTTTTCAGGCTCCTCGTATTTTTCACACCTTTTCAGGTTCCTCGTATTTTTCAGGCCTTTTCAGGCTCCTCATATATTTCACACCTTTTCAGGCTCCTCGTATTTTTCAGGCCTTTTCAGGCTCCTCTTATTTTTCATTCCTTTTCAGGCTCCTCGTATATTTCACACCTTTTCAGGCTCCTCGTATTTTTTCACACCTTTTCAGGCTCCTCGTATTTTTCACACCTTTTCAGGGTCCTCATATTTTTCACACCTTTTCTGGCTCCTCGTATTTTTCACACCTTTTCAGGCTCCTTGTATTTTTCACACCTTTTCAGGCTCCTCGTATTTTTCACACATTTTCAGGCTCCTCGTATTTTTCACACCTTTTCAGGCTCCTAGTATTTTTCACACCTTTTCAGGCTCCTCGTATTTTTCACACCTTTTCAGGCTCCGCATATTTTTCAGGCCTTTTCAGGCTCCTCAGATTTTTCACACTGTTTCAGGGTCCTCGTATTTTTCACACCTTTTCAGGCTCCTCGTATTTTTGACACCTTTTCAGGCTCCTCGTATTTTTCACGCCTTTTCAGTCTCCTCGTATTTTTCAGGCCTTTTCAGGCTCCTCGTATTTTTCACACCTTTTCAGGCTCCTCGTATTTTTCACACCTTTTCAGGCTCCTCGTATTTTTCACACCTTTTCAGGCTCCTCGTATTTTGCAAGCCTTTTCAGGCTCCTCGTATTTTTCACACCTTTTCAGGCTCCTCGTATTTTTCACACCTTTTCAGGCTCCTCGTATTTTTCAGGCCTTTTCAGGCTCCTCCTATTTTTCAGGCCTTTTCAGTCTCCTCGTATTTTTCACACCTTTTCAGGCTCCTCGTATTTTTCACACCTTTTCAGGCTCCTCGTATTTTTCAGGCCTTTTCAGGCTCCTCGTATTTTTCACACCTTTTCAGGCTCCTCGTATTTTTCATGCCTTTTCAGGCTCCTCGTATTTTTCACACCTTTTCATGCTCCTGGAATTTTTCAAACCTTTTCAGGCTCCTCGTATTTTTCACACCTATTCAGGCTCCTCGTATTTTTCACACCTTCTCAGGCTCCTCGTATTTTTCACGCCTTTTCAGGCTCCTCGTATTTTTCACACCTTTTCAGGCTCCTGGTATTTTTCACACCTCTTCAGGCTCCTCGTATTTTTCACACCTCTTCAGGCCCCTCATATTTTTCACACCTTTTCAGGCTCCTCGTATATTTCACGCCTTTTCAGGCTCCTCGTATTTTTCAGGCCTTTACAGGCTCCTCGTATTTTTCACACCTTTTCAGGCTCCTCATATTTTTCACACCTTTTCAGGCTCCTCGTATTTTTCACACCTCTTCAGGCCCCTCATCTTTTTCACACATTTTTAGGCTCCTCGTATTTTTCAGGCCTTTTCAGGCTCCTCGTATTTTTCTGGCCTTTTCATGCTCCTCATATTTTTCACACCTTTTCAGAGTCCTCATATTTTTCCGGCCTTTTCAGGCTCCTCGTATTTTTCAGGCCTTTTCAGGATCCTCGTATTTTTCACACCTTTTCAGGCTCCTCATATTTTTCACACCTTTTCAGGGTCCTCATATTTTTCAGGCCTTTTCAGGCTCCTCGTATGTTTCAGGCCTTTTCAGGCTCCTCGTATTTTTCACACCTTTTCAGGCTCCTCGAATTTTTCACACCTTTTCAGACTCCTCGTATTTTTCAGGCCTTTTCAGGCTCCTCGTATTTTTCAGGCCTTTTCAGGCTCCTCGTATTTTTCAGGCCTTTTCAGGCTCCTCGTATTTTTCACACCTTTTCAGGCTCCTCGTATTTTTCACACCTTTTCAGGCTCCTCGTATTTTTCAGGCCTTCTCAGGCTCCTCATATTTTTCAGGCCTTTTCAGGCTCCTAGTATTTTTCACACCTTTTCAGGCTCCTCGTATTTTTCAGGCCTTTTCAGGCTCCTCGTATTTTTCAGGCCTTTTCAGGCTCCTCGTATATTTCACACCTTTTAAGGCTCCTCCTATTTTTCACACCTTCTCAGGCTCCTCGTATTTTTCAAGCCTTTACAGGCGCCTCGTATTTTTCACACCTTTTCAGGCTCCTCGTATTTTTCACACCTTTTCAGGCTCCTCGTATTTTTCAGGCCTTTTCAGGCTTCTCGTACTTTTCAAGTCTTTTCAGGCTCCTCGTATTTTTCCCACCTTTTCAGGCTCCTCGTATTTTTTACACCTTTCAGGCTCCTCGTATTTTTCACACCTTTTCCGGCTCGTCGTATATTTCATGCCTTTTCAGGCTCCTCATATTTTTCAGGCCTTTTCAGGCTCCTCGTATTTTTCAGGCCTTTTCAGGCTCCTCGTATTTTTCAGGCATTTTCAGGCTCCTCGTTTTTTTCAGGCCTTTTCAGGCTCCTCGTATTTTTCACACCTTTTCTGGCTCCTCGTATTTTTCAGGCCTTTTCAGGCTCCTCGTATTTTTCAGGCCTTTTCAGGCTCCTCGTATTTTGCACACCTTTTCAGGGTCGTCGTATTTTTCACACCTTTTCAGGGTCCTCGTATTTTTCACACCTTTTCAGGCTCCTCGTACTTTTCAGGCTTTGTCAGGCTCCTCGTATTTTTCAAGCCTTTTCAGGCTCCTCGTATTTTTCACACCATTTCAGGCTCCTCGTATTTTTCACACCTTTTCAGGCTCCTCGTATTTTTCAGGCCTTTTCAGGCTCCTCGTATTTTTCAGGCTTTTTCAGGCTCCTCGTATTTTTCACACCTTTTCAGGCTCATCGTATTTTTCACACCTTTTCAGGCTCCTCGTATTTTTCACACCGCTTCAGGCCCCTCATATTTTTCACACCTTTTCAGGCTCCTCGTATATTTCACACCTTTTCAGGCTCCTCGTATTTTTCAGGCCTTTTCAGTGTCCTCGTATTTTTCACACCTTTTCAGGCTCCTCGTATTTTTCGCACCTTTTCAGGCTCCTCGTATTTTTCACACCTTTTCAGGGTCCTCGTATATTTCAGGCTTTGTCAGGCTCCTCGTATTTTTCAAGCCTTTTCAGGCTCTTCGTATTTTTCACACCTTTTCAGGCTCCTTGTATTTTTCACGACTTTTCAGGCTCCTTGTATTTTTCACACCTTTTCAGGCTCCTCGTCTTTTTCACACCTTTTCAGGGTCCTCGTATATTTCAGGCTTTGTCAGGCCCCTCATATTTTTCACGCCTTTTCAGGCTCCTCGTATTTTTCATGCCTTTTCAGGCTCCTCGTATTTTTCACGCCTTTTCAGGCTCCTCGTATTTTTCACGCCTTTTCAGGCTCCTCGTATTTTTCACACCTTTTCAGGCTCCTCGTATTTTTCACACCTTTTCAGGATTCTCGTATTTCTCAGGCCTTTTCAGGCCCTCGTATTTTTCAGGCCTTTTCAGGCTCCTCGTATTTTTCAGGCCTTTTCAGGCTCCTCGTATTTTTCACGCCTTTTCAGGCTCCTCGTATTTTTCACGCCTTTTCAGGCTCCTCGTATTTTTCACACCTTCTCAGGCTCCTCGTATTTTTCACACCTTTTCAGGCTCCTCGTATTTTTCAGGCCTTTTCAGGCTCCTCGTATTTTTCTGGCTTTTTCAGGCTCCTCTTATTTTTCAGGCCTTTTCAGGCTCCTCGTATTTTTCACACCTTTTCAGGCTCCTCGTATTTTTCACGCCTTTTCAGGCTCCTCGTATTTTTCACACCTTTTCAGGCTCCTCGTATTTTTCACACCTTTTCAGGCTCCTCGTATTTTTCACACCTTTTCAGGATCCTCGTATTTTTCACACCTCTTCAGGACCCTCATATTTTTCACACCTTTTCAGGCTCCTCGTATATTTCACACCTTTTCAGGCTCCTCGTATTTTTCACACCTTTTCAGGCTCCTCGTATTTTTCACGCCTTTTCAGGCTCCTCGTATTTTTCACAACTTTTCAGGCTCCTCTTATTTTTCACGCCTTTTCAGGCTCCTCGTATTTTTCCGGCTTTTTCAGGCTCCTCGTATTTTTCAGGCCTTTTCAGGCTCCTCGTATTTTTCACACCTTTTCAGGCTCCTCGTATTTTTCACGCCTTTTCAGGCTCCTCGTATTTTTCACACCTTTTCAGGCTCCTCGTATTTTTCACACCTTTTCAGGCTCCTCGTATTTTTCACACCTTTTCAGGATCCTCGTATTTTTCACACCTCTTCAGGACCCTCATATTTTTCACACCTTTTCAGGCTCCTCGTATATTTCACACCTTTTCAGGCTCCTCGTATTTTTCAGGCCTTTTCAGGCTCCTCGTATTTTTCACACCTTTTCAGGCTCCTCGTATATTTCAGGCCTTTTCAGGTTCCTCGAATTTTTCACACCTTTTCAGGCTCCTCGTATTTTTCACACATTTTCAGGCTCCTCGTATTTTTCACACCTTTTCAGGCTCCTCGAATTTTTCACACCTTTTCAGACTCCTCGTATTTTTCAGGCCTTTTCAGGGTCCTCGTATTTTTCTGGCCTTTTCAGGCTCCGCGTATTTTTCAGGCCTTTTCAGGGTCCTCGTATTTTTCACACCTTTTCAGGGTCCTCATATTTTTCAGGCCTTTTCAGGCTCCTCGTATTTTTCAGGCCTTTTCAGGCTCCTCGTATTTTTCACACCTTTTCAGGCTCCTCGAATTTTTCACACCTTTTCAGGCTCCTCGTATTTTTCAGGCCTTTTCAGGCTCCTCGTATTTTTCAGGCCTTTTCAGGCTCCTCGTATTTTTCACACCTTTTCAGGCTCCTCGAATTTTTCACACCTTTTCAGACTCCTCGTATTTTTCAGGCCTTTTCAGGCTCCTCGTATTTTTCAGGCCTTTTCAGGGTCCTCATATTTTTCAGGCCGTTTCAGGCTCCTCGTATTTTTCAGGCCTTTTCAGGCTCCTCGTATTTTTCACACCTTTTCAGGCTCCTCGTATTTTTCACACCTTTTCAGGCTCCTCGTATTTTTCAGGCCTTTTCAGGCTCCTCGTATTTTTCAGGCCTTTTCAGGCTCCTCGTATTTTTCACACCTTTTCAGGCTCCTCGTATTTTTCACACCTTTTCAGACTCCTCGTATTTTTGAGGCCTTTTCAGGCTCCTCGTATTTTTCAGGCCTTTTCAGGCTCCTCGTATTTTTCAGGCCTTTTCAGGCTCCTCGTATTTTTCACACCTTTTCAGGCTCCTCGTATTTTTCACACCTTTTCAGGCTCCTCGTATTTTTCAGGCCTTCTCAGGCTCCTCATATTTTTCAGGCCTTTTCAGGCTCCTAGTATTTTTCACACCTTTTCAGGCTCCTCGTATTTTTCAGGCCTTTTCAGGCTCCTCGTATTTTTCAGGCCTTCTCAGGCTCCTCGTATATATCACACCTTTTAAGGCTCCTCCTATTTTTCACACCTTCTCAGGCTCCTCGTATTTTTCAAGCCTTTTCAGGCGCCTCGTATTTTTCACACCTTTTCAGGCTCCTCGTATTTTTCACACCTTTTCAGGCTCCTCGTATTTTTCAGGCCTTTTCAGGCTTCTCGTATTTTTCAAGTCTTTTCAGGCTCCTCGTATTTTTCCCACCTTTTCAGGCTCCTCGTATTTTTTACACCTTTCAGGCTGCTCGTATTTTTCACACCTTTTCCGGCTCGTCGTATATTTCATGCCTTTTCAGGCTCCTCATATTTTTCAGGCCTTTTCAGGCTCCTCGTATTTTTCAGGCCTTTTCAGGCTCCTCGTATTTTTCAGGCATTTTCAGGCTCCTCGTATTTTTCAGGCCTTTTCAGGCTCCTCGTATTTTTCACACCTTTTCAGGGTCGTCGTATTTTTCACACCTTTTTAGGGTCCTCGTATTTTTCACACCTTTTCAGGCTCCTCGTACTTTTCAGGCTTTGTCAGGCTCCTCGTATTTTTCAAGCCTTTGCAGGCTCCTCGTATTTTTCACACCTTTTCAGGCTTCTCGTATATTTCACACCTTTTCAGGCTCCTCGTATTTTTCAGGCCTTTTCAGGCTCCTCGTATTTTTCAGGCCTTTTCAGGCTCCTCGTATGTTTCACACCTTTTCAGGCTCCTCGTATTTTTCACACCTTTTCAGGCTCCTCGTATTTTTCACACCTTTTCAGGCTCCTCGTATTTTTCACACCTTTTCAGGCTCCTCGTTTTTTTCACACCTTTTCAGGCTCCTCGTATTTTTCACACCTTTTCAGGCTCCTCGTACTTTTCAGGCCTTTTCAGGGTCCTCGTATTTTTCACACCTTTTCAGGCTCCTCGTATTTTTCACACCTTTTCAGGCTCCTCGTATTTTTCACACCTTTTCAGGCTCCTCGTATTTTTCACACCTTTTCAGGCTCCTCGTATTTTTCAGGCCTTTTCAGGTTCCTCGTATTTTTCAGGCCTTTTCAGGGTCCTCGTATTTTTCAGGCCTTTTCAGGCTCCTCATATTTTTCAGTCCTTTTCAGGCTCCTCGTATTTTTCACACCTTTTCAGGCTCCTCGTATTTTTCACACCTTTTCAGGCTCCTCGTATTTTTCAGGCCTTTTCAGGCTCCTCGTATTTTTCAGGCCTTTTCAGGCTCCTTGTATTTTTCAGGCCATTTCAGGCTCCTAGTATTTTTCACACCTTTTCAGGCTCCTCGTATTTTTCAGGCCTTTTCAGGCTCCTCGTATTTTTCAGGCCTTTTCAGGCTCCTCGTATTTTTCACTCCTTTTAAGCCTCCTTCTATTTTTCACACCTTTTCAGGCTCCTCGTATTTTTCAAGCCTTTTCACGTTCCTCGTATTTTTCACACCTTTTCAGGCTCGTCGTATTTTTCACACCTTTTCAGGCTCCTCGTATTTCTCAGGCCTTTTCAGGCTCCTCGTATTTTTCAAGTCTTTTCAGGCTCCTCGTATTTTTCACAGCTTTTCAGGCTCCTCGTATTTTTCACACCTTTTCAGGCTCCTCGTATTTTTCACACATTTTCAGGCTCCTCGTATTTTTCACACCTTTTCAGGCTCCTCTTTTCAGGCTCCTCGTATTTTTCACAACTTTTCAGGCTCCTCGTATTTTTCACATCTCTGCAGGCTCCTCGTATTTTTCACACCTTTTCAGGCTCCTCGTATTTTTCATACCTCTTCAGGCCCCTCATATTTTTCAGGCATTTTCAGGCTCCTCGTAATTTTCAGGCCTTTTCAGGCTCCTCGTAAATTTCAGGCCTTTTCAGGTTCCTCGTATTTTTCACACCTTTTCAGGCTACTCGTATTTTTCAGGACTTTTCAGGCTCCTCGTATTTTTCACACCTTTTCAGGCTAGTCGTATTTTTCACACCTTTTCAGGGCCTCGTATCTTTCACACCTTTTCAGGTTCCTCGTATTTTTCAGGCCTTTTCAGGCTCCTCGTATTTTTCACACCTTTTCAGGCTCCTCGTATTTTTCAAACCTTTTCAGGCTCCTCGTATTTTTCGCACCTATTCAGGCTCCTCGTATTTTTCACACCTTTTCAGGCTACTCGTATTTTTCAGGACTTTTCAGGCTCCTCGTAATTTTCACACCTTTTCTGGCTCCTCGTATTTTTCACACCTTTTCAGGCTACTCGTATTTTTCAGGACTTTTCAGGCTCCTTGTATTTTTCACACCTTTTCAGGCTCGTCGTATTTTTCACACCTTTTCCGGCTCCTCGTATTTTTCACACCTTTTCAGGCTCCTCGTATTTTTCAGGCCTTTTCAGGTTCCTAGTATTTTTCACACCTTTTCAGGCTCCTCGTATTTTTCACACCTTTTCAGGCTCCTCGTATTTTTCACACCTTTTCAGGCTCCTCGTATTTTTCACACCTTTTCAGGCCCCTCATATTTTTCAGGCCTTTTCAGGCTCCTCGTATTTTTCAGGCCTTTTCAGGTTCCTCGTATTTTTCAGGCCTTTTCAGGCTCCTCATATATTTCACACCTTTTCAGGCTCCTCGTATTTTTCAGGCCTTTTCAGGCTCCTCTTATTTTTCATTCCTTTTCAGGCTCCTCGTATATTTCACACCTTTTCAGGCTCCTCGTATTTTTTCACACCTTTTCAGGCTCCTCGTATTTTTCACACCTTTTCAGGGTCCTCATATTTTTCACACCTTTTCTGGCTCCTCGTATTTTTCACACCTTTTCAGGCTCCTTGTATTTTTCACACCTTTTCAGGCTCCTCGTATTTTTCACACATTTTCAGGCTCCTCGTATTTTTCACACCTTTTCAGGCTCCTAGTATTTTTCACACCTTTTCAGGCTCCTCGTATTTTTCACACCTTTTCAGGGTCCGCATATTTTTCAGGCCTTTTCAGGCTCCTCAGATTTTTCACACTGTTTCAGGGTCCTCGTATTTTTCACACCTTTTCAGGCTCCTCGTATTTTTGACACCTTTTCAGGCTCCTCGTATTTTTCAGGCCTTTTCAGGCTCCGCGTATTTTTCAGGCCTTTTCAGGATCCTCGTATTTTTCACACCTTTTCAGGCTCCTCGTATTTTTCACACCTTTTCAGGCTCCTCGTATTTTTCACACCTTTTCAGGCTCCTCGTATTTTGCAAGCCTTTTCAGGCTCCTCGTATTTTTCACACCTTTTCAGGCTCCTCGTATTTTTCACACCTTTTCAGGCTCCTCGTATTTTTCAGGCCTATTCAGGCTCCTCCTATTTTTCAGGCCTTTTCAGTCTCCTCGTATTTTTCACACCTTTTCAGGCTCCTCGTATTTTTCACACCTTTTCAGGCTCCTCGTATTTTTCAGGCCTTTTCAGGCTCCTCGTATTTTTCACACCTTTTCAGACTCCTCGTATTTTTCATGCCTTTTCAGGCTCCTCGTATTTTTCACACCTTTTCATGCTCCTGGAATTTTTCAAACCTTTTCAGGCTCCTCGTATTTTTCACACCTATTCAGGCTCCTCGTATTTTTCACACCTTCTCAGGCTCCTCGTATTTTTCACGCCTTTTCAGGCTCCTCGTATTTTTCACACCTTTTCAGGCTCCTGGTATTTTTCACACCTCTTCAGGCTCCTCGTATTTTTCACACCTCTTCAGGCCCCTCATATTTTTCACACCTTTTCAGGCTCCTCGTATTTTTCACACCTTTTCAGGCTCCTCGTATTTTTCAGGCCTTTTCAGGCTCCTCGTATTTTTCACACCTTTTCAGGCTCCTCATATTTTTCACACCTTTTCAGGCTCCTCGTATTTTTCACACCTCTTCAGGCCCCTCATATTTTTCACACATTTTTAGGCTCCTCGTATTTTTCAGGCCTTTTCAGGCTCCTCGTATTTTTCTGGCCTTTTCATGCTCCTCATATTTTTCACACCTTTTCAGAGTCCTCATATTTTTCCGGCCTTTTCAGGCTCCTCGTATTTTTCAGGCCTTTTCAGGCTCCTCGTATTTTTCACACCTTTTCAGGCTCCTCATATTTTTCACACCTTTTCAGGGTCCTCATATTTTTCAGGCCTTTTCAGGCTCCTCGTATGTTTCAGGCCTTTTCAGGCTCCTCGTATTTTTCACACCTTTTCAGGCTCCTCGAATTTTTCACACCTTTTCAGACTCCTCGTATTTTTCAGGCCTTTTCAGGCTCCTCGTATTTTTCAGGCCTTTTCAGGCTCCTCGTATTTTTCAGGCCTTTTCAGGCTCCTCGTATTTTTCACACCTTTTCAGGCTCCTCGTATTTTTCACACCTTTTCAGGCTCCTCGTATTTTTCAGGCCTTCTCAGGCTCCTCATATTTTTCAGGCCTTTTCAGGCTCCTAGTATTTTTCACACCTTTTCAGGCTCCTCGTATTTTTCAGGCCTTTTCAGGCTCCTCGTATTTTTCAGGCCTTCTCAGGCTCCTCGTATATTTCACACCTTTTAAGGCTCCTCCTATTTTTCACACCTTCTCAGGCTCCTCGTATTTTTCAAGCCTTTACAGGCGCCTCGTATTTTTCACACCTTTTCAGGCTCCTCGTATTTTTCACACCTTTTCAGGCTCCTCGTATTTTTCAGGCCTTTTCAGGCTTCTCGTACTTTTCAAGTCTTTTCAGGCTCCTCGTATTTTTCCCACCTTTTCAGGCTCCTCGTATTTTTTACACCTTTCAGGCTCCTCGTATTTTTCACACCTTTTCCGGCTCGTCGTATATTTCATGCCTTTTCAGGCTCCTCATATTTTTCAGGCCTTTTCAGGCTCCTCGTATTTTTCAGGCCTTTTCAGGCTCCTCGTATTTTTCAGGCATTTTCAGGCTCCTCGTGTTTTTCAGGCCTTTTCAGGCTCCTCGTATTTTTCACACCTTTTCTGGCTCCTCGTATTTTTCAGGCCTTTTCAGGCTCCTCGTATTTTTCAGGCCTTTTCAGGCTCCTCGTATTTTGCACACCTTTTCAGGGTCGTCGTATTTTTCACACCTTTTCAGGGTCCTCGTATTTTTCACACCTTTTCAGGCTCCTCGTACTTTTCAGGCTTTGTCAGGCTCCTCGTATTTTTCAAGCCTTTTCAGGCTCCTCGTATTTTTCACACCATTTCAGGCTCCTCGTATTTTTCACACCTTTTCAGGCTCCTCGTATTTTTCAGGCCTTTTCAGGCTCCTCGTATTTTTCAGGCTTTTTCAGGCTCCTCGTATTTTTCACACCTTTTCAGGCTCTTCGTATTTTTCACACCTTTTCAGGCTCCTCGTATTTTTCACACCGCTTCAGGCCCCTCATATTTTTCACACCTTTTCAGGCTCCTCGTATATTTCACACCTTTTCAGGCTCCTCGTATTTTTCAGGCCTTTTCAGTGTCCTCGTATTTTTCACACCTTTTCAGGCTCCTCGTATTTTTCGCACCTTTTCAGGCTCCTCGTATTTTTCACACCTTTTCAGGGTCCTCGTATATTTCAGGCTTTGTCAGGCTCCTCGTATTTTTCAAGCCTTTTCAGGCTCTTCGTATTTTTCACACCTTTTCAGGCTCCTTGTATTTTTCACGACTTTTCAGGCTCCTTGTATTTTTCACACCTTTTCAGGCTCCTCGTCTTTTTCACACCTTTTCAGGGTCCTCGTATATTTCAGGCTTTGTCAGGCCCCTCGTATTTTTCACGCCTTTTCAGGCTCCTCGTATTTTTCATGCCTTTTCAGGCTCCTCGTATTTTTCACGCCTTTTCAGGCTCCTCGTATTTTTCACGCCTTTTCAGGCTCCTCGTATTTTTCACACCTTTTCAGGCTCCTCGTATTTTTCACACCTTTTCAGGCTTCTCGTATTTCTCAGGCCTTTTCAGGCCCTCGTATTTTTCAGGCCTTTTCAGACTCCTCGTATTTTTCAGGCCTTTTCAGGCTCCTCGTATTTTTCACGCCTTTTCAGGCTCCTCGTATTTTTCACGCCTTTTCAGGCTCCTCGTATTTTTCACACCTTCTCAGGCTCCTCGTATTTTTCACACCTTTTCAGGCTCCTCGTATTTTTCCCGCCTTTTCAGGCTCCTCGTATTTTTCTGGCTTTTTCAGGCTCCTCTTATTTTTCAGGCCTTTTCAGGCTCCTCGTATTTTTCACACCTTTTCAGGCTCCTCGTATTTTTCACGCCTTTTCAGGCTCCTCGTATTTTTCACACCTTTTCAGGCTCCTCGTATTTTTCACACCTTTTCAGGCTCCTCGTATTTTTCACACCTTTTCAGGATCCTCGTATTTTTCACACCTCTTCAGGACCCTCATATTTTTCACACCTTTTCAGGCTCCTCGTATATTTCACACCTTTTCAGGCTCCTCGTAATTTTCACACCTTTTCAGGCTCCTCGTATTTTTCACGCCTTTTCAGGCTCCTCGTATTTTTCACAACTTTTCAGGCTCCTCTTATTTTTCACGCCTTTTCAGGCTCCTCGTATTTTTCACACCTTTTCAGGCTCCTCGTATTTTTCAGGCCTTTTCAGGCTCCTCGTATTTTTCACACCTTTTCAGGCTCCTCGTATTTTTCACGCCGTTTCAGGCTCCTCGTATTTTTCACACCTTTTCAGGCTCCTCGTATTTTTCACACCTTTTCAGGCTCCTCGTATTTTTCACACCTTTTCAGGATCCTCGTATTTTTCACACCTCTTCAGGACCCTCATATTTTTCACACCTTTTCAGGCTCCTCGTATATTTCACACCTTTTCAGGCTCCTCGTATATTTCAGGCCTTTTCAGGCTCCTCGTATTTTTCACACCTTTTCAGGCTCCTCGTATATTTCAGGCCTTTTCAGGTTCCTCGAATTTTTCACACCTTTTCAGGCTCCTCGTATTTTTCACACATTTTCAGGCTCCTCGTATTTTTCACACCTTTTCAGGCTCCTCGAATTTTTCACACCTTTTCAGACTCCTCGTATTTTTCAGGCCTTTTCAGGGTCCTCGTATTTTTCTGGCCTTTTCAGGCTCCGCGTATTTTTCAGGCCTTTTCAGGGTCCTCGTATTTTTCACACCTTTTCAGGGTCCTCATATTTTTCAGGCCTTTTCAGGCTCCTCGTATTTTTCAGGCCTTTTCAGGCTCCTCGTATTTTTCACACCTTTTCAGGCTCCTCGAATTTTTCACACCTTTTCAGACTCCTCGTATTTTTCAGGCCTTTTCAGGCTCCTCGTATTTTTCAGGCCTTTTCAGGCTCCTCGTATTTTTCACACCTTTTCAGGCTCCTCGTATTTTTCACACCTTTTCAGACTCCTCGTATTTTTCAGGCCTTTTCAGGCTCCTCGTATTTTTCAGGCCGTTTCAGGGTCCTCATATTTTTCAGGCCGTTTCAGGCTCCTTGTATTTTTCAGGCCTTTTCAGGCTCCTCGTATTTTTCACACCTTTTCAGGCTCCTCGAATTTTTCACACCTTTTCAGACTCCTCGTATTTTTCAGGCCTTTTCAGGCTCCTCGTATTTTTCAGGCCTTTTCAGGCTCCTCGTATTTTTCACACCTTTTCAGGCTCCTCGAATTTTTCACACCTTTTCAGACTCCTCGTATTTTTCAGGCCTTTTCAGGCTCCTCGTATTTTTCAGGCCTTTTCAGGCTCCTCGTATTTTTCAGGCCTTTTCAGGCTCCTCGTATTTTTCACACCTTTTCAGGCTCCTCGTATTTTTCACACCTTTTCAGGCTCCTCGTATTTTTCAGGCCTTCTCAGGCTCCTCATATTTTTCAGGCCTTTTCAGGCTCCTAGTATTTTTCACACCTTTTCAGGCTCCTCGTATTTTTCAGGCCTTTTCAGGCTCCTCGTATTTTTCAGGCCTTCTCAGGCTCCTCGTATATATCACACCTTTTAAGGCTCCTCCTATTTTTCACACCTTCTCAGGCTCCTCGTATTTTTCAAGCCTTTTCAGGCGCCTCGTATTTTTCACACCTTTTCAGGCTCCTCGTATTTTTCACACCTTTTCAGGCTCCTTGTATTTTTCAGGCCTTTTCAGGCTTCTCGTACTTTTCAAGTCTTTTCAGGCTCCTCGTATTTTTCCCACCTTTTCAGGCTCCTCGTATTTTTTACACCTTTCAGGCTGCTCGTATTTTTCACACCTTTTCCGGCTCGTCGTATATTTCATGCCTTTTCAGGCTCCTCATATTTTTCAGGCCTTTTCAGGCTCCTCGTATTTTTCAGGCCTTTTCAGGCTCCTCGTATTTTTCAGGCATTTTCAGGCTCCTCGTATTTTTCAGGCCTTTTCAGGCTCCTCGTATTTTTCACACCTTTTCAGGGTCGTCGTATTTTTCACACCTTTTTAGGGTCCTCGTATTTTTCACACCTTTTCAGGCTCCTCGTACTTTTCAGGCTTTGTCAGGCTCCTCGTATTTTTCAAGCCTTTGCAGGCTCCTCGTATTTTTCACACCTTTTCAGGCTTCTCGTATATTTCACACCTTTTCAGGCTCCTCGTATTTTTCAGGCCTTTTCAGGCTCCTCGTATTTTTCAGGCCTTTTCAGGCTCCTCGTATGTTTCACACCTTTTCAGGCTCCTCGTATTTTTCACACCTTTTCAGGCTCCTCGTATTTTTCACACCTTTTCAGGCTCCTCGTATTTTTCACACCTTTTCAGGCTCCTCGTTTTTTTCACACCTTTTCAGGCTCCTCGTATTTTTCACACCTTTTCAGGCTCCTCGTACTTTTCAGGCCTTTTCAGGGTCCTCGTATTTTTCACACCTTTTCAGGCTCCTCGTATTTTTCACACCTTTTCAGGCTCCTCGTATTTTTCACACCTTTTCAGGCTCCTCGTATTTTTCACACCTTTTCAGGCTCCTCGTATTTTTCAGGCCTTTTCAGGTTCCTCGTATTTTTCAGGCCTTTTCAGGGTCCTCGTATTTTTCAGGCCTTTTCAGGCTCCTCATATTTTTCAGTCCTTTTCAGGCTCCTCGTATTTTTCACACCTTTTCAGGCTCCTCGTATTTTTCACACCTTTTCAGGCTCCTCGTATTTTTCAGGCCTTTTCAGGCTCCTCGTATTTTTCAGGCCTTTTCAGGCTCCTTGTATTTTTCAGGCCATTTCAGGCTCCTAGTATTTTTCACACCTTTTCAGGCTCCTCGTATTTTTCAGGCCTTTTCAGGCTCCTCGTATTTTTCAGGCCTTTTCAGGCTCCTCGTATTTTTCACTCCTTTTAAGCCTCCTTCTATTTTTCACACCTTTTCAGGCTCCTCGTATTTTTCAAGCCTTTTCACGTTCCTCGTATTTTTCACACCTTTTCAGGCTCGTCGTATTTTTCACACCTTTTCAGGCTCCTCGTATTTCTCAGGCCTTTTCAGGCTCCTCGTATTTTTCAAGTCTTTTCAGGCTCCTCGTATTTTTCACAGCTTTTCAGGCTCCTCGTATTTTTCACACCTTTTCAGGCTCCTCGTATTTTTCACACATTTTCAGGCTCCTCGTATTTTTCACACCTTTTCAGGCTCCTCTTTTCAGGCTCCTCGTATTTTTCACAACTTTTCAGGCTCCTCGTATTTTTCACATCTCTGCAGGCTCCTCGTATTTTTCACACCTTTTCAGGCTCCTCGTATTTTTCATACCTCTTCAGGCCCCTCATATTTTTCAGGCATTTTCAGGCTCCTCGTAATTTTCAGGCCTTTTCAGGCTCCTCGTAAATTTCAGGCCTTTTCAGGTTCCTCGTATTTTTCACACCTTTTCAGGCTACTCGTATTTTTCAGGACTTTTCAGGCTCCTCGTATTTTTCACACCTTTTCAGGCTAGTCGTATTTTTCACACCTTTTCAGGGCCTCGTATCTTTCACACCTTTTCAGGTTCCTCGTATTTTTCAGGCCTTTTCAGGCTCCTCGTATTTTTCACACCTTTTCAGGCTCCTCGTATTTTTCAAACCTTTTCAGGCTCCTCGTATTTTTCGCACCTATTCAGGCTCCTCGTATTTTTCACACCTTTTCAGGCTACTCGTATTTTTCAGGACTTTTCAGGCTCCTCGTAATTTTCACACCTTTTCTGGCTCCTCGTATTTTTCACACCTTTTCAGGCTACTCGTATTTTTCAGGACTTTTCAGGCTCCTTGTATTTTTCACACCTTTTCAGGCTCGTCGTATTTTTCACACCTTTTCCGGCTCCTCGTATTTTTCACACCTTTTCAGGCTCCTCGTATTTTTCAGGCCTTTTCAGGTTCCTAGTATTTTTCACACCTTTTCAGGCTGCTCGTATTTTTCACACCTTTTCAGGCTCCTCGTATTTTTCACACCTTTTCAGGCTCCTCGTATTTTTCACACCTTTTCAGGCCCCTCATATTTTTCAGGCCTTTTCAGGCTCCTCGTATTTTTCAGGCCTTTTCAGGCTCCTTGTATTTTTCACACCATTTCAGGGTCCTCGTATTTTTCAGGCCTTTTCAGGCTCCTCGTATTTTTCAGGCCTTTTCAGGCTCCTCGTATTTTTCACACCTTTTCAGGCTCCTCGTATTTTTCACACCTTTTCAGGCTCCTCGTATTTTTCACGCCTTTTCAGGCTCCTCGTATTTTTCCGGCTTTTTCAGGCTCCTCGTATTTTTCAGGCCTTTTCAGGCTCCTCGTATTTTTCACACCTTTTCAGGCTCCTCGCATTTTTCACGCCTTTTCAGGCTCCTCGTATTTTTCACACCTTTTCAGGCTCCTCGTATTTTTCACACCTTTTCAGGCTCCTCGTATTTTTCACACCTTTTCAGGATCCTCGTATTTTTCACACCTCTTCAGGCCCCTCATATTTTTCACACCATTTCAGGGTCCTCGTATTTTTCAGGCCTTTTCAGGCTCCTCGTATATTTCAGGCCTTTTCAGGCTCCTCGTATTTTTCACACCTTTTCAGGCTCCTCGTATATTTAAGGCCTTTTCAGGTTTCTCGAATTTTTCACACCTTTTCAGGCTCCTCGTATATTTCACACATTATCAGGCTCCTCATATTTTTCACACCTTTTCAGGGTCCTCATATTTTTCACACTTTTTCAGGGTCCTCGTATATTTCAGGCTTTGTCCGGCTCCTCGTATTTTTCACACCTTTTCAGGCTCCTCGTATTTTTCACATCTTTTCAGGCTCCTCGTATTTTTCAGGCATTTTCAGGCTTCTCGTATTTTTCAGGCCTTTTCAGGCTCCTCGTATTTTTCACACCTTTTCAGGGTCCTCATATTTTTCAGGCCTTTTCAGGCTCCTCGTATTTTTCAGGCCTTTTCAGGTTCCTCATATTTTTCACACCTTTTCAGGCTCCTCGAATTTTTCACACGTTTTCAGGCTCCTCGTATTTTTCAAGCCTTTTCAGGCTCCTCGTATTTTTCAGGCCTTTTCAGGCTCCTCGTATTTTTCAGGCCTTTTCAGGCTCCTCGTATTTTTCACACCTTTTCAGGGTCTTCATATTTTTCAGGCCTTTTCAGGCTCCTCGTATTTTTCAGGCCTTTTCAGGCTCCTCGTATTTTTCAGGCCTTTTCAGGCTCCTCGTATTTTTCACACCTTTTCAGGCTCCTCGTATTTTTCATGCCTTCTCAGGCTCCTCATATTTTTCAGGCCTTTTCAGGCTCCTCGTATTTTTCAGACCTTTTCAGGCTCCTCGTATTTTTCACACCTTTTCAGGATCCTCGTATTTTTCACGTCTTTTCAGGCTCCTCGTATTTGTCACACCTTTTCAGGCTCCTCGTATTTTTCACACCTTTTCAGGCTCCTCGTATTTTTCAGGCCTTTTCAGGCTCCTCGTATTTTTCACACCTTTTCAGGCTCCTCGTATTTTTCACACCTTTTCAGGCTACTCGTATTTTTCAGGCCTTTTCAGGCTCCTCGTATTTTTCACACCTTTTCTGGCTCCTCGTATTTTTTACACCTTTTCAGGCTACTCGTATTTTTCATGACTTTTCAGGCTCCTCGTATTTTTCACACCTTTTCAGGCTCGTCGTATTTTTCACACCTTTTCAGGCTCCTCGTATTTTTCACACCTTTTCAGGCTCCTCGTATTTTTCAGGCCTTTTCAGGCTCCTCGTATTTTTCACACCTTTTCAGGCTCCTCGTATTTTTCACCCCTTTTCAGGCTCCTCGTATTTTTCGCACCTCTTCAAGCCCCTCATATTTTTCACACCTTTTCAGGCTCCTCGTATTTTTCACACCTTTTCAGGCTCCTCGTATTTTTCACACCTTTTCAGGCTCCTCATATATTTCACACCTTTTCAGGCTCCTCGTATTTTTCACACCTTTTCAGGCTCCTCGTATTTTTCACCCCTTTTCAGGCTCCTCGTATTTTTCACACCTTTTCAGGGTCCTCGTATTTTTCACACCTTTTCAGGCTCCTCGTATTTTTCACACCTTTTCAGGCTCCTCGTATTTTTCACACCTTTTCAGGCTCCTCGTATTTTTCAGGCCTGTTCAGGCTCTTCGTATTTTTCACACCTTTTTAGGCTCCTCGTATTTTTCACCCCTTTTCAGGCTCCTCGTATTTTTCACACCTTTTCAGGGTCCTCGTATTTTTCACACCTTTTCAGGCTCCTCGTATTTTTCACACCTTTTCAGGCTCCTCGTATTTTTCACACCTTTTCAGGCTCCTCGTATTTTTCACACCTTTTCAGGCTCCTCGTATTTTTCAGGCCGTTTCAGGCTCCTCGTATTTTTCACACCTTTTCAGGCTCCTCGTATTTTTCACACCTTTTCAGGCTCCTCGTATTTTTCACACCTTTTCAGGCTCGTCGTATTTTTCACACCTTTTCCGGCTCCTCGTATTTTTCACACCTTTTCAGGCTCCTCGTATTTTTCAGGCCTTTTCAGGCTCCTCGTATTTTTCACACCTTTTCAGGCTCCTCGTATTTTTCACACCTTTTCAGGGTCCTCGTATTTTTCACACCTTTTCAGGCTCCTCGTATTTTTCACCCCTTTTCAGGCTCCTCGTATTTTTCACACCTTTTCAGGGTCCTCGTATTTTTCACACCTTTTCAGGCTCCTCGTATTTTTCACACCTTTTCAGGCTCCTCGTATTTTTCACACCTTTTCAGGCTCCTCGTATTTTTCAGGCCTGTTCAGGCTCTTCGTATTTTTCACACCTTTTCAGGCTCCTCGTATTTTTCACCCCTTTTCAGGCTCCTCGTATTTTTCACACCTTTTCAGGCTCCTCGTATTTTTCACACCTTTTCAGGCTCCTCGTATTTTTCACACCTTTTCAGGCTCCTCGTATTTTTCACACCTTTTCAGGCTCCTCGTATTTTTCACACCTTTTCAGGCTCCTCGTATTTTTCAGGCCGTTTCAGGCTCCTCGTATTTTTCACACCTTTTCAGGCTCCTCGTATTTTTCACACCTTTTCAGGCTCCTCGTATTTTTCACACCTTTTCAGGCTCCTCGTATTTTTCACACCTTTTCCGGCTCCTCGTATTTTTCACACCTTTTCAGGCTCCTCGTATTTTTCAGGCCTTTTCAGGTTCCTAGTATTTTTCACACCTTTTCAGGCTCCTCGTATTTTTCACACCTTTTCAGGGTCCTCGTATTTTTCACACCTTTTCAGGCTCCTCGTATTTTTCACACCTTTTCAGGCTCCTCGTATTTTTCAGGCCTTTTCAGGCTCCTCGTATTTTTCAGGCCTTTTCAGGCTCCTTGTATTTTTCACACCATTTCAGGGTCCTCGTATTTTTCAGGCCTTTTCAGGCTCCTCGTATTTTTCAGGCCTTTTCAGGCTCCTCGTATTTTTCACACCTTTTCAGGCTCCTCGTATTTTTCAGGTCTTTTCAGGCTCCTCGTATTTTTCACACCTTTTCAGGCTCCTCGTATTTTTCCGGCTTTTTCAGGCTCCTCGTATTTTTCAGGCCTTTTCAGGCTCCTCGTATTTTTCACACCTTTTCAGGCTCCTCGTATTTTTCACACCTTTTCAGGCTCCTCGTATTTTTCACACCTTTTCAGGCTCCTCGTATTTTTCACACCTTTTCAGGCTCCTCGTATTTTTCACACCTTTTCAGGCTCCTCGTATTTTCCACACCTTTTCAGGGTCTTCATATTTTTCAGGCCTTTTCAGGCTCCTCGTATTTTTCAGGCCTTTTCAGGCTCCTCGTATTTTTCAGGCCTTTTCAGGCTCCTAGTATTTTTCACACCTTTTCAGGCTCCTCGTATTTTTCATGCCTTCTCAGGCTCCTCGTATTTTTCAGGCCTTTTCAGGCTCCTCGTATTTTTCAGACCTTTTCAGGCTCCTCGTATTTTTCACACCTTTTCAGGCTCCTCGTATTTTTCACACCTTTTCAGGCTCCTCGTATTTGTCACACCTTTTCAGGCTCCTCGTATTTTTCACACCTTTTCAGGCTCCTCGTATTTTTCACACCTTTTCAGGCTCCTCGTATTTTTCACACCTTTTCAGGCTCCTCGTATTTTTCACACCTTTTCAGGCTACTCGTATTTTTCAGGACTTTTCAGGCTCCTCGTATTTTTCACACCTTTTCTGGCTCCTCGTATTTTTCACACCTTTTCAGGCTACTCGTATTTTTCAGGACTTTTCAGGCTCCTCGTATTTTTCACACCTTTTCAGGCTCGTCGTATTTTTCACACCTTTTCAGGCTCCTCGTATTTTTCACACCTTTTCAGGATCCTCGTATTTTTCAGGCCTGTTCAGGCTCCTCGTATTTTTCACACCTTTTCAGGCTCCTCGTATTTTTCACCCCTTTTCAGGCTCCTCGTATTTTTCGCACCTCTTCAAGCCCCTCATATTTTTCACACCTTTTCAGGCTCCTCGTATTTTTCACACCTTTTCAGGCTCCTCGTATTTTTCACACCTTTTCAGGCTCCTCGTATTTTTCAGGCCTTTTCAGGCTCCTCGTATTTTTCACACCTTTTCAGGCTCCTCGTATTTTTCACCCCTTTTCAGGCTCCTCGTATTTTTCACACCTTTTCAGGGTCCTCGTATTTTTCACACCTTTTCAGGCTCCTCGTATTTTTCACACCTTTTCAGGCTCCTCGTATTTTTCACACCTTTTCAGGCTCCTCGTATTTTTCAGGCCGTTTCAGGCTCCTCGTATTTTTCACACCTTTTCAGGCTCCTCGTATTTTTCACACCTTTTCAGGCTCCTCGTATTTTTCACACCTTTTCAGGCTTCTCGTATTTTTCAGGCCATTTCAGGCTCCTCGTATTTTTCAGGCCTTTTCAGGCTCCTCGTATTTTTCACACCTTTTCAGGCTCCTCGTATTTTTCACACCTTTTCAGGCTCCTCGTATTTTTCACACCTTTTCAGGCTCCTCGTATTTTTCACACCTTTTCAGGCTCCTCGTATTTTTCACACCTTTTC
This sequence comes from Cervus elaphus, assembly GCF_910594005.1. Classification (NCBI taxonomy): domain Eukaryota; kingdom Metazoa; phylum Chordata; class Mammalia; order Artiodactyla; family Cervidae; genus Cervus; species Cervus elaphus. The sequence goes on from NC_057833.1 coordinate 114,643,948, forward strand.
AGGCTCCTCGTATTTTTCACGCCTTTTCAGGCCCCTCGTATTTCTCAGGCCTTTTCAGGCTCCTCGTATTTTTCACACGTTTTCAGGCTCCTTGTATTTTTCACGCCTTTTCAGGCTCCTCGTATTTTTCAGGCCTTTTCAGGCTCCTCGTATTTTTCACACCTTTTCAGGCTCCTCGTATTTTTCACACCTTTTCAGGCTCCTCATATTTTTCACGCCTTTTCAGGGTCCTCGTATTTTTCACGCCTTTTCAGGCTCCTCGTATTTTTCAGGCCTTTTCAGGCTCCTCGTATTTTTCACGCACTTTCAGGCTCCTCGTATTCTTCAGGCCTTTTCAGACTCCTCGTATTTTTCATACCTTTTCAGGCTCCTCGTATTTTTCACACCTTTTCAGGCTCCTCGTATTTTTCACACCTTTTCAGGCTCCTCGTATTTTTCAGGCCTTTTCAGGCTCCTCGTATTTTTCAGGCCTTTTCAGGCTCCTCGTATTTTTCAGGCCTTTTCAGGCTCCTCGTATGTTTCACACCTTTTCAGGCTCCTCGTATTTTTCACACCTTTTCAGGCTCCTCGTATTTTTCACACCTTTTCAGGCTCCTCGTATTTTTCACACCTTTTCAGGCTCCTCGTTTTTTTCACACCTTTTCAGGCTCCTCGTATTTTTCACACCTTTTCAGGCTCCTCGTATTTTTCAGGCCTTTTCAGGGTCCTCGTATTTTTCACACCTTTTCAGGCTCCTCGTATTTTTCACACCTTTTCAGGCTCCTCGTATTTTTCACACCTTTTCAGGCTCCTCGTATTTTTCACGCCTTTTCAGGCTCCTCGTATTTTTCAGGCCTTTTCAGGTTCCTCGTATTTTTCAGGCCTTTTCAGAGTCCTCGTATTTTTCAGGCCTTTTCAGGCTCCTCATATTTTTCAGTCCTTTTCAGGCTCCTCGTATTTTTCACACCTTTTCAGGCTCCTCGTATTTTTCACACCTTTTCAGGCTCCTCGTATTTTTCAGGCCTTTTCAGGCTCCTCGTATTTTTCAGGCCTTTTCAGGCTCCTTGTATTTTTCAGGCCATTTCAGGCTCCTAGTATTTTTCACACCTTTTCAGGCTCCTCGTATTTTTCAGGCCTTTTCAGGCTCCTCGTATTTTTCAGGCCTTTTCAGGCTCCTCGTATTTTTCACTCCTTTTAAGCCTCCTTCTATTTTTCACACCTTTTCAGGCTCCTCGTATTTTTCAAGCCTTTTCACGTTCCTCGTATTTTTCACACCTTTTCAGGCTCGTCGTATTTTTCACACCTTTTCAGGCTCCTCGTATTTCTCAGGCCTTTTCAGGCTCCTCGTATTTTTCAAGTCTTTTCAGGCTCCTCGTATTTTTCACAGCTTTTCAGGCTCCTCGTATTTTTCACACCTTTTCAGGCTCCTCGTATTTTTCACACATTTTCAGGCTCCTCGTATTTTTCACACCTTTTCAGGCTCCTCTTTTCAGGCTCCTCGTATTTTTCACAACTTTTCAGGCTCCTCGTATTTTTCACATCTCTGCAGGCTCCTCGTATTTTTCACACCTTTTCAGGCTCCTCGTATTTTTCATACCTCTTCAGGCCCCTCATATTTTTCAGGCATTTTCAGGCTCCTCGTAATTTTCAGGCCTTTTCAGGATCCTCGTAAATTTCAGGCCTTTTCAGGTTCCTCGTATTTTTCACACCTTTTCAGGCTACTCGTATTTTTCAGGACTTTTCAGGCTCCTCGTATTTTTCACACCTTTTCAGGCTAGTCGTATTTTTCACAACTTTTCAGGGCCTCGTATCTTTCACACCTTTTCAGGTTCCTCGTATTTTTCAGGCCTTTTCAGGCTCCTCGTATTTTTCACACCTTTTCAGGCTCCTCGTATTTTTCAAACCTTTTCAGGCTCCTCGTATTTTTCGCACCTATTCAGGCTCCTCGTATTTTTCACACCTTTTCAGGCTACTCGTATTTTTCAGGACTTTTCAGGCTCCTCGTAATTTTCACACCTTTTCTGGCTCCTCGTATTTTTCACACCTTTTCAGGCTACTCGTATTTTTCAGGACTTTTCAGGCTCCTTGTATTTTTCACACCTTTTCAGGCTCCTCGTATTTTTCACACCTTTTCCGGGTCCTCGTATTTTTCACACCTTTTCAGGCTCCTCGTATTTTTCAGGCCTTTTCAGGTTCCTAGTATTTTTCACACCTTTTCAGGCTCCTCGTATTTTTCACACCTTTTCAGGCTCCTCGTATTTTTCACACCTTTTCAGGCTCCTCGTATTTTTCACACCTTTTCAGGCTCCTCGTATTTTTCAGGCCTTTTCAGGCTCCTCGTATTTTTCAGGCCTTTTCAGGCTCCTTGTATTTTTCACACCATTTCAGGGTCCTCGTATTTTTCAGGCCTTTTCAGGCTCCTCGTATTTTTCAGGCCTTTTCAGGCTCCTCGTATTTTTCACACCTTTTCAGGCTCCTCGTATTTTTCACACCTTTTCAGGCTCCTCGTATTTTTCACGCCTTTTCAGGCTCCTCGTATATTTCCGGCTTTTTCAGGCTCCTCGTATTTTTCAGGCCTTTTCAGGCTCCTCGTATTTTTCACACCTTTTCAGGCTCCTCGTATTTTTCACGCCTTTTCAGGCTCCTCGTATTTTTCACACCTTTTCAGGCTCCTCGTATTTTTCACACCTTTTCAGGCTCCTCGTATTTTTCACACCTTTTCAGGATCCTCGTATTTTTCACACCTCTTCAGGCCCCTCATATTTTTCACACCTTTTCAGGCTCCTCGTATATTTCACACCTTTTCAGGCTCCTCGTATATTTCAGGCCTTTTCAGGCTCCTCGTATTTTTCACACCTTTTCAGGCTCCTCGTATATTTAAGGCCTTTTCAGGTTTCTCGAATTTTTCACACCTTTTCAGGCTCCTCGTATATTTCACACATTTTCAGGCTCCTCATATTTTTCACACCTTTTCAGGGTCCTCGTATTTTTCACACTTTTTCAGGGTCCTCGTATATTTCAGGCTTTGTCCGGCTCCTCGTATTTTTCACACCTTTTCAGGCTCCTCGTATTTTTCACACCTTTTCAGGCTCCTCGTATTTTTCAGGCATTTTCAGGCTTCTCGTATTTTTCAGGCCTTTTCAGGCTCCTCGTATTTTTCACACCTTTTCAGGGTCCTCATATTTTTCAGGCCTTTTCAGGCTCCTCGTATTTTTCAGGCCTTTTCAGGTTCCTCATATTTTTCACACCTTTTCAGGCTCCTCGAATTTTCCACACCTTTTCAGACTCCTCGTATTTTTTAGGCCTTTTCAGGCTCCTCGTATTTTTCAGGCCTTTTCAGGCTCCTCGTATTTTTCACACCTTTTCAGGCTCCTCGTATTTTTCACACCTTTTCAGGCTCCTCGTATTTTTCACACCTTTTCAGGCTCCTCGTATTTTTCACACCTTTTCAGGCTCCTCGTATTTTTCACACCTTTTCAGGCTCCTCGTATTTTCCACGCCTTTTCAGGGTCTTCGTATTTTTCAGGCCTTTTCAGGCTCCTCGTATTTTTCAGGCCTTTTCAGGCTCCTCGTATTTTTCAGGCCTTTTCAGGCTCCTCGTATTTTTCACACCTTTTCAGGCTCCTCGTATTTTTCATGCCTTCTCAGGCTCCTCATATTTTTCAGGCCTTTTCAGGCTCCTCGTATTTTTCAGACCTTTTCAGGCTCCTCGTATTTTTCACACCTTTTCAGGATCCTCGTATTTTTCACGTCTTTTCAGGCTCCTCGTATTTGTCACACCTTTTCAGGCTCCTCGTATTTTTCACACCTTTTCAGGGTCCTCGTATTTTTCACACCTTTTCAGGCTCCTCGTATTTTTCACACCTTTTCAGGCTCCTCGTATTTTTCACACCTTTTCAGGCTCCTCGTATTTTTCAGGACTTTTCAGGCTCCTCGTATTTTTCACACCTTTTCTGGCTCCTCGTATTTTTTACTCCTTTTCAGGCTACTCGTATTTTTCAGGACTTTTCAGGCTCCTCGTATTTTTCACACCTTTTCAGGCTCGTCGTATTTTTCACACCTTTTCAGGCTCCTCGTATTTTTCACACCTTTTCAGGCTCCTCGTATTTTTCAGGCCTTTTCAGGCTCCTCGTATTTTTCACACCTTTTCAGGCTCCTCGTATTTTTCACCCCTTTTCAGGCTCCTCGTATTTTTCGCACCTCTTCAAGCCCCTCATATTTTTCACACCTTTTCAGGCTCCTCGTATTTTTCACACCTTTTCAGGCTCCTCGTATTTTTCACACCTGTTCAGGCTCCTCATATATTTCACACCTTTTCAGGCTCCTCGTATTTTTCACACCTTTTCAGGCTCCTCGTATTTTTCACCCCTTTTCAGGCTCCTCGTATTTTTCACACCTTTTCAGGGTCCTCGTATTTTTCACACCTTTTCAGGCTCCTCGTATTTTTCACACCTTTTCAGGCTCCTCGTATTTTTCACACCTTTTCAGGCTCCTCGTATTTTTCAGGCCTGTTCAGGCTCTTCGTATTTTTCACACCTTTTCAGGCTCCTCGTATTTTTCACCCCTTTTCAGGCTCCTCGTATTTTTCACACCTTTTCAGGGTCCTCGTATTTTTCACACCTTTTCAGGCTCCTCGTATTTTTCACACCTTTTCAGGCTCCTCGTATTTTTCACACCTTTTCAGGCTCCTCGTATTTTTCACACCTTTTCAGGCTCCTCGTATTTTTCAGGCCGTTTCAGGCTCCTCGTATTTTTCACACCTTTTCAGGCTCCTCGTATTTTTCACACCTTTTCAGGCTCCTCGTATTTTTCACACCTTTTCAGGCTCCTCGTATTTTTCACACCTTTTCCGGCTCCTCGTATTTTTCACACCTTTTCAGGCTCCTCGTATTTTTCAGGCCTTTTCAGGTTCCTAGTATTTTTCACACCTTTTCAGGCTCCTCGTATTTTTCACACCTTTTCAGGGTCCTCGTATTTTTCACACCTTTTCAGGCTCCTCGTATTTTTCACACCTTTTCAGGCTCCTCGTATTTTTCAGGCCTTTTCAGGCTCCTCGTATTTTTCAGGCCTTTTCAGGCTCCTTGTATTTTTCACACCATTTCAGGGTCCTCGTATTTTTCAGGCCTTTTCAGGCTCCTCGTATTTTTCAGGCCTTTTCAGGCTCCTCGTATTTTTCACACCTTTTCAGGCTCCTCGTATTTTTCACACCTTTTCAGGCTCCTCGTATTTTTCACACCTTTTCAGGCTCCTCGTATTTTTCACACGTTTCCAGGCTCCTCGTATTTTTCAGGCCTTTTCAGGCTCCTCGTATTTTTCAGGCCTTTTCAGGCTCCTCGTATTTTTCACACCTTTTCAGGCTCCTCGTATTTTTCAGGCCTTTCAGGCTCCTCGTATTTTTCACACCTTTTCAGGCTCCTCGTATTTTTCAGGCCTTTTCAGGCTCCTCGTATTTTTCACACCTTTTCAGTCTCCTCGTATTTTTCACACGTTTTCAGGCTCCTCGAATTTTTCAAGCCTTTTCAGGCTCCTCGTATTTTTCAGGTCTTTTCAGGCTCCTCCTATTTTTCACACCTTTTCAGGCTCCTCGTATTTTTCACACCTTTTCAGGCTCCTCGTATTTTCAGGCCTTTTCAGGCTCCTCGCATTTTTAACACCTTTTCAGACTCCTCGTATTTTTCAGGCCTTTACAGGCTCCTCGTATTTTTCACACCTTTTCAGGCTCCTAAAATTTTTCACACCTTTTCAGGCTCCTCGTATTTTTCACACCTTTTCAGGCTCCTCGTATTTTTCAGGCCTTTTCAGGCTCCTCGTATTTTTCAGGCCTTTTCAGGCTCCTCGTATTTTTCAGGCCTTTTCAGGCTCCACGTATTTTTCAGGCCTTTTCAGGCTCCTCGTATTCTTCAGGCCTTTTCAGGCTCCTCGTATTTTTCACACCTTCAGGCTCCTCATATTTTTCAGGCCTTTTCAGGCTCCTCGTATTTTTCAGGCCTTTTCAGGCTCCTCGTATTTTTCACACCTCTCCAGGCTCCTCGTATTTTTCACACCATTTCAGGCTCCTCGTATTTTTCACACCATTTCAGGCTCCTCGTATTTTTAGGCCTTTTCAGGCTCCTCGTATTTTTCAGGCCTTTTCAGACTCCTCGTAATTTTGACACCTTTTCAGGCTCCTCGTATTTTTCACACCTTTTCAGGCTCCTCGTATTTTTCACACCTTTTCAGGCTCCTCGTATTTTTCACACCTTTTCAGGCTCCTCGTATATTTCAGGCCTTTTCAGGCTCCTCGTATTTTTCAGGCCTTTTCAGGCTCCTCATATTTTTCACACCTTTTCAGTCTCCTCGTATTTTTCACACGTTTTCAGGCTCCTCGAATTTTTCAAGCCTTTTCAGGCTCCTCGTATTTTTCAGGCCTTTTCAGGCTCCTCGTATTTTTCACACCTTTTCAGGCTCCTCGTATTTTTCACACCTTTTCAGGCTCCTCGTATTTTTCACACCTTTTCAGGGTCCTCGTATTTTTCACACCTTTTCAGGCTCCTCGTATTTTTCACACCTTTTCAGGCTCCTCGTATTTTTCAGGCCTTTTCAGGCTCCTCGTATTTTTCAGGCCTTTTCAGGCTCCTTGTATTTTTCACACCATTTCAGGGTCCTCGTATTTTTCAGGCCTTTTCAGGCTCCTCGTAATTTTCAGGCCTTTTCAGGCTCCTCGTATTTTTCACACCTTTTCAGGCTCCTCGTATTTTTCGCACCTTTTCAGGCTCCTCGTATTTTTCACGCCTTTTCAGGCTCCTCGTATAATTCCGGCTTTTTCAGGCTCCTCGTATTTTTCAGGCCTTTTCAGGCTCCTCGTATTTTTCACACCTTTTCAGGCTCCTCGTATTTTTCACGCCTTTTCAGGCTCCTCGTATTTTTCACACCTTTTCAGGCTCCTCGTATTTTTCACACCTTTTCAGGCTCCTCGTATTTTTCACACCTTTTCAGGATCCTCGTTTTTTTCACACCTCTTCAGGCCCCTCATATTTTTCACACCTTTTCAGGCTCCTCATATATTTCACACCTTTTCAGGCTCCTCGTATATTTCAGGCCTTTTCAGGCTCCTCGTATTTTTCACACCTTTTCAGGCTCCTCGTATATTTAAGGCCTTTTCAGGTTCCTCGAATTTTTCACACCTTTTCAGGCTCCTCGTATATTTCACACATTTTCAGGCTCCTCATATTTTTCACACCTTTTCAGGGTCCTCGTATTTTTCACACTTTTTCAGGGTCCTCGTATATTTCAGGCTTTGTCCGGCTCCTCGTATTTTTCACACCTTTTCAGGCTCCTCGTATTTTTCACATCTTTTCAGGCTCCTCGTATTTTTCAGGCATTTTCAGGCTCCTCGTATTTTTCAGGCCTTTTCAGGCTCCTCGTATTTTTCACACCTTTTCAGGGTCCTCATATTTTTCCGGCCTTTTCAGGCTCCTCGTATTTTTCAGGCCTTTTCAGGCTCCTCATATTTTTCACACCTTTTCAGGCTCCTCGAATTTTTCACACCTTTTCAGGCTCCTCGTATTTTTTAGGCCTTTTCAGGCTCCTCGTATTTTTCAGGCCTTTTCAGGCTCCTCGTATTTTTCAGGCCTTTTCAGGCTCCTCGTATTTTCCACACCTTTTCAGGGTCTTCATATTTTTCAGGCCTTTTCAGGCTCCTCGTATTTTTCAGGCCTTTTCAGGCTCCTCGTATTTTTCAGGCCTTTTCAGGCTCCTAGTATTTTTCACACCTTTTCAGGCTCCTCGTATTTTTCATGCCTTCTCAGGCTCCTCATATTTTTCAGGCCTTTTCAGGCTCCTCGTATTTTTCAGACCTTTTCAGGCTCCTCGTATTTTTCACACCTTTTCAGGATCCTCGTATTTTTCACACCTTTTCAGGCTCCTCGTATTTGTCACACCTTTTCAGGCTCCTCGTATTTTTCACACCTTTTCAGGCTCCTCGTATTTTTCACACCTTTTCAGGCTCCTCGTATTTTTCACACCTTTTCAGGCTCTTCGTATTTTTCACACCTTTTCATGCTACTCGTATTTTTCAGGACTTTTCAGGCTCCTCGTATTTTTCACACCTTTTCTGGCTCCTCGTATTTTTTACACCTTTTCAGGCTACTCGTATTTTTCAGGACTTTTCAGGCTCCTCGTATTTTTCACACCTTTTCAGGCTCCTCGTATTTTTCACACCTTTTCAGGCTCCTCGTATTTTTCACACCTTTTCAGGCTCCTCGTATTTTTCAGGCCTGTTCAGGCTCCTCGTATTTTTCACACCTTTTCAGGCTCCTCGTATTTTTCACCCCTTTTCAGGCTCCTCGTATTTTTCGCACCTCTTCAAGCCCCTCATATTTTTCACACCTTTTCAGGCTCCTCGTATTTTTCACACCTTTTCAGGCTCCTCGTATTTTTCACACCTTTTCAGGCTCCTCGTATTTTTCAGGCCTGTTCAGGCTCCTCGTATTTTTCACACCTTTTCAGGCTCCTCGTATTTTTCAGGCCTGTTCAGGCTCCTCGTATTTTTCACACCTTTTCAGGCTCCTCGTATTTTTCACCCCTTTTCAGGCTCCTCGTATTTTTCACACCTTTTCAGGGTCCTCGTATTTTTCACACCTTTTCAGGCTCCTCGTATTTTTCACACCTTTTCAGGCTCCTCGTATTTTTCACACCTTTTCAGGCTCCTCGTATTTTTCAGGCCGTTTCAGGCTCCTCGTATTTTTCACACCTTTTCAGGCTCCTCGTATTTTTCACACCTTTTCAGGCTCCTCGTATTTTTCACACATTTTCAGGCCTCTCGTATTTTTCAGGCCTTTTCAGGCTCCTCGTATTTCTCAGGCCTTTTCAGGCTCCTCGTATTTTTCACACCTTTTCAGGCTCCTCGTATTTTTCACACCTTTTCAGGCTCCTCGTATTTTTCACGCCTTTTCAGGCTCCTCGTATTTCTCAGGCCTTTTCAGGCTCCTCGTATTTTTCACACCTTTTCAGGCTCCTCGTATTTTTCACACCTTTTCAGGCTCCTCGTATTTTTCACACCTTTTCAGGCTCCTCGTATTTTTCACACCTTTTCAGGCTCCTCGTATTTTTCACACCTTTTCAGACTCCTCGTATTTTTAACAACTTTTCAGGCTCCTCATATTTTTCAGGCCTCTTCAGGCTCCTCGTATTTTTCAGGCCTTTTCAGGCTCCTCGTTTTTTTCAGGCCTTTTCAGGCTCCTCGTATTTTTCAGGCCTTTTCAGGCTCCTCGTATTTTTCAGGCCTTTTCAGGCTCCTCGTATATTTCAGGCTTTGTCAGGCTGCTCGTATTTTTCACACATTTTCAGGCTCCTCGTATTTTTCACACCTTTTCAGGCTCCTCCTATTTTTCACACCTTTTCAGGCTCCTCGTATTTTTCACACCTTTTCAGGCTCCTCGTATTTTTCACACCTTTTCAGGCTCCTCGTATTTTTCAGGCCTTTTCAGGCTCCTCGTATTTTTCAGGCCTTTTCAGGCTCCTCGTATTTTTCAGGCCTTTTCAGGCTCCTCGTATTTTTCACACCTTTTCAGGCTCCTCGTATTTTTCACACCTTTTGAGGCTCCTCGTATTTTTCACACCTTTTCAGGCTCCTCGTATTTTTCACACCTTTCAGGATCCTCGTATTTTTCACACCTTTTCAGGCTCCTCGTATTTTTCACACCTTTTCAGGCTCCTCGTATTTTTCACACCTTTTCAGGCTCCTCGTATTTTTCAGGCTTTGTCAGGCTCCTCGTATTTTTCACACTTTTTCAGGCTCCTCATATTTCTCACACCTTTTCAAGCTCCTCGTATTTGTCAGGCCTTTTCAGACTTCTCGTATTTTTCACACCGTTACAGGCTCCTCATATTTTTCACACCACTTCAGGCTTCTCGTATTTTTCACACCTTTTCAGGCTCCTCGTATTTTTCAGGTCTTTTCAGGCTCCTCGAATTTTTCAAGCCTTTTCAGGCTCCTCGTATTTTTCACACCTTTTCAGGCTCCTCGTATTTTTCACACCTTTTCAGGCTCCTCGTATTTTTCACACCTTTTCAGGCTCCTCGTATATTTCACACCTTTTCAGGCTCCTCGTATTTTTCACACCTTTTCAGGCTCCTCGTATTTTTCACACCTCTTCAGGCTCCTCGTATTTTTCAGGCCTTTTCAGGCTCCTCGTGTTTTTCAGGCCTTTTCAGGCTCCTCGTATTTTTAACACCTTTTCAGGCTCCTCGTATTTTTCACACCTTTTCAGGCTCCTCGTAATTTTCACACCTTTTTAGGCTCCTCGTATTTTTCACACCTTTTCAGGCTCCTCGTATTTTTCAGGCCTTTTCAGGCTCCTCGTATTTTTCAGGCCTTTTCAGGCTCCTCGTATTTTTCACACCTTTTCAGGCTCCTCGTATTTTTCACACCTTTTCAGGCTCCTCGTATTTTTCACACCTTTTCAGGCTCCTCGTATTTTTCACACCTTTTCAGGCTCCTTGTATTTTTCACACCTTTTCAGGCTCCTCGTGTATTTCAGGCCTTTTCAGGCTCCTCGTATTTTTCACACCTTTTCAGGCTCCTCGTATTTTTCACACCTTTTCAGGCTCCTCGTATATTTCACACCTTTTCAGGCTCCTCATATTTTTCACACCTTTTCAGGCTCCTCGTATTTTTCACACCTTTTCAGGCTCCTCGTATATTTCACGCCTTTTCAGGGTCCTCGTATTTTTCACGCCTTTTCAGGCTCCTCATATTTTACACGCCTTTTCAGGGTCCTCGTATTTTTCACGCCTTTTCAAGCTCCTCGTATTTTTCAGGCCTTTTCAGGCTCCTCGTATTTTTCACGCACTTTCAGGCTCCTCGTATTATTCAGGCCTTTTCAGACTCCTCGTATTTTTCATGCCTTTTCAGGCTCCTCGTATTTTTCACACCTTTTCAGGCTCCTCGTATTTTTCACACCTTTTCAGGCTCCTCGTATTTTTCAGGCCTTTTCAGGCTCCTCGTATTTTTCAGGCCTTTTCAGGCTCCTCGTATTTTTCACACCTTTTCAGGCTCCTCGTAATTTTCACACATTTTCAGGCTCCTCGTATTTTTCAGGCCTTTTCAGGCTCCTCGTATTTTTCACACCTTTTCAGGCTCCTCGTATTTTTCACTGTTTCAGGCTCCTCGTATTTTTCACACCTTTTCAGGGTCCTCATTTCTTTCAGGCCTTTTCACACTCCTCGTATTTTTCACACCTTTTCAGCCTCCTCGTATTTTTCAGGCCTTTTCAGGCTCCTCGTATTTTTCACACCTTTTCAGGCTCCTCGTATTTCTCAGGCTTTGTCAGGCTCCTCGTATTTTTCACACGTTTTCAGGCTCCTCGTATTTTTCACACGTTTTCAGGCTTCTCGTATTTTTCAGGCCTTTTCAGGCTCCTCGTATTTTTCAGGCCTTTTCAGGCTCCTCGTATTTTTCACACCTTTTCAGGCTCCTCGTATTTTTCACACCTTTTCAGGCTCCTCGTATTTTTCACACCTTTTCAGGCTCCTCGTATTTTTCACACCTTTTCAGGCTCCTCGTATTTTTCACACCTTTTCAGGCTCCTCGTGTATTTCAGGCCTTTTCAGGCTCCTCGTATTTTTCACACCTTTTCAGGCTCCTCGTATTTTTCACACCTTTTCAGGCTCCTCGTATTTTTCACACCTTTTCAGGCTCCTCATATTTTTCACACCTTTTCAGGCTCCTCGTATTTTTCACACCTTTTCAGGCTCCTCGTATATTTCATGCCTTTTCAGGGTCCTCGTATTTTTCACGCCTTTTCAGGCTCCTCGTATTTTTCAGGCCTTTTCAGGCTCCTCGTATTTTTCACACCTTTTCAGGCTCCTCGTATTTTTCACACCTTTTCAGGCTCCTCATATTTTACACGCCTTTTCAGGGTCCTCGTATTTTTCACGCCTTTTCAGGCTCCTCGTATTTTTCAGGCCTTTTCAGGCTCCTCGTATTTTTCACGCACTTTCAGGCTCCTCCTATTCTTCAGGCCTTTTCAGACTCCTCGTATTTTTCATACCTTTTCAGGCTCCTCGTATTTTTCACACCATTTCAGGCTCCTCGTATTTTTCACACCTTTTCAGGCTCCTCGTATTTTTCAGGCCTTTTCAGGCTCCTCGTATTTTTCAGGCCTTTTCAGGCTCCTCGTGTTTTTCACACCTTTTCAGGCTCCTCGTATTTTTCACACCTTTTCAGGCTCCTCGTATTTTTCAGGCTCCTCGTTTTTTTCACACCTTTTCAGGCTCCTCGTATTTTTCACTGTTTCAGGCTCCTCGTATTTTTCACCCCTTTTCAGGCTCCTCGTATTTTTCGCACCTCTTCAAGCCCCTCATATTTTTCACACCTTTTCAGGCTCCTCGTATTTTTCACACCTTTTCAGGCTCCTCGTATTTTTCACACCTTTTCAGGCTCCTCATATATTTCACACCTTTTCAGGCTCCTCGTATTTTTCACACCTTTTCAGGCTCCTCGTATTTTTCACCCCTTTTCAGGCTCCTCGTATTTTTCACACCTTTTCAGGCTCCTCGTATTTTTCACACCTTTTCAGGCTCCTCGTATTTTTCACACCTTTTCAGGCTCCTCGTATTTTTCACACCTTTTCAGGCTCCTCGTATTTTTCAGGCCTGTTCAGGCTCTTCGTATTTTTCACACCTTTTCAGGCTCCTCGTATTTTTCACCCCTTTTCAGGCTCCTCGTATTTTTCACACCTTTTCAGGCTCCTCGTATTTTTCACACCTTTTCAGGCTCCTCGTATTTTTCACACCTTTTCAGGCTCCTCGTATTTTTCACACCTTTTCAGGCTCCTCGTATTTTTCACACCTTTTCAGGCACCTCGTATTTTTCAGGCCTTTTCAGGCTCCTCGTATTTTTCACACCTTTTCAGGCTCCTCGTATTTTTCTCACCTTTTCAGGCTCCTCGTATTTTTCACACCTTTTCAGGCTCGTCGTATTTTTCACACCTTTTCCGGCTCCTCGTATTTTTCACACCTTTTCAGGCTCCTCGTATTTTTCAGGCCTTTTCAGGTTCCTAGTATTTTTCACACCTTTTCAGGCTCCTCGTATTTTTCACACCTTTTCAGGGTCCTCGTATTTTTCACACCTTTTCAGGCTCCTCGTATTTTTCACACCTTTTCAGGCTCCTCGTATTTTTCAGGCCTTTTCAGGCTCCTCGTATTTTTCAGGCCTTTTCAGGCTCCTTGTATTTTTCACACCTTTTCAGGGTCCTCGTATTTTTCAGGCCTTTTCAGGCTCCTCGTATTTTTCAGGCCTTTTCAGGCTCCTCGTATTTTTCACACCTTTTCAGGCTCCTCGTATTTTTCACACCTTTTCAGGCTCCTCGTATTTTTCACACCTTTTCAGGCTCCTCGTATTTTTCACACGTTTCCAGGCTCCTCGTATTTTTCAGGCCTTTTCAGGCTCCTCGTATTTTTCAGGCCTTTTCAGGCTCCTCGTATTTTTCACACCTTTTCAGGCTCCTCGTATTTTTCAGGCCTTTCAGGCTCCTCGTATTTTTCACACCTTTTCAGGCTCCTCGTATTTTTCAGACTGTTTCAGGCTCCTCGTATTTTTCACACCTTTTCAGTCTCCTCGTATTTTTCACACGTTTTCAGGCTCCTCGAATTTTTCAAGCCTTTTCAGGCTCCTCGTATTTTTCAGGTCTTTTCAGGCTCCTCCTATTTTTCACACCTTTTCAGGCTCCTCGTATTTTTCACACCTTTTCAGGCTCCTCGTATTTTCAGGCCTTTTCAGGCTCCTCGCATTTTTAACACCTTTTCAGACTCCTCGTATTTTTCAGGCCTTTACAGGCTCCTCGTATTTTTCACACCTTTTCAGGCTCCTAAAATTTTTCACACCTTTTCAGGCTCCTCGTATTTTTCACACCTTTTCAGGCTCCTCGTATTTTTCAGGCCTTTTCAGGCTCCTCGTATTTTTCAGGCCTTTTCAGGCTCCTCGTATTTTTCAGGCCTTTTCAGGCTCCACGTATTTTTCAGGCCTTTTCAGGCTCCTCGTATTCTTCAGGCCTTTTCAGGCTCCTCGTATTTTTCACACCTTCAGGCTCCTCATATTTTTCAGGCCTTTTCAGGCTCCTCGTATTTTTCAGGCCTTTTCAGGCTCCTCGTATTTTTCACACCTCTCCAGGCTCCTCGTATTTTTCACACCTTTTCAGGCTCCTCGTATTTTTCACACCATTTCAGGCTCCTCGTATTTTTAGGCCTTTTCAGGCTCCTCGTATTTTTCAGGCCTTTTCAGACTCCTCGTATTTTTGACACCTTTTCAGGCTCCTCGTATTTTTCACACCTTTTCAGGCTCCTCGTATTTTTCACACCTTTTCAGGCTCCTCGTATTTTTCACACCTTTTCAGGCTCCTCGTATTTTTCAGGCCTTTTCAGGCTCCTCGTATTTTTCAGGCCTTTTCAGGCTCCTCATATTTTTCACACCTTTTCAGTCTCCTCGTATTTTTCACACGTTTTCAGGCTCCTCGAATTTTTCAAGCCTTTTCAGGCTCCTCGTATTTTTCAGGCCTTTTCAGGCTCCTCGTATTTTTCACACCTTTTCAGGCTCCTCGTATTTTTCACACGTTTTCAGGCTCCTCGTATTTTTCACACCTTTTCAGGCTCCTCGTATTTTTCACACCTTTTCAGGCTCCTCGTATTTTTCACACCTTTTCAGGCTCCTCGTATTTTTCAGGCCTTTTCAGGCTCCTCGTATTTTTCAGGCCTTTTCAGGCTCCTTGTATTTTTCACACCATTTCAGGGTCCTCGTATTTTTCAGGCCTTTTCAGGCTCCTCGTAATTTTCAGGCCTTTTCAGGCTCCTCGTATTTTTCACACCTTTTCAGGCTCCTCGTATTTTTCACACCTTTTCAGGCTCCTCGTATTTTTCACGCCTTTTCAGGCTCCTCGTATAATTCCGGCTTTTTCAGGCTCCTCGTATTTTTCAGGCCTTTTCAGGCTCCTCGTATTTTTCACACCTTTTCAGGCTCCTCGTATTTTTCACGCCTTTTCAGGCTCCTCGTATTTTTCACACCTTTTCAGGCTCCTCGTATTTTTCACACCTTTTCAGGCTCCTCGTATTTTTCACACCTTTTCAGGATCCTCGTATTTTTCACACCTCTTCAGGCCCCTCATATTTTTCACACCTTTTCAGGCTCCTCATATATTTCACACCTTTTCAGGCTCCTCGTATATTTCAGGCCTTTTCAGGCTCCTCGTATTTTTCACACCTTTTCAGGCTCCTCGTATATTTAAGGCCTTTTCAGGTTCCTCGAATTTTTCACACCTTTTCTGGCTCCTCGTATATTTCACACATTTTCAGGCTCCTCATATTTTTCACACCTTTTCAGGGTCCTCGTATTTTTCACACTTTTTCAGGGTCCTCGTATATTTCAGGCTTTGTCCGGCTCCTCGTATTTTTCACAACTTTTCAGGCTCCTCGTATTTTTCACATCTTTTCAGGCTCCTCGTATTTTTCAGGCATTTTCAGGCTTCTCGTATTTTTCAGGCCTTTTCAGGCTCCTCGTATTTTTCACACCTTTTCAGGGTCCTCATATTTTTCAGGCCTTTTCAGGCTCCTCGTATTTTTCAGGCCTTTTCAGGCTCCTCGTATTTTTCACACCTTTTCAGGCTCCTCGAATTTTTCACACCTTTTCAGGCTCCTCGTATTTTTTAGGCCTTTTCAGGCTCCTCGTATTTTTCAGGCCTTTTCAGGCTCCTCGTATTTTTCAGGCCTTTTCAGGCTCCTCGTATTTTCCACACCTTTTCAGGGTCTTCATATTTTTCAGGCCTTTTCAGGCTCCTCGTATTTTTCAGGCCTTTTCAGGCTCCTCGTATTTTTCAGGCCTTTTCAGGCTCCTAGTATTTTTCACACCTTTTCAGGCTCCTCGTATTTTTCAGGCCTTCTCAGGCTCCTCATATTTTTCAGGCCTTTTCAGGCTCCTCGTATTTTTCAGACCTTTTCAGGCTCCTCGTATTTTTCACACCTTTTCAGGCTCCTCGTATTTTTCACACCTTTTCAGGCTCCTCGTATTTGTCACACCTTTTCAGGCTCCTCGTATTTTTCACACCTTTTCAGGGTCCTCGTATTTTTCACAACTTTTCAGGCTCCTCGTATTTTTCACACCTTTTCAGGCTCCTCGTATTTTTCACACCTTTTCAGGCTACTCGTATTTTTCAGGACTTTTCAGGCTCCTCGTATTTTTCACACCTTTTCTGGCTCCTCGTATTTTTTACACCTTTTCAGGCTACTCGTATTTTTCAGGACTTTTCAGGCTCCTCGTATTTTTCACACCTTTTCAGGCTCGTCGTATTTTTCACACCTTTTCAGGCTCCTCGTATTTTTCACACCTTTTCAGGCTCCTCGTATTTTTCAGGCCTGTTCAGGCTCCTCGTATTTTTCACACCTTTTCAGGCTCCTCGTATTTTTCACCCCTTTTCAGGCTCCTCGTATTTTTCGCACCTCTTCAAGCCCCTCATATTTTTCACACCTTTTCAGGCTCCTCGTATTTTTCACACCTTTTCAGGCTCCTCGTATTTTTCACACCTTTTCAGGCTCCTCGTATTTTTCAGGCCTGTTCAGGCTCCTCGTATTTTTCACACCTTTTCAGGCTCCTCGTATTTTTCAGGCCTGTTCAGGCTCCTCGTATTTTTCACACCTTTTCAGGCTCCTCGTATTTTTCACCCCTTTTCAGGCTCCTCGTATTTTTCACACCTTTTCAGGGTCCTCGTATTTTTCACACCTTTTCAGGCTCCTCGTATTTTTCACACCTTTTCAGGCTCCTCGTATTTTTCACACCTTTTCAGGCTCCTCGTATTTTTCAGGCCTTTTCAGGCTCCTCGTATTTTTCACACCTTTTCAGGCTCCTCGTATTTTTCACACCTTTTCAGGCTCCTCGTATTTTTCACACATTTTCAGGCCTCTCGTATTTTTGAGGCCTTTTCAGGCTCCTCGTATTTTTCAGGCCTTTTCAGGCTCCTCGTATTTTTCACACCTTTTCAGGCTCCTCGTATTTTTCACACCTTTTCAGGCTCCTCGTATTTTTCACGCCTTTTCAGGCCCCTCGTATTTTTCAGGCCTTTTCAGGCTCCTCGTATTTTTCACACCTTTTCAGGCTCCTCGTATTTTTCACACCTTTTCAGGCTCCTCGTATTTTTCACACCTTTTCAGGCTCCTCGTATTTTTCACACCTTTTCAGGCTCCTCGTATTTTTCACACCTTTTCAGACTCCTCGTATTTTTAACAACTTTTCAGGCTCCTCATATTTTTCAGGCCTCTTCAGGCTCCTCGTATTTTTCAGGCCTTTTCAGGCTCCTCGTATTTTTCAGGTCTTTTCAGGCTCCTCGTATTTTTCAGGCCTTTTCAGGCTCCTCGTATTTTTCAGGCCTTTTCAGGCTCCTCGTTTTTTTCAGGCCTTTTCAGGCTCCTCGTATTTTTCAGGCCTTTTCAGGCTCCTCGTATTTTTCAGGCCTTTTCAGGCTCCTCGTATATTTCAGGCTTTGTCAGGCTGCTCGTATTTTTCACACATTTTCAGGCTCCTCGTATTTTTCACACCTTTTCAGGCTCCTCCTATTTTTCACACCTTTTCAGGCTCCTCGTATTTTTCACACCTTTTCAGGCTCCTCGTATTTTTCACACCTTTTCAGGCTCCTCGTATTTTTCAGGCCTTTTCAGGCTCCTCGTATTTTTCAGGCCTTTTCAGGCTCCTCGTATTTTTCAGGCCTTTTCAGGCTCCTCGTATTTTTCACACCTTTTCAGGCTCCTCGTATTTTTCACACCTTTTGAGGCTCCTCGTATTTTTCACACCTTTTCAGGCTCCTCGTATTTTTCACACCTTTCAGGATCCTCGTATTTTTCACACCTTTTCAGGCTCCTCGTATTTTTCACACCTTTTCAGGCTCCTCGTATTTTTCACACCTTTTCAGGCTCCTCGTATTTTTCAGGCTTTGTCAGGCTCCTCGTATTTTTCACACCTTTTCAGGCTCCTCATATTTCTCACACCTTTTCAAGCTCCTCGTATTTGTCAGGCCTTTTCAGACTTCTCGTATTTTTCACACCGTTACAGGCTCCTCATATTTTTCACACCACTTCAGGCTTCTCGTATTTTTCACACATTTTCAGGCTCCTCGTATTTTTCAGGTCTTTTCAGGCTCCTCGAATTTTTCAAGCCTTTTCAGGCTCCTCGTATTTTTCACACCTTTTCAGGCTCCTCGTATTTTTCACACCTTTTCAGGCTCCTCGTATTTTTCACACCTTTTCAGGCTCCTCGTATATTTCACACCTTTTCAGGCTCCTCGTATTTTTCACACCTTTTCAGGCTCCTCGTATTTTTCACACCTCTTCAGGCTCCTCGTATTTTTCAGGCCTTTTCAGGCTCCTCGTGTTTTTCAGGCCTTTTCAGGCTCCTCGTATTTTTAACACCTTTTCAGGCTCCTCGTATTTTTCACACCTTTTCAGGCTCCTCGTAATTTTCACACCTTTTTAGGCTCCTCGTATTTTTCACACCTTTTCAGGCTTCTCGTATTTTTCAGGCCTTTTCAGGCTCCTCGTATTTTTCAGGCCTTTTCAGGCTCCTCGTATTTTTCACACCTTTTCAGGCTCCTCGTATTTTTCACACCTTTTCAGGCTCCTCGTATTTTTCACACCTTTTCAGGCTCCTCGTATTTTTCACACCTTTTCAGGCTCCTTGTATTTTTCACACCTTTTCAGGCTCCTCGTGTATTTCAGGCCTTTTCAGGCTCCTCGTATTTTTCACACCTTTTCAGGCTCCTCGTATTTTTCACACCTTTTCAGGCTCCTCGTATATTTCACACCTTTTCAGGCTCCTCATATTTTTCACACCTTTTCAGGCTCCTCGTATTTTTCACACCTTTTCAGGCTCCTCGTATATTTCACGCCTTTTCAGGGTCCTCGTATTTTTCACGCCTTTTCAGGCTCCTCATATTTTACACGCCTTTTCAGGGTCCTCGTATTTTTCACGCCTTTTCAAGCTCCTCGTATTTTTCAGGCCTTTTCAGGCTCCTCGTATTTTTCACGCACTTTCAGGCTCCTCGTATTCTTCAGGCCTTTTCAGACTCCTCGTATTTTTCATGCCTTTTCAGGCTCCTCGTATTTTTCACACCTTTTCAGGCTCCTCGTATTTTTCACACCTTTTCAGGCTCCTCGTATTTTTCAGGCCTTTCCAGGCTCCTCGTATTTTTCAGGCCTTTTCAGGCTCCTCGTATTTTTCACACCTTTTCAGGCTCCTCGTATTTTTCACACCTTTTCAGGCTCCTCGTATTTTTCAGGCCTTTTCAGGCTCCTCGTTTTTTTCACACCTTTTCAGGCTCCTCGTATTTTTCACTGTTTCAGGCTCCTCGTATTTTTCACACCTTTTCAGGGTCCTCATTTCTTTCAGGCCTTTTCACACTCCTCGTATTTTTCACACCTTTTCAGCCTCCTCGTATTTTTCAGGCCTTTTCAGGCTCCTCGTATTTTTCACACCTTTTCAGGGTCCTCGTATTTCTCAGGCTTTGTCAGGCTCCTCGTATTTTTCACACGTTTTCAGGCTCCTCGTATTTTTCACACCTTTTCAGGCTTCTCGTATTTTTCAGGCCTTTTCAGGCTCCTCGTATTTTTCAGGCCTTTTCAGGCTCCTCGTATTTTTCACACCTTTTCAGGCTCCTCGTATTTTTCACACCTTTTCAGGCTCCTCGTATTTTTCACACCTTTTCAGGCTCCTCGTATTTTTCACACCTTTTCAGGCTCCTCGTATTTTTCACACCTTTTCAGGCTCCTCGTGTATTTCAGGCCTTTTCAGGCTCCTCGTATTTTTCACACCTTTTCAGGCTCCTCGTATTTTTCACACCTTTTCAGGCTCCTCGTATATTTCACACCTTTTCAGGCTCCTCATATTTTTCACACCTTTTCAGGCTCCTCGTATTTTTCACACCTTTTCAGGCTCCTCGTATATTTCATGCCTTTTCAGGGTCCTCGTATTTTTCACGCCTTTTCAGGCTCCTCGTATTTTTCAGGCCTTTTCAGGCTCCTCGTATTTTTCACACCTTTTCAGGCTCCTCGTATTTTTCACACCTTTTCAGGCTCCTCATATTTTACACGCCTTTTCAGGGTCCTCGTATTTTTCACGCCTTTTCAGGCTCCTCGTATTTTTCAGGCCTTTTCAGGCTCCTCGTATTTTTCACGCACTTTCAGGCTCCTCCTATTCTTCAGGCCTTTTCAGACTCCTCGTATTTTTCATACCTTTTCAGGCTCCTCGTATTTTTCACACCATTTCAGGCTCCTCGTATTTTTCACACCTTTTCAGGCTCCTCGTATTTTTCAGGCCTTTTCAGGCTCCTCGTATTTTTCAGGCCTTTTCAGGCTCCTCGTATTTTTCACACCTTTTCAGGCTCCTCGTATTTTTCACACCTTTTCAGGCTCCTCGTATTTTTCAGGCTCCTCGTTTTTTTCACACCTTTTCAGGCTCCTCGTATTTTTCACTGTTTCAGGCTCCTCGTATTTTTCACACCTTTTCAGGGTCCTCATTTTTTTCATGCCTTTTCACGCTTCTCGTATTTTTCACACCTTTTCAGCCTCCTCGTATTTTTCAGGCCTTTTAAGGCTCCTCGTATTTTTCACACCTTTTCAGCCTCCTCGTATTTTTCAGGCCTTTTCAGACTCCTCGTATTTTTCACACGTTTTCAGGCTCCTCGTATTTTTCACACCTTTTCAGGCTCCTCGTATTTTTCACACGTTTCCAGGCTCCTCGTATTTTTCAGGCCTTTTCAGGCTCCTCGTATTTTTCAAGCCTTTTCAGGCTCCTCGTATTTTTCACACCTTTTCAGGCTCCTCGTATTTTTCAGGCCTTTCAGGCTCCTCGTATTTTTCACACCTTTTCAGGCTCCTCGTATTTTTCAGACTGTTTCAGGCTCCTCGTATTTTTCACACCTTTTCAGTCTCCTCGTATTTTTCACACGTTTTCATGCTCCTCGAATTTTTCAAGCTTTTTCAGGCTCCTCGTATTTTTCAGGTCTTTTCAGGCTCCTCGTATTTTTCACACCTTTTCAGGCTCCTCGTATTTTTCACACCTTTTCAGGCTCCTCGTATTTTTCAGGCCTTTTCAGGCTCCTCGCATTTTTAACACCTTTTCAGACTCCTCGTATTTTTCAGGCCTTTACAGGCTCCTCGTATTTTTCACACCTTTTCAGGCTCCTCGTATTTTTCACACCTTTTCAGGCTCCTCGTATTTTTCACACCTTTTCAGGCTCCTCGTATTTTTCAGGCCTTTTCAGGCTCCTCGTATTTTTCAGGCCTTTTCAGGCTCCTCGTATTTTTCAGGCCTTTTCAGGCTCCTCGTATTTTTCAGGCCTTTTCAGGCTCCTCGTATTCTTCAGGCCTTTTCAGGCTCCTCGTATTTTTCACACCTTCAGGCTCCTCGTATTTTTCAGGCCTTTTCAGGCTCCTCGTATTTTTCAGGCCTTTTCAGGCTCCTCGTATTTTTCACACCTTTCCAGGCTCCTCGTATTTTTCACACCTTTTCAGGCTCCTCGTATTTTTCACACCTTTTCAGGCTCCTCGTATTTTCAGGCCTTTTCAGGCTCCTCGTATTTTTCAGGCCTTTTCAGGCTCCTCGTATTTTTCACACCTTTTCAGGCTCCTCGTATTTTTCACGCCTTTTCAGGCTCCTCGTATATTTCAGGCTTTGTCAGGCTCCTCGTATTTTTCACACCTTTTCAGGCTCCTCGTATTTTTCACACCTTTTCAGGCTCCTCGTATTTTTCAGGCCTTTTCAGGCTCCTCGTATTTTTCACACCTTTTCAGGCTCCTCGTATTTTTCAGGCCTTTTCAGGCTCCTCGTATTTTTCACACCTTTTCAGGCTCCTCGTATTTTTCACACCTTTTCAGGCTCCTCGTATTTTTCACACCATTTCAGGCTCCTCGTATTTTTAGGCCTTTTCAGGCTCCTCGTATTTTTCAGGCATTTTCAGACTCCTCGTATTTTTCACACCTTTTCAGGCTCCTCGTATTTTTCAGGCCTTTTCAGGCTCCTCGTATTTTTCAGGCTTTGTCAGGCTCCTCGTATTTTTCACACCTTTTCAGGCTCCTCCGATTTTTCACACCTTTTCAGGCTCCTCGTATTTTTCAGGCCTTTTCAGGCTCCTCGTATTTTTCACACCTTTTCAGGCTCCTCGTATTTTTCAGGCCTTTTCAGGCTCCTCGTATTTTTCAGGCCTTTTCAGGCTCCTCATATTTTTCACACCTTTTCAGTCTCCTCGTATTTTTCACATGTTTTCAGGCTCCTCGTATTTTTCAAGCCTTTTCAGGCTCCTCGTAGTTTTCAGGCCTTTTCAGGCTCCTCGTATTTTTCACACCTTTTCAGGCTCCTCGTATTTTTCACACCTTTTCAGGCTCCTCGTATTTTTCACACCTTTTCAGGCTCCTCGTATTTTTCACACCTTTTCAGGCTCCTCCTATTTTTCAGGCCTTTTCAGGCTCCTCGTATTTTTAACACCTTCTCAGGCTCCTCGTATATTTCAGGCTTTTTCAGGCTCCTCGTATTTTTCACACCTTTTCAGGCTCCTCCTATTTTTCACACCTTTTCAGGCTCCTCGTATTTTTCAGGCCTTTTCAGGCTCCTCGTATTTTTCACGCCTTTTCAGGCTCCTCGTATTTTTCAGGCCTTTTCAGGCTCCTCGTATTTTTCACACCTTTCCAGGCTCCTCGTATTTTTCACACCTTTTCAGGCTCCTCGTATTTTTCACACCATTTCAGGCTCCTCGTATTTTTAGGCCTTTTCAGGCTCCTCGTATTTTTCAGGCCTTTTCAGACTCCTCGTATTTTTCACACCTTTTCAGGCTCCTCGTATTTTTCAGGCCTTTTCAGGCTCCTCGTATTTTTCAGGCTTTGTCAGGCTCCTCGTATTTTTCACACCTTTTCAGGCTCCTCCTATTTTTCACACCTTTTCAGGCTCCTCGTATTTTTCAGGCCTTTTCAGGCTCCTCGTATTTTTCACACCTTTTCAGGCTCCTCGTATTTTTCAGGCCTTTTCAGGCTCCTCGTATTTTTCAGGCCTTTTCAGGCTCCTCATATTTTTCACACCTTTTCAGTCTCCTCGTATTTTTCACATGTTTTCAGGCTCCTCGAATTTTTCAAGTCTTTTCAGGCTCCTCGTATTTTTCAGGCCTTTTCAGGCTCCTCGTATTTTTCACACCTTTTCAGGCTCCTCGTATTTTTCACACCTTTTCAGGCTCCTCGTATTTTTCACACCTTTTCAGGCTCCTCGTGTTTTTCACACCTTTTCAGGCTCCTCGTATTTTTCAGGCCTTTTCAGGCTCCTCGCATTTTTAACACCTTTTCAGGCGCCTCGTATTTTTCACACCTTTTCAGGCTCCTCGTATTTTTCACACCTTTTCAGGCTCCTCGTATTTTTCACACCTTTTCAGGCTCCTCGTATTTTTCAGGCCATTTCAGGCTCCTCGTATTTTTCAGGCCTTTTCAGGCTCCTCGTATTTTTCAGGCCTTTTCAGGCTCCTCGTATTTTTCAGGCCTTTTCAGGCTCCTCGTATTTTTCACACCTTTTCAGGCTCCTCGTATTTTTCACACCTTTTCAGGCTCCTTGTATTTTTCACACCTTTTCAGGCTCCTCGTATTTTTCACACCTTTTCAGGCTCCTCGTATTTTTCACACCTTTTCAGGCTCCTCGTATTTTTCACACTTTTTCAGGCTCCTCGTATTTTTCACACCTTTTCAGGCTCCTCGTATTTTTCAGGCTTTGTCAGGCTCCTCGTATTTTTCACACTTTTTCAGGCTCCTCATATTTCTCACACCTTTTCAGGCTCCTCGTATTTGTCAGGCCTTTTCAGACTTCTCGTATTTTTCACACCGTTACAGGCTCCTCATATTTTTCACACCACTTCAGGCTTCTCGTATTTTTCACACCTTTTCAGGTTCCTCGTATTTTTCAGGTCTTTTCAGGCTCCTCGTATTTTTCACACCTTTTCAGGCTCCTCGTATTTTTCACACCTTTTCAGGCTCCTCGTATTTTTCACACCTTTTCAGGCTCCTCGTATTTTTCAGGCCTTTTCAGGCTCCTCGTTTTTTTCACACCTTTTCAGGCTCCTCGTATTTTTCACTGTTTCAGGCTCCTCCTTTTTTTCACTGTTTCAGGCTCCTCGTATTTTTCACTGTTTCAGGCTCCTCGTATTTTTCACACCTTTTCAGGGTCCTCATATTTTTCAGGCCTTTTCAGGCTCCTCGTATTTTTCACACCTTTTCAAGCTCCTCGTGTATTTCAGGCCTTTTCAGGCTCCTCGTATTTTTCACACCTTTTCAGGCTCCTCGTATTTTTCACACCTTTTCAGGCTCCTCGTATTTTTAACTCCGTTTCAGGCCCTCATATTTTTCAGGCCTTTTCAGTCTCCTCGTATTATTCAGGCCTTTTCAGGCTTCTCGAATTTTTCAAGCCTTTTCAGGCTCCTCGTATTTTTCACACCTTTTCAGGCTCCTCGTATTTTTCACACCTTTTCAGGCTCCACGTATTTTTCAGGCCTTTTCAGGCTCCTCATATTTTTCACACCTTTTCAGTCTCCTCGTATTTTTCACATGTTTTCAGGCTCCTCGAATTTTTCAAGCCTTTTCAGGCTCCTCGTATTTTTCAGGCCTTTTCAGGCTCCTCGTATTTTTCACACCTTTTCAGGCTCCTCGTATTTTTCACACCTTTTCAGGCTCCTCGTATTTTTCACACCTTTTCAGGCTCCTCGTATTTTTCACACCTTTTCAGGCTCCTCGTATTTTTCAGGCCTTTTCAGGCTCCTCGCATTTTTAACACCTTTTCAGGCTCCTCGTATTTTTCACACCTTTTCAGGCTCCTCGTATTTTTCACACCTTTTCAGGCTCCTCGTATTTTTCACACCTTTTCAGGCTCCTCGTATTTTTCAGGCCTTTTCAGGCTCCTCGTATTTTTCAGGCCTTTTCAGGCTCCTCGTATTTTTCAGGCCTTTTCAGGCTCCTCGTATTTTTCAGGCCTTTTCAGACTCCTCGTATTTTTCACACCTTTTCAGGCTCCTCGTATTTTTCACACCTTTTCAGGCTCCTCGTATTTTTCACACCTTTTCAGGCTCCTCGTATTTTTCAGGCTTTGTCAGGCTCCTCGTATTTTTCACACCTTTTCAGGCTCCTCGTATTTTTCACACCTTTTCAAGCTCCTCGTATTTGTCAGGCCTTTTCAGACTTCTCGTATTTTTCACACCGTTACACGCTCCTCATATTTTTCACACCACTTCAGGCTTCTCGTATTTTTCACACCTTTTCAGGCTCCTCGTATTTTTCATGCCTTTTCAGGCTCCTCGTTTTTTTCAGGCCTTTTCAGGATCCTCGTATTTTTCACACCTTTTCAGGCTCCTCGTATTTTTCACACCTTTTCAGGCTCCTCGTATTTTTCAGGCCTTTTCAGGCTCCTCGTTTTTTTCACACCTTTTCAGGCTCCTCGTATTTTTCACTGTTTCAGGCTCCTCGTATTTTTCACTGTTTCAGGCTCCTCGTATTTTTCACAACTTTTCAGGGTCCTCATATTTTTCAGGCCTTTTCAGGCTCCTCGTATTTTTCACACCTTTTCAAGCTCCTCGTGTATTTCAGGCCTTTTCAGGCTCCTCGTATTTTTCACACCTTTTCAGGCTCCTCGTATTTTTCACACCTTTTCAGGCTCCTCGTATTTTTAACTCCGTTTCAGGCCCTCGTATTTTCCAGGTCTTTTCAGGCTCCTCGTATTTTTCAGGCCTTTTCAGGCTCCTCGAATTTTTCAAGCCTTTTCAGGCTCCTCGTATTTTTCACACCTTTTCAGGCTCCTCGTATTTTTCACACCTTTTCAGGCTCCTCGTATTTTTCACACCTTTTCAGGCTCCTCGTATTTTTCACACCTTTTCAGGCTCCTCGTATTTTTCACACCTTTTCAGGCTCCTCGTATTTTTCACACCTCTTCAGGCTCCTCGTATTTTTCAGGCCTTTTCAGGCTCCTCGTGTTTTTCAGGCCTTTTCAGGCTCCTCGTATTTTTAACACCTTTTCAGGCTCCTCGTATTTTTCACACCTTTTCAGGCTCCTCGTAATTTTCACACTTTTTAGGCTCCTCGTATTTTTCACACCTTTTCAGGCTTCTCGTATTTTTCAGGCCTTTTCAGGTTCCTCGTATTTTTGAGGCCTTTTCAGGCTCCTCGCATTTTTAACACCTTTTCAGACTCCTCGTATTTTTCAGGCCTTTACAGGCTCCTCGTATTTTTCACACCCTTTCAGGCTCCTCGTATTTTTCACACCTTTTCAGGCTCCTCGTATTTTTCAGGCCTTTTCAGGCTCCTCGTATTTTTCACACCTTTTCAGGCTCCTCGTATTTTTCAGGCCTTTTCAGGCTCCTCGTATTTTTCAGGCCTTTTCAGGCTCCTCGTATTCTTCAGGCCTTTTCAGGCTCCTCGTATTTTTCACACCTTCAGGCTCCTCGTATTTTTCAGGCCTTTTCAGGCTCCTCGTATTTTTCAGGCCTTTTCAGGCTCCTCGCATTTTTCACACCTTTTCAGGCTCCTCGTATTTTTCACACCTTTTCAGGCTCCTCGTATTTTTCACACCTTTTCAGGCTCCTCGTATTTTTCACACCTTTTCAGGCTCCTCGTATTTTTCAGGCCATTTCATGCTCCTCGTATTTTTCAGGCCTTTTCAGGATCCTCGTATTTTTCAGGCCTTTTCAGGCTCCTCGTATTTTTCAGGCCTTTTCAGGCTCCTCGTATTTTTCACACCTTTTCAGGCTCCTCGTATTTTTCACACCTTTTCAGGCTCCTCGTATTTTTCACACTTTTTCAGGCTCCTCCTATTTTTCACACCTTTTCAGGATCCTCGTATTTTTCACACCTTTTCAGGCTCCTCGTATTTTTCACACCTTTTCAGGCTCCTCGTATTTTTCACACCTTTTCAGGCTCCTCGTATTTTTCAGGCTTTGTCAGGCTCCTCGTATTTTTCACACTTTTTCAGGCTCCTCATATTTCTCACACCTTTTCAAGCTCCTCGTATTTGTCAGGCCTTTTCAGACTTCTCGTATTTTTCACACCGTTACAGGCTCCTCATATTTTTCACACCACTTCAGGCTTCTCGTATTTTTCACACCTTTTCAGGCTCCTCGTATTTTTCAGGCCTTTTCAGGCTCCTCGTATTTTTCAGGCCTTTTCAGGCTCCTCGTATTTTTCACACCTTTTCAGGCTCCTCGTATTTTTCACACCTTTTCAGGCTCCTCGTATTTTTCAGGCCTTTTCAGGCTCCTCGTTTTTTTCACACCTTTTCAGGCTCCTCGTATTTTTCACTGTTTCAGGCTCCTCGTATTTTTCACTGTTTCAGGCTCCTCGTATTTTTCACACCTTTTCAGGGTCCTCATATTTTTCAGGCCTTTTCAGGCTCCTCGTATTTTTCACACCTTTTCAAGCTCCTCGTGTATTTCAGGCCTTTTCAGGCTCCTCGTATTTTTCACACCTTTTCAGGCTCCTCGTATTTTTCACACCTTTTCAGGCTCCTCGTATTTTTAACTCCGTTTCAGGCCCTCGTATTTTCCAGGCCTTTTCAGGCTCCTCGTATTTTTCAGGCCTTTTCAGTCTCCTCGAATTTTTCAAGCCTTTTCAGGCTCCTCGTATTTTTCACACCTTTTCAGGCTCCTCGTATTTTTCACACCTTTTCAGGCTCCTCGTATTTTTCACACCTTTTCAGGCTCCTCGTATATTTCACACCTTTTCAGGCTCCTCGTATTTTTCACACCTTTTCAGGCTCCTCGTATTTTTCACACCTCTTCAGGCTCCTCGTATTTTTCAGGCCTTTTCAGGCTCCTCGTGTTTTTCAGGCCTTTTCAGGCTCCTCGTATTTTTAACACCTTTTCAGGCTCCTCGTATTTTTCACACCTTTTCAGGCTCCTCGTATTTTTCAGGCCTTTTCAGGCTCCTCATATTTTTCAGGCCATTTCAGGCTCCTCGTATTTTTCAGGCCTTTTCAGGCTCCTCGTATTTTTCAGGCCTTTTCAGGCTCCTCGTATTTTTCACACCTTTTCAGGCTCCTCATATTTTTCAGGCATTTTCAGGCTCCTTGCATGTTTCAGGCCTTTTCATGCTCCTCGTATTTTTCACACCTTTTCAGGCTCCTCGTATTTTTCACACCTTTTCAGGCTCCTCGTGTTTTTCAGGCCTTTTCAGGCTCCTCGTATTTTTCACACCTTTTCAGGCTCCTCGTATTTTTCACACCTTTTCAGGCTCCTCGTATTTTTCACACCTTTTCAGGCTCCTCATATTTTTCACACCTTTTCAGGCTCCTCGTATTTTTCACACCTTTTCAGGCTCCTCGTATTTTTCAGGCCTTTTCAGGCTCCTCGTATTTTTCACACCTTTTCAGGCTCCTCGTATTTTTCACACCTTTTCAGGCTCCTCGTATATTTCACACCTTTTCAGGCTCCTCCTATTTTTCACACCTTTTCAGGCTCCTCGTATTTTTCACGCCTTTTCAAGCTCCTCGTATTTTTCAGGCCTTTTCAGGCTCCTCGTATTTTTCACGCCTTTTCAAGCTCCTCGTATTTTTCAGGCCTTTTCAGGATCCACTTATTTTTCAGGCCTTCTCAGGCTCCTCTTATTCTTCAGGCCTTTTCAGGCTCCTCATATTTTTCACACCTTCAGGCTCCTCGTATTTTTCAGGCCTTTTCAGGCCCCTCGTATTTTTCAGGCCTTTTCAGGCTCCTCGTATTTTTCACACCTTTTCAGGCTCCTCGTATTTTTCACACCTTTTCAGGCTCCTCGTATTTTTCACACCATTTCAGGCTCCTCGTATTTTTAGGCCTTTTCAGGCTCCTCGTATTTTTCAGGCCTTTTCAGACTCCTCGTATTTTTCACACCTTTTCAGGCTCCTCGTATTTTTCACACCTTTTCAGGCTCCTCGTATTTTTCACACCTTTTCAGGCTCCTCGTATTTTTCACACCTTTTCAGGCTCCTCGTATTTTTCAGGCCTTTTCAGGCTCCTCGTATTTTTCAGGCCTTTTCAGGCTCCTCATATTTTTCACACCTTTTCAGTCTCCTCGTATTTTTCACACCTTTTCAGACTCCTCGAATTTTTCAAGCCTTTTCAGGCTCCTCGTATTTTTCAGGCCTTTTCAGGCTCCTCGTATTTTTCACACCTTTTCAGGCTCCTCGTATTTTTCACACCTTTTCAGGCTCCTCGTATTTTTCACACCTTTTCAGGCTCCTCGTATTTTTCACACCTTTTCAGGCTCCTCGTATTTTTCAGGCCTTTACAGGCTCCTCGCATTTTTAACACCTTTTCAGACTCCTCGTATTTTTCACACCTTTTCAGGCTCCTCGTATTTTTCACACCTTTTCAGGCTCCTCGTATTTTTCACACCTTTTCAGGCTCCTCGTATTTTTCAGGCCATTTCAGGCTCCTCGTATTTTTCAGGCCTTTTCAGGCTTCTCGTATTTTTCAGGCCTTTTCAGGCTCCTCGTATTTTTCAGGGCTTTTCAGGCTCCTCGTATTTTTCACACCTTTTCAGACTCCTCGTATTTTTAACAACTTTTCAGCTCCTCATATTTTTCAGGCCTCTTCAGGCTCCTCGTATTTTTCAGGCCTTTTCAGGCTCCTCGTATTTTTCAGGCCTTTTCAGGCTTCGCGTATTTTTCAGGCCTTTTCAGGCTCCTCGTATTTTTCAGGCCTTTTCAGGCTCCTCGTATTTTTCAGGCCTTTTCAGGCTCCTCGTATTTTTCACACGTTTTCAGGCTCCTCGAATTTTTCAAGCCTTTTCAGGCTCCTCGTATTTTTCAGGCCTTTTCAGGCTCCTCGTATTTTTCACACCTTTTCAGGCTCCTCGTATTTTTCACACCTTTTCAGGCTCCTCGTATTTTTCACACCTTTTCAGGCTCCTCGTATTTTTCACACCTTTTCAGGCTCCTCGTATTTTTCAGGCCTTTTCAGGCTCCTCGCATTTTTAACACCTTTTCAGACTCCTCGTATTTTTCACACCTTTTCAGGCTCCTCGTATTTTTCACACCTTTTCAGGCTCCTCGTATTTTTCACACCTTTTCAGGCTCCTCGTATTTTTCAGGCCATTTCAGGCTCCTCGTATTTTTCAGGCCTTTTCAGGCTCCTCGTATTTTTCAGGCCTTTTCAGGCTCCTCGTATTTTTCAGGGCTTTTCAGGCTCCTCGTATTTTTCACACCTTTTCAGGCTCCTCGTATTTTTCACACCTTTTCAGGCTCCTCGTATTTTTCACACCTTTTCAGACTCCTCGTATTTTTAACAACTTTTCAGCTCCTCATATTTTTCAGGCCTCTTCAGGCTCCTCGTATTTTTCAGGCCTTTTCAGGCTCCTCGTATTTTTCAGGCCTTTTCAGGCTCCTCGTATTTTTCAGGCCTTTTCAGGCTCCTCGTATTTTTCAGGCCTTTTCAGGCTCCTCGTATTTTTCAGGCCTTTTCAGGCTCCTCGTATTTTTCAGGCCTTTTCAGGCTCCTCGTATATTTCAGGCTTTGTCAGGCTCCTCGTATTTTTCACACATTTTCAGGCTCCTCGTATTTTTCACACCTTTTCAGGCTCCTCGTATTTTTCACACGTTTTCAGGCTCCTCGTATTTTTCAAGCCTTTTCAGGCTCCTCGTATTTTTCAGGCCTTTTCAGGCTCCTCGTATTTTTCACACCTCTTCAGGCTCCTCGTATTTTTCACACCTCTTCAGGCTCCTCGTATTTTTCACACCTTTTCAGGCTCCTCGTATTTTTCACACCTTTTCAGGCTCCTCGTATTTTTCACAACTTTTCAGGCTCCTCGTATTTTTCACACCTTTTCAGACTCCTCGTATTTTTAACAACTTTTCAGCTCCTCATATTTTTCAGGCCTCTTCAGGCTCCTCGTATTTTTCAGGCCTTTTCAGGCTCCTCGTATTTTTCAGGCCTTTTCAGGCTTCTCGTATTTTTTAGGCCTTTTCAGGCTCCTCGTATTTTTCAGGCCTTTTCAGGCTCCTCGTATTTTTCAGGCCTTTTCAGGCTCCTCGTATTTTTCAGGCCTTTTCAGGCTCCTCGTATATTTCAGGCTTTGTCAGGCTCCTCGTATTTTTCACACATTTTCAGGCTCCTCGTATTTTTCACACCTTTTCAGGCTCCTCGTATTTTTCACACCTTTTCAGGCTCCTCGTATTTTTCAGGCTTTGTCAGGCTCCTCGTATTTTTCACACATTTTCAGGCTCCTCGTATTTTTCACACCTTTTCAGGCTCCTCGTATTTTTCACACCTTTTCAGACTCCTCGTATTTTTAACAACTTTTCAGGCTCCTCATATTTTTCAGGCCTTTTCAGGCTCCTCGTATTTTTCAGGCCTTTTCAGACTCCTCGTATTTTTAACAACTTTTCAGGCTCCTCGTATTTTTCAGGCCTTTTCAGGCTCCTCGTATTTTTCAGGCCTTTTCAGGCTCCTCGTTTTTTTCACACCTTTTCAGGCTCCTCGTATTTTTCACACCTTTTCAAGCTCCTCGTATATTTCATGCCTTTTCAGGCTCCTCGTATTTTTCAGGCCTTTTCAGGCTCCTCGTATTTTTCACACCTTTTCAGGCTCCTCGTATTTTTCACACCTTTTCAGGCTCCTCGTATTTTTAACAACTTTTCAGGCTCCTCATATTTTTCAGGCCTCTTCAGGCTCCTCGTATTTTTCAGGCCTTTTCAGGCTCCTCGTATTTTTCAGGCCTTTTCAGGCTCCTCGTATTTTTCAGGCTTTGTCAGGCTCCTCGTATTTTTCACACATTTTCAGGCTCCTCGTATTTTTCACACGTTTTCAGGCTCCTCGTATTTTTCACACCTTTTCAGGCTCCTCGTATTTTTCACACCTTTTCAGGCTCCTCGTATTTTTCATACCTTTTCAAGCTCCTCGTATATTTCAGGCCTTTTCAGGCTCCTCGTATTTTTCACGCCTTTTCAGGCTCCTCGTATTTTTCACAGCTTTTCAGGCTCTTCGTATATTTCAGGCCTTTTCAGGCTCCTCGTATTTTTCACACCTTTTCAGGCTCCTCGTGTTTTTCAGGTCTTTTCAGGCTCCTCGTATTTTTCAGGCCTTTTCAGGCTCCTCGTATTTTTCAGGCCTTTTCAGGCTCCTCGTATTTTTCAGGCCTTTTCAGGCTCCTCGTATTTTTCAGGCCTTTTCAGGCTCCTCGTATTTTTCAGGTTTTTTCAGGCTCCTCGTATATTTCAGGCTTTGTCAGGCTCCTCGTATTTTTCACACCTTTTCAGGCTCCTCGTATTTTTCACACCTTTTCAGGCTCCTCGTATTTTTCACACCTTTTCAGGCTCCTCGTATTTTTCATGCCTTTTCAGGCTCCTCGTATTTTTCACACCTTTTCAGGCTCCTCGTATTTTTCACACCTTTTCAGGCTCCTCGTATTTTTCAGGCCTTTTCAGGCTCCTCGTATTTTTCAGGCCTTTTCAGGCTCCTCGTATTTTTCACACCTTTTCAGGCTCCTCGTATTTCTCAGGCTTTGTCAGGCTCCTCGTATTTTTCACACGTTTTCAGGCTCCTCGTATTTTTCACACCTTTTCAGGCTTCTCGTATTTTTCAGGCCTTTTCAGGCTCCTCGTATTTTTCAGGCCTTTTCAGGCTCCTCGTATTTTTCACACCTTTTCAGGCTCCTCGTATTTTTCACACCTTTTCAGGCTCCTCGTATTTTTCACACCTTTTCAGGCTCCTCGTATTTTTCACACCTTTTCAGGCTCCTCGTATTTTTCACACCTTTTCAGGCTCCTCGTGTATTTCAGGCCTTTTCAGGCTCCTCGTATTTTTCACACCTTTTCAGGCTCCTCGTATTTTTCACACCTTTTCAGGCTCCTCGTATATTTCACACCTTTTCAGGCTCCTCATATTTTTCACACCTTTTCAGGCTACTCGTATTTTTCACACCTTTTCAGGCTCCTCGTATATTTCATGCCTTTTCAGGGTCCTCGTATTTTTCACGCCTTTTCAGGCTCCTCGTATTTTTCAGGCCTTTTCAGGCTCCTCGTATTTTTCACACCTTTTCAGGCTCCTCGTATTTTTCACACCTTTTCAGGCTCCTCATATTTTACACGCCTTTTCAGGGTCCTCGTATTTTTCACGCCTTTTCAGGCTCCTCGTATTTTTCAGGCCTTTTCAGGCTCCTCGTATTTTTCACGCACTTTCAGGCTCCTCCTATTCTTCAGGCCTTTTCAGACTCCTCGTATTTTTCATACCTTTTCAGGCTCCTCGTATTTTTCACACCATTTCAGGCTCCTCGTATTTTTCACACCTTTTCAGGCTCCTCGTATTTTTCAGGCCTTTTCAGGCTCCTCGTATTTTTCAGGCCTTTTCAGGCTCCTCGTATTTTTCACACCTTTTCAGGCTCCTCGTATTTTTCACACCTTTTCAGGCTCCTCGTATTTTTCAGGCTCCTCGTATTTTTCACACCTTTTCAGGCTCCTCGTATTTTTCACTGTTTCAGGCTCCTCGTATTTTTCACACCTTTTCAGGCTCCTCGTATTTTTCGCACCTCTTCAAGCCCCTCATATTTTTCACACCTTTTCAGGCTCCTCGTATTTTTAACACCTTTTCAGGCTCCTCGTATTTTTCACACCTTTTCAGGCTCCTCATATTTTTCACACCTTTTCAGGCTCCTCGTATTTTTCACACCTTTTCAGGCTCCTCGTATTTTTCACCCCTTTTCAGGCTCCTCGTATTTTTCACACCTTTTCAGGCTCCTCGTATTTTTCACACCTTTTCAGGCTCCTCGTATTTTTCACACCTTTTCAGGCTCCTCGTATTTTTCACACCTTTTCAGGCTCCTCGTATTTTTCAGGCCTGTTCAGGCTCTTCGTATTTTTCACACCTTTTCAGGCTCCTCGTATTTTTCACCCCTTTTCAGGCTCCTCGTATTTTTCACACCTTTTCAGGGTCCTCGTATTTTTCACACCTTTTCAGGCTCCTCGTATTTTTCACACCTTTTCAGGCTCCTCGTATTTTTCACACCTTTTCAGGCTCCTCGTATTTTTCACACCTTTTCAGGCTCCTCGTATTTTTCAGGCCTTTTCAGGCTCCTCGTATTTTTCACACCTTTTCAGGCTCCTCGTTTTTTTCACACCTTTTCAGGCTCCTCGTATTTTTCACACCTTTTCAGGCTCCTCGTATTTTTCACACCTTTTCCGGCTCCTCGTATTTTTCACACCTTTTCAGGCTCCTCGTATTTTTCAGGCCTTTTCAGGTTCCTAGTATTTTTCACACCTTTTCAGGCTCCTCGTATTTTTCACACCTTTTCAGGGTCCTCGTATTTTTCACACCTTTTCAGGCTCCTCGTATTTTTCACACCTTTTCAGGCTCCTCGTATTTTTCAGGCCTTTTCAGGCTCCTCGTATTTTTCAGGCCTTTTCAGGCTCCTTGTATTTTTCACACCATTTCAGGGTCCTCGTATTTTTCAGGCCTTTTCAGGCTCCTCGTATTTTTCAGGCCTTTTCAGGCTCCTCGTATTTTTCACACCTTTTCAGGCTCCTCGTATTTTTCACACCTTTTCAGGCTCCTCGTATTTTTCACACCTTTTCAGGCTCCTCGTATTTTTCACACGTTTCCAGGCTCCTCGTATTTTTCAGGCCTTTTCAGGCTCCTCGTATTTTTCAGGCCTTTTCAGGCTCCTCGTATTTTTCACACCTTTTCAGGCTCCTCGTATTTTTCAGGCCTTTCAGGCTCCTCGTATTTTTCACACCTTTTCAGGCTCCTCGTATTTTTCAGACTGTTTCAGGCTCCTCGTATTTTTCACACCTTTTCAGTCTCCTCGTATTTTTCACACGTTTTCAGGCTCCTCGAATTTTTCAAGCCTTTTCAGGCTCCTCGTATTTTTCAGGTCTTTTCAGGCTCCTCCTATTTTTCACACCTTTTCAGGCTCCTCGTATTTTTCACACCTTTTCAGGCTCCTCGTATTTTCAGGCCTTTTCAGGCTCCTCGCATTTTTAACACCTTTTCAGACTCCTCGTATTTTTCAGGCCTTTACAGGCTCCTCGTATTTTTCACACCTTTTCAGGCTCCTAAAATTTTTCACACCTTTTCAGGCTCCTCGTATTTTTCACACCTTTTCAGGCTCCTCGTATTTTTCAGGCCTTTTCAGGCTCCTCGTATTTTTCAGGCCTTTTCAGGCTCCTCGTATTTTTCAGGCCTTTTCAGGCTCCACGTATTTTTCAGGCCTTTTCAGGCTCCTCGTATTCTTCAGGCCTTTTCAGGCTCCTCGTATTTTTCACACCTTCAGGCTCCTCATATTTTTCAGGCCTTTTCAGGCTCCTCGTATTTTTCAGGCCTTTTCAGGCTCCTCGTATTTTTCACACCTCTCCAGGCTCCTCGTATTTTTCACACCTTTTCAGGCTCCTCGTATTTTTCACACCATTTCAGGCTCCTCGTATTTTTAGGCCTTTTCAGGCTCCTCGTATTTTTCAGGCCTTTTCAGACTCCTCGTCTTTTTGACACCTTTTCAGGCTCCTCGTATTTTTCACACCTTTTCAGGCTCCTCGTATTTTTCACACCTTTTCAGGCTCCTCGTATTTTTCACACCTTTTCAGGCTCCTCGTATATTTCAGGCCTTTTCAGGCTCCTCGTATTTTTCAGGCCTTTTCAGGCTCCTCATATTTTTCACACCTTTTCAGTCTCCTCGTATTTTTCACACGTTTTCAGGCTCCTCGAATTTTTCAAGCCTTTTCAGGCTCCTCGTATTTTTCAGGCCTTTTCAGGCTCCTCGTATTTTTCACACCTTTTCAGGCTCCTCGTATTTTTCACACCTTTTCAGGCTCCTCGTATTTTTCACACCTTTTCAGGGTCCTCGTATTTTTCACACCTTTTCAGGCTCCTCGTATTTTTCACACCTTTTCAGGCTCCTCGTATTTTTCAGGCCTTTTCAGGCTCCTCGTATTTTTCAGGCCTTTTCAGGCTCCTTGTATTTTTCACACCATTTCAGGGTCCTCGTATTTTTCAGGCCTTTTCAGGCTCCTCGTAATTTTCAGGCCTTTTCAGGCTCCTCGTATTTTTCACACCTTTTCAGGCTCCTCGTATTTTTCACACCTTTTCAGGCTCCTCGTATTTTTCACGCCTTTTCAGGCTCCTCGTATAATTCCGGCTTTTTCAGGCTCCTCGTATTTTTCAGGCCTTTTCAGGCTCCTCGTATTTTTCACACCTTTTCAGGCTCCTCGTATTTTTCACACCTTTTCAGGCTCCTCGTATTTTTCACACCTTTTCAGGCTCCTCGTATTTTTCACACCTTTTCAGGCTCCTCGTATTTTTCACACCTTTTCAGGATCCTCGTATTTTTCACACCTCTTCAGGCCCCTCATATTTTTCACACCTTTTCAGGCTCCTCATATATTTCACACCTTTTCAGGCTCCTCGTATATTTCAGGCCTTTTCAGGCTCCTCGTATTTTTCACACCTTTTCAGGCTCCTCGTATATTTAAGGCCTTTTCAGGTTCCTCGAATTTTTCACACCTTTTCAGGCTCCTCGTATATTACACACATTTTCAGGCTCCTCATATTTTTCACACCTTTTCAGGGTCCTCGTATTTTTCACACTTTTTCAGGGTCCTCGTATATTTCAGGCTTTGTCCGGCTCCTCGTATTTTTCACAACTTTTCAGGCTCCTCGTATTTTTCACATCTTTTCAGGCTCCTCGTATTTTTCAGGCATTTTCAGGCTCCTCGTATTTTTCAGGCCTTTTCAGGCTCCTCGTATTTTTCACACCTTTTCAGGGTCCTCATATTTTTCAGGCCTTTTCAGGCTCCTCGTATTTTTCAGGCCTTTTCAGGCTCCTCATATTTTTCACACCTTTTCAGGCTCCTCGAATTTTTCACACCTTTTCAGACTCCTCGTATTTTTTAGGCCTTTTCAGGCTCCTCGTATTTTTCAGGCCTTTTCAGGCTCCTCGTATTTTTCAGGCCTTTTCAGGCTCCTCGTATTTTCCACACCTTTTCAGGGTCTTCGTATTTTTCAGGCCTTTTCAGGCTCCTCGTATTTTTCAGGCCTTTTCAGGCTCCTCGTATTTTTCAGGCCTTTTCAGGCTCCTAGTATTTTTCACACCTTTTCAGGCTCCTCGTATTTTTCATGCCTTCTCAGGCTCCTCATATTTTTCAGGCCTTTTCAGGCTCCTCGTATTTTTCAGACCTTTTCAGGCTCCTCGTATTTTTCACACCTTTTCAGGATCCTCGTATTTTTCACACCTTTTCAGGCTCCTCGTATTTGTCACACCTTTTCAGGCTCCTCGTATTTTTCACACCTTTTCAGGGTCCTCGTATTTTTCACACCTTTTCAGGCTCCTCGTATTTTTCACACCTTTTCAGGCTCCTCGTATTTTTCACACCTTTTCAGGCTCCTCGTATTTTTCAGGCCTTTTCAGGCTCCTCGTATTTTTCACACCTTTTCTGGCTCCTCGTATTTTTTACACCTTTTCAGGCTACTCGTATTTTTCAGGACTTTTCAGGCTCCTCGTATTTTTCACACCTTTTCAGGCTCGTCGTATTTTTCACACCTTTTCAGGCTCCTCGTATTTTTCACACCTTTTCAGGCTCCTCGTATTTTTCAGGCCTGTTCAGGCTCCTCGTATTTTTCACACCTTTTCAGGCTCCTCGTATTTTTCACCCCTTTTCAGGCTCCTCGTATTTTTCGCACCTCTTCAAGCCCCTCATATTTTTCACACCTTTTCAGGCTCCTCGTATTTTTCACACCTTTTCAGGCTCCTCGTATTTTTCACACCTTTTCAGGCTCCTCGTATTTTTCAGGCCTGTTCAGGCTCCTCGTATTTTTCACACCTTTTCAGGCTCCTCGTATTTTTCAGGCCTTTTCAGGCTCCTCGTATTTTTCACACCTTTTCAGGCTCCTCGTATTTTTCACCCCTTTTCAGGCTCCTCGTATTTTTCACACCTTTTCAGGCTCCTCGTATTTTTCACACCTTTTCAGGCTCCTCGTATTTTTCACACCTTTTCAGGCTCCTCGTATTTTTCACACCTTTTCAGGCTCCTCGTATTTTTCAGGCCGTTTCAGGCTCCTCGTATTTTTCACACCTTTTCAGGCTCCTCGTATTTTTCAGGCCTTTTCAGGCTCCTCGTATTTTTCAGGCCTTTTCAGGCTCCTTGTATTTTTCACACCATTTCAGGGTCCTCGTATTTTTCAGGCCTTTTCAGGCTCCTCGTATTTTTCAGGCCTTTTCAGGCTCCTCGTATTTTTCACGCCTTTTCAGGCTCCTCGTATTTTTCACACCTTTTCAGGCTCCTCGTATTTTTCACACCTTTTCAGGCTCCTCGTATTTTTCACACGTTTCCAGGCTCCTCGTATTTTTCAGGCCTTTTCAGGCTCCTCGTATTTTTCAGGCCTTTTCAGGCTCCTCGTATTTTTCACACCTTTTCAGGCTCCTCGTATTTTTCAGGCCTTTCAGGCTCCTCGTATTTTTCACACCTTTTCAGGCTCCTCGTATTTTTCAGACTGTTTCAGGCTCCTCGTATTTTTCACACCTTTTCAGTCTCCTCGTATTTTTCACACGTTTTCAGGCTCCTCGAATTTTTCAAGCCTTTTCAGGCTCCTCGTATTTTTCAGGTCTTTTCAGGCTCCTCCTATTTTTCACACCTTTTCAGGCTCCTCGTATTTTTCACACCTTTTCAGGCTCCTCGTATTTTCAGGCCTTTTCAGGCTCCTCGCATTTTTAACACCTTTTCAGACTCCTCGTATTTTTCAGGCCTTTACAGGCTCCTCGTATTTTTCACACCTTTTCAGGCTCCTAAAATTTTTCACACCTTTTCAGGCTCCTCGTATTTTTCACACCTTTTCAGGATCCTCGTATTTTTCATGCCTTTCAGGCTCCTCCAGGCCTTTTCAGGCTCCTCCGATTTTTCAGGCCTTTTCAGGCTCCTCGTATTTTTCAGGCCTCTTCAGGCTCCACGTATTTTTCAGGCCTTTTCAGGCTCCTCGTATTCTTCAGGCCTTTTCAGGCTCCTCGTATTTTTCACACCTTCAGGCTCCTCATATTTTTCAGGCCTTTTCAGGCTCCTCGTATTTTTCAGGCCTTTTCAGGCTCCTCGTATTTTTCACACCTCTCCAGGCTCCTCGTATTTTTCACACCTTTTCAGGCTCCTCGTATTTTTCACACCATTTCAGGCTCCTCGTATTTTTAGGCCTTTTCAGGCTCCTCGTATTTTTCAGGCCTTTTCAGACTCCTCGTATTTTTGACACCTTTTCAGGCTCCTCGTATTTTTCACACCTTTTCAGGCTCCTCGTATTTTTCACACCTTTTCAGGCTCCTCGTATTTTTCACACCTTTTCAGGCTCCTCGTATATTTCAGGCCTTTTCAGGCTCCTCGTATTTTTCAGGCCTTTTCAGGCTCCTCATATTTTTCACACCTTTTCAGTCTCCTCGTATTTTTCACACGTTTTCAGGCTCCTCGAATTTTTCAAGCCTTTTCAGGCTCCTCGTATTTTTCAGGCCTTTTCAGGCTCCTCGTATTTTTCACACCTTTTCAGGCTCCTCGTATTTTTCACACCTTTTCAGGCTCCTCGTATTTTTCACACCTTTTCAGGGTCCTCGTATTTTTCACACCTTTTCAGGCTCCTCGTATTTTTCACACCTTTTCAGGCTCCTCGTATTTTTCAGGCCTTTTCAGGCTCCTCGTATTTTTCAGGCCTTTTCAGGCTCCTTGTATTTTTCACACCATTTCAGGGTCCTCGTATTTTTCAGGCCTTTTCAGGCTCCTCGTAATTTTCAGGCCTTTTCAGGCTCCTCGTATTTTTCACACCTTTTCAGGCTCCTCGTATTTTTCACACCTTTTCAGGCTCCTCGTATTTTTCACGCCTTTTCAGGCTCCTCGTATAATTCCGGCTTTTTCAGGCTCCTCGTATTTTTCAGGCCTTTTCAGGCTCCTCGTATTTTTCACACCTTTTCAGGCTCCTCGTATTTTTCACGCCTTTTCAGGCTCCTCGTATTTTTCACACCTTTTCAGGCTCCTCGTATTTTTCACACCTTTTCAGGCTCCTCGTATTTTTCACACCTTTTCAGGATCCTCGTATTTTTCACACCTCTTCAGGCCCCTCATATTTTTCACACCTTTTCAGGCTCCTCATATATTTCACACCTTTTCAGGCTCCTCGTATATTTCAGGCCTTTTCAGGCTCCTCGTATTTTTCACACCTTTTCAGGCTCCTCGTATATTTAAGGCCTTTTCAGGTTCCTCGAATTTTTCACACCTTTTCAGGCTCCTCGTATATTTCACACATTTTCAGGCTCCTCATATTTTTCACACCTTTTCAGGGTCCTCGTATTTTTCACACTTTTTCAGGGTCCTCGTATATTTCAGGCTTTGTCCGGCTCCTCGTATTTTTCACAACTTTTCAGGCTCCTCGTATTTTTCACATCTTTTCAGGCTCCTCGTATTTTTCAGGCATTTTCAGGCTTCTCGTATTTTTCAGGCCTTTTCAGGCTCCTCGTATTTTTCACACCTTTTCAGGGTCCTCATATTTTTCAGGCCTTTTCAGGCTCCTCGTATTTTTCAGGCCTTTTCAGGCTCCTCATATTTTTCACACCTTTTCAGGCTCCTCGTATTTTTCACACCTTTTCAGACTCCTCGTATTTTTTAGGCCTTTTCAGGCTCCTCGTATTTTTCAGGCCTTTTCAGGCTCCTCGTATTTTTCAGGCCTTTTCAGGCTCCTCGTATTTTCCACACCTTTTCAGGGTCTTCATATTTTTCAGGCCTTTTCAGGCTCCTCGTATTTTTCAGGCCTTTTCAGGCTCCTCGTATTTTTCAGGCCTTTTCAGGCTCCTAGTATTTTTCACACCTTTTCAGGCTCCTCGTATTTTTCATGCCTTCTCAGGCTCCTCATATTTTTCAGGCCTTTTCAGGCTCCTCGTATTTTTCAGACCTTTTCAGGCTCCTCGTATTTTTCACACCTTTTCAGGATCCTCGTATTTTTCACACCTTTTCAGGCTCCTCGTATTTGTCACACCTTTTCAGGCTCCTCGTATTTTTCACACCTTTTCAGGGTCCTCGTATTTTTCACACCTTTTCAGGCTCCTCGTATTTTTCACACCTTTTCAGGCTCCTCGTATTTTTCACACCTTTTCAGGCTACTCGTATTTTTCAGGACTTTTCAGGCTCCTCGTATTTTTCACACCTTTTCTGGCTCCTCGTATTTTTCACAACTTTTCAGGCTACTCGTATTTTTCAGGACTTTTCAGGCTCCTCGTATTTTTCACACCTTTTCAGGCTCGTCGTATTTTTCACACCTTTTCAGGCTCCTCGTATTTTTCACACCTTTTCAGGCTCCTCGTATTTTTCAGGCCTGTTCAGGCTCCTCGTATTTTTCACACCTTTT
This sequence comes from Cervus elaphus, assembly GCF_910594005.1. Classification (NCBI taxonomy): domain Eukaryota; kingdom Metazoa; phylum Chordata; class Mammalia; order Artiodactyla; family Cervidae; genus Cervus; species Cervus elaphus. The sequence continues at coordinate 114,685,269 of NC_057833.1, forward strand.
CAGGCTCCTCGTATTTTTCACCCCTTTTCAGGCTCCTCGTATTTTTCGCACCTCTTCAAGCCCCTCATATTTTTCACACCTTTTCAGGCTCCTCGTATTTTTCACACCTTTTCAGGCTCCTCGTATTTTTCACACCTTTTCAGGCTCCTCGTATTTTTCAGGCCTGTTCAGGCTCCTCGTATTTTTCACACCTTTTCAGGCTCCTCGTATTTTTCAGGCCTGTTCAGGCTCCTCGTATTTTTCACACCTTTTCCGGCTCCTCGTATTTTTCACCCCTTTTCAGGCTCCTCGTATTTTTCACACCTTTTCAGGGTCCTCGTATTTTTCACACCTTTTCAGGCTCCTCGTATTTTTCACACCTTTTCAGGCTCCTCGTATTTTTCACACCTTTTCAGGCTCCTCGTATTTTTCAGGCCTTTTCAGGCTCCTCGTATTTTTCACACCTTTTCAGGCTCCTCGTATTTTTCACACCTTTTCAGGCTCCTCGTATTTTTCACACATTTTCAGGCCCCTCGTATTTTTCAGGCCTTTTCAGGCTCCTCGTATTTCTCAGGCCTTTTCAGGCTCCTCGTATTTTTCACACCTTTTCAGGCTCCTCGTATTTTTCACACCTTTTCAGGCTCCTCGTATTTTTCACGCCTTTTCAGGCCCCTCGTATTTCTCAGGCCTTTTCAGGCTCCTCGTATTTTTCACACCTTTTCAGGCTCCTCGTATTTTTCACACCTTTTCAGGCTCCTCGTATTTTTCACACCTTTTCAGGCTCCTCGTATTTTTCACACCTTTTCAGGCTCCTCGTATTTTTCGCACCTTTTCAGACTCCTCGTATTTTTAACAACTTTTCAGGCTCCTCATATTTTTCAGGCCTCTTCAGGCTCCTCGTATTTTTCAGGCCTTTTCAGGCTCCTCGTATTTTTCAGGTCTTTTCAGGCTTCTCGTATTTTTCAGGCCTTTTCAGGCTCCTCGTATTTTTCAGGCCTTTTCAGGCTCCTCGTTTTTTTCAGGCCTTTTCAGGCTCCTCGTATTTTTCAGGCCTTTTCAGGCTCCTCGTATTTTTCAGGCCTTTTCAGGCTCCTCGTATATTTCAGGCTTTGTCAGGCTGCTCGTATTTTTCACACATTTTCAGGCTCCTCGTATTTTTCACACCTTTTCAGGCTCCTCCTATTTTTCACACCTTTTCAGGCTCCTCGTATTTTTCACACCTTTTCAGGCTCCTCGTATTTTTCACACCTTTTCAGGCTCCTCGTATTTTTCAGGCCTTTTCAGGCTCCTCGTATTTTTCAGGCCTTTTCAGGCTCCTCGTATTTTTCAGGCCTTTTCAGGCTCCTCGTATTTTTCACACCTTTTCAGGCTCCTCGTATTTTTCACACCTTTTGAGGCTCCTCGTATTTTTCACACCTTTTCAGGCTCCTCGTATTTTTCACACCTTTCAGGATCCTCGTATTTTTCACACCTTTTCAGGCTCCTCGTATTTTTCACACCTTTTCAGGCTCCTCGTATTTTTCACACCTTTTCAGGCTCCTCGTATTTTTCAGGCTTTGTCAGGCTCCTCGTATTTTTCACACTTTTTCAGGCTCCTCATATTTCTCACACCTTTTCAAGCTCCTCGTATTTGTCAGGCCTTTTCAGACTTCTCGTATTTTTCACACCGTTACAGGCTCCTCATATTTTTCACACCACTTCAGGCTTCTCGTATTTTTCACACATTTTCAGGCTCCTCGTATTTTTCAGGTCTTTTCAGGCTCCTCGAATTTTTCAAGCCTTTTCAGGCTCCTCGTATTTTTCACACCTTTTCAGGCTCCTCGTATTTTTCACACCTTTTCAGGCTCCTCGTATTTTTCACACCTTTTCAGGCTCCTCGTATATTTCACACCTTTTCAGGCTCCTCGTATTTTTCACACCTTTTCAGGCTCCTCGTATTTTTCACACCTCTTCAGGCTCCTCGTATTTTTCAGGCCTTTTCAGGCTCCTCGTGTTTTTCAGGCCTTTTCAGGCTCCTCGTATTTTTAACACCTTTTCAGGCTCCTCGTATTTTTCACACCTTTTCAGGCTCCTCGTAATTTTCACACCTTTTTAGGCTCCTCGTATTTTTCACACCTTTTCAGGCTTCTCGTATTTTTCAGGCCTTTTCAGGCTCCTCGTATTTTTCAGGCCTTTTCAGGCTCCTCGTATTTTTCACACCTTTTCAGGCTCCTCGTATTTTTCACACCTTTTCAGGCTCCTCGTATTTTTCACACCTTTTCAGGCTCCTTGTATTTTTCACACCTTTTCAGGCTCCTCGTGTATTTCAGGCCTTTTCAGGCTCCTCGTATTTTTCACACCTTTTCAGGCTCCTCGTATTTTTCACACCTTTTCAGGCTCCTCGTATATTTCACACCTTTTCAGGCTCCTCATATTTTTCACACCTTTTCAGGCTCCTCGTATTTTTCACACCTTTTCAGGCTCCTCGTATATTTCACGCCTTTTCAGGGTCCTCGTATTTTTCACGCCTTTTCAGGCTCCTCATATTTTACACGCCTTTTCAGGGTCCTCGTATTTTTCACGCCTTTTCAAGCTCCTCGTATTTTTCAGGCCTTTTCAGGCTCCTCGTATTTTTCACGCACTTTCAGGCTCCTCGTATTCTTCAGGCCTTTTCAGACTCCTCGTATTTTTCATGCCTTTTCAGGCTCCTCGTATTTTTCACACCTTTTCAGGCTCCTCGTATTTTTCACACCTTTTCAGGCTCCTCGTATTTTTCAGGCCTTTTCAGGCTCCTCGTATTTTTCAGGCCTTTTCAGGCTCCTCGTATTTTTCACACCTTTTCAGGCTCCTCGTAATTTTCACACCTTTTCAGGCTCCTCGTATTTTTCAGGCCTTTTCAGGCTCCTCGTTTTTTTCACACCTTTTCAGGCTCCTTGTATTTTTCACTGTTTCAGGCTCCTCGTATTTTTCACACCTTTTCAGGGTCCTCATTTCTTTCAGGCCTTTTCACACTCCTCGTATTTTTCACACCTTTTCAGCCTCCTCGTATTTTTCAGGCCTTTTCAGGCTCCTCGTATTTTTCACACCTTTTCAGGCTCCTCGTATTTCTCAGGCTTTGTCAGGCTCCTCGTATTTTTCACACGTTTTCAGGCTCCTCGTATTTTTCACACCTTTTCAGGCTTCTCGTATTTTTCAGGCCTTTTCAGGCTCCTCGTATTTTTCAGGCCTTTTCAGGCTCCTCGTATTTTTCACACCTTTTCAGGCTCCTCGTATTTTTCACACCTTTTCAGGCTCCTCGTATTTTTCACACCTTTTCAGGCTCCTCGTATTTTTCACACCTTTTCAGGCTCCTCGTATTTTTCACACCTTTTCAGGCTCCTCGTGTATTTCAGGCCTTTTCAGGCTCCTCGTATTTTTCACACCTTTTCAGGCTCCTCGTATTTTTCACACCTTTTCAGGCTCCTCGTATATTTCACACCTTTTCAGGCTCCTCATATTTTTCACACCTTTTCAGGCTCCTCGTATTTTTCACACCTTTTCAGGCTCCTCGTATATTTCATGCCTTTTCAGGGTCCTCGTATTTTTCACGCCTTTTCAGGCTCCTCGTATTTTTCAGGCCTTTTCAGGCTCCTCGTATTTTTCACACCTTTTCAGGCTCCTCGTATTTTTCACACCTTTTCAGGCTCCTCATATTTTACATGCCTTTTCAGGGTCCTCGTATTTTTCACGCCTTTTCAGGCTCCTCGTATTTTTCAGGCCTTTTCAGGCTCCTCGTATTTTTCACGCACTTTCAGGCTCCTCCTATTCTTCAGGCCTTTTCAGACTCCTCGTATTTTTCATACCTTTTCAGGCTCCTCGTATTTTTCACACCATTTCAGGCTCCTCGTATTTTTCACACCTTTTCAGGCTCCTCGTATTTTTCAGGCCTTTTCAGGCTCCTCGTATTTTTCAGGCCTTTTCAGGCTCCTCGTATTTTTCACACCTTTTCAGGCTCCTCGTATTTTTCACACCTTTTCAGGCTCCTCGTATTTTTCAGGCTCCTCGTTTTTTTCACACCTTTTCAGGCTCCTCGTATTTTTCACTGTTTCAGGCTCCTCGTATTTTTCACACCTTTTCAGGGTCCTCATTTTTTTCATGCCTTTTCACGCTTCTCGTATTTTTCACACCTTTTCAGCCTCCTCGTATTTTTCAGGCCTTTTAAGGCTCCTCGTATTTTTCACACCTTTTCAGCCTCCTCGTATTTTTCAGGCCTTTTCAGACTCCTCGTATTTTTCACACGTTTTCAGGCTCCTCGTATTTTTCACACCTTTTCAGGCTCCTCGTATTTTTCACACGTTTCCAGGCTCCTCGTATTTTTCAGGCCTTTTCAGGCTCCTCGTATTTTTCAAGCCTTTTCAGACTCCTCGTATTTTTCACACCTTTTCAGGCTCCTCGTATTTTTCAGGCCTTTCAGGCTCCTCGTATTTTTCACACCTTTTCAGGCTCCTCGTATTTTTCAGACTGTTTCAGGCTCCTCGTATTTTTCACACCTTTTCAGTCTCCTCGTATTTTTCACACGTTTTCAGGCTCCTCGAATTTTTCAAGCTTTTTCAGGCTCCTCGTATTTTTCAGGCCTTTTCAGGCTCCTCGTATTTTTCACACCTTTTCAGGCTCCTCGTATTTTTCACACCTTTTCAGGCTCCTCGTATTTTTCAGGCCTTTTCAGGCTCCTCGCATTTTTCACACCTTTTCAGACTCCTCGTATTTTTCAGGCCTTTACAGGCTCCTCGTATTTTTCACACCTTTTCAGGCTCCTCGTATTTTTCACACCTTTTCAGGCTCCTCGTATTTTTCACACCTTTTCAGGCTCCTCGTATTTTTCAGGCCTTTTCAGGCTCCTCGTATTTTTCAGGCCTTTTCAGGCTCCTCGTATTTTTCAGGCCTTTTCAGGCTCCACGTATTTTTCAGGCCTTTTCAGGCTCCTCGTATTCTTCAGGCCTTTTCAGGCTCCTCGTATTTTTCACACCTTCAGGCTCCTCGTATTTTTCAGGCCTTTTCAGGCTCCTCGTATTTTTCAGGCCTTTTCAGGCTCCTCGTATTTTTCACACCTTTTCAGGCTCCTCGTATTTTTCACACCTTTTCAGGCTCCTCGTATTTTTCACACCATTTCAGGCTCCTCGTATTTTTAGGCCTTTTCAGGCTCCTCGTATTTTTCAGGCCTTTTCAGGCTCCTCGTATTTTTCACCCCTTTTCAGGCTCCTCGTATTTTTCAGGCCTTTTCAGGCTCCTCGTATATTTCAGGCTTTGTCAGGCTCCTCGTATTTTTCACACCTTTTCAGGCTCCTCCTATTTTTCACACCTTTTCAGGCTCCTCGTATTTTTCAGGCCTTTTCAGGCTCCTCGTATTTTTCACACCTTTTCAGGCTCCTCGTATTTTTCAGGCCTTTTCAGGCTCCTCGTATTTTTCACACCTTTCCAGGCTCCTCGTATTTTTCACACCTTTTCAGGCTCCTCGTATTTTTCACACCATTTCAGGCTCCTCGTATTTTTAGGCCTTTTCAGGCTCCTCGTATTTTTCAGGCATTTTCAGACTCCTCGTATTTTTCACACCTTTTCAGGCTCCTCGTATTTTTCAGGCCTTTTCAGGCTCCTCGTATATTTCAGGCTTTTTCAGGCTCCTCGTATTTTTCACACCTTTTCAGGCTCCTCGTATTTTTCACACCTTTTCAGGCTCCTCGTATTTTTCAGGCCTTTTCAGGCTCCTCGTATTTTTCACACCTTTTCAGGCTCCTCGTATTTTTCAGGCCTTTTCAGGCTCCTCGTATTTTTCAGGCCTTTTCAGGCTCCTCATATTTTTCACACCTTTTCAGTCTCCTCGTATTTTTCACATGTTTTCAGGCTCCTCGAATTTTTCAAGCCTTTTCAGGCTCCTCGTATTTTTCAGGCCTTTTCAGGCTCCTCGTATTTTTCACACCTTTTCAGGCTCCTCGTATTTTTCACACCTTTTCAGGCTCCTCGTATTTTTCACACCTTTTCAGGCTCCTCGTATTTTTCACACCTTTTCAGGCTCCTCCTATTTTTCAGGCCTTTTCAGGCTCCTCGCATTTTTAACACCTTCTCAGGCTCCTCGTATATTTCAGGCTTTGTCAGGCTCCTCGTATTTTTCACACCTTTTCAGGCTCCTCCTATTTTTCACACCTTTTCAGGCTCCTCGTATTTTTCAGGCCTTTTCAGGCTCCTCGTATTTTTCACACCTTTTCAGGCTCCTCGTATTTTTCAGGCCTTTTCAGGCTCCTCGTATTTTTCACACCTTTCCAGGCTCCTCGTATTTTTCACACCTTTTCAGGCTCCTCGTATTTTTCACACCATTTCAGGCTCCTCGTATTTTTAGGCCTTTTCAGGCTCCTCGTATTTTTCAGGCCTTTTCAGACTCCTCGTATTTTTCACACCTTTTCAGGCTCCTCGTATTTTTCAGGCCTTTTCAGGCTCCTCGTATATTTCAGGCTTTGTCAGGCTCCTCGTATTTTTCACACCTTTTCAGGCTCCTCCTATTTTTCACACCTTTTCAGGCTCCTCGTATTTTTCAGGCCTTTTCATGCTCCTCGTATTTTTCACACCTTTTCAGGCTCCTCGTATTTTTCACACCTTTTCAGGCTCCTCGTATTTTTCAGGCTTTGTCAGGCTCCTCGTATTTTTCACACTTTTTCAGGCTCCTCATATTTCTCACACCTTTTCAAGCTCCTCGTATTTGTCAGGCCTTTTCAGACTTCTCGTATTTTTCACACCGTTACAGGCTCCTCATATTTTTCACACCACTTCAGGCTTCTCGTATTTTTCACACCTTTTCAGGTTCCTCGTATTTTTCAGGTCTTTTCAGGCTCCTCGTATTTTTCAGGCCTTTTCAGGCTCCTCGTATTTTTCACACCTTTTCAGGCTCCTCGTATTTTTCACACCTTTTCAGGCTCCTCGTATTTTTCAGGCCTTTTCAGGCTCCTCGTTTTTTTCACACCTTTTCAGGCTCCTCGTATTTTTCACTGTTTCAGGCTCCTCCTTTTTTTCACTGTTTCAGGCTCCTCGTATTTTTCACTGTTTCAGGCTCCTCGTATTTTTCACACCTTTTCAGGGTCCTCTTATTTTTCAGGCCTTTTCAGGCTCCTCGTATTTTTCACACTTTTTCAAGCTCCTCGTGTATTTCAGGCCTTTTCAGGCTCCTCGTATTTTTCACACCTTTTCAGGCTCCTCGTATTTTTCACACCTTTTCAGGCTCCTCGTATTTTTAATTCCGTTTCAGGCCCTCGTATTTTCCAGGCCTTTTCAGGCTCCTCGTATTTTTCAGGCCTTTTCAGGCTTCTCGAATTTTTCAAGCCTTTTCAGGCTCCTCGTATTTTTCACACCTTTTCAGGCTCCTCGTATTTTTCACACCTTTTCAGGCTCCTCGTATTTTTCAGGCCTTTTCAGGCTCCTCATATTTTTCACACCTTTTCAGTCTCCTCGTATTTTTCTCATGTTTTCAGGCTCCTCGAATTTTTCAAGCCTTTTCAGGCTCCTCGTATTTTTCAGGCCTTTTCAGGCTCCTCGTATTTTTCACACCTTTTCAGGCTCCTCGTATTTTTCACACCTTTTCAGGCTCCTCGTATTTTTCACACCTTTTCAGGCTCCTCGTATTTTTCACACCTTTTCAGGCTCCTCGTATTTTTCAGGCCTTTTCAGGCTCCTCGTATTTTTAACACCTTTTCAGGCTCCTCGTATTTTTCACACCTTTTCAGGCTCCTCGTATTTTTCACACCTTTTCAGGCTCCTCGTATTTTTCACACCTTTTCAGGCTCCTCGTATTTTTCAGGCCATTTCAGGCTCCTCGTATTTTTCAGGCCTTTTCAGGCTCCTCGTATTTTTCAGGCCTTTTCAGGCTCCTCGTATTTTTCAGGCCTTTTCAGACTCCTCGTATTTTTCACACCTTTTCAGGCTCCTCGTATTTTTCACACCTTTTCAGGCTCCTCGTATTTTTCACACCTTTTCAGGCTCCTCGTATTTTTCAGGCTTTGTCAGGCTCCTCGTATTTTTCACACTTTTTCAGGCTCCTCATATTTCTCACACCTTTTCAAGCTCCTCGTATTTGTCAGGCCTTTTCAGACTTCTCGTATTTTTCACACCGTTACACGCTCCTCATATTTTTCACACCACTTCAGGCTTCTCGTATTTTTCACACCTTTTCAGGCTCCTCGTATTTTTCAGGCCTTTTCAGGCTCCTCGTATTTTTCAAGCCTTTTCAGGATCCTCGTATTTTTCACACCTTTTCAGGCTCCTCGTATTTTTCACACATTTTCAGGCTCCTCGTATATTTCAGGCCTTTTCAGGCTCCTCATTTTTTTCACACCTTTTCAGGCTCCTCGTATTTTTCACTGTTTCAGGCTCCTCGTATTTTTCACTGTTTCAGGCTCCTCGTATTTTTCACAACTTTTCAGGGTCCTCATATTTTTCAGGCCTTTTCAGGCTCCTCGTATTTTTCACACCTTTTCAAGCTCCTCGTGTATTTCAGGCCTTTTCAGGCTCCTCGTATTTTTCACACCTTTTCAGGCTCCTCGTATTTTTCACACCTTTTCAGGCTCCTCGTATTTTTAACTCCGTGTCAGGCCCTCGTATTTTCCAGGTCTTTTCAGGCTCCTCGTATTTTTCAGGCCTTTTCAGGCTCCTCGTATTTTTCAAGCCTTTTCAGGCTCCTCGTATTTTTCACACCTTTTCAGGCTCCTCGTATTTTTCACACCTTTTCAGGCTCCTCGTATTTTTCACACCTTTTCAGGCTCCTCGTATATTTCACACCTTTTCAGGCTCCTCGTATTTTTCACACCTTTTCAGGCTCCTCGTATTTTTCACACCTCTTCAGGCTCCTCGTATTTTTCAGGCCTTTTCAGGCTCCTCGTGTTTTTCAGGCCTTTTCAGGCTCCTCGTATTTTTAACACCTTTTCAGGCTCCTCGTATTTTTCACACCTTTTCAGGCTCCTCGTAATTTTCACACTTTTTAGGCTCCTCGTATTTTTCACACCTTTTCAGGCTTCTCGTATTTTTCAGGCCTTTTCAGGTTCCTCGTATTTTTGAGGCCTTTTCAGGCTCCTCGCATTTTTAACACCTTTTCAGACTCCTCGTATTTTTCAGGCCTTTACAGGCTCCTCGTATTTTTCACACCCTTTCAGGCTCCTCGTATTTTTCACACCTTTTCAGGCTCCTCGTATTTTTCAGGCCTTTTCAGGCTCCTCGTATTTTTCAGGCCTTTTCAGGCTCCTCGTATTTTTCAGGCCTTTTCAGGCTCCCCGTATTTTTCAGGCCTTTTCAGGCTCCTCGTATTTTTCAGGCCTTTTCAGGCTCCTCGTATTTTTCACACCTTCAGGCTCCTCGTATTTTTCAGGCCTTTTCAGGCTCCTCGTATTTTTCAGGCCTTTTCAGGCTCCTCGTATTTTTAACACCTTTTCAGGCTCCTCGTATTTTTCACACCTTTTCAGGCTCCTCGTATTTTTCACACCTTTTCAGGCTCCTCGTATTTTTCACACCTTTTCAGGCTCCTCGTATTCTTCAGGCCATTTCATGCTCCTCGTATTTTTCAGGCCTTTTCAGGATCCTCGTATTTTTCAGGCCTTTTCAGGCTCCTCGTATTTTTCAGGCCTTTTCAGGCTCCTCGTATTTTTCACACCTTTTCAGGCTCCTCGTATTTTTCACACCTTTTCAGGCTCCTCGTATTTTTCACACTTTTTCAGGCTCCTCCTATTTTTCACACCTTTTCAGGATCCTCGTATTTTTCACACCTTTTCAGGCTCCTCGTATTTTTCACACCTTTTCAGGCTCCTCGTATTTTTCACACCTTTTCAGGCTCCTCGTATTTTTCAGGCTTTTTCAGGCTCCTCGTATTTTTCACACTTTTTCAGGCTCCTCATATTTCTCACACCTTTTCAAGCTCCTCGTATTTGTCAGGCCTTTTCAGACTTCTCGTATTTTTCACACCGTTACAGGCTCCTCATATTTTTCACACCACTTCAGGCTCCTCGTATTTTTCACACCTTTTCAGGCTCCTCGTATTTTTCAGGTCTTTTCAGGCTCCTCGTATTTTTCAGGCCTTTTCAGGCTCCTCGTATTTTTCACACCTTTTCAGGCTCCTCGTATTTTTCACGCCTTTTCAGGCTCCTCGTATTTTTCAGGCCTTTTCAGGCTCCTCGTTTTTTTCACACCTTTTCAGGCTCCTCGTATTTTTCACTGTTTCAGGCTCCTCGTATTTTTCACTGTTTCAGGCTCCTCGTATTTTTCACACCTTTTCAGGGTCCTCATATTTTTCAGGCCTTTTCAGGCTCCTCGTATTTTTCACACCTTTTCAAGCTCCTCGTGTATTTCAGGCCTTTTCAGGCTCCTCGTATTTTTCACACCTTTTCAGGCTCCTCGTATTTTTCACACCTTTTCAGGCTCCTCGTATTTTTAACTCCGTTTCAGGCCCTCGTATTTTCCAGGCCTTTTCAGGCTCCTCGTATTTTTCAGGCCTTTTCAGTCTCCTCGAATTTTTCAAGCCTTTTCAGGCTCCTCGTATTTTTCACACCTTTTCAGGCTCCTCGTATTTTTCACACCTTTTCAGGCTCCTCGTATTTTTCACACCTTTTCAGGCTCCTCGTATATTTCACACCTTTTCAGGCTCCTCGTATTTTTCACACCTTTTCAGGCTCCTCGTATTTTTCACACCTCTTCAGGCTCCTCGTATTTTTCAGGCCTTTTCAGGCTCCTCGTGTTTTTCAGGCCTTTTCAGGCTCCTCGTATTTTTAACACCTTTTCAGGCTCCTCGTATTTTTCACACCTTTTCAGGCTCCTCGTATTTTTCAGGCCTTTTCAGGCTCCTCGTATTTTTCAGGCCATTTCAGGCTTCTCGTATTTTTCAGGCCTTTTCAGGCTCCTCGTATTTTTCAGGCCTTTTCAGGCTCCTCGTATTTTTCACACCTCTTCAGGCTCCTCATATTTTTCAGGCATTTTCAGGCTCCTTGCATGTTTCAGGCCTTTTCAGGCTCCTCGTATTTTTCACACCTTTTCAGGCTCCTCGTATTTTTCACACCTTTTCAGGCTCCTCGTGTATTTCAGGCCTTTTCAGGCTCCTCGTATTTTTCACACCTTTTCAGGCTCCTCGTATTTTTCACACCTTTTCAGGCTCCTCGTATATTTCACACCTTTTCAGGCTCCTCATATTTTTCACACCTTTTCAGGCTCCTCGTATTTTTCACACCTTTTCAGGCTCCTCGTATTTTTCAGGCCTTTTCAGGCTCCTCGTATTTTTCACACCTTTTCAGGCTCCTCGTATTTTTCACACCTTTTCAGGCTCCTCGTATATTTCACACCTTTTCAGGCTCCTCATATTTTTCACACCTTTTCAGGCTCCTCGTATATTTCACGCCTTTTCAAGCTCCTCGTATTTTTCAGGCCTTTTCAGGCTCCTCGTATTTTTCACGCCTTTTCAAGCTCCTCGTATTTTTCAGGCCTTTTCAGGATCCACGTATTTTTCAGGCCTTCTCAGGCTCCTCTTATTCTTCAGGCCTTTTCAGGCTCCTCATATTTTTCACACCTTCAGGCTCCTCGTATTTTTCAGGCCTTTTCAGGCCCCTCGTATTTTTCAGGCCTTTTCAGGCTCCTCGTATTTTTCACACCTTTTCAGGCTCCTCGTATTTTTCACACCTTTTCAGGCTCCTCGTATTTTTCACACCATTTCAGGCTCCTCGTATTTTTAGGCCTTTTCAGGCTCCTCGTATTTTTCAGGCCTTTTCAGACTCCTCGTATTTTTCACACCTTTTCAGGCTCCTCGTATTTTTCACACCTTTTCAGGCTCCTCGTATTTTTCACACCTTTTCAGGCTCCTCGTATTTTTCACACCTTTTCAGGCTCCTCGTATTTTTCAGGCCTTTTCAGGCTCCTCGTATTTTTCAGGCCTTTTCAGGCTCCTCGTATTTTTCACACCTTTTCAGTCTCCTCGTATTTTTCACACGTTTTCAGGCTCCTCGAATTTTTCAAGCCTTTTCAGGCTCCTCGTATTTTTCAGGCCTTTTCAGGCTCCTCGTATTTTTCAGGCCTTTTCAGATTCCTCGTATTTTTCACACCTTTTCAGGCTCCTCGTATTTTTCACACCTTTTCAGGCTCCTCGTATTTTTCACACCTTTTCAGGCTCCTCGTATTTTTCAGGCCTTTACAGGCTCCTCGCATTTTTAACACCTTTTCAGACTCCTCGTATTTTTCACACCTTTTCAGGCTCCTCGTATTTTTCACACCTTTTCAGGCTCCTCGTATTTTTCACACCTTTTCAGGCTCCTCGTATTTTTCAGGCCATTTCAGGCTCCTCGTATTTTTCAGGCCTTTTCAGGCTCCTCGTATTTTTCAGGCCTTTTCAGGCTCCTCGTATTTTTCAGGGCTTTTCAGGCTCCTCGTATTTTTCACACCTTTTCAGGCTCCTCTTATTTTTCACACCTTTTCAGGCTCCTCGTATTTTTCACACCTTTTCAGACTCCTCGTATTTTTAACAACTTTTCAGCTCCTCATATTTTTCAGGCCTCTTCAGGCTCCTCGTATTTTTCAGGCCTTTTCAGGCTCCTCGTATTTTTCAGGCCTTTTCAGGCTTCTCGTATTTTTCAGGCCTTTTCAGGCTCCTCGTATTTTTCAGGCCTTTTCAGGCTCCTCGTATTTTTCAGGCCTTTTCAGGCTCCTCGTATTTTTCACACGTTTTCAGGCTCCTCGAATTTTTCAAGCCTTTTCAGGCTCCTCGTATTTTTCAGGCCTTTTCAGGCTCCTCGTATTTTTCACACCTTTTCAGGCTCCTCGTATTTTTCACACCTTTTCAGGCTCCTCGTATTTTTCACACCTTTTCAGGCTCCTCGTATTTTTCACACCTTTTCAGGCTCCTCGTATTTTTCAGGCCTTTACAGGCTCCTCGCATTTTTAACACCTTTTCAGACTCCTCGTATTTTTCACACCTTTTCAGGCTCCTCGTATTTTTCACACCTTTTCAGGCTCCTCGTATTTTTCACACCTTTTCAGGCTCCTCGTATTTTTCAGGCCTTTTCAGGCTCCTCGTATTTTTCAGGCCTTTTCAGGCTCCTCGTATTTTTCAGGCCTTTTCAGGCTCCTCGTATTTTTCAGGGCTTTTCAGGCTCCTCGTATTTTTCACACCTTTTCAGGCTCCTCGTATTTTTCACACCTTTTCAGGCTCCTCGTATTTTTCACACCTTTTCAGACTCCTCGTATTTTTAACAACTTTTCAGCTCCTCATATTTTCCAGGCCTGTTCAGGCTCCTCGTATTTTTCAGGCCTTTTCAGGCTCCTCGTATTTTTCAGGCCTTTTCAGGCTCCTCGTATTTTTCAGGCCTTTTCAGGCTCCTCGTATTTTTCAGGCCTTTTCAGGCTCCTCGTATTTTTCAGGCCTTTTCAGGCTCCTCGTATTTTTCAGGCCTTTTCAGGCTCCTCGTATATTTCAGGCTTTGTCAGGCTCCTCGTATTTTTCACACATTTTCAGGCTCCTCGTATTTTTCACACCTTTTCAGGCTCCTCGTATTTTTCACATGTTTTCAGGCTCCTCGAATTTTTCAAGCCTTTTCAGGCTCCTCGTATTTTTCAGGCCTTTTCAGGCTCCTCGTATTTTTCACACCTCTTCAGGCTCCTCGTATTTTTCACACCTTTTCAGGCTCCTCGTATTTTTCACACGTTTTCAGGCTCCTCGTATTTTTCACACCTTTTCAGGCTCCTCGTATTTTTCACACCTTTTCAGGCTCCTCGTATTTTTCACACCTTTTCAGACTCCTCGTATTTTTAACAACTTTTCAGCTCCTCATATTTTTCAGGCCTCTTCAGGCTCCTCGTATTTTTCAGGCCTTTTCAGGCTCCTCGTATTTTTCAGGCCTTTTCAGGCTTCTCGTATTTTTTAGGCCTTTTCAGGCTCCTCGTATTTTTCAGGCCTTTTCAGGCTCCTCGTATTTTTCAGGCCTTTTCAGGCTCCTCGTATTTTTCAGGCCTTTTCAGGCTCCTCGTATATTTCAGGCTTTGTCAGGCTCCTCGTATTTTTCACACATTTTCAGGCTCCTCGTATTTTTCAGGCTTTGTCAGGCTCCTCGTATTTCTCACACATTTTCAGGCTCCTCGTATTTTTCACACCTTTTCAGGCTCCTCGTATTTTTCACACCTTTTCAGGCTCCTCGTATTTTTCAGGCTTTGTCAGGCTCCTCGTATTTCTCACACATTTTCAGGCTCCTCGTATTTTTCACACCTTTTCAGGCTCCTCGTATTTTTCACACCTTTTCAGACTCCTCGTATTTTTAACAACTTTTCAGGCTCCTCATATTTTTCAGGCCTTTTCAGGCTCCTCGTATTTTTCAGGCCTTTTCAGACTCCTCGTATTTTTAACAACTTTTCAGGCTCCTCATATTTTTCAGGCCTTTTCAGGCTCCTCGTATTTTTCAGGCCTTTTCAGGCTCCTCGTTTTTTTCACACCTTTTCAGGCTCCTCGTATTTTTCACACCTTTTCAAGCTCCTCGTATATTTCATGCCTTTTCAGGCTCCTCGTATTTTTCAGGCCTTTTCAGGCTCCTCGTATTTTTCACACCTTTTCAGGCTCCTCGTATTTTTCACACCTTTTCAGGCTCCTCGTATTTTTAACAACTTTTCAGGCTCCTCATATTTTTCAGGCCTCTTCAGGCTCCTCGTATTTTTCAGGCCTTTTCAGGCTCCTCGTATTTTTCAGGCCTTTTCAGGCTCCTCGTATTTTTCAGGCTTTGTCAGGCTCCTCGTATTTTTCACACCTTTTCAGGCTCCTCGTATTTTTCACACGTTTTCAGGCTCCTCGTATTTTTCACACCTTTTCAGGCTCCTCGTATTTTTCACACCTTTTCAGGCTCCTCGTATTTTTCAGGCCTTTTCAGGCTCCTCGTATTTTTCAGGCCTTTTCAGGCTCCTCGTATTTTTCAGGCTTTGTCAGGCTCCTCGTATTTTTCACACATTTTCAGGCTCCTCGTATTTTTCACACGTTTTCAGGCTCCTCGTATTTTTCACACCTTTTCAGGCTCCTCGTGTTTTTCAGGCCTTTTCAGGCTCCTCGTATTTTTCAGGCCTTTTCAGGCTCCTCGTATTTTTCAGGTCTTTTCAGGCTTCTCGTATTTTTCAGGCCTTTTCAGGCTCCTCGTATTTTTCAGGCCTTTTCAGGCTCCTCGTATTTTTCACGCCTTTTCAGGCTCCTCGTATTTTTCACAGCTTTTCAGGCTCTTCGTATATTTCAGGTCTTTTCAGGCTCCTCGTATTTTTCACACCTTTTCAGGCTCCTCGTATTTTTCAGGCCTTTTCAGGCTCCTCGTATTTTTCACACCTTTTCAGGCTCCTCATATTTTTCAAGCCTTTTCAGGCTCCTCGTATGTTTCACACCTTTTCAGGCTCCTCGTATTTTTCACACCTCTTCAGGCTCCTCGTATTTTTAACACCTCTTCAGGCCCCTCATATATTTCAGGCCTTTTCAGGCTCCTCGTATTTTTCACACCTTTTCAGGTTCCTCGTATTTTTCAGGCCTTTTCAGGCTCCTCGTATATTTCACACCTTTTCAGGCTCCTCGTATTTTTCACACCTTTTCAGGCTCCTCGTATTTTTCACACCTTTTCAGGGTCCTCGTATTTTTCAGGCTTTGTCAGGCTCCTCGTATTTTTCACACCTTTTCAGGCTCCTCGATTTTTCACACCTTTTCAGGCTCCTCGTATTTTTCAGGCCTTTTCAGGCTCCTCGTATTTTTCAGGCCTTTTCAGGCTCCTCGTATTTTTCACACCTTTTCAGAGTCCTCATATTTTTCAGGCCTTTTCAGGCTCCTCGTATTTTTCAGGCCTTTTCAGGCTCCTCGTATTTTTCAGGCCTTTTCAGGCTCCTCGTATTTTTCAGGCCTTTTCAGGCTCCTCGTATTTTTGACACCTTTTCAGGCTCCTCGTATTTTTCACACCTTTTCAGGCTCCTCGTATTTTTCAGGCCTTCTCAGGCTCCTCATATTTTTCAGGCCTTTTCAGGCTCCTCGTATTTTTCACACCTTTTCAGGCTCCTCGTATATTTCAGGCCTTTTCAGGCTCCTCGTATTTTTCAGGCCTTTTCAGGCTCCTCGTATATTTCACACCTTTTAAGGCTCCTCCTATTTTTCACACCTTTTAAGGCTCCTCATATTTTTCAAGCCTTTTCAGGCTCCTCGTATTTTTCACACCTTTTCAGGCTCCTCGTATTTTTCACACCTTTTCAGGCTCCTCGTATTTTTCAGGGCTTTTCAGGCTCCTCGTATTTTTCAAGTCTTTTCAGGCTCCTCGTATTTTTCCCACCTTTTCAGGCTCCTCGTATTTTTCACACCTTTTCAGGCTCCTCGTATTTTTCACACCTTTTCCGGCTCCTCGTATTTTTCAGGCCTTCTCAGGCTCCTCATATTTTTCAGGCCTTTTCAGGCTCCTCGTATTTTTCAGGCCTTTTCAGGCTCCTCGTATTTTTCAGGCATTTTCAGGCTCCTCGTATTTTTCAGGCCTTTTCAGGCTCCTCGTGTTTTTCACACCTTTTCTGGCTCCTCGTATTTTTCAGGCCTTTTCAGGCTCCTCGTATTTTTCAGGCCTTTTCAGGCTCCTCGTATTTTTCAGGCCTTTTCAGGCTCCTCGTGTTTTTCACACCTTTTCTGGCTCCTCGTATTTTTCAGGCCTTTTCAGGCTCCTCGTATTTTTCAGGCCTTTTCAGGCTCCTCGTATTTTTCAGGCCTTTTCAGGCTCCTCGTATTTTTCACACCTCTTCAGGCCCCTCATATTTTTCAGGCATTTTCAGGCTCCTTGTATGTTTCAGGCCTTTTCAGGCTCCTCGTATATTTCAGGCCTTTTCAGGGTCCTCGTATATTTCAGGCTTTCTCAGGCTCCTCGTATTTTTCACGCCTTTTCAGACTCCTCGTATTTTTCACACCTTTTCAGGGTCGTCGTATTTTTCACACCTTTTCAGGGTCCTCGTATTTTTCACACCTTTTCAGGCTCCTCGTATTTTTCAGGCTTTGTCAGGCTCCTCGTATTTTTCAAGCCTTTTCAGGCTCCTCGTATTTTTCACACCATTTCAGGCTCCTCGTATTTTTCACACCTTTTCAGGCTCCTCGTATTTTTCAGGCCTTTTCAGGCTCCTCGTATTTTTCAGGCCTTTTCAGGCTTCTCGTATTTTTCACACCTTTTCAGGCTCATCGTATTTTTCACACCTTTTCAGGCTCCTCCTATTTTTCACACCTCTTCAGGCCCCTCATATTTTTCACACCTTTTCAGGCTCCTCGTATATTTCACACCTTTTCAGGCTCCTCGTATTTTTCAGGCCTTTTCAGGCTCCTCGTATTTTTCACACCTTTTCAGGCTCCTCGTATTTTTCACACCTTTTCAGGCTCCTCGTATTTTTCACACCTTTTCAGGGTCCTCGTATATTTCAGGCTTTGTCAGGCTCCTCGTATTTTTCAAGCCTTTTCAGGCTCCTCGTATTTTTCACACCTTTTCAGGCTCCTCGTATTTTTCACACCTTTTCAGGCTCCTCGTATTTTTCACACCTCTTCAGGCCCCTCATATTTTTCAGGCATTTTCAGGCTCCTTGTATGTTTCAGGCCTTTTCAGGCTCCTCGTATATTTCAGGCCTTTTCAGGCTCCTCGTATTTTTCACACCTTTCCAGGCTCCTCGTATTTTTCACACCTTTTCAGGCTCCTCATATCTTTCACACCTTTTCAGGCTCCTCGTATGTTTCACACCTTTTCAGGCTCCTCGTATGTTTCACACCTCTTCAGGCCCCTCATATTTTTCTCACCTTTTCAGGCTCCTCGTATATTTCACACCTTTTCAGGCTCCTCGTATTTTTCAGGCCTTTTCAGGCTCCTCATATTTTTCACACCTTTTCAGGCTCCTCGTATTTTTCGCACCTTTTCAGGCTCCTCGTATTTTTCACAACTTTTCAGGGTCCTCGTATATTTCAGGCTTTGTCAGGCTCCTCGTATTTTTCAAGCCTTTTCAGGCTCCTCGTATTTTTCACACCTTTTCAGGCTCCTCGTATTTTTCACACCTTTTCAGGCTCCTCGTATTTTTCACACCTCTTCAGGCCCCTCATATTTTTCAGGCATTTTCAGGCTCCTTGTATGTTTCAGGCCTTTTCAGGCTCCTCGTATATTTCAGGCCTTTTCAGGCTCCTCGTATTTTTCACACCTTTTCAGGCTCCTCGTATTTTTCACACCTTTTCAGGCTCCTCATATCTTTCACACCTTTTCAGGCTCCTCGTATGTTTCACACCTTTTCAGGCTCCTCGTATTTTTCACACCTCTTCAGGATCCTCGTATTTTTAACACCTCTTCAGGCCCCTCATATATTTCAGGCCTTTTCAGGCTCCTCGTATTTTTCACACCTTTTCAGGTTCCTCGTATTTTTCAGGCCTTCTCAGGCTCCTCATATTTTTCAGGCCTTTTCAGGCTCCTAGTATTTTTCACACCTTTTCAGGCTCCTCGTATATTTCAGGCCTTTTCAGGCTCCTCGTATTTTTCAGGCCTTTTCAGGCTCCTCGTATATTTCACACCTTTTAAGGCTCCTCCTATTTTTCACACCTTTTAAGGCTCCTCATATTTTTCAAGCCTTTTCAGGCTCCTCGTATTTTTCACACCTTTTCAGGCTCCTCGTATTTTTCACACCTTTTCAGGCTCCTCGTATTTTTCAGGGCTTTTCAGGCTCCTCGTATTTTTCAAGTCTTTTCAGGCTCCTCGTATTTTTCCCACCTTTTCAGGCTCCTCGTATTTTTCACACCTTTTCAGGCTCCTCGTATTTTTCACACCTTTTCCGGCTCCTCGTATTTTTCAGGCCTTCTCCGGCTCCTCATATTTTTCAGGCCTTTTCAGGCTCCTCGTATTTTTCAGGCCTTTTCAGGCTCCTCGTATTTTTCAGGCATTTTCAGGCTCCTCGTATTTTTCAGGCCTTTTCAGGCTCCTCGTGTTTTTCACACCTTTTCTGGCTCCTCGTATTTTTCAGGCCTTTTCAGGCTCCTCGTATTTTTCAGGCCTTTTCAGGCTCCTCGTATTTTTCAGGCCTTTTCAGGCTCCTCGTATTTTTCACACCTCTTCAGGCCCCTCATATTTTTCAGGCATTTTCAGGCTCCTTGTATGTTTCAGGCCTTTTCAGGCTCCTCGTATATTTCAGGCCTTTTCAGGGTCCTCGTATATTTCAGGCTTTCTCAGGCTCCTCGTATTTTTCACGCCTTTTCAGACTCCTCGTATTTTTCACACCTTTTCAGGGTCGTCGTATTTTTCACACCTTTTCAGGGTCCTCGTATTTTTCACACCTTTTCAGGCTCCTCGTATTTTTCAGGCCTTTTCAGGCTCCTCGTATTTTTCAAGCCTTTTCAGGCTCCTCGTATTTTTCACACCATTTCAGGCTCCTCGTATTTTTCACACCTTTTCAGGCTCCTCGTATTTTTCAGGCCTTTTCAGGCTCCTCGTATTTTTCAGGCCTTTTCAGGCTCCTCGTATTTTTCACACCTTTTCAGGCTCATCGTATTTTTCACACCTTTTCAGGCTCCTCGTATTTTTCACACCTTTTCTGGCTCCTCGTATTTTTCAGGCCTTTTCAGGCTCCTCGTATTTTTCACACCTTTTCAGGCTCCTCGTATTTTTCAGGCCTTTTCAGGCTCCTCGTATTTTTCACACCTTTTCAGGCTCCTCGTATTTTTCGCACCTTTTCAGGCTCCTCGTATTTTTCACACCTTTTCAGGGTCCTCGTATATTTCAGGCTTTGTCAGGCTCCTCGTATTTTTCAAGCCTTTTCAGGCTCCTCGTATTTTTCACACCTTTTCAGGCTCCTCGTATTTTTCACACCTTTTCAGCCTCCTCGTATTTTTCACACCTCTTCAGGCCCCTCATATTTTTCAGGCATTTTCAGGCTCCTTGTATGTTTCAGGCCTTTTCAGGCTCCTCGTATATTTCAGGCTTTTTCAGGCTCCTCGTATTTTTCACACCTTTTCAGGCTCCTCGTATTTTTCACACCTTTTCAGGCTCCTCATATCTTTCACACCTTTTCAGGCTCCTCGTATGTTTCACACCTTTTCAGGCTCCTCGTATGTTTCACACCTCTTCAGGCTCCTCGTATTTTTAACACCTCTTCAGGCCCCTCATATATTTCAGGCCTTTTCAGGCTCCTCGTATTTTTCACACCTTTTCAGGTTCCTCGTATTTTTCAGGCCTTTTCAGGCTCCTCGTATATTTCACACCTTTTCAGGCTCCTCGTATTTTTCAGGCCTTTTCAGGCTCCTCTTATTTTTCATTCCTTTTCAGGCTCCTCGTATATTTCACACCTTTTCAGGCTCCTCGTTTTTTTCACACCTTTTCAGGCTCCTCGTATTTTTTCACACCTTTTCAGGCTCCTCGTATTTTTCACACCTTTTCAGGGTCCTCATATTTTTCACACCTTTTCTGGCTCCTCGTATTTTTCACACCTTTTCAGGCTCCTCGTATTTTTCACACCTTTTCAGGCTCCTCGTATTTTTCAGGCCTTTTCAGGCTCCTCGTATTTTTCAGGCTTTTTCAGGCTCCTCGTATTTTTCACACCTTTTCAGAGTCCTCATATTTTTCAGGCCTTTTCAGGCTCCTCGTATTTTTCAGCCCTTTTCAGGCTCCTCGTATTTTTCACACCTTTTCAGGCTCCTCGAATTTTTCACACCTTTTCAGACTCCTCGTATTTTTCAGGCCTTTTCAGGCTCCTCGTATTTTTCAGGCCTTTTCAGGCTCCTCGTATTTTTCAGGCCTTTTCAGGCTCCTCGTATTTTTCACACCTTTTCAGGGTCCTCATATTTTTCAGGCCTTTTCAGGCTCCTCGTATTTTTCAGGCCTTTTCAGGCTCCTCGTATTTTTCACACCTTTTCAGACTCCTCGTATTTTTCAGGCCTTTTCAGACTCCTCGTATTTTTCAGGCCTTTTCAGGCTCCTCGTATTTTTCAGGCCTTCTCAGGCTCCTCGTATTTTTCAGGTCTTTTCAGGCTCCTCGTATTTTTCACACCTTTTCAGGCTCCTCGTATTTTTCACACCTTTTCAGGCTCCTCGTATTTTTCACACCTTTTCAGGCTCCTCGTATTTTTCACACCTTTTCAGGCTCCTCGTATTTTTCTGGCCTTTTCAGGCTCCACGTATTTTTCACACCTTTTCAGGCTCCTCGTATTTTTCACACCTTTTCAGAGTCCTCATATTTTTCAGGCCTTTTCAGGCTCCTCGTATTTTTCAGGCCTTTTCAGGCTCCTCGTATTTTTCAGACCTTTTCAAGCTCTTCGTATTTTTCAGGCCTTTTCAGGCTCCTCGTATTTTTCACACCTTTTCAGGCTCCTCGTATTTTTCACACCTTTTCAGGCTCCTCGTATTTTTCAGGCCTTCTCAGTCTCCTCATATTTTTCAGGCCTTTTCAGGCTCCTAGTATTTTTCACACCTTTTCAGGCTCATCGTATTTTTCAGGCCTTTTCAGGCTCCTCGTATTTTTCAGGCCTTTTCAGGCTCCTCGTATATTTCACACCTTTTAAGGCTCCTCCTATTTTTCACACCTTTTAAGGCTCCTCATATTTTTCAAGCCTTTTCAGGCTCCTCGTATTTTTCACACCTTTTCAGGCTCCTCGTATTTTTCACACCTTTTCAGGCTCCTCGTATTTTTCAGGGCTTTTCAGGCTCCTCGTATTTTTCAAGTCTTTTCAGGCTCCTCGTATTTTTCCCACCTTTTCAGGCTCCTCGTATTTTTCACACCTTTTCAGGCTCCTCGTATTTTTCACACCTTTTCCGGCTCCTCGTATTTTTCAGGCCTTCTCAGGCTCCTCATATTTTTCAGGCCTTTTCAGGCTCCTCGATTTTTTCAGGCCTTTTCAGGCTCCTCGTATTTTTCAGGCATTTTCAGGCTCCTCGTATTTTTCAGGCCTTTTCAGGCTCCTCGTGTTTTTCACACCTTTTCAGGCTCCTCGTATTTTTCAGGCCTTTTCAGGCTCCTCGTATTTTTCAGGCCTTTTCAGGCTCCTCGTATTTTTCACGCCTTTTCAGGCCCCTCGTATTTTTCACACCTTGTCAGGGTCGTCGTATTTTTCACACCTTTTCAGGGTCCTCGTATTTTTCACACCTTTTCAGGCTCCTCGTATTTTTCAGGCTTTGTCAGGCTCCTCGTATTTTTCAAGCCTTTTCAGGCTTCTCGTATTTTTCACACCATTTCAGGCTCCTCGTATTTTTCACACCTTTTCAGGCTCCTCGTATTTTTCAGGCCTTTTCAGGCTCCTCGTATTTTTCAGGCCTTTTCAGGCTCCTCGTATTTTTCACACCTTTTCAGGCTCATCGTATTTTTCGCACCTTTTCAGGCTCCTCGTATTTTTCACACCTTTTCAGGGTCCTCGTATATTTCAGGCTTTGTCAGGCTCCTCGTATTTTTCAAGCCTTTTCAGGCTCCTCGTATTTTTCACACCTTTTCAGGCTCCTCGTATTTTTCACACCTTTTCAGGCTCCTCGTATTTTTCACACCTCTTCAGGCCCCTCATATTTTTCAGGCATTTTCAGGCTCCTTGTATGTTTCAGGCCTTTTCAGGCTCCTCGTATATTTCAGGCCTTTTCAGGCTCCTCGTATTTTTCACACCTTTTCAGGCTCCTCGTATTTTTCACACCTTTTCAGGCTCCTCATATCTTTCACACCTTTTCAGGCTCCTCGTATGTTTCACACCTTTTCAGGCTCCTCGTATGTTTCACACCTCTTCAGGCTCCTCGTATTTTTAACACCTCTTCAGGCCCCTTATATATTTCAGGCCTTTTCAGGCTCCTCGTATTTTTCACACCTTTTCAGGTTCCTCGTATTTTTCAGGCCTTTTCAGGCTCCTCATATATTTCACACCTTTTCAGGCTCCTCGTATTTTTCAGGCCTTTTCAGGCTCCTCTTATTTTTCATTCCTTTTCAGGCTCCCCGTATTTTTCACACCTTTTCAGGCTCCTCGTATTTTTTCACACCTTTTCAGGCTCCTCGTATTTTTCACACCTTTTCAGGGTCCTCATATTTTTCACACCTTTTCTGGCTCCTCGTATTTTTCACACCTTTTCAGGCTCCTTGTATTTTTCACACCTTTTCAGGCTCCTCGTATTTTTCACACATTTTCAGGCTCCTCGTATTTTTCACACCTTTTCAGGCTCCTAGTATTTTTCACACCTTTTCAGGCTCCTCGTATTTTTCACACCTTTTCAGGGTCCGCATATTTTTCAGGCCTTTTCAGGCTCCTCAGATTTTTCACACTGTTTCAGGGTCCTCGTATTTTTCACACCTTTTCAGGCTCCTCGTATTTTTGACACCTTTTCAGGCTCCTCGTATTTTTCAGGCCTTTTCAGTCTCCGCGTATTTTTCAAGCCTTTTCAGGCTCCTCGTATTTTTCACACCTTTTCAGGCTCCTCGTATTTTTCACACCTTTTCAGGCTCCTCGTATTTTTCACACCTTTTCAGGCTCCTCGTATTTTGCAAGCCTTTTCAGGCTCCTCGTATTTTTCACACCTTTTCAGGCTCCTCGTATTTTTCACACCTTTTCAGGCTCCTCGTATTTTTCAGGCCTTTTCAGGCTCCTCCTATTTTTCAGGCCTTTTCAGTCTCCTCGTATTTTTCACACCTTTTCAGGCTCCTCGTATTTATCACACCTTTTCAGGCTCCTCGTATTTTTCAGGCCTTTTCAGGCTCCTCGTATTTTTCACACCTTTTCAGGCTCCTCGTATTTTTCATGCCTTTTCAGGCTCCTCGTATTTTTCACACCTTTTCATGCTCCTGGAATTTTTCAAACCTTTTCAGGCTCCTCGTATTTTTCACACCTATTCAGGCTCCTCGTATTTTTCACACCTTCTCAGGCTCCTCGTATTTTTCACGCCTTTTCAGGCTCCTCGTATTTTTCACACCTTTTCAGGCTCCTGGTATTTTTCACACCTCTTCAGGCTCCTCGTTTTTTTCACACCTCTTCAGGCCCCTCATATTTTTCACACCTTTTCAGGCTCCTCGTATATTTCACACCTTTTCAGGCTCCTCGTATTTTTCAGGCCTTTACAGGCTCCTCGTATTTTTCACACCTTTTCAGGCTCCTCATATTTTTCACACCTTTTCAGGCTCCTCGTATTTTTCACACCTTTTCAGGCCCCTCATATTTTTCACACATTTTTAGGCTCCTCGTATTTTTCAGGCCTTTTCAGGCTCCTCGTATTTTTCTGGCCTTTTCATGCTCCTCATATTTTTCACACCTTTTCAGAGTCCTCATATTTTTCCGGCCTTTTCAGGCTCCTCGTATTTTTCAGGCCTTTTCAGGATCCTCGTATTTTTCACACCTTTTCAGGCTCCTCATATTTTTCACACCTTTTCAGGGTCCTCATATTTTTCAGGCCTTTTCAGGCTCCTCGTATGTTTCAGGCCTTTTCAGGCTCCTCGTATTTTTCACACCTTTTCAGGCTCCTCGAATTTTTCACACCTTTTCAGACTCCTCGTATTTTTCAGGCCTTTTCAGGCTCCTCGTATTTTTCAGGCCTTTTCAGGCTCCTCGTATTTTTCAGGCCTTTTCAGGCTCCTCGTATTTTTCACACCTTTTCAGGCTCCTCGTATTTTTCACACCTTTTCAGGCTCCTCGTATTTTTCAGGCCTTCTCAGGCTCCTCATATTTTTCAGGCCTTTTCAGGCTCCTAGTATTTTTCACACCTTTTCAGGCTCCTCGTATTTTTCAGGCCTTTTCAGGCTCCTCGTATTTTTCAGGCCTTCTCAGGCTCCTCGTATATTTCACACCTTTTAAGGCTCCTCCTATTTTTCACACCTTCTCAGGCTCCTCGTATTTTTCAAGCCTTTACAGGCGCCTCGTATTTTTCACACCTTTTCAGGCTCCTCGTATTTTTCACACCTTTTCAGGCTCCTCGTATTTTTCAGGCCTTTTCAGGCTTCTCGTACTTTTCAAGTCTTTTCAGGCTCCTCGTATTTTTCCCACCTTTTCAGGCTCCTCGTATTTTTTACACCTTTCAGGCTCCTCGTATTTTTCACACCTTTTCCGGCTCGTCGTATATTTCATGCCTTTTCAGGCTCCTCATATTTTTCAGGCCTTTTCAGGCTCCTCGTATTTTTCAGGCCTTTTCAGGCTCCTCGTATTTTTCAGGCATTTTCAGGCTCCTCGTGTTTTTCAGGCCTTTTCAGGCTCCTCGTATTTTTCACACCTTTTCTGGCTCCTCGTATTTTTCAGGCCTTTTCAGGCTCCTCGTATTTTTCAGGCCTTTTCAGGCTCCTCGTATTTTGCACACCTTTTCAGGGTCGTCGTATTTTTCACACCTTTTCAGGGTCCTCGTATTTTTCACACCTTTTCAGGCTCCTCGTACTTTTCAGGCTTTGTCAGGCTCCTCGTATTTTTCAGGCCTTTTCAGGCTCCTCGTATTTTTCACACCATTTCAGGCTCCTCGTATTTTTCACACCTTTTCAGGCTCCTCGTATTTTTCAGGCCTTTTCAGGCTCCTCGTATTTTTCAGGCTTTTTCAGGCTCCTCGTATTTTTCACACCTTTTCAGGCTCATCGTATTTTTCACACCTTTTCAGGCTCCTCGTATTTTTCACACCGCTTCAGGCCCCTCATATTTTTCACACCTTTTCAGGCTCCTCGTATATTTCACACCTTTTCAGGCTCCTCGTATTTTTCAGGCCTTTTCAGTGTCCTCGTATTTTTCACACCTTTTCAGGCTCCTCGTATTTTTCGCACCTTTTCAGGCTCCTCGTATTTTTCACACCTTTTCAGGGTCCTCGTATATTTCAGGCTTTGTCAGGCTCCTCGTATTTTTCAAGCCTTTTCAGGCTCTTCGTATTTTTCACACCTTTTCAGGCTCCTTGTATTTTTCACGACTTTTCAGGCTCCTTGTATTTTTCACACCTTTTCAGGCTCCTCGTCTTTTTCACACCTTTTCAGGGTCCTCGTATATTTCAGGCTTTGTCAGGCCCCTCATATTTTTCACGCCTTTTCAGGCTCCTCGTATTTTTCATGCCTTTTCAGGCTCCTCGTATTTTTCACGCCTTTTCAGGCTCCTCGTATTTTTCACGCCTTTTCAGGCTCCTCGTATTTTTCACACCTTTTCAGGCTCCTCGTATTTTTCACACCTTTTCAGGATTCTCGTATTTCTCAGGCCTTTTCAGGCCCTCGTATTTTTCAGGCCTTTTCAGGCTCCTCGTATTTTTCAGGCCTTTTCAGGCTCCTCGTATTTTTCACGCCTTTTCAGGCTCCTCGTATTTTTCACGCCTTTTCAGGCTCCTCGTATTTTTCACACCTTTTCAGGCTCCTCGTATTTTTCACACCTTTTCAGGCTCCTCGTATTTTTCACGCCTTTTCAGGCTCCTCGTATTTTTCTGGCTTTTTCAGGCTCCTCTTATTTTTCAGGCCTTTTCAGGCTCCTCGTATTTTTCACACCTTTTCAGGCTCCTCGTATTTTTCACGCCTTTTCAGGCTCCTCGTATTTTTCACACCTTTTCAGGCTCCTCGTATTTTTCACACCTTTTCAGGCTCCTCGTATTTTTCACACCTTTTCAGGATCCTCGTATTTTTCACACCTCTTCAGGACCCTCATATTTTTCACACCTTTTCAGGCTCCTCGTATATTTCACACCTTTTCAGGCTCCTCGTATATTTCACACCTTTTCAGGCTCCTCGTATTTTTCACGCCTTTTCAGGCTCCTCGTATTTTTCACAACTTTTCAGGCTCCTCTTATTTTTCACGCCTTTTCAGGCTCCTCGTATTTTTCCGGCTTTTTCAGGCTCCTCGTATTTTTCAGGCCTTTTCAGGCTCCTCGTATTTTTCACACCTTTTCAGGCTCCTCGTATTTTTCACGCCGTTTCAGGCTCCTCGTATTTTTCACGCCTTTTCAGGCTCCTCGTATTTTTCACACCTTTTCAGGCTCCTCGTATTTTTCACACCTTTTCAGGATCCTCGTATTTTTCACACCTCTTCAGGACCCTCATATTTTTCACACCTTTTCAGGCTCCTCGTATATTTCACACCTTTTCAGGCTCCTCGTATATTTCAGGCCTTTTCAGGCTCCTCGTATTTTTCACACCTTTTCAGGCTCCTCGTATATTTCAGGCCTTTTCAGGTTCCTCGAATTTTTCACACCTTTTCAGGCTCCTCGTATTTTTCACACCTTTTCAGGCTCCTCGTATTTTTCACACCTTTTCAGGCTCCTCGAATTTTTCACACCTTTTCAGACTCCTCGTATTTTTCAGGCCTTTTCAGGGTCCTCGTATTTTTCTGGCCTTTTCAGGCTCCGCGTATTTTTCAGGCCTTTTCAGGGTCCTCGTATTTTTCACACCTTTTCAGGGTCCTCATATTTTTCAGGCCTTTTCAGGCTCCTCGTATTTTTCAGGCCTTTTCAGGCTCCTCGTATTTTTCACACCTTTTCAGGCTCCTCGTATTTTTCACACCTTTTCAGGCTCCTCGTATTTTTCAGGCCTTTTCAGGCTCCTCGTATTTTTCAGGCCTTTTCAGGCTCCTCGTATTTTTCACACCTTTTCAGGCTCCTCGAATTTTTCACACCTTTTCAGACTCCTCGTATTTTTCAGGCCTTTTCAGGCTCCTCGTATTTTTCAGGCCTTTTCAGGGTCCTCATATTTTTCAGGCCGTTTCAGGCTCCTCGTATTTTTCAGGCCTTTTCAGGCTCCTCGTATTTTTCACACCTTTTCAGGCTCCTCGTATTTTTCACACCTTTTCAGGCTCCTCGTATTTTTCAGGCCTTTTCAGGCTCCTCGTATTTTTCAGGCCTTTTCAGGCTCCTCGTATTTTTCACACCTTTTCAGGCTCCTCGAATTTTTCACACCTTTTCAGACTCCTCGTATTTTTGAGGCCTTTTCAGGCTCCTCGTATTTTTCAGGCCTTTTCAGGCTCCTCGTATTTTTCAGGCCTTTTCAGGCTCCTCGTATTTTTCACACCTTTTCAGGCTCCTCGTATTTTTCACACCTTTTCAGGCTCCTCGTATTTTTCAGGCCTTCTCAGGCTCCTCATATTTTTCAGGCCTTTTCAGGCTCCTAGTATTTTTCACACCTTTTCAGGCTCCTCGTATTTTTCAGGCCTTTTCAGGCTCCTCGTATTTTTCAGGCCTTCTCAGGCTCCTCGTATATATCACACCTTTTAAGGCTCCTCCTATTTTTCACACCTTCTCAGGCTCCTCGTATTTTTCAAGCCTTTTCAGGCGCCTCGTATTTTTCACACCTTTTCAGGCTCCTCGTATTTTTCACACCTTTTCAGGCTCCTTGTATTTTTCAGGCCTTTTCAGGCTTCTCGTACTTTTCAAGTCTTTTCAGGCTCCTCGTATTTTTCCCACCTTTTCAGGCTCCTCGTATTTTTTACACCTTTCAGGCTGCTCGTATTTTTCACACCTTTTCCGGCTCGTCGTATATTTCATGCCTTTTCAGGCTCCTCATATTTTTCAGGCCTTTTCAGGCTCCTCGTATTTTTCAGGCCTTTTCAGGCTCCTCGTATTTTTCAGGCATTTTCAGGCTCCTCGTATTTTTCAGGCCTTTTCAGGCTCCTCGTATTTTTCACACCTTTTCAGGGTCGTCGTATTTTTCACACCTTTTTAGGGTCCTCGTATTTTTCACACCTTTTCAGGCTCCTCGTACTTTTCAGGCTTTGTCAGGCTCCTCGTATTTTTCAAGCCTTTGCAGGCTCCTCGTATTTTTCACACCTTTTCAGGCTCCTCGTATTTTTCACACCTTTTCAGGCTCCTCGTATTTTTCAGGCCTTTTCAGGCTCCTCGTATTTTTCAGGCCTTTTCAGGCTCCTCGTATGTTTCACACCTTTTCAGGCTCCTCGTATTTTTCACACCTTTTCAGGCTCCTCGTATTTTTCACACCTTTTCAGGCTCCTCGTATTTTTCACACCTTTTCAGGCTCCTCGTTTTTTTCACACCTTTTCAGGCTCCTCGTATTTTTCACACCTTTTCAGGCTCCTCGTACTTTTCAGGCCTTTTCAGGGTCCTCGTATTTTTCACACCTTTTCAGGCTCCTCGTATTTTTCACACCTTTTCAGGCTCCTCGTATTTTTCACACCTTTTCAGGCTCCTCGTATTTTTCACACCTTTTCAGGCTCCTCGTATTTTTCAGGCCTTTTCAGGTTCCTCGTATTTTTCAGGCCTTTTCAGGGTCCTCGTATTTTTCAGGCCTTTTCAGGCTCCTCATATTTTTCAGTCCTTTTCAGGCTCCTCGTATTTTTCACACCTTTTCAGGCTCCTCGTATTTTTCACACCTTTTCAGGCTCCTCGTATTTTTCAGGCCTTTTCAGGCTCCTCGTATTTTTCAGGCCTTTTCAGGCTCCTTGTATTTTTCAGGCCATTTCAGGCTCCTAGTATTTTTCACACCTTTTCAGGCTCCTCGTATTTTTCAGGCCTTTTCAGGCTCCTCGTATTTTTCAGGCCTTTTCAGGCTCCTCGTATTTTTCACTCCTTTTAAGCCTCCTTCTATTTTTCACACCTTTTCAGGCTCCTCGTATTTTTCAAGCCTTTTCACGTTCCTCGTATTTTTCACACCTTTTCAGGCTCGTCGTATTTTTCACACCTTTTCAGGCTCCTCGTATTTCTCAGGCCTTTTCAGGCTCCTCGTATTTTTCAAGTCTTTTCAGGCTCCTCGTATTTTTCACAGCTTTTCAGGCTCCTCGTATTTTTCACACCTTTTCAGGCTCCTCGTATTTTTCACACATTTTCAGGCTCCTCGTATTTTTCACACCTTTTCAGGCTCCTCTTTTCAGGCTCCTCGTATTTTTCACAACTTTTCAGGCTCCTCGTATTTTTCACATCTCTGCAGGCTCCTCGTATTTTTCACACCTTTTCAGGCTCCTCGTATTTTTCATACCTCTTCAGGCCCCTCATATTTTTCAGGCATTTTCAGGCTCCTCGTAATTTTCAGGCCTTTTCAGGCTCCTCGTAAATTTCAGGCCTTTTCAGGTTCCTCGTATTTTTCACACCTTTTCAGGCTACTCGTATTTTTCAGGACTTTTCAGGCTCCTCGTATTTTTCACACCTTTTCAGGCTAGTCGTATTTTTCACACCTTTTCAGGGCCTCGTATCTTTCACACCTTTTCAGGTTCCTCGTATTTTTCAGGCCTTTTCAGGCTCCTCGTATTTTTCACACCTTTTCAGGCTCCTCGTATTTTTCAAACCTTTTCAGGCTCCTCGTATTTTTCGCACCTATTCAGGCTCCTCGTATTTTTCACACCTTTTCAGGCTACTCGTATTTTTCAGGACTTTTCAGGCTCCTCGTAATTTTCACACCTTTTCTGGCTCCTCGTATTTTTCACACCTTTTCAGGCTACTCGTATTTTTCAGGACTTTTCAGGCTCCTTGTATTTTTCACACCTTTTCAGGCTCGTCGTATTTTTCACACCTTTTCCGGCTCCTCGTATTTTTCACACCTTTTCAGGCTCCTCGTATTTTTCAGGCCTTTTCAGGCTCCTCGTATTTTTCACACCTTTTCAGGCTCCTCGTATTTTTCACACCTTTTCAGGCTCCTCGTATTTTTCACACCTTTTCAGGCTCCTCGTATTTTTCACACCTTTTCAGGCCCCTCATATTTTTCAGGCCTTTTCAGGCTCCTCGTATTTTTCAGGCCTTTTCATGTTCCTCGTATTTTTCAGGCCTTTTCAGGCTCCTCATATATTTCACACCTTTTCAGGCTCCTCGTATTTTTCAGGCCTTTTCAGGCTCCTCTTATTTTTCATTCCTTTTCAGGCTCCTCGTATATTTCACACCTTTTCAGGCTCCTCGTATTTTTTCACACCTTTTCAGGCTCCTCGTATTTTTCACACCTTTTCAGGGTCCTCATATTTTTCACACCTTTTCTGGCTCCTCGTATTTTTCACACCTTTTCAGGCTCCTTGTATTTTTCACACCTTTTCAGGCTCCTCGTATTTTTCACACATTTTCAGGCTCCTCGTATTTTTCACACCTTTTCAGGCTCCTAGTATTTTTCACACCTTTTCAGGCTCCTCGTATTTTTCACACCTTTTCAGGGTCCGCATATTTTTCAGGCCTTTTCAGGCTCCTCAGATTTTTCACACTGTTTCAGGGTCCTCGTATTTTTCACACCTTTTCAGGCTCCTCGTATTTTTGACACCTTTTCAGGCTCCTCGTATTTTTCAGGCCTTTTCAGTCTCCGGGTATTTTTCAGGCCTTTTCAGGATCCTCGTATTTTTCACACCTTTTCAGGCTCCTCGTATTTTTCACACCTTTTCAGGCTCCTCGTATTTTTCACACCTTTTCAGGCTCCTCGTATTTTTCAAGCCTTTTCAGGCTCCTCGTATTTTTCACACCTTTTCAGGCTCCTCGTATTTTTCACACCTTTTCAGGCTCCTCGTATTTTTCAGGCCTATTCAGGCTCCTCCTATTTTTCAGGCCTTTTCAGTCTCCTCGTATTTTTCACACCTTTTCAGGCTCCTCGTATTTTTCACACCTTTTCAGGCTCCTCGTATTTTTCAGGCCTTTTCAGGCTCCTCGTATTTTTCACACCTTTTCAGACTCCTCGTATTTTTCATGCCTTTTCAGGCTCCTCGTATTTTTCACACCTTTTCATGCTCCTGGAATTTTTCAAACCTTTTCAGGCTCCTCGTATTTTTCACACCTATTCAGGCTCCTCGTATTTTTCACACCTTCTCAGGCTCCTCGTATTTTTCATGCCTTTTCAGGCTCCTCGTATTTTTCACACCTTTTCAGGCTCCTGGTATTTTTCACACCTCTTCAGGCTCCTCGTATTTTTCACACCTCTTCAGGCCCCTCATATTTTTCACACCTTTTCAGGCTCCTCGTATATTTCACACCTTTTCAGGCTCCTCGTATTTTTCAGGACTTTTCAGGCTCCTCGTATTTCCTCGTATTTTTCACACCTCTTCAGGCCCCTCATATTTTTCACACCTTTTCAGGCTCCTCGTATTTTTCACACCTCTTCAGGCCCCTCATATTTTTCACACATTTTTAGGCTCCTCGTATTTTTCAGGCCTTTTCAGGCTCCTCGTATTTTTCTGGCCTTTTCATGCTCCTCATATTTTTCACACCTTTTCAGAGTCCTCATATTTTTCCGGCCTTTTCAGGCTCCTCGTATTTTTCACACCTTTTCAGGCTCCTCGTATTTTTCACACCTTTTCAGGCTCCTCGTATTTTTCACACCTTTTCAGGGTCCTCATATTTTTCAGGCCTTTTCAGGCTCCTCGTATGTTTCAGGCCTTTTCAGGCTCCTCGTATTTTTCACACCTTTTCAGGCTCCTCGAATTTTTCACACCTTTTCAGACTCCTCGTATTTTTCAGGCCTTTTCAGGCTCCTCGTATTTTTCAGGCCTTTTCAGGCTCCTCGTATTTTTCAGGCCTTTTCAGGCTCCTCGTATTTTTCACACCTTTTCAGGCTCCTCGTATTTTTCACACCTTTTCAGGCTCCTCGTATTTTTCAGGCCTTCTCAGGCTCCTCATATTTTTCAGGCCTTTTCAGGCTCCTAGTATTTTTCACACCTTTTCAGGCTCCTCGTATTTTTCAGGCCTTTTCAGGCTCCTCGTATTTTTCAGGCCTTCTCAGGCTCCTCGTATATTTCACACCTTTTAAGGCTCCTCCTATTTTTCACACCTTCTCAGGCTCCTCGTATTTTTCAAGCCTTTACAGGCGCCTCGTATTTTTCACACCTTTTCAGGCTCCTCGTATTTTTCACACCTTTTCAGGCTCCTCGTATTTTTCAGGCCTTTTCAGGCTTCTCGTACTTTTCAAGTCTTTTCAGGCTCCTCGTATTTTTCCCACCTTTTCAGGCTCCTCGTATTTTTTACACCTTTCAGGCTCCTCGTATTTTTCACACCTTTTCCGGCTCGTCGTATATTTCATGCCTTTTCAGGCTCCTCATATTTTTCAGGCCTTTTCAGGCTCCTCGTATTTTTCAGGCCTTTTCAGGCTCCTCGTATTTTTCAGGCATTTTCAGGCTCCTCGTGTTTTTCAGGCCTTTTCAGGCTCCTCGTATTTTTCACACCTTTTCTGGCTCCTCGTATTTTTCAGGCCTTTTCAGGCTCCTCGTATTTTTCAGGCCTTTTCAGGCTCCTCGTATTTTGCACACCTTTTCAGGGTCGTCGTATTTTTCACACCTTTTCAGGGTCCTCGTATTTTTCACACCTTTTCAGGCTCCTCGTACTTTTCAGGCTTTGTCAGGCTCCTCGTATTTTTCAAGCCTTTTCAGGCTCCTCGTATTTTTCACACCATTTCAGGCTCCTCGTATTTTTCACACCTTTTCAGGCTCCTCGTATTTTTCAGGCCTTTTCAGGCTCCTCGTATTTTTCAGGCCTTTTCAGGCTCCTCGTATTTTTCAGGCCTTTTCAGGCTCCTCGTATTTTTCAGGCCTTTTCAGGCTCCTCGTATTTTTCAGGCATTTTCAGGCTCCTCGTATTTTTCAGGCCTTTTCAGGCTCCTCGTATTTTTCACACCTTTTCAGGGTCGTCGTATTTTTCACACCTTTTTAGGGTCCTCGTATTTTTCACACCTTTTCAGGCTCCTCGTACTTTTCAGGCTTTGTCAGGCTCCTCGTATTTTTCAAGCCTTTGCAGGCTCCTCGTATTTTTCACACCTTTTCAGGCTTCTCGTATATTTCACACCTTTTCAGGCTCCTCGTATTTTTCAGGCCTTTTCAGGCTCCTCGTATTTTTCAGGCCTTTTCAGGCTCCTCGTATGTTTCACACCTTTTCAGGCTCCTCGTATTTTTCACACCTTTTCAGGCTCCTCGTATTTTTCACACCTTTTCAGGCTCCTCGTATTTTTCACACCTTTTCAGGCTCCTCGTTTTTTTCACACCTTTTCAGGCTCCTCGTATTTTTCACACCTTTTCAGGCTCCTCGTACTTTTCAGGCCTTTTCAGGGTCCTCGTATTTTTCACACCTTTTCAGGCTCCTCGTATTTTTCACACCTTTTCAGGCTCCTCGTATTTTTCACACCTTTTCAGGCTCCTCGTATTTTTCACACCTTTTCAGGCTCCTCGTATTTTTCAGGCCTTTTCAGGTTCCTCGTATTTTTCAGGCCTTTTCAGGGTCCTCGTATTTTTCAGGCCTTTTCAGGCTCCTCATATTTTTCAGTCCTTTTCAGGCTCCTCGTATTTTTCACACCTTTTCAGGCTCCTCGTATTTTTCACACCTTTTCAGGCTCCTCGTATTTTTCAGGCCTTTTCAGGCTCCTCGTATTTTTCAGGCCTTTTCAGGCTCCTTGTATTTTTCAGGCCATTTCAGGCTCCTAGTATTTTTCACACCTTTTCAGGCTCCTCGTATTTTTCAGGCCTTTTCAGGCTCCTCGTATTTTTCAGGCCTTTTCAGGCTCCTCGTATTTTTCACTCCTTTTAAGCCTCCTTCTATTTTTCACACCTTTTCAGGCTCCTCGTATTTTTCAAGCCTTTTCACGTTCCTCGTATTTTTCACACCTTTTCAGGCTCGTCGTATTTTTCACACCTTTTCAGGCTCCTCGTATTTCTCAGGCCTTTTCAGGCTCCTCGTATTTTTCAAGTCTTTTCAGGCTCCTCGTATTTTTCACAGCTTTTCAGGCTCCTCGTATTTTTCACACCTTTTCAGGCTCCTCGTATTTTTCACACATTTTCAGGCTCCTCGTATTTTTCACACCTTTTCAGGCTCCTCTTTTCAGGCTCCTCGTATTTTTCACAACTTTTCAGGCTCCTCGTATTTTTCACATCTCTGCAGGCTCCTCGTATTTTTCACACCTTTTCAGGCTCCTCGTATTTTTCATACCTCTTCAGGCCCCTCATATTTTTCAGGCATTTTCAGGCTCCTCGTAATTTTCAGGCCTTTTCAGGCTCCTCGTAAATTTCAGGCCTTTTCAGGTTCCTCGTATTTTTCACACCTTTTCAGGCTACTCGTATTTTTCAGGACTTTTCAGGCTCCTCGTATTTTTCACACCTTTTCAGGCTAGTCGTATTTTTCACACCTTTTCAGGGCCTCGTATCTTTCACACCTTTTCAGGTTCCTCGTATTTTTCAGGCCTTTTCAGGCTCCTCGTATTTTTCACACCTTTTCAGGCTCCTCGTATTTTTCAAACCTTTTCAGGCTCCTCGTATTTTTCGCACCTATTCAGGCTCCTCGTATTTTTCACACCTTTTCAGGCTACTCGTATTTTTCAGGACTTTTCAGGCTCCTCGTAATTTTCACACCTTTTCTGGCTCCTCGTATTTTTCACACCTTTTCAGGCTACTCGTATTTTTCAGGACTTTTCAGGCTCCTTGTATTTTTCACACCTTTTCAGGCTCGTCGTATTTTTCACACCTTTTCCGGCTCCTCGTATTTTTCACACCTTTTCAGGCTCCTCGTATTTTTCAGGCCTTTTCAGGTTCCTCGTATTTTTCACACCTTTTCAGGCTCCTCGTATTTTTCACACCTTTTCAGGCTCCTCGTATTTTTCACACCTTTTCAGGCTCCTCGTATTTTTCACACCTTTTCAGGCCCCTCATATTTTTCAGGCCTTTTCAGGCTCCTCGTATTTTTCAGGCCTTTTCATGTTCCTCGTATTTTTCAGGCCTTTTCAGGCTCCTCATATATTTCACACCTTTTCAGGCTCCTCGTATTTTTCAGGCCTTTTCAGGCTCCTCTTATTTTTCATTCCTTTTCAGGCTCCTCGTATATTTCACACCTTTTCAGGCTCCTCGTTTTTTTTCACACCTTTTCAGGCTCCTCGTATTTTTCACACCTTTTCAGGGTCCTCATATTTTTCACACCTTTTCAGGCTCCTCGTATTTTTCACACCTTTTCAGGCTCCTTGTATTTTTCACACCTTTTCAGGCTCCTCGTATTTTTCACACATTTTCAGGCTCCTCGTATTTTTCACACCTTTTCAGGCTCCTAGTATTTTTCACACCTTTTCAGGCTCCTCGTATTTTTCACACCTTTTCAGGGTCCGCATATTTTTCAGGCCTTTTCAGGCTCCTCAGATTTTTCACACTGTTTCAGGGTCCTCGTATTTTTCACACCTTTTCAGGCTCCTCGTATTTTTGACACCTTTTCAGGCTCCTCGTATTTTTCAGGCCTTTTCAGTCTCCGGGTATTTTTCAGGCCTTTTCAGGATCCTCGTAT
This sequence comes from Cervus elaphus, assembly GCF_910594005.1. NCBI lineage: Eukaryota > Metazoa > Chordata > Mammalia > Artiodactyla > Cervidae > Cervus > Cervus elaphus. The sequence continues at coordinate 114,721,307 of NC_057833.1, forward strand.
TTTTCACACCTTTTCAGGCTCCTCGTATTTTTCACACCTTTTCAGGCTCCTCGTATTTTTCACACCTTTTCAGGCTCCTCGTATTTTTCAAGCCGTTTCAGGCTCCTCGTATTTTTCACACCTTTTCAGGCTCCTCGTATTTTTCACACCTTTTCAGGCTCCTCGTATTTTTCAGGCCTATTCAGGCTCCTCCTATTTTTCAGGCCTTTTCAGTCTCCTCGTATTTTTCACACCTTTTCAGGCTCCTCGTATTTATCACACCTTTTCAGGCTCCTCGTATTTTTCAGGCCTTTTCAGGCTCCTCGTATTTTTCACACCTTTTCAGACTCCTCGTATTTTTCATGCCTTTTCAGGCTCCTCGTATTTTTCACACCTTTTCATGCTCCTGGAATTTTTCAAACCTTTTCAGGCTCCTCGTATTTTTCACACCTATTCAGGCTCCTCGTATTTTTCACACCTTCTCAGGCTCCTCGTATTTTTCACGCCTTTTCAGGCTCCTCGTATTTTTCACACCTTTTCAGGCTCCTGGTATTTTTCACACCTCTTCAGGCTCCTCGTATTTTTCACACCTCTTCAGGCCCCTCATATTTTTCACACCTTTTCAGGCTCCTCGTATTTTTCACACCTTTTCAGGCTCCTCGTATTTTTCAGGCCTTTACAGGCTCCTCGTATTTTTCACACCTTTTCAGGCTCCTCATATTTTTCACACCTTTTCAGGCTCCTCGTATTTTTCACACCTCTTCAGGCCCCTCATATTTTTCACACATTTTTAGGCTCCTCGTATTTTTCAGGCCTTTTCAGGCTCCTTTTATTTTTCTGGCCTTTTCATGCTCCTCATATTTTTCACACCTTTTCAGAGTCCTCATATTTTTCCGGCCTTTTCAGGCTCCTCGTATTTTTCAGGCCTTTTCAGGCTCCTCGTATTTTTCACACCTTTTCAGGCTCCTCATATTTTTCACACCTTTTCAGGGTCCTCATATTTTTCAGGCCTTTTCAGGCTCCTCGTATGTTTCAGGCCTTTTCAGGCTCCTCGTATTTTTCACACCTTTTCAGGCTCCTCGAATTTTTCACACCTTTTCAGACTCCTCGTATTTTTCAGGCCTTTTCAGGCTCCTCGTATTTTTCAGGCCTTTTCAGGCTCCTCGTATTTTTCAGGCCTTTTCAGGCTCCTCGTATTTTTCACACCTTTTCAGGCTCCTCGTATTTTTCACACCTTTTCAGGCTCCTCGTATTTTTCAGGCCTTCTCAGGCTCCTCATATTTTTCAGGCCTTTTCAGGCTCCTAGTATTTTTCACACCTTTTCAGGCTCCTCGTATTTTTCAGGCCTTTTCAGGCTCCTCGTATTTTTCAGGCCTTCTCAGGCTCCTCGTATATTTCACACCTTTTAAGGCTCCTCCTATTTTTCACACCTTCTCAGGCTCCTCGTATTTTTCAAGCCTTTACAGGCGCCTCGTATTTTTCACACCTTTTCAGGCTCCTCGTATTTTTCACACCTTTTCAGGCTCCTCGTATTTTTCAGGCCTTTTCAGGCTTCTCGTACTTTTCAAGTCTTTTCAGGCTCCTCGTATTTTTCCCACCTTTTCAGGCTCCTCGTATTTTTTACACCTTTCAGGCTCCTCGTATTTTTCACACCTTTTCCGGCTCGTCGTATATTTCATGCCTTTTCAGGCTCCTCATATTTTTCAGGCCTTTTCAGGCTCCTCGTATTTTTCAGGCCTTTTCAGGCTCCTCGTATTTTTCAGGCATTTTCAGGCTCCTCGTGTTTTTCAGGCCTTTTCAGGCTCCTCGTATTTTTCACACCTTTTCTGGCTCCTCGTATTTTTCAGGCCTTTTCAGGCTCCTCGTATTTTTCAGGCCTTTTCAGGCTCCTCGTATTTTGCACACCTTTTCAGGGTCGTCGTATTTTTCACACCTTTTCAGGGTCCTCGTATTTTTCACACCTTTTCAGGCTCCTCGTACTTTTCAGGCTTTGTCAGGCTCCTCGTATTTTTCAAGCCTTTTCAGGCTCCTCGTATTTTTCACACCATTTCAGGCTCCTCGTATTTTTCACACCTTTTCAGGCTCCTCGTATTTTTCAGGCCTTTTCAGGCTCCTCGTATTTTTCAGGCTTTTTCAGGCTCCTCGTATTTTTCACACCTTTTCAGGCTCATCGTATTTTTCACACCTTTTCAGGCTCCTCGTATTTTTCACACCGCTTCAGGCCCCTCATATTTTTCACACCTTTTCAGGCTCCTCGTATATTTCACACCTTTTCAGGCTCCTCGTATTTTTCAGGCCTTTTCAGTGTCCTCGTATTTTTCACACCTTTTCAGGCTCCTCGTATTTTTCGCACCTTTTCAGGCTCCTCGTATTTTTCACACCTTTTCAGGGTCCTCGTATATTTCAGGCTTTGTCAGGCTCCTCGTATTTTTCAAGCCTTTTCAGGCTCTTCGTATTTTTCACACCTTTTCAGGCTCCTTGTATTTTTCACGACTTTTCAGGCTCCTTGTATTTTTCACACCTTTTCAGGCTCCTCGTCTTTTTCACACCTTTTCAGGGTCCTCGTATATTTCAGGCTTTGTGAGGCCCCTCGTATTTTTCACGCCTTTTCAGGCTCCTCGTATTTTTCATGCCTTTTCAGGCTCCTCGTATTTTTCACGCCTTTTCAGGCTCCTCGTATTTTTCACGCCTTTTCAGGCTCCTCGTATTTTTCACACCTTTTCAGGCTCCTCGTATTTTTCACACCTTTTCAGGATTCTCGTATTTCTCAGGCCTTTTCAGGCCCTCGTATTTTTCAGGCCTTTTCAGACTCCTCGTATTTTTCAGGCCTTTTCAGGCTCCTCGTATTTTTCACGCCTTTTCAGGCTCCTCGTATTTTTCACGCCTTTTCAGGCTCCTCGTATTTTTCACACCTTCTCAGGCTCCTCGTATTTTTCACACCTTTTCAGGCTCCTCGTATTTTTCACGCCTTTTCAGGCTCCTCGTATTTTTCTGGCTTTTTCAGGCTCCTCTTATTTTTCAGGCCTTTTCAGGCTCCTCGTATTTTTCACACCTTTTCAGGCTCCTCGTATTTTTCACGCCTTTTCAGGCTCCTCGTATTTTTCACACCTTTTCAGGCTCCTCGTATTTTTCACACCTTTTCAGGCTCCTCGTATTTTTCACACCTTTTCAGGATCCTCGTATTTTTCACACCTCTTCAGGACCCTCATATTTTTCACACCTTTTCAGGCTCCTCGTATTTTTCACACCTTTTCAGGCTCCTCGTAATTTTCACACCTTTTCAGGCTCCTCGTATTTTTCACGCCTTTTCAGGCTCCTCGTATTTTTCACAACTTTTCAGGCTCCTCTTATTTTTCACGCCTTTTCAGGCTCCTCGTATTTTTCACACCTTTTCAGGCTCCTCGTATTTTTCAGGCCTTTTCAGGCTCCTCGTATTTTTCACACCTTTTCAGGCTCCTCGTATTTTTCACGCCGTTTCAGGCTCCTCGTATTTTTCACACCTTTTCAGGCTCCTCGTATTTTTCACACCTTTTCAGGCTCCTCGTATTTTTCACACCTTTTCAGGATCCTCGTATTTTTCACACCTCTTCAGGACCCTCATATTTTTCACACCTTTTCAGGCTCCTCGTATTTTTCACACCTTTTCAGGCTCCTCGTATATTTCAGGCCTTTTCAGGCTCCTCGTATTTTTCACACCTTTTCAGGCTCCTCGTATATTTCAGGCCTTTTCAGGTTCCTCGAATTTTTCACACCTTTTCAGGCTCCTCGTATTTTTCACACATTTTCAGGCTCCTCGTATTTTTCACACCTTTTCAGGCTCCTCGTATTTTTCACACCTTTTCAGGCTCCTCGTATTTTTCAGGCCTTTTCAGGGTCCTCGTATTTTTCTGGCCTTTTCAGGCTCCGCGTATTTTTCAGGCCTTTTCAGGCTCCTCGTATTTTTCACACCTTTTCAGGGTCCTCATATTTTTCAGGCCTTTTCAGGCTCCTCGTATTTTTCAGGCCTTTTCAGGCTCCTCGTATTTTTCACACCTTTTCAGGCTCCTCGAATTTTTCACACCTTTTCAGACTCCTCGTATTTTTCAGGCCTTTTCAGGCTCCTCGTATTTTTCAGGCCTTTTCAGGCTCCTCGTATTTTTCACACCTTTTCAGGCTCCTCGAATTTTTCACACCTTTTCAGACTCCTCGTATTTTTCAGGCCTTTTCAGGCTCCTCGTATTTTTCAGGCCGTTTCAGGGTCCTCATATTTTTCAGGCCGTTTCAGGCTCCTCGTATTTTTCAGGCCTTTTCAGGCTCCTCGTATTTTTCACACCTTTTCAGGCTCCTCGAATTTTTCACACCTTTTCAGACTCCTCGTATTTTTCAGGCCTTTTCAGGCTCCTCGTATTTTTCAGGCCTTTTCAGGCTCCTCGTATTTTTCACACCTTTTCAGGCTCCTCGAATTTTTCACACCTTTTCAGACTCCTCGTATTTTTCAGGCCTTTTCAGGCTCCTCGTATTTTTCAGGCCTTTTCAGGCTCCTCGTATTTTTCACGCCTTTTCAGGCTCCTCGTATTTTTCACACCTTTTCAGGCTCCTCGTATTTTTCACACCTTTTCAGGCTCCTCGTATTTTTCAGGCCTTCTCAGGCTCCTCATATTTTTCAGGCCTTTTCAGGCTCCTAGTATTTTTCACACCTTTTCAGGCTCCTCGTATTTTTCAGGCCTTTTCAGGCTCCTCGTATTTTTCAGGCCTTCTCAGGCTCCTCGTATATATCACACCTTTTAAGGCTCCTCCTATTTTTCACACCTTCTCAGGCTCCTCGTATTTTTCAAGCCTTTTCAGGCGCCTCGTATTTTTCACACCTTTTCAGGCTCCTCGTATTTTTCACACCTTTTCAGGCTCCTTGTATTTTTCAGGCCTTTTCAGGCTTCTCGTACTTTTCAAGTCTTTTCAGGCTCCTCGTATTTTTCCCACCTTTTCAGGCTCCTCGTATTTTTTACACCTTTCAGGCTGCTCGTATTTTTCACACCTTTTCCGGCTCGTCGTATATTTCATGCCTTTTCAGGCTCCTCATATTTTTCAGGCCTTTTCAGGCTCCTCGTATTTTTCAGGCCTTTTCAGGCTCCTCGTATTTTTCAGGCCTTTTCAGGCTCCTCGTATTTTTCAGGCCTTTTCAGGCTCCTCGTATTTTTCACACCTTTTCAGGGTCGTCGTATTTTTCACACCTTTTTAGGGTCCTCGTATTTTTCACACCTTTTCAGGCTCCTCGTACTTTTCAGGCTTTGTCAGGCTCCTCGTATTTTTCAAGCCTTTGCAGGCTCCTCGTATTTTTCACACCTTTTCAGGCTTCTCGTATATTTCACACCTTTTCAGGCTCCTCGTATTTTTCAGGCCTTTTCAGGCTCCTCGTATTTTTCAGGCCTTTTCAGGCTCCTCGTATTTTTCACACCTTTTCAGGCTCCTCGTATTTTTCACACCTTTTCAGGCTCCTCGTATTTTTCACACCTTTTCAGGCTCCTCGTATTTTTCACACCTTTTCAGGCTCCTCGTTTTTTTCACACCTTTTCAGGCTCCTCGTATTTTTCACACCTTTTCAGGCTCCTCGTACTTTTCAGGCCTTTTCAGGGTCCTCGTATTTTTCACACCTTTTCAGGCTCCTCGTATTTTTCACACCTTTTCAGGCTCCTCGTATTTTTCACACCTTTTCAGGCTCCTCGTATTTTTCACACCTTTTCAGGCTCCTCGTATTTTTCAGGCCTTTTCAGGTTCCTCGTATTTTTCAGGCCTTTTCAGGGTCCTCGTATTTTTCAGGCCTTTTCAGGCTCCTCGTATTTTTCAGTCCTTTTCAGGCTCCTCGTATTTTTCACACCTTTTCAGGCTCCTCGTATTTTTCACACCTTTTCAGGCTCCTCGTATTTTTCAGGCCTTTTCAGGCTCCTCGTATTTTTCAGGCCTTTTCAGGCTCCTTGTATTTTTCAGGCCTTTTCAGGCTCCTAGTATTTTTCACACCTTTTCAGGGTCCTCGTATTTTTCAGGCCTTTTCAGGCTCCTCGTATTTTTCAGGCCTTTTCAGGCTCCTCGTATTTTTCACTCCTTTTAAGCCTCCTTCTATTTTTCACACCTTTTCAGGCTCCTCGTATTTTTCAAGCCTTTTCACGTTCCTCGTATTTTTCACACCTTTTCAGGCTCGTCGTATTTTTCACACCTTTTCAGGCTCCTCGTATTTCTCAGGCCTTTTCAGGCTCCTCGTATTTTTCAAGTCTTTTCAGGCTCCTCGTATTTTTCACAGCTTTTCAGGCTCCTCGTATTTTTCACACCTTTTCAGGCTCCTCGTATTTTTCACACATTTTCAGGCTCCTCGTATTTTTCACACCTTTTCAGGCTCCTCTTTTCAGGCTCCTCGTATTTTTCACAACTTTTCAGGCTCCTCGTATTTTTCACATCTCTGCAGGCTCCTCGTATTTTTCACACCTTTTCAGGCTCCTCGTATTTTTCATACCTCTTCAGGCCCCTCATATTTTTCAGGCATTTTCAGGCTCCTCGTAATTTTCAGGCCTTTTCAGGCTCCTCGTAAATTTCAGGCCTTTTCAGGTTCCTCGTATTTTTCACACCTTTTCAGGCTACTCGTATTTTTCAGGACTTTTCAGGCTCCTCGTATTTTTCACACCTTTTCAGGCTAGTCGTATTTTTCACACCTTTTCAGGGCCTCGTATCTTTCACACCTTTTCAGGTTCCTCGTATTTTTCAGGCCTTTTCAGGCTCCTCGTATTTTTCACACCTTTTCAGGCTCCTCGTATTTTTCAAACCTTTTCAGGCTCCTCGTATTTTTCGCACCTATTCAGGCTCCTCGTATTTTTCACACCTTTTCAGGCTACTCGTATTTTTCAGGACTTTTCAGGCTCCTCGTAATTTTCACACCTTTTCTGGCTCCTCGTATTTTTCACACCTTTTCAGGCTACTCGTATTTTTCAGGACTTTTCAGGCTCCTTGTATTTTTCACACCTTTTCAGGCTCGTCGTATTTTTCACACCTTTTCCGGCTCCTCGTATTTTTCACACCTTTTCAGGCTCCTCGTATTTTTCAGGCCTTTTCAGGTTCCTAGTATTTTTCACACCTTTTCAGGCTCCTCGTATTTTTCACACCTTTTCAGGGTCCTCGTATTTTTCACACCTTTTCAGGCTCCTCGTATTTTTCACACCTTTTCAGGCCCCTCATATTTTTCAGGCCTTTTCTGGCTCCTCGTATTTTTCAGGCCTTTTCAGGCTCCTCGTATTTTTCACACCATTTCAGGGTCCTCGTATTTTTCAGGCCTTTTCAGGCTCCTCGTATTTTTCAGGCCTTTTCAGGCTCCTCGTATTTTTCACACCTTTTCAGGCTCCTCGTATTTTTCACACCTTTTCAGGCTCCTCGTATTTTTCACGCCTTTTCAGGCTCCTCGTATATTTCAGGCCTTTTCAGGCTCCTCGTATTTTTCAGGCCTTTTCAGGCTCCTCGTATTTTTCACACCTTTTCAGGCTCCTCGCATTTTTCACGCCTTTTCAGGCTCCTCGTATTTTTCACACCTTTTCAGGCTCCTCGTATTTTTCACGCCTTTTCAGGCTCCTCGTATTTTTCACACCTTTTCAGGATCCTCGTATTTTTCACACCTCTTCAGGCCCCTCATATTTTTCACACCTTTTCAGGCTCCTCGTATATTTCACACCTTTTCAGGCTCCTCGTATATTTCAGGCCTTTTCAGGCTCCTCGTATTTTTCACACCTTTTCAGGCTCCTCGTATATTTAAGGCCTTTTCAGGTTTCTCGAATTTTTCACACCTTTTCAGGCTCCTCGTATATTTCACACCTTTTCAGGCTCCTCATATTTTTCACACCTTTTCAGGGTCCTCGTATTTTTCACACTTTTTCAGGGTCCTCGTATATTTCAGGCTTTGTCCGGCTCCTCGTATTTTTCACACCTTTTCAGGCTCCTCGTATTTTTCACATCTTTTCAGGCTCCTCGTATTTTTCAGGCATTTTCAGGCTTCTCGTATTTTTCAGGCCTTTTCAGGCTCCTCGTATTTTTCACACCTTTTCAGGGTCCTCATATTTTTCAGGCCTTTTCAGGCTCCTCGTATTTTTCAGGCCTTTTCAGGTTCCTCATATTTTTCACACCTTTTCAGGCTCCTCGAATTTTTCACACCTTTTCAGACTCCTCGTATTTTTTAGGCCTTTTCAGGCTCCTCGTATTTTTCAGGCCTTTTCAGGCTCCTCGTATTTTTCAGGCCTTTTCAGGCTCCTCGTATTTTCCACACCTTTTCAGGGTCTTCATATTTTTCAGGCCTTTTCAGGCTCCTCGTATTTTTCAGGCCTTTTCAGGCTCCTCGTATTTTTCAGGCCTTTTCAGGCTCCTAGTATTTTTCACACCTTTTCAGGCTCCTCGTATTTTTCATGCCTTCTCAGGCTCCTCGTATTTTTCAGGCCTTTTCAGGCTCCTCGTATTTTTCAGACCTTTTCAGGCTCCTCGTATTTTTCACACCTTTTCAGGATCCTCGTATTTTTCACGTCTTTTCAGGCTCCTCGTATTTGTCACACCTTTTCAGGCTCCTCGTATTTTTCACACCTTTTCAGGGTCCTCGTATTTTTCACACCTTTTCAGGCTCCTCGTATTTTTCACACCTTTTCAGGCTCCTCGTATTTTTCACACCTTTTCAGGCTACTCGTATTTTTCAGGACTTTTCAGGCTCCTCGTATTTTTCACACCTTTTCTGGCTCCTCGTATTTTTCACACCTTTTCAGGCTACTCGTATTTTTCATGACTTTTCAGGCTCCTCGTATTTTTCACACCTTTTCAGGCTCGTCGTATTTTTCACACCTTTTCAGGCTCCTCGTATTTTTCACACCTTTTCAGGCTCCTCGTATTTTTCAGGCCTGTTCAGGCTCCTCGTATTTTTCACACCTTTTCAGGCTCCTCGTATTTTTCACCCCTTTTCAGGCTCCTCGTATTTTTCGCACCTCTTCAAGCCCCTCATATTTTTCACACCTTTTCAGGCTCCTCGTATTTTTCACACCTTTTCAGGCTCCTCGTATTTTTCACACCTTTTCAGGCTCCTCATATTTTTCACACCTTTTCAGGCTCCTCGTATTTTTCACACCTTTTCAGGCTCCTCGTATTTTTCACCCCTTTTCAGGCTCCTCGTATTTTTCACACCTTTTCAGGCTCCTCGTATTTTTCACACCTTTTCAGGCTCCTCGTATTTTTCACACCTTTTCAGGCTCCTCGTATTTTTCACACCTTTTCAGGCTCCTCGTATTTTTCAGGCCTGTTCAGGCTCTTCGTATTTTTCACACCTTTTCAGGCTCCTCGTATTTTTCACCCCTTTTCAGGCTCCTCGTATTTTTCACACCTTTTCAGGCTCCTCGTATTTTTCACACCTTTTCAGGCTCCTCGTATTTTTCACACCTTTTCAGGCTCCTCGTATTTTTCACACCTTTTCAGGCTCCTCGTATTTTTCACACCTTTTCAGGCTCCTCGTATTTTTCAGGCCGTTTCAGGCTCCTCGTATTTTTCACACCTTTTCAGGCTCCTCGTATTTTTCACACCTTTTCAGGCTCCTCGTATTTTTCACACCTTTTCAGGCTCGTCGTATTTTTCACACCTTTTCCGGCTCCTCGTATTTTTCACACCTTTTCAGGCTCCTCGTATTTTTCAGGCCTTTTCAGGTTCCTAGTATTTTTCACACCTTTTCAGGCTCCTCGTATTTTTCACACCTTTTCAGGGTCCTCGTATTTTTCACACCTTTTCAGGCTCCTCGTATTTTTCACCCCTTTTCAGGCTCCTCGTATTTTTCACACCTTTTCAGGCTCCTCGTATTTTTCACACCTTTTCAGGCTCCTCGTATTTTTCACACCTTTTCAGGCTCCTCGTATTTTTCACACCTTTTCAGGCTCCTCGTATTTTTCAGGCCTGTTCAGGCTCTTCGTATTTTTCACACCTTTTCAGGCTCCTCGTATTTTTCACCCCTTTTCAGGCTCCTCGTATTTTTCACACCTTTTCAGGCTCCTCGTATTTTTCACACCTTTTCAGGCTCCTCGTATTTTTCACACCTTTTCAGGCTCCTCGTATTTTTCACACCTTTTCAGGCTCCTCGTATTTTTCACACCTTTTCAGGCTCCTCGTATTTTTCAGGCCGTTTCAGGCTCCTCGTATTTTTCACACCTTTTCAGGCTCCTCGTATTTTTCACACCTTTTCAGGCTCCTCGTATTTTTCACACCTTTTCAGGCTCGTCGTATTTTTCACACCTTTTCCGGCTCCTCGTATTTTTCACACCTTTTCAGGCTCCTCGTATTTTTCAGGCCTTTTCAGGTTCCTAGTATTTTTCACACCTTTTCAGGCTCCTCGTATTTTTCACACCTTTTCAGGGTCCTCGTATTTTTCACACCTTTTCAGGCTCCTCGTATTTTTCACACCTTTTCAGGCTCCTCGTATTTTTCAGGCCTTTTCAGGCTCCTCGTATTTTTCAGGCCTTTTCAGGCTCCTTGTATTTTTCACACCTTTTCAGGGTCCTCGTATTTTTCAGGCCTTTTCAGGCTCCTCGTATTTTTCAGGCCTTTTCAGGCTCCTCGTATTTTTCACACCTTTTCAGGCTCCTCGTATTTTTCAGGTCTTTTCAGGCTCCTCGTATTTTTCACACCTTTTCAGGCTCCTCGTATATTTCCGGCTTTTTCAGGCTCCTCGTATTTTTCAGGCCTTTTCAGGCTCCTCGTATTTTTCACACCTTTTCAGGCTCCTCGTATTTTTCACACCTTTTCAGGCTCCTCGTATTTTTCACACCTTTTCAGGCTCCTCGTATTTTTCACACCTTTTCAGGCTCCTCGTATTTTTCACACCTTTTCAGGCTCCTCGTATTTTCCACACCTTTTCAGGGTCTTCATATTTTTCAGGCCTTTTCAGGCTCCTCGTATTTTTCAGGCCTTTTCAGGCTCCTCGTATTTTTCAGGCCTTTTCAGGCTCCTCGTATTTTTCACACCTTTTCAGGCTCCTCGTATTTTTCATGCCTTCTCAGGCTCCTCATATTTTTCAGGCCTTTTCAGGCTCCTCGTATTTTTCAGACCTTTTCAGGCTCCTCGTATTTTTCACACCTTTTCAGGCTCCTCGTATTTTTCACACCTTTTCAGGCTCCTCGTATTTGTCACACCTTTTCAGGCTCCTCGTATTTTTCACACCTTTTCAGGGTCCTCGTATTTTTCACACCTTTTCAGGCTCCTCGTATTTTTCACACCTTTTCAGGCTCCTCGTATTTTTCACACCTTTTCAGGCTACTCGTATTTTTCAGGACTTTTCAGGCTCCTCGTATTTTTCACACCTTTTCTGGCTCCTCGTATTTTTCACACCTTTTCAGGCTACTCGTATTTTTCAGGACTTTTCAGGCTCCTCGTATTTTTCACACCTTTTCAGGCTCGTCGTATTTTTCACACCTTTTCAGGCTCCTCGTATTTTTCACACCTTTTCAGGATCCTCGTATTTTTCAGGCCTGTTCAGGCTCCTCGTATTTTTCACACCTTTTCAGGCTCCTCGTATTTTTCACCCCTTTTCAGGCTCCTCGTATTTTTCGCACCTCTTCAAGCCCCTCATATTCTTCACACCTTTTCAGGCTCCTCGTATTTTTCACACCTTTTCAGGCTCCTCGTATTTTTCACACCTTTTCAGGCTCCTCGTATTTTTCAGGCCTGTTCAGGCTCCTCGTATTTTTCACACCTTTTCAGGCTCCTCGTATTTTTCACCCCTTTTCAGGCTCCTCGTATTTTTCACACCTTTTCAGGGTCCTCGTATTTTTCACACCTTTTCAGGCTCCTCGTATTTTTCACACCTTTTCAGGCTCCTCGTATTTTTCACACCTTTTCAGGCTCCTCGTATTTTTCAGGCCGTTTCAGGCTCCTCGTATTTTTCACACCTTTTCAGGCTCCTCGTATTTTTCACACCTTTTCAGGCTCCTCGTATTTTTCACACATTTTCAGGCTTCTCGTATTTTTCAGGCCATTTCAGGCTCCTCGTATTTTTCAGGCCTTTTCAGGCTCCTCGTATTTTTCACACCTTTTCAGGCTCCTCGTATTTTTCACACCTTTTCAGGCTCCTCGTATTTTTCACACCTTTTCAGGCTCCTCGTATTTTTCACACCTTTTCAGGCTCCTCGTATTTTTCACACCTTTTCAGGCTCCTCGTATTTTTCACGCCTTTTCAGGCCCCTCGTATTTCTCAGGCCTTTTCAGGCTCCTCGTATTTTTCACACGTTTTCAGGCTCCTTGTATTTTTCACGCCTTTTCAGGCTCCTCGTATTTTTCAGGCCTTTTCAGGCTCCTCGTATTTTTCACACCTTTTCAGGCTCCTCGTATTTTTCACACCTTTTCAGGCTCCTCATATTTTACACGCCTTTTCAGGGTCCTCGTATTTTTCACGCCTTTTCAGGCTCCTCGTATTTTTCAGGCCTTTTCAGGCTCCTCGTATTTTTCACGCACTTTCAGGCTCCTCGTATTCTTCAGGCCTTTTCAGACTCCTCGTATTTTTCATACCTTTTCAGGCTCCTCGTATTTTTCACACCTTTTCAGGCTCCTCGTATTTTTCACACCTTTTCAGGCTCCTCGTATTTTTCAGGCCTTTTCAGGCTCCTCGTATTTTTCAGGCCTTTTCAGGCTCCTCGTATTTTTCAGGCCTTTTCAGGCTCCTCGTATGTTTCACACCTTTTCAGGCTCCTCGTATTTTTCACACCTTTTCAGGCTCCTCGTATTTTTCACACCTTTTCAGGCTCCTCGTATTTTTCACACCTTTTCAGGCTCCTCGTTTTTTTCACACCTTTTCAGGCTCCTCGTATTTTTCACACCTTTTCAGGCTCCTCGTACTTTTCAGGCCTTTTCAGGGTCCTCGTATTTTTCACACCTTTTCAGGCTCCTCGTATTTTTCACACCTTTTCAGGCTCCTCGTATTTTTCACACCTTTTCAGGCTCCTCGTATTTTTCACGCCTTTTCAGGCTCCTCGTATTTTTCAGGCCTTTTCAGGTTCCTCGTATTTTTCAGGCCTTTTCAGAGTCCTCGTATTTTTCAGGCCTTTTCAGGCTCCTCATATTTTTCAGTCCTTTTCAGGCTCCTCGTATTTTTCACACCTTTTCAGGCTCCTCGTATTTTTCACACCTTTTCAGGCTCCTCGTATTTTTCAGGCCTTTTCAGGCTCCTCGTATTTTTCAGGCCTTTTCAGGCTCCTTGTATTTTTCAGGCCATTTCAGGCTCCTAGTATTTTTCACACCTTTTCAGGCTCCTCGTATTTTTCAGGACTTTTCAGGCTCCTCGTATTTTTCAGGCCTTTTCAGGCTCCTCGTATTTTTCACTCCTTTTAAGCCTCCTTCTATTTTTCACACCTTTTCAGGCTCCTCGTATTTTTCAAGCCTTTTCACGTTCCTCGTATTTTTCACACCTTTTCAGGCTCGTCGTATTTTTCACACCTTTTCAGGCTCCTCGTATTTCTCAGGCCTTTTCAGGCTCCTCGTATTTTTCAAGTCTTTTCAGGCTCCTCGTATTTTTCACAGCTTTTCAGGCTCCTCGTATTTTTCACACCTTTTCAGGCTCCTCGTATTTTTCACACCTTTTCAGGCTCCTCGTATTTTTCACACCTTTTCAGGCTCCTCTTTTCAGGCTCCTCGTATTTTTCACAACTTTTCAGGCTCCTCGTATTTTTCACATCTCTGCAGGCTCCTCGTATTTTTCACACCTTTTCAGGCTCCTCGTATTTTTCATACCTCTTCAGGCCCCTCATATTTTTCAGGCATTTTCAGGCTCCTCGTAATTTTCAGGCCTTTTCAGGATCCTCGTAAATTTCAGGCCTTTTCAGGTTCCTCGTATTTTTCACACCTTTTCAGGCTACTCGTATTTTTCAGGACTTTTCAGGCTCCTCGTATTTTTCACACCTTTTCAGGCTAGTCGTATTTTTCACAACTTTTCAGGGCCTCGTATCTTTCACACCTTTTCAGGTTCCTCGTATTTTTCAGGCCTTTTCAGGCTCCTCGTATTTTTCACACCTTTTCAGGCTCCTCGTATTTTTCAAACCTTTTCAGGCTCCTCGTATTTTTCGCACCTATTCAGGCTCCTCGTATTTTTCACACCTTTTCAGGCTACTCGTATTTTTCAGGACTTTTCAGGCTCCTCGTAATTTTCACACCTTTTCTGGCTCCTCGTATTTTTCACACCTTTTCAGGCTACTCGTATTTTTCAGGACTTTTCAGGCTCCTTGTATTTTTCACACCTTTTCAGGCTCCTCGTATTTTTCACACCTTTTCCGGCTCCTCGTATTTTTCACACCTTTTCAGGCTCCTCGTATTTTTCAGGCCTTTTCAGGTTCCTAGTATTTTTCACACCTTTTCAGGCTCCTCGTATTTTTCACACCTTTTCAGGGTCCTCGTATTTTTCACACCTTTTCAGGCTCCTCGTATTTTTCACACCTTTTCAGGCTCCTCGTATTTTTCAGGCCTTTTCAGGCTCCTCGTATTTTTCAGGCCTTTTCAGGCTCCTTGTATTTTTCACACCATTTCAGGGTCCTCGTATTTTTCAGGCCTTTTCAGGCTCCTCGTATTTTTCAGGCCTTTTCAGGCTCCTCGTATTTTTCACACCTTTTCAGGCTCCTCGTATTTTTCACACCTTTTCAGGCTCCTCGTATTTTTCACGCCTTTTCAGGCTCCTCGTATATTTCCGGCTTTTTCAGGCTCCTCGTATTTTTCAGGCCTTTTCAGGCTCCTCGTATTTTTCACACCTTTTCAGGCTCCTCGCATTTTTCACGCCTTTTCAGGCTCCTCGTATTTTTCACACCTTTTCAGGCTCCTCGTATTTTTCACACCTTTTCAGGCTCCTCGTATTTTTCACACCTTTTCAGGCTCCTCGTATTTTTCACACCTCTTCAGGCCCCTCATATTTTTCACACCTTTTCAGGCTCCTCGTATATTTCACACCTTTTCAGGCTCCTCGTATATTTCAGGCCTTTTCAGGCTCCTCGTATTTTTCACACCTTTTCAGGCTCCTCGTATATTTAAGGCCTTTTCAGGTTTCTCGAATTTTTCACACCTTTTCAGGCTCCTCGTATATTTCACACATTTTCAGGCTCCTCATATTTTTCACACCTTTTCAGGGTCCTCGTATTTTTCACACTTTTTCAGGGTCCTCGTATATTTCAGGCTTTGTCCGGCTCCTCGTATTTTTCACACCTTTTCAGGCTCCTCGTATTTTTCACATCTTTTCAGGCTCCTCGTATTTTTCAGGCATTTTCAGGCTTCTCGTATTTTTCAGGCCTTTTCAGGCTCCTCGTATTTTTCACACCTTTTCAGGGTCCTCATATTTTTCAGGCCTTTTCAGGCTCCTCGTATTTTTCAGGCCTTTTCAGGTTCCTCATATTTTTCACACCTTTTCAGGCTCCTCGAATTTTTCACACCTTTTCAGACTCCTCGTATTTTTCAGGCCTTTTCAGGCTCCTCGTATTTTTCAGGCCTTTTCAGGCTCCTCGTATTTTTCACACCTTTTCAGGCTCCTCGTATTTTTCACACCTTTTCAGGCTCCTCGTATTTTTCACACCTTTTCAGGCTCCTCGTATTTTTCACACCTTTTCAGGCTCCTCGTATTTTTCACACCTTTTCAGGCTCCTCGTATTTTCCACACCTTTTCAGGGTCTTCATATTTTTCAGGCCTTTTCAGGCTCCTCGTATTTTTCAGGCCTTTTCAGGCTCCTCGTATTTTTCACACCTTTTCAGGCTCCTCGTATTTTTCACACCTTTTCAGGCTCCTCGTATTTTTCATGCCTTCTCAGGCTCCTCATATTTTTCAGGCCTTTTCAGGCTCCTCGTATTTTTCAGACCTTTTCAGGCTCCTCGTATTTTTCACACCTTTTCAGGATCCTCGTATTTTTCACGTCTTTTCAGGCTCCTCGTATTTGTCACACCTTTTCAGGCTCCTCGTATTTTTCACACCTTTTCAGGCTCCTCGTATTTTTCACACCTTTTCAGGCTCCTCGTATTTTTCACACCTTTTCAGGCTCCTCGTATTTTTCACACCTTTTCAGGCTACTCGTATTTTTCAGGACTTTTCAGGCTCCTCGTATTTTTCACACCTTTTCTGGCTCCTCGTATTTTTTACTCCTTTTCAGGCTACTCGTATTTTTCAGGACTTTTCAGGCTCCTCGTATTTTTCACACCTTTTCAGGCTCGTCGTATTTTTCACACCTTTTCAGGCTCCTCGTATTTTTCACACCTTTTCAGGCTCCTCGTATTTTTCAGGCCTGTTCAGGCTCCTCGTATTTTTCACACCTTTTCAGGCTCCTCGTATTTTTCACCCCTTTTCAGGCTCCTCGTATTTTTCGCACCTCTTCAAGCCCCTCATATTTTTCACACCTTTTCAGGCTCCTCGTATTTTTCACACCTTTTCAGGCTCCTCGTATTTTTCACACCTTTTCAGGCTCCTCGTATTTTTCACACCTTTTCAGGCTCCTCGTATTTTTCACACCTTTTCAGGCTCCTCGTATTTTTCACCCCTTTTCAGGCTCCTCGTATTTTTCACACCTTTTCAGGGTCCTCGTATTTTTCACACCTTTTCAGGCTCCTCGTATTTTTCACACCTTTTCAGGCTCCTCGTATTTTTCACACCTTTTCAGGCTCCTCGTATTTTTCAGGCCTGTTCAGGCTCTTCGTATTTTTCACACCTTTTCAGGCTCCTCGTATTTTTCACCCCTTTTCAGGCTCCTCGTATTTTTCACACCTTTTCAGGCTCCTCGTATTTTTCACACCTTTTCAGGCTCCTCGTATTTTTCACACCTTTTCAGGCTCCTCGTATTTTTCACACCTTTTCAGGCTCCTCGTATTTTTCACACCTTTTCAGGCTCCTCGTATTTTTCAGGCCGTTTCAGGCTCCTCGTATTTTTCACACCTTTTCAGGCTCCTCGTATTTTTCACACCTTTTCAGGCTCCTCGTATTTTTCACACCTTTTCAGGCTCGTCGTATTTTTCACACCTTTTCCGGCTCCTCGTATTTTTCACACCTTTTCAGGCTCCTCGTATTTTTCAGGCCTTTTCAGGTTCCTAGTATTTTTCACACCTTTTCAGGCTCCTCGTATTTTTCACACCTTTTCAGGGTCCTCGTATTTTTCACACCTTTTCAGGCTCCTCGTATTTTTCACACCTTTTCAGGCTCCTCGTATTTTTCAGGCCTTTTCAGGCTCCTCGTATTTTTCAGGCCTTTTCAGGCTCCTTGTATTTTTCACACCATTTCAGGGTCCTCGTATTTTTCAGGCCTTTTCAGGCTCCTCGTATTTTTCAGGCCTTTTCAGGGTCCTCGTATTTTTCACACCTTTTCAGGCTCCTCGTATTTTTCACACCTTTTCAGGCTCCTCGTATTTTTCACACCTTTTCAGGCTCCTCGTATTTTTCACACGTTTCCAGGCTCCTCGTATTTTTCAGGCCTTTTCAGGCTCCTCGTATTTTTCAGGCCTTTTCAGGCTCCTCGTATTTTTCACACCTTTTCAGGCTCCTCGTATTTTTCAGGCCTTTCAGGCTCCTCGTATTTTTCACACCTTTTCAGGCTCCTCGTATTTTTCAGACTGTTTCAGGCTCCTCGTATTTTTCACACCTTTTCAGTCTCCTCGTATTTTTCACACGTTTTCAGGCTCCTCGAATTTTTCAAGCCTTTTCAGGCTCCTCGTATTTTTCAGGTCTTTTCAGGCTCCTCCTATTTTTCACACCTTTTCAGGCTCCTCGTATTTTTCACACCTTTTCAGGCTCCTCGTATTTTCAGGCCTTTTCAGGCTCCTCGCATTTTTAACACCTTTTCAGACTCCTCGTATTTTTCAGGCCTTTACAGGCTCCTCGTATTTTTCACACCTTTTCAGGCTCCTAAAATTTTTCACACCTTTTCAGGCTCCTCGTATTTTTCACACCTTTTCAGGCTCCTCGTATTTTTCACACCTTTTCAGGCTCCTCGTATTTTTCACACCTTTTCAGGCTCCTCGTATTTTTCACACCTTTTCAGGGTCCTCGTATTTTTCACACCTTTTCAGGCTCCTCGTATTTTTCACACCTTTTCAGGCTCCTCGTATTTTTCAGGCCTTTTCAGGCTCCTCGTATTCTTCAGGCCTTTTCAGGCTCCTCGTATTTTTCACACCTTCAGGCTCCTCATATTTTTCAGGCCTTTTCAGGCTCCTCGTATTTTTCAGGCCTTTTCAGGCTCCTCGTATTTTTCACACCTCTCCAGGCTCCTCGTATTTTTCACACCTTTTCAGGCTCCTCGTATTTTTCACACCATTTCAGGCTCCTCGTATTTTTAGGCCTTTTCAGGCTCCTCGTATTTTTCAGGCCTTTTCAGACTCCTCGTAATTTTGACACCTTTTCAGGCTCCTCGTATTTTTCACACCTTTTCAGGCTCCTCGTATTTTTCACACCTTTTCAGGCTCCTCGTATTTTTCACACCTTTTCAGGCTCCTCGTATATTTCAGGCCTTTTCAGGCTCCTCGTATTTTTCAGGCCTTTTCAGGCTCCTCATATTTTTCACACCTTTTCAGTCTCCTCGTATTTTTCACACGTTTTCAGGCTCCTCGAATTTTTCAAGCCTTTTCAGGCTCCTCGTATTTTTCAGGCCTTTTCAGGCTCCTCGTATTTTTCACACCTTTTCAGGCTCCTCGTATTTTTCACACCTTTTCAGGCTCCTCGTATTTTTCACACCTTTTCAGGGTCCTCGTATTTTTCACACCTTTTCAGGCTCCTCGTATTTTTCACACCTTTTCAGGCTCCTCGTATTTTTCAGGCCTTTTCAGGCTCCTCGTATTTTTCAGGCCTTTTCAGGCTCCTTGTATTTTTCACACCATTTCAGGGTCCTCGTATTTTTCAGGCCTTTTCAGGCTCCTCGTAATTTTCAGGCCTTTTCAGGCTCCTCGTATTTTTCACACCTTTTCAGGCTCCTCGTATTTTTCACACCTTTTCAGGCTCCTCGTATTTTTCACGCCTTTTCAGGCTCCTCGTATAATTCCGGCTTTTTCAGGCTCCTCGTATTTTTCAGGCCTTTTCAGGCTCCTCGTATTTTTCACACCTTTTCAGGCTCCTCGTATTTTTCACGCCTTTTCAGGCTCCTCGTATTTTTCACACCTTTTCAGGCTCCTCGTATTTTTCACACCTTTTCAGGCTCCTCGTATTTTTCACACCTTTTCAGGATCCTCGTATTTTTCACACCTCTTCAGGCCCCTCATATTTTTCACACCTTTTCAGGCTCCTCATATATTTCACACCTTTTCAGGCTCCTCGTATATTTCAGGCCTTTTCAGGCTCCTCGTATTTTTCACACCTTTTCAGGCTCCTCGTATATTTAAGGCCTTTTCAGGTTCCTCGAATTTTTCACACCTTTTCAGGCTCCTCGTATATTTCACACATTTTCAGGCTCCTCATATTTTTCACACCTTTTCAGGGTCCTCGTATTTTTCACACTTTTTCAGGGTCCTCGTATATTTCAGGCTTTGTCCGGCTCCTCGTATTTTTCACACCTTTTCAGGCTCCTCGTATTTTTCACATCTTTTCAGGCTCCTCGTATTTTTCAGGCCTTTTCAGGCTTCTCGTATTTTTCAGGCCTTTTCAGGCTCCTCGTATTTTTCACACCTTTTCAGGGTCCTCATATTTTTCAGGCCTTTTCAGGCTCCTCGTATTTTTCAGGCCTTTTCAGGCTCCTCATATTTTTCACACCTTTTCAGGCTCCTCGAATTTTTCACACCTTTTCAGACTCCTCGTATTTTTTAGGCCTTTTCAGGCTCCTCGTATTTTTCAGGCCTTTTCAGGCTCCTCGTATTTTTCAGGCCTTTTCAGGCTCCTCGTATTTTCCACACCTTTTCAGGGTCTTCATATTTTTCAGGCCTTTTCAGGCTCCTCGTGTTTTTCAGGCCTTTTCAGGCTCCTCGTATTTTTCAGGCCTTTTCAGGCTCCTAGTATTTTTCACACCTTTTCAGGCTCCTCGTATTTTTCATGCCTTCTCAGGCTCCTCATATTTTTCAGGCCTTTTCAGGCTCCTCGTATTTTTCAGACCTTTTCAGGCTCCTCGTATTTTTCACACCTTTTCAGGATCCTCGTATTTTTCACACCTTTTCAGGCTCCTCGTATTTGTCACACCTTTTCAGGCTCCTCGTATTTTTCACACCTTTTCAGGGTCCTCGTATTTTTCACACCTTTTCAGGCTCCTCGTATTTTTCACACCTTTTCAGGCTCCTCGTATTTTTCACACCTTTTCAGGCTACTCGTATTTTTCAGGACTTTTCAGGCTCCTCGTATTTTTCACACCTTTTCTGGCTCCTCGTATTTTTCACACCTTTTCAGGCTACTCGTATTTTTCAGGACTTTTCAGGCTCCTCGTATTTTTCACACCTTTTCAGGCTCGTCGTATTTTTCACACCTTTTCAGGCTCCTCGTATTTTTCACACCTTTTCAGGCTCCTCGTATTTTTCAGGCCTTTTCAGGCTCCTCGTATTTTTCACACCTTTTCAGGCTCCTCGTATTTTTCACCCCTTTTCAGGCTCCTCGTATTTTTCGCACCTCTTCAAGCCCCTCATATTTTTCACACCTTTTCAGGCTCCTCGTATTTTTCACACCTTTTCAGGCTCCTCGTATTTTTCACACCTTTTCAGGCTCCTCGTATTTTTCAGGCCTGTTCAGGCTCCTCGTATTTTTCACACCTTTTCAGGCTCCTCGTATTTTTCAGGCCTGTTCAGGCTCCTCGTATTTTTCACACCTTTTCAGGCTCCTCGTATTTTTCACCCCTTTTCAGGCTCCTCGTATTTTTCACACCTTTTCAGGGTCCTCGTATTTTTCACACCTTTTCAGGCTCCTCGTATTTTTCACACCTTTTCAGGCTCCTCGTATTTTTCACACCTTTTCAGGCTCCTCGTATTTTTCAGGCCGTTTCAGGCTCCTCGTATTTTTCACACCTTTTCAGGCTCCTCGTATTTTTCACACCTTTTCAGGCTCCTCGTATTTTTCACACATTTTCAGGCCCCTCGTATTTTTCACGCCTTTTCAGGCTCCTCGTATTTCTCAGGCCTTTTCAGGCTCCTCGTATTTTTCACACCTTTTCAGGCTCCTCGTATTTTTCACACCTTTTCAGGCTCCTCGTATTTTTCACGCCTTTTCAGGCTCCTCGTATTTCTCAGGCCTTTTCAGGCTCCTCGTATTTTTCACACCTTTTCAGGCTCCTCGTATTTTTCACACCTTTTCAGGCTCCTCGTATTTTTCACACCTTTTCAGGCTCCTCGTATTTTTCACACCTTTTCAGGCTCCTCGTATTTTTCACACCTTTTCAGACTCCTCGTATTTTTAACAACTTTTCAGGCTCCTCATATTTTTCAGGCCTCTTCAGGCTCCTCGTATTTTTCAGGCCTTTTCAGGCTCCTCGTATTTTTCAGGTCTTTTCAGGCTTCTCGTATTTTTCAGGCCTTTTCAGGCTCCTCGTATTTTTCAGGCCTTTTCAGGCTCCTCGTTTTTTTCAGGCCTTTTCAGGCTCCTCGTATTTTTCAGGCCTTTTCAGGCTCCTCGTATTTTTCAGGCCTTTTCAGGCTCCTCGTATATTTCAGGCTTTGTCAGGCTGCTCGTATTTTTCACACCTTTTCAGGCTCCTCGTATTTTTCACACCTTTTCAGGCTCCTCCTATTTTTCACACCTTTTCAGGCTCCTCGTATTTTTCACACCTTTTCAGGCTCCTCGTATTTTTCACACCTTTTCAGGCTCCT
The DNA here is from genome assembly GCF_910594005.1 of Cervus elaphus. Taxonomy (NCBI): domain Eukaryota; kingdom Metazoa; phylum Chordata; class Mammalia; order Artiodactyla; family Cervidae; genus Cervus; species Cervus elaphus. Next base: position 114,743,020 of record NC_057833.1, read on the forward strand.
CGTATTTTTCAGGCCTTTTCAGGCTCCTCGTATTTTTCAGGCCTTTTCAGGCTCCTCGTATTTTTCAGGCCTTTTCAGGCTCCTCGTATTTTTCACACCTTTTCAGGCTCCTCGTATTTTTCACACCTTTTGAGGCTCCTCGTATTTTTCACACCTTTTCAGGCTCCTCGTATTTTTCACACCTTTCAGGATCCTCGTATTTTTCACACCTTTTCAGGCTCCTCGTATTTTTCACACCTTTTCAGGCTCCTCGTATTTTTCACACCTTTTCAGGCTCCTCGTATTTTTCAGGCTTTGTCAGGCTCCTCGTATTTTTCACACTTTTTCAGGCTCCTCATATTTCTCACACCTTTTCAAGCTCCTCGTATTTGTCAGGCCTTTTCAGACTTCTCGTATTTTTCACACCGTTACAGGCTCCTCATATTTTTCACACCACTTCAGGCTTCTCGTATTTTTCACACCTTTTCAGGCTCCTCGTATTTTTCAGGTCTTTTCAGGCTCCTCGAATTTTTCAAGCCTTTTCAGGCTCCTCGTATTTTTCACACCTTTTCAGGCACCTCGTATTTTTCACACCTTTTCAGGCTCCTCGTATTTTTCACACCTTTTCAGGCTCCTCGTATATTTCACACCTTTTCAGGCTCCTCGTATTTTTCACACCTTTTCAGGCTCCTCGTATTTTTCACACCTCTTCAGGCTCCTCGTATTTTTCAGGCCTTTTCAGGCTCCTCGTGTTTTTCAGGCCTTTTCAGGCTCCTCGTATTTTTAACACCTTTTCAGGCTCCTCGTATTTTTCACACCTTTTCAGGCTCCTCGTAATTTTCACACCTTTTTAGGCTCCTCGTATTTTTCACACCTTTTCAGGCTTCTCGTATTTTTCAGGCCTTTTCAGGCTCCTCGTATTTTTCAGGCCTTTTCAGGCTCCTCGTATTTTTCACACCTTTTCAGGCTCCTCGTATTTTTCACACCTTTTCAGGCTCCTCGTATTTTTCACACCTTTTCAGGCTCCTCGTATTTTTCACACCTTTTCAGGCTCCTTGTATTTTTCACACCTTTTCAGGCTCCTCGTGTATTTCAGGCCTTTTCAGGCTCCTCGTATTTTTCACACCTTTTCAGGCTCCTCGTATTTTTCACACCTTTTCAGGCTCCTCGTATATTTCACACCTTTTCAGGCTCCTCATATTTTTCACACCTTTTCAGGCTCCTCGTATTTTTCACACCTTTTCAGGCTCCTCGTATTTTTCACGCCTTTTCAGGGTCCTCGTATTTTTCACGCCTTTTCAGGCTCCTCATATTTTACACGCCTTTTCAGGGTCCTCGTATTTTTCACGCCTTTTCAAGCTCCTCGTATTTTTCAGGCCTTTTCAGGCTCCTCGTATTTTTCACGCACTTTCAGGCTCCTCGTATTATTCAGGCCTTTTCAGACTCCTCGTATTTTTCAGGCCTTTTCAGGCTCCTCGTATTTTTCACACCTTTTCAGGCTCCTCGTATTTTTCACACCTTTTCAGGCTCCTCGTATTTTTCAGGCCTTTTCAGGCTCCTCGTATTTTTCAGGCTTTTTCAGGCTCCTCGTATTTTTCACACCTTTTCAGGCTCCTCGTAATTTTCACACATTTTCAGGCTCCTCGTATTTTTCAGGCCTTTTCAGGCTCCTCGTTTTTTTCACACCTTTTCAGGCTCCTCGTATTTTTCACTGTTTCAGGCTCCTCGTATTTTTCACACCTTTTCAGGGTCCTCATTTCTTTCAGGCCTTTTCACACTCCTCGTATTTTTCACACCTTTTCAGCCTCCTCGTATTTTTCAGGCCTTTTCAGGCTCCTCGTATTTTTCACACCTTTTCAGGCTCCTCGTATTTCTCAGGCTTTTTCAGGCTCCTCGTATTTTTCACACGTTTTCAGGCTCCTCGTATTTTTCACACCTTTTCAGGCTTCTCGTATTTTTCAGGCCTTTTCAGGCTCCTCGTATTTTTCAGGCCTTTTCAGGCTCCTCGTATTTTTCACACCTTTTCAGGCTCCTCGTATTTTTCACACCTTTTCAGGCTCCTCGTATTTTTCACACCTTTTCAGGCTCCTCGTATTTTTCACACCTTTTCAGGCTCCTCGTATTTTTCACACCTTTTCAGGCTCCTCGTGTATTTCAGGCCTTTTCAGGCTCCTCGTATTTTTCACACCTTTTCAGGCTCCTCGTATTTTTCACACCTTTTCAGGCTCCTCGTATTTTTCACACCTTTTCAGGCTCCTCATATTTTTCACACCTTTTCAGGCTCCTCGTATTTTTCACACCTTTTCAGGCTCCTCGTATATTTCATGCCTTTTCAGGGTCCTCGTATTTTTCCCGCCTTTTCCGGCTCCTCGTATTTTTCCGGCCTTTTCAGGCTCCTCGTATTTTTCACACCTTTTCAGGCTCCTCGTATTTTTCACACCTTTTCAGGCTCCTCATATTTTACACGCCTTTTCAGGGTCCTCGTATTTTTCACGCCTTTTCAGGCTCCTCGTATTTTTCAGGCCTTTTCAGGCTCCTCGTATTTTTCACGCACTTTCAGGCTCCTCCTATTCTTCAGGCCTTTTCAGACTCCTCGTATTTTTCATACCTTTTCAGGCTCCTCGTATTTTTCACACCTTTTCAGGCTCCTCGTATTTTTCACACCTTTTCAGGCTCCTCGTATTTTTCAGGCCTTTTCAGGCTCCTCGTATTTTTCAGGCCTTTTCAGGCTCCTCGTGTTTTTCACACCTTTTCAGGCTCCTCGTATTTTTCACACCTTTTCAGGCTCCTCGTATTTTTCAGGCTCCTCGTTTTTTTCACACCTTTTCAGGCTCCTCGTATTTTTCACTGTTTCAGGCTCCTCGTATTTTTCACCCCTTTTCAGGCTCCTCGTATTTTTCGCACCTCTTCAAGCCCCTCATATTTTTCACACCTTTTCAGGCTCCTCGTATTTTTCACACCTTTTCAGGCTCCTCGTATTTTTCACCCCTTTTCAGGCTCCTCATATTTTTCACACCTTTTCAGGCTCCTCGTATTTTTCACACCTTTTCAGGCTCCTCGTATTTTTCACCCCTTTTCAGGCTCCTCGTATTTTTCACACCTTTTCAGGCTCCTCGTATTTTTCACACCTTTTCAGGCTCCTCGTATTTTTCACACCTTTTCAGGCTCCTCGTATTTTTCACACCTTTTCAGGCTCCTCGTATTTTTCAGGCCTGTTCAGGCTCTTCGTATTTTTCACACCTTTTCAGGCTCCTCGTATTTTTCACCCCTTTTCAGGCTCCTCGTATTTTTCACACCTTTTCAGGCTCCTCGTATTTTTCACACCTTTTCAGGCTCCTCGTATTTTTCACACCTTTTCAGGCTCCTCGTATTTTTCACACCTTTTCAGGCTCCTCGTATTTTTCACACCTTTTCAGGCACCTCGTATTTTTCAGGCCGTTTCAGGCTCCTCGTATTTTTCACACCTTTTCAGGCTCCTCGTATTTTTCACACCTTTTCAGGCTCCTTGTATTTTTCACACCTTTTCAGGCTCGTCGTATTTTTCACACCTTTTCCGGCTCCTCGTATTTTTCACACCTTTTCAGGCTCCTCGTATTTTTCAGGCCTTTTCAGGCTCCTAGTATTTTTCACACCTTTTCAGGCTCCTCGTATTTTTCACACCTTTTCAGGGTCCTCGTATTTTTCACACCTTTTCAGGCTCCTCGTATTTTTCACACCTTTTCAGGCTCCTCGTATTTTTCAGGCCTTTTCAGGCTCCTCGTATTTTTCAGGCCTTTTCAGGCTCCTTGTATTTTTCACACCATTTCAGGGTCCTCGTATTTTTCAGGCCTTTTCAGGCTCCTCGTATTTTTCAGGCCTTTTCAGGCTCCTCGTATTTTTCACACCTTTTCAGGCTCCTCGTATTTTTCACACCTTTTCAGGCTCCTCGTATTTTTCACACCTTTTCAGGCTCCTCGTATTTTTCACACGTTTCCAGGCTCCTCGTATTTTTCAGGCCTTTTCAGGCTCCTCGTATTTTTCAGGCCTTTTCAGGCTCCTCGTATTTTTCACACCGTTTCAGGCTCCTCGTATTTTTCAGGCCTTTCAGGCTCCTCGTATTTTTCACACCTTTTCAGGCTCCTCGTATTTTTCAGACTGTTTCAGGCTCCTCGTATTTTTCACACCTTTTCAGTCTCCTCGTATTTTTCACACGTTTTCAGGCTCCTCGAATTTTTCAAGCCTTTTCAGGCTCCTCGTATTTTTCAGGTCTTTTCAGGCTCCTCCTATTTTTCACACCTTTTCAGGCTCCTCGTATTTTTCACACCTTTTCAGGCTCCTCGTATTTTCAGGCCTTTTCAGGCTCCTCGCATTTTTAACACCTTTTCAGACTCCTCGTATTTTTCAGGCCTTTACAGGCTCCTCGTATTTTTCACACCTTTTCAGGCTCCTCGTATTTTTCACACCTTTTCAGGCTCCTCGTATTTTTCACACCTTTTCAGGCTCCTCGTATTTTTCAGGCCTTTTCAGGCTCCTCGTATTTTTCAGGCCTTTTCAGGCTCCTCGTATTTTTCAGGCCTTTTCAGGCTCCACGTATTTTTCAGGCCTTTTCAGGCTCCTCGTATTCTTCAGGCCTTTTCAGGCTCCTCGTATTTTTCACACCTTCAGGCTCCTCATATTTTTCAGGCCTTTTCAGGCTCCTCGTATTTTTCAGGCCTTTTCAGGCTCCTCGTATTTTTCACACCTCTCCAGGCTCCTCGTATTTTTCACACCTTTTCAGGCTCCTCGTATTTTTCACACCATTTCAGGCTCCTCGTATTTTTAGGCCTTTTCAGGCTCCTCGTATTTTTCAGGCCTTTTCAGACTCCTCGTATTTTTGACACCTTTTCAGGCTCCTCGTATTTTTCACACCTTTTCAGGCTCCTCGTATTTTTCACACCTTTTCAGGCTCCTCGTATTTTTCACACCTTTTCAGGCTCCTCGTATATTTCAGGCCTTTTCAGGCTTCTCATATTTTTCAGGCCTTTTCAGGCTCCTCATATTTTTCACACCTTTTCAGTCTCCTCGTATTTTTCACACGTTTTCAGGCTCCTCGAATTTTTCAAGCCTTTTCAGGCTCCTCGTATTTTTCAGGCCTTTTCAGGCTCCTCGTATTTTTCACACCTTTTCAGGCTCCTCGTATTTTTCACACGTTTTCAGGCTCCTCGTATTTTTCACACCTTTTCAGGCTCCTCGTATTTTTCACACCTTTTCAGGCTCCTCGTATTTTTCACACCTTTTCAGGCTCCTCGTATTTTTCAGGCCTTTTCAGGCTCCTCGTATTTTTCAGGCCTTTTCAGGCTCCTTGTATTTTTCACACCATTTCAGGGTCCTCGTATTTTTCAGGCCTTTTCAGGCTCCTCGTAATTTTCAGGCCTTTTCAGGCTCCTCGTATTTTTCACACCTTTTCAGGCTCCTCGTATTTTTCACACCTTTTCAGGCTCCTCGTATTTTTCACGCCTTTTCAGGCTCCTCGTATAATTCCGGCTTTTTCAGGCTCCTCGTATTTTTCAGGCCTTTTCAGGCTCCTCGTATTTTTCACACCTTTTCAGGCTCCTCGTATTTTTCACGCCTTTTCAGGCTCCTCGTATTTTTCACACCTTTTCAGGCTCCTCGTATTTTTCACACCTTTTCAGGCTCCTCGTATTTTTCACACCTTTTCAGGATCCTCGTATTTTTCACACCTCTTCAGGCCCCTCATATTTTTCACACCTTTTCAGGCTCCTCATATATTTCACACCTTTTCAGGCTCCTCGTATATTTCAGGCCTTTTCAGGCTCCTCGTATTTTTCACACCTTTTCAGGCTCCTCGTATATTTAAGGCCTTTTCAGGTTCCTCGAATTTTTCACACCTTTTCTGGCTCCTCGTATATTTCACACATTTTCAGGCTCCTCATATTTTTCACACCTTTTCAGGGTCCTCGTATTTTTCACACTTTTTCAGGGTCCTCGTATATTTCAGGCTTTGTCCGGCTCCTCGTATTTTTCAGGACTTTTCAGGCTCCTCGTATATTTCACACCTTTTCAGGCTCCTCGTATTTTTCAGGCATTTTCAGGCTTCTCGTATTTTTCAGGCCTTTTCAGGCTCCTCGTATTTTTCACACCTTTTCAGGGTCCTCATATTTTTCAGGCCTTTTCAGGCTCCTCGTATTTTTCAGGCCTTTTCAGGCTCCTCATATTTTTCACACCTTTTCAGGCTCCTCGAATTTTTCACACCTTTTCAGACTCCTCGTATTTTTTAGGCCTTTTCAGGCTCCTCGTATTTTTCAGGCCTTTTCAGGCTCCTCGTATTTTTCAGGCCTTTTCAGGCTCCTCGTATTTTCCACACCTTTTCAGGGTCTTCATATTTTTCAGGCCTTTTCAGGCTCCTCGTATTTTTCAGGCCTTTTCAGGCTCCTCGTATTTTTCAGGCCTTTTCAGGCTCCTAGTATTTTTCACACCTTTTCAGGCTCCTCGTATTTTTCAGGCCTTCTCAGGCTCCTCATATTTTTCAGGCCTTTTCAGGCTCCTCGTATTTTTCAGACCTTTTCAGGCTCCTCGTATTTTTCACACCTTTTCAGGATCCTCGTATTTTTCACACCTTTTCAGGCTCCTCGTATTTGTCACACCTTTTCAGGCTCCTCGTATTTTTCACACCTTTTCAGGGTCCTCGTATTTTTCACACCTTTTCAGGCTCCTCGTATTTTTCACACCTTTTCAGGCTCCTCGTATTTTTCACACCTTTTCAGGCTACTCGTATTTTTCAGGACTTTTCAGGCTCCTCGTATTTTTCACACCTTTTCTGGCTCCTCGTATTTTTTACACCTTTTCAGGCTACTCGTATTTTTCAGGACTTTTCAGGCTCCTCGTATTTTTCACACCTTTTCAGGCTCGTCGTATTTTTCACACCTTTTCAGGCTCCTCGTATTTTTCACACCTTTTCAGGCTCCTCGTATTTTTCAGGCCTTTTCAGGCTCCTCGTATTTTTCACACCTTTTCAGGCTCCTCGTATTTTTCACCCCTTTTCAGGCTCCTCGTATTTTTCGCACCTCTTCAAGCCCCTCATATTTTTCACACCTTTTCAGGCTCCTCGTATTTTTCACACCTTTTCAGGCTCCTCGTATTTTTCACACCTTTTCAGGCTCCTCGTATTTTTCAGGCCTGTTCAGGCTCCTCGTATTTTTCACACCTTTTCAGGCTCCTCGTATTTTTCAGGCCTTTTCAGGCTCCTCGTATTTTTCACACCTTTTCAGGCTCCTCGTATTTTTCACCCCTTTTCAGGCTCCTCGTATTTTTCACACCTTTTCAGGCTCCTCGTATTTTTCACACCTTTTCAGGCTCCTCGTATTTTTCACACCTTTTCAGGCTCCTCGTATTTTTCACACCTTTTCAGGCTCCTCGTATTTTTCAGGCCTTTTCAGGCTCCTCGTATTTTTCACACCTTTTCAGGCTCCTCGTATTTTTCACACCTTTTCAGGCTCCTCGTATTTTTCACACATTTTCAGGCCTCTCGTATTTTTGAGGCCTTTTCAGGCTCCTCGTATTTCTCAGGCCTTTTCAGGCTCCTCGTATTTTTCACACCTTTTCAGGCTCCTCGTATTTTTCACACCTTTTCAGGCTCCTCGTATTTTTCACGCCTTTTCAGGCCCCTCGTATTTCTCAGGCCTTTTCAGGCTCCTCGTATTTTTCACACCTTTTCAGGCTCCTCGTATTTTTCACACCTTTTCAGGCTCCTCGTATTTTTCACACCTTTTCAGGCTCCTCGTATTTTTCACACCTTTTCAGGCTCCTCGTATTTTTCACACCTTTTCAGACTCCTCGTATTTTTAACAACTTTTCAGGCTCCTCATATTTTTCAGGCCTCTTCAGGCTCCTCGTATTTTTCAGGCCTTTTCAGGCTCCTCGTATTTTTCAGGTCTTTTCAGGCTTCTCGTATTTTTCAGGCCTTTTCAGGCTCCTCGTATTTTTCAGGCCTTTTCAGGCTCCTCGTTTTTTTCAGGCCTTTTCAGGCTCCTCGTATTTTTCAGGCCTTTTCAGGCTCCTCGTATTTTTCAGGCCTTTTCAGGCTCCTCGTATATTTCAGGCTTTGTCAGGCTGCTCGTATTTTTCACACATTTTCAGGCTCCTCGTATTTTTCACACCTTTTCAGGCTCCTCCTATTTTTCACACCTTTTCAGGCTCCTCGTATTTTTCACACCTTTTCAGGCTCCTCGTATTTTTCACACCTTTTCAGGCTCCTCGTATTTTTCAGGCCTTTTCAGGCTCCTCGTATTTTTCAGGCCTTTTCAGGCTCCTCGTATTTTTCAGGCCTTTTCAGGCTCCTCGTATTTTTCACACCTTTTCAGGCTCCTCGTATTTTTCACACCTTTTGAGGCTCCTCGTATTTTTCACACCTTTTCAGGCTCCTCGTATTTTTCACACCTTTCAGGATCCTCGTATTTTTCACACCTTTTCAGGCTCCTCGTATTTTTCACACCTTTTCAGGCTCCTCGTATTTTTCACACCTTTTCAGGCTCCTCGTATTTTTCAGGCTTTGTCAGGCTCCTCGTATTTTTCACACTTTTTCAGGCTCCTCATATTTCTCACACCTTTTCAAGCTCCTCGTATTTGTCAGGCCTTTTCAGACTTCTCGTATTTTTCACACCGTTACAGGCTCCTCATATTTTTCACACCACTTCAGGCTTCTCGTATTTTTCACACATTTTCAGGCTCCTCGTATTTTTCAGGTCTTTTCAGGCTCCTCGAATTTTTCAAGCCTTTTCAGGCTCCTCGTATTTTTCACACCTTTTCAGGCTCCTCGTATTTTTCACACCTTTTCAGGCTCCTCGTATTTTTCACACCTTTTCAGGCTCCTCGTATATTTCACACCTTTTCAGGCTCCTCGTATTTTTCACACCTTTTCAGGCTCCTCGTATTTTTCACACCTCTTCAGGCTCCTCGTATTTTTCAGGCCTTTTCAGGCTCCTCGTGTTTTTCAGGCCTTTTCAGGCTCCTCGTATTTTTAACACCTTTTCAGGCTCCTCGTATTTTTCACACCTTTTCAGGCTCCTCGTAATTTTCACACCTTTTTAGGCTCCTCGTATTTTTCACACCTTTTCAGGCTTCTCGTATTTTTCAGGCCTTTTCAGGCTCCTCGTATTTTTCAGGCCTTTTCAGGCTCCTCGTATTTTTCACACCTTTTCAGGCTCCTCGTATTTTTCACACCTTTTCAGGCTCCTCGTATTTTTCACACCTTTTCAGGCTCCTCGTATTTTTCACACCTTTTCAGGCTCCTTGTATTTTTCACACCTTTTCAGGCTCCTCGTGTATTTCAGGCCTTTTCAGGCTCCTCGTATTTTTCACACCTTTTCAGGCTCCTCGTATTTTTCACACCTTTTCAGGCTCCTCGTATATTTCACACCTTTTCAGGCTCCTCATATTTTTCACACCTTTTCAGGCTCCTCGTATTTTTCACACCTTTTCAGGCTCCTCGTATATTTCACGCCTTTTCAGGGTCCTCGTATTTTTCACGCCTTTTCAGGCTCCTCATATTTTACACGCCTTTTCAGGGTCCTCGTATTTTTCACGCCTTTTCAAGCTCCTCGTATTTTTCAGGCCTTTTCAGGCTCCTCGTATTTTTCACGCACTTTCAGGCTCCTCGTATTCTTCAGGCCTTTTCAGACTCCTCGTATTTTTCACGCCTTTTCAGGCTCCTCGTATTTTTCACACCTTTTCAGGCTCCTCGTATTTTTCACACCTTTTCAGGCTCCTCGTATTTTTCAGGCCTTTCCAGGCTCCTCGTATTTTTCAGGCCTTTTCAGGCTCCTCGTATTTTTCACACCTTTTCAGGCTCCTCGTATTTTTCACACCTTTTCAGGCTCCTCGTATTTTTCAGGCCTTTTCAGGCTCCTCGTTTTTTTCACACCTTTTCAGGCTCCTCGTATTTTTCACTGTTTCAGGCTCCTCGTATTTTTCACACCTTTTCAGGGTCCTCATTTCTTTCAGGCCTTTTCACACTCCTCGTATTTTTCACACCTTTTCAGCCTCCTCGTATTTTTCAGGCCTTTTCAGGCTCCTCGTATTTTTCACACCTTTTCAGGGTCCTCGTATTTCTCAGGCTTTGTCAGGCTCCTCGTATTTTTCACACGTTTTCAGGCTCCTCGTATTTTTCACACCTTTTCAGGCTTCTCGTATTTTTCAGGCCTTTTCAGGCTCCTCGTATTTTTCAGGCCTTTTCAGGCTCCTCGTATTTTTCACACCTTTTCAGGCTCCTCGTATTTTTCACACCTTTTCAGGCTCCTCGTATTTTTCACACCTTTTCAGGCTCCTCGTATTTTTCACACCTTTTCAGGCTCCTCGTATTTTTCACACCTTTTCAGGCTCCTCGTGTATTTCAGGCCTTTTCAGGCTCCTCGTATTTTTCACACCTTTTCAGGCTCCTCGTATTTTTCACACCTTTTCAGGCTCCTCGTATATTTCACACCTTTTCAGGCTCCTCATATTTTTCACACCTTTTCAGGCTCCTCGTATTTTTCACACCTTTTCAGGCTCCTCGTATATTTCATGCCTTTTCAGGGTCCTCGTATTTTTCACGCCTTTTCAGGCTCCTCGTATTTTTCAGGCCTTTTCAGGCTCCTCGTATTTTTCACACCTTTTCAGGCTCCTCGTATTTTTCACACCTTTTCAGGCTCCTCATATTTTACACGCCTTTTCAGGGTCCTCGTATTTTTCACGCCTTTTCAGGCTCCTCGTATTTTTCAGGCCTTTTCAGGCTCCTCGTATTTTTCACGCACTTTCAGGCTCCTCCTATTCTTCAGGCCTTTTCAGGCTCCTCGTATTTTTCATACCTTTTCAGGCTCCTCGTATTTTTCACACCATTTCAGGCTCCTCGTATTTTTCACACCTTTTCAGGCTCCTCGTATTTTTCAGGCCTTTTCAGGCTCCTCGTATTTTTCAGGCCTTTTCAGGCTCCTCGTATTTTTCACACCTTTTCAGGCTCCTCGTATTTTTCACACCTTTTCAGGCTCCTCGTATTTTTCAGGCTCCTCGTTTTTTTCACACCTTTTCAGGCTCCTCGTATTTTTCACTGTTTCAGGCTCCTCGTATTTTTCACACCTTTTCAGGGTCCTCATTTTTTTCATGCCTTTTCACGCTTCTCGTATTTTTCACACCTTTTCAGCCTCCTCGTATTTTTCAGGCCTTTTCAGGCTCCTCGTATTTTTCACACCTTTTCAGCCTCCTCGTATATTTCAGGCCTTTTCAGACTCCTCGTATTTTTCACACGTTTTCAGGCTCCTCGTATTTTTCACACCTTTTCAGGCTCCTCGTATTTTTCACACGTTTCCAGGCTCCTCGTATTTTTCAGGCCTTTTCAGGCTCCTCGTATTTTTCAAGCCTTTTCAGGCTCCTCGTATTTTTCACACCTTTTCAGGCTCCTCGTATTTTTCAGGCCTTTCAGGCTCCTCGTATTTTTCACACCTTTTCAGGCTCCTCGTATTTTTCAGACTGTTTCAGGCTCCTCGTATTTTTCACACCTTTTCAGTCTCCTCGTATTTTTCACACGTTTTCAGGCTCCTCGAATTTTTCAAGCTTTTTCAGGCTCCTCGTATTTTTCAGGTCTTTTCAGGCTCCTCGTATTTTTCACACCTTTTCAGGCTCCTCGTATTTTTCACACCTTTTCAGGCTCCTCGTATTTTTCAGGCCTTTTCAGGCTCCTCGCATTTTTAACACCTTTTCAGGCTCCTCGTATTTTTCAGGCCTTTTCAGGCTCCTCGTATTTTTCACACCTTTTCAGGCTCCTCGTATTTTTCACACCTTTTCAGGCTCCTCGTATTTTTCACACCTTTTCAGGCTCCTCGTATTTTTCAGGCCTTTTCAGGCTCCTCGTATTTTTCAGGCCTTTTCAGGCTCCTCGTATTTTTCAGGCCTTTTCAGGCTCCACGTATTTTTCAGGCCTTTTCAGGCTCCTCGTATTTTTCATGCCTTTTCAGGCTCCTCGTATTTTTCACACCTTCAGGCTCCTCGTATTTTTCAGGCCTTTTCAGGCTCCTCGTATTTTTCAGGCCTTTTCAGGCTCCTCGTATTTTTCACACCTTTTCAGGCTCCTCGTATTTTTCACACCTTTTCAGGCTCCTCGTATTTTTCACACCATTTCAGGCTCCTCGTATTTTTAGGCCTTTTCAGGCTCCTCGTATTTTTCAGGCCTTTTCAGACTCCTCGTATTTTTCACACCTTTTCAGGCTCCTCGTATTTTTCAGGCCTTTTCAGGCTCCTCGTATATTTCAGGCTTTGTCAGGCTCCTCGTATTTTTCACACCTTTTCAGGCTCCTCCTATTTTTCACACCTTTTCAGGCTCCTCGTATTTTTCAGGCCTTTTCAGGCTCCTCGTATTTTTCACACCTTTTCAGGCTCCTCGTATTTTTCAGGCCTTTTCAGGCTCCTCGTATTTTTCACACCTTTTCAGGCTCCTCGTATTTTTCACACCTTTTCAGGCTCCTCGTATTTTTCACACCATTTCAGGCTCCTCGTATTTTTAGGCCTTTTCAGGCTCCTCGTATTTTTCAGGCATTTTCAGACTCCTCGTATTTTTCACACCTTTTCAGGCTCCTCGTATTTTTCAGGCCTTTTCAGGCTCCTCGTATATTTCAGGCTTTGTCAGGCTCCTCGTATTTTTCACACCTTTTCAGGCTCCTCCTATTTTTCACACCTTTTCAGGCTCCTCGTATTTTTCAGGCCTTTTCAGGCTCCTCGTATTTTTCACACCTTTTCAGGCTCCTCGTATTTTTCAGGCCTTTTCAGGCTCCTCGTATTTTTCAGGCCTTTTCAGGCTCCTCATATTTTTCACACCTTTTCAGTCTCCTCGTATTTTTCACATGTTTTCAGGCTCCTCGAATTTTTCAAGCCTTTTCAGGCTCCTCGTAGTTTTCAGGCCTTTTCAGGCTCCTCGTATTTTTCACACCTTTTCAGGCTCCTCGTATTTTTCACACCTTTTCAGGCTCCTCGTATTTTTCACACCTTTTCAGGCTCCTCGTATTTTTCACACCTTTTCAGGCTCCTCCTATTTTTCAGGCCTTTTCAGGCTCCTCGCATTTTTAACACCTTCTCAGGCTCCTCGTATATTTCAGGCTTTGTCAGGCTCCTCGTATTTTTCACACCTTTTCAGGCTCCTCCTATTTTTCACACCTTTTCAGGCTCCTCGTATTTTTCAGGCCTTTTCAGGCTCCTCGTATTTTTCACACCTTTTCAGGCTCCTCGTATTTTTCAGGCCTTTTCAGGCTCCTCGTATTTTTCACACCTTTCCAGGCTCCTCGTATTTTTCACACCTTTTCAGGCTCCTCGTATTTTTCACACCATTTCAGGCTCCTCGTATTTTTAGGCCTTTTCAGGCTCCTCGTATTTTTCAGGCCTTTTCAGACTCCTCGTATTTTTCACACCTTTTCAGGCTCCTCGTATTTTTCAGGCCTTTTCAGGCTCCTCGTATATTTCAGGTTTTGTCAGGCTCCTCGTATTTTTCACACCTTTTCAGGCTCCTCCTATTTTTCACACCTTTTCAGGCTCCTCGTATTTTTCAGGCCTTTTCAGGCTCCTCGTATTTTTCACACCTTTTCAGGCTCCTCGTATTTTTCAGGCCTTTTCAGGCTCCTCGTATTTTTCAGGCCTTTTCAGGCTCCTCATATTTTTCACACCTTTTCAGTCTCCTCGTATTTTTCACATGTTTTCAGGCTCCTCGAATTTTTCAAGTCTTTTCAGGCTCCTCGTATTTTTCAGGCCTTTTCAGGCTCCTCGTATTTTTCACACCTTTTCAGGCTCCTCGTATTTTTCACACCTTTTCAGGCTCCTCGTATTTTTCACACCTTTTCAGGCTCCTCGTGTTTTTCACACCTTTTCAGGCTCCTCGTATTTTTCAGGCCTTTTCAGGCTCCTCGCATTTTTAACACCTTTTCAGGCTCCTCGTATTTTTCACACCTTTTCAGGCTCCTCGTATTTTTCACACCTTTTCAGGCTCCTCGTATTTTTCACACCTTTTCAGGCTCCTCGTATTTTTCACGCCATTTCAGGCTCCTCGTATTTTTCAGGCCTTTTCAGGCTCCTCGTATTTTTCAGGCCTTTTCAGGCTCCTCGTATTTTTCACACCTTTTCAGGCTCCTCGTATTTTTCACACCTTTTCAGGCTCCTCGTATTTTTCACACCTTTTGAGGCTCCTAGTATTTTTCACACCTTTTCAGGCTCCTCGTATTTTTCACACCTTTTCAGGATCCTCGTATTTTTCACACCTTTTCAGGCTCCTCGTATTTTTCACACTTTTTCAGGCTCCTCGTATTTTTCACACCTTTTCAGGCTCCTCGTATTTTTCAGGCTTTGTCAGGCTCCTCGTATTTTTCACACTTTTTCAGGCTCCTCATATTTCTCACACCTTTTCAAGCTCCTCGTATTTGTCAGGCCTTTTCAGACTTCTCGTATTTTTCACACCGTTACAGGCTCCTCATATTTTTCACACCACTTCAGGCTTCTCGTATTTTTCACACCTTTTCAGGTTCCTCGTATTTTTCAGGTCTTTTCAGGCTCCTCGTATTTTTCAGGCCTTTTCAGGCTCCTCGTATTTTTCACACCTTTTCAGGCTCCTCGTATTTTTCACACCTTTTCAGGCTCCTCGTATTTTTCAGGCCTTTTCAGGCTCCTCGTTTTTTTCACACCTTTTCAGGCTCCTCGTATTTTTCACTGTTTCAGGCTCCTCCTTTTTTTCACTGTTTCAGGCTCCTCGTATTTTTCACTGTTTCAGGCTCCTCGTATTTTTCACACCTTTTCAGGGTCCTCATATTTTTCAGGCCTTTTCAGGCTCCTCGTATTTTTCACACTTTTTCAAGCTCCTCGTGTATTTCAGGCCTTTTCAGGCTCCTCGTATTTTTCACACCTTTTCAGGCTCCTCGTATTTTTCACACCTTTTCAGGCTCCTCGTATTTTTAACTCCGTTTCAGGCCCTCGTATTTTCCAGGCCTTTTCAGGCTCCTCGTATTTTTCAGGCCTTTTCAGGCTTCTCGAATTTTTCAAGCCTTTTCAGGCTCCTCGTATTTTTCACACCTTTTCAGGCTCCTCGTATTTTTCACACCTTTTCAGGCTCCACGTATTTTTCAGGCCTTTTCAGGCTCCTCATATTTTTCACACCTTTTCAGTCTCCTCGTATTTTTCTCATGTTTTCAGGCTCCTCGAATTTTTCAAGCCTTTTCAGGCTCCTCGTAGTTTTCAGGCCTTTTCAGGCTCCTCGTATTTTTCACACCTTTTCAGGCTCCTCGTATTTTTCACACCTTTTCAGGCTCCTCGTATTTTTCACACCTTTTCAGGCTCCTCGTATTTTTCACACCTTTTCAGGCTCCTCGTATTTTTCAGGCCTTTTCAGGCTCCTCGCATTTTTAACACCTTTTCAGGCTCCTCGTATTTTTCACACCTTTTCAGGCTCCTCGTATTTTTCACACCTTTTCAGGCTCCTCGTATTTTTCACACCTTTTCAGGCTCCTCGTATTTTTCAGGCCATTTCAGGCTCCTCGTATTTTTCAGGCCTTTTCAGGCTCCTCGTATTTTTCAGGCCTTTTCAGGCTCCTCATATTTTTCAGGCCTTTTCAGACTCCTCGTATTTTTCACACCTTTTCAGGCTCCTCGTATTTTTCACACCTTTTCAGGCTCCTCGTATTTTTCACACCTTTTCAGGCTCCTCGTATTTTTCAGGCTTTGTCAGGCTCCTCGTATTTTTCACACTTTTTCAGGCTCCTCATATTTCTCACACCTTTTCAAGCTCCTCGTATTTGTCAGGCCTTTTCAGACTTCTCGTATTTTTCACACCGTTACACGCTCCTCATATTTTTCACACCACTTCAGGCTTCTCGTATTTTTCACACCTTTTCAGGCTCCTCGTATTTTTCAGGTCTTTTCAGGCTCCTCGTATTTTTCAGGCCTTTTCAGGATCCTCGTATTTTTCACACCTTTTCAGGCTCCTCGTATTTTTCACACCTTTTCAGGCTCCTCGTATTTTTCAGGCCTTTTCAGGCTCCTCGTTTTTTTCACACCTTTTCAGGCTCCTCGTATTTTTCACTGTTTCAGGCTCCTCGTATTTTTCACTGTTTCAGGCTCCTCGTATTTTTCACAACTTTTCAGGGTCCTCATATTTTTCAGGCCTTTTCAGGCTCCTCGTATTTTTCACACCTTTTCAAGCTCCTCGTGTATTTCAGGCCTTTTCAGGCTCCTCGTATTTTTCACACCTTTTCAGGCTCCTCGTATTTTTCACACCTTTTCAGGCTCCTCGTATTTTTAACTCCGTTTCAGGCCCTCGTATTTTCCAGGTCTTTTCAGGCTCCTCGTATTTTTCAGGCCTTTTCAGGCTCCTCGAATTTTTCAAGCCTTTTCAGGCTCCTCGTATTTTTCACACCTTTTCAGGCTCCTCGTATTTTTCACACCTTTTCAGGCTCCTCGTATTTTTCACACCTTTTCAGGCTCCTCGTATATTTCACACCTTTTCAGGCTCCTCGTATTTTTCACACCTTTTCAGGCTCCTCGTATTTTTCACACCTCTTCAGGCTCCTCGTATTTTTCAGGCCTTTTCAGGCTCCTCGTGTTTTTCAGGCCTTTTCAGGCTCCTCGTATTTTTAACACCTTTTCAGGCTCCTCGTATTTTTCACACCTTTTCAGGCTCCTCGTAATTTTCACACTTTTTAGGCTCCTCGTATTTTTCACACCTTTTCAGGCTTCTCGTATTTTTCAGGCCTTTTCAGGTTCCTCGTATTTTTGAGGCCTTTTCAGGCTCCTCGCATTTTTAACACCTTTTCAGACTCCTCGTATTTTTCAGGCCTTTACAGGCTCCTCGTATTTTTCACACCCTTTCAGGCTCCTCGTATTTTTCACACCTTTTCAGGCTCCTCGTATTTTTCAGGCCTTTTCAGGCTCCTCGTATTTTTCAGGCCTTTTCAGGCTCCTCGTATTTTTCAGGCCTTTTCAGGCTCCACGTATTTTTCAGGCCTTTTCAGGCTCCTCGTATTCTTCAGGCCTTTTCAGGCTCCTCGTATTTTTCACACCTTCAGGCTCCTCGTATTTTTCAGGCCTTTTCAGGCTCCTCGTATTTTTCAGGCCTTTTCAGGCTCCTCGCATTTTTAACACCTTTTCAGGCTCCTCGTATTTTTCACACCTTTTCAGGCTCCTCGTATTTTTCACGCCTTTTCAGGCTCCTCGTATTTTTCACGCTTTTTCAGGCTCCTCGTATTTTTCAGGCCATTTCATGCTCCTCGTATTTTTCAGGCTTTTTCAGGCTCCTCGTATTTTTCAGGCCATTTCATGCTCCTCGTATTTTTCAGGCTTTTTCAGGCTCCTCGTATTTTTCACACCTTTTCAGGCTCCTCGTATTTTTCACACCTTTTGAGGCTCCTCGTATTTTTCACACTTTTTCAGGCTCCTCCTATTTTTCACACCTTTTCAGGATCCTCGTATTTTTCACACCTTTTCAGGCTCCTCGTATTTTTCACACCTTTTCAGGCTCCTCGTATTTTTCACACCTTTTCAGGCTCCTCGTATTTTTCAGGCCTTTTCAGGCTCCTCGTATTTTTCACACTTTTTCAGGCTCCTCATATTTCTCACACCTTTTCAAGCTCCTCGTATTTGTCAGGCCTTTTCAGACTTCTCGTATTTTTCACACCGTTACAGGCTCCTCATATTTTTCACACCACTTCAGGCTTCTCGTATTTTTCACACCTTTTCAGGCTCCTCGTATTTTTCAGGTCTTTTCAGGCTCCTCGTATTTTTCAGGCCTTTTCAGGCTCCTCGTATTTTTCACACCTTTTCAGGCTCCTCGTATTTTTCACACCTTTTCAGGCTCCTCGTATTTTTCAGGCCTTTTCAGGCTCCTCGTTTTTTTCACACCTTTTCAGGCTCCTCGTATTTTTCACTGTTTCAGGCTCCTCGTATTTTTCACTGTTTCAGGCTCCTCGTATTTTTCACACCTTTTCAGGGTCCTCATATTTTTCAGGCCTTTTCAGGCTCCTCGTATTTTTCACACCTTTTCAAGCTCCTCGTGTATTTCAGGCCTTTTCAGGCTCCTCGTATTTTTCACACCTTTTCAGGCTCCTCGTATTTTTCACACCTTTTCAGGCTCCTCGTATTTTTAACTCCGTTTCAGGCCCTCGTATTTTCCAGGCCTTTTCAGGCTCCTCGTATTTTTCAGGCCTTTTCAGTCTCCTCGAATTTTTCAAGCCTTTTCAGGCTCCTCGTATTTTTCACACCTTTTCAGGCTCCTCGTATTTTTCACACCTTTTCAGGCTCCTCGTATTTTTCACACCTTTTCAGGCTCCTCGTATATTTCACACCTTTTCAGGCTCCTCGTATTTTTCACACCTTTTCAGGCTCCTCGTATTTTTCACACCTTTTCAGGCTCCTCGTATTTTTCAGGCCTTTTCAGGCTCCTCGTGTTTTTCAGGCCTTTTCAGGCTCCTCGTATTTTTAACACCTTTTCAGGCTCCTCGTATTTTTCACACCTTTTCAGGCTCCTCGTATTTTTCAGGCCATTTCAGGCTCCTCATATTTTTCAGGCCATTTCAGGCTTCTCGTATTTTTCAGGCCTTTTCAGGCTCCTCGTATTTTTCAGGCCTTTTCAGGCTCCTCGTATTTTTCACACCTTTTCAGGCTCCTCATATTTTTCAGGCATTTTCAGGCTCCTTGCATGTTTCAGGCCTTTTCATGCTCCTCGTATTTTTCACACCTTTTCAGGCTCCTCGTATTTTTCACACCTTTTCAGGCTCCTCGTATATTTCAGGCCTTTTCAGGCTCCTCGTATTTTTCACACCTTTTCAGGCTCCTCGTATTTTTCACACCTTTTCAGGCTCCTCGTATTTTTCACACCTTTTCAGGCTCCTCATATTTTTCACACCTTTTCAGGCTCCTCGTATTTTTCACACCTTTTCAGGCTCCTCGTATTTTTCAGGCCTTTTCAGGCTCCTCGTATTTTTCACACCTTTTCAGGCTCCTCGTATTTTTCACACCTTTTCAGGCTCCTCGTATATTTCACACCTTTTCAGGCTCCTCATATTTTTCACACCTTTTCAGGCTCCTCGTATATTTCACGCCTTTTCAAGCTCCTCGTATTTTTCAGGCCTTTTCAGGCTCCTCGTATTTTTCACGCCTTTTCAAGCTCCTCGTATTTTTCAGGCCTTTTCAGGATCCACTTATTTTTCAGGCCTTCTCAGGCTCCTCTTATTCTTCAGGCCTTTTCAGGCTCCTCATATTTTTCACACCTTCAGGCTCCTCGTATTTTTCAGGCCTTTTCAGGCCCCTCGTATTTTTCAGGCCTTTTCAGGCTCCTCGTATTTTTCACACCTTTTCAGGCTCCTCGTATTTTTCACACCTTTTCAGGCTCCTCGTATTTTTCACACCATTTCAGGCTCCTCGTATTTTTAGGCCTTTTCAGGCTCCTCGTATTTTTCAGGCCTTTTCAGACTCCTCGTATTTTTCACACCTTTTCAGGCTCCTCGTATTTTTCACACCTTTTCAGGCTCCTCGTATTTTTCACACCTTTTCAGGCTCCTCGTATTTTTCACACCTTTTCAGGCTCCTCGTATTTTTCAGGCCTTTTCAGGCTCCTCGTATTTTTCAGGCCTTTTCAGGCTCCTCATATTTTTCACACCTTTTCAGTCTCCTCGTATTTTTCACACGTTTTCAGGCTCCTCGAATTTTTCAAGCCTTTTCAGGCTCCTCGTATTTTTCAGGCCTTTTCAGGCTCCTCGTATTTTTCACACCTTTTCAGGCTCCTCGTATTTTTCACACCTTTTCAGGCTCCTCGTATTTTTCACACCTTTTCAGGCTCCTCGTATTTTTCACACCTTTTCAGGCTCCTCGTATTTTTCAGGCCTTTACAGGCTCCTCGCATTTTTAACACCTTTTCAGACTCCTCGTATTTTTCACACCTTTTCAGGCTCCTCGTATTTTTCACACCTTTTCAGGCTCCTCGTATTTTTCACACCTTTTCAGGCTCCTCGTATTTTTCAGGCCATTTCAGGCTCCTCGTATTTTTCAGGCCTTTTCAGGCTCCTCGTATTTTTCAGGCCTTTTCAGGCTCCTCGTATTTTTCAGGGCTTTTCAGGCTCCTCGTATTTTTCACACCTTTTCAGACTCCTCGTATTTTTAACAACTTTTCAGCTCCTCATATTTTTCAGGCCTCTTCAGGCTCCTCGTATTTTTCAGGCCTTTTCAGGCTCCTCGTATTTTTCAGGCCTTTTCAGGCTTCTCGTATTTTTCAGGCCTTTTCAGGCTCCTCGTATTTTTCAGGCCTTTTCAGGCTCCTCGTATTTTTCAGGCCTTTTCAGGCTCCTCGTATTTTTCACACGTTTTCAGGCTCCTCGAATTTTTCAAGCCTTTTCAGGCTCCTCGTATTTTTCAGGCCTTTTCAGGCTCCTCGTATTTTTCACACCTTTTCAGGCTCCTCGTATTTTTCACACCTTTTCAGGCTCCTCGTATTTTTCACACCTTTTCAGGCTCCTCGTATTTTTCACACCTTTTCAGGCTCCTCGTATTTTTCAGGCCTTTACAGGCTCCTCGCATTTTTAACACCTTTTCAGACTCCTCGTATTTTTCACACCTTTTCAGGCTCCTCGTATTTTTCACACCTTTTCAGGCTCCTCGTATTTTTCACACCTTTTCAGGCTCCTCGTATTTTTCAGGCCTTTTCAGGCTCCTCGTATTTTTCAGGCCTTTTCAGGCTCCTCGTATTTTTCACACCTTTTCAGGCTCCTCGTATTTTTCAGGGCTTTTCAGGCTCCTCGTATTTTTCACACCTTTTCAGGCTCCTCGTATTTTTCACACCTTTTCAGGCTCCTCGTATTTTTCACTCCTTTTCAGACTCCTCGTATTTTTAACAACTTTTCAGCTCCTCATATTTTTCAGGCCTCTTCAGGCTCCTCGTATTTTTCAGGCCTTTTCAGGCTCCTCGTATTTTTCAGGCCTTTTCAGGCTCCTCGTATTTTTCAGGCCTTTTCAGGCTCCTCGTATTTTTCAGGCCTTTTCAGGCTCCTCGTATTTTTCAGGCCTTTTCAGGCTCCTCGTATTTTTCAGGCCTTTTCAGGCTCCTCGTATATTTCAGGCTTTGTCAGGCTCCTCGTATTTTTCACACATTTTCAGGCTCCTCGTATTTTTCACACCTTTTCAGGCTCCTCGTATTTTTCACATGTTTTCAGGCTCCTCGAATTTTTCAAGCCTTTTCAGGCTCCTCGTATTTTTCAGGCCTTTTCAGGCTCCTCGTATTTTTCACACCTCTTCAGGCTCCTCGTATTTTTCACACCTCTTCAGGCTCCTCGTATTTTTCACACCTTTTCAGGCTCCTCGTATTTTTCACACCTTTTCAGGCTCCTCGTATTTTTCACAACTTTTCAGGCTCCTCGTATTTTTCACACCTTTTCAGACTCCTCGTATTTTTAACAACTTTTCAGCTCCTCATATTTTTCAGGCCTCTTCAGGCTCCTCGTATTTTTCAGGCCTTTTCAGGCTCCTCGTATTTTTCAGGCCTTTTCAGGCTTCTCGTATTTTTTAGGCCTTTTCAGGCTCCTCGTATTTTTCAGGCCTTTTCAGGCTCCTCGTATTTTTCAGGCCTTTTCAGGCTCCTCGTATTTTTCAGGCCTTTTCAGGCTCCTCGTATATTTCAGGCTTTGTCAGGCTCCTCGTATTTTTCACACATTTTCAGGCTCCTCGTATTTTTCACACCTTTTCAGGCTCCTCGTATTTTTCACACCTTTTCAGGCTCCTCGTATTTTTCAGGCTTTGTCAGGCTCCTCGTATTTCTCACACATTTTCAGGCTCCTCGTATTTTTCACACCTTTTCAGGCTCCTCGTATTTTTCACACCTTTTCAGGCTCCTCGTATTTTTAACAACTTTTCAGGCTCCTCATATTTTTCAGGCCTTTTCAGGCTCCTCGTATTTTTCAGGCCTTTTCAGACTCCTCGTATTTTTAACAACTTTTCAGGCTCCTCATATTTTTCAGGCCTTTTCAGGCTCCTCGTATTTTTCAGGCCTTTTCAGGCTCCTCGTTTTTTTCACACCTTTTCAGGCTCCTCGTATTTTTCACACCTTTTCATGCTCCTCGTATTTTTCATGCCTTTTCAGGCTCCTCGTATTTTTCAGGCCTTTTCAGGCTCCTCGTATTTTTCACACCTTTTCAGGCTCCTCGTATTTTTCACACCTTTTCAGGCTCCTCGTATTTTTAACAACTTTTCAGGCTCCTCATATTTTTCAGGCCTCTTCAGGCTCCTCGTATTTTTCAGGCATTTTCAGGCTCCTCGTATTTTTCAGGCCTTTTCAGGCTCCTCGTATTTTTCAGGCTTTGTCAGGCTCCTCGTATTTTTCACACATTTTCAGGCTCCTCGTATTTTTCACACGTTTTCAGGCTCCTCGTATTTTTCACACCTTTTCAGGCTCCTCGTATTTTTCACACCTTTTCAGGCTCCTCGTATTTTTCATACCTTTTCAAGCTCCTCGTATATTTCAGGCCTTTTCAGGCTCCTCGTATTTTTCACGCCTTTTCAGGCTCCTCGTATTTTTCACAGCTTTTCAGGCTCCTCGTATTTTTCACGCCTTTTCAGGCTCCTCGTATTTTTCACAGCTTTTCAGGCTCTTCGTATATTTCAGGCCTTTTCAGGCTCCTCGTATTTTTCACACCTTTTCAGGCTCCTCGTGTTTTTCAGGTCTTTTCAGGCTTCTCGTATTTTTCAGGCCTTTTCAGGCTCCTCGTATTTTTCAGGCCTTTTCAGGCTCCTCGTATTTTTCAGGCCTTTTCAGGCTCCTCGTATTTTTCAGGCCTTTTCAGGCTCCTCGTATTTTTCAGGTTTTTTCAGGCTCCTCGTATATTTCAGGCTTTGTCAGGCTCCTCGTAATTTTCACACATTTTCAGGCTCCTCGTATTTTTCACACCTTTTCAGGCTCCTCGTATTTTTCACACCTTTTCAGACTCCTCGTATTTTTCATGCCTTTTCAGGCTCCTCGTATTTTTCACACCTTTTCAGGCTCCTCGTATTTTTCACACCTTTTCAGGCTCCTCGTATTTTTCAGGCCTTTTCAGGCTCCTCGTATTTTTCAGGCCTTTTCAGGCTCCTCGTATTTTTCACACCTTTTCAGGCTCCTCGTATTTCTCAGGCTTTGTCAGGCTCCTCGTATTTTTCACACGTTTTCAGGCTCCTCGTATTTTTCACACCTTTTCAGGCTTCTCGTATTTTTCAGGCCTTTTCAGGCTCCTCGTATTTTTCAGGCCTTTTCAGGCTCCTCGTATTTTTCACACCTTTTCAGGCTCCTCGTATTTTTCACACCTTTTCAGGCTCCTCGTATTTTTCACACCTTTTCAGGCTCCTCGTATTTTTCACACCTTTTCAGGCTCCTCGTATTTTTCACACCTTTTCAGGCTCCTCGTGTATTTCAGGCCTTTTCAGGCTCCTCGTATTTTTCACACCTTTTCAGGCTCCTCGTATTTTTCACACCTTTTCAGGCTCCTCGTATATTTCACACCTTTTCAGGCTCCTCATATTTTTCACACCTTTTCAGGCTCCTCGTATTTTTCACACCTTTTCAGGCTCCTCGTATATTTCATGCCTTTTCAGGGTCCTCGTATTTTTCACGCCTTTTCAGGCTCCTCGTATTTTTCAGGCCTTTTCAGGCTCCTCGTATTTTTCACACCTTTTCAGGCTCCTCGTATTTTTCACACCTTTTCAGGCTCCTCATATTTTACACGCCTTTTCAGGGTCCTCGTATTTTTCACGCCTTTTCAGGCTCCTCGTATTTTTCAGGCCTTTTCAGGCTCCTCGTATTTTTCACGCACTTTCAGGCTCCTCCTATTCTTCAGGCCTTTTCAGACTCCTCGTATTTTTCATACCTTTTCAGGCTCCTCGTATTTTTCACACCATTTCAGGCTCCTCGTATTTTTCACACCTTTTCAGGCTCCTCGTATTTTTCAGGCCTTTTCAGGCTCCTCGTATTTTTCAGGCCTTTTCAGGCTCCTCGTATTTTTCACACCTTTTCAGGCTCCTCGTATTTTTCACGCCTTTTCAGGCTCCTCGTATTTTTCAGGCTCCTCGTTTTTTTCACACCTTTTCAGGCTCCTCGTATTTTTCACTGTTTCAGGCTCCTCGTATTTTTCACCCCTTTTCAGGCTCCTCGTATTTTTCGCACCTCTTCAAGCCCCTCATATTTTTCACACCTTTTCAGGCTCCTCGTATTTTTCACACCTTTTCAGGCTCCTCGTATTTTTCACACCTTTTCAGGCTCCTCGTATTTTTCACACCTTTTCAGGCTCCTCGTATTTTTCACACCTTTTCAGGCTCCTCGTATTTTTCACCCCTTTTCAGGCTCCTCGTATTTTTCACACCTTTTCAGGGTCCTCGTATTTTTCACACCTTTTCAGGCTCCTCGTATTTTTCACACCTTTTCAGGCTCCTCGTATTTTTCACACCTTTTCAGGCTCCTCGTATTTTTCAGGCCTGTTCAGGCTCTTCGTATTTTTCACACCTTTTCAGGCTCCTCGTATTTTTCACCCCTTTTCAGGCTCCTCGTATTTTTCACACCTTTTCAGGGTCCTCGTATTTTTCACACCTTTTCAGGCTCCTCGTATTTTTCACACCTTTTCAGGCTCCTCGTATTTTTCACACCTTTTCAGGCTCCTCGTATTTTTCACACCTTTTCAGGCTCCTCGTATTTTTCAGGCCTTTTCAGGCTCCTCGTATTTTTCACACCTTTTCAGGCTCCTCGTTTTTTTCACACCTTTTCAGGCTCCTCGTATTTTTCACACCTTTTCAGGCTCCTCGTATTTTTCACACCTTTTCAGGCTCCTCGTATTTTTCACACCTTTTCAGGCTCCTCGTATTTTTCAGGCCTTTTCAGGTTCCTAGTATTTTTCACACCTTTTCAGGCTCCTCGTATTTTTCACACCTTTTCAGGCTCCTCGTATTTTTCACACCTTTTCAGGCTCCTCGTATTTTTCACACCTTTTCAGGCTCCTCGTATTTTTCAGGCCTTTTCAGGCTCCTCGTATTTTTCAGGCCTTTTCAGGCTCCTTGTATTTTTCACACCATTTCAGGGTCCTCGTATTTTTCAGGCCTTTTCAGGCTCCTCGTATTTTTCAGGCCTTTTCAGGCTCCTCGTATTTTTCACACCTTTTCAGGCTCCTCGTATTTTTCACACCTTTTCAGGCTCCTCGTATTTTTCACACCTTTTCAGGCTCCTCGTATTTTTCACACGTTTCCAGGCTCCTCGTATTTTTCAGGCCTTTTCAGGCTCCTCGTATTTTTCAGGCCTTTTCAGGCTCCTCGTATTTTTCACACCTTTTCAGGCTCCTCGTATTTTTCAGGCCTTTCAGGCTCCTCGTATTTTTCACACCTTTTCAGGCTCCTCGTATTTTTCAGACTGTTTCAGGCTCCTCGTATTTTTCACACCTTTTCAGTCTCCTCGTATTTTTCACACGTTTTCAGGCTCCTCGAATTTTTCAAGCCTTTTCAGGCTCCTCGTATTTTTCAGGTCTTTTCAGGCTCCTCCTATTTTTCACACCTTTTCAGGCTCCTCGTATTTTTCACACCTTTTCAGGCTCCTCGTATTTTCAGGCCTTTTCAGGCTCCTCGCATTTTTAACACCTTTTCAGACTCCTCGTATTTTTCAGGCCTTTACAGGCTCCTCGTATTTTTCACACCTTTTCAGGCTCCTAAAATTTTTCACACCTTTTCAGGCTCCTCGTATTTTTCACACCTTTTCAGGCTCCTCGTATTTTTCAGGCCTTTTCAGGCTCCTCGTATTTTTCAGGCCTTTTCAGGCTCCTCGTATTTTTCAGGCCTTTTCAGGCTCCACGTATTTTTCAGGCCTTTTCAGGCTCCTCGTATTCTTCAGGCCTTTTCAGGCTCCTCGTATTTTTCACGCCTTTTCAGGCTCCTCGTATTTTTCACACCTTCAGGCTCCTCATATTTTTCAGGCCTTTTCAGGCTCCTCGTATTTTTCAGGCCTTTTCAGGCTCCTCGTATTTTTCACACCTCTCCAGGCTCCTCGTATTTTTCACACCTTTTCAGGCTCCTCGTATTTTTCACACCATTTCAGGCTCCTCGTATTTTTAGGCCTTTTCAGGCTCCTCGTATTTTTCAGGCCTTTTCAGACTCCTCGTCTTTTTGACACCTTTTCAGGCTCCTCGTATTTTTCACACCTTTTCAGGCTCCTCGTATTTTTCACACCTTTTCAGGCTCCTCGTATTTTTCACACCTTTTCAGGCTCCTCGTATATTTCAGGCCTTTTCAGGCTCCTCGTATTTTTCAGGCCTTTTCAGGCTCCTCGTATTTTTCACACCTTTTCAGTCTCCTCGTATTTTTCACACGTTTTCAGGCTCCTCGAATTTTTCAAGCCTTTTCAGGCTCCTCGTATTTTTCAGGCCTTTTCAGGCTCCTCGTATTTTTCACACCTTTTCAGGCTCCTCGTATTTTTCACACCTTTTCAGGCTCCTCGTATTTTTCACACCTTTTCAGGGTCCTCGTATTTTTCACACCTTTTCAGGCTCCTCGTATTTTTCACACCTTTTCAGGCTCCTCGTATTTTTCAGGCCTTTTCAGGCTCCTCGTATTTTTCAGGCCTTTTCAGGCTCCTTGTATTTTTCACACCATTTCAGGGTCCTCGTATTTTTCAGGCCTTTTCAGGCTCCTCGTAATTTTCAGGCCTTTTCAGGCTCCTCGTATTTTTCACACCTTTTCAGGCTCCTCGTATTTTTCACACCTTTTCAGGCTCCTCGTATTTTTCACGCCTTTTCAGGCTCCTCGTATAATTCCGGCTTTTTCAGGCTCCTCGTATTTTTCAGGCCTTTTCAGGCTCCTCGTATTTTTCACACCTTTTCAGGCTCCTCGTATTTTTCACGCCTTTTCAGGCTCCTCGTATTTTTCACACCTTTTCAGGCTCCTCGTATTTTTCACACCTTTTCAGGCTCCTCGTATTTTTCACACCTTTTCAGGATCCTCGTATTTTTCACACCTCTTCAGGCCCCTCATATTTTTCACACCTTTTCAGGCTCCTCATATATTTCACACCTTTTCAGGCTCCTCGTATATTTCAGGCCTTTTCAGGCTCCTCGTATTTTTCACACCTTTTCAGGCTCCTCGTATATTTAAGGCCTTTTCAGGTTCCTCGTATTTTTCACACCTTTTCAGGCTCCTCGTATATTACACACATTTTCAGGCTCCTCATATTTTTCACACCTTTTCAGGGTCCTCGTATTTTTCACACTTTTTCAGGGTCCTCGTATATTTCAGGCTTTGTCCGGCTCCTCGTATTTTTCACAACTTTTCAGGCTCCTCGTATTTTTCACATCTTTTCAGGCTCCTCGTATTTTTCAGGCATTTTCAGGCTTCTCGTATTTTTCAGGCCTTTTCAGGCTCCTCGTATTTTTCACACCTTTTCAGGGTCCTCATATTTTTCAGGCCTTTTCAGGCTCCTCGTATTTTTCAGGCCTTTTCAGGCTCCTCGAATTTTTCACACCTTTTCAGACTCCTCGTATTTTTTAGGCCTTTTCAGGCTCCTCGTATTTTTCAGGCCTTTTCAGGCTCCTCGTATTTTTCAGGCCTTTTCAGGCTCCTCGTATTTTCCACACCTTTTCAGGGTCTTCATATTTTTCAGGCCTTTTCAGGCTCCTCGTATTTTTCAGGCCTTTTCAGGCTCCTCGTATTTTTCAGGCCTTTTCAGGCTCCTAGTATTTTTCACACCTTTTCAGGCTCCTCGTATTTTTCATGCCTTCTCAGGCTCCTCATATTTTTCAGGCCTTTTCAGGCTCCTCGTATTTTTCAGACCTTTTCAGGCTCCTCGTATTTTTCACACCTTTTCAGGATCCTCGTATTTTTCACACCTTTTCAGGCTCCTCGTATTTGTCACACCTTTTCAGGCTCCTCGTATTTTTCACACCTTTTCAGGGTCCTCGTATTTTTCACACCTTTTCAGGCTCCTCGTATTTTTCACACCTTTTCAGGCTCCTCGTATTTTTCACACCTTTTCAGGCTACTCGTATTTTTCAGGACTTTTCAGGCTCCTCGTATTTTTCACACCTTTTCTGGCTCCTCGTATTTTTCACACCTTTTCAGGCTACTCGTATTTTTCAGGACTTTTCAGGCTCCTCGTATTTTTCACACCTTTTCAGGCTCGTCGTATTTTTCACACCTTTTCAGGCTCCTCGTATTTTTCACACCTTTTCAGGCTCCTCGTATTTTTCAGGCCTGTTCAGGCTCCTCGTATTTTTCACACCTTTTCAGGCTCCTCGTATTTTTCACCCCTTTTCAGGCTCCTCGTATTTTTCACACCTCTTCAGGCCCCTCATATTTTTCACACCTTTTCAGGCTCCTCGTATTTTTCACACCTTTTCAGGCTCCTCGTATTTTTCACACCTTTTCAGGCTCCTCGTATTTTTCAGGCCTTTTCAGGCTCCTCGTATTTTTCACACCTTTTCAGGCTCCTCGTATTTTTCAGGCCTGTTCAGGCTCCTCGTATTTTTCACACCTTTTCAGGCTCCTCGTATTTTTCACCCCTTTTCAGGCTCCTCGTATTTTTCACACCTTTTCAGGGTCCTCGTATTTTTCACACCTTTTCAGGCTCCTCGTATTTTTCACACCTTTTCAGGCTCCTCGTATTTTTCACACCTTTTCAGGCTCCTCGTATTTTTCAGGCCGTTTCAGGCTCCTCGTATTTTTCACACCTTTTCAGGCTCCTCGTATTTTTCAGGCCTTTTCAGGCTCCTCGTATTTTTCAGGCCTTTTCAGGCTCCTTGTATTTTTCACACCATTTCAGGGTCCTCGTATTTTTCAGGCCTTTTCAGGCTCCTCGTATTTTTCAGGCCTTTTCAGGCTCCTCGTATTTTTCACACCTTTTCAGGCTCCTCGTATTTTTCACACCTTTTCAGGCTCCTCGTATTTTTCACACCTTTTCAGGCTCCTCGTATTTTTCACACGTTTCCAGGCTCCTCGTATTTTTCAGGCCTTTTCAGGCTCCTCGTATTTTTCAGGCCTTTTCAGGCTCCTCGTATTTTTCACACCTTTTCAGGCTCCTCGTATTTTTCAGGCCTTTCAGGCTCCTCGTATTTTTCACACCTTTTCAGGCTCCTCGTATTTTTCAGACTGTTTCAGGCTCCTCGTATTTTTCACACCTTTTCAGTCTCCTCGTATTTTTCACACGTTTTCAGGCTCCTCGAATTTTTCAAGCCTTTTCAGGCTCCTCGTATTTTTCAGGTCTTTTCAGGCTCCTCCTATTTTTCACACCTTTTCAGGCTCCTCGTATTTTTCACACCTTTTCAGGCTCCTCGTATTTTCAGGCCTTTTCAGGCTCCTCGCATTTTTAACACCTTTTCAGACTCCTCGTATTTTTCAGGCCTTTACAGGCTCCTCGTATTTTTCACACCTTTTCAGGCTCCTAAAATTTTTCACACCTTTTCAGGCTCCTCGTATTTTTCACACCTTTTCAGGCTCCTCGTATTTTTCAGGCCTTTTCAGGCTCCTCGTATTTTTCAGGCCTTTTCAGGCTCCTCGTATTTTTCAGGCCTTTTCAGGCTCCACGTATTTTTCAGGCCTTTTCAGGCTCCTCGTATTCTTCAGGCCTTTTCAGGCTCCTCGTATTTTTCACACCTTCAGGCTCCTCATATTTTTCAGGCCTTTTCAGGCTCCTCGTATTTTTCAGGCCTTTTCAGGCTCCTCGTATTTTTCACACCTCTCCAGGCTCCTCGTATTTTTCACACCTTTTCAGGCTCCTCGTATTTTTCACACCATTTCAGGCTCCTCGTATTTTTAGGCCTTTTCAGGCTCCTCGTATTTTTCACGCCTTTTCAGGCTCCTCGTATTTTTGACACCTTTTCAGGCTCCTCGTATTTTTCACACCTTTTCAGGCTCCTCGTATTTTTCACACCTTTTCAGGCTCCTCGTATTTTTCACACCTTTTCAGGCTCCTCGTATATTTCAGGCCTTTTCAGGCTCCTCGTATTTTTCAGGCCTTTTCAGGCTCCTCATATTTTTCACACCTTTTCAGTCTCCTCGTATTTTTCACACGTTTTCAGGCTCCTCGAATTTTTCAAGCCTTTTCAGGCTCCTCGTATTTTTCAGGCCTTTTCAGGCTCCTCGTATTTTTCACACCTTTTCAGGCTCCTCGTATTTTTCACACCTTTTCAGGCTCCTCGTATTTTTCACACCTTTTCAGGGTCCTCGTATTTTTCACACCTTTTCAGGCTCCTCGTATTTTTCACACCTTTTCAGGCTCCTCGTATTTTTCAGGCCTTTTCAGGCTCCTCGTATTTTTCAGGCCTTTTCAGGCTCCTTGTATTTTTCACACCATTTCATGGTCCTCGTATTTTTCAGGCCTTTTCAGGCTCCTCGTAATTTTCAGGCCTTTTCAGGCTCCTCGTATTTTTCACACCTTTTCAGGCTCCTCGTATTTTTCACACCTTTTCAGGCTCCTCGTATTTTTCACGCCTTTTCAGGCTCCTCGTATAATTCCGGCTTTTTCAGGCTCCTCGTATTTTTCAGGCCTTTTCAGGCTCCTCGTATTTTTCACACCTTTTCAGGCTCCTCGTATTTTTCACGCCTTTTCAGGCTCCTCGTATTTTTCACACCTTTTCAGGCTCCTCGTATTTTTCACACCTTTTCAGGCTCCTCGTATTTTTCACACCTTTTCAGGATCCTCGTATTTTTCACACCTCTTCAGGCCCCTCATATTTTTCACACCTTTTCAGGCTCCTCATATATTTCACACCTTTTCAGGCTCCTCGTATATTTCAGGCCTTTTCAGGCTCCTCGTATTTTTCACACCTTTTCAGGCTCCTCGTATATTTAAGGCCTTTTCAGGTTCCTCGAATTTTTCACACCTTTTCAGGCTCCTCGTATTTTTCACACCTTTTCAGGCTCCTCATATTTTTCACACCTTTTCAGGGTCCTCGTATTTTTCACACTTTTTCAGGGTCCTCGTATATTTCAGGCTTTGTCCGGCTCCTCGTATTTTTCACAACTTTTCAGGCTCCTCGTATTTTTCACATCTTTTCAGGCTCCTCGTATTTTTCAGGCATTTTCAGGCTCCTCGTATTTTTCAGGCCTTTTCAGGCTCCTCGTATTTTTCACACCTTTTCAGGGTCCTCATATTTTTCAGGCCTTTTCAGGCTCCTCGTATTTTTCAGTCCTTTTCAGGCTCCTCATATTTTTCACACCTTTTCAGGCTCCTCGAATTTTTCACACCTTTTCAGACTCCTCGTATTTTTTAGGCCTTTTCAGGCTCCTCGTATTTTTCAGGCCTTTTCAGGCTCCTCGTATTTTTCAGGCCTTTTCAGGCTCCTCGTATTTTCCACACCTTTTCAGGGTCTTCATATTTTTCAGGCCTTTTCAGGCTCCTCGTATTTTTCAGGCCTTTTCAGGCTCCTCGTATTTTTCAGGCCTTTTCAGGCTCCTAGTATTTTTCACACCTTTTCAGGCTCCTCGTATTTTTCATGCCTTCTCAGGCTCCTCATATTTTTCAGGCCTTTTCAGGCTCCTCGTATTTTTCAGACCTTTTCAGGCTCCTCGTATTTTTCACACCTTTTCAGGATCCTCGTATTTTTCACACCTTTTCAGGCTCCTCGTATTTGTCACACCTTTTCAGGCTCCTCGTATTTTTCACACCTTTTCAGGGTCCTCGTATTTTTCACACCTTTTCAGGCTCCTCGTATTTTTCACACCTTTTCAGGCTCCTCGTATTTTTCACACCTTTTCAGGCTACTCGTATTTTTCAGGACTTTTCAGGCTCCTCGTATTTTTCACACCTTTTCTGGCTCCTCGTATTTTTCACACCTTTTCAGGCTACTCGTATTTTTCAGGACTTTTCAGGCTCCTCGTATTTTTCACACCTTTTCAGGCTCGTCGTATTTTTCACACCTTTTCAGGCTCCTCGTATTTTTCACACCTTTTCAGGCTCCTCGTATTTTTCAGGCCTGTTCAGGCTCCTCGTATTTTTCACACCTTTTCAGGCTCCTCGTATTTTTCACCCCTTTTCAGGCTCCTCGTATTTTTCGCACCTCTTCAAGCCCCTCATATTTTTCACACCTTTTCAGGCTCCTCGTATTTTTCACACCTTTTCAGGCTCCTCGTATTTTTCACACCTTTTCAGGCTCCTCGTATTTTTCAGGCCTGTTCAGGCTCCTCGTATTTTTCACACCTTTTCAGGCTCCTCGTATTTTTCAGGCCTGTTCAGGCTCCTCGTATTTTTCACACCTTTTCAGGCTCCTCGTATTTTTCACCCCTTTTCAGGCTCCTCGTATTTTTCACACCTTTTCAGGGTCCTCGTATTTTTCACACCTTTTCAGGCTCCTCGTATTTTTCACACCTTTTCAGGCTCCTCGTATTTTTCACACCTTTTCAGGCTCCTCGTATTTTTCAGGCCGTTTCAGGCTCCTCGTATTTTTCACACCTTTTCAGGCTCCTCGTATTTTTCACACCTTTTCAGGCTCCTCGTATTTTTCACACATTTTCAGGCTTCTCGTATTTTTCAGGCCTTTTCAGGCTCCTCGTATTTCTCAGGCCTTTTCAGGCTCCTCGTATTTTTCACACCTTTTCAGGCTCCTCGTATTTTTCACACCTTTTCAGGCTCCTCGTATTTTTCACGCCTTTTCAGGCCCCTCGTATTTCTCAGGCCTTTTCAGGCTCCTCGTATTTTTCACTCCTTTTCAGGCTCCTCGTATTTTTCACACCTTTTCAGGCTCCTCGTATTTTTCACACCTTTTCAGGCTCCTCGTATTTTTCACACCTTTTCAGGCTCCTCGTATTTTTCACACCTTTTCAGACTCCTCGTATTTTTAACAACTTTTCAGGCTCCTCATATTTTTCAGGCCTCTTCAGGCTCCTCGTATTTTTCAGGCCTTTTCAGGCTCCTCGTATTTTTCAGGTCTTTTCAGGCTTCTCGTATTTTTCAGGCCTTTTCAGGCTCCTCGTATTTTTCAGGCCTTTTCAGGCTCCTCGTTTTTTTCAGGCCTTTTCAGGCTCCTCGTATTTTTCAGGCCTTTTCAGGCTCCTCGTATTTTTCAGGCCTTTTCAGGCTCCTCGTATATTTCAGGCTTTGTCAGGCTGCTCGTATTTTTCACACATTTTCAGGCTCCTCGTATTTTTCACACCTTTTCAGGCTCCTCCTATTTTTCACACCTTTTCAGGCTCCTCGTATTTTTCACACCTTTTCAGGCTCCTCGTATTTTTCACACCTTTTCAGGCTCCTCGTATTTTTCAGGCCTTTTCAGGCTCCTCGTATTTTTCAGGCCTTTTCAGGCTCCTCGTATTTTTCAGGCCTTTTCAGGCTCCTCGTATTTTTCACACCTTTTCAGGCTCCTCGTATTTTTCACACCTTTTGAGGCTCCTCGTATTTTTCACACCTTTTCAGGCTCCTCGTATTTTTCACACCTTTCAGGATCCTCGTATTTTTCACACCTTTTCAGGCTCCTCGTATTTTTCACACCTTTTCAGGCTCCTCGTATTTTTCACACCTTTTCAGGCTCCTCGTATTTTTCAGGCTTTGTCAGGCTCCTCGTATTTTTCACACTTTTTCAGGCTCCTCATATTTCTCACACCTTTTCAAGCTCCTCGTATTTGTCAGGCCTTTTCAGACTTCTCGTATTTTTCACACCGTTACAGGCTCCTCATATTTTTCACACCACTTCAGGCTTCTCGTATTTTTCACACATTTTCAGGCTCCTCGTATTTTTCAGGTCTTTTCAGGCTCCTCGAATTTTTCAAGCCTTTTCAGGCTCCTCGTATTTTTCACACCTTTTCAGGCTCCTCGTATTTTTCACACCTTTTCAGGCTCCTCGTATTTTTCACACCTTTTCAGGCTCCTCGTATATTTCACACCTTTTCAGGCTCCTCGTATTTTTCACACCTTTTCAGGCTCCTCGTATTTTTCACACCTCTTCAGGCTCCTCGTATTTTTCAGGCCTTTTCAGGCTCCTCGTGTTTTTCAGGCCTTTTCAGGCTCCTCGTATTTTTAACACCTTTTCAGGCTCCTCGTATTTTTCACACCTTTTCAGGCTCCTCGTAATTTTCACACCTTTTTAGGCTCCTCGTATTTTTCACACCTTTTCAGGCTTCTCGTATTTTTCACGCCTTTTCAGGCTCCTCGTATTTTTCAGGCCTTTTCAGGCTCCTCGTATTTTTCACACCTTTTCAGGCTCCTCGTATTTTTCACACCTTTTCAGGCTCCTCGTATTTTTCACACCTTTTCAGGCTCCTTGTATTTTTCACACCTTTTCAGGCTCCTCGTGTATTTCAGGCCTTTTCAGGCTCCTCGTATTTTTCACACCTTTTCAGGCTCCTCGTATTTTTCACACCTTTTCAGGCTCCTCGTATTTTTCACACCTTTTCAGGCTCCTCATATTTTTCACACCTTTTCAGGCTCCTCGTATTTTTCACACCTTTTCAGGCTCCTCGTATTTTTCACGCCTTTTCAGGGTCCTCGTATTTTTCACGCCTTTTCAGGCTCCTCATATTTTACACGCCTTTTCAGGGTCCTCGTATTTTTCACGCCTTTTCAGGCTCCTCGTATTTTTCAGGCCTTTTCAGGCTCCTCGTATTTTTCACGCACTTTCAGGCTCCTCGTATTCTTCAGGCCTTTTCAGACTCCTCGTATTTTTCATGCCTTTTCAGGCTCCTCGTATTTTTCACACCTTTTCAGGCTCCTCGTATTTTTCACACCTTTTCAGGCTCCTCGTATTTTTCAGGCCTTTTCAGGCTCCTCGTATTTTTCAGGCCTTTTCAGGCTCCTCGTATTTTTCACACCTTTTCAGGCTCCTCGTAATTTTCACACCTTTTCAGGCTCCTCGTATTTTTCAGGCCTTTTCAGGCTCCTCGTATTTTTCACACCTTTTCAGGCTCCTTGTATTTTTCACTGTTTCAGGCTCCTCGTATTTTTCACACCTTTTCAGGGTCCTCATTTCTTTCAGGCCTTTTCACACTCCTCGTATTTTTCACACCTTTTCAGCCTCCTCGTATTTTTCAGGCCTTTTCAGGCTCCTCGTATTTTTCACACCTTTTCAGGCTCCTCGTATTTCTCAGGCTTTGTCAGGCTCCTCGTATTTTTCACACGTTTTCAGGCTCCTCGTATTTTTCACACCTTTTCAGGCTTCTCGTATTTTTCAGGCCTTTTCAGGCTCCTCGTATTTTTCAGGCCTTTTCAGGCTCCTCGTATTTTTCACACCTTTTCAGGCTCCTCGTATTTTTCACACCTTTTCAGGCTCCTCGTATTTTTCACACCTTTTCAGGCTCCTCGTATTTTTCACACCTTTTCAGGCTCCTCGTATTTTTCACACCTTTTCAGGCTCCTCGTGTATTTCAGGCCTTTTCAGGCTCCTCGTATTTTTCACACCTTTTCAGGCTCCTCGTATTTTTCACACCTTTTCAGGCTCCTCGTATATTTCACACCTTTTCAGGCTCCTCATATTTTTCACACCTTTTCAGGCTCCTCGTATTTTTCACACCTTTTCAGGCTCCTCGTATATTTCATGCCTTTTCAGGGTCCTCGTATTTTTCACGCCTTTTCAGGCTCCTCGTATTTTTCAGGCCTTTTCAGGCTCCTCGTATTTTTCACACCTTTTCAGGCTCCTCGTATTTTTCACACCTTTTCAGGCTCCTCATATTTTACATGCCTTTTCAGGGTCCTCGTATTTTTCACGCCTTTTCAGGCTCCTCGTATTTTTCACACCTTTTCAGGCTCCTCGTATTTTTCACGCACTTTCAGGCTCCTCCTATTCTTCAGGCCTTTTCAGACTCCTCGTATTTTTCATACCTTTTCAGGCTCCTCGTATTTTTCACACCATTTCAGGCTCCTCGTATTTTTCACACCTTTTCAGGCTCCTCGTATTTTTCAGGCCTTTTCAGGCTCCTCGTATTTTTCAGGCCTTTTCAGGCTCCTCGTATTTTTCACACCTTTTCAGGCTCCTCGTATTTTTCACACCTTTTCAGGCTCCTCGTATTTTTCAGGCTCCTCGTATTTTTCACACCTTTTCAGGCTCCTCGTATTTTTCACTGTTTCAGGCTCCTCGTATTTTTCACACCTTTTCAGGGTCCTCATTTTTTTCATGCCTTTTCACGCTTCTCGTATTTTTCACACCTTTTCAGCCTCCTCGTATTTTTCAGGCCTTTTAAGGCTCCTCGTATTTTTCACACCTTTTCAGCCTCCTCGTATTTTTCAGGCCTTTTCAGACTCCTCGTATTTTTCACACGTTTTCAGGCTCCTCGTATTTTTCACACCTTTTCAGGCTCCTCGTATTTTTCACACGTTTCCAGGCTCCTCGTATTTTTCAGGCCTTTTCAGGCTCCTCGTATTTTTCAAGCCTTTTCAGACTCCTCGTATTTTTCACACCTTTTCAGGCTCCTCGTATTTTTCAGGCCTTTCAGGCTCCTCGTATTTTTCACACCTTTTCAGGCTCCTCGTATTTTTCAGACTGTTTCAGGCTCCTCGTATTTTTCACACCTTTTCAGTCTCCTCGTATTTTTCACACGTTTTCAGGCTCCTCGAATTTTTCAAGCTTTTTCAGGCTCCTCGTATTTTTCAGGTCTTTTCAGGCTCCTCGTATTTTTCACACCTTTTCAGGCTCCTCGTATTTTTCACACCTTTTCAGGCTCCTCGTATTTTTCAGGCCTTTTCAGGCTCCTCGCATTTTTAACACCTTTTCAGACTCCTCGTATTTTTCAGGCCTTTACAGGCTCCTCGTATTTTTCACACCTTTTCAGGCTCCTCGTATTTTTCACACCTTTTCAGGCTCCTCGTATTTTTCACACCTTTTCAGGCTCCTCGTATTTTTCAGGCCTTTTCAGGCTCCTCGTATTTTTCAGGCCTTTTCAGGCTCCTCGTATTTTTCAGGCCTTTTCAGGCTCCACGTATTTTTCAGGCCTTTTCAGGCTCCTCGTATTCTTCAGGCCTTTTCAGGCTCCTCGTATTTTTCACACCTTCAGGCTCCTCGTATTTTTCAGGCCTTTTCAGGCTCCTCGTATTTTTCAGGCCTTTTCAGGCTCCTCGTATTTTTCACACCTTTCCAGGCTCCTCGTATTTTTCACACCTTTTCAGGCTCCTCGTATTTTACACACCATTTCAGGCTCCTCGTATTTTTAGGCCTTTTCAGGCTCCTCGTATTTTTCAGGCCTTTTCAGACTCCTCGTATTTTTCACACCTTTTCAGGCTCCTCGTATTTTTCAGGCCTTTTCAGGCTCCTCGTATATTTCAGGCTTTGTCAGGCTCCTCGTATTTTTCACACCTTTTCAGGCTCCTCCTATTTTTCACACCTTTTCAGGCTCCTCGTATTTTTCAGGCCTTTTCAGGCTCCTCGTATTTTTCACACCTTTTCAGGCTCCTCGTATTTTTCAGGCCTTTTCAGGCTCCTCGTATTTTTCACACCTTTTCAGGCTCCTCGTATTTTTCACACCTTTTCAGGCTCCTCGTATTTTTCACACCATTTCAGGCTCCTCGTATTTTTAGGCCTTTTCAGGCTCCTCGTATTTTTCAGGCATTTTCAGACTCCTCGTATTTTTCACACCTTTTCAGGCTCCTCGTATTTTTCAGGCCTTTTCAGGCTCCTCGTATTTTTCAGGCTTTGTCAGGCTCCTCGTATTTTTCACACCTTTTCAGGCTCCTCCTATTTTTCACACCTTTTCAGGCTCCTCGTATTTTTCAGGCCTTTTCAGGCTCCTCGTATTTTTCACACCTTTTCAGGCTCCTCGTATTTTTCAGGCCTTTTCAGGCTCCTCGTATTTTTCAGGCCTTTTCAGGCTCCTCATATTTTTCACACCTTTTCAGTCTCCTCGTATTTTTCACATGTTTTCAGGCTCCTCGAATTTTTCAAGCCTTTTCAGGCTCCTCGTAGTTTTCAGGCCTTTTCAGGCTCCTCGTATTTTTCACACCTTTTCAGGCTCCTCGTATTTTTCACACCTTTTCAGGCTCCTCGTATTTTTCACACCTTTTCAGGCTCCTCGTATTTTTCACACCTTTTCAGGCTCCTCCTATTTTTCAGGCCTTTTCAGGCTCCTCGCATTTTTAACACCTTCTCAGGCTCCTCGTATATTTCAGGCTTTTTCAGGCTCCTCGTATTTTTCACGCCTTTTCAGGCTCCTCCTATTTTTCACACCTTTTCAGGCTCCTCGTATTTTTCAGGCCTTTTCAGGCTCCTCGTATTTTTCACACCTTTTCAGGCTCCTCGTATTTTTCAGGCCTTTTCAGGCTCCTCGTATTTTTCACACCTTTCCAGGCTCCTCGTATTTTTCACACCTTTTCAGGCTCCTCGTATTTTTCACACCATTTCAGGCTCCTCGTATTTTTAGGCCTTTTCAGGCTCCTCGTATTTTTCAGGCCTTTTCAGACTCCTCGTATTTTTCACACCTTTTCAGGCTCCTCGTATTTTTCAGGCCTTTTCAGGCTCCTCGTATTTTTCAGGCTTTGTCAGGCTCCTCGTATTTTTCACACCTTTTCAGGCTCCTCCTATTTTTCACACCTTTTCAGGCTCCTCGTATTTTTCAGGCCTTTTCAGGCTCCTCGTATTTTTCACACCTTTTCAGGCTCCTCGTATTTTTCAGGCCTTTTCAGGCTCCTCGTATTTTTCAGGCCTTTTCAGGCTCCTCATATTTATCACACCTTTTCAGTCTCCTCGTATTTTTCACATGTTTTCAGGCTCCTCGAATTTTTCAAGTCTTTTCAGGCTCCTCGTATTTTTCAGGCCTTTTCAGGCTCCTCGTATTTTTCACACCTTTTCAGGCTCCTCGTATTTTTCACACCTTTTCAGGCTCCTCGTATTTTTCACACCTTTTCAGGCTCCTCGTATTTTTCACACCTTTTCAGGCCCTCGTATTTTTCAGGCCTTTTCAGGCTCCTCGCATTTTTAACACCTTTTCAGGCGCCTCGTATTTTTCACACCTTTTCAGGCTCCTCGTATTTTTCACACCTTTTCAGGCTCCTCGTATTTTTCACACCTTTTCAGGCTCCTCGTATTTTTCAGGCCATTTCAGGCTCCTCGTATTTTTCAGGCCTTTTCAGGCTCCTCGTATTTTTCAGGCCTTTTCAGGCTCCTCGTATTTTTCAGGCCTTTTCAGGCTCCTCGTATTTTTCACACCTTTTCAGGCTCCTCGTATTTTTCACACCTTTTGAGGCTCCTAGTATTTTTCACACCTTTTCAGGCTCCTCGTATTTTTCACACCTTTTCAGGATCCTCGTATTTTTCACACCTTTTCAGGCTCCTCGTATTTTTCACACCTTTTCAGGCTCCTCGTATTTTTCACACCTTTTCAGGCTCCTCGTATTTTTCAGGCTTTGTCAGGCTCCTCGTATTTTTCACACTTTTTCAGGCTCCTCATATTTCTCACACCTTTTCAAGCTCCTCGTATTTGTCAGGCCTTTTCAGACTTCTCGTATTTTTCACACCGTTACAGGCTCCTCATATTTTTCACACCACTTCAGGCTTCTCGTATTTTTCACACCTTTTCAGGTTCCTCGTATTTTTCAGGTCTTTTCAGGCTCCTCGTATTTTTCAGGCCTTTTCAGGCTCCTCGTATTTTTCACACCTTTTCAGGCTCCTCGTATTTTTCACACCTTTTCAGGCTCCTCGTATTTTTCAGGCCTTTTCAGGCTCCTCGTTTTTTTCACACCTTTTCAGGCTCCTCGTATTTTTCACTGTTTCAGGCTCCTCCTTTTTTTCACTGTTTCAGGCTCCTCGTATTTTTCACTGTTTCAGGCTCCTCGTATTTTTCACACCTTTTCAGGGTCCTCTTATTTTTCAGGCCTTTTCAGGCTCCTCGTATTTTTCACACTTTTTCAAGCTCCTCGTGTATTTCAGGCCTTTTCAGGCTCCTCGTATTTTTCACACCTTTTCAGGCTCCTCGTATTTTTCACACCTTTTCAGGCTCCTCGTATTTTTA
Organism: Cervus elaphus; assembly: GCF_910594005.1. Classification (NCBI taxonomy): domain Eukaryota; kingdom Metazoa; phylum Chordata; class Mammalia; order Artiodactyla; family Cervidae; genus Cervus; species Cervus elaphus. The sequence continues at coordinate 114,782,869 of NC_057833.1, forward strand.
ATTCCGTTTCAGGCCCTCGTATTTTCCAGGCCTTTTCAGGCTCCTCGTATTTTTCAGGCCTTTTCAGGCTTCTCGAATTTTTCAAGCCTTTTCAGGCTCCTCGTATTTTTCACACCTTTTCAGGCTCCTCGTATTTTTCACACCTTTTCAGGCTCCTCGTATTTTTCAGGCCTTTTCAGGCTCCTCATATTTTTCACACCTTTTCAGTCTCCTCGTATTTTTCTCATGTTTTCAGGCTCCTCGAATTTTTCAAGCCTTTTCAGGCTCCTCGTATTTTTCAGGCCTTTTCAGGCTCCTCGTATTTTTCACACCTTTTCAGGCTCCTCGTATTTTTCACACCTTTTCAGGCTCCTCGTATTTTTCACACCTTTTCAGGCTCCTCGTATTTTTCACACCTTTTCAGGCTCCTCGTATTTTTCAGGCCTTTTCAGGCTCCTCGCATTTTTAACACCTTTTCAGGCTCCTCGTATTTTTCACACCTTTTCAGGCTCCTCGTATTTTTCACACCTTTTCAGGCTCCTCGTATTTTTCACACCTTTTCAGGCTCCTCGTATTTTTCAGGCCATTTCAGGCTCCTCGTATTTTTCAGGCCTTTTCAGGCTCCTCGTATTTTTCAGGCCTTTTCAGGCTCCTCGTATTTTTCAGGCCTTTTCAGACTCCTCGTATTTTTCACACCTTTTCAGGCTCCTCGTATTTTTCACACCTTTTCAGGCTCCTCGTATTTTTCACACCTTTTCAGGCTCCTCGTATTTTTCAGGCTTTGTCAGGCTCCTCGTATTTTTCACACTTTTTCAGGCTCCTCATATTTCTCACACCTTTTCAAGCTCCTCGTATTTGTCAGGCCTTTTCAGACTTCTCGTATTTTTCACACCGTTACACGCTCCTCATATTTTTCACACCACTTCAGGCTTCTCGTATTTTTCACACCTTTTCAGGCTCCTCGTATTTTTCAGGTCTTTTCAGGCTCCTCGTATTTTTCAGGCCTTTTCAGGATCCTCGTATTTTTCACACCTTTTCAGGCTCCTCGTATTTTTCACACCTTTTCAGGCTCCTCGTATTTTTCAGGCCTTTTCAGGCTCCTCGTTTTTTTCACACCTTTTCAGGCTCCTCGTATTTTTCACTGTTTCAGGCTCCTCGTATTTTTCACTGTTTCAGGCTCCTCGTATTTTTCACAACTTTTCAGGGTCCTCATATTTTTCAGGCCTTTTCAGGCTCCTCGTATTTTTCACACCTTTTCAAGCTCCTCGTGTATTTCAGGCCTTTTCAGGCTCCTCGTATTTTTCACACCTTTTCAGGCTCCTCGTATTTTTCACACCTTTTCAGGCTCCTCGTATTTTTAACTCCGTGTCAGGCCCTCGTATTTTCCAGGTCTTTTCAGGCTCCTCGTATTTTTCAGGCCTTTTCAGGCTCCTCGAATTTTTCACGCCTTTTCAGGCTCCTCGTATTTTTCACACCTTTTCAGGCTCCTCGTATTTTTCACACCTTTTCAGGCTCCTCGTATTTTTCACACCTTTTCAGGCTCCTCGTATATTTCACACCTTTTCAGGCTCCTCGTATTTTTCACACCTTTTCAGGCTCCTCGTATTTTTCACACCTCTTCAGGCTCCTCGTATTTTTCAGGCCTTTTCAGGCTCCTCGTGTTTTTCAGGCCTTTTCAGGCTCCTCGTATTTTTAACACCTTTTCAGGCTCCTCGTATTTTTCACACCTTTTCAGGCTCCTCGTAATTTTCACACTTTTTAGGCTCCTCGTATTTTTCACACCTTTTCAGGCTTCTCGTATTTTTCAGGCCTTTTCAGGTTCCTCGTATTTTTGAGGCCTTTTCAGGCTCCTCGCATTTTTAACACCTTTTCAGACTCCTCGTATTTTTCAGGCCTTTACAGGCTCCTCGTATTTTTCACACCCTTTCAGGCTCCTCGTATTTTTCACACCTTTTCAGGCTCCTCGTATTTTTCAGGCCTTTTCAGGCTCCTCGTATTTTTCAGGCCTTTTCAGGCTCCTCGTATTTTTCAGGCCTTTTCAGGCTCCACGTATTTTTCAGGCCTTTTCAGGCTCCTCGTATTCTTCAGGCCTTTTCAGGCTCCTCGTATTTTTCACACCTTCAGGCTCCTCGTATTTTTCAGGCCTTTTCAGGCTCCTCGTATTTTTCAGGCCTTTTCAGGCTCCTCGCATTTTTAACACCTTTTCAGGCTCCTCGTATTTTTCACACCTTTTCAGGCTCCTCGTATTTTTCACACCTTTTCAGGCTCCTCGTATTTTTCACACCTTTTCAGGCTCCTCGTATTTTTCAGGCCATTTCATGCTCCTCGTATTTTTCAGGCCTTTTCAGGATCCTCGTATTTTTCAGGCCTTTTCAGGCTCCTCGTATTTTTCAGGCCTTTTCAGGCTCCTCGTATTTTTCACACCTTTTCAGGCTCCTCGTATTTTTCACACCTTTTGAGGCTCCTCGTATTTTTCACACTTTTTCAGGCTCCTCGTATTTTTCACACCTTTTCAGGCTCCTCGTATTTTTCACACCTTTTCAGGCTCCTCGTATTTTTCACACCTTTTCAGGCTCCTCGTATTTTTCACACCTTTTCAGGCTCCTGGTATTTTTCAGGCTTTGTCAGGCTCCTCGTATTTTTCACACTTTTTCAGGCTCCTCATATTTCTCACACCTTTTCAAGCTCCTCGTATTTGTCAGGCCTTTTCAGACTTCTCGTATTTTTCACACCGTTACAGGCTCCTCATATTTTTCACACCACTTCAGGCTTCTCGTATTTTTCACACCTTTTCAGGCTCCTCGTATTTTTCAGGTCTTTTCAGGCTCCTCGTATTTTTCAGGCCTTTTCAGGCTCCTCGTATTTTTCACACCTTTTCAGGCTCCTCGTATTTTTCACACCTTTTCAGGCTCCTCGTATTTTTCAGGCCTTTTCAGGCTCCTCGTTTTTTTCACACCTTTTCAGGCTCCTCGTATTTTTCACTGTTTCAGGCTCCTCGTATTTTTCACTGTTTCAGGCTCCTCGTATTTTTCACACCTTTTCAGGGTCCTCATATTTTTCAGGCCTTTTCAGGCTCCTCGTATTTTTCACACCTTTTCAAGCTCCTCGTGTATTTCAGGCCTTTTCAGGCTCCTCGTATTTTTCACACCTTTTCAGGCTCCTCGTATTTTTCACACCTTTTCAGGCTCCTCGTATTTTTAACTCCGTTTCAGGCCCTCGTATTTTCCAGGCCTTTTCAGGCTCCTCGTATTTTTCAGGCCTTTTCAGGCTCCTCGAATTTTTCAAGCCTTTTCAGGCTCCTCGTATTTTTCACACCTTTTCAGGCTCCTCGTATTTTTCACACATTTTCAGGCTCCTCGTATTTTTCACACCTTTTCAGGCTCCTCGTATATTTCACACCTTTTCAGGCTCCTCGTATTTTTCACACCTTTTCAGGCTCCTCGTATTTTTCACACCTGTTCAGGCTCCTCGTATTTTTCAGGCCTTTTCAGGCTCCTCGTGTTTTTCAGGCCTTTTCAGGCTCCTCGTATTTTTAACACCTTTTCAGGCTCCTCGTATTTTTCACACCTTTTCAGGCTCCTCGTATTTTTCAGGCCTTTTCAGGCTCCTCATATTTTTCAGGCCATTTCAGGCTTCTCGTATTTTTCAGGCCTTTTCAGGCTCCTCGTATTTTTCAGGCCTTTTCAGGCTCCTCGTATTTTTCACACCTTTTCAGGCTCCTCATATTTTTCAGGCATTTTCAGGCTCCTTGCATGTTTCAGGCCTTTTCATGCTCCTCGTATTTTTCACACCTTTTCAGGCTCCTCGTATTTTTCACACCTTTTCAGGCTCCTCGTGTATTTCAGGCCTTTTCAGGCTCCTCGTATTTTTCACACCTTTTCAGGCTCCTCGTATTTTTCACACCTTTTCAGGCTCCTCGTATTTTTCACACCTTTTCAGGCTCCTCATATTTTTCACACCTTTTCAGGCTCCTCGTATTTTTCACACCTTTTCAGGCTCCTCGTATTTTTCAGGCCTTTTCAGGCTCCTCGTATTTTTCACACCTTTTCAGGCTCCTCGTATTTTTCACACCTTTTCAGGCTCCTCGTATTTTTCACACCTTTTCAGGCTCCTCATATTTTTCACACCTTTTCAGGCTCCTCGTATATTTCACGCCTTTTCAAGCTCCTCGTATTTTTCAGGCCTTTTCAGGCTCCTCGTATTTTTCACGCCTTTTCAAGCTCCTCGTATTTTTCAGGCCTTTTCAGGGTCCACGTATTTTTCAGGCCTTCTCAGGCTCCTCTTATTCTTCAGGCCTTTTCAGGCTCCTCATATTTTTCACACCTTCAGGCTCCTCGTATTTTTCAGGCCTTTTCAGGCCCCTCGTATTTTTCAGGCCTTTTCAGGCTCCTCGTATTTTTCACACCTTTTCAGGCTCCTCGTATTTTTCACACCTTTTCAGGCTCCTCGTATTTTTCACACCATTTCAGGCTCCTCGTATTTTTAGGCCTTTTCAGGCTCCTCGTATTTTTCAGGCCTTTTCAGACTCCTCGTATTTTTCACACCTTTTCAGGCTCCTCGTATTTTTCACACCTTTTCAGGCTCCTCGTATTTTTCACACCTTTTCAGGCTCCTCGTATTTTTCACACCTTTTCAGGCTCCTCGTATTTTTCAGGCCTTTTCAGGCTCCTCGTATTTTTCAGGCCTTTTCAGGCTCCTCATATTTTTCACACCTTTTCAGTCTCCTCGTATTTTTCACACGTTTTCAGGCTCCTCGAATTTTTCAAGCCTTTTCAGGCTCCTCGTATTTTTCAGGCCTTTTCAGGCTCCTCGTATTTTTCAGGCCTTTTCAGGCTCCTCGTATTTTTCACACCTTTTCAGGCTCCTCGTATTTTTCACACCTTTTCAGGCTCCTCGTATTTTTCACACCTTTTCAGGCTCCTCGTATTTTTCAGGCCTTTACAGGCTCCTCGCATTTTTAACACCTTTTCAGACTCCTCGTATTTTTCACACCTTTTCAGGCTCCTCGTATTTTTCACACCTTTTCAGGCTCCTCGTATTTTTCACACCTTTTCAGGCTCCTCGTATTTTTCAGGCCTTTTCAGGCTCCTCGTATTTTTCAGGCCTTTTCAGGCTCCTCGTATTTTTCAGGCCTTTTCAGGCTCCTCGTATTTTTCAGGGCTTTTCAGGCTCCTCGTATTTTTCACACCTTTTCAGGCTCCTCGTATTTTTCACACCTTTTCAGGCTCCTCGTATTTTTCACACCTTTTCAGACTCCTCGTATTTTTAACAACTTTTCAGCTCCTCATATTTTTCAGGCCTCTTCAGGCTCCTCGTATTTTTCAGGCCTTTTCAGGCTCCTCGTATTTTTCAGGCCTTTTCAGGCTTCTCGTATTTTTCAGGCCTTTTCAGGCTCCTCGTATTTTTCAGGCCTTTTCAGGCTCCTCGTATTTTTCAGGCCTTTTCAGGCTCCTCGTATTTTTCACACCTTTTCAGGCTCCTCGAATTTTTCAAGCCTTTTCAGGCTCCTCGTATTTTTCAGGCCTTTTCAGGCTCCTCGTATTTTTCACACCTTTTCAGGCTCCTCGTATTTTTCACACCTTTTCAGGCTCCTCGTATTTTTCACACCTTTTCAGGCTCCTCGTATTTTTCACACCTTTTCAGGCTCCTCGTATTTTTCAGGCCTTTACAGGCTCCTCGCATTTTTAACACCTTTTCAGACTCCTCGTATTTTTCACACCTTTTCAGGCTCCTCGTATTTTTCACACCTTTTCAGGCTCCTCGTATTTTTCACACCTTTTCAGGCTCCTCGTATTTTTCAGGCCATTTCAGGCTCCTCGTATTTTTCAGGCCTTTTCAGGCTCCTCGTATTTTTCAGGCCTTTTCAGGCTCCTCGTATTTTTCAGGGCTTTTCAGGCTCCTCGTATTTTTCACACCTTTTCAGGCTCCTCGTATTTTTCACACCTTTTCAGGCTCCTCGTATTTTTCACACCTTTTCAGACTCCTCGTATTTTTAACAACTTTTCAGCTCCTCATATTTTTCAGGCCTCTTCAGGCTCCTCGTATTTTTCAGGCCTTTTCAGGCTCCTCGTATTTTTCAGGCCTTTTCAGGCTTCTCGTATTTTTCAGGCCTTTTCAGGCTCCTCGTATTTTTCAGGCCTTTTCAGGCTCCTCGTATTTTTCACACCTTTTCAGGCTCCTCGTATTTTTCAGGCCTTTTCAGGCTCCTCGTATTTTTCAGGCTTTGTCAGGCTCCTCGTATTTTTCACACATTTTCAGGCTCCTCGTATTTTTCACACCTTTTCAGGCTCCTCGTATTTTTCACATGTTTTCAGGCTCCTCGAATTTTTCAAGCCTTTTCAGGCTCCTCGTATTTTTCAGGCCTTTTCAGGCTCCTCGTATTTTTCACACCTCTTCAGGCTCCTCGTATTTTTCACACCTTTTCAGGCTCCTCGTATTTTTCACACCTTTTCAGGCTCCTCGTATTTTTCACACCTTTTCAGGCTCCTCGTATTTTTCACAACTTTTCAGGCTCCTCGTATTTTTCACACCTTTTCAGACTCCTCGTATTTTTAACAACTTTTCAGCTCCTCATATTTTTCAGGCCTCTTCAGGCTCCTCGTATTTTTCAGGCCTTTTCAGGCTCCTCGTATTTTTCAGGCCTTTTCAGACTTCTCGTATTTTTTAGGCCTTTTCAGGCTCCTCGTATTTTTCAGGCCTTTTCAGGCTCCTCGTATTTTTCAGGCCTTTTCAGGCTCCTCGTATTTTTCAGGCCTTTTCAGGCTCCTCGTATTTTTCAGGCTTTGTCAGGCTCCTCGTATTTTTCACACATTTTCAGGCTCCTCGTATTTTTCACACCTTTTCAGGCTCCTCGTATTTTTCACACCTTTTCAGGCTCCTCGTATTTTTCAGGCTTTTTCAGGCTCCTCGTATTTCTCACACATTTTCAGGCTCCTCGTATTTTTCACACCTTTTCAGGCTCCTCGTATTTTTCACACCTTTTCAGACTCCTCGTATTTTTCACAACTTTTCAGGCTCCCTCATATTTTTCAGGCCTTTTCAGGCTCCTCGTATTTTTCAGGCCTTTTCAGACTCCTCGTATTTTTCACAACTTTTCAGGCTCCTCATATTTTTCAGGCCTTTTCAGGCTCCTCGTATTTTTCAGGCCTTTTCAGGCTCCTCGTTTTTTTCACACCTTTTCAGGCTCCTCGTATTTTTCACACCTTTTCAAGCTCCTCGTATATTTCATGCCTTTTCAGGCTCCTCGTATTTTTCAGGCCTTTTCAGGCTCCTCGTATTTTTCACACCTTTTCAGGCTCCTCGTATTTTTCACACCTTTTCAGGCTCCTCGTATTTTTAACAACTTTTCAGGCTCCTCATATTTTTCAGGCCTCTTCAGGCTCCTCGTATTTTTCAGGCCTTTTCAGGCTCCTCGTATTTTTCAGGCCTTTTCAGGCTCCTCGTATTTTTCAGGCTTTGTCAGGCTCCTCGTATTTTTCACACATTTTCAGGCTCCTCGTATTTTTCACACGTTTTCAGGCTCCTCGTATTTTTCACACCTTTTCAGGCTCCTCGTATTTTTCACACCTTTTCAGGCTCCTCGTATTTTTCAGGCCTTTTCAGGCTCCTCGTATTTTTCAGGCCTTTTCAGGCTCCTCGTATTTTTCAGGCTTTGTCAGGCTCCTCGTATTTTTCACACATTTTCAGGCTCCTCGTATTTTTCACACGTTTTCAGGCTCCTCGTATTTTTCACACCTTTTCAGGCTCCTCGTGTTTTTCAGGCCTTTTCAGGCTCCTCGTATTTTTCAGGCCTTTTCAGGCTCCTCGTATTTTTCAGGTCTTTTCAGGCTTCTCGTATTTTTCAGGCCTTTTCAGGCTCCTCGTATTTTTCAGGCCTTTTCAGGCTCCTCGTATTTTTCACGCCTTTTCAGGCTCCTCGTATTTTTCACAGCTTTTCAGGCTCTTCGTATATTTCAGGTCTTTTCAGGCTCCTCGTATTTTTCACACCTTTTCAGGCTCCTCGTATTTTTCAGGCCTTTTCAGGCTCCTCGTATTTTTCACACCTTTTCAGGCTCCTCATATTTTTCAAGCCTTTTCAGGCTCCTCGTATTTTTCCCACCTTTTCAGGCTCCTCGTATTTTTCACACCTTTTCAGGCTCCTCGTATTTTTCACACCTTTTCAGGCTCCTCGTATTTTTCAGGCCTTTTCAGGCTCCTCGCATTTTTCACACCTTTTCAGGCTCCTCCTATTTTTCACACCTTTTCAGGCTCCTCGTATTTTTCACACCTTTTCAGGCTCCTCGTATTTTTCACACCTTTTCAGGCTCCTCGTATTTTTCAGGCCTTTTCAGGCTCCTCGTATTTTTCAGGCCTTTTCAGGCTCCTCGTATTTTTCAGGCCTTTTCAGGCTCCTCGTATTTTTCCCACCTTTTCAGGCTCCTCGTATTTTTCACACCTTTTCAGGCTCCTCGTATATTTCAGGCCTTTTCAGGCTCCTCGTATTTTTCACACCTTTTCAGACTCCTCGTATTTTTAACAACTTTTCAGCTCCTCATATTTTTCAGGCCTCTTCAGGCTCCTCGTATTTTTCAGGCCTCTTCAGGCTCCTCGTATTTTTCAGGCCTTTTCAGGCTCCTCGTATTTTTCAGGCCCTTTTCAGGCTCCTCGTATTTTTCAGGCCTTTTCAGGCTCCTCGTATTTTTCAGGCCTTTTCAGGCTCCTCGTATTTTTCAGGCCTTTTCAGGCTCCTCGTATTTTTCAGGCCTTTTCAGGCTCCTCGTATATTTCAGGCTTTGTCAGGCTCCTCGTATTTTTCACACATTTTCAGGCTCTTTTTCACACCTTTTCAGGCTCCTCATATTTTTCAAGCCTTTTCAGGCTCCTCGTATTTTTCCCACCTTTTCAGGCTCCTCGTATTTTTCACACCTTTTCAGGCTCCTCGTATTTTTCACACCTTTTCAGGCTCCTCGTATTTTTCAGGCCTTTTCAGGCTCCTCGCATTTTTAACACCTTTTCAGACTCCTCGTATTTTTCACACCTTTTCAGGCTCCTCGTATTTTTCACACCTTTTCAGGCTCCTCGTATTTTTCACACCTTTTCAGGCTCCTCGTATTTTTCAGGCCTTTTCAGGCTCCTCGTATTTTTCAGGCCTTTTCAGGCTCCTCGTATTTTTCAGGCCTTTTCAGGCTCCTCGTATTTTTCAGGCCTTTTCAGGCTCCTCGTATTTTTCACACCTTTTCAGGCTCCTCGTATATTTCAGGCCTTTTCAGGCTCCTCGTATTTTTCACACCTTTTCAGACTCCTCGTATTTTTAACAACTTTTCAGCTCCTCATATTTTTCAGGCCTCTTCAGGCTCCTCGTATTTTTCAGGCCTTTTCAGGCTCCTCGTATTTTTCAGGCCTTTTCAGGCTACTCGTATTTTTCAGGCCTTTTCAGGCTCCTCGTATTTTTCAGGCCTTTTCAGGCTCCTCGTATTTTTCACACCTTTTCAGGCTCCTCGTATTTTTCAGGCCTTTTCAGGCTCCTCGTATTTTTCAGGCCTTTTCAGGCTCCTCGTATATTTCAGGCTTTGTCAGGCTCCTCGTATTTTTCACACATTTTCAGGCTCCTCGTATTTTTCACACCTTTTCAGGCTCCTCGTATTTTTCACACCTTTTCAGGCTCCGCGTATTTTTCAGGCTTTGTCAGGCTCCTCGTATTTCTCACACCTTTTCAGGCTCCTCGTATTTTTAACAACTTTTCAGGCTCCTCATATTTTTCAGGCCTTTTCAGGCTCCTTGTATTTTTCAGGCCTTTTCAGGCTCCTTTTTTTTTTCACGACCTTTTCAGGCTCCTCGTATTTTTCACACCTTTTCAAGCTCCTCGTATATTTCATGCCTTTTCAGGCTCCTCGTATTTTTCAGGCCTTTTCAGGCTCCTCGTATTTTTCACACCTTTTCAGGCTCCTCGTATTTTTCACACCTTTTCAGGCTCCTCGTATTTTTAACAACTTTTCAGGCTCCTCATATTTTTCAGGCCTTTTCAGGCTCCTCGTATTTTTCAGGCCTTTTCAGGCTCCTCGTATTTTTCAGGCCTTTTCAGGCTCCTCGTATTTTTCAGGCTTTGTCAGGCTCCTCGTATTTTTCACACATTTTCAGGCTCCTCGTATTTTTCACACCTTTTCAGGCTCCTCGTATTTTTCACACCTTTTCAGGCTCCTCGTATTTTTCAGGCCTTTTCAGGCTCCTCGTATATTTCAGGCCTTTTCAGGCTCCTCGTATTTTTCACACCTTTCCAGGCTCCTCGTATTTTTCACACCTTTTCAGGCTCCTCGTATTTTTCACACCATTTTCAGGCTCCTCGTATTTTTCAGGCCTTTTCAGATTCCTCGTATTTTTCACGCCTTTTCAGGCTCCTCGTGTTTTTCACACCTTTTCAGGCTCCTCGTATTTTTCACACCTTTTCAGGCTCCTCGTATTTTTCACACCTTTTCAGGCTCCTCGTATTTTTCACACCTTTTCAGGCTCCTCGTATTTTTCACACCATTTCAGGCTCCTCGTATTTTTCAGGCCTTTTCAGGCTCCTCGTATTTTTCAGGCCTTTTCAGATTCCTCGTATTTTTCACAACTTTTCAGGCTCCTCGTATTTTTCACACCTTTTCAGGCTCCTCGTATTTTTCACAACCTTTTCAGGCTCCTCGTATTTTTCACACCTTTTCAGGCTCTTCGTCACACCTTTTCAGGCTCCTCGTATTTTTCACACCTTTTCAGGCTCCTCGTATTTTTTCATACCTTTTGCAAACTCCTCGTATATTTCAGGCCTTTTCAGGCTCCTCGTATTTTTCACACCTTTTCAGGCTCCTCGTATTTTTCACGCCTTTTCAGGCTCCTCGTATTTTTCAGGCCTTTTCAGACTCCTCGTATTTTTCACACCTTTTCAGGCTCCTCGTATTTTTCAGGCCTTTTCAGGCTCCTCGTATTTTTCACACCTTTTCAGGCTCCTCGTATTTTTCAAACGTTTTCAGGCTCCTCGTATTTTTCACACCTTTTCAGGCTCCTCGTATTTTTCACACCTTTTCAGGCTCCTCGTATTTTTCATACCTTTTCAAGCTCCTCGTATATTTCAGGCCTTTTCAGGCTCCTCGTATTTTTCACGCCTTTTCAGGCTCCTCGTATTTTTCACAGCTTTTCAGGCTCTTCGTATATTTCAGGCCTTTTCAGGCTCCTCGTATTTTTCACACCTTTTCAGGCTCCTCGTATTTTTCACGCCTTTTCAGGCTTCTCGTATTTTTCACACCTTTTCAGGCTCCTCATATTTTTCAAGCCTTTTCAGGCTCCTCGTATTTTTCCCACCTTTTCAGGCTCCTCGTATTTTTCACACCTTTTCAGGCTCCTCGTATTTTTCACACCTTTTCAGGCTCCTCGTATTTTTCAGGCCTTTTCAGGCTCCTCGCATTTTTAACACCTTTTCAGACTCCTCGTATTTTTCACACCTTTTCAGGCTCCTCGTATTTTTCACACCTTTTCAGGCTCCTCGTATTTTTCACACCTTTTCAGGCTCCTCGTATTTTTCAGGCCATTTCAGGCTCCTCGTATTTTTCAGGCCTTTTCAGGCTCCTCGTATTTTTCAGGCCTTTTCAGGCTCCTCGTATTTTTCAGGCCTTTTCAGGCTCCTCGTATTTTTCACACCTTTTCAGGCTCCTCGTATATTTCAGGCCTTTTCAGGCTCCTCGTATTTTTCACACCTTTTCAGACTCCTCGTATTTTTAACAACTTTTCAGCTCCTCATATTTTTCAGGCCTCTTCAGGCTCCTCGTATTTTTCAGGCCTCTTCAGGCTCCTCGTATTTTTCAGGCCTTTTCAGGCTCCTCGTATTTTTCAGGCCTTTTCAGGCTCCTCGTATTTTTCAGGCCTTTTCAGGCTCCTCGTATTTTTCAGGCCTTTTCAGGCTCCTCGTATTTTTCAGGCCTTTTCAGGCTCCTCGTATTTTTCAGGCCTTTTCAGGCTCCTCGTATATTTCAGGCTTTGTCAGGCTCCTCGTATTTTTCACACATTTTCAGGCTCCTCGTATTTTTCACACCTTTTCAGGCTCCTCATATTTTTCAAGCCTTTTCAGGCTCCTCGTATTTTTCCCACCTTTTCAGGCTCCTCGTATTTTTCACACCTTTTCAGGCTCCTCGTATTTTTCACACCTTTTCAGGCTCCTCGTATTTTTCAGGCCTTTTCAGGCTCCTCGCATTTTTAACACCTTTTCAGACTCCTCGTATTTTTCACACCTTTTCAGGCTCCTCGTATTTTTCACACCTTTTCAGGCTCCTCGTATTTTTCACACCTTTTCAGGCTCCTCGTATTTTTCAGGCCATTTCAGGCTCCTCGTATTTTTCAGGCCTTTTCAGGCTCCTCGTATTTTTCAGGCCTTTTCAGGCTCCTCGTATTTTTCAGGCCTTTTCAGGCTCCTCGTATTTTTCACACCTTTTCAGGCTCCTCGTATATTTCAGGCCTTTTCAGGCTCCTCGTATTTTTCACACCTTTTCAGACTCCTCGTATTTTTAACAACTTTTCAGCTCCTCATATTTTTCAGGCCTCTTCAGGCTCCTCGTATTTTTCAGGCCTTTTCAGGCTCCTCGTATTTTTCAGGCCTTTTCAGGCTACTCGTATTTTTCAGGCCTTTTCAGGCTCCTCGTATTTTTCAGGCCTTTTCAGGCTCCTCGTATTTTTCAGGCCTTTTCAGGCTCCTCGTATTTTTCAGGCCTTTTCAGGCTCCTCGTATTTTTCAGGCCTTTTCAGGCTCCTCGTATATTTCAGGCTTTGTCAGGCTCCTCGTATTTTTCACACATTTTCAGGCTCCTCGTATTTTTCACACCTTTTCAGGCTCCTCGTATTTTTCACACCTTTTCAGGCTCCGCGTATTTTTCAGGCTTTGTCAGGCTCCTCGTATTTCTCACACCTTTTCAGGCTCCTCGTATTTTTAACAACTTTTCAGGCTCCTCATATTTTTCAGGCCTTTTCAGGCTCCTTGTATTTTTCAGGCCTTTTCAGGCTCCTTTTTTTTTCACACCTTTTCAGGCTCCTCGTATTTTTCACACCTTTTCAAGCTCCTCGTATATTTCATGCCTTTTCAGGCTCCTCGTATTTTTCAGGCCTTTTCAGGCTCCTCGTATTTTTCACACCTTTTCAGGCTCCTCGTATTTTTCACACCTTTTCAGGCTCCTCGTATTTTTAACAACTTTTCAGGCTCCTCATATTTTTCAGGCCTCTTCAGGCTCCTCGTATTTTTCAGGCCTTTTCAGGCTCCTCGTATTTTTCAGGCCTTTTCAGGCTCCTCGTATTTTTCAGGCTTTGTCAGGCTCCTCGTATTTTTCACACCTTTTCAGGCTCCTCGTATTTTTCACACCTTTTCAGGCTCCTCGTATTTTTCACACCTTTTCAGGCTCCTCGTATTTTTCAGGCCTTTTCAGGCTCCTCGTATATTTCAGGCCTTTTCAGGCTCCTCGTATTTTTCACACCTTTCCAGGCTCCTCGTATTTTTCACACCTTTTCAGGCTCCTCGTATTTTTCACACCATTTCAGGCTCCTCGTATTTTTCAGGCCTTTTCAGGTTCCTCGTATTTTTCACGCCTTTTCAGGCTCCTCGTATTTTTCACACCTTTTCAGGCTCCTCGTATTTTTCACACCTTTTCAGGCTCCTCGTATTTTTCACACCTTTTCAGGCTCCTCGTATTTTTCACACCTTTTCAGGCTCCTCGTATTTTTCACACCATTTCAGGCTCCTCGTATTTTTCAGGCCTTTTCAGGCTCCTCGTATTTTTCAGGCCTTTTCAGGCTCCTCGTATTTTTCACAACTTTTCAGGCTCCTCGTATTTTTCACACCTTTTCAGGCTCCTCGTATTTTTCACACCTTTTCAGGCTCCTCGTATTTTTCACACCTTTTCAGGCTCTTCGTATTTTTCACACCTTTTCAGGCTCCTCGTATTTTTCACACCTTTTCAGGCTCCTCGTATTTTTCACACCTTTGCAAACTCCTCGTATATTTCAGGCCTTTTCAGGCTCCTCGTATTTTTCACACCTTTTCAGGCTCCTCGTATTTTTCACACCTTTTCAGGCTCCTCGTATTTTTCAGGCCTTTTCAGACTCCTCGTATTTTTCACACCTTTTCAGGCTCCTCGTATTTTTCAGGCCTTTTCAGGCTCCTCGTATTTTTCACACCTTTTCAGGCTCCTCGTATTTTTCAAACGTTTTCAGGCTCCTCGTATTTTTCACACCTTTTCAGGCTCCTCGTATTTTTCACACCTTTTCAGGCTCCTCGTATTTTTCATACCTTTTCAAGCTCCTCGTATATTTCAGGCCTTTTCAGGCTCCTCGTATTTTTCACGCCTTTTCAGGCTCCTCGTATTTTTCACAGCTTTTCAGGCTCTTCGTATATTTCAGGCCTTTTCAGGCTCCTCGTATTTTTCACACCTTTTCAGGCTCCTCGTATTTTTCACGCCTTTTCAGGCTTCTCGTATTTTTCACACCTTTTCAGGCTCCTCATATTTTTCAAGCCTTTTCAGGCTCCTCGTATTTTTCCCACCTTTTCAGGCTCCTCGGATTTTTCACACCTTTTCAGGCTCCTCGTATTTTTCACACCTTTTCAGGCTCCTCGTATTTTTCAGGCCTTTTCAGGCTCCTCGCATTTTTAACACCTTTTCAGACTCCTCGTATTTTTCACACCTTTTCAGGCTCCTCGTATTTTTCACACCTTTTCAGGATCCTCGTATTTTTCACACCTTTTCAGGCTCCTCGTATTTTTCAGGCCTTTTCAGGCTCCTCGTATTTTTCAGGCCTTTTCAGGCTCCTCGTATTTTTCAGGCCTTTTCAGGCTCCTCGTATATTTCAGGCCTTTTCAGGCTCCTCGTATTTTTCACACCTTTTCAGGCTCCTCGTATATTTCAGGCCTTTTCAGGCTCCTCGTATTTTTCACACCTTTTCAGACTCCTCGTATTTTTAACAACTTTTCAGCTCCTCATATTTTTCAGGCCTCTTCAGGCTCCTCGTATTTTTCAGGCCTTTTCAGGCTCCTCGTATTTTTCAGGCCTTTTCAGGCTCCTCGTATTTTTCATACCTTTTCAAACTCCTCGTATATTTCAGGCCTTTTCAGGCTCCTCGTATTTTTCACACCTTTTCAGGATCCTCGTATTTTTCACACCTTTTCAGGCTCCTCGTATTTTTCAGGCCTTTTCAGGCTCCTCGTATTTTTCACACCTTTTCAGGCTCCTCGTATTTTTCAGGCCTTTTCAGGCTCCTCGTATTTTTCACACCTTTTCAGGCTCCTCGTATTTTTCACACGTTTTCAGGCTCCTCATATTTTTCACACCTTTTCAGGCTCCTCGTATTTTTCACACCTTTTCAGGCTCCTCGTATTTTTCATACCTTTTCAAGCTCCTCGTATATTTCAGGCCTTTTCAGGCTCCTCGTATTTTTCACGCCTTTTCAGGCTCCTCGTATTTTTCACAGCTTTTCAGGCTCTTCGTATATTTCAGGCCTTTTCAGGCTCCTCGTATTTTTCACACCTTTTCAGGCTCCTCCTATTTTTCAGGCCTTTTCAGGCTCCTCGTATTTTTCACACCTTTTCAGGCTCCTCATATTTTTCAGGCCTTTTCAGTCTCCTCGTATTTTTCCCACCTTTTCAGGCTCCTCGTATTTTTCACACCTTTTCAGGCTCCTCGTATTTTTCACACCTTTTCAGGCTCCTCGTATTTTTCACACCTTTTCAGGCTCCTCGTATTTTTAACACCTTTTCAGACTCCTCGTATTTTTCACACCTTTTCAGGCTCCTCGTATTTTTCACACCTTTTCAGGCTCCTCGTATTTTTCACACCTTTTCAGGCTCCTCGTATTTTTCAGGCCTTTTCAGGCTCCTCGTATTTTTCAGGCCTTTTCAGGCTCCTCGTATTTTTCAGGCCTTTTCAGGCTCCTCGTATTTTTCAGGCCTTTTCAGGCTCCTCGTATTTTTCACACCTTTTCAGGCTCCTCGTATATTTCAGGCCTTTTCAGGCTCCTCGTATTTTTCACACCTTTTCAGACTCCTCGTATTTTTAACAACTTTTCAGCTCCTCATATTTTTCAGGCCTCTTCAGGCTCCTCGTATTTTTCAGGCCTTTTCAGGCTCCTCGTATTTTTCAGGCCTTTTCAGGCTTCTCGTATTTTTCAGGCCTTTTCAGGCTCCTCGTATTTTTCAGGCCTTTTCAGGCTCCTCGTATTTTTCAGGCCTTTTCAGGCTCCTCGTATTTTTCAGGCCTTTTCAGGCTCCTCGTATTTTTCACATGTTTTCAGGCTCCTCGTATATTTCAGGCTTTGTCAGGCTCCTCGTATTTTTCACACATTTTCAGGCTCCTCGTATTTTTCACACCTTTTCAGGCTCCTTGTATTTTTCACACCTTTTCAGGCTCCGCGTATTTTTCAGGCTTTGTCAGGCTCCTCGTATTTCTCACACCTTTTCAGGCTCCTCGTATTTTTAACAACTTTTCAGGCTCCTCATATTTTTCAGGCCTTTTCAGGCTCCTTGTATTTTTCAGGCCTTTTCAGGCTCCTTTTTTTTTCACACCTTTTCAGGCTCCTCGTATTTTTCACACCTTTTCAAGCTCCTCGTATATTTCATGCCTTTTCAGGCTCCTCGTATTTTTCAGGCCTTTTCAGGCTCCTCGTATTTTTCACACCTTTTCAGGCTCCTCGTATTTTTCACACCTTTTCAGGCTCCTCGTATTTTTAACAACTTTTCAGGCTCCTCATATTTTTCAGGCCTCTTCAGGCTCCTCGTATTTTTCAGGCCTTTTCAGGCTCCTCGTATTTTTCAGGCCTTTTCAGGCTCCTCGTATTTTTCAGGCTTTGTCAGGCTCCTCGTATTTTTCACACATTTTCAGGCTCCTCGTATTTTTCACACCTTTTCAGGCTCCTCGTATTTTTCACACCTTTTCAGGCTCCTCGTATTTTTCAGGCCTTTTCAGGCTCCTCGTATATTTCAGGCCTTTTCAGGCTCCTCGTATTTTTCACACCTTTTCAGGCTCCTCGTATTTTTCACACCTTTTCAGGCTCCTCGTATTTTTCACACCATTTCAGGCTCCTCGTATTTTTCAGGCCTTTTCAGGTTCCTCGTATTTTTCACGCCTTTTCAGGCTCCTCGTATTTTTCACACCTTTTCAGGCTCCTCGTATTTTTCACACCTTTTCAGGCTCCTCGTATTTTTCACACCTTTTCAGGCTCCTCGTATTTTTCACACCTTTTCAGGCTCCTCGTATTTTTCACACCATTTCAGGCTCCTCGTATTTTTCAGGCCTTTTCAGGCTCCTCGTATTTTTCAGGCCTTTTCAGATTCCTCGTATTTTTCACAACTTTTCAGGCTCCTCGTATTTTTCACACCTTTTCAGGCTCCTCGTATTTTTCACACCTTTTCAGGCTCCTCGTATTTTTCACACCTTTTCAGGCTCTTCGTATTTTTCACACCTTTTCAGGCTCCTCGTATTTTTCACACCTTTTCAGGCTCCTCGTATTTTTCATACCTTTGCAAACTCCTCGTATATTTCAGGCCTTTTCAGGCTCCTCGTATTTTTCACACCTTTTCAGGCTCCTCGTATTTTTCACACCTTTTCAGGCTCCTCGTATTTTTCAGGCCTTTTCAGGCTCCTCGTATTTTTCACACCTTTTCAGGCTCCTCGTATTTTTCAGGCCTTTTCAGGCTCCTCGTATTTTTCACACCTTTTCAGGCTCCTCGTATTTTTCAAACGTTTTCAGGCTCCTCGTATTTTTCACACCTTTTCAGGCTCCTCGTATTTTTCACACCTTTTCAGGCTCCTCGTATTTTTCATACCTTTTCAAGCTCCTCGTATATTTCAGGCCTTTTCAGGCTCCTCGTATTTTTCACGCCTTTTCAGGCTCCTCGTATTTTTCACAGCTTTTCAGGCTCTTCGTATATTTCAGGCCTTTTCAGGCTCCTCGTATTTTTCACACCTTTTCAGGCTCCTCGTATTTTTCACGCCTTTTCAGGCTTCTCGTATTTTTCACACCTTTTCAGGCTCCTCATATTTTTCAAGCCTTTTCAGGCACCTCGTATTTTTCCCACCTTTTCAGGCTCCTCGGATTTTTCACACCTTTTCAGGCTCCTCGTATTTTTCACACCTTTTCAGGCTCCTCGTATTTTTCAGGCCTTTTCAGGCTCCTCGCATTTTTAACACCTTTTCAGACTCCTCGTATTTTTCACACCTTTTCAGGCTCCTCGTATTTTTCACACCTTTTCAGGATCCTCGTATTTTTCACACCTTTTCAGGCTCCTCGTATTTTTCAGGCCATTTCAGGCTCCTCGTATTTTTCAGGCCTTTTCAGGCTCCTCGTATTTTTCAGGCCTTTTCAGGCTCCTCGTATATTTCAGGCCTTTTCAGGCTCCTCGTATTTTTCACACCTTTTCAGGCTCCTCGTATTTTTCAGGCCTTTTCAGGCTCCTCGTATTTTTCACACCTTTTCAGACTCCTCGTATTTTTAACAACTTTTCAGCTCCTCATATTTTTCAGGCCTCTTCAGGCTCCTCGTATTTTTCAGGCCTTTTCAGGCTCCTCGTATTTTTCAGGCCTTTTCAGGCTCCTCGTATTTTTCATACCTTTTCAAACTCCTCGTATATTTCAGGCCTTTTCAGGCTCCTCGTATTTTTCACACCTTTTCAGGATCCTCGTATTTTTCACACCTTTTCAGGCTCCTCGTATTTTTCAGGCCTTTTCAGGCTCCTCGTATTTTTCACACCTTTTCAGGCTCCTCGTATTTTTCAGGCCTTTTCAGGCTCCTCGTATTTTTCACACCTTTTCAGGCTCCTCGTATTTTTCACACGTTTTCAGGCTCCTCATATTTTTCACACCTTTTCAGGCTCCTCGTATTTTTCACACCTTTTCAGGCTCCTCGTATTTTTCATACCTTTTCAAGCTCCTCGTATATTTCAGGCCTTTTCAGGCTCCTCGTATTTTTCACGCCTTTTCAGGCTCCTCGTATTTTTCACAGCTTTTCAGGCTCTTCGTATATTTCAGGCCTTTTCAGGCTCCTCGTATTTTTCACACCTTTTCAGGCTCCTCCTATTTTTCAGGCCTTTTCAGGCTCCTCGTATTTTTCACACCTTTTCAGGCTCCTCATATTTTTCAAGCCTTTTCAGTCTCCTCATATTTTTCCCACCTTTTCAGGCTCCTCGTATTTTTCACACCTTTTCAGGCTCCTCGTATTTTTCACACCTTTTCAGGCTCCTCGTATTTTTCAGGCCTTTTCAGGCTCCTCGCATTTTTAACACCTTTTCAGACTCCTCGTATTTTTCACACCTTTTCAGGCTCCTCGTATTTTTCACACCTTTTCAGGCTCCTCGTATTTTTCACACCTTTTCAGGCTCCTCGTATTTTTCAGGCCTTTTCAGGCTCCTCGTATTTTTCAGGCCTTTTCAGGCTCCTCGTATTTTTCAGGCCTTTTCAGGCTCCTCGTATTTTTCAGGCCTTTTCAGGCTCCTCGTATTTTTCACACCTTTTCAGTCTCCTCGTATATTTCAGGCCTTTTCAGGCTCCTCGTATTTTTCACACCTTTTCAGACTCCTCGTATTTTTAACAACTTTTCAGCTCCTCATATTTTTCAGGCCTCTTCAGGCTCCTCGTATTTTTCAGGCCTTTTCAGGCTCCTCGTATTTTTCAGGCCTTTTCAGGCTTCTCGTATTTTTCAGGCCTTTTCAGGCTCCTCGTATTTTTCAGGCCTTTTCAGGCTCCTCGTATTTTTCAGGCCTTTTCAGGCTCCTCGTATTTTTCAGGCCTTTTCAGGCTCCTCGTATTTTTCACATGTTTTCAGGCTCCTCGTATATTTCAGGCTTTGTCAGGCTCCTCGTATTTTTCACACATTTTCAGGCTCCTCGTATTTTTCACACCTTTTCAGGCTCCTTGTATTTTTCACACCTTTTCAGGCTCCGCGTATTTTTCAGGCTTTGTCAGGCTCCTCGTATTTCTCACACCTTTTCAGGCTCCTCGTATTTTTAACAACTTTTCAGGCTCCTCATATTTTCCAGGCCTTTTCAGGCTCCTTGTATTTTTCAGGCCTTTTCAGGCTCCTCGTTTTTTTCACACCTTTTCAGGCTCCTCGTATTTTTCACACCTTTTCAAGCTCCTCGTATATTTCATGCCTTTTCAGGCTCCTCGTATTTTTCAGGCCTTTTCAGGCTCCTCGTATTTTTCACACCTTTTCAGGCTCCTCGTATTTTTCACACCTTTTCAGGCTCCTCGTATTTTTAACAACTTTTCAGGCTCCTCATATTTTTCAGGCCTCTTCAGGCTCCTCGTATTTTTCAGGCCTTTTCAGGCTCCTCGTATTTTTCAGGCCTTTTCAGGCTCCTCGTATTTTTCAGGCTTTGTCAGGCTCCTCGTATTTTTCACACATTTTCAGGCTCCTCGTATTTTTCACACCTTTTCAGGCTCCTCGTATTTTTCACACCTTTTCAGGCTCCTCGTATTTTTCAGGCCTTTTCAGGCTCCTCGTATTTTTCAGGCCTTTTCTGGCTCCTCGTATTTTTCACACCTTTCCAGGCTCCGCGTATTTTTCACACCTTTTCAGGCTCCTCGTATTTTTCACACCATTTCAGGCTCCTCGTATTTTTCAGGCCTTTTCAGGCTCCTCGTATTTTTCAGGCCTTTTCAGATTCCTCGTATTTTTCACACCTTTTCAGGCTCCTCGTATTTTTCACACCTTTTCAGGCTCCTCGTATTTTTCACACCTTTTCAGGCTCCTCGTATTTTTCACACCTTTTCAGGCTCCTCGTATTTTTCACACCTTTTCAGGCTCCTCGTATTTTTCACACCTTTTCAGGCTCCTCGTATTTTTCATACCTTTTCAAGCTCCTCGTATATTTCAGGCCTTTTCAGGCTCCTCGTATTTTTCACACCTTTTCAGGCTCCTCGTATTTTTCACACCTTTTCAGGCTCCTCGTATTTTTCAGGCCTTTTCAGACTCCTCGTATTTTTCACACCTTCTCAGGCTCCTCATATTTTTCAGGCCTTTTCAGGCTCCTCGTATTTTTCACACCGTTTCAGGGTCCTCATATTTTTCAGGCCTTTTCAGGCTCCTCGTATTTTTCACACCTTTTCAGGCTCCTCGTAATTTTCAGGCCTTTTCAGGCTCCTCATATTTTTCACACCTTTTCAGGCTCCTCGTATTTTTCACACCTTTTCAGGCTCCTCATATTTTTCAAGCCTTTTCAGGCTCCTCGTATTTTTCACACCTTTTCAGGCTCCTCGTATTTTTCAGGCCTTTTCAGGCTCCTCATATTTTTCAGGCCTTTTCAGGCTCCTTGTATTTTTCACACCATTTCAGGCTCCTCGTATATTTCAGGCCTTTTCAGGCTCGTCGTATTTTTCACACTTTCTCAGGCTCCTCGTATTTTGCACACCTTTTCAGGCTCCTCGTATTTTTCACACCTTTTCAGGCTCCTCGTAATTTTCAGGCCTTTTCAGGCTCCTCATATTTTTCACACCTTTTCAGGCTCCTCGTATTTTTCACACCTTTTCAGGCTCCTCATATTTTTCAAGCCTTTTCAGGCTCCTCGTATTTTTCACACCTTTTCAGGCTCCTCGTAATTTTCAGGCCTTTTCAGGCTCCTCATATTTTTCACACCTTTTCAGGCTCCTCGTATTTTTCACACCTTTTCAGGCTCCTCATATTTTTCAAGCCTTTTCAGGCTCCTCGTATTTTTCACACCTTTTCAGGCTCCTCGTATTTTTCAGGCCTTTTCAGGCTCCTCATATTTTTCAGGCCTTTTCAGGCTCCTTGTATTTTTCACACCATTTCAGGCTCCTCGTATATTTCAGGCCTTTTCAGGCTCGTCGTATTTTTCACACTTTCTCAGGCTCCTCGTATTTTTCACACCTTTTCAGGCTCCTCGTATTTTTCACACCTTTTCAGGCTCCTCGTATTTTTCACACCTTTTCAGGCTCCTCGTATTTTTCACACCTTTTCAGGCCCCTCGTATTTTTCAGGCCGTTTCAGGCTCCTCATATTTTTCACACCTTTTCAGGCTCCTCGTATTTTTCACACCTTTTCAGGCTCCTCGTATTTTTCACACCTTTTCAGGCTCCTCGTATTTTTCACACCTTTTCAGTCTCCTCGTATTTTTCACACCTTTTCAGGCTCCTCGTATATTTCACACCTTTTCAGGCTCCTCGTATTTTTCACACCGTTTCAGGCTCCTCGTATTTTTCACATCTTTTCAGGCTCCTCGTATTTTTCACACATTTTAGGCTCCTCGTATTTTTCAGGCCTTTTCAGGCTCCTCGTATTTTTCAGGCCTTTTCAGGCTCCTCGTATTTTTTACGCCTTCTAGGCTCCTCGTATTTTTCAGGCCTTTTTAGGCTCCTCGTAATTTGCACGCCTTTTCAGACTCCTCATATTTTTCAGGCCTTTTCAGGCTCCTCGTATTTTTCACACCTTTTCAGGCTCCTCGTATTTTTCAGGCCGTTTCAGGCTCCTCGTTTTTTTCACACCTTTTCAGGTTCCTCATATTTTTCAGGCCGTTTCAGGCTCCTCGTATTTTTCACACCTTTTCAGGCTCCTCGTAATTTTCACATCTTTTCAGGCTCCTCGTATTTTTCACACCTTTTCAGGCTCCTCGTAATTTTCACACCTTTTCAGGCTCCTCGTATTTTTCACACCTTTTCAGGCTCCTCGTATTTTTCACACCTTTTCAGGCTCCTCGTATTTTTCACACCGTTTCAGGCTCCTCGTATTTTTCACACCTTTTCAGGCTCCTCGTATTTTTCAGGCCTTTTCAGGCTCCTCGTATTTTTCACACCTTTTCAGGCTCCTCGTATTTTTCAGGCCGTTTCAGGCTCCTCGTATTTTTCAGGCCTTTTCAGGCTCCTCGTATTTTTCAGGCCTTTTCAGGCTCCTCGTATTTTTCACACATTTTCAGGCTCCTCGAATTTTTCACACATTTTCAGGCTCCTCGTATTTTTCACACCGTTTCAGACTCCTCGTATTTTTCACACCTTTTCAGGCTCCTCGTAATTTTCACACCTTTTCAGGCTCCTCGTATTTTTCACACCTTTTCAGGCTCCTCGTATTTTTCACACCTTTTCAGGCTCCTCGTAATTTTCACACCTTTTCAGGCTCCTCGTATTTTTCACACCTTTTCAGGCTCCTCGTATTTTTCAGGCCTTTTCAGGCTCCTCGTTTTTTTCACATCTTTTCAGGTTCCTCATATTTTTCAGGCCGTTTCAGGCTCCTCGTATTTTTCACACCTTTTCAGGCTCCTCGTATTTTTCACACCTTTTCAGGCTCCTCGTAATTTTCACACCTTTTCAGGCTCCTTGTATTTTTCACACATTTTCAGGCTCCTCGTATTTTTCAGGCGTTTCCAGGCTCCTCGTATTTTTCACACCATTTCAGGCTCCTCGTATTTTTCACACCTTTTCAGGCTCCTCGTATTTTTCAGGCCTTTTCAGGCTCCTCGTGTTTTTCAAGCTTTTTCAGGCTCCTCGTATTTTTCACACCTTGTCAGGCTCCTCGTATTTTTCAGGCCTTTTCAGGCTCCTCGTATTTTTCACACATTTTCAGGCTCCTCGTATTTTTCACACTATTTCAGGCTCCTAGTATTTTTCACACCTTGTCAGGCTCCTCGTATTTTTCAGGCCTTTTCAGGCTCCTCGTATTTTTCACACATTTTCAGGCTCCTCGTATTTTTCACACCTTTTCAGGCTCCTCGTATTTTTCACACCTTTTCAGGCCCCTCGTATTTTTCAGGCCGTTTCAGGCTCCTCGTATTTTTCACACCTTTTCAGGTTCCTCGTATTTTTCACACCTTTTCAGGCTCCTCGTATTTTTCAAACCTTTTCAGGCTCCTCGTATTTTTCACACCTTTTCAGGCTCCTCGTATTTTTCACACCTTTTCAGTCTCCTCGTATTTTTCACACCTTTTCAGGCTCCTCGTATATTTCACACCTTTTCAGGCTCCTCGTATTTTTCACACCTTTTCAGGCTCCTCGTATTTTTCAGGCCTTTTCAGGCTCCTCGTATTTTTCACACCTTTTCAGGCTCCTAGTATTTTTCACACCTTTTCAGGCTCCTCGTATTTTTCACACCTTTTCAGGCTCCTCTTATTTTTCACACCTTTTCAGGCTCCTCGTATTTTTCACACCTTTTCAGGCTCCTCGTATTTTTCACACCTTTTCAGGCTCCTCGAATTTTTCACACCTTTTCAGGCTCCTCGTATGTTTCACACCTTTTCAGGCTCCTTGTATTTTTAACATCTTTTCGGGCTCCTCATATTTTTCACACCTTTTCAGGCTCCTCGTATTTTTCACACATTTTCAGGCTCCTCGTATATTTCAGGCCTTGTCAGGCTCCTCATATATTTCACACCTTTTCAGGCTCCTCGTATTTTTCAGGCCTTTTCATGCTCCTCGTATTTTTCACACCTTTTCAGGCTCCTCATATTTTTCAAGCCTTTTCAGGCTCCTCGTATTTTTCACACCTTTTCAGGCTCCTCATATTTTTCAAGCCATTTCAGGCTCCTCGTATTTTTCACACCTTTTCAGGCTCCTCGTATTTTTCAGGCCTTTTCAGGCTCCTCATATTTTTCAGGCCTTTTCAGGCTCCTTGTATTTTTCACACCTTTTCAGGCTCCTCGTATATTTCAGGCCTTTTCAGGCTCCTCGTATTTTTCACACCTTCTCAGGCTCCTCGTATTTTTCACACATTTTCAGGCTCCTCGTATTTTTCAGGCCTTTTCAGGCTCCTCGTATTTTTCAGGCCTTTTCAGGCTCCTCGTATTTTTCACACCTTTTCAGTCTCCTCGTATTTTTCACACGTTTTCAGGCTCCTCGAATTTTTCAAGCCTTTTCAGGCTCCTCGTATTTTTCAGGCCTTTTCAGGCTCCTCGTATTTTTCACACCTTTTCAGGCTCCTCGTATTTTTCACACCTTTTCAGGCTCCTCGTATTTTTCAGGCCTTTTCAGGCTCCTCGCATTTTTAACACCTTTTCAGACTCCTCGTATTTTTCACACCTTTTCAGGCTCCTCGTATTCTTCACACCTTTTCAGGCTCCTCGTATTTTTCACACCTTTTCATGCTCCTCGTATTTTTCACACCTTTTCAGGCTCCTCGTATTTTTCAGGCATTTTCAGGCTCCTCGTATTTTTCAGGCCTTTTCAGGTTCCTCGTATTTTTCAGGCCTTTTCAGGCTCCTCGTATTTTTCAGGCCTTTTCAGGCTCCTCGTATTTTTCACACCTTTTCAGGCTCCTCGTATTTTTCACACCTTTTCAGACTCCTCGTATTTTTAACAACTTTTCAGGCTCCTCATATTTTTCAGGCCTTTTCAGGCTCCTCGTATTTTTCAGGCCTTTTCAGGCTCCGCGTTTTTTTCACACCTTTTCAGGCTCCTCGTATTTTTCACACCTTTTCAAGCTCCTCGTATATTTCATGCCTTTTCAGGCTCCTCGTATTTTTCAGGCCTTTTCAGGCTCCTAGTATTTTTCACACCTTTTCAGGCTCCTCGTATTTTTCACACCTTTTCAGGCTCCTCGTATTTTTCACACCTTTTCAGGCTCCTCGTATTTTTCACACCTTTTCAGGCTCCTCGTATATTTCACACCTTTTCGGGCTCCTCGTATTTTTCACACCATTTCAGGCTCCTCGTATTTTTCAGGCCTTTTCAGGCGCTCGTATTTTTCAGGCCTTTTCAGACTCCTCGTATTTTTCACACCTTTTCAGGCTCCTCGTATTTTTCACACCTTTTCAGGCTCCTCGTATTTTTCACACCTTTTCAGGGTCCTCGTATTTTTCACACCTTTTCAGGCTCCTCGTATTTTTCACACCTTTTCAGGCTCCTCGTATTTTTCACACCCTTTCAGGCTCCTCGTATTTTTCATACCTTTTCAAGCTCCTCGTATATTTCAGGCCTTTTCAGGCTCCTCGTATTTTTCACACCTTTTCAGGCTCCTCGTATTTTTCACACCTTTTCAGGCTCCTCGTATATTTCAGGCCTTTTCAGGCTCCTCATATTTTTCACACCTTTTCAGGCTCCTCATATTTTTCTAGCCTTTTCAGGCTCCTTGTATTTTTCACACCTTTTCAGGCTCCTCGTATTTTTCAGGCCTTTTCAGGCTCCTCGTATTTTTCACACCTTTTCAGTCTCCTCGTATTTTTAAGGCGTTTTCAGGCTCCTCATATTTTTCAGGCCTTTTCAGGCTCCTCGTATTTTTCACACCTTTTCAGGCTCCTCGTATTTTTCACACCTTTGCAGGCTCCTCGTATTTTTCACACCTTTTCAGGCTCCTCGTATTTTTCACACTGTTTCAGGCTCCTCGTATTTTTCACACCTTTTCAGGGTCCTCATATTTTTCAGGCCTTTTCAGGCTCCTCGTATTTTTCACACCTTTTCAGGCTCCTCGTAATTTTCAGGCCTTTTCAGGCTCCTCATATTTTTCACACCTTTTCAGGCTCCTCGTATTTTTCACACCTTTTCAGGCTCCTCATATTTTTCAAGCCTTTTCAGGCTCCTCGTATTTTTCACACCTTTTCAGGCTCCTCGTATTTTTCAGGCCTTTTCAGGCTCCTCATATTTTTCAGGCCTTTTCAGGCTCCTTGTATTTTTCACACCTTTTCAGGCTCCTCGTATATTTCAGGCCTTTTCAGGCTCGTCGTATTTTTCACACCTTTTCAGGCTCCTCGTATTTTTCACACCTTTTCAGGCTCCTCGTATTTTTCACACCTTTTCAGTCTCCTCGTATTTTTCACACCTTTTCAGGCTCCTCGTATATTTCACACCTTTTCAGGCTCCTCGTATTTTTCACACCTTTTCAGGCTCCTCGTATTTTTCACGCCTTTTCAGGCTCCTCGTATTTTTCAGGCCTTTTCAGGCTCCTCGTATTTTTCACGCCTTTTCAGGCTCCTAGTATTGTTCACACCTTTTCAGGCTCCTCGTATTTTTCACACCTTTTCAGGCTCCTCGTATTTTTCACACCTTTTCAGGCTCCTCGTATTTTTCACACCTTTTCAGGCTCCTCGTATTTTTCACACCTTTTCAGGCTTTTCGTATTTTTCACACCTTTTCAGGCTCCTCGTATTTTTCACACCTTTTCAGGCTCCTTGTATTTTTAACATCTTTTCGGGCTCCTCGTATTTTTCACACCTTTTCAGGCTACTCGTATTTTTCAGGCCTTTTCATGCTCCTCGTATTTTACACGCCTTTTCAGGCTCCTCATATTTTTCATACCTTTTCAAGCTCCTCGTATATTTCAGGCCTTTTCAGGCTCCTCGTATTTTTCACACCTTTTCAGGCTCCTCGTATTTTTCACACCATTTCAGGCTCCTCGTATTTTTCACACCTTTTCAGGCTCCTAGTATTTTTCAGGCCTTTTCAGGCTCCTCGTATTTTTCACACCTTTTCAGGCTCCTTGTATTTTTCACACCTGTTCAGGCTCGTCGTATTTTTCACACCTTTTCAGGCTCCTCGTATTTTTCACACCTTTTCAGGCTCCTCGTATTTTTAACAACTTTTCAGGATCCTCATATTTTTCAGGCCTTTTCAGGCTCCTCGTACTTTTCAGGCCTTTTCAGGCTCCTCGTATTTTTCACACCTTTTCAGGCTCCTCGTATTTTTCACACCTTTTCAGGTTCCTCGTATTTTTCACACCTTTTCAGGCTCCTCGTATTTTTCAGGCCTTTTCAGGGTCCTCGTATTTTTCAGGCTTTGTCAGGCTCCTCGTATTTTTCACACGTTTTCAGGCTCCTTGTATTTTTCAGGCCTTTTCAGGCTCCTCGTATTTTTCAGGCCCCTCGTATTTTTCACGCCTTTTCAGGCCCCTCGTATTTTTCAGGCCTTTTCAGGCTCCTCGTATTTTTCACACCTTTTCAGGCTCTTCGTATTTTTCACACCTTTTCAGGCTCCTCGTATTTTTCACACCTTATCAGGCTCCTCGTATTTTTCAGGCCTTTTCAGGCTCCTCGTATTTTTCACACCTTTTCAGGCTCCTCGTATTTTTCACACCTTTTCAGGCTCCTCGTATTTTTCACACCTTAACAGGCTCCTCGTATATTTCAGGCCGTTTCAGGCTCCTCGTATTTTTCACACCTTTTCAGGCTCCTCGTATTTTTCACACCTTTTCAGGCTCCTCGTATTTTTCACACTGTTTCAGGCTCCTCGTATTTTTCACACCTTTTCAGGGTCCTCATATTTTTCAGGCCTTTTCAGGCTCCTCGTATTTTTCACACCTTTTCAGGCTCCTCGTATTTTTCAGGCCTTTCAGGCTCCTCATATTTTTCACACCTTTTCAGGGTCCTCGTATTTTTCAGGCTTTGTCAGGCTCCTTGTATTTTTCACACCTTTTCAGGCTCCTCGTATTTTTCACACCTTTTCAGGCTCCTCGTATTTTTCACACCTTTTCAGGCTCCTCGTATTTTTCAGGCCTTTTCAGGCTCCTCGTATTTTTCAGGCCTTTTCAGGCTCCTCGTATTTTTCACACCTTTTCAGGCTCCTCGTATTTTTCACACCTTTTCAGGCTCCTCGTATTTTTCACACCTTTTCAGGCTCCTCGTATTTTTCACACCATTTCAGGCTGCTCGTATTTTTCAGGCCTTTTCAGGCTCCTCGTATTTTTCAGGCCTTTTCAGGCTCCTCGTATTTTTCACACCTTTTCAGGCTCCTCGTATTTTTCAGGCTTTGTCAGGCTCCTCGTATTTTTCAGGCCTTTTCAGGCTCCTCGTATTTTTCACACCTTTTCAGGCTCCTCATATTTTTCACACCGTTTCAGGCTCCTCGTATTTTTCACATCTTTTCAGGCTCCTCGTATTTTTCACACATTTTCAGGCTCCTCGTATTTTTCAGGCCTTTTCAGGCTCCTCGTATTTTTCAGGCCTTTTCAGGCTCCTCGTATTTTTCACGCCTTCTAGGCTCCTCGTATTTTTCAGGACTTTTTAGGCTCCTCGTAATTTGCACGCCTTTTCAGACTCCTCATATTTTTCAAGCCTTTTCAGGCTCCTCGTATTTTTCACACCTTTTCAGGCTCCTCGTATTTTTCAGGCCGTTTCAGGCTCCTCGTTTTTTTCACACCTTTTCAGGTTCCTCATATTTTTCAGGCCGTTTCAGGCTCCTCGTATTTTTCACACCTTTTCAGGCTCCCCGTATTTTTCACACCTTTTCAGGCTCCTCGTAATTTTCACAACTTTTCAGGCTCCTCGTATTTTTCACACCTTTTCAGGCTCCTCGTAATTTTCACACCTTTTCAGGCTCGTCGTATTTTTCACACCTTTTCAGGCTCCTCGTATTTTTCACACCTTTTCAGGCCCCTCGTATTTTTCAGGCCGTTTCAGGCTCCTCGTATTTTTCACACCTTTTCAGGCTCCTTGTATTTTTCAGGCCTTTTCAGGCTCCTCGTATTTTTCACACCTTTTCAGGCTCCTCGTATTTTTCAGGCCGTTTCAGGCTCCTCGTATTTTTCAGGCCTTTTCAGGCTCCTCGTATTTTTCAGGCCTTTTCAGGCTCCTCGTATTTTTCACACATTTTCAGGCTCCTCGAATTTTTCACACATTTTCAGGCTCCTCGTATTTTTCACACCGTTTCAGGCTCCTCGTATTTTTCACACCTTTTCAGGCTCCTCGTAATTTTCACACCTTTTCAGGCTCCTCGTATTTTTCACACCTTTTCAGGCTCCTCGTATTTTTCACACCTTTTCAGGCTCCTCGTAATTTTCACACCTTTTCAGGCTCCTCGTATTTTTCACACCTTTTCAGGCTCCTCGTATTTTTCAGGCCGTTTCAGGCTCCTCGTTTTTTTCACATCTTTTCAGGTTCCTCATATTTTTCAGGCCGTTTCAGGCTCCTCGTATTTTTCACACCT
This sequence comes from Cervus elaphus, assembly GCF_910594005.1. Classification (NCBI taxonomy): domain Eukaryota; kingdom Metazoa; phylum Chordata; class Mammalia; order Artiodactyla; family Cervidae; genus Cervus; species Cervus elaphus. Next base: position 114,812,673 of record NC_057833.1, read on the forward strand.
TTTCAGGCTCCTCGTATTTTTCACACCTTTTCAGGCTCCTCGTAATTTTCACACCTTTTCAGGCTCCTTGTATTTTTCACACATTTTCAGGCTCCTCGTATTTTTCAGGCGTTTCCAGGCTCCTCGTATTTTTCACACCATTTCAGGCTCCTCGTATTTTTCACACCTTTTCAGGCTCCTCGTATTTTTCAGGCCTTTTCAGGCTCCTCGTATTTTTCAAGCTTTTTCAGGCTCCTCGTATTTTTCACACCTTGTTAGGCTCCTCGTATTTTTCAGGCCTTTTCAGGCTCCTAGTATTTTTCACACCTTTTCAGGGTCCTCATATTTTTCAGGCCTTTTCAGGCTCCTCGTATTTTTCACACCTTTGCAGTCTCCTCGTATTTTTCAGGCCTTTTCAGGCTCCTCGTATTTTTCACACCTTTTCAGGCTCCTCGTATTTTTCAGGCTTTGTCAGGCTCCTCGTATTTTTCACACCTTTTCAGGCTCCTCATATTTTTCACACCTTTTCAGGCTCCTCGTATATTTCAGGCCTTTTCAGGCTCGTCGTATTTTTCACACCTTTTCAGGCTCCTCGTATTTTTCACACCTTTTCAGGCTCCTCGTATTTTTCAGGCTTTGTCAGGCTCCTCGTATTTTTCACACCTTTTCAGGCTCCTCGTATTTTTCACACCTTTTCAGGCTCCTCGTATTTTTCACACCTTTTCAGGCTCCTCGTATATTTCAGGCCTTTCAGGCTCGTCGTATTTTTCACACCTTTTCAGGCTCCTCGTATTTTTCACACCTTTTCAGGCTCCTCGTATTTTTCACACCTTTTCAGTCTCCTCGTATTTTTCACACCTTTTCAGGCTCCTCGTATTTTTCACACCTTTTCAGGCTCCTCGTATTTTTCACACCTTTTCAGGCTCCTCGTATTTTTCACGCCTTTTCAGGCTCCTCGTATTTTTCAGGCCTTTTCAGGCTCCTCGTATTTTTCACGCCTTTTCAGGCTCCTAGTATTGTTCACACCTTTTCAGGCTCCTCGTATTTTTCACACCTTTTCAGGCTCCTCGTATTTTTCACACCTTTTCAGGCTCCTCGTATTTTTCACACCTTTTCAGGCTCCTCGTATTTTTCACACCTTTTCAGGCTTTTCGTATTTTTCACACCTTTACAGGCTCCTCGTATTTTTCACACCTTTTCAGGCTCCTTGTATTTTTAACATCTTTTCGGGCTCCTCGTATTTTTCACACCTTTTCAGGCTACTCGTATTTTTCAGGCCTTTTCATGCTCCTCGTATTTTACACGCCTTTTCAGGCTCCTCATATTTTTCATACCTTTTCAAGCTCCTCGTATATTTCAGGCCTTTTCAGGCTCCTCGTATTTTTCAAACCTTTTCAGGCTCCTCGTATTTTTCACACCATTTCAGGCTCCTCGTATTTTTCAGGCCTTTTCAGGCTCCTAGTATTTTTCAGGCCTTTTCAGGCTCCTCGTATTTTTCACACCTTTTCAGGCTCCTCGTATTTTTCACACCTGTTCAGGCTCGTCGTATTTTTCACACCTTTTCAGGCTCCTCGTATTTTTCACACCTTTTCAGTCTCCTCGTATTTTTAACAACTTTTCAGGATCCTCATATTTTTCAGGCCTTTTCAGGCTCCTCGTACTTTTCAGGCCTTTTCAGGCTCCTCGTATTTTTCACACCTTTTCAGGCTCCTCGTATTTTTCACACCTTTTCAGGTTCCTCGTATTTTTCACACCTTTTCAGGCTCCTCGTATTTTTCAAACGTTTTCAGGCTCCTCGTATTTTTCACACCTTTTCAGGCTCCTTGTATTTTTCAGGCCTTTTCAGGCTCCTCGTATTTTTCAGGCCCCTCGTATTTTTCACGCCTTTTCAGGCCCCTCGTATTTTTCAGGCCTTTTCAGGCTCCTCGTATTTTTCACACCTTTTCAGGCTCTTCGTATTTTTCACACCTTTTCAGGCTCCTCGTATTTTTCACACCTTATCAGGCTCCTCGTATTTTTCAGGCCGTTTCAGGCTCCTCGTATTTTTCACACCTTTTCAGGCTCCTCGTATTTTTCACACCTTTTCAGGCTCCTCGTATTTTTCACACCTTATCAGGCTCCTCGTATTTTTCAGGCTATTTCAGGCTCCTCGTATTTTTCACACCTTTTCAGGCTCCTCGTATTTTTCACACCTTTTCAGGCTCCTCGTATTTTTCACACTGTTTCAGGCTCCTCGTATTTTTCACACCTTTTCAGGGTCCTCATATTTTTCAGGCCTTTTCAGGCTCCTCGTATTTTTCACACCTTTTCAGGCTCCTCGTATTTTTCAGGCCTTTCAGGCTCCTCATATTTTTCACACCTTTTCAGGGTCCTCGTATTTTTCAGGCTTTGTCAGGCTCCTTGTATTTTTCACACCTTTTCAGGCTCCTCGTATTTTTCACACCTTTTCAGGCTCCTCGTATTTTTCACACCTTTTCAGGCTCCTCGTATTTTTCAGGCCTTTTCAGGCTCCTCGTATTTTTCAGGCCTTTTCAGGCTCCTCGTATTTTTCACACCTTTTCAGGCTCCTCGTATTTTTCACACCTTTTCAGGCTCCTCGTATTTTTCACACCTTTTCAGGCTCCTCGTATTTTTCACACCATTTCAGGCTCCTCGTATTTTTCAGGCCTTTTCAGGCTCCTCGTATTTTTCAGGCCTTTTCAGGCTCCTCGTATTTTTCACACCTTTTCAGGCTCCTCGTATTTTTCAGGCTTTGTCAGGCTCCTCGTATTTTTCAGGCCTTTTCAGGCTCCTCGTATTTTTCACACCTTTTCAGGCTCCTCATATTTTTCACACCGTTTCAGGCTCCTCGTATTTTTCACATCTTTTCAGGCTCCTCGTATTTTTCACACATTTTCAGGCTCCTCGTATTTTTCAGGCCTTTTCAGGCTCCTCGTATTTTTCAGGCCTTTTCAGGCTCCTCGTATTTTTCACGCCTTCTAGGCTCCTCGTATTTTTCAGGCCTTTTTAGGCTCCTCGTAATTTGCACGCCTTTTCAGACTCCTCATATTTTTCAAGCCTTTTCAGGCTCCTCGTATTTTTCACACCTTTTCAGGCTCCTCGTATTTTTCAGGCCGTTTCAGGCTCCTCGTATTTTTCACACCTTTTCAGGCTCCTCGTATTTTTCACACCTTTTCAGGCTCCTCGTATTTTTCACACCTTTTCAGGCTCCTCGTATATTTCACACCTTTTCGGGCTCCTCGTATTTTTCACACCATTTCAGGCTCCTCGTATTTTTCAGGCCTTTTCAGGCGCCTCGTATTTTTCAGGCCTTTTCAGACTCCTCGTATTTTTCACACCTTTTCAGGCTCCTCGTATTTTTCACACCTTTTCAGGCTCCTCGTATTTTTCACACCTTTTCAGGGTCCTCGTATTTTTCACACCTTTTCAGGCTCCTCGTATTTTTCACACCTTTTCAGGCTCCTCGTATTTTTCACACCCTTTCAGGCTCCTCGTATTTTTCATACCTTTTCAAGCTCCTCGTATATTTCAGGCCTTTTCAGGCTCCTCGTATTTTTCACACCTTTTCAGGCTCCTCGTATTTTTCACAACTTTTCAGGCTCCTCGTATATTTCAGGCCTTTTCAGGCTCCTCATATTTTTCACACCTTTTCAGGCTCCTCGTATTTTTCAAGCCTTTTCAGGCTCCTTGTATTTTTCACACCTTTTCAGGCTCCTCGTATTTTTCAGGCCTTTTCAGGCTCCTCGTATTTTTCACACCTTTTCAGTCTCCTCGTATTTTTTAGGCGTTTTCAGGCTCCTCATATTTTTCAGGCCTTTTCAGGCTCCTCGTATTTTTCACACCTTTTCAGGCTCCTCGTATTTTTCACACCTTTGCAGGCTCCTCGTATTTTTCACACCTTTTCAGGCTCCTCGTATTTTTCACACTGTTTCAGGCTCCTCGTATTTTTCACACCATTTCAGGGTCCTCGTATTTTTCAGGCCTTTTCAGGCTCCTCGTATTTTTCACACCTTTTCAGGCTCCTCGTAATTTTCAGGCCTTTTCAGGCTCCTCATATTTTTCACACCTTTTCAGGCTCCTCGTATTTTTCACACCTTTTCAGGCTCCTCATATTTTTCAAGCCTTTTCAGGCTCCTCGTATTTTTCACACCTTTTCAGGCTCCTCGTATTTTTCAGGCCTTTTCAGGCTCCTCATATTTTTCAGGCCTTTTCAGGCTCCTTGTATTTTTCACACCTTTTCAGGCTCCTCGTATATTTCAGGCCTTTTCAGGCTCGTCGTATTTTTCACACCTTTTCAGGCTCCTCGTATTTTTCACACCTTTTCAGGCTCCTCGTATTTTTCACACCTTTTCAGTCTCCTCGTATTTTTCACACCTTTTCAGGCTCCTCGTATATTTCACACCTTTTCAGGCTCCTCGTATTTTTCACACCTTTTCAGGCTCCTCGTATTTTTCACGCCTTTTCAGGCTCCTCGTATTTTTCAGGCCTTTTCAGGCTCCTCGTATTTTTCACGCCTTTTCAGGCTCCTAGTATTGTTCACACCTTTTGAGGCTCCTCGTATTTTTCACACCTTTTCAGGCTCCTCGTATTTTTCACACCTTTTCAGGCTCCTCGTATTTTTCACACCTTTTCAGGCTCCTCGTATTTTTCACACCTTTTCAGGCTTTTCGTATTTTTCACACCTTTACAGGCTCCTCGTATTTTTCACACCTTTTCAGGCTCCTTGTATTTTTAACATCTTTTCGGGCTCCTCGTATTTTTCACACCTTTTCAGGCTACTCGTATTTTTCAGGCCTTTTCATGCTCCTCGTATTTTACACGCCTTTTCAGGCTCCTCATATTTTTCATACCTTTTCAAGCTCCTCGTATATTTCAGGCCTTTTCAGGCTCCTCGTATTTTTCACACCTTTTCAGGCTCCTCGTATTTTTCACACCATTTCAGGCTCCTCGTATTTTTCAGGCCTTTTCAGGCTCCTAGTATTTTTCAGGCCTTTTCAGGCTCCTCGTATTTTTCACACCTTTTCAGGCTCCTCGTATTTTTCACACCTGTTCAGGCTCGTCGTATTTTTCACACCTTTTCAGGCTCCTCGTATTTTTCACACCTTTTCAGGCTCCTCGTATTTTTAACAACTTTTCAGGATCCTCATATTTTTCAGGCCTTTTCAGGCTCCTCGTACTTTTCAGGCCTTTTCAGGCTCCTCGTATTTTTCACACCTTTTCAGGCTCCTCGTATTTTTCACACCTTTTCAGGTTCCTCGTATTTTTCACACCTTTTCAGGCTCCTCGTATTTTTCAGGCCTTTTCAGGGTCCTCGTATTTTTCAGGCTTTGTCAGGCTCCTCGTATTTTTCACACGTTTTCAGGCTCCTTGTATTTTTCAGGCCTTTTCAGGCTCCTCGTATTTTTCAGGCCCCTCGTATTTTTCACGCCTTTTCAGGCCCCTCGTATTTTTCAGGCCTTTTCAGGCTCCTCGTATTTTTCACACCTTTTCAGGCTCTTCGTATTTTTCACACCTTTTCAGGCTCCTCGTATTTTTCACACCTTATCAGGCTCCTCGTATTTTTCAGGCCGTTTCAGGCTCCTCGTATTTTTCACACCTTTTCAGGCTCCTCGTATTTTTCACACCTTTTCAGGCTCCTCGTATTTTTCACACCTTATCAGGCTCCTCGTATTTTTCAGGCCGTTTCAGGCTCCTCGTATTTTTCACACCTTTTCAGGCTCCTCGTATTTTTCACACCTTTTCAGGCTCCTCGTATTTTTCACACTGTTTCAGGCTCCTCGTATTTTTCACACCTTTTCAGGGTCCTCATATTTTTCAGGCCTTTTCAGGCTCCTCGTATTTTTCACACCTTTTCAGGCTCCTCGTATTTTTCAGGCCTTTCAGGCTCCTCATATTTTTCACACCTTTTCAGGGTCCTCGTATTTTTCAGGCTTTGTCAGGCTCCTTGTATTTTTCACACCTTTTCAGGCTCCTCGTATTTTTCACGCCTTTTCAGGCTCTTCGTATTTTTCACACCTTTTCAGGCTCCTCGTATTTTTCAGGCCTTTTCAGGCTCCTCGTATTTTTCAGGCCTTTTCAGGCTCCTCGTATTTTTCACACCTTTTCAGGCTCCTCGTATTTTTCACACCTTTTCAGGCTCCTCGTATTTTTCACACCTTTTCAGGCTCCTCGTATTTTTCACACCATTTCAGGCTCCTCGTATTTTTCAGGCCTTTTCAGGCTCCTCGTATTTTTCAGGCCTTTTCAGGCTCCTCGTATTTTTCACACCTTTTCAGGCTCCTCGTATTTTTCAGGCTTTGTCAGGCTCCTCGTATTTTTCAGGCCTTTTCAGGCTCCTCGTATTTTTCACACCTTTTCAGGCTCCTCATATTTTTCACACCGTTTCAGGCTCCTCGTATTTTTCACATCTTTTCAGGCTCCTCGTATTTTTCACACATTTTCAGGCTCCTCGTATTTTTCAGGCCTTTTCAGGCTCCTCGTATTTTTCAGGCCTTTTCAGGCTCCTCGTATTTTTCACGCCTTCTAGGCTCCTCGTAATTTTCAGGCCTTTTTAGGCTCCTCGTAATTTGCACGCCTTTTCAGACTCCTCATATTTTTCAAGCCTTTTCAGGCTCCTCGTATTTTTCACACCTTTTCAGGCTCCTCGTATTTTTCACACCTTTTCAGGCTCCTCGTTTTTTTCACACCTTTTCAGGTTCCTCATATTTTTCAGGCCGTTTCAGGCTCCTCGTATTTTTCACACCTTTTCAGGCTCCTCGTATTTTTCACACCTTTTCAGGCTCCTCGTAATTTTCACACCTTTTCAGGCTCCTCGTATTTTTCACACCTTTTCAGGCTCCTCGTAATTTTCACACCTTTTCAGTCTCGTCGTATTTTTCACACCTTTTCAGGCTCCTCGTATTTTTCACACCTTTTCAGGCTCCTCGTATTTTTCACACCGTTTCAGGCTCCTCGTATTTTTCAGGCCTTTTCAGGCTCCTCGTATTTTTCACACCTTTTCAGCCTCCTCGTATTTTTCAGGCCATTTCAGGCTCCTCGTATTTTTCAGGCCTTTTCAGGCTCCTCGTATTTTTCAGGCCTTTTCAGGCTCCTCGTATTTTTCACACATTTTCAGGCTCCTCGAATTTTTCACACATTTTCAGGCTCCTCGTATTTTTCACACCGTTTCAGACTCCTCGTATTTTTCACACCTTTTCAGGCTCCTCGTAATTTTCACACCTTTTCAGGCTCCTCGTATTTTTCACACCTTTTCAGGCTCCTCGTATTTTTCACACCTTTTCAGGCTCCTCGTAATTTTCACACCTTTTCAGGCTCCTCGTATTTTTCACACCTTTTCAGGCTCCTCGTATTTTTCAGGCCGTTTCAGGCTCCTCGTTTTTTTCACATCTTTTCAGGTTCCTCATATTTTTCAGGCCGTTTCAGGCTCCTCGTATTTTTCACACCTTTTCAGGCTCCTCGTATTTTTCACACCTTTTCAGGCTCCTCGTAATTTTCACACCTTTTCAGGCTCCTTGTATTTTTCACACATTTTCAGGCTCCTCGTATTTTTCAGGCGTTTCCAGGCTCCTCGTATTTTTCACACCATTTCAGGCTCCTCGTATTTTTCACACCTTTTCAGGCTCCTCGTATTTTTCAGGCCTTTTCAGGCTCCTCGTATTTTTCAAGCTTTTTCAGGCTCCTCGTATTTTTCACACCTTGTTAGGCTCCTCGTATTTTTCAGGCCTTTTCAGGCTCCTCGTATTTTTCACACATTTTCAGGCTCCTCGTATTTTTCACACTATTTCAGGCTCCTCGTATTTTTCACACCTTTTCAGGGTCCTCATATTTTTCAGGCCTTTTCATGCTCCTCGTATTTTTCACACCTTTGCAGTCTCCTCGTATTTTTCAGGCCTTTTCAGGCTCCTCGTATTTTTCACACCTTTTCAGGCTCCTCGTATTTTTCAGGCTTTGTCAGGCTCCTCGTATTTTTCACACCTTTTCAGGCTCCTCGTATTTTTCACACCTTTTCAGGCTCCTCATATTTTTCACACCTTTTCAGGCTCCTCGTATATTTCAGGCCTTTTCAGGCTCGTCGTATTTTTCACACCTTTTCAGGCTCCTCGTATTTTTCACACCTTTTCAGGCTCCTCGTATTTTTCAGGCTTTGTCAGGCTCCTCGTATTTTTCACACCTTTTCAGGCTCCTCGTATTTTTCACACCTTTTCAGGCTCCTCGTATTTTTCACACCTTTTCAGGCTCCTCGTATATTTCAGGCCTTTTCAGGCTCGTCGTATTTTTCACACCTTTTCAGGCTCCTCGTATTTTTCACACCTTTTCAGGCTCCTCGTATTTTTCACACCTTTTCAGTCTCCTCGTATTTTTCACACCTTTTCAGGCTCCTCGTATATTTCACACCTTTTCAGGCTCCTCGTATTTTTCACACCTTTTCAGGCTCCTCGTATTTTTCACGCCTTTTCAGGCTCCTCGTATTTTTCAGGCCTTTTCAGGCTCCTCGTATTTTTCACGCCTTTTCAGGCTCCTAGTATTGTTCACACCTTTTCAGGCTCCTCGTATTTTTCACACCTTTTCAGGCTCCTCGTATTTTTCACACCTTTTCAGGCTCCTCGTATTTTTCACACCTTTTCAGGCTGCTCGTATTTTTCACACCTTTTCAGGCTTTTCGTATTTTTCACACCTTTACAGGCTCCTCGTATTTTTCACACCTTTTCAGGCTCCTTGTATTTTTAACATCTTTTCGGGCTCCTCGTATTTTTCACACCTTTTCAGGCTACTCGTATTTTTCAGGCCTTTTCATGCTCCTCGTATTTTACACGCCTTTTCAGGCTCCTCATATTTTTCATACCTTTTCAAGCTCCTCGTATATTTCAGGCCTTTTCAGGCTCCTCGTATTTTTCACACCTTTTCAGGCTCCTCGTATTTTTCACACCATTTCAGGCTCCTCGTATTTTTCAGGCCTTTTCAGGCTCCTAGTATTTTTCAGGCCTTTTCAGGCTCCTCGTATTTTTCACACCTTTTCAGGCTCCTCGTATTTTTCACACCTGTTCAGGCTCGTCGTATTTTTCACACCTTTTCAGGCTCCTCGTATTTTTCACACCTTTTCAGGCTCCTCGTATTTTTAACAACTTTTCAGGATCCTCATATTTTTCAGGCCTTTTCAGGCTCCTCGTACTTTTCAGGCCTTTTCAGGCTCCTCGTATTTTTCACACCTTTTCAGGCTCCTCGTATTTTTCACACCTTTTCAGGTTCCTCGTATTTTTCACACCTTTTCAGGCTCCTCGTATTTTTCAGGCCTTTTCAGGGTCCTCGTATTTTTCAGGCTTTGTCAGGCTCCTCGTATTTTTCACACGTTTTCAGGCTCCTTGTATTTTTCAGGCCTTTTCAGGCTCCTCGTATTTTTCAGGCTCCTCGTATTTTTCACGCCTTTTCAGGCCCCTCGTATTTTTCAGGCCTTTTCAGGCTCCTCGTATTTTTCACACCTTTTCAGGCTCTTCGTATTTTTCACACCTTTTCAGGCTCCTCGTATTTTTCACACCTTATCAGGCTCCTCGTATTTTTCAGGCCGTTTCAGGCTCCTCGTATTTTTCACACCTTTTCAGGCTCCTCGTATTTTTCACACCTTTTCAGGCTCCTCGTATTTTTCACACCTTATCAGGCTCCTCGTATATTTCAGGCCGTTTCAGGCTCCTCGTATTTTTCACACCTTTTCAGGCTCCTCGTATTTTTCACACCTTTTCAGGCTCCTCGTATTTTTCACACTGTTTCAGGCTCCTCGTATTTTTCACACCTTTTCAGGGTCCTCATATTTTTCAGGCCTTTTCAGGCTCCTCGTATTTTTCACACCTTTTCAGGCTCCTCGTATTTTTCAGGCCTTTCAGGCTCCTCATATTTTTCACACCTTTTCAGGGTCCTCGTATTTTTCAGGCTTTGTCAGGCTCCTTGTATTTTTCACACCTTTTCAGGCTCCTCGTATTTTTCACACCTTTTCAGGCTCCTCGTATTTTTCACACCTTTTCAGGCTCCTCGTATTTTTCAGGCCTTTTCAGGCTCCTCGTATTTTTCAGGCCTTTTCAGGCTCCTCGTATTTTTCACACCTTTTCAGGCTCCTCGTATTTTTCACACCTTTTCAGGCTCCTCGTATTTTTCACACCTTTTCAGGCTCCTCGTATTTTTCACACCATTTCAGGCTCCTCGCATTTTTCAGGCCTTTTCAGGCTCCTCGTATTTTTCAGGCCTTTTCAGGCTCCTCGTATTTTTCACACCTTTTCAGGCTCCTCGTATTTTTCAGGCTTTGTCAGGCTCCTCGTATTTTTCAGGCCTTTTCAGGCTCCTCGTATTTTTCACACCTTTTCAGGCTCCTCATATTTTTCACACCGTTTCAGGCTCCTCGTATTTTTCACATCTTTTCAGGCTCCTCGTATTTTTCACACATTTTCAGGCTCCTCGTATTTTTCAGGCCTTTTCAGGCTCCTCGTATTTTTCAGGCCTTTTCATGCTCCTCGTATTTTTCACGCCTTCTAGGCTCCTCGTATTTTTCAGGCCTTTTTAGGCTCCTCGTAATTTGCACGCCTTTTCAGACTCCTCATATTTTTCAAGCCTTTTCAGGCTCCTCGTATTTTTCACACCTTTTCAGGCTCCTCGTATTTTTCAGGCCGTTTCAGGCTCCTCGTTTTTTTCACACCTTTTCAGGTTCCTCATATTTTTCAGGCCGTTTCAGGCTCCTCGTATTTTTCACACCTTTTCAGGCTCCTCGTATTTTTCACACCTTTTCAGGCTCCTCGTAATTTTCACACCTTTTCAGGCTCCTCGTATTTTTCACACCTTTTCAGGCTCCTCGTAATTTTCACACCTTTTCAGGCTCCTCGTATTTTTCACACCTTTTCAGGCTCCTCGTATTTTTCACACCTTTTCAGGCTCCTCGTATTTTTCACACCGTTTCAGGCTCCTCGTATTTTTCACACCTTTTCAGGCTCCTTGTATTTTTCAGGCCTTTTCAGGCTCCTCGTATTTTTCACACCTTTTCAGGCTCCTCGTATTTTTCAGGCCGTTTCAGGCTCCTCGTATTTTTCAGGCCTTTTCAGGCTCCTCGTATTTTTCAGGCCTTTTCAGGCTCCTCGTATTTTTCACACATTTTCAGGCTCCTCGAATTTTTCACACATTTTCAGGCTCCTCGTATTTTTCACACCGTTTCAGACTCCTCGTATTTTTCACACCTTTTCAGGCTCCTCGTAATTTTCACACCTTTTCAGGCTCCTCGTATTTTTCACACCTTTTCAGGCTCCTCGTATTTTTCACACCTTTTCAGGCTCCTCGTAATTTTCACACCTTTTCAGGCTCCTCGTATTTTTCACACCTTTTCAGGCTCCTCGTATTTTTCAGGCCGTTTCAGGCTCCTCGTTTTTTTCACATCTTTTCAGGTTCCTCATATTTTTCAGGCCGTTTCAGGCTCCTCGTATTTTTCACACCTTTTCAGGCTCCTCGTATTTTTCACACCTTTTCAGGCTCCTCGTAATTTTCACACCTTTTCAGGCTCCTTGTATTTTTCACACATTTTCAGGCTCCTCGTATTTTTCAGGCGTTTCCAGGCTCCTCGTAATTTTCACACCATTTCAGGCTCCTCGTATTTTTCACACCTTTTCAGGCTCCTCGTATTTTTCAGGCCTTTCCAGGCTCCTCGTATTTTTCAAGCTTTTTCAGGCTCCTCGTATTTTTCACACCTTGTTAGGCTCCTCGTATTTTTCAGGCCTTTTCAGGCTCCTCGTATTTTTCACACATTTTCAGGCTCCTCGTATTTTTCACACTATTTCAGGCTCCTCGTATTTTTCACACCTTTTCAGGGTCCTCATATTTTTCAGGCCTTTTCAGGCTCCTCGTATTTTTCACACCTTTGCAGTCTCCTCGTATTTTTCAGGCCTTTTCAGGCTCCTCGTATTTTTCACACCTTTTCAGGCTCCTCGTATTTTTCAGGCTTTGTCAGGCTCCTCGTATTTTTCACACCTTTTCAGGCTCCTCGTATTTTTCACAACTTTTCAGGCTCCTCATATTTTTCACACCTTTTCAGTCTCCTCGTATTTTTCAGTCCTTTTCAGGCTCCTCGTATTTTTCAGGCTTATTCAGGCTCCTCGTATTTTTCACACCTTTTCAGGCTCCTCGTATTTTTCACACCTTTGCAGGCTTCTCGTATTTTTCACACCTTTTCATGCTCCTCGTATTTTTCACAATGTTTCAGGCTCCTCGTATTTTTCACACCTTTTCAGGGTCCTCGTTTTTTTCAGGCCTTTTCAGACTCCTCGTATTTTTCACACCTTTTCAGGCTCCTCGTATTTTTCAGGCCTTTTCTGGCTCCTCATATTTTTCACACCTTTTCAGGGTCCTCGTATTTTTCAGGCTTTGTCAGGCTCCTCGTATTTTTCACACCTTTTCAGGCTCCTCGTATTTTTCACACCTTTTCAGGCTCCTCGTATTTTTCACACCTTTTCAGGCTCCTCGTATTTTTCAGGCCTTTTCAGGCTCCTCGTATTTTTCAGGCCTTTTCAGGCTCCTCGTATTTTTCACACCTTTTCAGGCTCCTCGTATTTTTCACACCTTTTCAGGCTCCTCGTATTTTTCACACCATTTCAGGCTCCTCGTATTTTTCAGGCCTTTTCAGGCTCCTCGTATTTTTCAGGCCATTTCAGGCTCCTCGTATTTTTCACACCTTTTCAGGCTCCTCGTATTTTTAACAACTTTTCAGGCTCCTCATATTTTTCAGGCCTTTTCAGGCTCCTCGTACTTTTCAGGCCTTTTCAGGCTCCTCATGTTTTTCACACCTTTTCAGGCTCCTCGTATTTTTCACACCTTTTCAAGCTCCTCGTATTTTTCAGGCCTTTTCAGGCTTCTCGTACTTTTCAGGCCTTTTCAGGCTCCTCATGTTTTTCACACCTTTTCAGGCTCCTCGTATTTTTCACACCTTTTCAAGCTCCTCGTATTTTTCAGGCCTTTTCAGGCTCCTCGTATTTTTCACACCTTTTCAGGCTCCTCGTATTTTTCACACCTTTTCAGGCTCCTCGTATATTTCAGGCCTTTTCAGGCTTTTCATAATTTTCACACCTTTTCAGGCTCCTCGTATTATTCAGGCCTTTTCAGGCTCCTCGTATTTTTCACACCTTTTCAGGCTCCTCGTATTTTTCACACCTTTTCAGTCTCCTCGTATTTTTCAGGCCTTTTCAGGCTCCTCGTATTTTTCAGGCCTATTCAGGCTCCTTGTATTTTTCACACCTTTTCAGGGTCCTCGTATTTTTCACACCTTTGCAGGCTCCTCGTATTTTTCACACCTTTTCAGGCTCCTCGTATTTTTCACACTGTTTCAGGCTCCTCGTATTTTTCACACCTTTTCAGGGTCCTCATATTTTTCAGGCCTTTTCAGGCTCCTCGTATTTTTCACACCTTTTCAGGCTCCTCGTATTTTTCAGGTCTTTTCAGGCTCCTCATATTTTTCACACCTTTTCAGGGTCCTCGTATTTTTCAGGCTTTGTCAGGCTCCTCGTATTTTTCACACCTTTTCAGGCTCCTCGTATTTTTCACACCTTTTCGGGCTCCTCGTATTTTTCACACCTTTTCAGGCTCCTCGTATTTTTCAGGCCTTTTCAGGCTCCTCGTATTTTTCAGGCCTTTTCAGGCTCCTCGTATTTTTCACACCTTTTCAGGCTCCTCGTATTTTTCAGGCTTTGTCAGGCTCCTCGTATTTTTCACACCTTTTCAGGCTCCTCGTATTTTTCACACCTTTTCAGGCTCCTCGTATTTTTCACACCTTTTCAGGCTCCTCGTATTTTTTAGGCCTTTTCAGGCTCCTCGTATTTTTCAGGCCTATTCAGGCTCCTCGTATTTTTCAGGCCTTTTCAGGCTCCTCATATTTTTCAGGCCTTTTCAGGCTCCTCATATTTTTCACACCTTCTCAGGCTCCTCGTATTTTTCACACATTTTCAGGCTCCTCGTATTTTTCAAGCCTTTTCAGGCTCCTCGTATTTTTCACACCTTTTCAGGCTCCTCGTATTTTTCACGCCTTTTCAGGCCCCTCGTATTTTTCAGGCCGTTTCAGGCTCCTCGTATTTTTCAGGCCTGTTCAGGCTCCTCGTATTTTTGACACCTTTTCAGGTTCCTCGTATTTTTGACACCTTTTCAGGCTCCTCGTATTTTTCACACCTTCTCAGGCTCCTCGTATTTTTCACACCTTTTCAGGCTCCTCGTATTTTTCACACCTTTTCAGGCTCCTCGTATTTTTCACACCTTTTCAGGCTCCTCGTAATTTTCACACCTTTTCAGGCTCCTCGTATTTTTCACACCTTTTCAGGCTCCTCGTATTTTTCACATCTTTTCAGGCTCCTCGTATTTTTCACACCTTTTCAGGCTTGTCATATTTTTCACACCTTTTCAGGCTCCTCGTATTTTTCACACCTTTTCAGGCTCCTTGTAGTTTTAACATCTTTTCGGGCTCCTCATATTTTTCACACCTTTTCAGTCTCCTCGTATTTTTCAGGCCTTTTCAGGCTCTTCGTATTTTACACACCTTTTCAGCCTCCTCGTATTTTTCAGGCCTTTTCAGGCTCCTCGTGTTTTTCACACCTTTTCAGGCTCCTCGTATTTTTCACACCTTTTCAGGGTCCTCGTATTTTTCAGGCTTTGTCAGGCTCCTCGTATTCTTCACACCTTTTCAGGCTCCTCATATTTCTCACACCTTTTCAGGCTCCTCGTATTTTTCAGGCCTTTTCAGACTCCTCATATTTTTCATACCGTTTCAGGCTCCTCATATATTTCACACCATTTCAGGCTCCTCGTATTTTTCACACCTTTTCAGGCTCCTCGTATTTTTCACACTGTTTCAGGCTCCTCGTATTTTTCAGGCCTTTTCAGGCTCCTTGTATTTGTCACACCTTTTCAGGCTCCTCGTATTTTTCACACCTTTTCAGGCTCCTCGTATTTTTCAGGCCTTTTCAGGCTCCTCATTTTTTTCACACCTTTTCAGGATCCTCGTATTTTTCACACTGTTTCAGGTTCCTCGTATTTTTCACACATTTTCAGGGTCCTCATATTTTTCAGGCCTTTTCACGCTCCTCGTATTTTTCACACCTTTTCAGCCTGCTCGTATTTTTCAGGCCTTTTCAGGCTCCTCGTATTTTTCACACCTTTTCAGGGTCCTCGTATTTTTCAGGCTTTGTCAGGCTCCTCGTATTTTTCACACGTTTTCAGGCTCCTTGTATTTTTCAGGCCTTTTCAGGCTCCTCGTATTTTTCAGGCCCCTCGTATTTTTCACGCCTTTTCAGGCCCCTCGTATTTTTCAGGCCTTTTCAGGCTCCTCGTATTTTTCACACCTTTTCAGGCTCTTCGTATTTTTCACACCTTTTCAGGCTCCTCGTATTTTTCACACCTTATCAGGCTCCTCGTATTTTTCAGGCCGTTTCAGGCTCCTCGTATTTTTCAGGCCTTTTCAGGCTCCTCGTATTTTTCACACCTTTTCAGGCTCCTCGTATTTTTCGCACTTTTTCAGGCTCCTCGTATTTTTCACACCTTTTCAGGCTCCTCGTATTTTTCACACCTTTTCAGGCTCTTCGTATTTTTCAGGCCTTTTCAAGCTCCTCGTATTTTTCAGGCCTTTTCCGGCTCCTCGTATTTTTCACGCCTTTTCAGGCTCCTCGTATTTTTCACATCTTTTCAGGCTCCTCATATTTTTCATGCCTTTTCAGGCTCCTCGTATTTTACAGGCCTATTCAGGCTCCTCGTATTTTTCAGGCCTTTTCAGGCTCCTCATATTTTTCAGGCCTTTTCAGGCTCCTCATATTTTTCACACCTTCTCAGGCTCCTCGTATTTTTCACACCTTTTCAGGCTCCTCGTATTTTTCACACCTATTCAAGCTCCTCGTATATTTCAGGCCTTTTCAGGCTCCTCGTATTTTTCAAACCTTTTCAGGCTCCTCGCATTTTTCACACCTTTTCAGGCTCCTCGTATTTTTCAGGCCTTTTCAGGCTCCTCGTATTTTTCACACTTTTTCAGGCTTCTCATATTTTTCACACCTTTTCAGGCTCCTCGTATTTTTCACACCTTTTCAGGGTCCTCGTATTTTTCAGGCTTTTCAGGCTCCTCGTATTTTTCACACCTTTTGAGGCTCCTCGTATTTTTCACACCGTTTCAGGCCCTCGTATTTTTCAGGCCTTTTCAGGCTCCTCGTATTTTTCAGGCCTTTTCAGCCTCCTCGTATTTTTCACAGCTTTTCAGGCTCCTCGTATTTTTCACACCTTTTCAGGCTCCTCATATTTTTCACACCTTTTCAGGCTCCTTGAATTCTTCAGGCCTTTTCAGGCTCCTCGTATTTTTCACACCTTTTCAGGCTCCTCGTATTTTTCACACCTTTTCAGGCTCCTCGTATTTTTCACGCCTTTTCAGGCTCCTCGTATTTTTCAAGCCTTTTTAGGCTCCTCGTATTTTTCACGGCTTTTCAGGCTCCTCGTATTTTTCAGGCCTTTTCAGGCTCCTCAGATTTTTCATGCCTTTTCAGCCTCCTCGTATTTTTCACACCTTTTCAGGCTCCTCAGATTTTTATTGCCTTTTCAGGCTCCTCGTATTTTTCACACCTTTTCAGGCTCCTCGTATTTTTCACACCTTTTCAGGCTCCTCGCATTTTTAACTCCTTTTCAGGCTCCTCGTATTTTTCACACCTTTTCAGGCTCCTCGTATTTTTCAGGCCTTTTCAGGCTCCTCGTATTTTTCACAAGTTTTCAGGCTCCTCGTTTTTTTCAGGCCTTTTCAGGCTCCTCGTATTTTTCACACCTTTTCAGGGTCCTCGTATTTTTCAAACCTTTTCATGCGCCTCGTATTTTTCACACCTTTTCAGGCTCCTCGTATTTTTCAGGCCTTTTCAAGCTCCTCGTATTTTTCAGGCCTTTTCAGGCTCCTCGTATTTTTCAGGACTTTTCAGGCTGCTCGTATTTTTCACACCTTTTCAGGCTCCTCGTATTTTTCACACCTTTTCAATCTCCTCGTATATTTCAGGCCTTTTCAGGCTCCTCGTATTTTTCACACCTTTTCAGGCTCCTCGTATTTTTCACACCTTTTCAGGTGATTCCCACGTGTTGCCCACGTGATTCCCACGTCTGGGCCACGCGATTCCCACGTGACTCCCACGTGTTGCCCATGTGATTCCCACGTGATTGCCACGTGATTCCCACGTGATACCCACATGATTCCCACGTGATTCCCACGTGATTCCCACGTGATACCCACGTGATTCCCATGTGTTTCCCACGTGATTCCCACGTGATACCCACGTGATTCCCACGTGATGCCCACGTGATTCCCACGTCATACCCACGTGATACCCACGTGATGCCCACGTGATTCCCACGTGTTTCCCACTTGATTCCCACGTGATGCCCACGTGATTCCCATGTGAGTCCCACGTGATTCTCACGTGATACCCGATTCCCACGTGATTCTAACGTGATACCCATGTGATGCCCACGTGATTCCCACGTGTTGCCCACGTGACTCCCTCGTGTTGCCGACGTGATTCCCACGTGATTCCCACGTGATACCCACCTGATTCCCACGTGATTCTCACGTGATAGCCACGTGATGCCCTCATGATTCCCACGTGTTTCCCACTTGATGCCCACGTGATTCCCACGTGATGGCCACGTGATTCCCACGTGATTCCCACGTGATACCCACGTGATTCCCACGTGATGCCCACGTGATTCCCACGTGATGCCCACGTGATTCCCACGTGTTTCCCACTGGATGCCCACATGATACCCACGTGATGGCTACGTGATTCCCACGTGTTTCCCATGGATGCCCACGTGATTTCCACGTGATGGCCACGTGATTCCCACGTGACTCACACGTGATTCCCACGTGATTCCCACGTGATGGCCATGTGATTCCCACGTGATGCCCACGTGTTGCCCACATGATTCCCACGTGATGGCCACGTGATTCCCACGTGACTCCCACGTGATGCCCCCGTTATTCCCACGTGATTCCCACGATTCCCACGTGTTTCCCACTTGATGCCCACGTGATTCCCACATGATGGCCACGTGATTCCCACGTGATTCCCACATGTTGCCCACGTAATTCCCACGTGATGGACACGTGATTCCCACGTGTTTCCCACTTGAGGCCCACGTGATACCCACCTGATTCCCACGTGATACTCACGTGATACCCACGTGATGCCCACGTGATTCCCACGTGATGGCCACGTGATTCCCACGTGATGCCCACGTGATTCTCACGTGATACCCACGTGATGCCCACGTGATTCCCACGTGATACCCACGTGATGCCCACGTGATTCCCACGTGTTGCCCATGTGATTCCCACGTGATGCCCACGTGATGCCCACGTGATTCCCACGTGATTCTCACGTGATACCCACTTGGTGCAAACGTGATTCCCACGTGTTTCCCACTTGATGCCCACGTGATACCCACGTGATGGCCACGTGATTCCCACGTGATTCTTACGTGATTCCCACATGATGGGCACGTGATTCCCACGTGATTCCCACGTGTTGCCCACGTAATTCCCACGTGGTGGCCACGTGATTCCAACGTGTTTCCCACTTGATGCCCACGTGATACCTACCTGATTCCCACGTGATACTCACGTGATACCCACGTGATGCCCACGTGATTCCCACGTGGTGGCCACGTGATTCCCACGTGATACCCACGTGATGCCCACGTGATTCCCACGTGACTCCCACGTGATGCCCACGTTATTCCCACGTGATTCCCACATGATTCCCACGTGTTTCCCTCTTGATACCCATGTGATTCCCACATGATGGCCACGTGATTCCCACGTGATTCCCACGGGTTGCCCACGTAATTCCCACGTGATGGCCACGTGATTCCCACGTGTTTCCCACTTGATGCCCACGTGACACCCACCTGATTCCCACGTGATACTCACGTGATAACCACGTGATGCCCACGTGATTCCCACGTGTTGCCCACGTGATTCCCACGTGATGCCCACGTGATGCCGACGTGATTCCCACGTTATTCCCACGTGATTCTCACGTGATACCCACTTGGTGCCCACGTGATTCCCACGTGTTTCCCACTTGATGCCCACGTGATTCTCACGTGATACCCACTTGGTGCCCACGTGATTCCCACGTGTTTCCCACTTGATGCCCACGTGATTCCCACGTGATGGCCACGTGATTCCCACGTGATTCCCACGTGATACCCACGTGATTCCCACGTGATGCCCACGTGATTCCCACGTGATGCCCACGTGATACCCACGTGATGCCCACGTGATTCCCACGTGTTTCCCACTGGATGCCCACATGATACCCACGTGATGGCTACGTGATTCCCACGTGTTTCCCATGGAAGCCCACGTGATTTCCACGTGATGGCCACGTGATTCCCACGTGACTCACACGTGATTCCCACGTGATTCCCACGTGATGGCCACGTGATTCCCACGTGATGCCCACGTGTTGCCCACATGATTCCCACGTGATGGCCACGTGATTCCCACGTGACTCCCACGTGATGCCCCCGTTATTCCCACGTGATTCCCACGATTCCCACGTGTTTCCCACTTGATGCCCACGTGATTCCCACATGATGGCCACGTGATTCCCACGTGATTCCCACATGTTGCCCACGTAATTCCCACGTGATGGACACGTGATTCCCACGTGTTTCCCACTTGATGCCCACGTGATACCCACCTGATTCCCACGTGATACTCACGTGATACCCACGTGATGCCCACGTGATTCCCACGTGATGGCCACGTGATTCCCACGTGATGCCCACGTGATTCTCACGTGATACCCACGTGATGCCCACGTGATTCCCACGTGTTGCCCATGTGATTCCCACGTGATGCCCACGTGATGCCCACGTGATTCCCACGTGATTCTCACGTGATACCCACTTGGTGCAAACGTGATTCCCACGTGTTTCCCACTTGATGCCCACGTGATACCCACGTGATGGCCACGTGATTCCCACGTGATTCTCACGTGATTCCCACATGATGGGCACGTGATTCCCACGTGATTCCCACGTGTTGCCCACGTAATTCCCACGTGGTGGCCACGTGATTCCAACGTGTTTCCCACTTGATGCCCACGTGATACCTACCTGATTCCCACGTGATACTCACGTGATACCCACGTGATGCCCACGTGATTCCCACGTGGTGGCCACGTGATTCCCACGTGATACCCACGTGATGCCCACGTGATTCCCACGTGACTCCACGTGATGCCCACGTTATTCCCACGTGATTCCCACATGATTCCCACGTGTTTCCCTCTTGATACCCACGTGATTCCCACGTGATGGCCACGTGATTCCCACGTGTTTCCCACTTGATGCCCACGTGATACCCACCTGAAACCGACGTGATACTCACGTGATACACACGTGATGCCCACGTGATTCCCACGTGATGGCCACGTGATTCCCACGTGATTCCCACGTGATTCTCACGTGATACCCACGTGATGCCCACGTGATTCCCACGTGATGCCCACGTGATGCCGACGTGATTCCCACGTTATTCCCACGTGATTCTCACGTGATACCCACTTGGTGCCCACGTGATTCCCACGTGTTTCCCACTTGATGCCCACGTGATTCCCACGTGATGGCCACGTGATTCCCACGTGTTGCCCACGTGAATCCCACGTGATGGCCACGTGATTCCCACGTGACTCCCACGTGTTGCCCACGTGATTCCTATGTGATTCCCACGTGATGCCCACGTGACTCCCTCGTGTTGCCGACGTGATTCCCACGTGATTCCCACGTGATACCCACCTGATTCCCACGTGATTCTCACGTGATACCCACGTGATGCCCACATGATTCCCACGTGTTTCCCACTTGATGCCCACGTGATTCCCACGTGATGGCCACGTGATTCCCACGTGATTCCCACGTGTTGCCCACGTGATTCCCACTTCTGGGCCACGCGATTCCCACGTGACTCCCACGTGTTGCCCATGTGATTCCCACGTGATGGCTACGTGATACCCACGTGATACCCACGTGATTCCCACGTGATTCCCACGTGATTCGCAAGTGATACCCACGTGATTCCCACGTGTTGCCCACGTGATTCCCACGTGATACCCACGGGACTCCCACGTGATGTCCATGTGATTCCCACGTGATGCCCACGAGATTCCCACGTGATACCCACGTGATACCCACGTGATGCCCTCCTGATTCCCACGTGTTTCCCACGTGATTCCCACGTGATGCCCACGCGATTCCCACGTGATTCCCACGTGTTGCCCACTTGATAACCACGTGATGCCCACGTGATTCCCACGTGATTCCCATGTGATTCTCACGTGATACCCACGTGATGCCCACGTGATTCCCACGTGTTGCCCACGTGATACCCACGTGATGCCCACGTGATTCCCACGTGATTCCCACGTGTTGCCCACGTGATGCCCAAGTGATGCCCACGTGATTCTCACGTGATACCCACGTGATGCCCATGTGATTTCCACGTGATGGTCAAGTGATTCCCACGTGATACCCACGTGATTCCCACGTGATACCCACTTGATTCCCACGTGATTCCCACGTGATTCTCACGTGATACCCACGTGATGCCCACGTGATTCCCACGTGTTTCCCACTTGATTCCCACGTGATACCCACGTGATGGCCACGTGATTCCCACGTGTTTCCCACGTGATGCCCACGTGATTCCCACGTGACTCACACGTGATTCCCACGTGATTCCCACGTGATGGCCACGTGATTCCCACGTGACTCTCACGTGATGCCCACGTTCTTCCCACGTGATTCCCCATGATTCCCACGTGTTTCCCACTTGATGCCCAAGTGATTCCCTCGTGATTGGCACGTGATGGCCACGTGATTCCCACGTGTTTCCCACTTGATGCCCACGTGATTCCCACGAGATGGCCACGTGATTCCCACGTGATTCCCACGTGTTGCCCACGTGATTCCCACGTGATGGCCACATGATTCTCACGTGTTTCCCACTTGATGCCCACCTGATTCCCACGTGATGGTCAAGTGATTCCCACGTGATACCCACGTGATTCCCACGTGATGCCCACGTGATACCCACGTGATTCCAACGTGATTCCCACGTGATTCTCACGTGATACCCACGTGATGCCCACGTGACTCCCACGTGTTCCCCACGTGAATCCTACGTGATTCCCACGTGATGCCCACGTGACTCCCTCGTTTTGCCCACGTGATTCCCACGTGATTCCTACGTGATACCCACGTGATTCTCACGTGATACCCACGTGATGCCCACGTGATTCCCACGTGTTTCCCACTTGATGCCCACGTGATTCCCACGTGATGGCCACGTGATTCCCACGTGTTGCCCACGTGATTCCCACGTGATGGCCACGCAATTCCCACGTGACTCCCCCGTGTTGCCCACGTGATTCCCACGTGATTCCCACATGATTCCCACGTGTTTCCCACTTGATGCACACGTGATTCCCACGTGTTGGCCACGTGATTCCCACGTGATTCCCACGTGATGGCCACGTTATTCCCACGTGTTTCCCACTTGATGCCCACGTGATTCCCACGTGTTGGCCACGTGATTCCCACGTGATTCCCACGTGATGGCCACGTTATTCCCACGTGTTTCCCACTTGATGCCCACATGATTCCCACGTTATGGCCACGTGATTCCCACGTGACTCACACGTGATTCCAACGTGATTCCCACGTGATGGCCACGTGATTACCACGTGACTCCCACGTGATGCCCACGTAATTCCCACGTGATTCCCACGTGTTTCCCACTTGATGCCCACGTGATTCCCACGTGTTGGCCACGTGATTCCCACGTGACTCCCACGTGTTGCCCACGTGATTCCCACGTGATACCCACGTGATTCCCACGTGATTCCCACGTGATTCTCACGTGATACCCACGTGATTCCCACGTGATTCCCACGTGATTCTCACGTGATACCCGATTCCCACGTGTTGCCCACGTGAATCCCACGTGATGGCCACGTGATTCCCACGTGACTCCCACGTGTTGCCCACGTGATTCCTACGTGATTCCCACGTGATTCCCACGTGATTCCCACGTGTTGCCCACGTGATTCCCACGTGATACCCACGTGACTCCCACGTGATGCCCATGTGATTCCCACGTGATACCCACGTGATTCCCACGTGATACCCACGTGATACCCACGTGATGCCCACGTGATTCCCACGTGATTCCCACGTGTTGCCCACGTGATACCCACGTGATGCCCACGTGATTCCCACGTGATTCCCACGTGATTCTCACGTGATACCCACGTGATGCCCACGTGATTCCCACGTGTTGCCCACGTGATACCCACGTGATGCCCACGTGATTCCCACGTGATACCCACGTGTTGCCCACGTGATGCCCACATGATTCTCACGTGATACCCACGAGATGCCCATGTGATTCCCACGTGATGGTCAAGTGATTCCCACGTGATACCCACGTGATTCCCACGTGATTCTCACGTGATACCCACGTGATGCCCACGTGATTCCCACGTGTTTCCCACTTGATTCCCACGTGATTCCCACGTGTTGGCCACGTGATTCCCACGTGTTGCCCACGTGATTCCCACGTGATGGCCACGTGATTCTCACGTGTTTCCCGCATGATGCCCACCGAATTCCCACGTGATGGTCAAGTGATTCCCACGTGATACCCACGTGTTTCCCACTGGATGCCCACGTGATACCCACGTGATGTCCACGTGATTCCCACGTGTTTCCCACTTGATGCCCACGTGATTCCCGCGTGATGGCCACGTGATTCCCACGTGATTCTCACGTGATTCCCACATGATGGGCACGTGATTCCCACGTGATTCCCACGTGTTGCCCACGTAATTCCCACGTGGTGGCCACGTGATTCCAACGTGTTTCCCACTTGATGCCCACGTGATACCTACCTGATTCCCACGTGATACTCACGTGATACCCACGTGATGCCCACGTGATTCCCACGTGGTGGCCACGTGATTCCCACGTGATACCCACGTGATGCCCACGTGATTCCCACGTGACTCCACGTGATGCCCACGTTATTCCCACGTGATTCCCACATGATTCCCACGTGTTTCCCTCTTGATACCCACGTGATTCCCACATGATGGCCACGTGATTCCCACGTGATTCCCACGTGTTGCCCACGTAATTCCCACGTGATGGCCACGTGATTCCCACGTGTTTCCCACTTGATGCCCACGTGATACCCACCTGATTCCCACGTGATACTCACGTGATACACACGTGATGCCCACGTGATTCCCACGTGATGGCCACGTGATTCCCACGTGATTCCCACGTGATTCTCACGTGATACCCACGTGATGCCCACGTGATTCCCACGTGTTGCCCACGTGATTCCCACGTGATGCCCACGTGATGCCGACGTGATTCCCACGTTCTTCCCACGTGATTCTCACGTGATACCCACTTGGTGCCCACGTGATTCCCACGTGTTTCCCACTTGATGCCCACGTGATTCCCACGTGATGGCCACGTGATTCCCACGTGTTGCCCACGTGAATCCCACGTGATGGCCACGTGATTCCCACGTGACTCCCACGTGTTGCCCACGTGATTCCTATGTGATTCCCACGTGATGCCCACGTGACTCCCTCGTGTTGCCGACGTGATTCCCACGTGATTCCCACGTGATACCCACCTGATTCCCACGTGATTCTCACGTGATACCCACGTGATGCCCACATGATTCCCACGTGTTTCCCACTTGATGCCCACGTGATTCCCACGTGATGGCCACGTGATTCCCACGTGATTCCCACGTGTTGCCCACGTGATTCCCACTTCTGGGCCACGCAATTCCCACGTGACTCCCACTTGTTGCCCATGTGATTCCCACGTGATGGCTACGTGATACCCACGTGATACCCACGTGATTCCCACGTGATTCCCACGTGATTCCCAAGTGATACCCACGTGATTCCCACGTGTTGCCCACGTGATTCCCACGTGATACCCACGGGACTCCCACGTGATGTCCATGTGATTCCCACGTGATGCCCACGAGATTCCCACGTGATACCCACGTGATACCCACGTGATGCCCTCCTGATTCCCACGTGTTTCCCACGTGATTCCCACGTGTTGCCCACTTGATAACCACGTGATGCCCACGTGATTCCCACGTGATTCCCATGTGATTCTCACGTGATACCCACGTGATGCCCACGTGATTCCCACGTGTTGCCCACGTGATACCCACGTGATGCCCACGTGATTCCCACGTGATTCCCACGTGTTGCCCACGTGATGCCCAAGTGATGCCCACGTGATTCTCACGTGATACCCACGTGATGCCCATGTGATTTCCACGTGATGGTCAAGTGATTCCCACGTGATACCCACGTGATTCCCACGTGATGCCCACGTGATGCCCACGTGATACCCACGTGATTCCCACGTGATTCTCACGTGATACCCACGTGATGCCCACGTGATTCCCACGTGTTTCCCACTTGATTCCCACGTGATACCCACGTGATGGCCACGTGATTCCCACGTGTTTCCCACGTGATGCCCACGTGATTCCCACGTGACTCACACGTGATTCCCACGTGATTCCCACGTGATGGCCACGTGATTCCCACGTGACTCTCACGTGATGCCCACGTTCTTCCCACGTGATTCCCCATGATTCCCACGTGTTTCCCACTTGATGCCCAAGTGATTCCCTCGTGATTGCCACGTGATGGCCACGTGATTCCCACGTGTTTCCCACTTGATGCCCACGTGATTCCCACGAGATGGCCACGTGATTCCCACGTGATTCCCACGTGTTGCCCACGTGATTCCCACTTCTGGGCCACGCGATTCCCACGTGACTCCCACGTGTTGCCCATGTGATTCCCACGTGATGGCTACGTGATACCCACGTGATACCCACGTGATTCCCACGTGATTCCCACGTGTTGCCCACGTGATTCCCACGTGATACCCACGGGACTCCCACGTGATGTCCATGTGATTCCCACGTGATGCCCACGAGATTCCCACGTGATACCCACGTGATACCCACGTGATGCCCTCCTGATTCCCACGTGTTTCCCACGTGATTCCCACGTGATGCCCACGTGATTCCCACGTGATTCCCACGTGTTGCCCACTTGATAACCACGTGATGCCCACGTGATTCCCACGTGATTCCCACGTGATTCTCACGTGATACCCACGTGATGCCCACGTGATTCCCACGTGTTGCCCACGTGATACCCACGTGATGCCCACGTGATTCCCACGTGATTCCCACGTGTTGCCCACGTGATGCCCAAGTGATGCCCACGTGATTCTCACGTGATACCCACGTGATGCCCATGTGATTCCCACGTGATGGTCAAGTGATTCCCACGTGATACCCACGTGATTCCCACGTGATGCCCACGTGATTCCCACGTGATACCCACGTGATTCCCACGTGATTCCCACGTGATTCTCACGTGATACCCACGTGATGCCCACGTGATTCCCACGTGTTTCCCACTTGATTCCCACGTGATACCCACGTGATGGCCACGTGATTCCCACGTGTTTCCCACGTGATGCCCACGTGATTCCCACGTGATTCCCACGTGATGGCCACGTGATTCCCACGTGACTCTCACGTGAAGCCCACGTTCTTCCCACGTGATTCCCCATGATTCCCACGTGTTTCCCACTTGATGCCCAAGTGATTCCCTCGTGATTGCCACGTGATGGCCACGTGATTCCCACGTGTTTCCCACTTGATGCCCACGTGATTCCCACGAGATGGCCACGTGATTCTCACGTGATTCCCACGTGTTGCCCACGTGATTCCCACGTGATGGCCACATGATTCTCACGTGTTTCCCACTTGATGCCCACCTGATTCCCACGTGATGGTCAAGTGATTCCCACGTGATACCCACGTGATTCCCACGTGATGCCCACGTGATACCCACGTGATTCCTACGTGATTCCCACGTGATTCTCACGTGATACCCACGTGATGCCCACGTGACTCCCACGTGTTCCCCACGTGAATCCTACGTGATTCCCACGTGATGCCCACGTGACTCCCTCGTTTTGCCCACGTGATTCCCACGTGATTCCTACGTGATACCCACGTGATTCTCACGTGATACCCACGTGATGCCCACGTGATTCCCACGTGTTTCCCACTTGATGCCCACGTGATTCCCACGTGATGGCCACGTGATTCCCACGTGTTGCCCACGTGATTCCCACGTGATGGCCACGCAATTCCCACGTGACTCCCCCGTGTTGCCCACGTGATTCCCACGTGATTCCCACATGATTCCCACGTGTTTCCCACTTGATGCACACGTGATTCCCACGTGTTGGCCACGTGATTCCCACGTGATTCCCACGTGATGGCCACGTTATTCCCACGTGTTTCCCACTTGATGCCCACGTGATTCCCACGTGTTGGCCACGTGATTCCCACGTGATTCCCACGTGATGGCCACGTTATTCCCACGTGTTTCCCACTTGATGCCCACGTGATTCCCACGTTATGGCCACGTGATTCCCACGTGACTCACACGTGATTCCAACGTGATTCCCACGTGATGGCCACGTGATTGTCACGTGACTCCCACGTGATGCCCACGTAATTCCCACGTTATTCCCACGTGTTTCCCACTTGATGCCCACGTGATTCCCACTTGTTGGCCACGTGATTCCCACGTGACTCCCACGTGTTGCCCACGTGATTCCCACGTGATGGCCACGTGATTCCCACGTGATACCCACGTGATGCCCACGTGATTCCCACGTGATTCTCACGTGATACCCACGTGATTCCCACGTGATTCCCACGTGATTCTCACCTGATACCCGATTCCCACGTGTTGCCCACGTGAATCCCACGTGATGGCCACATGATTCCCACGTGACTCCCACGTGTTGCCCACGTGATTCCCACGTGATTCCCACGTGATTCCCACGTGATTCCCACGTGTTGCCCACGTGATTCCCACGTGATACCCACGTGACTCCCACGTGATGCCCATGTGATTCCCACGTGATGCCCATGTGATTCCCACGTGATACCCACGTGATACCCACGTGATGCCCACGTGATTCCCACGTGTTTCCCACTTGATTCCCACGTGATGCCCACGTGATTCCCACGTGATTCCCACGTGTTGCCCACGTGATACCCACGTGATGCCCACGTGATTCCCACGTGATTCCCACGTGATTCTCACGTGATACCCACGTGATGCCCACGTGATTCCCACGTGTTGCCCACGTGATACCCACGTGATGCCCACGTGATTCCCACGTGATACCCACGTGTTGCCCACGTGATGCCCACATGATTCTCACGTGATACCCACGTGATGCCCATGTGATTCCCACGTGATGGTCAAGTGATTCCCACGTGATACCCACGTGATTCCCACGTGATTCTCACGTGATACCCACGTGATGCCCACGTGATTCCCACGTGTTTCCCACTTGATTCCCACGTGATTCCCACGTGTTGGCCACGTGATTCCCACGTGATTCCCACGTGTTGCCCACGTGATTCCCACGTGATGGCCACGTGATGCCCATGTGATTCCCACGTGATGGTCAAGTGATTCCCACGTGATACCCACGTGATTCCCACGTGATTCTCACGTGATACCCACGTGATGCCCACGTGATTCCCACGTGATTCCCACTTGATTCCCACGTGATTCCCACGTGTTGGCCACGTGATTCCCACGTGATTCCCACGTGTTGCCCACGTGATTCCCACGTGATGCCCACGTGATACCCACTTGATTCCTACGTGATTCCCACGTGATTCTCACGTGATACCCACGTGATGCCCACGTGATTCCCACGTGTTTCCCACTGGATGCCCACGTGATACCCACGTGATGTCCACGTGATTCCCACGTGTTTCCCACTTGATGCCCACGTGATTCCCACGTGATGGCCACGTGATTCCCACGTGATTCTCACGTGATTCCCACATGATGGGCACGTGATTCCCACGTGATTCCCACGTGTTGCCCACGTAATTCCCACGTGGTGGCCACGTGATTCCAACGTGTTTCCCACTTGATGCCCACGTGATACCTACCTGATTCCCACGTGATACTCACGTGATACCCACGTGATGCCCACGTGATTCCCACGTGGTGGCCACGTGATTCCCACGTGATACCCACGTGATGCCCACGTGATTCCCACGTGACTCCACGTGATGCCCACGTTATTCCCACGTGATTCCCACATGATTCCCACGTGTTTCCCTCTTGATACCCACGTGATTCCCACATGATGGCCACGTGATTCCCACGTGATTCCCACGTGTTGCCCACGTAATTCCCACGTGATGGCCACGTGATTCCCACGTGTTTCCCACTTGATGCCCACGTGATACCCACCTGATTCCCACGTGATACTCACGTGATACACACGTGATGCCCACGTGATTCCCACGTGATGGCCACGTGATTCCCACGTGATTCCCACGTGATTCTCACGTGATACCCACGTGATGCCCACGTGATTCCCACGTGTTGCCCACGTGATTCCCACGTGATGCCCACGTGATGCCGACGTGATTCCCACGTTATTCCCACGTGATTCTCACGTGATACCCACTTGGTGCCCACGTGATTCCCACGTGTTTCCCACTTGATATCCACGTGATTCCCACGTGATGGCCACGTGATTCCCACGTGTTGCCCACGTGAATCCCACGTGATGGCCACGTGATTCCCACGTGACTCCCACGTGTTGCCCACGTGATTCCTATGTGATTCCCACGTGATGCCCACGTGACTCCCTCGTGTTGCCGACGTGATTCCCACGTGATTCCCACGTGATACCCACCTGATTCCCACGTGATTCTCACGTGATACCCACGTGATGCCCACATGATTCCCACGTGTTTCCCACTTGATGCCCACGTGATTCCCACGTGATGGCCACGTGATTCCCACGTGATTCCCACGTGTTGCCCACGTGATTCCCACTTCTGGGCCACGCGATTCCCACGTGACTCCCACGTGTTGCCCATGTGATTCCCACGTGATGGCTACGTGATACCCACGTGATACCCACGTGATTCCCACGTGATTCCCAAGTGATACCCACGTGATTCCCACGTGTTGCCCACGTGATTCCCACGTGATACCCACGGGACTCCCACGTGATGTCCATGTGATTCCCACGTGATGCCCACGAGATTCCCACGTGATACCCACGTGATACCCACGTGATGCCCTCCTGATTCCCACGTGTTTCCCACGTGATTCCCACGTGATGCCCACGTGATTCCCACGTGATTCCCACGTGTTGCCCACTTGATAACCACGTGATGCCCACGTGATTCCCACGTGATTCCCACGTGATTCTCACGTGATACCCACGTGATGCCCACGTGATTCCCACGTGTTGCCCACGTGATACCCACGTGATGCCCACGTGATTCCCACGTGATTCCCACGTGTTGCCCACGTGATGCCCAAGTGATGCCCACGTGATTCTCACGTGATACCCACGTGATGCCCATGTGATTCCCACGTGATGGTCAAGTGATTCCCACGTGATACCCACGTGATTCCCACGTGATGCCCACGTGATTCCCACGTGATACCCACGTGATTCCCACGTGATTCCCACGTGATTCTCACGTAATACCCACGTGATGCCCACGTGATTCCCACGTGTTTCCCACTTGATTCCCACGTGATACCCACGTGATGGCCACGTGATTCCCACGTGTTTCCCACGTGATGCCCACGTGATTCCCACGTGATTCCCACGTGATGGCCACGTGATTCCCACGTGACTCTCACGTGATGCCCACGTTCTTCCCACGTGATTCCTGATGATTCCCACGTGTTTCCCACTTGATGCCCAAGTGATTCCCTCGTGATTGCCACGTGATGGCCACGTGATTCTCACGTGTTTCCCGCATGATGCCCACCGAATTCCCACGTGATGGTCAAGTGATTCCCACGTGATACCCACGTGATTCCCACGTGATGCCCACGTGATACCCACTTGATTCCTACGTGATTCCCACGTGATTCTCACGTGATACCCACGTGATGCCCACGTGATTCCCACGTGTTTCCCACTGGATGCCCACGTGATACCCACGTGATGTCCACGTGATTCCCACGTGTTTCCCACTTGATGCCCACGTGATTCCCACGTGATGGCCACGTGATTCCCACGTGACTCACACGTGATTCCCACGTGATTCCCACGTGATGGCCACGTGATTCCCACGTGATGCCCACGTGTTGCCCACATGATTCCCACTTGATGGCCACGTGATTCCCACGTGACTCCCACGTGATGCCCCCGTTATTCCCACGTGATTCCCACATGATTCCCACGTGTTTCCCACTGATGCCCACGTGATTCCCACATGATGGCCACGTGATTTCCACGTGATTCCCACGTGTTGCCCACATAATTCCCACGTGATGGCCACGTGATTCCCACGTGTTTCCCACTTGATGCCCACGTGATACCCACCTGATTCCCACGTGATACTCACGTGATACCCACGTGATGCCCACGTGATTCCCACGTGATGGCCACGTGATTCCCACGTGATTCCCACGTGATTCTCACGTGATACCCACGTAATGCCCACGTGATTCCCACGTGTTGCCCACGTGATTCCCACGTGATGCCCACGTGATGCCCACGTGATTCCCACGTGATTCTCACGTGATACCCACTTGGTGCAAACGTGATTCCCACGTGTTTCCCACTTGATGCCCACGTGATACCCACGTGATGGCCACGTGATTCCCACGTGATTCTCACGTGATTCCCACATGATGGGCACGTGATTCCCACGTGATTCCCACGTGTTGCCCACGTAATTCCCACGTGATGGCCACGTGATTCCCACGTGTTTCCCACTTGATGCCCACGTGATACCTACCTGATTCCCACGTGATACTCACGTGATACCCACGTGATGCCCACGTGATTCCCACGTGATGGCCACGTGATTCCCACGTGATACCCACGTGATGCCCACGTGATTCCCACGTGTTGCCCATGTGATTCCCACGTGATGCCCACGTGATTCCCAAGTGATTCTCACGTGATACCCACTTGGTGCCCACGTGATTCCCACGTGTTTCCCACTTGATGCTCACGTGATACCCATGTGATGGCCACGTGATTCCCACGTGATTCCCACGTGATGGCCACGTGATTCCCACGTGACTCTCACGTGATGCCCACGTTATTCCCACGTGATTCCACCATGATTCCCACGTGTTTCCCACGTGATGCCCATGTGATGCCCACGTGATTCCCACGTGATTCTCACGTGATGCCCACGTGATGCCCACGTGATTCCCACGTGTTTCCCACTTGATGCCCAGGTGATACCCACGTGATGGCTACGTGATTCCCACGTGTTTCCCACGTGATGCCCACGTGATTCCCACGTGATGGCCACGTGATTCCCACGTGACTCACACGTGATTCCCACGTGATGGCCACGTGATTCCCACGTGACTCTCACGTGATGCCCACGTTATTCCCACGTGATTCCCACATGATTCCCACGTGTTTCCCACTTGATGCCCACGTGATTCCCACGTGATGGCCACGTGATTCCCACGTGATGGCCACGTGATTCCCACGTGTTTCCCTCTTGATGCCCACGTGATTCCCACGTGATGGCCACGTGATTCCCACGTGTTTCCCACTTGATGCCCACGTGATTACCACGTGATGGTCAAGTGATTCACACGTGTTACACACGTGATTCCCACGTGATGCCCACGTAATTCCCACGTGATACCCACGTGATTCCTACGTGATTCCCACGTGATTGTCTCGTGATACCCACGTGATGCCCACGTGATTCCCACGTGTTTCCCACTGGATGCCCACGTGATTCCCACGTGACTCTCACGTGATACCCACGTGATGCCCACGTGATGGCCACGTGATTCCCACGTGTTTCCCACTTGATGCCCACGTGATTCCCACGTGATGGTCAAATGATTCACACGTGTTACCCACGTGATTCCCACGTGATGCCCACGTGATTCCCACGTGATTCCCACGTGATGCCCACGTGTTGCCCACGTGATACCCACGTGATGGCCACGTGATTCCCACGTGATATCCACGTGTTGGCCACGTGATTCCCACGTGTTGGCCACGTGTTTCCCACGTGACTCCCACGTGTTGCCCACGTGATTCCCACGTGATGGCCACGTGATTCCCACGTGACTCTCACGTGATGCCCACGTTATTCCCACGTGATTCCCACATGATTCCCACGTGTTTCCCACTTGATGCCCACGTAATTCCCACGTGATTGCCACGTGATTCCCACGTGATTCCCAAGTGTTGCCCACGTGATTCCCACGTGATGGCCACGTGATTTCCACGTGTTTCCCACTTGATTCCCACGTGACTCCCACGTGATGCCCACGTTATTCCCACGTGATTCCCACATGATTCCCACGTGTTTCCCACTTGATGCCCACGTGATTCCCACGTGTGGGCCACGTGATTCCCACGTGATTCCCACGTGTTGCCCACGTGATTCCCACGTGATGGCCACGTGATTCCCACGTGCTTCCCACTTGATGCCCACGTGATTCCCACGTGATGGTCAAGTGATTCCCACGTGATACCCACGTGATTCCCACGTGATGCCCACGTGATTCCCACGTGATACCCACGTGATTCCTACGTGATTCCCACGTGATTCTCACGTGATTCCCACGTGTTTCCCACTTGATGCCCACGTGATTCCCACGTGATGGTCAAGTGATTCCCACGTGATACCCACGTGATGCCCATGTGATTCCCACGTGATACCCACGTGATTCCTACGTGATTCCCACGTGATTCTCACGTGATACCCACGTGATGCCCACGTTATTCCCACGTGTTTCCCACTGGATGCCCACCGTGATACCCACGTGATGGCCACGTGATTCCCACGTGTTTCACACTTGATGCCCACGTGATTCCCACGTGATGGCCACGTGATTCCCACATGATTCACACGTGATTCCCACGTGATTCCCACGTGATGGCCACGTGATTCCCACGTGTTTCCCACTTGATGCCCACGTGATACCCACCTGATTCCAACGTGATTCTCACGTGATACCCACGTGATGGCCACGTGATTCCCACGTGATGCCCACGTGATTCCCACGTGATGGCCACGTGATTCCCACGTGTTTCCCACTTGATGCCCACGTGATACCCACGTGATGCCCACGTGATTCCCACGTGTTTCCCACTTGATGCCAACGTGATACCCACCTGATTCCCACGTGATTCTCACGTGATACCCACGTGATGCCCACGTGATTCCCACGTGTTGCCCACGTGATACCCAGGTGATGGCCACGTGATTCCCACGGGATCATAGGAGCATCAAAAGTGTGAAAATACGAGGAGCAAGAAAAGTGTGAAAAATCCCAGGAGTAG
Source organism: Cervus elaphus (assembly GCF_910594005.1). NCBI lineage: Eukaryota > Metazoa > Chordata > Mammalia > Artiodactyla > Cervidae > Cervus > Cervus elaphus. The sequence goes on from NC_057833.1 coordinate 114,847,173, forward strand.
AAAAACGGGAGAAAAATACGAGGAGCAAAAAAAAAAACCAAAACAAAAATATACAAGGAGCAGAAAAGGGGGTAAAATAAGAGGAGGATCAAAAGTGTGAAAATACGAGGAGCAAGAAAAGTGTGAAAAAACCAAGGAGGAGAAATAGGGGAGAAAAATATGAGGATCGAGAAAAAAAAAAAAAACAGAAATATATGAGAATTAGAAAAGTGGGGAAAATCAGTGGAGCCTCAAAAGTGTGAAAATACGAGGAGAAAGAAAATTGTGAAAAACACGAGGAGCAAGAAAAGGGAAGAAATATACGAGGAGGAAAAAAAAAAAACAGAAAAATATGAGGAGCAGAGAAGTGTGAACAATAAGAGGAGCATCAAAAGTGTGAAAATACGCGGAGCAAGAAAACTGTGAAAAACACGAGGAGCAAGAAAAGGGAAGAAACATACGAGGAGGAAAAAAAAAAAAAAACAGAAAAATATGAGGAGCAGAGAAGTATGAAAAATAAGAGGAGCATCAAAAGTGTGAAAATACGAGGAGCAAGAAAAGTGTGAAAAACCCCAGGTGAAGAAAAAGGGGAGAAGAATACGAGGAGCAAAAAAAAAACAGAAAATTACGAGGAGCAGAAAAGGGTGAAAAATAAGGGGAGCATCAAAAGTGTGCAAATACGAGGAGCAATAAATATATGAAAAATACCAGGAGCAGGAAAAGGGAAGAAAAATACGAGGAACAACAAAAAAAAATCAGAAAAATACGAAGAGCAAGAAAAGTGTGAAAAACACGAGGAGAAGAAAAAGGGGAGAAAAATACAAGGAGCAAAAAAAAAAAAAAAGAAAAAGAAAACTACGAGGAGCAGACAAGGGGGGAAAATCAGAGGAGGATCAACAGTATGCCACTACGAGGAGCAAGAGCAGTGTGAAAAAGCTGATGTGAAGAAACAGGGGAAAAGAATACGAGGAGCAAGAAAAAAAAAGCAAAATACAAAAATGAGGAGAACACAAGTGGCGAAAATCAGAGGAGGATCAATAGTGCCGCACTACATGGAGTAAGAGAAGTGTGAAAAACCCGAGGTGAAGAAACAGGGAAGAAGAATACGAGGAGCAAGAAAAAAAAAGCAAAATACAAAAACGAGGAGAACACAAGGGGCGAAAATCAGAGGAGGATCAAAAGTGTGGCATTACGTGGAGTAAGAGAACTGTGAAAAAGCCGAGGAAAAGAAACAGGGGAGAAGAATACAAGGAGCAAGAAAAAAAAAGCAAAATACAAAAACGAGGAGAACACAAGGGGCGAAAATCAGAGGAGGATCAACAGTATGCCACTACGAGGAGCAAGAGAAGTGTGAAAAACCCGAGGCGAAGAAACAGGGGAGAAGAATACGAGGAGTAAGAAAAAAAAAGCAAAATACAAAAACGAGGAGAACACAAGGGGCGAAAATGAGAGGAGGATCAAAAGTGTGGCGCTACGTGGAGTAAGAGAAGTGTGAAAAACGCGAGTTGAAGAAACAGGGGAGAAGAATACGAGGAGCAGGAAAAAAAAAGCAAAATACAAAAACGAGGAGAACACAAGGGGCGAAAATCAGAGGAGGATGCAAAGTGTGGCACTACGTGGAGTAAGAGAAGTGTGAAAAAGCCGAGGTGAAGAAACAGGGGAGAAGAATACGCGGAGCAAGAAAAAAAAGCAAAATACAAAAACGAGGAGAACACAAGGGGCGAAAATCAGAGGAGGATCAAAAGTGTGGCACTAGGTGGAGTAAGACAAGTGTGAAAAACCCGAGGTGAAGAAACAGGGGAGAAGAATACGAGGAGCAAGGAAAAAAAAGCAAAATACAAAAACGAGGAGAACACAAGGGGCGAAAATCAGAGGAGGATCAAAAGTGTGGCACTAGGTGGAGTAAGAGAAGTGTGAAAAAGCTGATGTGAAGAAACAGGGGAGAAGAATACGAGGAGCAGGAAAAAAAAGCAAAATACAAAAACGAGGAGAACACAAGGGGCGAAAATCAGAGGAGGATCAACAGTATGCCACTACGAGGAGCAAGAGAAGTGTGAAAAACCCGAGGCAAAGAAACAGGGGAGAAGAATACGAGGAGCAAGGAAAAAAAGCAAAATACAAAAACGAGGAGAACACAAGGGGCGAAAATCAGAGGAGGATCAAAAGTGTGGCACTAGCTGGAGTAACAGAAGTGTGAAAAACCCGAGGTGAAGAAACAGGGGAGAAGAATACGAGGAGCAAGAAAAAAAAAGCAAAATACAAAAACGAGGAGAACACAAGGGGCGAAAATCAGAGGAGGATCAACAGTATGCCACTACGAGGAGCAAGAGAAGTGTGAAAAAGCTGATGTGAAGAAAGGGGAGAAGAATACGAGGAGCAAGAAAAAAAAGCAAAATACAAAAACGAGGAGAACACAAGGGGCGAAAATCAGAGGAGGATCAACAGTATGCCACTACGAGGAGCAAGAGAAGTGTGAAAAACCCGAGGCGAAGAAACAGGGGAGAAGATTACGAGGAGCAAGAAAAAAAAGCAAAATACAAAAACGAGGAGAACACAAGGGGCGAAAATCAGAGGAGGATCAAAAGTGTGGCACTAGCTGGAGTAAGAGAAGTGTGAAAAACCCGAGGCGAAGAAACAGGGGAGAAGAATACGAGGAGCATGGAAAAAAAAGCAAAATACAAAAACGAGGAGAACACAAGGGGCGAAAATCAGAGGAGGATCAAAAGTGTGGCACTATGGAGTAAGAGAAGTGTGAAAAAGCTGATGTGAAGAAACAGGGGAGAAGAATACGAGGAGCAGGAAAAAAAAGCAAAATACAAAAACGAGGAGAACACAAGGGGCGAAAATCAGAGGAGGATCAACAGTATGCCACTACGAGGAGCAAGAGAAGTGTGAAAAACCCGAGGCAAAGAAACAGGGGAGAAGAATACGAGGAGCAAGAAAAAAAAGCAAAATACAAAAACGAGGAGAACACAAGGGGCGAAAATCAGAGGAGGATCAAAAGTGTGGCACTAGCTGGAGTAACAGAAGTGTGAAAAACCCGAGGTGAAGAAACAGGGGAGAAGAATACGAGGAGCAAGAAAAAAAAAGCAAAATACAAAAACGAGGAGAACACAAGGGGCGAAAATCAGAGGAGGATCAACAGTATGCCACTACGAGGAGTAAGAGAAGTGTGAAAAAGCCGAGGCGAAGAAACAGGGGAGAAGAATACGAGGAGCATGGAAAAAAAAGCAAAATACAAAAACGAGGAGAACACAAGGGGCGAAAATCAGAGGAGGATCAAAAGTGTGGCACTAGGTGGAGTAAGAGAAGTGTGAAAAAGCTGATGTGAAGAAACAGGGGAGAAGAATACGAGGAGCAGGAAAAAAAAGCAAAATACAAAAACGAGGAGAACACAAGGGGCGAAAATCAGAGGAGGATCAAAAGTGTGGCACTAGCTGGAGTAACAGAAGTGTGAAAAACCCGAGGTGAAGAAACAGGGGAGAAGAATACGAGGAGCAAGAAAAAAAAAGCAAAATACAAAAACGAGGAGAACACAAGGGGCGAAAATCAGAGGAGGATCAACAGTATGCCACTACGAGGAGTAAGAGAAGTGTGAAAAAGCCGAGGCGAAGAAACAGGGGAGAAGAATACGAGGAGCAAGGAAAAAAAAGCAAAATACAAAAACGAGGAGAACACAAGGGGCGAAAATCAGAGGAGGATCAAACATGTGGCACTACGTGGAGTAAGAGAAGTCTGAAAAAGCTGATGTGAAGAAACAGGGGAGAAGAATACGAGGTGCAAGAAAAAAAAAGCAAAATACAAAAACGAGGAGAACACAACGGGCGAAAATCAGAGGAGGATCAGACATGTGGCACTACGTGGAGTAAGAGAAGTCTGAAAAAGCTGATGTGAAGAAACAGGGGAGAAGAATACGAGGTGCAAGAAAAAAAAAGCAAAATACAAAAACGAGGAGAACACAACGGGCGAAAATCAGAGGAGGATCAACAGTATGCCAATACGAGGAGTAAGAGAAGTGTGAAAAAGCTGATGTGAAGAAACAGGGGAGAAGAATACGAGGAGCAAGAAAAAAAAAGCAAAATACAAAAACGAGGAGAACACAAGGGGCGAAAATCAGAGGAGGATCAAAAGTGTGGCACTAGGTGGAGTAAGAGAAGTGTGAAAAACCCGAGGCGAAGAAACAGGGGAGAAGAATACGAGGAGCAAGAAAAAAAAAGCAAAATACAAAAACGAGGAGAACACAAGGGGCGAAAATCAGAGGAGGATCAACAGTATGCCACTACGAGGAGTAAGAGAAGTGTGAAAAACCTGAGGTGAAGAAACAGGGGAGAAGAATACGAGGAGCAAGAAAAAACAAGCAAAATACAAAAACGAGGAGAACACAAGGGGCGAAAATCAGAGGAGGATCAACAGTATGCCACTACGAGGAGTAAGAGAAGTGTGAAAAACCTGAGGTGAAGAAACAGGGGAGAAGAATACGAGGAGCAAGAAAAAAAAAGCAAAATACAAAAACGAGGAGAACACAAGGGGCGAAAATCAGAGGAGGATCAAAAGTGTGGCACTAGGTGGAGTAAGAGAAGTGTGAAAAACCCGAGGCGAAGAAACAGGGGAGAAGAATACGAGGAGCAAGGAAAAAAAAGCAAAATACAAAAACGAGGAGAACACAAGGGGCGAAAATCAGAGGAGGATCAACAGTATGCCACTACGAGGAGTAAGAGAAGTGTGAAAAAGCTGATGTGAAGAAACAGGGGAGAAGAATACGAGGAGCAAGAAAAAAAAAGCAAAATACAAAAACGAGGAGAACACAAGGGGCGAAAATCAGAGGAGGATCAAAAGTGTGGCACTACGAGGAGCAAGAGAAGTGTGAAAAACCCGAGGCGAAGAAACACGGGAGAAGAATACGAGGAGCAAGAAAAAAAAAGCAAAATACAAAAACGAGGAGAACACAAGGGGCGAAAATCAGAGGAGGATCAAAAGTGTGGCACTAGGTGGAGTAAGAGAAGTGTGAAAAACCCGAGGCGAAGAAACAGGGGAGAAGAATACGAGGAGCAAGAAAAAAAAGCAAAATACAAAAACGAGGAGAACACAAGGGGCGAAAATCAGAGGAGGATCAACAGTATGCCACTACGAGGAGTAAGAGAAGTGTGAAAAACCTGAGGTGAAGAAACAGGGGAGAAGAATACGAGGAGCAAGAAAAAACAAGCAAAATACAAAAACGAGGAGAACACAAGGGGCGAAAATCAGAGGAGGATCAAAAGTGTGGCACTAGGTGGAGTAAGAGAAGTGTGAAAAACCCGAGGCGAAGAAACAGGGGAGAAGAATACGAGGAGCAAGAAAAAAAAAGCAAAATACAAAAACGAGGAGAACACAAGGGGCGAAAATCAGAGGAGGATCAACAGTATGCCACTACGAGGAGTAAGAGAAGTGTGAAAAACCTGAGGTGAAGAAACAGGGGAGAAGAATACGAGGAGCAAGAAAAAACAAGCAAAATACAAAAACGAGGAGAACACAAGGGGCGAAAATCAGAGGAGGATCAACAGTATGCCACTACGAGGAGTAAGAGAAGTGTGAAAAACCTGAGGTGAAGAAACAGGGGAGAAGAATACGAGGAGCAAGAAAAAACAAGCAAAATACAAAAACGAGGAGAACACAAGGGGCGAAAATCAGAGGAGGATCAAAAGTGTGGCACTAGGTGGAGTAAGAGAAGTGTGAAAAACCCGAGGCGAAGAAACAGGGGAGAAGAATACGAGGAGCAAGGAAAAAAAAGCAAAATACAAAAACGAGGAGAACACAAGGGGCGAAAATCAGAGGAGGATCAACAGTATGCCACTACGAGGAGTAAGAGAAGTGTGAAAAAGCTGATGTGAAGAAACAGGGGAGAAGAATACGAGGAGCAAGAAAAAAAAAGCAAAATACAAAAACGAGGAGAACACAAGGGGCGAAAATCAGAGGAGGATCAAAAGTGTGGCACTACGAGGAGCAAGAGAAGTGTGAAAAACCCGAGGCGAAGAAACACGGGAGAACAATACGAGGAGCAAGAAAAAAAAAGCAAAATACAAAAACGAGGAGAACACAAGGGGCGAAAATCAGAGGAGGATCAAAAGTGTGGCACTAGGTGGAGTAAGAGAAGTGTGAAAAACCCGAGGCGAAGAAACAGGGGAGAAGAATACGAGGAGCAAGAAAAAAAAGCAAAATACAAAAACGAGGAGAACACAAGGGGCGAAAATCAGAGGAGGATCAACAGTATGCCACTACGAGGAGTAAGAGAAGTGTGAAAAACCTGAGGTGAAGAAACAGGGGAGAAGAATACGAGGAGCAAGAAAAAACAAGCAAAATACAAAAACGAGGAGAACACAAGGGGCGAAAATCAGAGGAGGATCAAAAGTGTGGCACTAGGTGGAGTAAGAGAAGTGTGAAAAACCCGAGGCGAAGAAACAGGGGAGAAGAATACGAGGAGCAAGAAAAAAAAAGCAAAATACAAAAACGAGGAGAACACAAGGGGCGAAAATCAGAGGAGGATCAACAGTATGCCACTACGAGGAGTAAGAGAAGTGTGAAAAAGCTGATGTGAAGAAACAGGGGAGAAAATACGAGGAGCAGGAAAAAAAAGCAAAATACAAAAACGAGGAGAACACAAGGGGCGAAAATCAGAGGAGGATCAACAGTATGCCACTACGAGGAGCAAGAGAAGTGTGAAAAACCCGAGGCGAAGAAACAGGGGAGAAGAATACGAGGAGCAAGAAAAAAAAAGCAAAATACAAAAACGAGGAGAACACAAGGGGCGAAAATCAGAGGAGGATCAAAAGTGTGGCACTACGTGGAGTAAGAGAAGTGTGAAAAACCCGAGGCGAAGAAACAGGGGAGAAGAATACGAGGAGCAAGAAAAAAAAAGCAAAATACATAAACGAGGAGAACACAAGGGGCGAAAATCAGAGGAGGATCAACAGTAAGCCACTACGAGTAGTAAGAGAACTGTGAAAAAGCTGATGTGAAGAAACAGGGGAGAAGAATACGAGGAGCAAGAAAAAAAAAGCAAAATACAAAAACGAGGAGAACACAAGGGGCGAAAATCAGAGGAGGATCAACAGTATGCCACTACGAGGAGTAAGAGAAGTGTGAAAAACCTGAGGTGAAAAAACAGGGGAGAAGAATACGAGGAGCAAGAAAAAACAAGCAAAATACAAAAACGAGGAGAACACAAGGGGCGAAAATCAGAGGAGGATCAAAAGTGTGGCACTACGTGGAGTAAGACAAGTGTGAAAAACCCGAGGCGAAGAAACAGGGGAGAAGAATACGAGGAGCAAGGAAAAAAAAGCAAAATACAAAAACGAGGAGAACACAAGGGGCGAAAATCAGAGGAGGATCAAAAGTGTGGCACTAGGTGGAGTAAGAGAAGTGTGAAAAACCCGAGGCGAAGAAACAGGGGAGAAGAATACGAGGAGCAAGGAAAAAAAAGCAAAATACAAAAACGAGGAGAACACAAGGGGCGAAAATCAGAGGAGGATCAACAGTATGCCACTACGAGGAGTAAGAGAAGTGTGAAAAAGCTGATGTGAAGAAACAGGGGAGAAGAATACGAGGAGCAAGAAAAAAAAAGCAAAATACAAAAACGAGGAGAACACAAGGGGCGAAAATCAGAGGAGGATCAAAAGTGTGGCATTACGAGGAGCAAGAGAAGTGTGAAAAACCCGAGGCGAAGAAACACGGGAGAAGAATACGAGGAGCAAGAAATAAAAAGCAAAATACAAAAACGAGGAGAACACAAGGGGCGAAAATCAGAGGAGGATCAAAAGTGTGGCACTAGGTGGAGTAAGAGAAGTGTGAAAAACCCGCGGCGAAGAAACAGGGGAGAAAAATACGAGGAGCAAGAAAAAAAAGCAAAATACAAAAACGAGGAGAACACAAGGGGCGAAAATCAGAGGAGGATCAACAGTATGCCACTACGAGGAGTAAGAGAAGTGTGAAAAACCTGAGGTGAAGAAACAGGGGAGAAGAATACGAGGAGCAAGAAAAAACAAGCAAAATACAAAAACGAGGAGAACACAAGGGGCGAAAATCAGAGGAGGATCAAAAGTGTGGCACTAGGTGGAGTAAGAGAAGTGTGAAAAACCCGAGGCGAAGAAACAGGGGAGAAGAATACGAGGAGCAAGAAAAAAAAAGCAAAATACAAAAACGAGGAGAACACAAGGGGCGAAAATCAGAGGAGGATCAACAGTATGCCACTACGAGGAGTAAGAGAAGTGTGAAAAAGCTGATGTGAAGAAACAGGGGAGAAAATACGAGGAGCAGGAAAAAAAAGCAAAATACAAAAACGAGGAGAACACAAGGGGCGAAAATCAGAGGAGGATCAACAGTATGCCACTACGAGGAGTAAGAGAAGTGTGAAAAACCTGAGGTGAAAAAACAGGGGAGAAGAATACGAGGAGCAAGAAAAAACAAGCAAAATACAAAAACGAGGAGAACACAAGGGGCGAAAATCAGAGGAGGATCAAAAGTGTGGCACTACGTGGAGTAAGACAAGTGTGAAAAACCCGAGGCGAAGAAACAGGGGAGAAGAATACGAGGAGCAAGGAAAAAAAAGCAAAATACAAAATCGAGGAGAACACAAGGGGCGAAAATCAGAGGAGGAACAACATTATGCCACTACGAGGAGTAAGAGAAGTGTGAAAAAGCTGATGTGAAGAAACAGGGGAGAAGAATAGGAGGAGCAAGAAAAAAAAAGCAAAATACAAAAACGAGGAGAACACAAGGGGCGAAAATCAGAGGAGGATCAAAAGTGTGGCACTACGAGGAGCAAGAGAAGTGTGAAAAACCCGAGGTGAAGAAACACGGGAGAAGAATACGAGGAGCAAGAAAAAAAAAGCAAAATACAAAAACGAGGAGAACACAAGGGGCGAAAATCAGAGGAGGATCAAAAGTGTGGCACTAGGTGGAGTAAGAGAAGTGTGAAAAACCCGAGGCGAAGAAACAGGGGAGAAGAATACGAGGAGCAAGGAAAAAAAAGCAAAATACAAAAACGAGGAGAACACAAGGGGCGAAAATCAGAGGAGGATCAACAGTAAGCCACTACGAGGAGTAAGAGAAGTATGAAAAACCTGAGGTGAAGAAACAGGGGAGAAGAATAAGAGGAGCAAGAAAAAATAAGCAAAATACAAAAACGAGGAGAACACAAGGGGCGAAAATCAGAGGAGGATCAAAAGTGTGGCACTAGGTGGAGTAAGAGAAGTGTGAAAAACCCGAGGCGAAGAAACAGGGGAGAAGAATACGAGGAGCAAGAAAAAAAAAGCAAAATAAAAAAATGAGGAGAACACAAGGGGCGAAAATCAGAGGAGGATCAACAGTATGCCACTACGAGGAGTAAGAGAAGTGTGAAAAAGCTGATGTGAAGAAACAGGGGAGAAGAATAAGAAGAGCAAGAAAAAAAAAGCAAAATACAAAAACGAGGAGAACACAAGGGGCGAAAATCAGAGGAGGATCAACAGTATGCCACTACGAGGAGCAAGAGAAGTGTGAAAAACCCGAGGTGAAGAAACAGGGGAGAAGAATACGAGGAGCAAGGAAAAAAAAGCAAAATACAAAAACGAGGAGAACACAAGGGGCGAAAATCAGAGGAGGATGAACAGTATGCCACTACGAGGAGCAAGAGAAGTGTGAAAAACCCGAGGCGAAGAAACAGGGGAGAAGAATACGAGGAGCAAGAAAAAAAAAGCAAAATACAAAAACGAGGAGAACACAAGGGGCGAAAATCAGAGGAGGATCAACAGTATGCCACTACGAGGAGTAAGAGAAGTGTGAAAAAGCTGATGTGAAGAAACAGGGGAGAAGAATACGGGGAGCAAGAAAAAAAAAGCAAAATACAAAAACGAGGAGAACACAAGGGGCGAAAATCAGAGGAGGATCAACAGTATGCCGCTACGAGGAGCAAGAGAAGTGTGAAAAACCCGAGGCGAAGAAACAGGGTAGAAGAATACGAGGAGCAAGAAAAAAAAAGCAAAATACATAAACGAGGAGAACACAAGGGGCGAAAATCAGAGGGGGATCAAAAGTGTGGCACTAGGTGGAGTAAGAGAAGTGTGAAAAACACGAGGCGAAGAAACACGGGAGAAGAATACGAGGAGCAAGGAAAAAAAAGCAAAATACAAAAACGAGGAGAACACAAGGGGCGAAAATCAGAGGAGGATCAACAGTATGCCCCTACGAGGAGTAAGAGAAGTGTGAAAAACCTGAGGTGAAGAAACAGGGGAAAAGAATACGAGGAGCAAGAAAAAACAAGCAAAATACAAAAACGAGGAGAACACAAGGGGCGAAAATCAGAGGAGGATCAAAAGTGTGGCACTAGGTGGAGTAAGAGAACTGTGAAAAACGCCAGGCGAAGAAACAGGGGAGAAGAATACGAGGAGCAAGAAAAAAAAAAGCAAAATACAAAAACGAGGAGAACACAAGGGGCGAAAATCAGAGGAGGATCAACAGTATGCCACTACGAGGAGTAAGAGAAGTGTGAAAAAGCTGATGTGAAGAAACAGGGGAGAAAATACGAGGAGCAGGAAAAAAAAGCAAAATACAAAAACGAGGAGAACACAAGGGGCGAAAATCAGAGGAGGATCAACAGTATGCCACTACGAGGAGTAAGAGAAGTGTGAAAAAGCTGATGTGAAGAAACAGGGGAGAAGAATACGAGGAGCAAGAAAAAAAAGCAAAATACAAAAACGAGGAGAACACAAGGGGCGAAAATCAGAGGAGGATCAAAAGTGTGGCACTAGCTGGAGTAAGAGAAGTGTGAAAAACCCGAGGCGAAGAAACAGGGGAGAAGAATACGAGGATCAAGAAAAAAAAAGCAAAATACAAAAACGGGGAGAACACAAGGGGCGAAAATCAGAGGAGGATCAAAAGTGTGGCACTAGGTGGAGTAAGAGAAGTGTGAAAAACCTGAGGCGAAGAAACAGGGGAGAAGAATACGAGGAGCAAGAAAAAAAAATCAAAATAAAAAAATGAGGAGAACACAAGGGGCGAAAATCAGAGGAGGATCAACAGTATGCCACTACGAGGAGTAAGAGAAGTGTGAAAAAGCTGATGTGAAGAAACAGGGGAGAAGAATAAGAGGAGCAAGAAAAAAAAAGCAAAATACAAAAACGAGGAGAACACAAGGGGCGAAAATCAGAGGAGGATCATCAGTATGCCACTACGAGGAGCAAGAGAAGTGTGAAAAACCCGAGGTGAAGAAACAGGGGAGAAGAATACGAGGAGCAAGGAAAAAAAAGCAAAATACAAAAACGAGGAGAACACAAGGGGCGAAAATCACAGGAGGATCAACAGTATGCCACTACGAGGAGCAAGAGAAGTGTGAAAAACCCGAGGCGAAGAAACAGGGGAGAAGAATACGAGGAGCAAGAAAAAAAAGCAAAATACAAAAACGAGGAGAACACAAGGGGCGAAAATCAGAGGAGGATCAAAAGTGTGGCACTACGTGGAGTAAGAGAAGTGTGAAAAACGCGAGGCAAAGAAACAGGGGAGAAGAATACGAGGAGCAAGAAAAAAAAAGCAAAATACAAAAACGAGGAGAACACAAGGGGCGAAAATCAGAGGAGGATCAACAGTATGCCACTACGAGGAGTAAGAGAACTGTGAAAAAGCTGATGTGAAGAAACAGGGGAGAAGAATACGAGGAGCAAGAAAAAAAAAGCAAAATACAAAAACGAGGAGAACACAAGGGGCGAAAATCAGAGGAGGATCAAAAGTGTGCTACTAGGTGGAGTAAGAGAAGTGTGAAAAAAGCGAGGCGAAGAAACAGGGGAGAAGAATACGAGGAGCAAGAAAAAAAAAGCAAAATACAAAAACGAGGAGAACACAAGGGGCGAAAATCAGAGAAGGATCAACAGTATGCCACTACGAGGAGTAAGAGAAGTGTGAAAAAGCTAATGTGAAGAAACAGGGGAGAAAATACGAGGAGCAGGAAAAAAAAGCAAAATACAAAAACGAGGAGAACACAAGGGGCGAAAATCAGAGGAGGATCAACAGTATGCCACTACGAGGAGCAAGAGAAGTGTGAAAATCCCGAGGCGAAGAAACAGGGGAGAAGAATACGAGGAGCAAGAAAAAAAAGCAAAATACAAAAACGAGGAGAACACAAGGGGCGAAAATCAGAGGAGGATCAAAAATGTGGCACTAGCTGGAGTAATAGAAGTGTGAAAAACCCGAGGCGAAGAAACAGGGGAGAAGAATACGAGGATCAAGAAAAAAAAAGCAAAATACAAAAACGGGGAGAACACAAGGGTCGAAAATCAGAGGAGGATCAAAAGTGTGGCAGTAGGTGGAGTAAGAGAAGTGTGAAAAACCTGAGGCGAAGAAACAGGGGAGAAGAATACGAGGAGCAAGAAAAAAAAAGCAAAATACAAAAATGAGGAGAACACAAGGGGCGAAAATCAGAGGAGGATCACCAGTACGCCACTACGAGGAGTAAGAGAAGTGTGAAAAAGCTGATGTGAAGAAACAGGGGAGAAGAATACGAGGAGCAAGAAAATAAAAGCAAAATACAAAAACGGGGAGAACACAAGGGTCGAAAATCAGAGGAGGATCAAAAGTGTGGCAGTAGGTGGAGCAAGAGAAGTGTGAAAAACCCGAGGTGAAGAAACAGGGGAGAAGAATACGAGGAGCAAGGAAAAAAAAGCAAAATACAAAAACGAGGAGAACACAAGGGGCGAAAATCAGAGGAGGATCAACAGTATGCCACTACGAGGAGCAAGAGAAGTGTGAAAAACCCGAGGCGAAGAAACAGGGGAGAAGAATACGAGGAGCAAGAAAAAAAAGCAAAATACAAAAACGAGGAGAACACAAGGGGCGAAAATCAGAGGAGGATCAAAAGTGTGGCACTACGTGGAGTAAGAGAAGTGTGAAAAACGCGATGCAAAGAAACAGGGGAGAAGAATACGAGGAGCAAGAAAAAAAAAGCAAAATACAAAAACGAGGAGAACACAAGGGGCGAAAATCAGAGGAGGATCAAAAGTGTGGCACCACGTGGAGTAAGAGAAGTGTGAAAAACCCGAGGCGAAGAAACAGGGGAGAAGAATACGAGGAGCAAGGAAAAAAAAGCAAAATACAAAAACGAGGAGAACACAAGGGGCGAAAATCAGAGGAGGATCAACAGTATGCCACTACGAGGAGTAAGAGAAGTGTGAAAAACCTGAGGTGAAGAAACAGGGGAGAAGAATACGAGGAGCAAGAAAAAACAAGCAAAATACAAAAACGAGGAGAACACAAGGGGCGAAAATCAGAGGAGGATCAAAAGTGTGGCACTAGGTGGAGTAAGAGAACTGTGAAAAACGCCAGGCGAAGAAACAGGGGAGAAGAATACGAGGAGCAAGAAAAAAAAAGCAAAATACAAAAACGAGGAGAACACAAGGGGCGAAAATCAGAGGAGGATCAACAGTATGCCACTAAGAGGAGTAAGAGAAGTGTGAAAAAGCTGATGTGAAGAAACAGGGGAGAAAATACGAGGAGCAGGAAAAAAAAGCAAAATACAAAAACGAGGAGAACACAAGGGGCGAAAATCAGAGGAGGATCAACAGTATGCCACTACGAGGAGCAAGAGAAGTGTGAAAATCCCGAGGCGAAGAAACAGGGGAGAAGAATACGAGGAGCAAGAAAAAAAAGCAAAATACAAAAACGAGGAGAACACAAGGGGCGAAAATCAGAGGAGGATCAAAAGTGTGGCACTAGCTGGAGTAAGAGAAGTGTGAAAAACCCGAGGCGAAGAAACAGGGGAGAAGAATACGAGGATCAAGAAAAAAAAAGCAAAATACAAAAACGGGGAGAACACAAGGGGCGAAAATCAGAGGAGGATCAAAAGTGTGGCACTAGGTGGAGTAAGAGAAGTGTGAAAAACCCGAGGCGAAGAAACAGGGGAGAAGAATACGAGGAGCAAGAAAAAAAAAGCAAAATAAAAAAATGAGGAGAACACAAGGGGCGAAAATCAGAGGAGGATCAACAGTATGCCACTACGAGGAGTAAGAGAAGTGTGAAAAAGCTGATGTGAAGAAACAGGGGAGAAGAATACGAGGAGCAAGAAAAAAAAAGCAAAATACAAAAACGAGGAGAACACAAGGGGCGAAAATCAGAGGAGGATCAACAGTATGCCACTACGAGGAGCAAGAGAAGTGTGAAAAACCCGAGGTGAAGAAACAGGGGAGAAGAATACGAGGAGCAAGGAAAAAAAAGCAAAATACAAAAACGAGGAGAACACAAGGGGCGAAAATCAGAGGAGGATCAACAGTATGCCACTACGAGGAGCAAGAGAAGTGTGAAAAACCCGAGGCGAAGAAACAGGGGAGAAGAATACGAGGAGCAAGAAAAAAAAGCAAAATACAAAAACGAGGAGAACACAAGGGGCGAAAATCAGAGGAGGATCAAAAGTGTGGCACTAGGTGGAGTAAGAGAAGTGTGAAAAACGCGAGGCAAAGAAACAGGGGAGAAGAATACGAGGAGCAAGAAAAAAAAAGCAAAATACAAAAACGAGGAGAACACAAGGGGCGAAAATCAGAGGAGGATCAACAGTATGCCACTACGAGGAGTAAGAGAACTGTGAAAAAGCTGATGTGAAGAAACAGGGGAGAAGAATACGAGGAGCAAGAAAAAAAAAGCAAAATACAAAAACGAGGAGAACACAAGGGGCGAAAATCAGAGGAGGATCAACAGTATGCCACTACGAGGAGTAAGAGAAGTGTGAAAAAGCTGATGTGAAGAAACAGGGGAGAAAATACGAGGAGCAGGAAAAAAAAGCAAAATACAAAAACGAGGAGAACACAAGGGGCGAAAATCAGAGGAGGATCAACAGTATGCCACTACGAGGAGCAAGAGAAGTGTGAAAATCCCGAGGCGAAGAAACAGGGGAGAAGAATACGAGGAGCAAGAAAAAAAAGCAAAATACAAAAACGAGGAGAACACAAGGGGCGAAAATCAGAGGAGGATCAAAAGTGTGGCACTAGGTGGAGTAAGAGAAGTGTGAAAAACCCGAGGCGAAGAAACAGGGGAGAAGCATACGAGGAGCAAGAAAAAAAAAGAAAATACAAAAATGAGGAGAACACAAGGGGCGAAAATCAGAGGAGGATCAACAGTATGCCACTACGAGGAGTAAGAGAAGTGTGAAAAAGCTGATGTGAAGAAACAGGGGAGAAGAATACGAGGAGCAAGAAAAAAAAAGCAAAATACAAAAACGAGGAGAACACAAGGGGCGAAAATCAGAGGAGGATCAACAGTATGCCACTACGAGGAGCAAGAGAAGTGTGAAAAACCCGAGGTGAAGAAACAGGGGAGAAGAATACGAGGAGCAAGAAAAAAAAAGCAAAATACAAAAACGAGGAGAACACAAGGGGCGAAAATCAGAGGAGGATCAACAGTATGCCACTACGAGGAGTAAGAGAAGTGTGAAAAAGCTGATGTGAAGAAACAGGGGAGAAAATACGAGGAGAAGGAAAAAAAAGCAAAATACAAAAACGAGGAGAACACAAGGGGCGAAAATCAGAGGAGGATCAACAGTATGCCACTACGAGGAGCAAGAGAAGTGTGAAAAACCCGAGGTGAAGAAACAGGGGAGAAAAATACGAGGAGCAAGAAAAAAAAGCAAAATACAAAAACGAGGAGAACACAAGGGGCGAAAATCAGAGGAGGATCAAAAGTGTGGCACTAGGTGGAGTAAGAGAAGTGTGAAAAACCCGAGGCGAAGAAACAGGGGAGAAGAATACGAGGAGCAAGAAAAAAAAAGCAAAATACAAAAACGAGGAGAACACAAGGGGCCAAAATCAGAGGAGGATCAACTGTATGCCACTACGAGGAGTAAGATAAGTGTGAAAAACCTGAGGTGAAGAAACAGGGGAGAAGAATACGAGGAGCAAGAAAAAAAAGCAAAATACAAAAACGAGGAGAACACAAGGGGCGAAAATCAGAGGAGGATCAACAGTATGCCCCTACGAGGAGTAAGAGAAGTGTGAAAAACCTGAGGTGAAGAAACAGGGGAAAAGAATACGAGGAGCAAGAAAAAACAAGCAAAATACAAAAACGAGGAGAACACAAGGGGCGAAAATCAGAGGAGGATCAAAAGTGTGGCACTAGGTGGAGTAAGAGAACTGTGAAAAACGCCAGGCGAAGAAACAGGGGAGAAGAATACGAGGAGCAAGAAAAAAAAAAGCAAAATACAAAAACGAGGAGAACACAAGGGGCGAAAATCAGAGGAGGATCAACAGTATGCCACTACGAGGAGTAAGAGAAGTGTGAAAAAGCTGATGTGAAGAAACAGGGGAGAAAATACGAGGAGCAGGAAAAAAAAGCAAAATACAAAAACGAGGAGAACACAAGGGGCGAAAATCAGAGGAGGATCAACAGTATGCCACTACGAGGAGCAAGAGAAGTGTGAAAATCCCGAGGCGAAGAAACAGGGGAGAAGAATACGAGGAGCAAGAAAAAAAAGCAAAATACAAAAACGAGGAGAACACAAGGGGCGAAAATCAGAGGAGGATCAAAAGTGTGGCACTAGCTGGAGTAAGAGAAGTGTGAAAAACCCGAGGCGAAGAAACAGGGGAGAAGAATACGAGGATCAAGAAAAAAAAAGCAAAATACAAAAACGGGGAGAACACAAGGGGCGAAAATCAGAGGAGGATCAAAAGTGTGGCACTAGGTGGAGTAAGAGAAGTGTGAAAAACCTGAGGCGAAGAAACAGGGGAGAAGAATACGAGGAGCAAGAAAAAAAAAGCAAAATAAAAAAATGAGGAGAACACAAGGGGCGAAAATCAGAGGAGGATCAACAGTATGCCACTACGAGGAGTAAGAGAAGTGTGAAAAAGCTGATGTGAAGAA
Source organism: Cervus elaphus (assembly GCF_910594005.1). NCBI lineage: Eukaryota > Metazoa > Chordata > Mammalia > Artiodactyla > Cervidae > Cervus > Cervus elaphus. Next base: position 114,863,994 of record NC_057833.1, read on the forward strand.
ACAGGGGAGAAGAATAAGAGGAGCAAGAAAAAAAAAGCAAAATACAAAAACGAGGAGAACACAAGGGGCGAAAATCAGAGGAGGATCATCAGTAGGCCACTACGAGGAGCAAGAGAAGTGTGAAAAACCCGAGGTGAAGAAACAGGGGAGAAGAATACGAGGAGCAAGGAAAAAAAAGCAAAATACAAAAACGAGGAGAACACAAGGGGCGAAAATCAGAGGAGGATCAACAGTATGCCACTACGAGGAGCAAGAGAAGTGTGAAAAACCCGAGGCGAAGAAACAGGGGAGAAGAATACGAGGAGCAAGAAAAAAAAGCAAAATACAAAAACGAGGAGAACACAAGGGGCGAAAATCAGAGGAGGATCAAAAGTGTGGCACTACGTGGAGTAAGAGAAGTGTGAAAAACGCGAGGCAAAGAAACAGGGGAGAAGAATACGAGGAGCAAGAAAAAAAAAGCAAAATACAAAAACGAGGAGAACACAAGGGGCGAAAATCAGAGGAGGATCAACAGTATGCCACTACGAGGAGTAAGAGAACTGTGAAAAAGCTGATGTGAAGAAACAGGGGAGAAGAATACGAGGAGCAAGAAAAAAAAAGCAAAATACAAAAACGAGGAGAACACAAGGGGCGAAAATCAGAGGAGGATCAAAAGTGTGCTACTAGGTGGAGTAAGAGAAGTGTGAAAAACCCGAGGCGAAGAAACAAGGGAGAAGAATACGCGGAGCAAGAAAAAAAAAGCAAAATACAAAAACGAGGAGAACACAAGGGGCGAAAATCAGAGGAGGATCAGCAGTATGCCACTACGAGGAGTAAGAGAAGTGTTAAAAACCTGAGGTGAAGAAACAGGGGAGAAGAATACGAGGAGCAAGAAAAAACAAGCAAAATACAAAAACGAGGAGAACACAAGGGGCGAAAATCAGAAGAGGATCAAAAGTGTGGCACTAGGTGGAGTAAGAGAACTGTGAAAAAAGCGAGGCGAAGAAACAGGGGAGAAGAATACGAGGAGCAAGAAAAAAAAAGCAAAATACAAAAACGAGGAGAACACAAGGGGCGAAAATCAGAGAAGGATCAACAGTATGCCACTACGAGGAGTAAGAGAAGTGTGAAAAAGCTGATGTGAAGAAACAGGGGAGAAAATACCAGGAGCAGGAAAAAAAAGCAAAATACAAAAACGAGGAGAACACAAGGGGCGAAAATCAGAGGAGGATCAACAGTATGCCACTACGAGGAGCAAGAGAAGTGTGAAAATCCCGAGGCGAAGAAACAGGGGAGAAGAATACGAGGAGCAAGAAAAAAAAGCAAAATACAAAAACGAGGAGAACACAAGGGGCGAAAATCAGAGGAGGATCAAAAATGTGGCACTAGCTGGAGTAATAGAAGTGTGAAAAACCCGAGGCGAAGAAACAGGGGAGAAGAATACGAGGATCAAGAAAAAAAAAGCAAAATACAAAAACGGGGAGAACACAAGGGTCGAAAATCAGAGGAGGATCAAAAGTGTGGCAGTAGGTGGAGTAAGAGAAGTGTGAAAAACCTGAGGCGAAGAAACAGGGGAGAAGAATACGAGGAGCAAGAAAAAAAAAGCAAAATACAAAAATGAGGAGAACACAAGGGGCGAAAATCAGAGGAGGATCACCAGTACGCCACTACGAGGAGTAAGAGAAGTGTGAAAAAGCTGATGTGAAGAAACAGGGGAGAAGAATACGAGGAGCAAGAAAAAAAAAGCAAAATACAAAAACGAGGAGAACACAAGGGGCGAAAATCAGAGGAGGATCAACAGTATGCCACTACGAGGAGCAAGAGAAGTGTGAAAAACCCGAGGTGAAGAAACAGGGGAGAAGAATACGAGGAGCAAGGAAAAAAAAGCAAAATACAAAAACGAGGAGAACACAAGGGGCGAAAATCAGAGGAGGATCAACAGTATGCCACTACGAGGAGCAAGAGAAGTGTGAAAAACCCGAGGCGAAGAAACAGGGGAGAAGAATACGAGGAGCAAGAAAAAAAAGCAAAATACAAAAACGAGGAGAACACAAGGGGCGAAAATCAGAGGAGGATCAAAAGTGTGGCACTACGTGGAGTAAGAGAAGTGTGAAAAACGCAATGCAAAGAAACAGGGGAGAAGAATACGAGGAGCAAGAAAAAAAAAGCAAAATACAAAAACGAGGAGAACACAAGGGGCGAAAATCAGAGGAGGATCAAAAGTGTGGCACCACGTGGAGTAAGAGAAGTGTGAAAAACCCGAGGCGAAGAAACAGGGGAGAAGAATACGAGGAGCAAGGAAAAAAAAGCAAAATACAAAAACGAGGAGAACACAAGGGGCGAAAATCAGAGGAGGATCAACAGTATGCCACTACGAGGAGTAAGAGAAGTGTGAAAAACCTGAGGTGAAGAAACAGGGGAGAAGAATACGAGGAGCAAGAAAAAACAAGCAAAATACAAAAACGAGGAGAACACAAGGGGCGAAAATCAGAGGAGGATCAAAAGTGTGGCACTAGGTGGAGTAAGAGAACTGTGAAAAACGCCAGGCAAAGAAACAGGGGAGAAGAATACGAGGAGCAAGAAAAAAAAAGCAAAATACAAAAACGAGGAGAACACAAGGGGCGAAAATCAGAGGAGGATCAACAGTATGCCACTAAGAGGAGTAAGAGAAGTGTGAAAAAGCTGATGTGAAGAAACAGGGGAGAAAATACGAGGAGCAGGAAAAAAAAGCAAAATACAAAAACGAGGAGAACACAAGGGGCGAAAATCAGAGGAGGATCAACAGTATGCCACTACGAGGAGCAAGAGAAGTGTGAAAATCCCGAGGCGAAGAAACAGGGGAGAAGAATACGAGGAGCAAGAAAAAAAAGCAAAATACAAAAACGAGGAGAACACAAGGGGCGAAAATCAGAGGAGGATCAAAAGTGTGGCACTAGCTGGAGTAAGAGAAGTGTGAAAAACCCGAGGCGAAGAAACAGGGGAGAAGAATACGAGGATCAAGAAAAAAAAAGCAAAATACAAAAACGGGGAGAACACAAGGGGCGAAAATCAGAGGAGGATCAAAAGTGTGGCACTAGGTGGAGTAAGAGAAGTGTGAAAAACCCGAGGCGAAGAAACAGGGGAGAAGAATACGAGGAGCAAGAAAAAAAAAGCAAAATAAAAAAATGAGGAGAACACAAGGGGCGAAAATCAGAGGAGGATCAACAGTATGCCACTACGAGGAGTAAGAGAACTGTGAAAAAGCTGATGTGAAGAAACAGGGGAGAAGAATAAGAGGAGCAAGAAAAAAAAAGCAAAATACAAAAACGAGGAGAACACAAGGGGCGAAAATCAGAGGAGGATCAACAGTATGCCACTACGAGGAGCAAGAGAAGTGTGAAAAACCCGAGGTGAAGAAACAGGGGAGAAGAATACGAGGAGCAAGGAAAAAAAAGCAAAATACAAAAACGAGGAGAACACAAGGGGCGAAAATCAGAGGAGGATCAACAGTATGCCACTACGAGGAGCAAGAGAAGTGTGAAAAACCCGAGGCGAAGAAACAGGGGAGAAGAATACGAGGAGCAAGAAAAAAAAGCAAAATACAAAAACGAGGAGAACACAAGGGGCGAAAATCAGAGGAGGATCAAAAGTGTGGCACTAGGTGGAGTAAGAGAAGTGTGAAAAACGCGAGGCAAAGAAACAGGGGAGAAGAATACGAGGAGCAAGAAAAAAAAAGCAAAATACAAAAACGAGGAGAACACAAGGGGCGAAAATCAGAGGAGGATCAACAGTATGCCACTACGAGGAGTAAGAGAACTGTGAAAAAGCTGATGTGAAGAAACAGGGGAGAAGAATACGAGGAGCAAGAAAAAAAAAGCAAAATACAAAAACGAGGAGAACACAAGGGGCGAAAATCAGAGGAGGATCAACAGTATGCCACTACGAGGAGTAAGAGAAGTGTGAAAAAGCTGATGTGAAGAAACAGGGGAGAAAATACGAGGAGCAGGAAAAAAAAGCAAAATACAAAAACGAGGAGAACACAAGGGGCGAAAATCAGAGGAGGATCAACAGTATGCCACTACGAGGAGCAAGAGAAGTGTGAAAATCCCGAGGCGAAGAAACAGGGGAGAAGAATACGAGGAGCAAGAAAAAAAAGCAAAATACAAAAACGAGGAGAACACAAGGGGCGAAAATCAGAGGAGGATCAAAAGTGTGGCACTAGGTGGAGTAAGAGAAGTGTGAAAAACCCGAGGCGAAGAAACAGGGGAGAAGAATACGAGGAGCAAGAAAAAAAAAAGCAAAATACAAAAACGAGGAGAACACAAGGGGCGAAAATCAGAGGAGGATCAAAAGTGTGGCACTAGGTGGAGTAAGAGAAGTGTGAAAAACCCGAGGCGAAGAAACAGGGGAGAAGCATACGAGGAGCAAGAAAAAAAAAGCAAAATACAAAAATGAGGAGAACACAAGGGGCGAAAATCAGAGGAGGATCAACAGTATGCCACTACGAGGAGTAAGAGAAGTGTGAAAAAGCTGATGTGAAGAAACAGGGGAGAAGAATACGAGGAGCAAGAAAAAAAAAGCAAAATACAAAAACGAGGAGAACACAAGGGGCGAAAATCAGAGGAGGATCAACAGTATGCCACTACGAGGAGCAAGAGAAGTGTGAAAAACCCGAGGTGAAGAAACAGGGGAGAAGAATACGAGGAGCAAGAAAAAAAAAGCAAAATACAAAAACGAGGAGAACACAAGGGGCGAAAATCAGAGGAGGATCAACAGTATGCCACTACGAGGAGTAAGAGAAGTGTGAAAAAGCTGATGTGAAGAAACAGGGGAGAAAATACGAGGAGAAGGAAAAAAAAGCAAAATACAAAAACGAGGAGAACACAAGGGGCGAAAATCAGAGGAGGATCAACAGTATGCCACTACGAGGAGCAAGAGAAGTGTGAAAAACCCGAGGTGAAGAAACAGGGGAGAAAAATACGAGGAGCAAGAAAAAAAAGCAAAATACAAAAACGAGGAGAACACAAGGGGCGAAAATCAGAGGAGGATCAAAAGTGTGGCACTAGGTGGAGTAAGAGAAGTGTGAAAAACCCGAGGCGAAGAAACAGGGGAGAAGAATACGAGGAGCAAGAAAAAAAAAGCAAAATACAAAAACGAGGAGAACACAAGGGGCGAAAATCAGAGGAGGATCAACTGTATGCCACTACGAGGAGTAAGATAAGTGTGAAAAACCTGAGGTGAAGAAACAGGGGAGAAGAATACGAGGAGCAAGAAAAAAAAGCAAAATACAAAAACGAGGAGAACACAAGGGGCGAAAATCAGAGGGGGATCAAAAGTGTGGCACTAGGTGGAGTAAGAGAAGTGTGAAAAACCCGAGGCGAAGAAACAGGGGAGAAGAATACGAGGAGCAAGAAAAAAAAAGCAAAATACAAAAACGAGGAGAACACAAGGGGCGAAAATCAGAGGAGGATCAACAGTATGCCACTAGGAGGAGTAAGAGAAGTGTGAAAAAGCTGATGTGAAGAAACAGGGGAGAAAATACGAGGAGCAGGAAAAAAAAGCAAAATACAAAAACGAGGAGAACACAAGGGGCGAAAATTAGAGGAGGATCAACAGTATGCCACTACGAGGAGCAAGAGAAGTGTGAAAAACCCGAGGTGAAGAAACAGGGGAGAAGAATACGAGGAGCAAGAAAAAAAAGCAAAATACAAAAACGAGGAGAACACAAGGGGCGAAAATCAGAGGAGGATCAAAAGTGTGGCACTAGGTGGAGTAAGAGAAGTGTGAAAAACCCGAGGCGAAGAAACAGGGGAGAAGAATACGAGGAGCAAGGAAAAAAAAGCAAAATACAAAAACGAGGAGAACACAAGGGGCGAAAATCAGAGGAGGATCAACAGTATGCCACTACGAGGAGCAAGAGAAGTGTGAAAATCCCGAGGCGAAGAAACAGGGGAGAAGAATACGAGGAGCAAGAAAAAAAAGCAAAATACAAAAACGAGGAGAACACAAGGGGCGAAAATCAGAGGAGGATCAAAAGTGTGGCACTAGGTGGAGTAAGAGAAGTGTGAAAAACCCGAGGCGAAGAAACAGGGGAGAAGAATACGAGGAGCAAGAAAAAAAAAAGCAAAATACAAAAACGAGGAGAACACAAGGGGCGAAAATCAGAGGAGGATCAAAAGTGTGGCACTAGGTGGAGTAAGAGAAGTGTGAAAAACCCGAGGCGAAGAAACAGGGGAGAAGCATACGAGGAGCAAGAAAAAAAAAGCAAAATACAAAAATGAGGAGAACACAAGGGGCGAAAATCAGAGGAGGATCAACAGTATGCCACTACGAGGAGTAAGAGAAGTGTGAAAAAGCTGATGTGAAGAAACAGGGGAGAAGAATACGAGGAGCAAGAAAAAAAAAGCAAAATACAAAAACGAGGAGAACACAAGGGGCGAAAATCAGAGGAGGATCAACAGTATGCCACTACGAGGAGCAAGAGAAGTGTGAAAAACCCGAGGTGAAGAAACAGGGGAGAAGAATACGAGGAGCAAGGAAAAAAAAGCAAAATACAAAAACGAGGAGAACACAAGGGGCGAAAATCAGAGGAGGATCAACAGTATGCCACTACGAGGAGTAAGAGAAGTGTGAAAAAGCTGATGTGAAGAAACAGGGGAGAAAATACGAGGAGAAGGAAAAAAAAGCAAAATACAAAAACGAGGAGAACACAAGGGGCGAAAATCAGAGGAGGATCAACAGTATGCCACTACGAGGAGCAAGAGAAGTGTGAAAAACCCGAGGTGAAGAAACAGGGGAGAAAAATACGAGGAGCAAGAAAAAAAAGCAAAATACAAAAACGAGGAGAACACAAGGGGCGAAAATCAGAGGAGGATCAAAAGTGTGGCACTAGGTGGAGTAAGAGAAGTGTGAAAAACCCGAGGCGAAGAAACAGGGGAGAAGAATACGAGGAGCAAGGAAAAAAAAGCAAAATACAAAAACGAGGAGAACACAAGGGGCGAAAATCAGAGGAGGATCAACAGTATGCCACTACGAGGAGCAAGAGAAGTGTGAAAAACCCGAGGTGAAGAAACAGGGGAGAAGAATACGAGGAGCAAGAAAAAAAAAGCAAAATACAAAAACGAGGAGAACACAAGGGGCGAAAATCAGAGGAGGATCAACAGTATGCCACTACGAGGAGTAAAGGAAGTGTGAAAAAGCTGATGTGAAGAAACAGGGGAGAAAATACGAGGAGCAGGAAAAAAAAGCAAAATACAAAAACGAGGAGAACACAAGGGGCGAAAATCAGAGGAGGATCAACAGTATGCCACTACGAGGAGCAAGAGAAGTGTGAAAAACCCGAGGTGAAGAAACAGGGGAGAAGAATACGAGGAGCAAGAAAAAAAAGCAAAATACAAAAACGAGGAGAACACAAGGGGCGAAAATCAGAGGAGGATCAAAAGCGTGGCACTACGAGGAGTAAGAGAAGTGTGAAAAAGCTGATGTGAAGAAACAGGGGAGAAGAATACGAGGAGCAAGAAAAAAAAAGCAAAATACAAAAACGAGGAGAACACAAGGGGCGAAAATCAGAGGAGGATCAACAGTATGCCACTACGAGGAGTAAGAGAAGTGTGAAAAAGCTGATGTGAAGAAACAGGGGAGAAAATACGAGGAGCAGGAAAAAAAAGCAAAATACAAAAACGAGGAGAACACAAGGGGCGAAAATCAGAGGAGGATCAACAGTATGCCACTACGAGGAGCAAGAGAAGTGTGAAAAACCCGAGGTGAAGAAACAGGGGAGAAGAATACGAGGAGCAAGAAAAAAAAGCAAAATACAAAAACGAGGAGAACACAAGGGGCGAAAATCAGAGGAGGATCAAAAGCGTGGCACTAGGTGGAGTAAGAGAAGTGTGAAAAACCCGAGGCGAAGAAACAGGGGAGAAGAATACGAGGAGCAAGAACAAAAAAGCAAAATACAAAAACGAGGAGAACACAAGGGGCGAAAATCAGAGGAGGATCAACAGTATGCCACTACGAGGAGTAAGAGAACTGTGAAAAAGCTGATGTGAAGAAACAGGGGAGAAGAATACGAGGAGCAAGAAAAAAAAAGCAAAATACAAAAACGAGGAGAACACAAGGGGCGAAAATCAGAGGAGGATCAACAGTATGCCACTACGAGGAGTAAGAGAACTGTGAAAAACCTGAGGTGAAGAAACAGGGGAGAAGAATACGAGGAGCAAGAAAAAACAAGCAAAATACAAAAACGAGGAGAACACAAGGGGCGAAAATCAGAGGAGGATCAAAAGTGTGGCACTAGGTGGAGTAAGAGAAGTGTGAAAAACCCGAGGCGAAGAAACAGGGGAGAAGAATACGAGGAGCAAGAAAAAAAAAGCAAAATACATAAACGAGGAGAACACAAGGGGCAAAAATCAGAGGAGGATCAAATTGTGGCACTACGTGGAGTAAGAGAAGTGTGAAAAACCCGAGGTGAAGAAACAGGGGAGAAGAATACGAGGAGCAAGAAAAAAAAAGCAAAATACAAAAACGAGGAGAACACAAGGGGCGAAAATCAGAGGAGGATCACCAGTATGCCACTACGAGGAGCAAGAGAAGTGTGAAAAACCCGAGGTGAAGAAACAGGGGAGAAGAATACGAGGAGCAAGAAAAAAAAAGCAAAATACAAAAACGAGGAGAACACAAGGGGCGAAAATCAGAGGAGGATCAACAGTATGCCACTACGAGGAGCAAGAGAAGTGTGAAAAACCCGAGGCGAAGAAACAGGGGAGAAGAATACGAGGAGCAAGAAAAAAAAGCAAAATACAAAAACGAGGAGAACACAAGGGGCGAAAATCAGAGGAGGATCAAAAGTGTGGCACTACGTGGAGTAAGAGAAGTGTGAAAAACCCGAGGTGAAGAGACAGGGGAGAAGAATACGAGGAGCAAGAAAAAAAAAGCAAAATACAAAAACGAGGAGAACACAAGGGGCGAAAATCAGAGGAGGATCAAAAGTGTGGCACTACGTGGAGTAAGAGAAGAGGGAAAAACCCGAGGCGAAGAAACACGGGAGAAGAATACGAGGAGTAAGAAAAAAAAAGCAAAATACAAAAACGAGGAGAACACAAGGGGCGAAAATCAGAGGAGGATCAAAAGTGTGGCACTAGGTGGAGTAAGAGAACTGTGAAAAACCCGAGGCGAAGAAACAGGGGAGAAGAATACGAGGAGCAAGGAAAAAAAAGCAAAATACAAAAACGAGGAGAACACAAGGGGCGAAAATCAGAGGAGGATCAACAGTATGCCACTACGAGGAGTAAGAGAAGTGTGAAAAACCTGAGGTGAAGAAACAGGGGAGAAGAATACGAGGAGCAAGAAAAAACAAGCAAAATACAAAAACGAGGAGAACACAAGGGGCGAAAATCAGAGGAGGATCAAAAGTGTGGCACTAGGTGGAGTAAGAGAAGTGTGAAAAACCCAAGGCGAAGAAACAGGGGAGAAGAATACGAGGAGCAAGAAAAAAAAGCAAAATACAAAAAGGAGGAGAACACAAGGGGCGAAAATCAGAGGAGGATCAAAAGTGTCGCACTAGGTGGAGTATGAGAAGTGTGAAAATCCCGAGCCGAAGAAACAGGGGAGAAGAATACGAGGAGCAAGAAAAAAAAGCAAAATACAAAAACGAGGAGAACACAAGGGGCGAAAATCAGAGGAGGATCAAAAGTGTGGCACTAGGTGGAGTAAGAGAAGTGTGAAAAACCCGAGGCGAAGAAACAGGGGAGAAGAATACGAGGAGCAAGAAAAAAAAAGCAAAATACATAAACGAGGAGAACACAAGGGGCAAAAATCAGAGGAGGATCCAAAGTGTGGCACTACGTGGAGTAAGAGAAGTGTGAAAAACCCGAGGTGAAGAAACAGGGGAGAAGAATACGAGGAGCAAGAAAAAAAAAGCAAAATACAAAAACGAGGAGAACACAAGGGGCGAAAATCAGAGGAGGATCAACAGTATGCCACTACGAGGAGCAAGAGAAGTGTGAAAAACCCGAGGTGAATAAACAGGGGAGAAGAATACGAGGAGCAAGAAAAAAAAAGCAAAATACAAAAACGAGGAGAACACAAGGGGCGAAAATCAGAGGAGGATCAACAGTATGCCACTACGAGGAGCAAGAGAAGTGTGAAAAACCCGAGGTGAAGAAACAGGGGAGAAGAATACGAGGAGCAAGAAAAAAAAGCAAAATACAAAAACGAGGAGAACACAAGGGGCGAAAATCAGAGGAGGATCAAAAGTGTGGCACTACGTGGAGTAAGAGAAGTGTGAAAAACCCGAGGTGAAGAGACAGGGGAGAAGAATACGAGGAGCAAGAAAAAAAAGCAAAATACAAAAACGAGGAGAACACAAGGGGCGAAAATCAGAGGAGGATCAAAAGTATGGCACTAGGTGGAGTAAGAGAAGTGTGAAAAACCCGAGGCGAAGAAACAGGGGAGAAGAATACGAGAATCAAGAAAAAAAAAGCAAAATACAAAAACGAGGAGAACACAAGGGGCGAAAATCAGAGGAGGATCAAAAGTGTGGCACTACGTGGAGTAAGAGAAGTGGGAAAAACCCGAGGCGAAGAAACACGGGAGAAGAATACGAGGAGTAAGAAAAAAAAAGCAAAATACAAAAACGAGGAGAACACAAGGGGCGAAAATCAGAGGAGGATCAAAAGTGTGGCACTAGGTGGAGTAAAGGAACTGTGAAAAACCCGAGGCGAAGAAACAGGGGAGAAGAATACGAGGAGCAAGGAAAAAAAAGCAAAATACAAAAACGAGGAGAACACAAGGGGCGAAAATCAGAGGAGGATCAACAGTATGCCAGTACGAGGAGTAAGAGAAGTGTGAAAAACCTGAGGTGAAGAAACAGGGGAGAAGAATACGAGGAGCAAGAAAAAAAAAGCAAAATACAAAAACGAGGAGAACACAAGGGGCGAAAATCAGAGGAGGATCAAAAGTGTGGCACTAGGTGGAGTAAGAGAACTGTGAAAAACCCGAGGCGAAGAAACAGGGGAGAAGAATACGAGGAGCAAGAAAAAAAAAGCAAAATACAAAAACGAGGAGAACACAAGGGGCGAAAATCAGAGGAGGATCAACAGTATGCCACTAGGAGGAGTAAGAGAAGTGTGAAAAAGCTGATGTGAAGAAACAGTGGAGAAAATACGAGGAGCAGGAAAAAAAAGCAAAATACAAAAACGAGGAGAACACAAGGGGCGAAAATCAGAGGAGGATCAACAGTATGCCACTACGAGGAGCAAGAGAAGTGTGAAAAACCCGATGCGAAGAAACAGGGGAGAAGAATACGAGAAGCAAGAAAAAAAAAGCAAAATACAAAAACGAGGAGAACACAAGGGGCGAAAATCAGAGGAGGATCAAGAGTGTGGCACTACGAGGAGCAAGAGAAGTGTGAAAACGCTGATGCGAAGAAACAGGGGAGAAGAATACGAGGAGCAAGAAAAAAAAAGCAAAATACAAAAACGAGGAGAACACAAGGGGCGAAAATCAGAGGAGGATCAAAAGTGTGGCACTACGAGGAGTAAGAGAAGTGTGAAAAAGCCGAGGCAAAGAAACAGCGGAGAAGAATACGAGGAGCAAGAAAAAGAAAGCAAAATACAAAAATGAGGAGAACACAAGGCGCGAAAATCAGAGGAGGATCAAAAGTGTGGCAATACAAGGAGCAAGAGAAGTGTGAAAAAACCCGAGGCGAAGAAACAGGGGAGAAGAATACGAGGAGCAAGAAAAAAAAAGCAAAATACAAAAACGAGGAGAACACAAGGGGCGAAAATCAGAGGAGGTTCAACAGTATGCCACTACGAGGAGCAAGAGAAGTGTGAAAAACCCGACGCGAAGAAACAGGGGAGAAGAATACGAGGAGCAAGAAAAAAAACGCAAAATACAAAAACGAGGAGAACACAAGGGGCGAAAATCAGAGGAGGATCAAGAGTGTGGCACTACGAGGAGCAAGAGAAGTGTGAAAACGCTGATGCGAAGAAACAGGGGAGAAGAATACGAGGAGCAAGAAAAAAAAAGCAAAATACAAAAACGAGGAGAACACAAGGGGCGAAAATCAGAGGAGGATCAAAAGTGTGGCACTACGAGGAGTAAGAGAAGTGTGAAAAAGCCGAGGCAAAGAAACAGCGGAGAAGAATACGAGGAGCAAGAAAAAGAAAGCAAAATACAAAAACGAGGAGAACACAAGGGGCGAAAATCAGAGGAGGATCAAAAGTGTGGCAATACAAGGAGCAAGAGAAGTGTGAAAAACCTGAGGCGAAGAAACTGGGGAGAAGAATACGAGGAGCAAGAAAAAAAAAGCAAAATACAAAAACGAGGAGAACACAAGGGGCGAAAATCAGAGGAGGATCAAAAGTGTGGCACTACGAGGAGTAACAGAAGTGTGAAAAACCCGAGGCAAAGAAACAGGGGAGAAGAATACGAGGAGAAAGAAAAAAAAAGCAAAATACAAAAATGAGGAGAACACAAGGGGCGAAAATCAGAGGAGGATCAAAAGTGTGGCACTACGAGGAGGAAGAGAAGTGTGAAAACGCTGATGTGAAAAACAGGGGAGAAGAATACGAGGAGCAAGGAAAAAAAAGCAAAATACAAAAACGAGGAGAACACAAGGGGCGAAAATCAGAGGAGGATCAAAAGTCTGGCACTACAAGGAGCAAGAGCAGTGTGAAAAACCCGACGCGAAGAAACAGGGGAGAAGAATACGGGGAGCAAGAAAAAAAAAGCAAAATACAAAAACGAGGAGAACACAAGGGGCGAAAATCAGAGGAGGATCAAAAGTGTGGCACTACGAGGAGTAAGAGAAGTGTGAAAAACCCGAGGCGAAGAAACAGGGGAGAAGAATACGAGGAGCAAGAAAAAAAAAGCAAAATACAAAAACGAGGAGAACACAAGGGGCGAAAATCAGAGGAGGATCAACAGTATGCCACTACGAGGAGCAAGAGAAGTGTGAAAAACCCGACGCGAAGAAACAGGGGAGAAGAATACGAGGAGCAAGAAAAAAAAGCAAAATACAAAAACGAGGAGAACACAAGGGGCGAAAATCAGAGGAGGATCAAGAGTGTGGCACTACGAGGAGCAAGAGAAGTGTGAAAACGCTGATGCGAAGAAACAGGGGAGAAGAATACGAGAAGCAAGAAAAAAAAAGCAAAATACAAAAACGAGGAGAACACAAGGGGCGAAAATCAGAGGAGGATCAAGAGTGTGGCACTACGAGGAGCAAGAGAAGTGTGAAAACGCTGATGCGAAGAAACAGGGGAGAAGAATACGAGGAGCAAGAAAAAAAAAGCAAAATACAAAAACGAGGAGAACACAAGGGGCGAAAATCAGAGGAGGATCAAAAGTGTGGCACTACGAGGAGTAAGAGAAGTGTGAAAAACCCGAGGCGAAGAAACAGGGGAGAAGAATACGAGGAGCAAGAAAAAAAAAGCAAAATACAAAAACGAGGAGAACACAAGGGGCGAAAATCAGAGGAGGATCAACATTATGCCACTACGAGGAGCAAGAGAAGTGTGAAAAACCCGATGCGAAGAAACAGGGGAGAAGAATACGAGGAGCAAGAAAAAAAAAGCAAAATACAAAAACGAGGAGAACACAAGGGGCGAAAATCAGAGGAGGATCAAGAGTGTGGCACTACGAGGAGCAAGAGAAGTGTGAAAACGCTGATGCGAAGAAACAGGGGAGAAGAATACGAGGAGCAAGAAAAAAAAAGCAAAATACAAAAACGAGGGGAACACAAGGGGCGAAAATCAGAGGAGGATCAAAAGTGTGGCACTACGAGGAGTAAGAGAAGTGTGAAAAAGCCGAGGCAAAGAAACAGCGGAGAAGAATACGAGGAGCAAGAAAAAGAAAGCAAAATACAAAAATGAGGAGAACACAAGGCGCGAAAATGAGAGGAGGATCAAAAGTGTGGCAATACAAGGAGCAAGAGAAGTGTGAAAAAACCCGAGGCGAAGAAACAAGGGAGAAGAATACGAGGAGCAAGAAAAAAAAAGCAAAATACAAAACCGAGGAGAACACAAGGGGCGAAAATCAGAGGAGGATCAACAGTATGCCACTACGTGGAGTAAGAGAAGTGTGAAAATGCTGATGCGAAGAAACAGGGGAGAAGAATACGAGGAGCAAGAAAAAAAAAGCAAAATACAAAAACGAGGAGAACACAAGGGGCGAAAATCAGAGGAGGATCAACAGTATGCCACTACGTGGAGTAAGAGAAGTGTGAAAATGCTGATGCGAAGAAACAGGGGAGAAGAATACGAGGAGCAAGAAAAAAAAAGCAAAATACAAAAACGAGGAGAACACAAGGGGCGAAAATCAGAGGAGGATCAACAGTATGCCACTACGTGGAGTAAGAGAAGTGTGAAAAACCCGAGGCGAAGAAACAGGGGAGCAGTATACGAGGAGCAAGAAAAAAAAAGCAAAATACAAAAACGAGGAGAACACAAGGGGCGAAAATCAGAGGAGGATCAAAAGTGTGGCACTACGTGGAGTAAGAGAAGTGTGAAAATGCTGATGCGAAGAAACAGGTGAGAAGAATACGAGAAGCAAGAAAAAAAAAGCAAAATACAAAAACGAGGAGAACACAAGGGGCGAAAATCAGAGGAGGATCAACAGTATGCCACTACGAGGAGCAAGAGAAGTGTGAAAAAACCGAGGCAAAGAAACAGGGGAGAAGAATACGAGGAGCAAGAAAAAAAAAGCAAAATACAAAAACGAGGAGAACACAAGGGGCGAAAATCAGAGGAGGATCAACCGTGTGGCACTACGAGGAGCAAGAGAAGTGTGAAAATGCTGATGCGAAGAAACAGGGGAGAAGAATACGAGGAGCAAGAAAAAAAAAGCAAAATACAAAAACGAGGAGAACACAAGGGGCGAAAATCAGAGGAGGATCAACAGTATGCCACTACGAGGAGCAAGAGAAGTGTGAAAAACCTGAGGCGAAGAAACAGGGGAGAAGAATACGAGGAGCAAGAAAAAAAAAGCAAAATACAAAAACGAGGAGAACACAAGGGGCGAAAATCAGAGGAGGATCAAAAGTGTGGCACTACGAGGAGTAAGAGAAGTGTGAAAAACCCGAGGCGAAGAAACAGGGGAGAAGAATACGAGGAGCAAGAAAAAAAAAGCAAAATACAAAAACGAGGAGAACACAAGGGGCGAAAATCAGAGGAGGATCAACAGTATGCCACTACGAGGAGCAAGAGAAGTGTGAAAAACCCGATGCGAAGAAACAGGGGAGAAGAATACGAGGAGCAAGAAAAAAAAAGCAAAATACAAAAACGAGGAGAACACAAGGGGCGAAAATCAGAGGAGGATCAAGAGTGTGGCACTACGAGGAGCAAGAGAAGTGTGAAAACGCTGATGCGAAGAAACAGGGGAGAAGAATACGAGGAGCTAGAAAAAAAAGCAAAATACAAAAACGAGGAGAACACAAGGGGCGAAAATCAGAGGAGGATCAAAAGTGTGGCACTACGAGGAGTAAGAGAAGTGTGAAAAACCCGAGGCGAAGAAACAGGGGAGAAGAATACGAGGAGCAAGAAAAAAAACGCAAAATACAAAAACGAGGAGAACACAAGGGGCGAAAATCAGAGGAGGATCAAGAGTGTGGCACTACGAGGAGCAAGAGAAGTGTGAAAACGCTGATGCGAAGAAACAGGGGAGAAGAATACGAGGAGCAGGAAAAAAAAAGCAAAATACAAAAACGAGGAGAACACAAGGGGCGAAAATCAGAGGAGGATCAAAAGTGTGGCACTACGAGGAGTAAGAGAAGTGTGAAAAAGCCGAGGCAAAGAAACAGCGGAGAAGAATACGAGGAGCAAGAAAAAGAAAGCAAAATACAAAAACGAGGAGAACACAAGGCGCGAAAATCAGAGGAGGATCAAAAGTGTGGCAATACAAGGAGCAAGAGAAGTGTGAAAAACCTGAGGCGAAGAAACTGGGGAGAAGAATACGAGGAGCAAGAAAAAAAAAGCAAAATACAAAAACGAGGAGAACACAAGGGGCGAAAATCAGAGGAGGATCAAAAGTGTGGCACTACGAGGAGTAACAGAAGTGTGAAAAACCCGAGGCAAAGAAACAGGGGAGAAGAATACGAGGAGAAAGAAAAAAAAAAGCAAAATACAAAAATGAGGAGAACACAAGGGGCGAAAATCAGAGGAGGATCAAAAGTGTGGCACTACGAGGAGGAAGAGAAGTGTGAAAACGCTGATGCGAAAAACAGGGGAGAAGAATACGAGGAGCAAGGAAAAAAAAGCAAAATACAAAAACGAGGAGAACACAAGGGGCGAAAATCAGAGGAGGATCAAAAGTCTGGCACTACAAGGAGCAAGAGCAGTGTGAAAAACCCGACGCGAAGAAACAGGGGAGAAGAATACGGGGAGCAAGAAAAAAAAAGCAAAATACAAAAACGAGGAGAACACAAGGGGCGAAAATCAGAGGAGGATCAAAAGTGTGGCACTACGAGGAGCAAGAGAAGTGTGAAAAACCCGAGGCGAAGAAACAGGGGAGAAGAATACGAGGAGCAAGAAAAAAAAAGCAAAATACAAAAACGAGGAGAACACAAGGGGCGAAAATCAGAGGAGGATCAACAGTATGCCACTACGAGGAGCAAGAGAAGTGTGAAAAACCCGACGCGAAGAAACAGGGGAGAAGAATACGAGGAGCAAGAAAAAAAAGCAAAATACAAAAACGAGGAGAACACAAGGGGCGAAAATCAGAGGAGGATCAAGAGTGTGGCACTACGAGGAGCAAGAGAAGTGTGAAAACGCTGATGCGAAGAAACAGGGGAGAAGAATACGAGGAGCAAGAAA
The DNA here is from genome assembly GCF_910594005.1 of Cervus elaphus. Lineage (NCBI taxonomy): Eukaryota > Metazoa > Chordata > Mammalia > Artiodactyla > Cervidae > Cervus > Cervus elaphus. The sequence continues at coordinate 114,880,766 of NC_057833.1, forward strand.
AAAAAAGCAAAATACAAAAACGAGGAGAACACAAGGGGCGAAAATCAGAGGAGGATCAAAAGTGTGGCACTACGAGGAGTAAGAGAAGTGTGAAAAAGCCGAGGCAAAGAAACAGCGGAGAAGAATACGAGGAGCAAGAAAAAGAAAGCAAAATACAAAAATGAGGAGAACACAAGGCGCGAAAATCAGAGGAGGATCAAAAGTGTGGCAATACAAGGAGCAAGAGAAGTGTGAAAAAACCCGAGGCGAAGAAACAGGGGAGAAGAATACGAGGAGCAAGAAAAAAAAAGCAAAATACAAAAACGAGGAGAACACAAGGGGCGAAAATCAGAGGAGGATCAAAAGTGTGGCACTACGAGGAGTAAGAGAAGTGTGAAAAACCCGAGGCGAAGAAACAGGGGAGAAGAATACGAGGAGCAAGAAAAAAAAAGCAAAATACAAAAACGAGGAGAACACAAGGGGCGAAAATCAGAGGAGGATCAACAGTATGCCACTACGAGGAGCAAGAGAAGTGTGAAAAACCCGATGCGAAGAAACAGGGGAGAAGAATACGAGGAGCAAGAAAAAAAAAGCAAAATACAAAAACGAGGAGAACACAAGGGGCGAAAATCAGAGGAGGATCAAGAGTGTGGCACTACGAGGAGCAAGAGAAGTGTGAAAACGCTGATGCGAAGAAACAGGGGAGAAGAATACGAGGAGCAAGAAAAAAAAAGCAAAATACAAAAACGAGGAGAACACAAGGGGCGAAAATCAGAGGAGGATCAACGGTATGCCACTACGTGGAGTAAGAGAAGTGTGAAAATGCTGATGCGAAGAAACAGGGGAGAAGAATACGAGGAGCAAGAAAAAAAAAGCAAAATACAAAAACGAGGAGAACACAAGGGGCGAAAATCAGAGGAGGATCAACAGTGTGGCACTACGTGGAGTAAGAGAAGTGTGAAAAACCTGAGGCGAAGAAACAGGGGAGAAGAATACGAGGAGCAAGAAAAAAAAAGCAAAATACAAAAACGAGGAGAACACAAGGGGCGAAAATCAGAGGAGGATCAAAAGTGTGGCACTACGTGGAGTAAGAGAAGTGTGAAAAACCCGAGGCGAAGAAACAGGGGAGAAGAATACGAGGAGCAAGAAAAAAAAAGCAAAATACACAAACGGGAAGAACACAAGGGGTGAAAATCAGAGGAGGATCAAAAGTGTGGCACTTCGTGGAGTAAGAGAAGTGCAAAAAACCCAACGTGAAGAAACAGGGGAGAAGAATACGAGGAGCAAGAAAAAAAAAGCAAAATACAAAAACGAGGAGAACACAAGGGGCGAAAATCAGAGGAGGATCAAAAGTGTGGCACTACGAGGAGTAAGAGAAGTGTGAAAAACCCGAGGCGAAGAAACAGGGGAGAAGAATACGAGGAGCAAGAAAAAAAAAGCAAAATACAAAAACGAGGAGAACACAAGGGGCGAAAATCAGAGGAGGATCAACAGTATGCCACTACGAGGAGCAAGAGAAGTGTGAAAAACCCGATGCGAAGAAACAGGGGAGAAGAATACGAGGAGCAAGAAAAAAAAAGCAAAATACAAAAACGAGGAGAACACAAGGGGCGAAAATCAGAGGAGGATCAACAGTGTGGCACTACGAGGAGCAAGAGAAGTGTGAAAACGCTGATGCGAAGAAACAGGGGAGAAGAATACGAGGAGCAAGAAAAAAAAAGCAAAATACAAAAACGAGGAGAACACAAGGGGCGAAAATCAGAGGAGGATCAAAAGTGTGGCACTACGAGGAGTAAGAGAAGTGTGAAAAAGCCGAGGCAAAGAAACAGCGGAGAAGAATACGAGGAGCAAGAAAAAGAAAGCAAAATACAAAAATGAGGAGAACACAAGGCGCGAAAATCAGAGGAGGATCAAAAGTGTGGCAATACAAGGAGCAAGAGAAGTGTGAAAAAACCCGAGGCGAAGAAACAGGGGAGAAGAATACGAGGAGCAAGAAAAAAAAAGCAAAATACAAAAACGAGGAGAACACAAGGGGCGAAAATCAGAGGAGGATCAAAAGTGTGGCACTACGAGGAGTAAGAGAAGTGTGAAAAACCCGAGGCGAAGAAACAGGGGAGAAGAATACGAGGAGCAAGAAAAAAAAAGCAAAATACAAAAACGAGGAGAACACAAGGGGCGAAAATCAGAGGAGGATCAACAGTATGCCACTACGAGGAGCAAGAGAAGTGTGAAAAACCCGATGCGAAGAAACAGGGGAGAAGAATACGAGGAGCAAGAAAAAAAAAGCAAAATACAAAAACGAGGAGAACACAAGGGGCGAAAATCAGAGGAGGATCAAGAGTGTGGCACTACGAGGAGCAAGAGAAGTGTGAAAACGCTGATGCGAAGAAACAGGGGAGAAGAATACGAGGAGCAAGAAAAAAAAAGCAAAATACAAAAACGAGGAGAACACAAGGGGCGAAAATCAGAGGAGGATCAAAAGTGTGGCACTACGAGGAGTAATAGAAGTGTGAAAAAGCCGAGGCAAAGAAACAGCGGAGAAGAATACGAGGAGCAAGAAAAAGAAAGCAAAATACAAAAATGAGGAGAACACAAGGCGCGAAAATCAGAGGAGGATCAAAAGTGTGGCAATACAAGGAGCAAGAGAAGTGTGAAAAAACCCGAGGCGAAGAAACAGGGGAGAAGAATACGAGGAGCAAGAAAAAAAAAGCAAAATACAAAAACGAGGAGAACACAAGGGGCGAAAATCAGAGGAGGTTCAACAGTATGCCACTACGAGGAGCAAGAGAAGTGTGAAAAACCCGAGGCGAAGAAACAGGGGAGAAGAATACGAGGAGCAAGAAAAAAAAAGCAAAATACAAAAACGAGGAGAACACAAGGGGCGAAAATCAGAGGAGGATCAAGAGTGTGGCACTACGAGGAGCAAGAGAAGTGTGAAAACGCTGATGCGAAGAAACAGGGGAGAAGAATACGAGGAGCAAGAAAAAAAAAGCAAAATACAAAAACGAGGAGAACACAAGGGGCGAAAATCAGAGGAGGATCAAAAGTGTGGCACTACGAGGAGTAAGAGAAGTGTGAAAAAGCCGAGGCAAAGAAACAGCGGAGAAGAATACGAGGAGCAAGAAAAAGAAAGCAAAATACAAAAATGAGGAGAACACAAGGCGCGAAAATCAGAGGAGGATCAAAAGTGTGGCAATACAAGGAGCAAGAGAAGTGTGAAAAACCTGAGGCGAAGAAACTGGGGAGAAGAATACGAGGAGCAAGAAAAAAAAAGCAAAATACAAAAACGAGGAGAACACAAGGGGCGAAAATCAGAGGAGGATCAAAAGTGTGGCACTACGAGGAGTAACAGAAGTGTGAAAAACCCGAGGCAAAGAAACAGGGGAGAAGAATACGAGGAGAAAGAAAAAAAAAGCAAAATACAAAAATGAGGAGAACACAAGGGGCGAAAATCAGAGGAGGATCAAAAGTGTGGCACTACGAGGAGGAAGAGAAGTGTGAAAACGCTGATGCGAAGAAACAGGGGAGAAGAATACGAGGAGCAAGGAAAAAAAAGCAAAATACAAAAACGAGGAGAACACAAGGGGCGAAAATCAGAGGAGGATCAAAAGTCTGGCACTACAAGGAGCAAGAGCAGTGTGAAAAACCCGACGCGAAGAAACAGGGGAGAAGAATACGGGGAGCAAGAAAAAAAAAGCAAAATACAAAAACGAGGAGAACACAAGGGGCGAAAATCAGAGGAGGATCAAAAGTGTGGCACTACGAGGAGTAAGAGAAGTGTGAAAAACCCGAGGCGAAGAAACAGGGGAGAAGAATACGAGGAGCAAGAAAAAAAAAGCAAAATACAAAAACGAGGAGAACACAAGGGGCGAAAATCAGAGGAGGATCAACAGTATGCCACTACGAGGAGCAAGAGAAGTGTGAAAAACCCGACGCGAAGAAACAGGGGAGAAGAATACGAGGAGCAAGAAAAAAAAGCAAAATACAAAAACGAGGAGAACACAAGGGGCGAAAATCAGAGGAGGATCAAGAGTGTGGCACTACGAGGAGCAAGAGAAGTGTGAAAACGCTGATGCGAAGAAACAGGGGAGAAGAATACGAGAAGCAAGAAAAAAAAAGCAAAATACAAAAACGAGGAGAACACAAGGGGCGAAAATCAGAGGAGGATCAAAAGTGTGGCACTACAAGGAGCAAGAGAAGTGTGAAAAACCCGAGGCGAAGAAACAGGGGAGAAGAATACGAGGAGCAAGAAAAAAAAAGCAAAATACAAAAACGAGGAGAACACAAGGGGCGAAAATCAGAGGAGGATCAAAAGTGTGGCACTACGAGGAGTAAGAGAAGTGTGAAAAACCCGAGGCGAAGAAACAGGGGAGAAGAATACGAGGAGCAAAAAAAAAAAAGCAAAATACAAAAACGAGGAGAACACAAGGGGCGAAAATCAGAGGAGGATCAACAGTATGGCACTACGAGGAGCAAGAGAAGTGTGAAAAACCCGACGTGAAGAAACAGGGGAGAAGAATACGAGGAGCAAGAAAAAAAAAGCAAAATACAAAAACGAGGAGAACACAAGGGGCGAAAATCAGAGGAGGATCAAACGTGTGGCACTACGAGGAGCAAGAGAAGTGTGAAAACGCTGATGCGAAGAAACAGGGGAGAAGAATACGAGGAGCAAGAAAAAAAAAGCAAAATACAAAAACGAGGAGAACACAAGGGGCGAAAATCAGAGGAGGATCAAAAGTGTGGCACTACAAGGAGCAAGAGCAGTGTGAAAAACCCAACGCGAAGAAACAGGGGAGAAGAATACGGGGAGCAAGAAAAAAAAAGCAAAATACAAAAACGAGGAGAACACAAGGGGCGAAAATCAGAGGAGGATCAACAGTACGCCACTACGAGGAGCAATAGCAGTGTGAAAAACCCGAGGCGAAGAAACAGGGGAGAAGAATACGCGGAGCAAGAAAAAAAAAGCAAAAGACAAAAACGAGGAGCAGACAAGGGGGGAAAATCAGAGGAGGATGAAAAGTATGCCACTACGAGGAGCAAGAGCAGTGTGAAAAACCCGAGGCGAAGAAACAGGGGAGAAGAATAGGAGGAGTAAGAAAAAAAAAGCAAAATACAAAAACGAGGAGCAGACAAGGGGGGAAAATCAGAGGAGGATCAGAAGTGTGGCACTACGAGGAGCAAGAGCAGTGTGAAAAACCCGAGGCAAAGAAACAGGGGAGAAGAATAAGAGGAGCAAGAAAAAAAAAGCAAAAGACAAAAACGAGGAGCAGACAAGGGGGGAAAATCAGAGGAGGATCAAAAGTGTGGAAATACGAGGAACAAGAAAGGTGTGAAAAACCCGAGGCGAAGAAAAAGGGGAGAACAATACGAGGAGCAAAAAAAAAAAAGAAAAAGAAAAATACGAGGAGCAGACAAGGGGGAAAAATAAGAGGAGGATCAAAAGTGTGGAAATACGAGGAGCAAGAAAAGTGGGAAAAACACGAGGAGAAGAAAAAGGGGAGAACAATACGAGGAGCAAAAAAAAAAAGAAAAGAAAAATTTGAGGAGCAGACAAGGGGGGAAAGTAAGAGGAGGATCAAAAGTGTGGAGATACGAGGAGCAAGAAAAGTGTGAAAAACACGAGGAGAAGAAAAAGTGGAGAACAATACGAGGAGCAAAAAAATAAAAATAAAAGACAAATACGAGGAGCAGACAAGGGGGGAAAATAAGAGGAGGATCAAAAGTGTGGAAATACGAGGAGCAAGAAAAGTGGGAAAAACACGAGGAGAAGAAAAAGGGGAGAACAATACGAGGAGCAAAAAAGAAAAAAAAAAGAAAATACGAGGAGCAGAAAAGGGGGGAAAATAAGAGGAGGATCAAAAGTGTGGAAATATGAGGATCAAGAAAAGTGGGAAAAACACGAGGAGAAGAAAAAGGGGAGAACAATACGAGGAGCAAAAAAAAAAGAAAAATACGAGGAGCAGACAATGGGGGAAAATAAGAGGAGGATCAAAAGTGTGGAGATACGAGGAGCAAGAAAAGTGGGAAAAACACGAGGAGAAGAAAAAGGGGAGAACAATACGAGGAGCAAAAAAAAAAAGAAAAGAAAAAGTCAAGGAGCAGACAAGGGGGAAAAATAAGAGGAGGATCAAAAGTGTGGAAATACGAGGAGCAAGAAAAGTGGGAAAAACACGAGGAGACGCAAAAGGGGAGAACAATACGAGGAGCAAAAAAAAAAAAAAAAAGAAAATACGAGGAGCAGAAAAGGGGGGAAAATAAGAGGAGGATCAAAAGTGTGGAAATATGAGGAGCAAGAAAAGTGGGAAAAACACGAGGAGAAGAAAAAGGGGAGAACAATACGAGGAGCAAAAAAAAAAAAGAAAAGAAAAATTCGAGGAGCAGACAAGGGGGAAAAATAAGAGGAGGATCAAAAGTGTGGAAATACGAGGAGCACGAAAAGTGGGAAAAACACGAGGAGAAGAAAAAGGGGAGAACAATACGAGGAGCAAAAAGAAAAAGAAAAATACGAGGAGCAGAAAAGGGTGGAAAATAAGAGGAGGATCAAAAGTGTGGAAATACGAGGAGCAGGAAAAGTGGGAAAAACACGAGGAGAAGAAAAAGGGGAGAACAATACGAGGAGCGAAAAAAAAAAAAAAAAGAAAAATACGAGGAGCAGAAAAGGGGGAAAAATAAGAGGAGGATCAAAAGTGTGGAAATACGAGGAACAAGAAAGGTTTGAAAAACCCGAGGCGAAGAAAAAAGGGAGAAGAATACGAGGAGCAAAAAAAAAAAAAGAAAAAGAAAAATACGAGGAGCAGACAAGGGGGGAAAATAAGAGGAGGATCAAAAGTGTGGAAATACGAGGAGCAAGAAAAGCGGGAAAAACACGAGGAGAAGAAAAAGGGGAGAAGAATACGAGGAGCAAAAAAAAAGAAAAATACGAGGAGCAGACAAGGGGGGAAAATAAGAGGAGGATCAAAAGTGTGGAAATACGAGGAGCAAGAAAAGTGTGAAAAATCCCAGGAGCAGGAAAAGGGGAGAAAAATACGAAGAGCAAAAAAAAAAAAAAAAACAGAAAAATACGAGGAGCAGAAAAGTGTGAAAAATAACAGGAGCATCAAAAGTGTGAAAATACGAGGAGCAAGAAAAGTGTGAAAAATCCCAGGAGCAGGAAAAGGGGAGAAAAATACGAGGAGCAAAAAAAAAAAAAAAAGACGAGGAGCATGAAAAGGTGTGAAAAATGCGAGGAGCCAAAAAAAAAAAAATCCCCTGAGAGTTCTGCCCCGCCCTCTCCTCTATCATCTTAAGCTGCTGGGCAATGTGATCATCACACATATTTTCACATCCTTTAAAAAAAACATAGTTTTAAAAAAAAATGCCTAAATGTAAATGGATGCAAAGTCAGACATTTACAAACAAAAAGGTTCAGAGCAGACTTTGGTTTCATTCAAACCAGAAACACTCTTAAAAAGCATTACAGAGAGTAAGGACAGTGCAGAGAGCAGGAACAACGTGGCTAGAATCTAGTAAATGCATGTGAAATTCTACCATAGAGTTTGTTTTCAATCCATGTGGAGGGGAGGGTGCGAGGGAGGGGAACATTATTACAGTCCCCCAGGGGTGTCTCCTCCTCTGACAGGCCATCATCATACAACAGTGAGTCGGATGGGGTGGACACGGCCAGGTCCAAGTAGTCCTGGAAGGGAGAGAGACCTGGTCACTCCTGGAGCAGGTCATTGCTGGACATGCCCACCCCTCCCCACCCCCGCCCTGCCTGATAGCAGAAGCCCCAGCCGAGTCCCACCCCGCACCTATCAACTTCTCGCCAGATCTGAGCCCCTGGCCAGGTCTGTCAGCATGAGTTCCCCCAGCCTCTGGTCCTCATCACAGAAAATCACCTCTTGGAGGCAGAAATGTGTTCCCTCATTGTTCTGGTCCTCTCTCTGCAGCGCTAGGGGCACCAGGCCCAGCACTGGAGAACAGGCCTGTTTATAAAACCTGAGGCTCTGGGATTGCAGTCCCGTGACTCATGTGGGAAGGCCAAGACACATTCCCCATCTGCTCCACACTTTCTGGCTTCCCTCCAGGCACTCCTGCCATCTCCAATATCAAGTCAGGACCAAGAAATCTGAGTCATCGGTGTGGGTTTTGCATAAGATGCTGCTAGAGGCTTCAGCTCCCAAGCAGGATGATTTGTGAGGACCGGCTACTTCCACTGCCCTGGTTAAAGGTGTCAAGAATGCTTCCAGTGTGTTTCTGGCTGGTTCTCAGCACTGTTCTAGGAAAGCTGTTTGTAGGCATCAGCTATTACCTCTGTTTAGGGCAAATCATAGGATGTGCCCAAACGATACACCAAGGTTGGGTTTTATTCCAAGGGGCCCAGTCCATGCATCTTGCCTTCCATGTTTGGAGAAATGACAACTTTCAGTAACTGTGTCAATTTAAGGATGAAACCACCAGAGGGCAAGCAAGGTCTGTGTCTATTTTCTTTACTTGCATCCCCAGCATCTAAGGCAGAATACAGGAGGCAGCCCATTGCCCAATCAATATTAGTGAAAACTGTGTTGATTTCCTCTATCACCTAGAGTTGTAAACTGGAGGCACACAGATATGTTGTTTGGCCCACACTGAGCTTTTGGAAATTGCTATAAAAACTGGGAAACATAAACATCCCTTAAAAAGCCCTGGCATGCTGGCACTCTTATTCCTACAGGTTACATTGTCTATGGTAACAGGTCCTTCAGAGCCAGCTGGTAGGTTACTATTTGTCACAGTTTCCACTGCTCCCTTCACTTCCCACCCCTAGCCAGACCCTTCATAGAATCTGAATTTAGGACACATTCATTCCAACTTTACTTCCTCAAGTTCCATTATTGAAAATAATTTTGTTTGGCTTTGGCATATCTTCTTCCCACCCCTGTCTGTGGAGGGCTCTTCCTAAGTGTCAAGGTAAAAATCCTGGTTTCTCCCTAATTTCAAGAAGTCCAAGAGGCCTGGATTAAGGATAAAGGTTCGTGCCCGCCCCGCCCCCTGCCCCCAGTCTGCCCTGCCCCCTACCAGGAGACGACATGACCATCTCACTCTGCACAGCCGCACTCTGCCTTTGTATTGGGAATTCCATGAACTGGGGTGAGGGAAGTGGCACCAGGGATTGGCTCCGGGTACTCACTCTGCTCTTAACCATCATCTTAGATATCTAGGTCTTTGCTGATGTCGGCAAACACTGGCCTCTTGTCTGGTTCCCGCTTCCAGCACTGCAGCATTAGACTGTACCTGGTGAGACAAACAGGTGGGTGGTGACAATCCAGCAAGGATTGCCCAGTCACAACCACCACACCCAGTACAGTGCACCTGGGCCCCAGAGGCTCTGGTCCAAAATCCCAAAGCTGTTCCTGTGTCACTGACATCCTTCTCTGAGTTGGGCCAGGGTATGATGGGTCAGCAGGGGCTCACAGTGTCTGGCGCTGTGGTCCAGCCATGCTTGTTATGGCAGCTAACGCAGAAATGCCAGTCCTTAAAACTCTTATGAAGGATGAACTGTGTATGAACACAAAAACCTGCCAAGCACACTCTGTCTTGCACCTCCCTCCCTCCCTCCCCTGGGGCTCTGGCAGGGCTGCAGGGGCCACCTTGTGGGTGAGTGCTGGGCCTGTGCCTGCCAGTCTAGGGTGCCCAGGGAGGCAGCACCTACTCACCCTTGCACTCCCACAGCCCTGAGCCAGGCACATGGCAGGTGCATGACAGACTTTGTAGAATGAATGGACCAGTGTGTGTCTAACTATGGACGACCCCCTTCTCATGTGTTCTCAACCTGTTCTCCAAGGATCATCTGATGGAACCACCATTTGATGAGAAGATTCTGGTGCCCTCGAGCTGAAGTCCAGGTGCCATCTGCCTGCTCTTTGTCTGCCTTGGTGTCTCCACTTGGGCGCTCCCCTGTATGTACCCCTGGGGCCATTCTGAATTACCTGCCCCTCCCCAAGCATCCTGGGACAGGTCTCTAGCCTTAGACTGAAGCTGCTCCCTCATCCTTCCACCACCTCTCCTGGGGTCCTGCTCCCCCTCAGCTTGTAAGTCCCCCCAGGAGGCCCACCCAGCCCCCAGTGGAATCTGGGTCCCCAGCATCTGCCATCATGCCCAAGGGTGGTTCTCTGTCATCTGTGCCTTTGTCTTAGCCCGTTGCTTCCAGCTGCCCAGCTCGCCTAGGGCTGGCACCCAGGGCTGCCCAGCAGTGGGAAAGGATGAGTGTGCATGACCCCACCCCTCCAAAACCTGGAGTGTCAGTGGCTGGGGAGGCTGGACCAGAGAAAGCATGCTCACATCTCCTCGCTGCAGTTGTCTGGCCTCTCCATCCGATAGTCTGTCTTCAGAAGGTTGAAGAGCCGCTCTGGAGGAATCCCAGGGTAGGGGTTGCCGCCCAGGGTCACAATCTCCCACAGCAGGACACCAAAGGACCACCTGCAGAACCAGAGGGCCAATGAGCGACTGCACTGAGTCTGTGGCATCCTCAGCGCCCCAGATATCCTCCCCCTGGGCAGCAACAGGACCTGAGTTCCCTGTACAGAGAGTGGTCCAAGTGCCCACAGTTTCAGCCTAGGCTGACCAGACAGATGGAAGTGGAATGGAGGCGGGACCAGGTGTCTGCCTGCCCTGCCCCAACCCCCTGGCAAGCTGCTGCCCAAGCTCAGCCCCCATATCCAAAAAGGGCAGGTGGCTGACCCCTGAGGTGAAGCTCTGTAGCATCAGAGACGGCACAGGGAATGCAAATGAGCACAGTGAAAAGCAGGTCAAACTGAGGCCACAGGGCACCAGGGCACTCTGCAAAACCCCTTCACCTTTTCTGTGTGCCTGGAAATTTTCATAAGATGTTAAAAGGAAAAAACACTGCAATGGGAAAATATCAACTGTGAGGGAAAATTTACTGTCAAGTGGGGACAAAATCATCACAAAACAGCATTATCACACAAGCCCGTTTACAGTAATAAAGAATGCCTGCATGCCACGGACAACTCTAGGCAAGGCCTGTGAGTGCTGGCCGTAGTTATTTTGGGATGGTGGGGCCCCATTGACTTTTAGTCTCATTATGCTTTCCCCTGCATTTCCAGTTGTTTTACAGTCCACTTGGTAATCAGAACACAGCTGTTAAAACTGTTTAAGAATTGCCTTTTCACAGCCTACTTTATTTAAAACATGCAAGGCTGTTTACAGCAGAACATTTGGAAACAAGTCTGTTGTGGTTTTCAAAACAATTGAGAATGCAGTTGGACTTGGAAGACTTGAGTTTTGGTCTTGGAGCAGTTTGGGTACCGGAAACCCATTCAAGGTCACTCCACCCTAAACCTGTCTCTGGGTGGGGACCAGTCTCCAGGGACCTGCTTGAAGCCCGCTCACACTCAGGCTCACAGAGAGGGAACTGTTCAGCTGGGACTGTGTGTCACTGAGATGTCCAAAGAGAGGGCAGGGGAGGTGGGGGAGGCAAGGGGGCTGCAGCTATGGCTCACATCCTCATGCATTCCACCGTGGCACTCAGAACTACTGCCTGGGCCTTTGCCATTTGCTGTGTGAGTACACAAAGCTTCCCCATCCACAGCCCCCCAGTTTGGGGAGGTCACTCTGGACGGCTGGAATGAGCTGACAGGGACTCAGGGCAACTCTGTTCCCCAGCAGAGCTGCCCAGACAGGTGCATACATGTAACCTCCACCCCAGGAAGGCAACACCCAGACTCACACATCACTCTGGGTGGTGTAGATATGATCAAAGAGGGACTCAATGGCCATCCACTTGACTGGGATCCGACCCTAAGGAAGGAGTGAAAGAAAGGCATTAACGTTGCTCTGAGATCCTAGGAACTGGTGTGTGTGGGGGACACATCTCAGGCTCTTTCAGCTCTTAGGGAACACTGAGTAATGACTCCAGTGTGTTCCTGGGTAGAGGCCAGCAGCCCAGCCTCACAGGGGCTGGAGTCCTAGCCCCGCCTTCCTAGGCTTGGCTGAGACCCCCGAGGGAGTCAGTCGGCCTGCCCACAGCTATACAAGGTGTGCTGGTCATGCACCACATCCCAAGGAATTGATGCTAAGTGCAAGCCAGGCCCCACTGTGGTCACTTCTCGGGAGATCAGGGGCACTGCACCCTGGGTGCTGCCCAGTGGGTAGGCTGGAAGCACTTCCATCAAGATCTCCCCTGATTTCTGAGGGTGAAGGGGTCTGGGAAGCCAACATCCAGTGTTTCCATCTTGGGAATTTCTGACACAAATGAACACACTAAAGGCCTTTCTAAGAAGCTCTGAGCGAAGAAATCAATGTGAGTGTCTTGAGTCTGATTTTTCCCTTATTTTATCCCAGGGCCCTTTTAGCATCCTCTAAAAGACTGTCCTCCACCATGGAGAGGCTGGAGTTCAACCTAACAAATCCTTTCTAATGCAACTTAAGAAATAGCTTTTTGGTACAAATAGATCAGCGGGCTTTCCTGGTGGCTCAGTGGTAAAGAATCCACCTGCAGTGCAGGAGATGCGGGTTTGATCCATGGGTCAGGAAGATACCCTGGAGGAGGAAATGGCAACCCACTCCAGTATTCTTGCCTGGGGAATTCCATAGACAGAGGATCCTGCTGGGCTACAGTCCATGGGTCGCAAAGAGTCAGACACGACTGATCGATTAAACAACAACAAACAGGTCAGCATCAAGGCACAATCAATTAAAAAAAAGGCATTTGCTTTGGATTTTAATGCATTTATTGTACTTCTTTTTTTTTTTTAAAGTACTATTTAGGATTCATACCCTACATGAAGTGTGACTGCTTCGAGGGTGTGTGTTTCTAACAATGCAACCTGCAGGCTGTGCTCTCAGGGGCCGAGCTTGGGCACCTTGTGCTTCCTTGCTGGGTGACACAGGGCCTTCCCGAGGACCAGTGCATCAACAGGAAGTTCCATCCAGCCCCCTCCACGGGGTAGGGAGCACCCCTCTCCACTTCCCCTTCAGCACTTCTAAGATGTGCTGTCACAACAGAAACCCCACAAGAAATCAAATGTCATCCTCACAGCCCCAGGAGCACCTGGGCTTCACTCGCCCCTCAGAGCAAAGCTGAAGTGTATGTCGTGGCTTTCTGTGTTTTTCTTTTTGAGCAGCATCTGTTCTGAATGCCAGCTTAGCTGTGTGTCTTGAGGGGGCCTGTGATCTTCCCTGTCTAGTCTGTCACAGGGAGGCTACTAGAAAGGGGTTGGGAGGATAGCAGCACCAAGAAAGTCAAGACCAATGTCACAGGGAAGGGGACCATACCAGGGAACCAGGTTTCCCAAGAAGGTCCCCGAACCACCTGTTTTAGTGACTTGGAAAAAGCTTCCCAAATCTCTACACTGTAACTCTGGACTTTGTCTCCAGGATCCTCCTGATTGCCTTCCAAACTCACTTAGTCAGCCGTTCCTAGGCCCTTGGACCAGGAGCATACCCTGCTGTAAAGTGGTTCAATCCTTTCTGTAAAGAATGACTAGCAAGCTTGGGTTTAATTCATTTCTTTTCCCCAAGCAAAGGACTAAAGTTACACAGAAAGTAAAACAGTGACCTTCACTCTGCAGCAGTGAGAGGAGCAACTGCAGACAAGAAGATTGTTATTTCTGCAGTGGTGGGTGACCTTTAGAAGTGATAGTGATGAAAAGTGAGAGAAGCTGCAGGAACCCCACTCCCAGCAGGGAGCTCCAAAACAGCACGTGTGGCTGTGAGGAAGAGAAGGAACAGGCTCAAGACTGAGTCCTGCTCTGGGTCTCTGGGGACCCAGGACTAGGAAAGAGTTCGGGGATGAGGACTGGAAGTTTGCACTCTAAAAACCCGCTTTATCTTCCTCAGATCAAAATCTGTCCCCACCCTGTGGGCTCCCTGACCATGCCCTCTGCCCTCAGGCCATCACACCCCAGAGCCTGGTACCTTGCTCCTCTTCACGTAGGAATCCTCTTCATAAACATCTCGGGACAGACCAAAATCTGAGATTTTCATCCTGTGGCCCTCGGCTACCAGGATGTTTCTGGCTGCCAAGTCCCGATGGACAAGCTGTGGAAAAGACAACAGCAGGGACCCCTGAACCCCGGGCCAATCGCTGGCGGAGGGGGCGCGGGGCTGGGGCGGCACGCACCTTCATCTCAGCCAGGTACTGGATCCCTTGTGAGATCTGCCAGGCAAAGGAGACAAGGTCGCCCATGGTCAGGGCCTGCTCCTCCAGGTTGTCCAGGTAACTGGAGTTGCGGCTGCCCCCGCTGCCCACGTAGCCAGGTCCCGCCTTGCGGCTCTCTCGGAGGAAGCCCCGCAGGGAGCCGTACTTGGCATACTCCACGATGAGGAGCAGTGGCCCTAGGGGCAGAGCAGTAGGTACGTGGGCTGGCTGCTTAGGTGACCCTGGGCAGGCAGAAGTTGGGCCAGCACGGGGCAATCGCTTCCAGCAGCCTGAGGACTCAAGCCTCAGCTCACTCTCCCATCACTCTGCTCTCCACCTTGCAGCACTATGTTACTTCAGTCATGTCTGACTCTTTGTGACCCTATAGACTGTAGCCTGCCAAGCTCCTCTGTCCATGGGATTTTCCAGGCAAGAAGAGTGGAGTAGGTTGTCATGTCCCCCTCCAAGGGATCTTCCTGACTCAGGGATTGAACCCAAGTCTTTTACATCTCCTGCATTGGCAGGCAGGTTCTTTATCACTAGTGCCACTTGGGAAGCTCCTCCATCTTGCAGGGGCTTTGGATTCCAAAGCCAGCTGCCTGGACAGTTGACCACAACCTCTTTCCTGGGTGTCCAGGGCAAGCAGTCACTGCATTTGAAGCTGCCCTGGGAGATAACCACTGCTGCTCGGATGTCAGGAACTTTCTGTACCCCTGGTCTTGCCACAGTATGGCCTGGGGACAGCTGATGGAGGCAGAGGTTCTGGACTGCCCCTGGCCACCCTCTCCCTGCCCTGCCTGCTCTCAGGCCACAGTCCTCCCCGAGGCCCGGCCCTGAGTGCTACTGGTGCCCCTGCTGCTCTCTCCCTGTCGGCCTCCCATCTCCCTCACACCCGAAATACACATGCACCCACGCGCACATGCACACACACACACACACACACACACACACACACAAAGTGGGAGGCCCCCAGGGTGGCAAAGCAGTTTTGGAAGACTAATAGAGCAAAATGTTCTTATGTGAAAAATGATCTGCCATTGCCTTTGCCACCCCAGGCTGGGGTGGGGTTGAGATCACCTGGAGGTTATGGCATATCTAGTAGGTGCCCAGGAGACACTGCTCATCTCTGGACTTCCCTGTCTTAAGGGCTCAGCCTGGGGCAGGGTGCTGACAACCAGGATGTCGCCAGAGACCCCAGGGAACACTCCTGTGGCAGCCCTCATGGTCCACTGACACACAAGTTTCAGGCAAGAGCCAGAGAAACCATGCTTCCAGGAAGAGAGAGGACAGGTGCCAGAGAAGAAAAGGATGGGGATGAGGGAGAATGCAGAATGGAGCAGCCCAGAGCCCCTGGCTTGTGCCCAGCAGCTGCTAGTCCCCGGCTGGTCTTACCATCCTGGCTGCAGGCCCCGTACAGCTTGATGACTTGCGGGTGGTTGACCTGCTTCAGGAGGTTGAACTCTGATAGCAGGTCCCACAGCTCGCTTGGGGAGGCATTCTCTGAAATGCACAGAAACAAAGCAGGTCACAAAGTCCCTGCTACCACCATGCTGGGTCACAGGCGCAAACGAGGGGTCTACACAGACTTGTCTCCTTCCCAGACATCCTACTCAGGTTCAGACTGAGGCCTGCCAGGACCTCACTGCTTGGAGCTACTCTCAGCCCATGGGAGGGTCAACAGCGGCCTCAATTGCCTACAGGGAGTAAGAACCAGAGGAGCGCACTTCCATGTGAGCAGAGTCTTTCCATGGAAAGCCTTCTGGGCTGGGCTATGCATGCAAATGGCATTATTTCCCTGCAATCACCATCTCTCAAAGACAGTGGCGTTAACCCTTCATTAACCCTTCTGGGGAGGTAAAGGGACTCCCTGGTGTCCCCAAACACCTGCCAACCAAGCACTTGGCAAAGGGGGGTGAGGCCCTGGAGAAAGGTGAAGGCCATGAGACTTCACAGAAGTCGTCTTGCCATGCTGAGTGTGTGTTTTCCAAGGGCAGAGATAGTTGTGCTCAGGAGCTTGGGTGTGGAGGTCTCCTGGCCAACTGTCCTCCTGGGTCATGGCCCCACATCCCACTGCCCAGTTGTGCCACTGCCTCTGGCTGTAGACTTGTCTGGAAATGAGAAGACAGCTGCAAGATGGGGCATTGGAACCCTTTGGACCACACATGAGTGACCCAGGGCCAGTCTCACTGTGCCCTCTTAGGGCCTGGGGTCTCATAGACAAGGGGCAACCCCAGTCTGAGGGCCTGGGTAAGTACACAAAAGTACCCGGCACTGCATGGCTCCCCGACTGCTGAACATCAGAGTGCATCAGCCTAAAATGTGCCCATCACATGGCCACTGGGCCCTCAGTTGGTCAAGCTGAGGCAGAACTCAGCCATGGCAGAGGACTGTCTACCCAGTCCCTGCTGAGAAGCAGCAGTGAGGATACCCAGCATGTGCTAAGACTGGGGCAGTGCTGGCCCACTAAGGGCTGGGGGGGATGGGGACTGGGAAAGGCAGGGACCTGGGGGACAGGGGCCAGTCCTTACAGGTGGTCTCTTCACCAGGACCTCAGTGGACGCTTGGCGAAAGAAATTAATGGGGCAGACTGAGGTGGGGAGAGCTGTCGGTTTTGAACTTAAGGGCTTTTCATTTAAACTTGGATCTTTACCCAACATTGATACACAAGCAACATGGCTCTGAAAGCTTTCAAGGGAGGAATGTCTTACCCTGCTTCTCCAGGGACCACACCAGCCCACATCATCCATGGTGGAGGTCCCTAGACTGCAGCCACTCAAGAAGAGCAGGGGAGGCGTATTGGTTCTTCAGGAGGCAGCAGGCTGATTGCCAGAGTCCTGGCTGTCATAAGGGCTTCATCCACCCACTGGGGCCCCCGCAGGTGTGAGTGGCAGAGCCCCCTGTGTACTGCCTGGGCACGTACCTTTCAGCATCTTCACAGCCACAGTCGTGTACCCTGCTTTGCCTTTCAGCCGAAAGGCTGTGGCCTTGACCACTTTTCCAAATTCACCTTCTCCCAGAGTTTTTCCAAGCACCAAGTTCTTCCGTGGGAATTCCCACTTGGGATCCTCCTACATTGGGTTTGAAGGAAAAAGAGAGGGAAGAGAGATGGCGAAGGTAAGAAGAAAGGAAGAAGGCAAGAGCCGGCGGACAAGCTCCATGTGCAGACGGCCGACTGTCACCTGAAGTGACAGGTGACAGTCACCATGTCCAAGGGCAAGACCCCACAGTCAGGCCCTGAGGTGCCATGACAAGATGCGTCCCCCCACAGGAAGGCAGGTGTTGCCACAGACTGGCTGGACTCCGTATGCTCATACCCTCACTGGCCTCCATCTACTATAGATGCCCTGGGCCACCTCAGGCCCAGGGCCTGGTATCTCCAGTGAGAGAGTCAGGGTTTACTCAGCACCCACAGGTGCTCACAGGGGGACCACAGCCTCTTCCCTGGGACTCAGGCCCAAGCCTCATGGCACCACCTCTGTTTTGGACACCAGGCACTGACAGTGGCCCAGGCTCCAGGACTTCCAAGAGAACTCAAGTGGCAGCTGTGGCCCCAGTTGCCTACCAGCCCTGCACTCCCAGCTACAGGATGGGGTGTCAAGAACACCTTCCTGGTGTGGCAGCCTCTAGAAAGTTACCACTGTGCCCCTCAGGTACCCCCCCATCCCTCCCTGACAATGTGTGGAAGAGTCTGCTCCTCCCACAGCCCAGCCACTGGCCAGAACTTGCACACACCGGCCTTCCCAACACACCATGCCCACTGAAGACCCCTCTGGGGTGGGGTCTTCCCAGACCCCAAGACTGGCTCGAAGACCTGAACTCTGGGGATGCTGAAGCCTGTCTGGAACCTGCCTTCCCGTCAGCACTGGATGCCCAGGTCCCCAAGTCTTGCTGTGGCTGGGTGTGGGCATGGCTCCAGGGGCTGCTTATGATGTGCCTGGCAGGCTCGCCTAACCCACAGACACACACTGGTGACCCACTGCCCCCCCCCCAGGGACCAGAACCCTGTGTTCTTACGTCTGGGAGCAGAGGCAGGCTCCTCTAAGCACCACGGCCAGGGGCGCCTTCCAGCCAGCTCCCCAGGTGTCCTGGTGTCTCAGCTTCCCCAATAACCCATGTTGTTTGTTCTTTAAGTTGCAAAAGAGGCAGTCGTGTCTGACTCCCATGGACTGTAGCCAGGCTCCTCTGTCCATGAGATTCTCCAGTCAAGAATACTGGAGTGGGTTGCCATTTCCTCCTCTACCAAGAATCCATAGTCAGGCTCAAAGGTGACAACAGAGTCACCACCACCCTGGTGTCCACACTGCACTGGATAACAGCTGACTGCACATAAAGACTGGGCTAAGAGGGGATATCTCTCATTTGTTTCTCTTTAAAAGTGCTAAAACCCCAAAGTGTCCTCCCCACTTTATGTAAGACAGAACTAAGGCCAAAGGGTCGAATAATGTGTCTAAGACCTCAGAGCTGGTCAGTGTGGTCCTGGGCCTCTGGCCCAGCTCTGGCTTCTCTGCACTCTGGGCTAGAGGCTGAAAGTGGTCCGTGGCCCCCCCCCCCACAGAAGAACCTCTCTCATTGTGTGTCTCAGCACAAACCGTCAGGGCATATAAGGGAATCAAATGGCTCGTCCCTGGGCCACGAGGGCCATTCCCAGATGTGGTGGCCACAGAGGCCTCCTTCCTGACTTTGCTGGTTCCAAACACTCAGCAGGTGGGAGGTCTCCAGCCCCCAGTCCCCATAGTATTTCAGTCTCCTCAGCAAAAACACTGGAGGGCAGACAGGCGGAGGAGCAGCCTGGCCGGGCAGGAGGTGGTGTCTGAGCCTCCCACACTAACTGCAGGCCCAGACCATGTCATGGAGGAGGAGGCTTGGGCTGATTCTCCCCTCTTGGCAGGCCAGTCACAGAGTCCTGGGGCCAGGCTCCCCTGATGGTGCCTGAGAGGCCTCTCAGCAACCCCACTCTCCAAGCCACAGACAGAATCCCCTCCTGGCTGCGGCCAGGCCCCCCACCTGCCAGTCTCTCTCGCCTGGATGGGGACAGTGTTTCATCATGGGGCTCCTACCCAACAGACTCCCCAGCAGAGCGACCCGTGGAAATGAAGGCAGAACATCAGCCTCCAGCCCTAGGGTGGTCCTACCTTCTGAGAATAAAACCCACACACTCCTCCTCAGGGCCTCCCCCAAGGCTGCATCCTCCAGCACTTGGGGCCTCCGTAGGAGATATCTTAGGTGGGTACAGCATGGCCTGCCCTCTCCTTGGAGCCTAATGGCCCAGATCTCAGTCATTTAAATCCACACCCATCCTTTTCCACACTGATTCACGCTCTCTGCCCCACCCCTGCCTTCTGCCCTCCCTGAAAGACATCTCGGTGGAGGTTAGAAGACAGCTGGAAGCTCACGAGGTCCTCCTGGCAGGCAAGGATGCAACAACCCCAAGGGCCCTGCCCCTTCTGTCCCCCCCTCCTTCCCCAGCTGCCCTAGACCAGAGGCTACCCACATGGCTACCTGGAAGGGCTGCCTCCCTGGCCCTGCTGCCACATGGAGAACCTCACCGGGAACTTGAAGGTGTCCACTGAGACCTGGTTCTCCATGGAGTCCAGAGAGGGCCGGCAGGCACCAGATGAGGAGTAGCTGACCGGAAAAGCTTGGGCGGGTCGACAGAAGGTCATCTCAGCCGAGGCAATGGGCGGCTTGTGGGCATTCTTGCGGTAGCGGTGGATGCAGAAGGTGGACAGCAGCACAGACAGCAGCACAGATACGATGGAGAAGACCACAGCTGCCGTGATCACTGTGCAGCAAAGGTCATCACGCAGGGTGTCTGCGGGCGAGTAGGGGCTGTGAGAGTAGACACCCCACAAGGGGGACCCCCAATACCCAACAGAGCCACACCTGTGACAGCCAGGAAGTGGCTGCTGTGACCGACTGTGAGCTGCCTGCCAACACTCCTGACCCATGGCAGGTACTGTTCTGTATGTTTTTGCTACAAGAGACTATTATTGCCCTTTTCTGGAAGGAATGAGCATTTATAAACATCCTGCCTGAGGTCACACACCAGAGGTTGTGCACCCCTGCACCTCCCCCACCCTGGAACGTTGCACTGAAGCCAGAGGCCCAGGGGCCCGGGGGGTGGGAGAAGTTCTTCTCCTGCATTCCTAATATCTTCTGTATTTTCTTCATGTTCAATATATAGTGGAGAGGAAAGACAAGTGGCCCAGGATCTGGGCCATGCAATGACCACCCAAATGCCAGAAAAGCTCCCCATGTGTTCAGTGGGGCCCCCCTGTTCTAGAAGAAGCACCTGGAGGGTGCTGGGAGGGGGGACCCAGCTGGCCAATGCCACAGGCCCAGGAAAGGCTCTACACAGGCACAGTCTGAGAAGATGCTGAGCTATTTGGTGGAATAACTAGTTTTCCAGCCCAATCTTTATTATAGAACTTGAGGCCAGGGAATTCTTTGGTGGTCCAGCAGTTAGGACAAGGAGCTTTCACGGCTGTGGCCAAGATTCAATCCCTGGTTGGGCACCTAAGATCCCATAAGCCTTGCCAAAAAAAAAAAAGGAACTTCGGGCCACAAGGCAGTCTTAGTAGCCTTGAGCCAGCTCCTTGTCTGCACACATGGGGGAACCAAGACCCCAGGGAAGGAGGAAGATCTCCTAGGTTTCTCTTCCTTCCTGCAATCTTCTCCCTTGCTCCCTGGAGGCTCAGGGAGGTGTGGGGATCCCGGCCAGCTGTGCCCCCCACCCCCCCACCCCCAATGCACCTTGGCTATCCTCCGGCTCGCAGAAGCACTTCTTCTTCTCAGGGAAGCAGTTGCAGATACCGAAGCCAGCTTTAATCCCCCGGCGCTCCCCAGGTTCGTGCCCACCAATGATGCTGCCGCCCCCTGAGGACAGACACCACCCACTCAGCAGCCCACTCTCAGCCTCCAGGGGGACCTGGCCAGCCAGGACCACCAGACAGGATCATGAGAGGCCCCTCCCCACCTGATGTCAGCACTCTCACGCCCAGGGAGCACAGTGAGATCAGAAGTCTAGGTCACCCCAGGCAAGAGCCTCAGCATGCATGCATGTGTGCTAAGTCGCTTCAGTCAGGTCGACTCTTTGCAACACTGTGGACTGTAGCCCACCAAGCTCCTCTGTCCATGAGATTCTCCAGGCAAAAATACTGGAGTGGGTCACCAGGCCCTTCTTCAGGGGATCTTCCCAATCCAGAGATCAAACCTGCGCATCTCCTACATTGGCAGGTGGGTTTCTTTACCACTAGCGCCATCTGGGAAGCCCCAGTTGCAGCATGATGAGCCCCCAAACCAGCTCCCTGGCTGCAGCAGGTGAGAGGAGGAACCCACAGGCTGCCCTGGGCCCAGGTCAAGGTCCACACTTGGTTACTTTTCAGAAGCAGAAAAGGGGCAGAGGGGGCAGCTGGCAGTCAGCAAAACGGGGGACAGGGAGTCGTGCCCCATGAGTTGGCTAGAGCAACACTGGAAGGGTGTGGGTCAAGCCAGCAAGCTCTAATTTGGGGGGAGGAGCGCCTTTATTAAAAAAAATGTTAGGAAAGGGCTCAGTATGCAAAACCCAGAAGCTTGGCTGGTCTGGCTGAAATGCAGGTGAGAGTCCAAGCCCCTTTAGCTTGTTACTCCCCCCACCCAATCAGGCTCCTGCTCGCTCAGAGTCACGGTGCAGGCTCATCGGGCTGCTTACGGAGGCAGTCCTGGGGGCAGATGTTGGGGTCTCTGCTCTCCACGGCATCACAGTGTCCATCGGGGCAGGTCCTGATGCTGGGGGAGCAGGTGGAGAAGTTCCTGGTTATCCCTACAACACAGAGTGGGCAGTTATGACCACAAGGGAGCAGCTGCCCTGTTCAGACTGCAGAGCCAGGAGGGTCATACCCCAGGGCCTTCCAGGTCAACCCTGTACCCCACCCCATCCCCTGCAAGGAAGAGCAAACTGAGATCTGAGCAGAGAAGAACCACACACAGAGCCCTACCAGCAGGGCATCCCTGAGGTACAGGGCAGCCAGGATGGTGGGGGCCAGAGGAGCCAGGCAGTCCCAGAGCTGTGCCAGGCTCACATCAGAGAGGCCAGAAGAGACCAGATGAGGCTGGGACCCTCTCTAGGCTGCACTGTGGGTGGGACCCTCAGATTGGTGGGCCCAGCTGGCAGCCAGTTACTGTCCACACCCAAGGCTGCTCAGGTCCCTCCTATTTGGGTCCATGTCCCCTGGGCTGGGAACTCCTGGGTAGAGCCTCTCTGAAGACCACTTTGGATATTTTGAATTATTTTAAGGTTTGTGTTTTCATGAAGTAAAGCCAACCATAAATGACATGTCAACAGTGTAGTCTACCTTAATTCCTCCACTTCTTGGATGCACAGTAATATTACCAAGAGATCTTCGAAAAGTGTCTGTGAACTATGTGTTTAAAAGCATTGGGTGAATGGGGGAAGAGTGGGGAGAAGGGATAGTCAGGGAGTTTGGGATACACATGTATACACACTATATTTAAAATAACCAACCAGAACCTACTGTATAGCACATGGAACTCTGCTCAATATGCTATAAAAACCTCAACGGAAAAAGGATTCGAAAAAGAATATATACACGTATATGTATACCTGAATCACTATGCTGTACACTGGAAACTGACACAACATTGTTCATCAACTATGCTCCAATATAACATAAAAAGTTAAAAAAAAAGAGAAGGCATTGGGTGAATATAGTGGCTCAGATAGTAAAGCGTCTGCCTGTAATGCTGGAGACCTGAGTTTGATCTCTGGCTTGGGACAGTCCCTGGAGAAGGAAATGGCTACCACTCCAGTATTCTTGTCAGAGAATTCCATGGACAGAGGAGCCTGGTGGGCTACAGTCCACAGAGTCCCAAAGAGTCAGACACGAGTGAGCGACTAACACTTTCAATTTCACATTCACAACTGCACATGTATTTATGTGTATATGGGTAGAGAAATGGATATATACATGTTAATTACCATCTGGTTTAGGCACCAATACAGAAATTCAGAATTTTAGAATAAAGTAAAAAGAAAACACACACATCTCAACTTTGGCCCCGACCTTCTCAAGTCCAGAGCGAGCTCAGTCTCAGGCACCTGTGATCCCATCGGTGATAAACAGTTGGAAGGTTCTCTGTTCCCTGCGCTCGTGACCACCCTCTCCTGGCATCAGGAGCCACGGCAGGGACCAAGCGCAGGGGAGGACTAGATGGGCAGGGGTGGGGGGTGTCACAGAGGCTGGCAGGGCCTGCATGCACAGACCCTACTCCCCCTCAGCCCCCATCACACTCCCCACCGCCTGGCTCTGCCCAGGGCCTACCTTTGCCATCTCCCTGTCTCCACTCGCACCTGCCTGTCAGAGAGCCCAGGCCACCGCATTCCTCACATTCGGGCTGCCTCTTGCTGACCACGCAGGACAGGGGGCAGCCAGGCTCTTCAGGCATGTCTAGGGGTGGCAGAAAGCAGTCATGGGGGGCCAGCCTGCCATGGGCACCCATGGGTGCAGGCAGCACTGGCTGGAGCTGTCCCGAGTTGAGCCCAGAGAGGAGGCAGTCACTAAACTCTGGGGGCGCAGGGTAGTGAGGGGGCTGCTGGGGGAGGGGTGGCATCATAGTCACACAGCAGGGGCAGCTAAGGGGCTGAGTATGGAGTGGGGATGGGAGGTGGCCAGACTCATCCAGGGACACGCAGGACACCCAATTAAACTTGAACTTCAGAGAACAGTGAATACCTGCTTTGTGTAAATATGGCCCTAATATCACAGGGACATAGGGGAGTTTGTCTTCTAATTCACTGCAAAGGCTGCACGAGATGTACTTACACCACAATAATTGCTTGTTGTTTACCTGAAATTCACACTCAACCTGGGTCCTATATTGTACCTGGCAGCCCTAAAACAAGTGCACAGGTAGGTCCTGCTGACAGAGGCGATGGGCAGCAGCGGCCACCCACAATGCTGTCACACTGGACTAAACTGTGTCATACCTCCCCCATCATCCTTCCAGTGCAGCTGTGCGCTGTTTTCTCATCTTACAGAGAAGGAGGCTCAAGAAAGCCCACTGGTCAGTGACGGGGTATAGGACGGCACCCTTCTGCAGGAACAGCCCGAGGCTCTGCCACGCCCCATCCACCCTGACCCTTCCCGCAGCCGGGCACTCACACATCCCTTCCACGGTAACGAGCAGCAGGGCCTGGGCTTGCTGGTGGGTTGGTTTCTCGGTGGCCACCACTGTGTACTGGAGCTGGGAACACTCGGGCCGCTGCAAGGCCTCCGTGTCATTCACGAACAGGGTCCCCGAGGTGTCCTCAGCTGAGGTGACCATCCCCAGGGCGCTGCAGTTGGCGCTGGAGGGCTGCAGCCTGTACTGCACTTGGATGCCGCTGAACTCCTGGCAGTTTTCCACGCAGACTTTCCCAATCTAGGCATGGGATCACGGAACCCTTAGCCAGGTGAGTAGACCACCTGGGACAGTGGCTGGAGGGGCTCCATGCCAGCTGAGTCCCAGGACAGTTTCCCACTCAGCCCAGAGATGGTGGCCCCCAATCTCCCCATCCTCCATGCCCCTGGAATCTGCAGACCCATCTGCCTGCCTGGCCTGGCCTGGCCCTGCGCAGACCGTGACACCACCCTTCATCCCTGCTCCTGGGAGCCGGAGGTGAAAAGAACACAGGGTGCCGGGCTTTGGTTTAGGGACTGGCCCTCCAGGGAGGCGCTTGCTGGCTTGCCCGGCTCACCCCTCACTTGCTCCCTCATTTGGGCACAGAGGCAGCCTGGATGCCTCCCACACACCTCCCTCCCCTCTGGGCAGGGGCCGTCGTGCTCTGGGCACCACTAGGGTCCATCCTCAGTGTCCTGCCTGGGTCACCTGCCTGGTCAGCCAGAGCACAGCACCCGGGCCATAATTCACACAGCAGGGTTGCTGTCCCACCCAGGTCCTGGAGCCTCCTCCGAGACTTGGGCCGGAACCCCTGGGAGAGAAGGGATACTTCTCCAGGGATGCCTCATGGCCACAGTGGTCACTGGGGCCTGAACTCTCCTTTTCCCTCCCTCACCACCCAAGGTGGAGTTAGGGCTGCTGGGGCTTGAGATCAGAAGCTCTGACCAGTCAAGGTCGAGGGCTGCGGGCCTGGCGGCAGTGATGGCACAGGGCCCCCTGCTTGCAGCCACAGGCCAGGCCCTTGCTCAGCCTTGCTCAGGCCCAGGGCAGAGCCAGGCTCCACCAAGCCCACTCCTCATACCACAACAAAACCACCTCCTAGGCTCCGAGCACTTCCTTGTACAGAGCAGGTTCACTTCCACTTTCTCCTGTGATCCTCAAAATTGCCTGAGATCACCACCTTCAATTTATAATCATGAATACTAAGGGGGGGCTGGTGAGAGACAGCAGTGTGTGTAAGGCTGGGCCAAGACTCGGGTCTCTGCACCCTCGTGAGTCCAGGCACAGGGAAAGACTTAGTCGTCAGGGGTGGGCGGTGTTGCAGAGGCTGGCAGGGCCCGCCCTCTCAGACCCCACTCCCACTCAGCCCTCATCACCCTCCCCACTGCCTGGCTCTGCTGACACACCCCTGGCAATGCCTATGCCTGCCTCAGCCCCCCTGGACACCCCTCAGGGCCCCCTGCTTCGTCACCTCTCACCAGCCTTGCCCTCTGCTTCCAGGAAAGGCCTGGCGGGGGTGGCAAGTGGGGTGGCCTGGCCACGTCCAAGGATGTGGCTCTTCTTGTGCTGGGTCCTAAGTGGCTGCCAGGAGCGGAGGTGGCATGGGAACCAACCACAGAAACTGGCAAAGCCACTGTCCTAATTAGGAGATGACCCTAAATGGGATATTCTAAAGGGCACATGGCCACAGCTATGCCATTAGGAGAATGCAGTATGTTAAGTCATGCCTGCCATAACTGCAAGTAAACTTTAAAAAGTGCTTCAGAGAAACATTCTAGAAAGAATTGCACCAAAACGTTAAACACTGGCTGATATGAGGAAAAGAGATCACTCTTATCTATCCCTTATATCCTTTTGATGAATTCTTACCACTTCCCTTTTTTTCTACTTCTAATCACTATTTTCTGATGACAAATGCAAAATAAGCTCTAGCAAACAGACTTGCAGGAAAGTAGGAAATAGAAGCACTTCCTGTCTTTCCTTGCAGAGGTCTCCACTAATGCCTATGTTTGCACACTTGGAAATTTCTGGCAATGAAGACTTGGTTTTGAACATATGGAGCCACCTAAGACCAATACTTCTGCAAACTACTTTTCCCACTTCATTCACCAGGAATGTCTTTCCAAGTCAGCATAGATTTAACTGGCACTGCTCTTTCATTAGTAAAAAATGTAAACATGCTGAGAAGGGAGAGGGCAAAGAGGGGCCCACAAAGCCCACCAGCCCCACTCCTTTCTCCCACGGCCTTAGCCTCCTTGGCTTTGTGCCTGTTGCTCCCCAGGGCCACTCTGTGTGCTCAGGGAGGTGGTGTCCCCCATGTGACCCCATCCTGGGAGTCCCTGCTCCTCCATTCCCCTCCCCAGGCTGGCAAGAGGCCAGGAGCTCACCTGGGCAAAGCGGTGGGCCCGCCGGCTCACGGAGAAGGAGTAGGCACTGGGCAGGCTCAGGCTGATGGGCAGCACGGACACATTGAAGTGGAGGAGGACGACACCCTCCCCCAGGCCCTGGAAGTCTGAGTCGTTGACCAGCACGGCCAGCTGCACAGCCCAGCTCTCCGAGATGGGGAGGCTCTGGTTGAGAACCAGCCCTGCAGGTGGAGGCATGTGATGATAGGTAGGGGCCCTGCCCAGGGTGGAGACCACTGCCCCACGATGCTGCACATCTCCCCTGCAAAGCATTCCCTGGACACATGGGCATACGTGTGACAACAGGTACTTCTACCCACACGGTACACAGACAACAGACCTGGCTGTAGGCACTAAGGTTGAAATATTTTAAATGTGAGTCACTGTGCTGAGCTGAGCCCAGAAGACCCTCCTCAGCTGGGAGGTAACCTCAGTGAGGTGTGTGTGTGTGTGCATGTGTATAAGAAAGATGCATGTCAGGGCAAGGACACACAGGTAAAGACCCACCACCACCACCAGCAAGGTCCCAGAAAGACCGTCCTGGCCCCTGAGAACTTCTCGCAACAGTACCAGCCTCCTATGGACCCTCAGATTCCACAGGCCTCAAGCACCCAGGAGCTTCCACACTCCTGAGCAGTCACCGTGTGCCAAGGCTAAGATCCCCATTTAGTGGAGTACAAAGGAGGCGAGGATCTCTGGGTGCACATGGCATACAGAGTGAGTGTGCAGGGGCAAGGATGACATTTTCCCTTGCACAGAATAGAGGTCATCAGAGCTTGGTGAGGAAGAAGACAGGAAATAGGATTAGGTCAGGCAGAAAGGGGTAAAGGCACCAGTGATCCTGGGTTCCCCAGAAGCAGGCCTCCAAACAAGGATCCAAGCACAAGTGGCATATTTGAAAGGTGATCCTACAAAACATAGGCAGGAGAGCAGGCGAGGGAGGTGGGGAGGTTTGGCAACTGATGAGGACACCCAATCCTGCAGGTGAGCCCTGGGGGCACGTGGTGCTTAGCCCTGAGGGTGGGCACATTTCAGAAGTCAGACAGGACAGTCATCCCAGAACCCTCCAATTTGAGGGCACAGAGCTGCTACTGGACATCAACTCCTGTTAGTGGAGAGTTGCTGGGGGGGGGTGGTTAAGGATCCCTGGGCACTTGGGCACCTAGGAGGTTGCGGTGAGCCCTGGCGTGGTCAGCACAGGGTAGTGTGGTGGGGGTCCTGCCAGGGTCAGCCTTGGCCTTGGGGCAGTTCAGCGAGAAAGGACAGCCTGTAAACACCCACCAAGGTGGCCAAGGTGAGCCCAGCAGAGACAAAGGCTGGGAAGAGGGTTGGAAGGGGTGGCCACCTGGGGCTGAGAGGGCCAGGACAGGTGTCTACTTGTGCAGGGTGCTGCCCTGCCCAAGGAAAGCAGGTCGCCAGTTCCCCAGGGGGCCCTGTCAGGCCACACTGGTCCCCTCTTACTGTAGTCATGCACGGTTGCCCGCACAAAGCTGCCGTTGGCCTGGGCCAAGGTCTCATTGGGCATGTGCTCCACTCGGAAGGTCCGGAGGGCCTTGGCATCCCCAGAGAGCAGCGTGTTCGTGTACCGTCTCAGGAGCTCCCCAGAGGCTGGCACCACGTCTGCATCGAAGACACGTAACGTGGCTACCACTGTGCCCTGCAAAGAATATGGGGGCCAGTCAGGGCCCCGAAAGCCAGAGCCCATAGGAGGGCATGTGCCCTGCAGGTGGATCAGGTGTGTGCGGTCAGAGCTGGCTCCAGGGACAGCCTGACCAGGGTTCAAGCTGCAAGGGGCCCCCAGCCAGCCTGCTTGTCACCCTTCCTGGGCCACTGCACCTCACCTCTGCAACAGGTGCAATGGCATCTCCAGACTTCCCATGATTATGGGTTAGAACAGATGCCCTGGTGCTCTGTGGAAGACCTCATTCAGGTCCCCACAGTGCAGAGTGGGCACCCCCACTCTCCTTCCAGGAAGCTGGGCCCCGCACAGTGGAGAAGTTAGCTCAATGTCATGCAGTGACAGATGACAGAGCTGGGACCTAAGCACAGTGTCCACCAGAATGCTCTCCTACAGCTTCTTCTGTACCCCAGGCTAGATGGGGTCATGAGGGGGGTTCTGAGTAAAGCCACATGTCATCTCTGCTCTCACTCCTGGCCAAGCTCCACAGTGTTACCATGGAGCTGCCCCGCCAGGCTCATGGGACATTTCCCTACTCCATGTGCTTTCCTCTTGCCCATCCATCCACCAAACCTGCTCCCTGGGTGTCCAGAGAAGCAGGCAACCACAGCATATCCGACCCCGACCCTCCCCTTGCTCCCGCCAGCCTGCCGGCTGCAGGACAGCCCAGGGCCCAGCAGGTGGCAGTCACGCTCCGCCTGCACAGGCAAGAGGAAGGCGGGGCCCCGATGGGAGGGGCGGCGCAGGGACACCCCTGCCGGATCCACTGGCCTGTCTTCCTCCACTCCGGGGTACCCTCCCTGAACTCACTGGCCCTCCCTTGAGGGGCTGACAGCCCGAAGAAGGGAACACCCTCCTGGCAGATGTCCTCTCCGTCTCCTTGGGGCAGTGTGCCCCGCCTCTGCAGTACCACAGTTGTGCCCCTCTGATGCGAGCCCTGATGGTTGAGTCAGAGGCTGGGCACCCTTACCCTCAACCCCACCGGCACCCCAACCCCTCCCCTCACCCGCTTCCCAGGGCAGAGGTCAGCTCGGGGCCAGCGGGGCTGGTCCTCTCTCCTCCTCAGCTGTCCTGGAAACCAACAAAACCCCAACAGACAGACTGATGGACAAATGAAAGACGAATAACCACAGTGATGGTCAGCCACATGTCTGGATGGCTAGATGGACAGCTGAATAGACCGAGGAACAAATGACGAATGGAGAGACCCAGATGCACAACAAAGAGATGACAGACACTAGAGAAGCACCAGACAAACGCATAGGCACCTCCTTCCGCTTGAACTCCACCACCGCGCTGGCACTGTCGACGCCCCCGAAGAAGGTGGGCGCAGAGTCGTCCTCGTCGTACACGGTCACAGGGAAGGGCACCATCACCTCCTCCTCGCGCATGCCCATGCGAACCGTGCACGCGGCCACCAGCTCATACTTCTCCCGCTGCTCACGGTCCAGGGTCCAGCGCGTGCTCACCTCCAGGCTGTCCAGATCGCAGCGGAAAGGCAGACTCTCACCTGAGCACCAAACAGACCAGCAACCCCAGGATGACCCTGAGCTGAGGGGAGGGTGAGCTGCCTTCCTCAGGGCCCCACAGGGAGCAGTGTGCAAGAGGAGACAGAGCTGGGGTGCATGCTGGGCCTGGGCCGTGGCCCCTCTTCAGCTTCCACAGTGGAGCACAGCCTCCAAGCACAGTTTGCAGTGGAGATTATGCTCTGAGCATCACTGTGCCTGCAGCCTGCACTGGTGCTGATAGGGAAGAGCAGGGACCAGGAGGTCTGCCTCAGGTCCTCAACCCAATCACCTAGGAGGGCACACCCCTTCACACACCCTGCCTGCCTCCTCTGTGGCGAGGGCTGGCACCAGTCACGCTGCAGGCCCAGAGATCCAGCTCCTAGCGTTTGCTGGTATCTGAAAAACTGTCAGGAATTTTCTTAACTGTGGAAGCAAGACATGCTCATTTTAGAGAATGTGAGAAAAAAGCCACAATTCCACCACTTGAAAACCAACATTGGGGACATCTGGTGTAATTTCATGTTAACACACAAATATTTCTGACTGCCTGGTTTGGATCCCTGCCCTATACACCTGCAGGCTGCGTGGCCTGAGGCTGATGGTTCTGTCTCTGTTCTTCAGCTTCCTCGCCAGAAGATGAAGTGAAGTGAGAGTTGCTCAGTCATGTCTGACTCTGCGACCCCATGGACTATACAGTTCATGGAATTCTGTAGGCCAGAATATTGGAGTGGGTAGCCGTTCCCTTTTCCAAGGGGGTCTTCCCAACCCAGGGATTGAACCCAGGTCTCCCACACTGCAGGTAGATTTTCTATCAGCTGAGCCACCAGGGAAGCCCCAGAAGATGAGATGCTGTGTGTGTTCATCGCCAGACACTGCTGTAAGTTCAATGACTAACTGCAACCTGGTGAGGGGAGGACCAGTAATAACAATATACTCTTCAACCCAAGCCTGTCCTCGAATTCATCCTCCAGAAAGGACCCAGAAAGGGGGAAAAGCTGAACGCTTGAAGGTCAACAGTGACCACCCCATAGCCAACCTCAGGAGGGCTGTCAACTCCACTTGGTGGAAAATCACATCAGAGCCACATATTACATGTGAACTACACATTTCCCTGTATTGCTTATGGTTACAAAAATGGCTTTTCTTTTTAAGCGAAAAAGGCAGCACACTAAACCATATGCTTTGGGGACAATTTTGTACAAAGA
The DNA here is from genome assembly GCF_910594005.1 of Cervus elaphus. NCBI lineage: Eukaryota > Metazoa > Chordata > Mammalia > Artiodactyla > Cervidae > Cervus > Cervus elaphus. The sequence goes on from NC_057833.1 coordinate 114,911,818, forward strand.
CATCCATCCCTGTGGCAGGATAAATGAAGGGATGTGGAAGTGTGAGTGACTACTTTCCTTACACTACTGAGTGCTCCTTTAACGTTATGACCATGTGTGGGTGCCATCAACCTGGGGGGAATCCAGGCTTCACTTACCAGCCATCCAGCATAAAAGTGTCCCCTTTAAGTCCCCTTTAAACTGTCCAATGGCACCTCACACACAGCGGCTCAGTTGCCTTCTCTCATCTCCACTCGGATCCAGTGCCCTTCCCCTACCCCATATCCATGTGGCTTCCCCAGGGCCATCGTGTGGTAGGACTATCTTGTGACAAGGTCCACTGTCCTTACAGTGGCTCAGGCGGAATCCTGGAACCATGCTTGGTCCCCTTGTGAATCTCTCAACACCCCACATTCAACTCCCCAGAAAATCTTGCTGGATCTTCCTGCAAAAACATGCCCAGAATCTGCCTGCTTCTTGTGGCCTAAAGGCTTTCACCCTCAACCCCAGTCCTCATCCTCTCACTCAAGGATGTCTCCTGCCTCTTCATAGTTTTCCTGCTTCCTCCAAACCACTCGCCCCAAATCATTTCGAACACATCAGCCCGACTAACCTTTTAAAGTAAGTTATATCCTGTCAATGACACCCTCCCCCCACTCCTGAAAACACCTTCTATGGCTCCCTAGTCCCCTCATCAGGAAGTCCTGCCCCCTCCCTTGCATTTTTCTGCCCTCAGCAGCCTCTGCCCTCCCCTCCAGCCGCACCTCCCCCTCCGCACTTTTGAATGAGCTCGCCCTGCTTGCTGGGCACCCTCCTTTACCTTGCTCCAGCCACCTGATTTAGGACAGTGGTCTCCACCAGTCCGTGCCTTCTCAGCATTACCTCCCACCTGGTCCCTTCAGAGGCCACCCAACGTCCTTAGCGCCTGTGTGGTCTCCACCTGCCCCAGGCATTGAAGGTCCAGACAGGCAGGATTTGGGCCTGAACTTGTTCACTGTTTCATCCCTGGTCCCTAGAACCATGCCTGGCCTGTGGCCAGCATACATGAGATACACGTGGACCTCTGAATGAATGGATGATGGGGTGGTGTAGTCAACTTGGACGGCTCATGTAGAGGAACTGCAGGGCCATGCCTGGCACTCGGCAGGCATCGAGGAAGGCTCCATGCGGCTGGCACTCACCTCCCAGGAGCCTGTAGGCCACACTGACGTTGGGGCAGAGGAACTGCACGGGCAGCAGGCAGAACTGGTGGAAGGTGCCAGGGGGCCTGTTCTCCCGGATGCGGAAGGACAGGCCTGACTCAGGGAAGCAGAGCTCCCGGGGCTTGAGGGCGCCGCAAGCTGGGAAGGAGGCATTGATGATGGAGAAGTACACTCGGGCACAGCCTGGCCACTGGCACTCGCCCTCACGTAGGGATGTGGGTGACAGGAAGACCCGCAGGTAGATGGTAAGCAGCGGGAAGCCGCCCTCTGCAGAGACAAGTCAGGCCCCGCCAGGGTGTCAGCCACACCTGCCCAGCTGGGATCTGAATGGGGAGAGGGCAGGAGCTCCGGGCTGGTGCAAAGCCTAGTCCTCACCAAGGCTAGCGGGGCTCTGCTGGGAACCCCGCCCTGCCCCCTACCTCCTGCTTGCCCCCTACGGCCCTGGACTTGGGATCTGGCAGCCTCAGGGCCCTATGGCTCTGCTCCCTCATCCTGGGGGGTGCCTCACAGGTCCATCTCTCTGATTATTCCAAATCTCAGTTCAAATACCCTTCCTCAGAGAGGTGCGCTGAACCCTGGGTCTAAGATGGAGTGCTTCCCCAAGGCAGGCTCTTGGCACCTCAGGTGACCTCCCTTCCCTCCCTCACCCACTACCCCAACCACTTTCTTTCTTTTCTCACTTTTAAAAACACTACAGGGGTGGAATTGGGTGGGAGGGGGGAGAGAGGTTCAAGAGGGAGGGGACATATGTATACCTATGGCTGATTCATTGTGATGTATGGCAGAAGCCAACACAATACTGTAATTATCCCTCAATTAAAAATAAATAAAACACTTATTCTATTCTATTTTTGCCAGTGTTGCTGCTTGTGGGATCTTAGTTCCCTGACCAGGGACTGAACCCAAGACCTCAACAATGAAAGCTCAGAGTCCTAACCACGGGACCCCCAGGGAATTCCATGCCACCCCTGCAGAGACACAGACTTCCCCAGCACCTAGAGAGGGGATTTCTGGCAAATTCCATCATGGAGGCACCATAGCAACCCCCGTCCAACCCATCTGGATCTCAGCTGGGGCGGGGGCTCTTCCTGGGCCTTCTATCTTAGCTCTAGGTAAGTGTCCCCCCGCTACATCTACTCCTCCCATATTCATCAGTTCTCTGCTTCTTACTAGCCTGTCCTCTGTTGCTCCAGTCCCCTGCTGTGGTTAATAATTCTCCGTATAAACTTTCTCTGTTCTAATTACTGTGATTTCTCTCCTGACTAGAGCTGGCAGGTGCATGAGGCTGCTCTCCAATCACGAACAGAACAGGCCTCCTATGAAACTCAGACCCTTGGCAAATTTCACTCTGGCAGTACTGTTCACAGCAGAGTGTCTGCCTCTCAGCACTCACAGGAGCTCAGAGCTGGCGTGAGGGCCCAGGGAGGCCATGTCTATAGAGCAAGAGGTGGGGTTGTGATCACCATTTGGTGCCACAAGGCAGAACTCTGCTCCACAAACAACCTCCTCCCAGTACCAGGGTCACACATGGCCTTCACTCCAGCTTGGACCCCTGCTCTGAGAAGCCGTCCAGGCCTTCCTCCTGCTCCACTTTCCTCCCCGGCACCAGGCCCCAGTCCTCACCAGGTGCCAAGAGCAGCCTGCTGCTGATGGTAAGGTGGGCTTTCTGTGCAAACAGCTGCTTCTCCACCAAGTTCCAGATCATCCACTAAATCAAGATCTTGGGATGTCTCTAGCCTTTCTTAACTCTTCTCTCACAACCCCACATCTCTGTTAATCCAACTGGAAGACATTTGGAGCCAGCATGGAGAGAGCCCCTCAAGTCCTCCACATAAGTTCTCCAAAATCCCAACAGCCTCAGGAGGCCTGAGGGTCATCAGTGGTCCTCAAGCTCATCCTGGCTCCCTCACGGGCTGGACAAAGAGGACAGGCCAGCCCCATCTCACTTGCTCCACTCTTACACAGCAGGAGTCGTAGGAGCTGTGTGATGGGCTCTAAGGAAGGACCAGGTGAGGGCAGGGCGGGGTGGGTAATGAGGCATGTGGGGGTGGGGTCAGGGCCGCCCCCTTACTGCGGATGTTGAGCTTCTCCCAGGAGCTGTGGTCCAGGCTCTGGTTAAGGTAGAGAAGCCCCGTGTCCTCCTGGATGCGGACCCAGTCATTCTCGTGCAGCCGCGTGTGGTAGGCGCTGTAGAGGTGCTAGCCCAGGCGGAAGCTGGGCATCTCCTCTGGCACGTCCTGCAGGGCATGGACATAGAGCAGGGGCGTGCCGGCCGGCTGGTCCACGTATAGCTTCTCCCAGTAAGCGTCCCTGGAGAAGTAGAGTCCCAGCGGGGCTGTGGGAGGCAGGGAAACACGTGAGGGAAGGAGGGACTGAGGGACGACCACGGTGCAGAGCCCAGCAGCCCTCCCAGGCAGATCACCTTTCCCAGCGGCCTAACTTCACATTTTAGTAATAGCTTCCTTGTGGGCCAAAAAAGAAAACTTAGGTCTTTCTCATCTGTATTCCTAAGAACATCAACACACAGTTATCTGTATAGCTAAACACTAGCTGCAAATACACTGCTTTAAAACAGAAAAAGGAGGAAGTGAGGAAGCATAAACAGTTGCAATATCATCCTCGATTACCTGAGATAGATAAGCACGTAAACCACTCGGCTTTCACCCAAGCTTCTGAGCAAATCACCTGGAGCCAGAGTTTTGAAGTGTACAAGACGCTGCCAGACAAGCAGAGCAGGCAGGGGTCCCCAAAGATGAACTAGAGCACTTTATAAGTAACAACATTCGTGCATGCTAAGTCACTTCAGTCGTGTCCAACTCTTTGTAACCCTATGCACTATAGCCCTCCAGTCTCCTCTGTCCTTGGAATCCTCCAGACAAGAATACTGGAGTGGGTTGCCATGCCCTCCTCTAAGAGATCTTACCGACTCAAGGATTGAACCTGCATCACTTACACCTCCTGCATTGGCAGGTGGGTTCTTTACCACTAGTTCCACCTGGGAAGCCCCTGTAAGTAACAAAATCTTCATCTAAAGTCAAACATGCTCCTACCATAGTACCGAAAAATTCCACTCCATTTATCTGAGAAAAATGAAAACATATGTCCGTCAAGTGACTTGTTCACAAATGCTGGGGTTATTCACAGAGCCAAGAACTGGGAAGAACCCAGATGTGTTCCAGCAGGTTATCAGATAACAAACCTCAGTCCATCACACCATGGAACCCTATGCAGTTAGGATGGGGCACAAACTATTGATACACACGACAGCCTGGACACATCTCATAGACATCCTGCTAAGTGGAAGAAGCAGCACAAAAGAATCACATGGCACCATTCCAGACTGATTTTAGGTGACAGAAATCAAACTGGGTACCAGCTGGGGGTAGGGGAGGTAATAGACTGGAAAAGCAGGGGGCATATTCTGGGAAACATACATGTTTCATATCTTGATGGGGTGTGGGTCACACAGGGACATCCATTTGTCAACAACATACAGCCAAGATTTGTGCATTTCAACGTATGTAATTGTGGCCTAAATTTATCACTGAGAGGCTGTGGGTAGAGCTGTAAATGCCATGAGGAAGAGGGATGCTGACCATGGCCACGCTGGGTGAACCAATGGGGCACTCATCCTACTACTCTCTTGACTTGGTGTATGTTCAACATTTTGCATCATAAACAGTTATTTTTAAATAGTAAGAAATTTTAAAAAGATGGATAAATGGGCAGGTGATGCTTTAAAAAAAAACTGAAAACCTGCCAATATTCTCTACAAAGCATAAAAAATACTAACACACAAAGCAAACATGAGAAACATTGTACTTGTGTGTGAGCGATTTCTCTTTTCAATCAATTTGTTTCCACCTACATTCTGCTTCTCTTGCAGCCACCAAGATGAGTGGTTGGTCCACTCCACACCAGTGGAAGATACCCTGGGGCTGCCTGGGTCCTTGAAGACACACTTGTGTGTGGGAAACAATCAAGAGCCAACTAGAGTCAGGTGAGGAGAACTGGTGAAGACCTTTTGGATCCCAAAGTGGTGAAACAGAAGAAAACTGGAAGGTTGCCAGCACTGTGCCAGGCTTCCCAAGGATGACTTCAAAGGCAACCCGGCTGGGAATGCCAACTTGAAGTGTGCATTGATTGGGTCCCACCCACCCAGTGTGGGTGCTGCCCTGCCAAACAGGCTGGACCACGGAGCCAGCAGGAGAGGGAGGGAACAGGAAGAGAAACAGAGGGAGAGAGAGGGAAGGAGGGAAAAGACAAATGGGGCTAAGGACAAAGGTAAGTAAGGCAGAGAGGATGGAGGGGAGAGATGCTCTGGCCAGTAGTCAAAGGCTACTGCACACCCGGCACTAAAGACAGAGATGGAAGGAGGGGGCTGCAGGTACGGAGCTGACTTATTAGACCTTCGGAAAACTGCTCCCTAGGAGTGCTGTCCCTGGAGTGGGACCCAGAATCACTGGGTCTCTGCAGGTGAGGTACTGGGAAGGGCAGCTGAACTCCAAGGAGCTGGCCCTGTGCCCAAGTCAGGCTCTGCGTGTGGCCTTCCTGCCCTGCCACCTCTTGGGGGAAGGGATCCACCCAGAGCATCATGCTGCCTGCCATCCAAGGGGGTGGCAGCTCCAGGAGCCCTAGGAAGAAGTCACTCTGGGGAACTCTGGGGAGGGAGCACTGAGACCTGACTTCCCTTGCCGGGGGTCTCACTGGTAGAGACCACGACAGGAGCCACCCACACATGGCTGGATGCCACCCTCCTGTCCCACAGCCTCCCAACTGGCCACGAGGACATGGACTGCCTCTCAGATACACTCAGAGTGTTCATTTCTTCGGGATTTAGTAGCCAACCCTAGCAGGGATGGCTGGCAGCTCAGAGAACTGTGTCAGCCCCAAATGGCCTCAAGACTGGCCTTGATGCTTCTGTGAAAAGGCAGCCAATGGCACTAGCTCGGAGCAGGCCTTTTGCAAGCTGGGCAGAGTGACAGGCCACAGCTGACAGATCCTCCTGCACAGCTAGGATGCACTCCACTGGCTCACGCTTCCTGAGAAGTACACAGTTCGGGGTCCCAAAGAGGACCCTACAGCACTGCTCATACTGCTCTTGTGACAAAGGCAGGAGGGTTCCTGTGGTGTTTCCTCAGCCAACGAGAGGGAAGGGGCAGCTGCTCCCCACCTGTAGTGCACTGAAGCCCCACTGCACTGCCTGGCAGAGTAATAAACCTGGGTCTGCACTCCTCACAGAAATCAGAAGGGCTCCGAGCCCACGGTGGCCCCCTGTCCTGCCCCAGTAAGGCCGGGTCTGGGAAGGCAGATTCAAAGTGGGGGTCAACACCAGACACAGCCCTGCTGCCCCAAAACAAGTGCCTGATTCATAAGCAGCAGCCCAGCTTCCTTTCCCTCCAACACTCCATGAAGGTTGCAAGTCAAAGAGTCTAGGGGGAGCTCTGGGGTGGGCTGTGGGGGGCTGGGGAAGGAGCGCAGAAGCTGATGCTCACAGCCCTGCGGACAGCAAGAGGAGTGGCTTGCTTTTCCCTCCACTGCCACCTTCTCCAGAGGACCTGGCCCACCGCATTCACCCACCCCGCCTCTCAAAGGTGCAGAGTGGGGTGAGCACGGCCAGGTGGACTCACACAGCACGAGGCCAGGCCCCGTGGCACATGGTGACCCTGCATTTTCTTCGCAGCCCCAGATGGAGCTGCTGATGGGATCACTGCTTTGCAAACAGACACCTGGGCAGGACAGAAAGAAAGTTGTTTGTATGCTCGAGGGCACATGTGCAGCCAGCCAGGGGATTGGGATTTGGAGGGCTGTCTTTCCAGCAGCATAGCCCTCACCGGCCTGCTCAACCCCATGTCACATGGTCCAGAACCCACGGTTACTGTGCCCACCCTCCACCCCCACCCCAAGTCCTGGGCAGTGACCGTGAGTCAGGGACACTGGCCTGCAGTAGAAAGCAGCCCCGGAGGGTGCACCATCTTTCGGGAAGGTTGACTTTCTGGCCACAAAGAGAATGAGAGATTTCCCAGTGGCTTGACAGGGTGGTGACCTGGTGGCAGTCCAGGCTTGTGACACCATGCTGGATGGGAAGGGGGCTCTGTGCTGCCAGCCTCCTTCTCATCCTGGCAGAAAGGTGAGCGCCAACCACTAGCGATCTGAGATGCTGCCTTCAGGGCCCCAACCCCAGAGCTGCAGGAGACTCAGTTGGTGGGGAGGGGGAAAGCCCAGGGTGGGTGTGGGTGGGTCCCCCAGATGGCACACAGCCAAGGGCAGCCTGTGTCTGCCAGCCTGCCTGGCCACCAGCTCTCCTTGGTGTGCCAGAGCTCTCCGTGGAGAAGTGAGGTCTGCATTCTGGTCTCCGGAGTACTGTCAAGGATGGTGTGGGACGCCTGCACCCACATCAGCAGAATATCGCGACTTTTGCCTTCTTATTCTCTCAGGATATAATCCCTGTGGCCTCGGTCAGCTGTGCAAGAACTGGCAGCCCTGGGAGCCACCCATGGGGGGTAGGGCTTGCAGATCGGTCTTCTAAGCGGGGGCGAGATGCTCACTCCACCTACCAGGTAGTGAGGAGCAGATCCAGAATAGGGCTCCTCCCCTGGGGCCCCCTTGAGCACATGTACATTCAATGGTCCAGGGGCTGGGAGGTGCCTTGAGCTCCAGGGAGCCCCCACCTCCGAGCTGGTCCAGTCACCACCACACAGACTTCACGTGCAGGATGAGAGCACTGCCTGCTCTCATCTCCGAGCCAGGTCCTACAGGATCCATGTGGGGCCTGGTCTGTTGCTGCCAAAAGTGATTTGTGGGTTGGGCGATGATTGTGAGCAGAAACAGTCTTAAATGCACTTAAAATGCTTCCCAGGTGGTCCCTACTCAGGGCATGGCCGCCTTAATGCTCCTCCTTGTCACAGACACGTTTAGATGGAAAAACACATGGTCCAAGGTAGGGAACGAGGGTGTGGGTGCAGGGCTGGCCTCAGGGGGGTGTAGCCTGGGGAGACCACAGTTCCCCATACTTGGTTTAATGCTCTCCTGTCATTGTCCTAAAATAATTCATAATTCTAGAACAATCTGCATTCTATGGTGGGCCCTACAGATGATGGGGCCAACCCCAGAGGGTGAAGGAGAAGAGCCCGGAAAGGGCCATCAGAGGTGTCCAGTTTCCTGGGGCTGTGCAGCCTCTGTAAAGTTCTAGCCTCCTCTGGGCCTCACTTTCTCTGACTGTGAACAAGAGAAGGGCAGGCTGGGGAGAGGAGGAGCTGGTATAGGCCTCACCTTTGCACAGGTACACGCGGTATGAAGTTCACACTTCCGATTTATAATCACTGGGCAAACCTCTTCACTGCCCCATTAAATAGGTAAGAACACGGAGGCTGGGAGGTGAGAAGACTTCCCATGGTCAAACAGCTGGAGGGTGGGCATCTTGGGGTTTGGACGATGACTAACAAAGCGGCGATGGGACTCAGGAGCAAGGCAGATGCTGGCCCCACCAGGAAGCCCCAGGCCTTGCCAGCTGACCACCCCTCCCTGCTGGCACCGTTTTGCCAGGAAGGGCTTTTTGACCAATCTCTGATGAGAGTCTCCCCTGGAACTTGGGGCAGGTCGACACAGCAGGACTTGTAAAACCTGCCCCACCCACACCTTCCACCCCGAATGCTGCTGGGTGACAGGGTCCTCCCCCAACACCTAGTCCCACGTTTCTGCCTCGACAGATATTGCCAGCACCACGTGGGGTTCTGGCCCCTCAAGTTGCCCTGGCATCACACCAGAGGGTGAGGAGCTGGGCTTTGCTCTCACAGGAGTGGGGATGGGTCCCACACTGCTCATGACATACCTGCCAAAGGTCCTGGCTGCTGCTCGCATTTGCAGAGACCCCAGGCCCCCTTCATGGCATGTGTGTGTATATGCATGAATGTGTATGCACAGGTATGCAGCAGATGGAAACAGAGACAGGCATGTGGGCCCAAGGCCCCATATGCTCCCACCCTGCCCCACCCCTGCAGGAGAAGATGTGCAACTAACACTCAGTGGGGACAGCGGGCTGTCCTGTTCCAAGGAGGGCCTCCTCCAGCATCTTTACAAGCAGAGCCACCAGGCATGGATGGTCTCATTCGGCACACGCAGTCACCAGCATTTTTGTATCCTGGAAAGGCAGTCTTCAATGCTCCACACCTGGCTGGATGTGTCATTTACTCACATTTGTATGCAGAGAGAAGCAGGCCCAAGTCTCTACTTCACTTTCACTCATTCAACTGTCCACAAGCTCAGCCCTGTGTGAACACTCACACATGAACACTGGTCATACTCGTACACATTCTCAGACCCACACAGAAGCTGTGAGTGCCCTCCTGTGCGGTGGAGAACCACGCAGGTGGACGAGGGTTTCTGGTTGTCATCCCTCACTTCTGCAGCACATTGTGGGGACATCCTGCATGCTCTGCCTCAGTCCATGCCAAATGCACGCAGCCCCTTGGCGCCAATGTAGCCCACGCCCTTGCCCCGCGATCACCTCCCATAGCCCCCAGATGCACCCATCACCAGCCTTTGTGCACCAGCCTCAGCTCCCCCGTGTACTGGAGGGTCACCTCCCGCTGGCCCCCGAGGCTGCAGACCAGTCCTGGCCCCTGCAACCCAGCCAACTTCTCAATATGCAGTGAGCTGTGACCCCACTCTGGGGAGGGAGCCCCTTCCCCAAGCTCCTGCCCTCTGCCTCAGGGTGGCCCACAGCTCTCTTACACTCATCACTGCCGATCAACTCTTATGTTAACCTCCTCTGGTCCAGTCGCTGTGTGGGTGTCTCTGGATTGGACCCAGACTGATACACACATCTCTCTTACACTTAGCATGTCACATGCACATTCTCTCACACTGTTGCAGACCCACCCCCACCTCCCCCATCTTCTTGCTCATTTAGTGAGACATACCGAGCCTACCCAGTCCTAACTGCAGGCTCACCTCACCAGTGCCCCCTGGTCAGCCCTGGCCATGAGAGGCCATGCACAACTCCCCTGAGGTTCCTTTGACCTCCTTGCTACCCTCGACTGAGGATGTGCTGCCAGTCTGACCATACCAACCCAGATCCAGGCAGGTGCTTCCTAACTGGGCACCCTTGACTAGAGTGAGTGGCAGTCACCGTGGTCATCCCACACAAGGCCCCAGACAACCAATGTCCTAGGACTGCAATGTAAAAGCCAGAATTTGGGGCTCTCAAGAAAAAAACACATGGCAAGATGGTCTGATCTAAGAACTGAGTGGGGTGACAATAGTGCCCACATGTGTGTGCAAGGCAGTACCTTCCCGCAGAATCCACTCACCGGGCAGCCCTGCTCCTGCCTGTGACGAGCACCAGATCCTGCAGATGACAGCTTTATTATGGCCCAGCACAATCTCCTTAACAGACGGTGGTTTCCTAATGCCATCACTTCTGCAGGAACAGGAAGCAGACCTCATGGACTCCTCCCCAGGGACTGCCCCTCTCCCTGAGGGCCAGCTGTCCCTGTGGAGGGTCCCCCTAGCCCCACCGCCCAGACAGCAACTTTTGGCACCATTATCCTCTCCTCGTCCACCCCATGCCCCTCCTCTCATATCCTGTTCACATTTTCTCTTTATTCTAGTTGAATATTTGACATGTACAAGCAGTATATTTTGCAGAACATTTATGTCAAAATAGTGTTCTGCAACAAACACTCATGAACCTGTGGCCAACTTAACTGGACGTTTAGCAACAGTGCTGCCCCTCCCACACGCCCCTTCCACCTCATACACTCACAGAAACATGAATCTGGGTCTTTGTTTCCCTTGCCCCTCTTTTTAAAACACTTTTACCTTATTCTTGAAAGGCACTTCTGCTGGGCAGAGAATTCTGTGTGTGTGAGTGTTCAGTCATGTCCAACTCTTTTGTGACCCCATGGACTGTAGCCTGCCAGGCTCCTCTGTCCATGGAATTTTCCAGGCAAGAATATCTGGAGGGAGTTGCCATTTTCTCCTCCAGGGGATTTTCCCGACCCAGGGATTGAATCTGCATCTCCTGCATTGGCAAGCAGACCCTTTATCAACTGTGCCAACTGGGAAGCCCACTTGGGAAGCCCTGAGACTTCTACAGGACAGTTATTCTGTCCTTCAAAAGCGTGATTCTGCTGTCCTGCTTCTGAGAGGTCTGTACTCAATTCTGATGATTCCCTTCTTGGTTCTCTCTTCTCTCTGGTTGCTTCAGGACCTCCTGTGTTTGGTGCTTTCCTATTTCATTCTGATGAGCCAGCCTGCTCACCCCCATGTGGGTTTCCTCCGTCTCAGCTTATCTTCTAGGTGTTCTCTCCAGAGCATCCTTAAGCAAATGGCAGCCAGTCCCACAGCTCGAATGGCTGCCTCTGGGCCAAGGAATGCCACGTTCACCAGCCCTGACCTCCACCCAAGTACCAGAGACATCCGTACCAACTCGCTCCATCCTCTCCCTCATCTCAGTTCAGCTTAGAGGACCACCTAGCCTCCCTGAGCCCACTCTTTTTTTTTTTTTTTTGGGCTGTACTGGATCTTAGTTGTGGCATGCAAGATTTAAGTTCCTGGACCAGGACTGAAGCCAGGCCCCCTGCTTTGGGAGCACAGAGTCTTAGTCACTGGACCACCAGGGAAGTCCCTCCTTGAGACCACTCTTGACCCCATAGGCCACTTGCCCCAGAGCAGCCAGGGTCAGTCAGATCATGTCACAATCTGTCTGAAACAACAAACTAGTGAGTGAAACAACAAAGGAATCCAGGAAGGAACAAACTAATACATAAATGGTTTTAAGCACAGAGTGGCGGGGGGAAGGTGGGCGGGAGGTTAACAGCTGGGCACATTTGGAAAACAGTGAGACTTTGGGATAGGAGAGGGGGCAGGGTATCAGAGAGATGGGTGATATCACCTTGGTCAAGACCCCCTGGCTTGGTCTGACAGGCACAGGGAGCCACAGGTGGGTGGCCAGTGGCAGGATGAGTGCAATGGAGCCTCACGGATGCCCCTCCCCACCCCATGAGGCTCACGTGGGGCACACAGCACTCTCTAGTGCACGACCTGCCTGGGTGAGGCCAGAGTTGGCATTGAGCAAAGAAACCCTGAGGACACCTAAGAACAAAATCACTGACCACAGCTCAGGAAATGATGGCCTGGTAACTGAGGAACACTGCCAACTGGGAGACATTAGGCAGAATGACATACACATGCACACACACACATGTGCACTCTCAGGCAGGGTCACCCTGTAGGATGCTCCACACACCCCACGATCTCCATTTTTTGTCCCAGATGGAGGCTGGTTTTGCAAGGGATTGTAATGTAATTTTGGCTTTTTAGGAAAAAAGCACAGGTCAGGAGAACCAGTGCCTATGAGCGCAGAGAGGGCCCTGCAGGCCAGCCCCACTTTGGCCATAAATGGGGCTGATGGTATGCTCAGTACCTCCTGTGTGTGGCCATAAAACCATCACCACCATCACCACCATTACCCAACCACAATCACCACCCCCAGCTACACCATTACCACTACCATGATCACCACTCTCCCCACAAGCACCATCACCTTCACCCCCCTCACCTACACAGCATCACCACCACCATCACTAACTTCACCTGAACTCCAGCCCCCCACTATATTATCATCCCCACACCCTAACCACTACTGACACCATCACCACCCTCCCCACAACCATCACCTCACACCTTCACCCACCAGCTTCACCACTACTGCTGACCATGCCTACACCATCACCACCCACCATCACTCCACCCTCCAACCATCGCCACCATCATCACTCTGCTAGGCATCCAGAGGCTTCCAAATGAAGCAGCTTTGCCAGGTTTGACCCACATAAGATGTGGGAAGAAAGCTGGACTGGAAAGACCCACAAAGCCAGCCCGGGCCTGTCCTGTTCACTGCTGCATTCCCAGAACCTTGCCTGATGCCTGGCACAGAGCAGGCGAGAAGGGAAGGCCTGGGTGGCCCTTTGAGAGCCAGCCACCTCTGTTCACGGGTCCTGGGCTCAGCTTAGATGTCACAAGCCAGTGCCTCCTTGCAGGGAATATGACAGCTTGCCCCAGTCCTCATGCTGGGAACTGAAGCCTCTCTACAAAATCATCAAGAAAACTCTGGCCTGTGCAGGTGTACCCAAAGCTGAACAGCTAAGTGCATACATGGGTGGTGAATACAAGCCAGGGCTAGCTACTTTACTTGGTGCCCAGTGAGGACACTAATCACCATGAGAGCAGCCTCAATTCCAGTCTTAAATTCCCTCTTCCCAAATGCTGCCAGCAGCCCTCAGTGGACAGCCTGTGTGCCACTGTGGCCACAAGGCTGAGTGGCCTTCCTGGCCCGGACTGGGCACACAACAAAGGCCAGCTGGCACAAAGGCCTGGCACACAAGGAGGAGTGAGCAGCCACCCTGGCACACCCTGGATGCCTGGGGCTCTCCACGCTCCTGAGGATTCTGTCTAGTGCAGAGCCCAGGCACCTGCCTGCCTGTCTGGTCAGGGACTTCACACATAGCCCAGCTCTGCAGGCTTTCCCTCCATCATCCCTTCAGACTGAGCCTCATCGTGTGGTCCACGGTGGGCAGGGCAGGCGATCACATGCAGGGGTACTGTGTCTCCCCACACACCTGTCTGCGTGGGCCCTGCCTGGACAGGGTGGCTGGTGGCCTGGAGAGAGGAGGAGAAACCCGAGGACCAGGCCTTGCCTCAGAGGCACCACAGACCTGTACGTACAGGTACATTCCTCCACACGTGAAAAGCTCTGACTTGCCCACCTTACCCGAGCTCTTACTGTAGACCTCAGTCTCCCCGTCTGTTTCCCAATTCTGAGGAAGAGAATTCACTTCTTGCTCTCAGAATGGAACTGCAACCAGGCCTAGGTCTCCTGACAACCCCCTCCTCTGCCATGCCATCTACGTAGTCCTCTGCTGATGGGCAGGAAGGGGTCAGGGTGTGGCTGAAGTTTGGGGTAGTGAGGTGTGCAGACGAGATCTGCAGCCCAGCTGCATGGAGCCAGCAGCCCAAATTCCTCCCTTGTGCCCAGGCCCCAACCTTCTGTTCCCAGAGGCCTGAGGGCCAGGCTGCACCTAGCAGGCACCCGTGGCCACCACCCACATCCCCAACCACCCGGACCAGCTGCAACAGCTTCGCTCAGATGATGGACACTCATGCCCAAATGTGATTTCCCAGCTGCCACTGAGTTACTCACCAGCCTCACTAGCAGTTCCTTCCAGCTTCTATGCAAAGGAAACTGCGAATTAGGTTACAATTAATTTCTTTACCCAGGGCAAAGCCTGACTGGAAAAAGACTGGCCACCCAAGTGGCCTGATGATGACTGTTCTGCAGGTCACCAGGCTCCCTTGGCTCTGGGGTTCCTGTGCTTTGTAACCCCAGCCAACGGCAGGTGTATCAGCCCCGGCCTGGTCAGGTCAGCCCTGGCGACTGGCCAGGACATCCCAGGCTTTGACTCTGCTGCTGCTGCCCAGCAACTGTCCCCCTCTCACCCAGCAGGGCACTATGACTCAGATCTCAACAAATGTGTCACCTCATTGGACCTCCTTGAACAGCCATGGTCCTGCCCCTTTCTGCCCCTCCCCCCAGCACCGGTCTCGCCCAGCCCAGGTTTACCATTAACCAGCAAGGGCTTCCCCGAAGGTTCATCAGGTAAAGAATCTGCCTGCGATGCAGGAGACACAGGTTCGATCCTTGGCTCGGGAAGATCCCCTGGAGGAGGAAATGGCAACCTACTCCAGTATTCTTGCCTGGAGAATCCCATGGACAGAGGAGTCTGATGGGCTACAGTCTATGGCGTTGCAAAGAGTTGGATTTAACTCAGCAAGAGTGAGACTTCTTTATTGGGTTGGCCAAAAAGGTCGTTTGAGTTTTTAATGCATGATATTACAGAAAAACCCAAACGAACTTTTTGGCAAGCCAATGCATTCTTCCCGAGAGGCTCTATTCCAAATGCTTCACGTGCATCACCCTACTAATGGACACGACAACTGCCAGAGGTAAGGACAACTTCTGGTTCCTGTCTTAGAGCAAGGAAACCAAGGCAGAGAGAGGCTACCTTGCCCAAGGCTGTACAGAGTGAGTGAGCCAGGACTTAAGGGTTCTACTCTTAGGTATACATGGCCACCAGGCTCCTCTGCTCGGTGACGGCTGTGCACACACATGTGGAAAAGCCAGGGCACCATGACCTGGGACTCCAGGCCACCCATCCACCTGCTTGCTGACCAGGTGGAAAATGCAACCTAAATAATCCTCCATAGTCTTCTTCAGTCTCCTCAAAAATGCAGGTGCCCTTAAAAGTCTCCTCGTGGAAATTTGCTCTTTCATATCTCAGTGAAACAGAGCAAAGGCCCAGGAAGGCATGAACAGGGGGGAGTTTGCTCGGCCAGCGCTGTCCAACAGGGACAGACATGGTCAAGGCTGCTGAGTGTGCAGGTACCTGGGGATGCTGGGGGCCTGATGTGCCCATGCCCCCTGGACACAGGACTGAGCCTTGAGGGGTCCTTTTCTTTGCTGCTGTTAGATCCTACTATTCGATACCTGGGTTGGGAAGATCCCCTGGAGGAGGAAATGGCAACCCACGCCAGTATTCTTGCCTGGAGAATCCCATGGACAGAGGAGCCTGGAGGGCTAGAGTCCATGTGGTTGCAAAGAGTAGGATACAACTGAGCATGTGTGCGTGCACACGTGCACATGCATGCACGTACACACACACATTTCACCTTCAGAAGTGAGTCTAGATACAAAGGAGAGATTTCAGTGTGACTCGTGAAAGCAGAGAGACAAGTGCAGAGCCAGGCCCAGGCCACGCTCCTTCTCTGTCTTCCTGCATGGCCCACTCAGTGCTCAGCCTCTCTGCGTCTGTTCCCAGCTGTGAACAGGGACAGGGACCCTCCCTGGAAGGGCTGCTGGGACCAAGCACCTACTGGTGGGAGCCAGAGCCACTTCTCCTCTTTTCTCCCTCTCTTTTTTTTTTTTTTTTTGCAAAGAACTTGTGGTTTATTAAAGACAACTTGTCGTCAGCAGCATTTATTCAACGAACAAAACAAATGAAAAAATAAAAGCAGACTAACATTCTGACCCTTAGAGTGAGACTAACTGAATTCATTCAGCCCAGTGTCCAGAGTCCTAGGGGCAGCTTCCCAAGGAGGAAGCCTTGGAGTCTCGGGGTCTCTTGGCACCTCCCTTGAGAGTCTTGCCGGGGGGTGGGGGCGTGGAAATTGCCAAGGGTAATTCTTCCCTTTGGAGGAGTTCAGTCTAACCTGGGTATGGTCCCTGTGCTCTTTTGACCTTCATCACAAAGTCAAGGAGAGGACACTGGACCCAGGTCTGCCACTGAGGCAAATCAGATGCAGTGATGCAGGATGGTCCCAGGAAAGAGGAGGGCAGAGGGACAGGCGAGAGGGAATGCACTGGGGTCCTGGTCAGTGTCTGCTGGGTCACAGGCTGCGGCCCCAGCCTCGGGCTGTGAAGGGATCACGCAGGGGCTGACCACCAGCAGACGAGTTCTGGTACAAGGGTGACCCAGGCTGCTGGGAGGATGTGTGTTTCTGCCTCATACTGGTGTGGTGTCTTTACACACTAGTTCTCCCTTACACTCAGTTCTACCACAGAGCTCAGAGCTCCCCCAGCCAGGACCTTCTGGAAAACCAAGAAGGTCCCAGAAGGCAGGGAGAGAGGATGCTGACTGACTCTGGAAGGTCAGGAAGACCATGTCTCCAACCTGCTTCCTCCTTTCCAGCCTTACCCTTCATTTCCAAACCAAGCACTTGCCAACCCGCAATAAATAACCAGGAGTCCGAATAAAGAGCAAAAATCTTCCAGATACTGTGTGGGAAGAGGAAGAAAAAGGGAAGCATACAAAGTCCCAGAAGCATCCACAGGACAGCCTGGCAAGGAGCCGCCTCCTCCCTGACTCCTGAATGAGACCTCCTTGGGCCCACAAAGGCTTCCTGATAACCCCCTAGTCAAGATCTTCCCACCCTGAGCAGGTGGGAACACCTGGTGGAAATTTGATAAAGCAAAGTAAACTCAACAACAAAAGAAGGTCCACCCAATTGAAACAGGGGCAAAATAGTTGCTTCCCCAAAAAAGATACAAATGGCCGAGAAGGAAGTAAAAAGACTCTCAGCATCACTGATAATTAAGAAAAAGCAAATCAAAACCATAGGTGAGGACACTGCTTGTATCCAAGAAAATTGATACAATTTAAAAATATAAACAGAAACTAACATGTGTTGGTGAGGATGTGGTAAAACTAGAACTCTCACACACAGCTGGTAAAATTGTAAAATGTTTCAGTTGTTATCAGAAAATAGCTTGGCAGTTCCTCAGAAAAGAGCTTGGCAGTTCCTCAGAAAAGTTGAAATTATCACATGACCCAGCAATTCTACTCCAAAATAAACACCTAAGAGAACTGAAAACAGGGATTCAAACAGATACTCACACAAAAATATCCACAGCAGCATTATTCACAAAAGTCAAAAGATGTAAACAACCCAAATGTCCACCAAGAGATGAATGAATAAATAAATGTGATACATGTTGCATTGGCCCTAAAGTTCATAAACCCAAACAAACTTCCTGGCCAACCCAATACATGCAATGTAATATTACTCACCCTTAAAAAGGAATGAAATACCAATACATGCTACAACACGGATATACCTCCAACCAAGTAAAAGGAGCCTGATACAAATGAAAGGTCAATTTATTTTAAATATCCAAAATAGACAAGCCCATAGAGACAGGTGCAGAGTGGCAGTTACCAGGGGCTAGTGTGGGGGGACTAGGCGCACTGCCTAATGGGTATGGGGTTTTCTTTGGGGGGTTAACAATAATGTTCTGGAACTACACAGGGGTGATGAATATGCAATGCTGTGAATGTACTAAATCCCACTCAACTGTTCACTCTAATTTTGTTATGTGAATTTCATACCTCAAAAGAAGTGAATTTTAATTGTTTACCACCCTGTTCTTCCCCCCATCTCCGCAGGAGAGACCACCCTGGAAGAGGCAGGGGCACAAGTCCAGAGCGGACCCCAGGAGCCTGCACAGGTGCCCCAGTGTGCATCCCACCAAACCACCATGCTCTCCTCTGCACACTGGCTTCTCTTGCAGAGAAAAGGACCCTGTGATGGGATTCCAGCCTGTGGAAATGGGCAAAGAGCCCAGGGCCCTAGAAACCCGACTCCTCAGAGCTCTGGGCCCCTCTTGTGCACACAGTCAGGTGTGGAGTGGCTGCCAAGGGCAGGGGGCGGGGAGCAGGAGACAAATGAACAGTGTTGAGACGTTGAGACTGGGGGTTTCTGTCACCCCCAAGTTCATAGTCTTTCCTGCTCACATAGGTACAGGGGATAGGTGGCTGCAGAAGAAGATTCAAGAGGGTCCCAGCGGAAACTTCTCAAGGCTCTGTGGAGTCACATGTGTGATCTCCTGTAAAGATCCCCTGCAGGTGCCAATCTGATGAGGAGGCTCAACCCAGTGGCAAAGCATGTGCTCACAGCACAGAGTACACGGTCACCTTGCACCCATGTCATGGCCAAGAGGTGGCGGAATGGAGTGCTGATTCCATCCTTTCTCCTTCCCAGAAAGAAAAAAAAAGAGCATCAGATGCACCATGGGCAATGCTGGAAAGGCAGGATAGGGGAGGAGGGAAGGAGAAAGCACACTCTGAACCAGCCCCCCAGCTTCTGGGTCTTTCCCTGTTTCACCGTATCTGTGTCTTTGACTGTTTCAGGGGTAGAAAAACTTGAGAAAGAAACTCCATAAACTCTTTCCCTCCACTCGGACTCCCACCACCACGCTGTGCACCCCAGATCGCCCCCCACCCCCACACCTGTCTCACTCTCAGGTTCTGGCACACAGAACATATATCTTCCCAAGCATTTTCCAGGCTGTTAGTTAAAGCTTAGGAACTTATAGTTTTTCTTTTCCTTTTTTTTTTTTTTTGTTAATTAAAGCTTAGGAACTTACATGGTTTCTTTCCCCCTTTTGCTAAGACTAAGAACCACTGGAGTTTTCTGGCAATCCCATAGGCAGGAATGGGGGACTAGAACCAGTTCTGATGTCCATTATCTCACCAGAGAGGTTCTGACTGTTTCAGAAGCCAAATTGTTTCTTCAATCACAGGGCAGTCAGAGCTGGTAATCAGGGCACAGCTTGGAGCTCTGCCTCCCTCTCCCGGCCACCCTGCCCCTTAGATACTTCTCTGGAGCCCAGGGCCCTGTGGAACCCAGACAGTAGCTCCCAGGTCAGAAGAGTGAAGGCTTAAGATGGGGATAAAGTAAAGTCCCAGTACCTGAATCTGGGGGCAGTGGGCTGGGGCCCCCAGGACGTGGGTCTGCAGGGGCAGGGGTGTCTTCCCTGAGTGGGTCCCAGAACTGATCCCTGCCTGCCACAGAGGCCCCCAGTCCCACTAGGTATCCTTGATGTCATGGAGAGCCTGCATCGGCCGGACCAACAGGTGGGCACACACCTGTCCAGGTGCACAGGTGACCTTTCTACAGTGGTGCCTTGGCTGCTATACTCTGTGGAGCCGCTCACCAGGCAAAAGCAAACAGAGGTGTTTGCTCAGGGCTGGCCACCTGCTCTCCTTGAGGGCCCAGGTGGTGCCTGATCTGCCTTCCCCAAGCTCCTGCTGGCGTCATCACACCCACAACCACGCTTTCTAGGGGGTATCAGTTCTACCTCCCTGCTCTCTCTCGCCCCACCCTACCTTGCCCAGGGTCTTGCAGTGGACAGCTGATAGGGCCACTGGCTTTCAGGCTCCAGCCTCAGGGACAGGTGCCAGGGGCTCCCACAATTACCCAGCTGTGAGGCCAGAGCTTGATGGAAGCCCAGGTCTCGTCTGGTCCAGAGCTTGGGAAGGCGGATGGTGGGAGGATTGGGAGGTGAAGCCAGGCAGGAAGTGGGCCCCGTCCACAGGGGCTCCCAGGGCTTCAGCCCAAAGAGGACAATACCCTCAGGTCCTCTCAGGTATGGCGGAGCTCTGTCTTGGGAGCCACAGCCTCCCTTGAGCATGGGAACACGGGGGTCAGGGAGGGGGACCTGCGCTGCCAGTCCGCTGCTCTGGGGTAGGGAGGGAAAGCCATGTGGGCTCTGGAGGCCTGAGTCTTCATACCCCTTCAAGCCCCTCTGAGACTACCCAGGTCATGGCCCTGGGTGATCTCTCTGAGTCACACCAACCCCCCAGTCTTCCAGGAGCTGAAGCATGCCCACCCATAAAGCATAGCACTCTGCCCTTGAAGACCCAGGGGAAGTAAGTGAGAAGGCAGGAGGGAGGGAGGGAGGGGGATGTCCTCCACCGCCTTCACACCCTGTGGCCCAAGCCCAGAAGGGCCCCTTTCCTGCCTGGCAGCCCACCATCCCTGCTTCCACCCGGCCCCACAGCCTGCCTTCTGCCATGCACTTCCATTTGATATCACACACACACATTTGAGATAAATGACAGCTTGGCGCTTCCTTTACTGCCCATTTCTCCTACATGGAGATAGCTCTGAGGTCAAAGTCACCTTCTGCATTCTCCCCGGGTGCACCCCTAGTCCTGGAGAAGCTGCCTGGGTGGCAGGTGGTCCCTCGGAGCGTGTATGTGGGCTGCTCACCAGTACTGTTATTGTTACTATTAAGTCACTCTCTCAGAAAAACAATTGCAGAAACCAGGAGGAAGAAGAGAAAGAAATGAAGAGGAGAAGATGAGGGACTGGAGCCTGAACACAACCCCCACAGGAGGAAGTGTCCTCCCCCACATCCACAGGAAGGGGGTGGGTCTCCAGAGTGGAGACTAGCCACTTCTTCAGGATAGAAGGAAGCAATACCGCTGTTGGGGGGCACTTCTCCAGCTCTGCCTCTTTCCTGGGGAGCCCAGTGGGCACTTTCTTCTCCCAGAATGTCCTGGAGTCCAGGTAAGGAGACACAGTCATACCCATGTGCCCTGAAGCCCAGCCCCTGCCCTCCCCCACTCCTCAGCACAGTGGCTTCTGTCAGGTTCTAGGTCCCCAGGCAGAGGCGGGTACAAGGGTCACACTCTCAGCCTACACCACTAGCACGCTCCCTCCCCTGGGGCCAGTTATGACAGGATCCCACCTGGAGGCAGTTCCTGGACCTGTAGGACTCCCAGACATCAGCTACAGTAGCAGTCCCATCTGAGAATCAGCCAGAGTCCTGCGGGCTCCTGACTCAGGTGTTGGGGAGCATGGCAGCACACTTCCGTCCCAGACCCAGGCCAGGCTGTCCCTCGGGCCCCTGGAGCACCCCACCAGAGGGTGACCAGTGGGTGAGCAGACTCAGGGCCACCTTCCCCACACCCATCCCCGGACTCCTCCTGAGCCCTGTTGCAGGTCCCCACCACCGCTGGCCCAGAGGAGGGGCTTGCTGAAAACCAGAGGACCAGGGCCACAGAGTCATGAAGTCCTCTTCACGGGCTCAGGTACACGGGCTGTGGGAGCCTCAGTTTTCTTACCTATGAAATGGGAATACAAGGCCACATCCCTCAGGGTTTCAGGAGGATACAGTGAGTAGCAGACAGGCGGTGCTGAGCACAGGATCAGCATGCTGTGGGCCCCCTGGGGTGGCTGTTGCTGGCATCACCTTATCCAGTTAAGACCAATAGGCAGAGGGCACCTCTTTTGGGTCACAGGGGGAGAAGCCCTCAGGCAAGGCAGCAGTTTCCTGCCCCCCCCCACTTCCACTTGGCACCCCATACTTCAGGTTAACAGATCCCATAATTTTTCATTTGTTTTCTCCTCCCCTGGCTAAAAGGCCATTAGCACCCCATTAGGTAAAAGAATCCCATTTTCTTCACACCACCAAGGAAACAGTGATTTACTTAGCCATCCTTAATGCAATTCTGCAGAATAAAGGCAATTTTGCAATGGTCTCAATAAACTTCCCCATTTGCTCTCTGCTTGCAGACCCTACTCTTAGGAGCCTACCAGCTGACCCAGCCCCTTGCTCCCTCAGAAGGCTGGACTCTGCTAGGGCCCAGGACAGTCAGTGTGGAGCGCAGGCAGCTCTCAGAGGCCAGAAGGGCTTAGGGGGACCCAGGTGAGCCTGATGAAGCACACCACCACTCGTCCCTGGCCAGAGAGGGAAGGGGCAGAAAGAGAAACAAAGAGGTCGGCAGAGCAGTCTTCCTGGCTGAGGGGCTGCGCTGGCACCTGCTGGTCCCAGCAAAAGTGGCACACCCAGGTCCAACTGCAGAGGGGCAGGGCCCACAGCCTGGAGAGCAGGCTGGAAGTCATGGCCAGTACTGGGAGTGAGAGGCCCCAGGGGCGTGCAGGCACAGGGGGCAGGTCTCTCCTTGTGGGCAGAGGTACTGAGCAAAACAGGAACCCAGAAGCCAGGCCAGGAAGATGGGAGGTGCGAGGCCTCATGAGGAAGAGCAGGGAGAAGGTGCTGGGTGAGCAGTCAGCCTGAGACATTCAGGGAGAGCCCTGGAAGCTGGGAATCAGTCTCTTCATCCATGCCACGGGGACATCTGTACCTGCACTGGAGCAGTAAAACGCCACACACTCTTCTGAGAACAACTTCTAGATGGGTCCAGGATGCCCCAGGTGGACAGGCTGTGCCCCCTGAGTGTGAATAGGGAGGAGCAGGTGTCCCTGTGTATACACGCAGGGGTCGCAATGTGTGGGAGTAGCAGGGAGGGGGGCTGGGTTTCCCAGATAAGGGTGTAGTGTGAGGGGCCGAGCATGGGTGTGAGTGTGTCCACAGGCCTCATGATCACATATCCTTGAGAAAGGGCAGTGGTGTCTCGGTGATCACCAAGAGTGAGCATGAGAGTGTGTGAGCATGGATTCAAGAGTGTGTGTGTGTGCCCATGTGTGCCCTCACACAGATACCAGAGTGTGGGTGAGGAGTACTGCCCTACTCTGGGAGTCTGTGTCTGGGATGGCGCCTTTTTCTGAAGGCGTGTGAATTCTTACACAATGAGAGTGTGTACACATGGAGAGGGGCACACACTAGGGGTCTGGTGATGTCCTATGACCTTGGTCTGAGCACCCCTGAGCCCTCTAGCCCATCCCTGCCAGCCCTGAGGCAGTGCTTTCCTTCCCCAACACTGGGGTCCAGGCCACTGCCGCTCCATCTGGTTGCCTCCCTACCCTGCCTCTCATCAGTCATCCAGCACAGAAGAGAGCTTCCGGTCTGGGGGAGGTAGGTCTAGGCCAGCAGGGAGGGCTTTCATCCCCTAGAGACCCAGCCCATACCCCAGGTAAGAGGCACGGCCACTGAAGGGCTGCATCCACAAGGGGCCGCCCTGAGGCCGGGCTACTCCCAGCCTGGGTGAGTCCCGGAGCAGTGGCCCTGGCTCACTTGCAGCAGTCTGGAGCGCCACACTGAGAGAGCTCCAGAACTGCCACTCTGAGTAGTGTGCCCGCAGGCCTCTCCAAACGCCCAGCTGTCTCCTCCTGAGTACCGCGGGGCCACCTCTCCACTCTCAGTGTCGTCAATCAGTTTCTTACTCATCCTGTTGGAAGAGTGGGTGGGGCAGGAGACCTGCTTTCCCTGGATTGGAGGGCCTTTCTCCCACCACCCAACTCCTTAAGTCCAGGCTGTGAAAAAGCCACTTGCATTCCTACCAAGTGTCACAGGTCCATGCTAGCAGCCCCGCTCCCAGTCCAGTCCTCCTAGCCTCAGCTGGACACCTTGGCTAAGCACAGGAGAGGCATGGGAAGTCCTCTTCTAGGTTCTGAGGCCACCAAGTCCACCCTGGCTTCGGCCTCTCACCTGATCACCCGCCCATTACTACAAAGTTGCAACGCAGAGTTACAAGAGATCTTCTGAAGGCCTTGTCTGTGTTTACTTCTGCGGAGTCTTCATCCTTCTTCTGTCTGTTTCCGCCTCACAGCACCCTGACCCCAGACTCCCAATGCTTCCCCCATTCTTCCCCGGGGCATGGGAAGGATTTCTCCCCTGCCTTTCCTGTGATGGGCTGGGGGCCCATCCTAGTGTAAGTATCTGACTCTTGAGTTTAGGATCCAGTCATACAAATGAAACCTTGGGCAGGCCTGTGAACCCACCGTCTGTGCAGGACCCAGGGCCAGAAGCAGGGAACCACTCACTGCCTCTTGTATTCCCAAAGGCTGAAGGGAAAGGTGGGGAAGGGTGGTGGGGGCTACTCTCAGAGGGAAATTTAGTACATACACATAAGTATTTAAGAAAAAGAAATCAGGGACAATTTGAGAGAAACTAAAATTCGTGGCCACGGGGGGCAGGGGGTAAGAAGCAGATTCCACAGCCTTGGGGTTCATTCATCTGTTGAGAGTTTTGGAGGTGGGGGCAGTGACCAGCCTCTGCAAAGCCACTTCGAATCCTCCCAGCACTGATGCTGACAACACACAGCCCTACTCCACTCCAGGATGGTAAAAGCGCTTGGTGCATGTTGGCCCCGAACCGTCAAACGGTGCCAAAGGCTGCACCTTCAGGTACCCCTGTGGGGCAGCAACAGGGGACTCTAAAGAAGTGGGTGGGACTGGAGCCAGGGCCGGTGGCGCTGGGCCAGCCTGAGCGGGCCCTCGAGGGCAGCCTCCCTAAAAACCACAGGCTTGGGGGATTTTTAAGAAGTAGGGTGGCAAAAACTCACAAGGAAAAGCAACCGTTTTAAAAAGATCAGATCCCCTCCGCTCTCACCTGAGAGAGGATATCAGAGCTGGAGGAGAAACGCACCGACGTGGAGTGTGACAAGGAAACCAAAATGGAGCAATCGTTTACAGAAACACAACTCCTCCTGCCCCAGTGGCAGGCTTTTTAGGGCTACCTTACCCGTCCTCCCCTACCTGCACCAAAACGCCAACAAGATCCGCTTGGTTCGCCCCGAGACGCTGCTGTGGCCCGAGGCGCAACCAGGCAGGCGAGCGTGGCTGCGACTCGGGCCCTGGGCACAGGCGCCTGGCCCGTGTCCGGCTCCGGCCGAGACCCACCCAGCCTGGGGCCCGAGGCGCGCTGCCCGCCACACCACCCCACTCCCAGTGGAGCCCAAGTGGCCAGTAACTGCCTGGCCCGCTGCCCGCCGTGAACAGAAAGGCATTTTCAAACGCGTCCACTCCACCGCACGGCTCCAACTTCACCCCGGCCGCTGCGGGCACCAGTCCTCGACAGAACTCACCTTCCCCGAGCAGGGGCAGCAGCAGAAGCAGCAACCTCAGCCCCACGGCGCTGGCCGTCGCCTTCGCCATCGCCGATGCACGCTGCGGCTGCGGCGAGAGGGACGCTTCCTTGGGCTGGGGGGCTCAGCAGCGGGGTGCGGCGCTCAGCACCGCCCGTCCTGGAGCGGAGGACGCAGTGAACACTGCGGGCACCGAGCGTCGGGGCGCGGGCTCCAGGGCACTCTCCGCAGCTGTGCTCGGGGCTCGGAGCACATGACTGAGGAGGGGAGGGCGCGGGCTGCGCACGAGGCGAGAGCAGGGGCGGGGCGGGGCAGTGAGGGCGGCGTGGTGGGGGGGGGCGGAGTGGCGGGGGGGCGGGGCCAGGGTGCGGAAGTAAAGGCGGGGCGCCGGGTACCTCCCCAGGCGATCCCTGGTGCGCTTACCCCAGGGCGAGGGTTAGTAGACCAGAGCCGGACGCGGGGTGCAGGCCGGGCGGGGCACGAGTAGGGGCGAGGTGCGGGGTCCGGGTACCGGCCTGGCAGCCGCAGCCCCAAGCCGTGCACCTCCGCACGCACAGTCACTCTTCCTCAGCCTGTGCGCCCTCTCGCTGTCTCTGCGCTTCGACCTTCCCTGCCGCCCAGAGAGGGCAGGGAAACCAGGCGGGGATGCGGATTCTGGGCGGACTGGCTGGGAGTGAGCCGGAAGGGACCTGCAGACCAGGCAGGTGCCCCGCCTCCAGGCTCCGGGCACGGGCGCATCCTCCGCCATTTCGCGGAGGGGGGAGGTGCGGTGGGTGCGCGGCCTCTCTGGCGGCCGAAGGTGGGAGGAGGGGAAGAGCCCCCGCGAGGGACCCTGAGCCGGCGCCTTCTGTGCACTCCAGGGGTGCGCCTGGTGAGTGGCTTCTGTAGTCCCTCTGGGGGTGTCCTAGCGTTAGTTTGTGAACCCCTCTTTAGGACTGGTCCAGCCAATGAAAACAGGGATCTGACCGGGCACACCTTTCAAAGAGACCTGGAGCCAGCGTTAACGGAATGCTTGGAGGGTAATACCCTTTCCCCCCCACCACACATTAGAGTTCTTAGGATGTGGGGCTGACAGGGTAGCAGAGCAAGTAACAAGAAGGAACTGGAGCCCAAAAGAATTTAATTTTTGCACCAAGAAATGATGCCTATAAACACATCTGATACTAAAGAGGGAAGACTCTGGGTCCCTAACATGGGAGGTCCTGGGGTGAGGGGGGAGGTGAGTACTAGGCTCCTGTGGGAAAAGTCCACTGTTCTCCTCCCACCTCCCAGCTGCCTTTTGAGGTCTGGCCCCCACCAGGGCACAGAGGAATGGGATGCACATGGGAGCTTGGGGTGGGAGGATCCCAGGTCCCTAGGCCTGAGGTGCCCCTATTTCAGGGTCTTTTCTTCCTGCTGTGCACAGAGCTGCGCCCTCCTGCCTGGCTGAGCTCAGAGCTGAGTAAGAGCTGTGCACATCACTGCAGATATGAAGTCAAAGTGAAGTCACTCGCCATGAGGAGGAGGAGCTGCCGAGACAGGCTGGCTGGGGGCTCTGCCCCCTGAGATGTCCAAGCCAGCCTGTTGGCAGAAGGCCAGGGCACAGTGCTATCAGCTCAGGAGAGCCACCCTGCGGCCACCAGACCTTATGTTGCCTGCCTCACCCTCCCAGGGCTTCAGGCTCTTGGACATCTGGGGCTGGAGTTGGCTGTGGGGGATTCCCCTGGGTGTGGGCGAGCTACCTCTGGTGCTAATAGTAACCACCAAGGCTGAGCTGCTCAGGCCTGTGCACAGCGAAGGGACCTGAGTTAGGAAGGGAGATCCCAAGAGAGACTTCTTTGTTACACACAGACTTCTGTGACAGGAGGATGCAGAATGAAGGGGGGTGGCCTGGTGCATTCTTTCCAACTGGCCCCACCCTTGTGGAACTGCCCCAGCCAAGCCTTGGCTGACACTGGTCAGGCCGGATGTCCAGTCGTGCTCTGGGTGACCACCTCAAGGGCCCATTGGACACTGTGCTCCTGCCTGATCCCCTCAGGCCCTTCCACTCCTTCCCCACCACCACCCTTGGGGGTCTTGAGAGGACATCTAAGACTATGGTGGGGGTATTGCCTTCTTCTTAGAAAAAAGTCCAGGGAGCCTCCTATGTGTAGTTTTATCCCCGTCTGTGTATGTACACATGTATGCATGAGCATATACCTGTGTCATGTGCAGGACACGGATGTACACTCGCCCCCATGTGTATGCCCAGAGACCTGACCAGATAATCATCTAGGAGAGGGCAGAGGTGAAGCGTTGGGCTTTCTGGCCTTGGGTCCTGCATATCTATGAGACCCCCATGAGTCCCAGACAAGGCCCATCTCCACCAGGAGGCCTGACATCAACTCTTTGCCCCAGTCACCCTTCCATGGGCCACCCCAATGGAGTTGTTTTTCTCCTCTGAATTTCTGGCCCCACCTTGCTCTTTTCCCTTCCTCTGTTCTTCCTTTTCCTCCCTTGCCTGCTTCCCTCCCTCTTCTCTGGAAGAATCTCTTCTCCATTCCTCCCCACAGCACAAGAACCAGGCTAGCTGCATCACTGGGGCCTTGGGGTCTTCATCATGTACTAGAACATGGGAGTAATAATACAGTAACTACCTGGCAGTGCTGTGAGGCTGAACCCAAATGAAGCTTTGACAGAATCAGCACTGTTTCTGGTTGTCTAGAAAATGAGCTTTTTTTTTTTTTTTTGGCTCTTCTTCCAGGGGTCCTCTAAAGTCCAAGGTGCTGTCTGGATGTTAGGCTGGGGGCAGTGACCTGGTGTGAAGGTTGCAGGTAGGCTCTGAGTTGTATCGAAGCCATCTCTCTCTGGTCTGTGTGACCTCAGCATGTTTGCAACATCTCTGGGCCTCAGGAAAGCAGAGCTCTCTCCCTTTAGGTGCCTGAGGACAGGTGAATCCGAGGCAATGGGCAGGAGCTGTCCTTGTTATCACTGGTTCCCGTCAGCTGTGGAAGCTGAGCTGAGGCAAGAGTGGTCGGTGGACCTAGCTCAGGTAGCACAGAACACAGGTGACCCCTAAAACGGGCTGTCTGCTGCCCCAGCTCTGGCTTCCCACCTGCACAGGTAACAAGTCACACCTGCATGGGGCTGGCAGCCAATGATACCAGCCTGCAGGAGCCAATGCCTGTCTCCAGCCCTCCCCACAGGACCTACAGCTTTCTCAGTGGAAGGAGAGAGAGCCCTAGAACCCCAGAGTCCTCTTTGCCACCGCAGCACTTATCTGAGCATGTAATTACACATTCGGGAGTGGTGGGTTGATTTCTGCTCATACCTCACCCAGGCTTTGGGGGCTTTGCTCACATCAAGTCCCCAGCCCAAGGGTACCACTGGCTGGAGACCACTGGAACCTAATGGGGCCTCAGGCCTGGCAGTGCCTGCCTCTTGCCTCAAGGACACCAAAGAGAAGGACTGACCTAGCTTACAAGCAAGCCATAGCAGTAACAGGGAGCTCGAATTGGCCAGTCCAACAGGTATGACCTGAATGCTCTTTAGAAAAAACATCTCCCAGGGCAGTTTCATAATCTGCCTTGTAATGCAGATTTAGACAAGTTTTTACGAATGCACTTTTTAAAATAGGTCTTAATGGATCCTTTGCAGTAGTTACAGCCCATTGTGTAAATGCAAACAGAAGGTTTTTTGAAAACATGTATTATTGATCAGAAAGGCAGCAGCAATTAGAAGCCAGTATGTCATGTCATTCAATACACACTTCCTATACAGTCCTGCTTGTGCTCATTCATAACTTTCTGACAAATTATCCTGTCACTGGGAAGCCTTTTCTTTTCCCTTTTGCTTCTAGAAGCAAAGGCGAACCTCTCCATCAGTTATTAGCTAGAGGTGAATGAAAAATTAAGCTTACCTTTACCATCACAAAACCTATTTATGAATTCTCCAGTTTCCAGACTGAAATGACAAAACCTTCAGGTAAGATGGATGATGCCTCTCGATTTGTTCTGTGGCCCACAGTGGAAAAACAAAACAAAACTGGTGACAGGTAGCATATGCTACCTGTCATGTTCAGGTGGGCAGAATCACAAAGCCAGGGAGGTCTGCCTTGTGGCAGGGTTGCTTAGCCAGGGTCTACAAGGAGGGGCCTTGAATGTCCCTCCCTGGTCATGTAACCTAAAATGATCAACAAGCATGAAGTTGAGCCTTGTTTTTGCTCAAAAATTCACATCCGAGTCTGTATTTCACCTGATCTGCACATTTACCATTTACTCTTCTTGAAAAGTTCATCTATTTAATAAATACTTGCTGGGCACTATTTTCCCAGCACCCTTTTCAAACTACAGTGAGCTAAGCCAAGACCCTTCCTTTGGGGTGCTTCTCAAGGACAATCACCAACACATAAGGTACAGACACACAGAGCATTCACAAGTGACCCCAGATGGGGAGGGGCATGGGGCAGGGTGTCTGTCAGGGCGGATGTCCCGGGGAGTTGACTTTGGGCAAAGAAGACAGAGCTCTGGGGATGGTGCTGCCCACAGGGAGTGGGGGAAGTGACAGGGTGGGCCTTGGGGTTTCCTCTGTTGCCCCAGCAGGGATAAGGGGTCTTTGTCTCCCCATGAAGCACCTCCTTGGCAGCCTCACCTCACCCCTCTAGAAGGTGCAGTTCTGGTCTCTGAGAGGGTTACAGCCTGCAGGATTGGCAGAGTGAATGCTCTGACCCAGGCAATCTTTAGGAGTGGAAAATGTCTGCTGTGTTCTTGGTGTGCTGACAAATAGGAAGTCCATTGACTTAATGTCCTGTAATGGCTTCTGAGGCCTCCTTGCCCAGGATGGGGTGGGTGCAGCTCCAGGCACGGTGTGCTGCTTCTACATCCATCTCAGGCCTGCGGGTGCTGAGGCAGTGTGTGTGTGGGGGTGCCGCCATCCCTGGAAAGGAGGGGGAGGGGGGCTGGCCACCTGCCTGTGGGAGGGCATAACCTGTGTGGCTCCCCCAGCCACCTGTGCTTACAGACAAGCCCGCGAGCAGCAGGGCACTGACTGACCCCCGTTCTCCCCACCCCAATCCAGGAAGTGCTCCTAAAGACCTTGTTCAGTGATGGCAGCAGCCCCAGGTGGCCAGGGGAGGTGGGGAGTGCTGTCTCGGGTAGATCTAGGGTGCCACCATTGCTTCCTCTCTAACACCTCCCTAAAGGTGGCTATCTGAACCTAGGTGCATGGTTGGGAGGTAGCTCCCAGCTCTGCTGTAGACACCTCACCCAGCCCAGGTGGGCACCCCTCAGCACCCCTGTTTGCTGAGAAGCTGGCCAGCCTGGCCTTCATCCCCAGTGCTGTCCACAGAATGTTCTGTGATGGTGGTAACTTCCTCCTCTGTTCCATCCAATGTGAGGGCCACTAGCCAAGTGTGGCTGTGGAGCACTTGAGATATGGATGGTGCGACTCAGGAACTGAATTTACAATAATGTAAAATTAAGTAGTCATACATGGCTATGTACTTATTGGGCATTGATGCTCTAAGAAACACCTTCCCGGCTTTACCCTGGGGCTCCTGGGGGGCTGGGCAGGCTCCTAGCCCAAACCTCCCCCGCTGTGGGGAGAGCAGAGAAACCAGAGCCTGCTGAGTCCCAGTGGGCTGTCTGATCCAGCAGCTTCCACTCTGTTTCCTGGTGGATTGAAAGTGCCAGAGCCCCCACCCCCACCCTCAACAGCAGCAGTCTTGCTGGGGTTCCCCCTGGGCACACTCTCTCTCGTCCTGGGGAATCTTCTGTTCCCCTGCAGACCCAGCACCAAGCCTGACCACGTCTACTGAAACCCCTGCCTCCTGTAGGCAGAGTGGGCGTTGGAGGGCCCTGTTCTCAGGGGCCTCTTTGGAAAGGGGCTGATGAGCTCATGCATGTTAATATGTTGTGATGAAGGGCTGTCAGGGGACTCTGTGCAGCAGCCTGAGACCCAAGGGCTTGCTTGCTGGGGCTGGGAGCTCAGCATCTAGCCCCTCTCCAGGGCCTACCTCCCTCTGCTCCCGAGCCACCCTGCCTCCAATGGTCTCAGACTCCCTACGTGTTCTGTGGCCACTGACCTCCACTGGCTGTTCCTTCTGTCTTCCTGCCTGCCTCTGGCCCCCTCTGTTGTTCAACTCTTAATTGTCACTCAGAAGTCTGGGCTCCAAGATACCACTCTCCCTAGCCAATACTCAGATGCTCCATCTAAACAATTTGAAGGGAACCCAGTATGCTTCCTGGGTTTCCCTGGTGGCTCAGTGGTAAAGAATCTGCCTGCGTTGCAGCAGTCGCAGGAGACGTGGGTTTGATCCCTGGGTTGGGAAGATCTTTGGAGGAGGATATGGCAACCCACCCCAGCAACCTTGCCTGGAGAATCTCACAGACAGAGCAGACTGGCAGGCTACAGTCCATGGAGTCGCAAAGAGTTGTACCCGACTGAAGCAACTGAGCACACACACACACACACACGCAGTGTGCTTCCTGTTTTGTTTTTGTTTTTGTTGTTGTTTTGGCCATGCCCTGCAGCATGTGCGAGCTTAGTTCCCCAACTAGGGATCAAACCCATATCCCCTACATCGGGAGCATGGAGTCTTAACCACTGCACAGCCAGGGAAGTCCTGCTTCCTGGTTTAACTGTGCTGGATTTATCTCCCGGCCCTCTCCATGGGGACATGATGAGGACTCAGGGTGCTAGTTGGATGACCTGCTGTGAGGAATGGCCCTGGAAGCTAAGAAGACAGCCTGGGCAGAGGCACAAGGTGCATTCAGGAGGCAGGAGGTAGGGCAGGGCCATCTGCTGTGACAGCATCAGTCCTTACCGGTGCACACTCACACCCCTCTGCCCCCAACTCCCTCTGGGCTGCCTCCTTGGTGTGAACAGAAGCCTGTTGAGTCTGTAAACATCAGTGGAAAGGGTGACAGGAGCAGGGCTGGAGCCAGAAGACAATTCACAGGGAGGGAACAGGAGGCCCCAAATAAATCATTCAGGGCCTGACATTTGGAGCATTTGAGTTTGAGACCAAACACAGATGCCCTTTAGATAAATACATTCTTGAGACGTGTTCCACAGGAGAAGTTTATGACTTGAATAGGTTTTTAGTGTCAGATGAGCATCAGGAAGTGTTTTGTTGAGAGACCTTCTCTTAAAAGCTCAGAATCCTTCTCCTCCCTCTGACCCTTTAAACAGAAGGATACAGGGATCCTCAACAAGGGGAGCTTCTCTTTCTCCAGGTTCCCTGGGGATTGGCCCTGGGCTGGGATTGCTCAACTGAGGAAGGTTCTGGAAGGTTCTGAAGACCTCAGTGCTCCAGGCCAGCAGGGTTGGGGGTGAGGGTCTCTCAGGAAGCTGATTTAGAAGCATAGAAGCACCCTCCTCACTCAGAGCAGCTCTCCCACTCCCCACCCCCAATTCCTCTCTCCACAGAGGTCCACAGGAATGAGAAGGGCTCTGTGTGGAGATCGTGGGTCCCCCTCAAGCCTACAGAGGTTGGCAATTTTCTGTGGGTTGGAAACTTTACAAAGTTCCCCCACGCTGAAGCCCAGGAATACGAAGGAGCTGGGCTCACTGCAGGCCCTACGCCAGAGAAAGGAGACATGAGGAGAAGGTCAGATGCAATCATGTCTGGAAGCTTCTCCCTTCTGGCTTAGAGACAGGCCCCTACCTGCCCATCCCGGGCTCTGTCCCAGGACCTCCAGGGAGCCCTGCGGCTGCTCTCTGCCCAGCTCCAGCCCGGACACCAAGTAGCCACTGGTGGGGCTGCTTCTACTACCCTGTGTGTGCTGCTCAGCCCTTGCCCTGCCCCCCAAGACAGGGGCTGCATTGTGAGGGGTGGATGCAGTTGCAACCTCTGCGAATTGTAACCTGTCCTTGAATGAGGCTACCATGGAAGAACTCACCACAGATTGTCTGTGCTGTGACTCAGCCACACAGGGAGGCCCCCTGGCTGAGCCAGGCAGAACTTGGGCTTGTCTTTCCACCACACGTGGGTGTGGGTGGGCTGGGGGCACACAGGAAGGCCTAGGACCTGGCTCACGGAAACCACATGGATGGAACTGAAAGGAAGCCCATGTGAACTTTGTGGGCACAGCAGTCCACCTCCTAGTACAGCTGTGAGATGAGCACTCAGGTGGTGGGGGATGGGAGAGAAGGGACCACTGTGTCTGTGCTGTTCTCCACACAGGACATCTCCCGGGGGCAGGAGAAAGGTTCTAATCAATCAATACACCAAGACTCCACACTGATTTCAGGGAGGGCCCCTCGTTTCCCTTAGGTGACTTCTGAGGACACCCGGAACCACATTTTCAACCACTCCTATAACTGAGAAACTGCTGTAACTGAGAAACTGAACCTCGGCTTTTCCACGTCTGTGGATAATTCTGCCCTCCCACTCCGCCCCTCCATCTCCCACCCCCTAGCAATGGCCCTCAGAGGCCTGTCTCAGACCCTCTCTTTGCCCCAGATCCCTGGGGTCTCGTGGAAAGCTGATTCAGAAGCTTAGAAGCATCCTCCTCACTCACAGCAACTCTCCTTCCCCTCCCCAACCCCCACCCCCTCCTACCCACAGGAACCTGATGGCTGGTCTACAAGATGTATTTATCTAAATGGCCAGATCACTCCCTGTCCTCGTCATTTCATCCATGGCTGTGTCAGGCAATGAATGAACAGGGAGACTGATGCAGAGAGGCCGGGACTGAGCAGGCACCTGGGTGCCTGCTCTCCTCCCTACCCCCGCCCCGGGGCCCCGAGCTTACCTCCTTCGCTCCTGGGACTTGCCCAGACCCTCATCAGGAGTCCACCTCAGGGATGGAAGAGAAGAGTTTGGATGAAGCACCTATGATCTTCTAAAGCTTCGCTCCTGCCTCATAATTGTTTCCTTACAGGATCCAGACGCTTGGATACAGCTGATTCTCTAACACCATTCACAACCTTTTTTTGTTTTCTTCACGGTTGTCTTGGAAGCAGCTGCCCACAAATGCAAGCAGCCTTCGTCTTTGGGGGCTCCTGCGACCTTGCCTATGGTGGGGGGCAGGAGGGAGTGACCTCTGTTTTATTTCCCAGGTGGATACCCAGGCTGCAGAGGGGCTTTGCCTGGTTACCCATTTGTATCTGTAATTTATCAGCAATCTCAAAATCCTAAAGGTTGAATTATGCATGTCTGACCCCTGGAAGAAAAGCTGAGTGAGGTTTCCCTGGGAGGCAAAGCTCTGAGGCCTGAATCATCTCTCCTAGAAGAGGAGGCCGGCCTTGAGTGAGCACAGTGGGAATGGCTCATGGCTGTGGAGAACCTACATGGGGGCAGCCCTGGACTGGAGCTTCTAACTCATTCAGGGTCACAACACCCGCCTGGGTGGGAGCAGTGCCCCATTTTCCAGGCAGATTGCTGAGGTGCAAACCCAGCTGTTCCTTCTCTGGGCTTCTTGCCCTCACTTCACTGTTGGTTTCCAAATTCTAGTGCAAGGCTGGTCAAACACACTGTGAGCCTGCCCCCCAGGTTCTAACTCTGGGTGTGGGGGTAGGGTGACACATTGTCCTCGGGACTAGATCCCTGGGGCTGCTGATGCCGCTGGTACCCGGCCCACTGGGTGGGGATCAGCTGCCCAGAGCATGGTGCAATGGGAGAGACACAGGTGAGGATCTCAAAATGGAAGGTGCCTGCTTCACTCTGCTGCTCGCACGCCCTGTTCCCAGTGAGCCTCCCCTCCTCTGTGTCTCCTCCCTTTCTGCAGCCTCCATCTGCCCCTGGCTGATGCCCATGGCCCTGGCTTTGCTGGGAGCCCACCCAGAACTCACCTTCTCTGCTCCTCTTCAGGGACCCACCTGTGTTTGCAGACAGCTGTCTCCTCCTAACACCCGTTTTTTTCAGCTGGGTCCCTCATGGGAGACTCAGACCCGACTGAGTCCACTGGGTGATCCAGCACACTCACTGTGCAGGTAAAGGGTGGTCATCTCTTTGTTTTGGCTGGATTCTACTGCCATCCAACTCTTGCATGGGGTGGAGCTTCAGAGAGTCTCCAGCAAACATGATTCTCTCATCTGCAAAGCAAGTGGGCTGTCACCATCACCCAGAACATGCCTGCTCCATTCCTCTGCAGGGACACACCTGTATTTGCAGACAGCTTTCTTCCCCTAACACCCATGTCTTCAACTGGGTCCTCAGAGCAAGACGGTTATTGCCATCATCCTGATGACCACGTGTTTGGCTCTCGGGGACCTGGTCTCTGCCAAGCCATGGTCCCTTGACAGAGGCTAATTCAGGTCCTGTGCATGGCCAAGGGGGACTGGGGAAAAAGAGGAAAGAGAGGATGCCAGGGGACTCTGCCCCTTAGTCAGAGGCTCACAGGCCCCTCCAGACAGCGCATATACATGGCAGTGGTGGTGCTGGCAGCAGTGACTCTGGCTGGCCTGTGCATTGTTATTTCCAAAGACCGAGTCTTTGAAGCAAAGGAATTTTCATTCCTTTTACATTAATGAAAAAACTTGCAACCAGAGGAAGCACCCCACTAAATGACTGATGCTCCACAAGATACGCACTGTTCAGAAATGTCTCCTAGTCAATGAAGAAGTCAGTGGAATAAATAGTCAGTGGAATAAAAAGTAATCTGGCTACTCTAGGAATTAATATAAAAATATCAGATGCAGGATTTATAAGGGATGCCACCTCCAGCTAACCCTCCCTGGGTTAAATACCCCAAGGATGATGATTTACATCCTGTGCTGCAGGGCTCTGCCAGCATAATCGATAGGGGTGAGAAATGGGGCCACCCGGCCATGCTTGCCTGCAGGGCTGGGGAGGGGAACTGAGGGGGCACAGGGCAGCCCTGCAGGCTGCTAGGAGCAACAACCCACTTGAGCTGTCTGTCCTTTCTTCCCCTTCCTCTGCCTCACTGGTGAGCTCCAGACCCGTGGCCCATGTGTTTCTGGAAGCCTGGGCCATGGTCTCACTGGTCCTCACCCCTATGCCCAGCTCCTCCAGGCCTACAGGAGGCGGCCTAGGGAGAGGAGGGCAGGGCAGGCTGAGCCAGGTGCTGCCAAGACCAGAGCAGTGGGACCCGCACCCCAACCCTGGAAGCCTGGGCAAACCTCCTGACAGTAAGCAATCACACAGCCATCTTTGCTCTGCAAGAATTACTGTCCCCAAGTCTTGGTTTAGGGTGAAACTTGCCTAAGCAACTATTTATTCCCACTGTCCCAGACTTAGGATCTGCTGTTGGATTTAAGCCCTTGTTGGGCATTCCTGGGGTGCTTCCCTGAGGGAGCTCCAGGCTGGGGCTCGTGCCCGGAAACAGATGGGCCTCACTGCAGCTACAGGGCTGGCTTCCCTGCTGTGCTAGGTGAGATGTGCATCATCCCCACTCCTCCATGGTGAGGGCTATGCCTGCTCAGTTTTGCCCCAGTGTGCACCAGCCACACTTGGCGGGGGCTGGGCAGTGGGTTGGACCAGCCGGTGTCAGGGCCAGCCAGGCTGCCCCTGGGGGGTGGAGCGGGGGGCAGAGGAATATCCTGTCATCTGGCCCTTGATGTTGAGGCCCCGGAAGAGGCGAAAGCAAGGAAGACAAAGTGTTTACTTACTCCTCAGCCCCTCCCTGCCAAGCCTCCCATGGTCCCTCAGCCACACTCTCTACTCTGGAGTTGCAGCAGCTGTTGGGGGAAGGGGCACCAGCCTCTCATCATGCACTGCCCAGCCCTCTGCTCTAGCATTAAGCCTAGTCATTGCCCTTCAGGAGTGTCATCTTCTTCTCTGACCATCCAGCCCTCAAGGGAAATTCCTGTAGGGCTGGCAGTGAGGAAAGTCTGCGGGAAAGAGAAACTAGGGTTCCTTGTTCTTGATCCCACAAGAACCTGGCCCTTCCCCGGGAGGCCTACTGGTGTCTCCTTAGCACATCCACCCTGAGCAGCCTGGCTGAGTGCCCCGGTGTCCGCCACACTTCTGTTCACACCCACACTGAGTGGGCCCAGCACAGGCCTCCATGCCTCATGTGAACTAAAGCCAGGGACAAGTGACCCTGAGCAATCTCAGGGACAGAAAGGCCCAAAGGGACCACTCGGTCTAAGCCTTATCACAGAAAGACTGAGGTTCCACTGAGACTGGCCAAGGCCACAGGGTAAAGCTGGCCTCCTGGCCTGAGGGCAGTGCCCTCTGCCCTCTGCCTGCCAAATCACCCTGATGCTGGTCTAGGCTACTGTGCAGTCATCCTCAGTCCTACTAAAGGGAGAAACATAAACTCAAATACGATTTTCATTGTATCAGGAGTTGAATGGTGTCCCCCCAGATCCATATATTAGAGTCCTGACTCTGTTAGCTTAGAATGTGATCTGATTCAGAAACAGGGTCTTTACAGATGTAATCAGGTTAAAATGAGGTCACTGGGGTGGGCCCCAATCCAATATCACTGGTGTCCTTATAAAAAGAAGGAATTTGGACAGAGTCAGGCCCAGAGGGAAGGTGAGGTGAAGAGACATAAGCTGAGGAGAGAGCCCGTCGAAAGATCCTCCCATCACAGCCCTCAAAGGAACCAGCCATGATTTCAGACTTCCGACTCCAGAACCGTGAGATAATAACAAGCCATGCAGTCACCGGAAACTGATGCAGACTGGAAAGAAGGTCCTGGTAATGAACATAGAGCACTATTAATTTTACTTTTTTTGGGGGGGTGCTTTTGGTGTTTCAGATTTTGCTGTTGTTTAGTCACTAGTCGTGTCTGACCCTTTGTGACCCCATGGACAGTAGCTTGCAGGCTGTTCTGTCCATGGGATTTTCCAGGCAATCATACCGGAGTGGGTTGCCATTTCCTTCTCCAGTTCCAATTATTTGTATGCTTTTAGTTTTCATTATGAATTCACAAACTGGGGTGTATTTATCAACGGTCAGAGACTCAGGAGAGGATGCTGATGGGGAAGTCTGCTCAGTGCATTCCAGGAGCTGAGGCCCTCCTGGGATGTGGGTTCCCAGGTTGCTGGGATAGAGGGCAGAGAATTGCTGGATATGTGTGTGGGCCACTGAAGTGTGAAATGGATGAGGACACTATAGCCCACATTTCCCGCTGTCTTAGTGATGTTTTCTGTCCACACTGATGGCAGTGACCTTGATCAGGAACCCCATGGTGACCCATACAGGGCACCTCCATCCAGCCAAAGAGATGGAAGCAATGGGCTACTGAGTGCTTGCTTGTCCCTTCACATAAAAACAGGTCAGTGTTGTTCTAGTGAAAAGGACTTTGTGGGCATTACTGCTGTAGGCGTAATCACACAATATGAATTCTAAACAAAATCACAGACCCCCATTTGGTGAAACTTATTCCAGGGAATTTCAGTGTATTGTTTGACACCCTGTTGACTCACACTGCTTAGTGCATTTTTGCTCTCACAGCAGCTCTGTCACTACTGGGTTTCAGTGGAGGCTTAAAAAAAGCAATTTCTCTGCAGGCCACAGCTCTAAGATCACAGGAGGGATTCACAGACCTCACAACCTTTGGGAAAATGACCAAATATCAAAACTAGTACCAAACATTTTGCTACCAAGAAGACATTTCCCATTAAACAGAAACCCCCAGGGACTTCCCTGGTTGTCCAGTGGTTACAAATTCACCTTCCAATGTAAGGAGTGTGGGTTTGCTCCCTGGTCGGGGAGTTAAGATTCCCACATGCCTTGAAGCAAAATAAGTAAATAAAACAGAAGCAATGTTGTAAATATGAACTTTCCTGGTGGCTCCAGACAGTAAAGGACTTGCCTGCAGTGCAGGAGACCTGGGTTTGATCCCTGGGTTGGGAAGATCCCCTGTAGAAGGAAACGGCAACCCACCCCAGTATTCTTGCCTGGAGAATTCCATGGACAGAGGAGCCTGGCAGGCTACACCATGGGGTCGCAAAGAGTCAGACACAACTGAGTGATTAACACTTCCACTTTCAATGCTGTAACAAATTCAGTAAAGACTTTTTAAATGGTCCACATCAAAAAATCTTAAAAAAATATAAATAGAAACCACTTCCAGGAATGAGACACTTCCTCTCCCACATATGGCAGACCCTCTGGAGTAGCTCTCACTGACCCAAATGTACTAGAGCTCCCCCAGGACAAGGAACTCTGTGTCCACCCATATTCTCAGTCGGTCATCCACAGAGCAGGTGCTGCATCCCTGGGTCAGAGAAATTCAGGGAAGTCCAAGAGATCATCAAGGGCAGCATTCTCACTGTCTATTACTCAATAACAAGCCATCCCCAAACTGTCTTAAAACAACACCGTTATTTCTTTTGCTCACGAGTCTATAACATGGGCAGTCCTCAGCAGGCATATCTTGTCTCTGCTGCACTCCGCTTAGCTTAGGGTGGCTCACAGCAGGACTGGAATCACATGACTTGTGTCATGTAGAATCACATGGACTTCCTCACATGACTGTGTGTGGTGCTGGTTGCTAGCCCAGACCCTCTGCCTTCACTGGAACTGTCCACCAGGGCACAGACATACAGCCCTGTAGGAGCTGGGCTTCCTTAGAATACGGCGGTCAAAGTCGTATCACCTTCTGTATCCTTGTCTCCAAAGTCCCCCTGCATCCCTCCGTCACATTCTATTTATCATAGCAGTCACAAAGTCCAGCCCAATTTCTAGGAGAGGGGAAACAGAATCCATCTCTGGATGGGGGTGGTGGTGGCAGGATTCTGGAAGAGCCGGCAGGACAGAAATATTGCTGTGGTCATTTGCAGCCTGCGACATCCTGGTCCAGAGGTCACACTGGGGAGTCTGGGTCAAGGGGGCAGGTTCCCAATGTGGTCCACCATCAGGAGTTAGGGACAGAGTCCAAAAATGCCTCCCTACTGCTCCTGAAGTGAGTCTGAGCTAACACTGAACAGGCCACACCTGTGTCCCCTTTGGCTCCGTAGGCCCATCGGCACAAAGACCAGCAATAATCCTCTCTCAAGACTCCTCAGCTTCAGCTGTCTGTAATGCCAGGACTCTCTGATCTATGGAATGAGTCATCAGTGGCATCTCCTTCAGCAAATGACCCATTCAAAGGGAAGATTTGTTATGCCTGGGGCATTTTATGAATGTTGTTGCTTTGTCTGGCAAGCTGTGATTCCATTAGGAAAAACAGCCGGCATGAGATGATGCTGCCAGGGCAGATGCTTGGATCGAGGGCACATGGGGGGGACCGGTGGCCTGTACCATGGCTGCTTCCTCCCACCTACCTGAGGGGGACCCTGGGTGCTCAGCTCCTCCCAGCCAAATCATAGAGTGGAGGTTGCAGGCTCAAGCTTGCACTCTACATTTGTGACACCTGTGTGAGACAAAACAACCCTGAGCTGGGCTCCCCTGGACCCCAACACAAGGGAGGAGCTGGCCAGGCTGCAAAGACAGCTGTCTGCACCCAGCACCCAGGCCCATGCCCTGGTCTTCCACTGCCTGGTATGGGTGAGTGTGCACCACCACCTGAGGCCTGTGCACCTGTTCACAGGTGACACTCACCTGGCAGCGACAGGCAGCAAAGGGCTCAGCTTCAGGAGTGCTGGATGCCAGGGGCACACCCTCTCCTCCTTCCCTTGCTTTCCCCATGAGGCCTAGCACAGTGCTGGGCACACACAGGGTCCTGTGGCCTCCTGCTCATTCTCAGAACAGGTCAAGGAAGACATGGACCTCAGGGTCTCTGAGACGGGGCAGAGTGGGCTGTGGCTGTGATGCTAGGCAGGGCTGCTATGAGGACCCCAGAGGGCTGGGGTGGGTGTGTTCCTACCCCTGGTTGGAGTTCCCTCCAAATTCTGGATCAAACTATTGGATCTGAGACTCAGAAGGGACTGCAGCCATCTCCAAGGTCAATGGAAGAAAAGGGAGCACTTGAGTCCTCAGAAAGTGAGGGTCCTGGGCTCCTTGGAGCCTCTTCCACTCCTGGTCTGACCCCCGCATTTCTCTCCTTGTCACTAATCCCCATGGCCCCTCCCAGAGATTCTGTCCAATTACTGAGCCCTTCCTCAGCTGCAAACCCCCTGTCATCAGTGCAGAAAGGGTTCAAAGTGGTGCCTGCCCTAGGGTGGGGGTGAAACAGAGCAGGGTATGGGCGAGGGCTCTGGGAACTGAGTGTGATAAGGACAATCCACGGACATCTCTCTTCCTCTTCCCAACACTGCCCCCCAAATGTTCCTATTCACCCGGCAAAGCTCGACCTTGGGTGGCCCAGTTTTCTGCCTCCCCCGAGTCCTCGCCTGGCTGGAGGAGGTGAGGGAAGCTGTCTGTGTTCAGGACCCTCTCTCCACAACAGTGGTCTCAGCCACCCTGGTTGCTCGCTCCCTGTCTTCTGTGCCTCCGCAGCCCTCACAGCCACCTCCCTGGGCCTCCAGATCTCTTAGAAGGACCTACTCAGCC
This sequence comes from Cervus elaphus, assembly GCF_910594005.1. Classification (NCBI taxonomy): domain Eukaryota; kingdom Metazoa; phylum Chordata; class Mammalia; order Artiodactyla; family Cervidae; genus Cervus; species Cervus elaphus. The sequence continues at coordinate 114,953,424 of NC_057833.1, forward strand.
TTTTCCAGTCCGTCTGCACCACCCACTCAGTCACAGCTCCTGAGCCTTGTGCATCGTCTTGCTGCAGCTTGAACCCACTTCTCAGGCTTCCTGGATCACTCCCTGTCAGAACATGCTGGAATGCTCCTCATCTTCAAACCCAAACTCCAAGACCTTGTGCCTATCCCTTATTCCTTGGCTCTTTTTCTGGGGGGAGGAGGGGCCTCATTGCTCGCAGGATCTTTGTTCTCCAACCAGAGATCGAACCTGTATCTCCTGCAGTAGAAGCATGGAGTTTGAACCACTGGACTGCCAGGGAATTCCCTCGGCTCTCTTGACAGGTGTTATCTTTGTAACCACCTCCTTTTCTGGCCCCTGTGGTCCCTGCAGCCCCCTGCAACCCCTGTGGGCCCCGCCCTGCCCTGACTCTGGCTTTGTCTAAGCCTGAAAGCTGAAGGACCTCCACCCAATGGGCCAGAAGTGACCCTCTGCTGTCCACGTACACTCAGCTCCTGGCAGCACTGGACTGCTCCTCCACCTGCCTGCACACCCGCACCCCCTCCTCCGCCCCCATCCCCAGGCCTCTCCTCACTTGGCTTCCTGGATACACCTCCTCCTCTTCTTCATCTGTGTGCCTTCCTTGTCTCCATTACTAAACATGGATGTGTTCACAAAAGATCCCCAACCTGGGCCGTCAGTTTAGCCCACACTGACTCCTCAGTGACCGCATCCAGACCCAGCTTGAAACCCAGTCCACCCCACCCCCAACACTCTCCTCCATCCCCCATCTATTCCCAGCCTCTCCTCCCCACTAAAGTCCACTCACTAAGCTGCCTGCCCTCCATGGACTCTCTGCATGGCCCCCAGAGGGCATCTCAGGTTTAATGCATCAAAAGTAAACTTTTTTTTTTTTTTTGTGGCTGTGTCATGTGGTTTGCAGGATCTTAGTTCCCCAAACTGGGATTGAACCAGTGACCTCAGCATTGAAAGTATGGTGTCTTAACCACTAGACTACCAGGGAATTCCCAAAAACAAACTCTTAATTTCCACTTTTCCCATCCCCAAATCTTGCTTGTCCTTCACTTATTCCCATCTTAGTAAAAGGGTTCATATTCACTCAGTTTCTCAGGACAAAGACCAAAGAGTTACAAGTGATTCCCTTCTCTCTTTCATACCTTGAATCTGACCCAACGGCATGTTCTGCTGGGTCTCCAGAACATACTCAGAATCTCATCCGTCTGCGTTGGTCCAAGCTGCTGTCCTCTCCAGGCTGTCACAGTGGCCTCCTTCTCAGGCTCCCACCATTGTTTCATCCCCTTCCCATAGTCCCAGAGGGGTGCTGGGGAAAAACTCAGCCCGTTGCATGGAGCAGGCAGCTGAGGTCCCAACCCCACCAGGGTGGAATCTCAGCAGCTGCACCAGATCACCTGCCCCTGAGCCTGCATCCTGAAGGGTAAGTAGTCCACAGCCAGCTCAGATGGGTGGCTGTCACCCATCTGATGCTCACCCACCAACCTCTGCTCACCCCACCTCCCTGACCTCAGCCTCCCCCTGCCTCCTCCTCCCCTCCCTCTTCTCCTCCTTCTCACTCCACTTGGGCTTCTCCAGCCTGTTGTAGGTGTGTGCTCAATTGCTCAGTCGTGTCCAACTCTTTGCGACCCCATGGACTGCAGCCCACCAGGCTCCTTTGTTCATGGGGATTCTTCAGGCCAGAATTCTTGAGTTGGTTGCCATTTCCTCCTCCAGGGGCTCGTCGCCTCTTAGGGATAGAGCCCTTGTATCCCTTGTTTCCTGCATTGGCAGACGGAGTCTTTACCACTGAGCCACTTGGGAAGTGCCCCGCCCACCCCACGACTGCTCTTCTTTAAATATAGCAAGCCTGTTGGTACTGGTGACTCTGCACTGGCTGTCCCTTCTATCTGGGAGATGCTTGCCCTTGACCTCTCCTTCACTTTGCCCAGATGTTGGCTCAGATGTTCCTCAGTGGCCATGCTCTAAGAAGCAGTCTCCCATGCTCTCCCTGCTCCACTGGGCTTTCTTTAGAATCCTGTTATGTTTGCATGGTTATATTTGTTGGTGTGCTTTGCACGTGCATGTATGGGTTTACATGAATGTAAGCTTCCAAGAACAGGGAGTTTGCTCTTTTGTGTCCCTAGTGCCTAGAATAATACTTGGAACATAGTAGATGCTCAAATAGCTGTTGATTAACTCAGTAAATGAGATGATGTTGCATCCACATCAGGACATGTGGGTTCCTGGGCCTTCCCAATAGCTGTGTGCTATTCCACAGGTGGACATGCTCAGGTTTAATTATCTGGCCCCTCACTTGAGGACATTTATCATTCTTATTCTTTTGCTACAATAAACAAAGTTTCATTGCACATCTTTGTACACCCATCTTTGCATTTATGTGTGAATATAGTGAAAAATCAACAATTACAGGCTCTGCACTTGCTGGATCAAGGAGTGTGTGCATTTAAAGCTTTGGTAGATAATCCTAAATTGTCACCCAAAAATATTTTTTACCAAATTATGATTTTTGAATTTTTAAAATATTTGAAAATCCATATGTCAAAGAATGAATTAGCCTCACTCCTTTAAAGAGCTCTTGAAACTGAGATCAGGCTCTGCGACTGAGTGTCATTTCACAAGGGTGAGACTGAGTCTCAGGGAGGGCATAGGGACTGTCATTCCTTGGCCATGGCCATGGTAGTCAACACACTCCAGCCCTGGGGTCCCACACCCTAGCCTCTTTCACCCTTACAGAAATCAGCCTTCAGTGCCTGTCACTGGCTGACTTTGGGAAAATTTAAGGACAGTCACTGAGAGTGGAGGGCTGTTATTATTCTGTATTGTCAGGAACTTCCTGAAGCACCAACCCAATAAGGATCTATTCAATGCTGGCTATGTGCTGCAACAGTGTGGACACAGCCTTCAACAACCCAGAAAAGCTTGGCCTTCAAAGAGCTTGCAGGGCATTCAAGGAGACAGATAATGAACAGGAGAGTACGTCAGATGGGAAGGAAGGATATGAGAAAGCCAAACCAGCAGAAACCGTATGACTGCCAGTTTCAGACAGGGCTTCAGGTCTTCACACCTCTGAGTTCTCACACTCTTGTGCAGCTCCCTCCCTCCAAGTTTGAACTGGACCTGGGACTTTCTTTTAATGACTAGGAAAGGCAGAGTGATGGGCTGGCACTACCAAGACTAGGTTACAAATGCCTGTGAGGGGACTTCCCTGGCAGTCCAGTGGCCAAGACTCTGCACTCCCAATGCAAGGGGCTCAGGTTCAATCCCTGATTTTGGAACTAGATCCCACATGCTGCAACTAAAGATTTGGCACAGCCAAATTACTTAATTAAAAAACAAACAAACGTCTGTGAGTCTGTCTCACTGGCACGCCCTCCCTTTCCCCTTGCTCACATTGATGTTTTGAGCAGCACAGGAGGGCCCATGTGCCAGGGACTGAGGGCAGCCTGGGAAGAGACAATTACTGCCCACAGCCTCATAAGACAGCCTTATGCAGACCCAGCCCTGAAAGGACCCCAACCTAGCTTGCCTGAAGTTATGAGAGACCCAGAGGAATAACAAGACCACACCCATATTCCTGACCCATAGAAACTGTAAGATAAACATGCAAATACTGTCTTTAAGCTTCTACGTTTTGGGCTAACTTGTTACTCAGCAATAGCTAACTCACACAAAGGGGAATAGAGAGTGCCAGGGAGGTGATGCAGTTTAAAATAGGATAGGAGGGAAGGAATTATTTGAGAAGACTTGAAGAAGGGGGAGACTGAGCCTTGGGATTCCAGGGGCAGAGTTGGATTTTGGATGGCAGTTACAAGGGTGGCTGGAATAGAGTGAGAGGGGCAAGAGGCAGGGGCAGGAAAAAGATGGATGGAAGGATGTCACGCTAGCATTTTTTTTTTGACCCTGAACTTGGGCAAAGGGGGATTTTAAGACTTTGAGCAAATGCACATTTCAACAGGGTCCAGGTGGGTGATAGGTTTAAGGGAAGGTGGAGGGTAGCAGGGAGATGGCCAGAGGTGTCAGGTCCCCAGTTTACATGAAAGGTGACCATAATAATAGACGTAGGGTGTGAGGGAAGAGTTCCTACATCTAAGGGGTGGGGTGTAGGGGGCAGGTTTGGGGAAACCTGGCGGTTGGGGTTCACAGGCCCAAGATGCCTGTCCGACCTTGAGGCGGAGGGCTGAGCAGGCAGTTGGGTCAGGCAGTGTGTACAGTATTTAAGGCCACAGGACAGGAGTGAGCGTGGGGGTAGGTGAGGAGAGGACCAAGGGGTGGGAGTGAGGCAGGGAGTTTGTAGTCCAGCCAAGGACAGCATGGGACCAAAGTGCTGGGTTACCGAGAGTTGAGGCTGAGCACTGACTTAGCAACTGGGACGGTCAGTGTAGAGTGAGTCCAACAGAGGCCTGTCTGAAGGACGAGGAAGTAAGCATATTTGGATCTGGTGGGAACAGACACAGTGTGTCTGCAGAGGGACACACTCAGGACACAACATCAAGGGAGGGAGTGGGAACCAGGCCCAAGACAGGGAGAGGGCAACAGCCCTGGGAGCTGGTGGGGAGTCAGGGCATCTGGTCCTCGGGAAATTCCAAGGACCCGGGTGCCCCTGCAGTTCATGCCTGCCCCCGGCCCCCCACCTCACTAGCAGACTAGTTACCCTGGGGGTATCAGCAGGGCTGGAGATAAACTGGGCAACTGCCTTCGGAATTTCCTGACCTGGATGAGGTTCAGCCTTTAATCTCATGTTGTATCTATAGCCTTGTCTCATGTGGTTTGTGAGAAGCTGGGGAAAAAAAAGAAAAGGGCTGATAAGCTTCACAGAGGGGAGGAGAGACCAACCCAAGACGTTTTGAGTGAGCTCCAAGGTGCCAGTGAGGGGAAGGACAGAGACTCAGGGGGCATGGGTCTGAGCTGAGGGTGCAGCCAGGGGATGCCGAGTGTGCCAGGCTGCAAGACCAGCCCCGGTCAGACACCCGCTGTGGGGCTGGACTTCCCAAGCCTGTTTCTCCATCAGACAAATGGCGTGCCTGGGAACACCACCTCACAGGCTGTAGAGCAGGAGCAGGAGGTGGGCAGGGAGGGACCTTGTGTCCTTCTGGGAGAGGGACTCAGGTGGCACCAGTGGTGGGGGGTGGGGAGAGTGCCCTGGAAAGTCGAAGTGTTGCTCTGTGTGATGGGTGGGAGGGTGGTGCAAAATCGTATCTGTGAAAGTATAAACCTACCACTGAACTGAGGAAAAATGCCGTCTGAAACAGCATCTGCTTCCCTTCCTCTTTGTCCGGGCCCAAGAGGATTTGCTGCCTCTCAGGGGCCAAGAAAGCAGGTAGGAAGAGCAGGATGCGAGGGCTGGATGTCTTGACAAATTGAATTTTCCTTCTTTTCTGGCCTCCTGGGGGAGATATTGTGTCCTGCATTGATGCAAATGTGTTCAAAGTGCACTTTCCACAGACTCAGAAATAACGAGCTGCCTTTCCGCTGAGGCCTGGGACCATGGCAAGGACCCTTTTGCTGAAGGTGGCCCGTGGCTGGTCACAGAATCTGTGGCTGGCACAGCGGCAGAGTCCAGGTGCCATGATGGGTGAGCCAGGGGAGCCTGCAGAAGGCATGCAGAGAGCAGCAACCCCAGGAAGCATCTAATATACTCCTTTTGCTGTGGGGAACCAGGGCCCAGAGAAGGCACTGAGCTGCCTGGGGCAGGCAGGGAGTCCTGGGCACCTGGCCTGCTTCTCCCTGCCCCACCCTCCAGGCCGTCTCAGACCAGGTTTGCTTCTGGGAAGGAGCAAGGAGCTGTCAGCCAGCAGTTGGTCTTCAGCCAGGAGTTTGGGCTTTGGCCAGGAGTTGGTATTTGTTAAAAGAGATGGAAAAGGTGAAACTGTTATCAAGAGGCAGTATCTGAGGGCTGAGTTCACTGCAGGGTCTCAGGAACTAGATAGCATCAGCCTGGCCTGCTCAGAGGACATGAAGGAAAACTAGGGCAGTCACACATGGGAGTCGCCTACTCTCCAGCTGGCCTGCCCAGTGCTCCTGAGAGCCCGGAAGATGGAAAACAGGTTAACAAGTCCGGGAGGAAATGAGCAGAGATGCCTTTGCTGCCAAGGGCTTGGTTCAGCAACCCGATTGCTTCTGGCTTCCTCACCGGCCTGAGGCTGGTAGTGATGGCCATTTCTGGCAGAAGGATGTCTGGGTTTGAAAGTTGGAAAGGAGTTCTTTGGAAGCCTCGGATCCTGGTCTGCATGGTTCTCAGCTTTGCTGTCTCAAGAAAATGTGGGCTCCCAGGTGGTCCCCATGGCTCAATATTTGCCTCTTGTTTCACAACAGGTGGGCCTCTATTTAGATGGAACCCAAGAGCGGAAGAGGGTTCTGCTGCTGAGAAAACGTTTGGTGAACTTCACTACCCACTCCTGATTCACTGAACATGGTCACGGATATTCCTTTCATGGGATAAAGAAAATAGTGGCAGACTCGGCAAGGTCATTCTTACCTTCCTTTCCCTTATGATCTGCACTAATTGCGGCTGGAAAGCTAATTAAATTCCCAGCCTGTCTTGAACTAAGTGTGGTCAAATAATACAGTTCTAGTAAATGAGATATAATTGGCAGTCAGCTGGGGGGTTCTGGGCAGACTTGTTTTCTTGATTAAAGAGCCATAGGTGGCTGGTATTTCTAATTTTCTCTCCATTTCCCTTTTTCCTGCCTTGCAGGTGGATATGACACCAGGAGTTGTGGCAGTCATGTTGTAACACTGAGGCAGAACACATGAAAAAGAGGCAAAGTCCTTATGGAGACAGGGCTTGACATGGCTGAGCTGTTGAACCTAGGCCAGCAGCTGTCAACTCACAGGCCTCTTGTAATCTGAGGTAAAACCAAGCTTTATTTGTCTAAGCTGTTGTGTTTGGAATTTCTGCAGCTGAAAGCACTGCTGGCTAATGCACACCACTATGACAAAGTATCAGCCAGCATCACAGGTGACAGTGAAACCCTACCTGCATTCCCACTACATTTTGAGATAGGGGTGTGTTCGCTGTAACCACCAAGAATGATAACAATACAAATAACATTTCTGAGTATTCATTACATGCCAACAACTATCCTAAGCAGTTAGCATATTGGCTCATCTGATCTTCCAACAATCCCGTGGGGAACGTTTTACAGGTGTCAAAACTAAGGCACAGAGAGGTTGAGGGAACTTGCTCAAGTTAGTAAGCAGTGAGCCAAGATGTGAATTCAGAAAGTCTGGCTCCAGGATCCATCCTCACAGTCACATGTGATACTCACCCTCTCTCTCTCTACAATTAAGAGTCAGGGGAGACCAGCATAGCCCTGATCGAGGCTTCTTGTCCTGAGCTTCATGGCTGCCTCATTCCTTCCTTTCATGCACTTCTCCGGGGAAGCCAGCTACCTGCTAAAGGAGGGTGGAGAGCCAGGATCAGAGCTGGAGGAACTGCGATCTGAAATGTTTGACAGCCTCGGGCTGGGGCAGCCTTTGGGGCTACTTCACAGACAGCCAAGACCCCTCCTCTGCTCCAGGGCATGTATGAGTGAACACTGTCAATATTTTTTCTCTTCCTTCTCCCATTTCCCAAGTTGATTAACCCCACTTCTGATGAACATCTTTTTCATTTATTTTTAAAGCTACTTTAGTATTCAGTAATGGTGAAGGCAATGGCACCCCAGTCCAGTACTCTTGCCTGGAAAATCCTATGGACAGAGGAGCCTGGTGGGCTGCAGTCCATGGGGTCGCTAAGAGTTGGACAGGACTGAGTGACTTCACTTTCACTTTTCACTTTCAAGCATTGGAGAAGGAAATGGCAACCCATTCCAGTGTTCTTGCCTGGAGAATACCAGGGACAGAGAAGCCTGGTGGGATGATGTCTATGGGGTCACACAGAGTCGGACATGACTGAAGCGACTTAGCAGCAGCAGCAGCAGCAGCAGCAGCAGTATTCAGTAATACTGGTGAGTCTTATAGGATGGGGAGCTGGCTGTCTCTTCTTCACCTATTATCACTTAGAGCATTTTTCTCTTTATTCATTTACTTATTTTAATGTGCTTTGTTGCTGTGTGGGCTTTCTCTAGTCTCAGTAAACCAAGGCTACTCTTTGTTGAGGTGTGAAGGCTTCTCAGTTCGGTGGCTTCTCTTGTTGCTGAGCACAGGCTCTAGGCACACTGGTTCAACAGTTGTGGTGCATGGACTTAGTTGCTCCTAGGCATACAGAATCTTCCTGGGCTAGGGATTGAACTCCTGCATTGGCAGGTATCTACCTGCCTTATCCACTGTACCACCAGGGAAGGGAAGTCCTTACAGCTTTTTTTTCAATTGTGAAGGAAATACATGGCTGCTATAAACCCTTAACATAGTTCAGAAGTGTGTGAAATGCAAAGTATGATTTTCTGCTCCTATGTTTTCAACCTCCAGGGTCTTTCCCCATAACTCAGAAGGATAATGTTGCCTATGAGATTGGAGTGTGTCCTTTTAGTTTTCTCTACAGAAACACAGTCACCTTTGTAAGATGCACATCTCTTATCTTAAATTTTAAAAAAATCAGACTATACATGGCATTTTGTAAATTTCTGCTTCTCCAAAAATAATTCATGGACTTAAATTTGGTTCATTTTAGGAAGGAAGTACTACAATTTCCTTAGTTAACTTTGTGTCCATGGACACTGATTGTTTCCAATGTGTTGCTTTCGTGTACTTGTGTGCTAGTTTGGGTTAAAGGGGTTCCTATAAATGGCACACTTGTGTGCATGTGCACACCTATCACCATCAAACAGGTATGACAGGCATGGCCAAGTGCCCTTTCTCACTCCTGTCCCAGGCCCTCTTCCACTGACTGAGGACAAGAGTGCTCCTCATCCATGCCTTGCTAATCGTAGATACTTTCAATACTTAAAAATGTTGCAAACACCCCATCACAACATGCAGTTCCCTGATCTTGGTTTCTAAATACAGCCCCCACTAAAAGGAACCAGGAACCAAGGCTCCTTGGAGAAATGATTGATTCCAGGGTTGGGGCAGGGAACTTAAAAATGGGCTTAGATGGACTTCCCTGGTGGTCCAGTGGCTAAGACTCTGTGCTCTCAATGCAGGGGGCCAGGGTTTGAGCCCTGATCAGGGAACTAGATCCCATATGCCACAACTAAGACCCAGCATGGCCAGATAAATACATAATTTTTTAAATGGGCTTAGAATAGCTTGCTGTGACAGAAGGTAAGAAAGTAATCAAACTATGATGGGGTGTGTCAAAGGGACACAGGAGCCAACTTGAAGGCTCCCATTGACCCAACTGGGATATTTTGAGCATCAAAATAAGTAATTACAAAAATGAATTATAACCACTAGAATTAAAAAACTCCATGCATCCTATGAGATTGCATGCTTGCTCAGTCATGTTCCACTCTTTGCAACCCTATGTAGCTTGCTAGGCTCCTCTGTCCATGGGATTCTCCAGGCAAAAATACTGAAGTGGATTGCCATTTCCTTTTTCAGGGGAGCTTTCCAATCCAGAGATTGAACCTGCATCTCCTGCAATGACATGCAGATTCTTTACCATCTGAGCCACCTGAGAAGCCTAGTAAAGAAAAAAGGAAAGGCTAGCCTTCACAGTAGAATGTCAGCTAAGAAGTATAGATAGAACTTAGAAAAATTATCATTTGGCAACAATTGTAATGATAACTGATACAGACGAGGATCAGCAGCAGATGAACTTGTTGATTACAAAAGGAAAAGTAGTAACTTGGGGCCTTCCCAAGGCAGAGTGGGGGTCTGGGAGATAAAGTTATAGTAGTCCTTACAGGGGAGGGGAGGATAGACAGAGTTCCAACTTTACATCCTCCTAGTGGATGATTCTGAAAGCTTCTCGGGGGGCCCAGCAGCCCCCGGTCCCCATGATGACCACCCTTCTATTGGACTTTCTCCTCTCTTACTCCTGCCTCCTGCCATCACCTCCCCAACCAACTCCCACCCCAAGTCCTATCTCAGGCCCTGCTTTGGTGGGGACCAAGGCAACCTGCTTGGTGGGCTGCTGAGCCCCAGGGTGTCCATGCAGCTTGGGGAGACCAGTCAGGAGCATCTGCCACGGTTGAGTTGAGGGCCACTGTGGCTGGGACTGGCGGGTTTGCTGATAGACCATGGGGGACAACAGCACAGTCATGGTGGCTCTGCTCCCAGGCTTTGGAATGGAGCACTGGAAGGACGAGGTTGCCACCTGCTGCTATGCGGGAGAGTTCCAGGCAGAGCTGTGCAAGTGCTGCTAGTTACCCTGGAGGTGCCTTCCAGAGCGTCAGAGTGACCTTTGTGGGTGACATCAGTGCACAGATGCATGAAGCCATTGCCTGAATGAGCTCACCATGGAAGGAGTGGGGAAGAGAGGAGGCTACCAAGAATGGAGGCTCCTGGGACATTCCAAAATCCACACATCAGGACAAGAGGGTGAGGCCAGCCAGGGAACCAAGGAGGGTGGGTGGCAGGTGAGGTGAGACTCCAAGCCAGCTGTGTGAGCCGGGATTCTGCTGCTGCTCTGCGGGTCCCAGCCAGGGAGAGGAGTGCTGCCAGGAGGGAGTGACTCACCCCGTCAAGGGCAGACAGCAGTGTGGAGGGCATGACAGCTTGGATGCGAGCGCATCCCTCAGACATCCCGAGATTCAGGAAGGAGGGGTCAGCTGCCTCTGGAGCTGCTGCATCTCTGATATGTCATTAGCACTCTGGAGGAGGACAACTGAGCTTTTCTCCTTTATGACTTTTTAAAAATCTGTTTTCTACTTTGAGCAGATGTTATTTTTTTGTGTAAGAAAAACCAGTGTATCTTATTTAATTTAAAGGTAAGTTAGGATATTTGTAAATTATGTATCAGCTACAGGGTTAATAACCAAAATATACAACAAACTTTTACAACTCAAAAGCAAAAAAAAAAAAAGAAAAAATGAAAGAAATTTGATTTAAAATGGGCAAAGGACCTAAATACAGACATACCTCCTTTCAGCATCCTTTGCTGTACTGTGTATCACAAATACTGCTTTTTATTTTTTCAAATTCAGTGTCCATAGCCAAAAAAAAGTAAGTTAGGTTCCAGACATAATCTAGATCCTTTAGGCACAGTGGTGGGCTAGTGATAACCTCATGGCTACCAAGTGCGTCTCGGGACTTTACACCCAGGGGAGGACAGTTCACCTGGGTTTTGGTTCAGTGGGGCTGGACTTCTAGGTGATCCCGAGCAGCTTCCCCTGGAGAGAACCAGACTCCCATTTCAGACAGCCTGTGTAGAGTCTCTTGTCCCCTCTGTGGTGCTGCTGCTTCTGTCCATGAGGACGGAAAAGTGGCCTCTGCACACTGGGTTGGCAAGGGGCAGAGGGGCAACACTGCCTGCCATGCTGTTTGTCTGCCATGACCTTCCTCAGAGGGCAGGCATGGAGGTCATTGTCTCCTGGCTCCAAGGCCAGCTCAGCAGGGCCATCTGACTGCCATCACAAGTATCCATGGTTAAAATAGATTTATTCAGCATTCACCTGTTACGTGGTAACTGAGCACCCACTCTGTGCCATCCACCATTCTGGTTGCTAGGTATGTAGCAGTTAAGGGAAGATGCAGTCAGAGTAAGGTCAGGGACCATCTAACCATCTCATCCTCTTGTTGTATGGCATCATTGACTCAATGGACATGAGTCTGAGCAAACTCAGGAGAAAGTGAAGGACAGAGAGGCCTGGCATGCTGCAGTCTATGGGGTTGCAAAGAGTGGGACATGACTGAGTGACTGAACAAAAACAACAAAGGTCAGGAACAGGAGGATGACTGTGACTGTGGATGCAATGAGCAGAGGCAGGCCCAAGGGCCTGAGCTGAGCTGCTGCTACAGCCCAGTCTGCAGTGCCTCTCCTAGTGGAGAACTGACAGTGGCCAGGCCTGGGAGCCCTTTGCAGAAGCAGCCCCACACCAGGCGAGGAGTCTGAGGACTGGGGCAGAAAGTGCTGCCCAGCGTCGTGAGTGAGTGCCCTTCTCCCAGCCTCAGCCCACTCACTGCCACTCCTTCACAAAACATTCCATGCTCACTCACCCTAGCTGCCCATGCTGAGCCCCTGGCCCCACCTGGCATGCTGCCCAGGAATGGTGACCTTGGCCTGTACCACAGGGACAGGTCACAGGCAGTGGCTCCTCTACAGGACAGGCCACACTGGAGTCATTTATAAACACATCACAGGACAACTCCAAGCCAGTCGAAAATCAATGCAGTAAAACAAAAAATCAAAAACCAGAAGTCTGCTAATGCAGTAACCATAAGCAGCTTTCTCTGGACCCTGGGCTCTGGGTGGTTTCTATGGTGATGGTTCCTTGGGGCTTTGGACCCCTGGAAATGTGGGGATCAGTGCTTCAGTTCTTCTCACAGCATCTCCATCAACTTCCTTTTCAGCTGAGTCTCCAGGGTGAGAGCCTTCTCATCACTTTGTTGTTTTGCTAGATTAGCCTGTCTTTTCTGATCTGTGCACCAAGCGTGAGTTACCTTTATAACTGAAAAGCCAATGCTTCCATTAAGATTCAGAGGAAAGTTTATAGTTTACTTATAAAAACAATAGAAATGGCTCTGGCCAAGTTGAGTTGGGTAAAGTAGGCGCCTGAGGGGTCTTCTGGCCAGCACCTGACCCACTGCGGAGCCTCTGGGTGTTTGGCAGGACACAGAAGTGAGCCAGTTGCCGATTCATGGATCCCAAGGCCTCTTGGTTTGGGCCTGGAGTCTTCCTGGCCTCTGGGTCTCCTCCTGTCGCTGTCCCCTCCCATTTTTCTTCTTCCAAAATGACCAAAAGAAATACAGCCTCCCATTTCAGTGGGGGAAAAAATTCATCTAAGTAGCTTTTTAATAAAAACAGAGGCTCTTGCTTGACCACAAAATCAATTAGTTGGTGGAGAATTTTATTAGTCAATCATGTAAGTAATTAAAAATATTGATTGATGGGGGCACCAGGGGCCGAAAGTGGCTGCTTCTCCCCAGCAGTGTGGGGCGGTGGCTGGCATGGGGGCACCGGGAAGTGATCCTAAGTGGGGACTTTTGAATCACTCCCCAGTGTGCCTCTCCCAAGGTCAAACTGGGACATATTAGACAAGGGAGTCAGTCGATCTTGGAGCCTCCATTTTCTCATGTGAAAAACAACAGGGCTGATAACATGGTATTCTTTCGTGGACTAAATGAAGCAGAACTTGGATGGTGAGTGGCATGGCTCTAAGGGTTCATGACAGGTGGGGCTGTATTCCTGACTGTCAAGGAATTCTAGGCCAAGGAATTCAAGTTCAGTCTTGTCCTGGGGCCAAGGGTAGGAGGGACAGAACGGTCAGGGGGCCTGGTCTTCTGAGTCAGGCCTCGCCAACAGGCAAGGGCTCTGCCGGGTTTTGTCTGACCAGAGGTGGATCAGGTAATGTGGGTGCCCAGCCTCCTATGCTCAGCACCCAACTCAAGTTCAAAGGGAGAGGAAATGGACTCCCTGTTGGCAGGGGAGTGGCAGATTTCTGAGAGAGCATGTGGAACAAGAGCACTTTTGTGGCCAGTTTTGGAAAATATCACCTGCTACATTGGATCCCTTCCTGGAGGCCTGAGGATGGTGTCCTCGGCCTTGAGAAGCACCCATCTTGGTGCCCACTGTGGAGGGATCATGAGGGGGGAACAAACCTCCACTGACTGAGTGCCCTGCCCTGTGTCTGCCTCCTCTTCATGGCACATGCAGTGGAAATCACTGCCCTGCTCCACAGATGAGGAGTGGGGATCTGGTGGCTCCATCACTTAACTGCTCTGTTGTAAGTTCTCTCCTCCATTCTGGGCCTCCTGGTCCCCTAGTCCAGTGGATGCAGGGAGGCTCACCTCATCCTGGGAGGCCCCTCAGGATCAGACTCCATGGGTGCCTCCCCTAACATCTAAGAGATCTGTGTAATGGGCCAGGAAGATGGGGCTTCCTGTAGGGGGAGAGGAGGAACTGAACCTGAGGGTCTTCTGCCGTCAGTCCCTTCCTCCACCTCCTTGCCCACAGGGTGCAGCCTTGCCTGAGGGTCCTCAGGAGGGATCCCTGGTCTGATGGGAGCCCAGGTCCTCAGGACCACCTGGGACAGTCACCCCCACACCAGGCCCCAGTCCGGCTGCCCCTTCCTCCCCGGGAACCCTGTAAACCTCACCTGTCTGGGCCCTAAAGGCTTGCCCCACCACGAAGGCTTCTGAGCTTCCTTCCTGGCACACAGTTTTGCAAAGCCACCCCGGAAAGCGGGCCCTGGGGGTGCTTTATGCAGGCTGTTCGTCCTCTGTAAAGCCTGGCTATTTGTTTAGACTAGCTGACATTTCCATGGTATTTTATTAAAGAAAATATCCTGGGGAGAAGGCGGGATGTTTGCACACAGCTTATACCCTCCGCCTCTGGTCCCCAGCGCCCAGGAGCGGGTAAGGCGGCCAGCCTCTCCCCCACCCTTCTTCCCTGAGAAAGGAGGGGTGGTAGGCAGCCACACACAGGTGCAGGGATCCTTCCAATCTCTGCTTGGCCCCATGCTCTGAGGGGCAGGACAGAAAGAGACCAGGCAAGACCATGGCTTCCTTCTCGGTGGGACTGTGGTCAATGACCCCACTGGGGACTCCCGGCCAGCTCCATCAGTTGTGCCCTGTATTAGTCTGTTTCTGGATCTTGTGTACTGTGCCCTTTGCTCTCCTTTGTGTCTTTGTTATCAGCATCTGCTAGGGGTTCCCCCGCAGTCAAAGGGCTGAGTTAACTGCTGGCAGCCTTCATTCTGAGCTAACAATCCTAGTTATTCTGTGGGATCTGTCTCAAGGTGCCAGGGGCACCTGTGGCCAGAGGAATCTCCTTCCCCATCAGCCATCACCCAAGCACTTCTGAGGTGGCCGAACTAGGGTGTTGCCTCTCCCCCAGCACCAGACAAAGGTGTCACAGTCACACTGACTGGGGTGTGAGTCCCAGCCCTGCACAGCTGCCAATGAGGGCCTGCTGAGCAGCCCCGTGGGGGGCCCTTGGGTGCTTGCTGTGCATGCTGGACCTTCCCCAGGGCAGCACCCTGGGGGTCCCCGTCTCCCTCACCATGGCTGGAATGCAGTCTAGGTATGAGGTCCTGGAACCTGGCTTTGCAAGCAGATGGAACACTGGTGCACTCCAACACTGTGTTCTTACCTGTCCTGGAGAAAAGAGAAGAAGGACAGGCTCGGCACTGTCTTCCAGTGACACGGGGCTGGTTTGGCCTTAATTAAATCACCCTCAGCCCAGCTCATAGTTATAAATTGCTATCACGCCCATGGACCCATTTCAAGCATCAACCTTCCATGTCTATGCAAACAACCCCACAACCTCCACTTCAGCTCCCGCCTGCAAACCACAGGAGGTGTTTCCATTTTAACCAAAATCAACTACCGACAATTAGGGATCCTTGGCCTAATTCATCATGAAAGGGCTGCACATCTGTGGATTAGGAGAGTACAACTGCCTTCCTCCTGAGAGGAGACTGAGCCGCCAGGCCTAGAGTGGCCCAGTGGGTGGGGCTGAGCAGGTGGGAGTGGGGGTGGGGGAGCCCAGATTCTACTTACTGGAGGTGTGGATGATCCCACCTGCCAGGAAGCCCCTGTGGGTCAAGTATTAGTCTTGTCAGCATATAGGGGTGAGCAGAGTCCCGGATGCTGAGAGCCTATCTGAGGGGTCAGGCCTGGGCCTCCTCACAGGGGGTGGTGAGTTGCGGGGAGGGGTGGGTTGGGAGGGGGAAGAAAGGGAAAGGGAGGGGACACAGAGGGAAGAGGGCAGGGGAAAGGGGGGAGGGGATAGCAGCAGCATCTGGGTCCTAGACCAGAGCAGATGCCTCTCACTGGCCTCCCTGCTCCCCTCGGGTCCCCCAACACCCTCCTTCACACAAGCATTAGCCAGAGTGAGCTTTCCAAATGACAGTCAGACCCTGAAACTCCTTCATGCAAACCTCCCAGCAGCTTCCTGTTGCCAGCAGAATAAATTCCACATCCTTTCTGATGGCCCTCAGGGCCCTTCATGGCCTCTTGACTCCTCTCCTTCTTCAGCCACTTACTTCCCTGGGACCACGCTGCCACCTATCCATCCTTCCAGCCTCAGGTCCCTGCATTTATATTTCTGTTGGGCTCCCTGTCTCCTCACCTGTCTGGCTTTTTGTCTCTCTCAAGCTCAACTGTCGTTTCTCAGGAGAGGTCCTTCCTGAGCACTCCCAGCCATCCTGCGTGAATCACCTCCCAGCAAACCCTGTCCCCTTGGCCCATCTGCCCCCTTCACGGACCTGCTGGTCAGAGTTGGCAAGCATGTTCCTTATTGACCTGTTGGCCTTCTCTCTGCTAACAGAAGTAGGGGACTCACCTCTCTGGCCCATGCTCTGAATGGTTGCTGCTTCAGGCACAAGAGTGCCCCCCTCTGCCCCGCAGGCTGTCAGCTTACTGAGGGCAGTACTCCTTCTGCCTCCAAGCCGGGTACACGGTGTGATGCCCTGACCTGCATGGGCTCCGTTCACTGGGTCATGGTGCTGATCTTCTTCCCTCTGTACAGACGAGGAAACACTGCCTCCCATACCCCGTGCCCTGGAGGGGCGCTCCCCAGTGAGCAGAGCAGCAGCTGGGCCAGCACTGGCTGGAAGGCCTGTGCTGACCCTCAGGCGAGGCCCTGACCCTGACCAGCCACACATGGCCCAACGCCTGGTGGCCCTCCAGCTGCAGCGGACATCTGCTGCAGCTGGGCCTGGCCTGCAGCTCTGCCACATGTGTTCTGTCTCAGACCCTGCACTGGGGACACCCCTGGTGATGTGAGACTCACACTGCAATTCCCTGTGACGTAATTAGCTCCCCAGAGCCTGGGGAGTGGTCGGCTGCAGGTGGGCAGAAGGTGGGCTTCCCTGCAGGTACGTGTGTGCGGGCACGTGCGCCTGTGTGTATGTGTGTGTGTGTGTGTGTGTGTGTGTGTGTGCATGCATGTATGCATGTGCATGTGAGTGTGTAGAGTCGCTCCTCGGGGACTGAGAGGTCTGGGGTGGAGACGTAGCACAGTTGGGTCTGCTTTTTAAAGAGATAGTGTCATGGGATGTCTAAAGGCTTTGGAATCTCAGAGGCCACACTTCCTGATGCTCCACCCCTTTCAACCTCTCAAGGGTCTCAGTATACTTATCTATAAAACAGGGCAACAGTTCTACCTCACCCTCAGGCTCACCATGAGGATGAAAATGCAGGACAAGTGCTGAAGGCCCGTCCCACCCCGAGTAGGTGCTGGGAAGTGTCATGGAGAGGACTGGGGTGGGGCGGGAGGGAGACCTTGGGGTCCAGCACACTTAGTGGCAGGACCTTGGGGAAGCCGGGAACCTCAAAGGCGACCTTGTTCCTGACTACTCAGGAGGTAGCTGGGAAGGTCCATGAGAGGATATAGGCCCAAGAAAGCCGGCCCGGGTGACAGGAGCTAGAGAGACCGTCACGCTCATGACTGAAATCTGAGCTCTGTTCAGGCCTCCACTGCTGGGTGTGGGCCTATTTGGGGACTCTGCTTTTTCCTCTGGAGCCTCCTGAGATCTTCCAGCCTGGGAAGATGAAGAGTGCCAGCCCTTGGGGATTCCCAGGGGTTCCGTGGAAGCTGGCAAGGGGCAAGAAGCTTCAGCACCTGTGCTCTACCACACAGGGAGGGTGCACCCACTCCTCCAGCCAGGTTTGTGGGTTTTCTGGGGCTGTTGGGGCAGAGATGGGGTAGCTGAGGCCACACACCCTCCTTCTCGTAGGATTCACCTCCTGTCACCTCTTGTCTCAGGCCTCCAGGGCAAGTCCTCTGGAGGTTCAGGGTCCATGTTGCTCTCCAAGGTGCTCTCCTTCAGCAGCCAGATTTGGGATGTGGAGAGGATTAAAAACAAGAGCAGTTAATCCCAATCTGCATCTTTGTGTTAATCATTCAGTCATGTCCAATTCTTTGCTGCCCCACGGACTATAGCTCGCCAGGCTCCTCTGTCCATAGAATTCCCCAAGAATATTGGAGTGGGTTGCCATTCCCTCCTTCAGGGGACCTTCCCAACCCAGGGATCGAATCCAGGTCTCCTGCATTGTAAGCGGTTTCTTTACCATCTGAGCCACCAGGGAAGACCAATCCCAATCAACTATATATAACATAGATAACTAATAAGGAACTCCTATATAACACAGGGAAGTCCACTCAACACTCTGTAATGATCTACGTGGGAAAAAAAGTCTAAAACAAAGATACATATAACTGATTGTTTATATAACTTTGCTGTATACCCAAAACTAACAAAACATTGTAAATCAATTACACTCTATTAAACAAACAAAAAACAAGAGCAGTGTCAGAAAACGCTCTCCAGCCACCCAGGGTGGGGACCTTTGGGTGGGGGAAGCCCCCTGTACCTCCCAGGCCTCAGCCATGTCATGGGAGCTGGTCTGCCCTGCCTGCTCCAGGGCCACCTGAAGTCCAAGTGACAGTGCTGTGTGAAAGGATGGAAGTAATAAAAATAATGAACACAAGCCAGCACAGGTTGTTATTTTACCCTCCATGTCCTAGTTCTGCTAACTCCCCTGGCTCTGGGCTGAGCTGAATGCCTCCCTGTAATGAGATGATGAACAGTTTATTCCTTTGTGTGTAGCCAACCAGAAATTCAGCCTGCAGCACTGCAATCTGTGCCCAGTGGGCAGCCCCGGAGCCTTGCCCTCTAACTCAGTTTCCCCTCTGATTCGCGGTGCCAGCACGGGGTTACCTCTGTGCTCTCCTCCTCCGGAGTTGGGCTGGGTTTTTCCTGTGTTTTCTGGCATCTGTCCAAGCTGGCTTTCCCTGATCATGGATTGTTCTAGCTCTTCACGTGCATATGCCATCTAAGGGGATGGAAGCTGGAGAACACTGCACCTAGTACCCCATGTTTCCCATGACCTGGGCATATCCCCTCAGAGCATGAGACAACCCAGCTGCCAAACTGAGGCTGCCTGGCCATGCCTTCTGCTTGGTGGGACTCCTTGAGGGAAAGCCTGGGCCATAGACTAGCACCAGCCTCTGAATCCTCCTCCTCTTGCACCACAGAGCATTGGACAGAGGCCTTGTGCTTCCCACCACCTCTGAGGCCCAGTGCTCCTGCACAGAAGGACTGTCATCACACAGGCAGGATGAAGACCCTGGGGAGGCCACCCCATC
Source organism: Cervus elaphus (assembly GCF_910594005.1). Lineage (NCBI taxonomy): Eukaryota > Metazoa > Chordata > Mammalia > Artiodactyla > Cervidae > Cervus > Cervus elaphus. The sequence goes on from NC_057833.1 coordinate 114,972,574, forward strand.
ATGCCACACAAAGTCCCTACCCACTGGCCAACCCATGACCCTGGCCCCTCCCATTGCAATTCCGGGGCACCCCATTCTCTGAGCCTCACATGTACCCAGGCCCTAGGCACCATCAGCACTGTCCCTTCTATGTCCCCAGGTGAGCCTCCTCTGTGACACCTCCTGTGATGGCAGGGCTGGGGACAGGGCCAGTCCCCTGCCTCTCTGAGTCTCTAGGCTATTCTGCTCCAGGGAGGGGCTATGCATTACCTGCCCCTCCCCTAGGCCCTGCTGGGAGGTGGGATGAAAAAGGGTCCAGTAACCAGGTCACCATCCCTCCAGAGCCCTACCCAGCTGGACCAGTGGACCACAGACGTAGTGATGAAGTCAGAATCACAGGTTCCATCCCATGGGCCAAGCTCTGGGCCTCTGCCTGGGGACGAGTCAGTGCATGAGCCAATGGGCAGGATGCATCTGTCACTCTGTTCTCGGACATCCCTAGTCCCTGAGCTCCTAGCCTGACCTGCCCTAGGCTGCAGGCTTCTGCTTATGGGATGGATCCTTCACTCGATGCCCAGAGTTAAACGGGCATTTCTTTGCTGCTTTTTCTTATCCCTAACACAGCTTCTGGGATTAATTATCAATACAAAGTCATATTTGAAAGGTAGTTACAGAGCCAGCCCAACATGAATACCATAACTCAATAAACAGCAAAAAAAAACAATGGAGATCACCAGACCATAGACCACTCTCCTCTATGAAGACAGATGCAAAAAACCTTAAATTATTAGCAAATAAAATAATATGCCACAACCAGGAGGCCCATCCCTCTGGTAAGCAAGGCAATACACTGGTAGAAAGGGTATTAACAGAGTCCACTCTTTAATTGGTCAGATGGTGGACAGTGTTTGGAGGGGTGCAAAGGGACTTTAGGACCCAGCAGTGCTCTGACCTGGGTGGGTGACACCGACGTAGGCACTCTGGAGAATTCATGGAGCTACACATTTGAGCTATGCTGTCACTATGTGGTGTTATGCTTCAAAAACAATTCAATAAGAAAAGTAACCAACAGAGAAAAGATGTTGCTTCAATAAGAAGCAACCAACATACAGCAAACTGAGAACTAGCAACTTAAAAAATCAGTAAGAAAAAATAAAAACAATCTCAACCCACTCCAATATTCTTGCCTGGAGAATCCCACGGGCAGAGGAGCTTGGTGAGCTTCAGTCCATGGGGACACAAGGAGTGGGACAGGTAGAGAGGGAGGTGGGAGGGGGGATCGGGATGCGGAATACATGTAAATCCATGGCTGATTCATGTTAATGTCCGGCTTCACTGGACCCTTGCACCCATCTGGCCTACTCAGGTTTCAGGGGCAGAGGCTGGGGTATGTCCCCCACATATACTTGCCCCCCGGCAGTAGTGGGCAGGAGCTGGTCTCTTCATTTCTCACCAGCACTTGGCAAAATCAGAAATAAGTTCCAGGGGCCCAGCATGCTGCCATGATCTCCACAGCCCACAGCACTCTCTAGACTCAAAGAATTCCATGGTCACATCTGATTTTTCCTGCAGGAGCCCATCCATGTTTACATGTCAGAGTGCAGTGGAGGTGGAGCTGGGGTGGCCTCTCTGGGCCTTGAATCCCCCACCGCCACCCCCAAGAAGATGGTCGTGGTGTCTGCTCACAGTGGACCCCAGGGAGGGAGGCTCGGACCTGGGGAGTGCCTGAAAGGATAGTAATGCAATCACCACCCGAGACCAAGAGCCTTCACATTTTTCACACCTTTTCATGCTCCTCGCATTTTTCACACCTTTTCATGCTCCTGGTCTTTCTTTCTTTCTTTTTTTTTTTTTTTGCTCCTCGCATTTTTCACACCTTTTCATGCTCCTGGTCTTTTTTTTTTTTTTTCTCCTCGCATTTTTCACACCTTTTCATGCTCCTGGTCTTTTTTTTTTTTTTTTTTTGCTCCTCGAATTTTTCACACCTTTTCATGCTCCTGGTCTTTCTTTCTTTCTTTTTTTTTTTTTTTTGCTCCTCGCATTTTTCACACCTTTTCATGTTCCTGGTCTTTTTTTTTTTTTTTTTTTTTGCTCCTCGCATTTTTCACACCTTTTCATGCTCCTTGTATTTTTTTTTTGCTCCTCGCATTTTTCACACCTTTGCATGCTCCTTGCATTTTTCAAACGTTTTCATGCTCCTCGCATTTTTCACACCTCTTAATGCTCCTCGCATTTTTCACAACTTTTCATGCTCGTCGCATTTTTCACACCTTTTCATGCTCCTGGTCTTTCTTTTTTTTTTTTTGCTCCTCGAATTTTTCACACCTTTTCATGCTCCTGGTCTTTCTTTCTTTTTTTTTTTTTTTTTTTTGCTCCTCGCATTTTTCACACCTTTTCATGCTACTTGCATTTTTCACAACTTTTCATGCTCCTCGCATTTTTCACACGTTTTCATGCTCCTTGCATTTTTCACACCTTTTCATGCTCCTGGTCTTTGTTTTTTTTTTTTTGCTCCTCGCATTTTTCACAGCTTTTCATGTTCCTGGTCTTCTTTTTTTTTTTTTTTTGCTCCTCGCATTTTTCACACCTTTTCATGTTCCTCGTCTTTTTTTTTTTTTTTTTTTTTTTTGCTCCTCGCATTTTTCACCCATTTTCATGCTCCTGGTCTTTTTTTTTTTTTTTTTTTGCTCCTCGAATTTTTCACACCTTTTCATGCTCCTGGTCTTTCTTTCTTTTTTTTTTTTTTTGCTCCTCGCATTTTTCACACCTTTTCATGCTCCTTGCATTTTTCACAACTTTTCATGCTCCTCGCATTTTTCACACCTTTTCATGCTCCTCGCATTTTTCACCCCTTTTCATGCTCCTGGTCTTTCTTTCTTTCTTTTTTTTTTTTTTTGCTCCTCGCATTTTTCACACCTTTTCATGCTCCTGGTCTTTTTTTTTTTTTTTCTCCTCGCATTTTTCACACCTTTTCATGCTCCTGGTCTTTTTTTTTTTTTTTTTTTTGCTCCTCGAATTTTTCACACCTTTTCATGCTCCTGGTCTTTCTTTCTTTCTTTTTTTTTTTTTTTTTGCTCCTCGCATTTTTCACACCTTTTCTTGTTCCTGGTCTTTTTTTTTTTTTTTTTTTTTTGCTCCTCGCTTTTTTCACCCCTTTTCCTGCTCCTGGTCTTTCTTTTTTTTTTTTTTTTTTTTTGCTCCTCGCATTTTTCACACCTTTTCATGCTCCTTGCATTTTTCACAACTTTTCATGCTCCTCGCATTTTTCACACCTTTTCATGCTCCTCGCATTTTTCACACCTTTTCATGCTCCTGGTCTTTCTTTCTTTCTTTTTTTTTTTTTTTGCTCCTCGCATTTTTCACACCTTTTCATTTTCCTGGTCTTTTTTTTTTTTTTTTTTTTTTACTCCTCGCATTTTTCACACCTTTTCATGCTCCTGGTCTTTCTTTTTTTTTGCTCCTCGCATTTTTCACACCTTTTCATGCTCCTGGTCTTTCTTTCTTTCTTTTTTTTTTTTTTTTTGCTCCTCGCATTTTTCACACCTTTTCATGTTCCTGGTCTTTTTTTTTTTTTTTTTTTTTACTCCTCGCATTTTTCACACCTTTTCATGCTCCTGGTCTTTCTTTTTTTTTTTTTTTTTTTTTGCTCCTCGCATTTTTCACACCTTGTCATGCTCCTGGTCTTTCTTTCTTTCTTTTTTTTTTTTTTTTTGCTCCTCGCATTTTTCACACCTTTTCATGTTCCTGGTCTTTTTTTTTTTTTTTCCTCGCATTTTTCACACCTTGTCATGCTCCTGGTCTTTCTTTCTTTCTTTTTTTTTTTTTTTTGCTCCTCGCATTTTTCACACCTTTTCATGCTCCTGGTTTTTTTTTTTTTTTGCTCCTCAAATTTTTCACACCGTTTCATGCTCCTCGCATTTTTCACAACTTTTCATGCTCGTCGCATTTTTCACACCTTTTCATGCTCCTGGTCTTTCTTTTTTTTTTTTTTGCTCCTCGCATTTTTCAAACCTTTTCATGTTCCTGGTTTTTTTTTTTTTTTTTTTTTGCTCCTCGAATTTTTCACACGTTTTCATGTTCCTGGTCTTTTTTTTTTTTTTTTTTTTTTTCTACTCGCATTTTTCACACCTTTTCATGCTCCTGGTCTTTTTTTTTTTTTTTTTTTTTTTGCTCCTCGTATTTTTCACACCTTTTCATGCTCCTGGTCTTTCTTTTTTTTTTTTTGCTCCTCGAATTTTTCACACCTTTTCATGCTCCTCGCATTTTTCACACCTCTTCATGCTCCTCATATTTTTCACAACTTTTCATGCTCGTCGCATTTTTCACACCTTTTCATGCTCCTGGTCTTTCTTTTTTTTTTTTTTGCTCCCCGCATTTTCACACCTTTTCATGCTCCTGGTCTTTCTTTTTTTTTTTTTTTTTTTGCTCCTCGCATTTTTCACACCTTTTCATGCTCCTGGTCTTTCTTTTTTTTTTTTTGCTCCTCGCATTTTTTACACCTTTTCATGTTCCTGGTCTTTTTTTTTTTTTTTTTTTTTTTTCCTCGCATTTTTCACACCTTTTCATGCTCCTGGTTTTTTTTTTTTTTTTGCTCCTCGAATTTTTCACACCTTTTCATGCTCCTCGCATTTTTCACACCTCTTCATGCTCCTCGGATTTTTCACAACTTTTCATGCTCGTCGCATTTTTCACACCTTTTCATGCTCCTGGTCTTTTTTTTTTTTTTTTTTTTTTTTGTCCTCGCATTTTTCACACCTTTTCATTCTCCTGGTTTTTTTTTTTTTTTTGCTCCTCGAATTTTTCACACCTTTTCATGCTCCTCGCATTTTTCACACCTCTTCATGCTCCTCGCATTTTTCACAACTTTTCATGCTCGTCGCATTTTTCACACCTTTTCATGCTCCTGGTCTTTCTTTTTTTTTTTTTTTTTTTTGCTCCTCGCATTTTTCACACCTTTTCATGCTCCTGCTCTTCCTTTTTTTTTTTTTTTTTTGCTCCTCGCATTTTTCACACCTTTTCATGCTCCTGGTCTTTCTTTTTTTTTTTTTGCTCCTCGCATTTTTCACAACTTTTCATGTTCCTGGTCTTTTTTTTTTTTTTTTTTTTTTTGTCCTCGCATTTTTCACACCTTTTCATTCTCCTGGTTTTTTTTTTTTTTTTGCTCCTCGAATTTTTCACACCTTTTCATGCTCCTCGCATTTTTCACACCTCTTCATGCTCCTCGCATTTTTCACAACTTTTCATGCTCGTCGCATTTTTCACACCTTTTCATGCTCCTGGTCTTTCTTTTTTTTTTTTTTTTTTTGCTCCTCGCATTTTTCACACCTTTTCATGCTCCTGGTCTTTCTTTCTTTCTTTTTTTTTTTTTTTTGCTCCTCGCTTTTTTCACATCTTTTCATGCTCCTGGTCTTTTTTTTTTTTTTTCCTCGCATTTTTCACACCTTTTCATGCTCCTGGTCTTTTTTTTTTTTTTTTGCTCCTCGAATTTTTCACACCTTTTCATGCTCCTCGCATTTTTCACACCTCTTCATGCTCCTCGCATTTTTCACAGCTTTTCATGCTCGTCGCATTTTTCACACCTTTTCGTGCTCCTGGTCTTTCTTTTTTTTTTTTTTGCTCCCCGCATTTTTCACACCTTTTCATGCTCCTGGTCTTTCTTTTTTTTTTTTTTTTTTTTTCCTCCTCGCATTTTTCACACCTTTTCATGCTCCTGGTCTTTTTTTTTTTTTTTTGCTCCTCGCATTTTTCACACCTTTTCATGTTCCTGGTCTTTTTTTTTTTTTTTTTTTTTTCCTCGCATTTTTCACACCTTTTCATGCTCCTGGTTTTTTTTTTTTTTTTGCTCCTCGAATTTTTCACACCTTTTCATGCTCCTCGCATTTTTCACACCTCTTCATGCTCCTCGGATTTTTCACAACTTTTCATGCTCGTCGCATTTTTCACACCTTTTCATGCTCCTGGTCTTTCTTTCTTTTTTTTTTTTTTTGGTCCTCGAATTTTTCACACCTTTTCATGCTCCTGGTCTTTCTTTCTTTCTTTTTTTTTTTTTTTTGCTCCTCGCATTTTTCACACCTTTTCATGCTCCTTGCATTTTTCACAACTTTTCATGCTCCTCGCATTTTTCACACCTTTTCATGCTCCTCGCATTTTTCACACCTTTTCATGCTCCTGGTCTTTCTTTCTTTTTTTTTTTTTTTGCTCCTCGCATTTTTCACACCTTTTCATGCTCCTGGTCTTTTTTTTTTTTTTTTTTTTTTTACTCCTCGCATTTTTCACACCTTTTCATGCTCCTGGTCTTTCTTTTTTTTTTTTTTTTTTTTTGCTCCTCGCATTTTTCACACCTGGTCATGCTCCTGGTCTTTTTTTTTTTTTTTTTCCTCGCATTTTTCACACCTTTTCATGCTCCTGGTCTTTTTTTTTTTTTTTTTTTTTTCCTCGCATTTTTCACACCTTTTCATGCTCCTGGTCTTTTTTTTTTTTTTTTTTTGCTCCTCGAATTTTTCACACCTTTTCATGCTCCTCGCATTTTTCACACATCTTCATGCTCCTCGCATTTTTCACACCTTTTCATGCTCCTGGTCTTTCTTTCTTTCTTTTTTTTATTTTTTTTACTCCTCGCATTTTTCACACCTTTTCATGCTCCTGGTCTTTCTTTTTTTTTTTTTTTTTTTTTGCTCCTCGCATTTTTCACACCTTGTCATGCTCCTGGTCTTTCTTTCTTTCTTTTTTTTTTTTTTTTGCTCCTCGCATTTTTCTCACCTTTTCATGTTCCTGGTCTTTTTTTTTTTTTTTCCTCGCATTTTTCACACCTTGTCATGCTCCTGGTCTTTCTTTCTTTCTTTTTTTTTTTTTTTTTGCTCCTCGCATTTTTCACACCTTTTCATGCTCCTGGTTTTTTTTTTTTTTTGCTCCTCGCATTTTTCACACCTTTTCATGCTCCTGGTCTTTCTTTTTTTTTTTTTTGCTCCTCGCATTTTTCAAACCTTTTCATGTTCCTGGTTTTTTTTTTTTTTTTTTTTTTGCTCCTCGCATTTTTCACACGTTTTCATGTTCCTGGTCTTTTTTTTTTTTTTTTTTTTTTTCTACTCGCATTTTTCACACCTTTTCATGCTCCTGGTCTTTTTTTTTTTTTTTTTTTTTTGCTCCTCGTATTTTTCACACCTTTTCATGCTCCTGGTCTGTCTTTTTTTTTTTTTGCTCCTCGAATTTTTCACACCTTTTCATGCTCCTCGCATTTTTCACACCTCTTCATGCTCCTGGTTTTTTTTTTTTTTTTGCTCCTCGAATTTTTCACACCTTTTCATGCTCCTCGCATTTTTCACACCTTTTCATGCTCCTGGTCTTTCTTTTTTTTTTTTTGCTCCTCGAATTTTTCACACCTTTTCATGCTCCTCGCATTTTTCACACCTCTTCATGCTCCTCGCATTTTTCACAACTTTTCATGCTCGTCGCATTTTTCACACCTTTTCATGCTCCTGGTCTTTCTTTTTTTTTTTTTTTTTTTTGCTCCTCGCATTTTTCACACCTTTTCATGCTCCTGGTCTTTCTTTTTTTTTTTTTGCTCCTCGCATTTTTCACACCTTTTCATGTTCCTGGTCTTTTTTTTTTTTTTTTTTTTTTTTCCTCGCATTTTTCACACCTTTTCATGCTCCTGGTTTTTTTTTTTTTTTGCTCCTCGCATTTTTCACACCTTTTCATGCTCCTCGCATTTTTCACACCTCTTCATGCTCCTCGGATTTTTCACAACTTTTCATGCTCGTCGCATTTTTCACACCTTTTCATGCTCCTGGTCTTTCTTTTTTTTTTTTTTGCTCCCCGCATTTTTCACACCTTTTCATGCTCCTGCTCTTTCTTTTTTTTTTTTTTTTTTTGCTCCTCGCATTTTTCACACCTTTTCATGCTCCTGGTCTTTCTTTTTTTTTTTTCGCTCCTCGCATTTTTCACACCTTTTCATGTTCCTGGTCTTTTTTTTTTTTTTTTTTTTTTTTGTCCTCGCATTTTTCACACCTTTTCATTCTCCTGGTTTTTTTTTTTTTTTTGCTCCTCGAATTTTTCACACCTTTTCATGCTCCTCGCATTTTTCACACCTCTTCATGCTCCTCGCATTTTTCACAACTTTTCATGCTCTTCGCATTTTTCACACCTTTTCATGCTCCTGGTCTTTCTTTCTTTCTTTTTTTTTTTTTTTTGCTCCTCGCTTTTTTCACATCTTTTCATGCTCCTGGTCTTTTTTTTTTTTTTTCCTCGCATTTTTCACACCTTTTCATGCTCCTGGTCTTTTTTTTTTTTTTTGCTCCTCGAATTTTTCACACCTTTTCATGCTCCTCGCATTTTTCACACCTCTTCATGCTCCTCGCATTTTTCACAGCTTTTCATGCTCGTCGCATTTTTCACACCTTTTCGTGCTCCTGGTCTTTCTTTTTTTTTTTTTTGCTCCCCGCATTTTTCACACCTTTTCATGCTCCTGGTCTTTCTTTTTTTTTTTTTTTTTTTCCCTCCTCGCATTTTTCACACCTTTTCATGCTCCTGGTCTTTTTTTTTTTTTTTTGCTCCTCGCATTTTTCACACCTTTTCATGTTCCTGGTCTTTTTTTTTTTTTTTTCCTCGCATTTTTCACACCTTTTCATGCTCCTGGTTTTTTTTTTTTTTTTGCTCCTCGAATTTTTCACACCTTTTCATGCTCCTCGCATTTTTCACACCTCTTCATGCTCCTCGGATTTTTCACAACTTTTCATGCTCGTCGCATTTTTCACACCTTTTCATGCTCCTGGTCTTTCTTTCTTTTTTTTTTTTTTTGCTCCTCGAATTTTTCACACCTTTTCATGCTCCTGGTCTTTCTTTCTTTCTTTTTTTTTTTTTTTTGCTCCTCGCATTTTTCACACCTTTTCATGCTCCTGGTCTTTCTTTCTTTCTTTTTTTTATTTTTTTTGTTCCTCGCATTTTTCACACCTTTTCATGTTCCTGGTCTTTTTTTTTTTTTTTTTTTTTTTGCTCCTCGCATTTTTCACACCTTTTCATGCTCCTGGTCTTTCTTTTTTTTTTTTTTTTTTTTTGCTCATCGCATTTTTCACACCTTGTCATGCTCCTGGTCTTTCTTTCTTTCTTTTTTTTTTTTTTTTTGCTCCTCGCATTTTTCACACCTTTTCATGTTCCTGGTTTTTTTTTTTTTTTTTCCTCGCATTTTTCACACCTTGTCATGCTCCTGGTCTTTCTTTCTTTTTTTTTTTTTTTTTTTTGCTCCTCTCATTTTTCACACCTTTTCATGCTCCTGGTTTTTTTTTTTTTTTGCTCCTCAAATTTTTCACACCGTTTCATGCTCCTCGCATTTTTCACAACTTTTCATGCTCGTCGCATTTTTCACACCTTTTCATGCTCCTGGTCTTTCTTTTTTTTTTTTTTCTCCTCGCATTTTTCAAACCTTTTCATGTTCCTGGTTTTTTTTTTTTTTTTTTTTTTTGCTCCTCCCATTTTTTACCCGTTTTTTTGTTCCTGGTTTTTTTTTTTTTTTTTTTTTTTTTCTACTCGCTTTTTTCCCCCTTTTTCTTGCTCCTGGTCTTTTTTTTTTTTTTTTTTTTTGCTCCTCGTATTTTTCACACCTTTTCATGCTCCTGGTCTTTCTTTTTTTTTTTTTGCTCCTCGAATTTTTCACACCTTTTCATGCTCCTCGCATTTTTCACACCTCTTCATGCTCCTCGCATTTTTCACAACTTTTCATGCTCGTCGCATTTTTCACACCTTTTCATGCTCCTGGTCTTTCTTTTTTTTTTTTTTGCTCCCCGCATTTTCACACCTTTTCATGCTCCTGGTCTTTCTTTTTTTTTTTTTTTTTTTTGCTCCTCGCATTTTTCACACCTTTTCATGCTCCTGGTCTTTCTTTTTTTTTTTTTGCTCCTCGCATTTTTCACACCTTTTCATGTTCCTGGTCTTTTTTTTTTTTTTTTTTTTTTTTTCCTCGCTTTTTTCACACCTTTTCTTGCTCCTGGTTTTTTTTTTTTTTTTTGCTCCTCGAATTTTTCACACCTTTTCATGCTCCTCGCATTTTTCACACCTCTTCATGCTCCTCGGATTTTTCACAACTTTTCATGCTCGTCGCATTTTTCACACCTTTTCATGCTCCTGGTCTTTCTTTTTTTTTTTTTTGCTCCCCGCATTTTTCACACCTTTTCATGTTCCTGGTCTTTTTTTTTTTTTTTTTTTTTTGTCCTCGCATTTTTCACACCTTTTCATTCTCCTGGTTTTTTTTTTTTTTTTTGCTCCTCGAATTTTTCACACCTTTTCATGCTCCTCGCATTTTTCACACCTCTTCATGCTCCTCGCATTTTTCACAACTTTTCATGCTCGTCGCATTTTTCACACCTTTTCATGCTCCTGGTCTTTCTTTTTTTTTTTTTTTTTTTTGCTCCTCGCATTTTTCACACCTTTTCTTTCTCTTGCTCTTTCTTTTTTTTTTTTTTTTTTTTGCTCCTCGCATTTTTCAAACCTTTTCATGCTCCTGGTCTTTCTTTTTTTTTTTTTGCTCCTCGCATTTTTCACAACTTTTCATGTTCCTGGTCTTTTTTTTTTTTTTTTTTTTTTTTTCTCCTCGCATTTTTCACACCTTTTCCTTCTCCTGGTTTTTTTTTTTTTTTTTGCTCCTCGAATTTTTCACACCTTTTCATGCTCCTCGCATTTTTCACACCTCTTCATGCTCCTCGCATTTTTCACAACTTTTCATGCTCGTCGCATTTTTCACACCTTTTCATGCTCCTGGTCTTTCTTTTTTTTTTTTTTTTTTTGCTCCTCGCATTTTTCACACCTTTTCATGCTCCTGGTCTTTCTTTCTTTCTTTTTTTTTTTTTTTTGCTCCTCGCTTTTTTCACATGTTTTCATGCTCCTGGTCTTTTTTTTTTTTTTTCCTCGCATTTTTCACACCTTTTCATGCTCCTGGTCTTTTTTTTTTTTTTTGCTCCTCGAATTTTTCACACCTTTTCATGCTCCTCGCATTTTTCACACCTCTTCATGCTCCTCGCATTTTTCACAGCTTTTCATGCTCGTCGCATTTTTCACACCTTTTCGTGCTCCTGGTCTTTCTTTTTTTTTTTTTTGCTCCCCGCATTTTTCACACCTTTTCATGCTCCTGGTCTTTCTTTTTTTTTTTTTTTTTTTTTTCCTCCTCGCATTTTTCACACCTTTTCATGCTCCTGGTCTTTTTTTTTTTTTTTTGCTCCTCGCATTTTTCACACCTTTTCATGTTCCTGGTCTTTTTTTTTTTTTTTTCCTCGCATTTTTCACACCTTTTCATGCTCCTGGTTTTTTTTTTTTTTTTGCTCCTCGAATTTTTCACACCTTTTCATGCTCCTCGCATTTTTCACACCTCTTCATGCTCCTCGGATTTTTCACAACTTTTCATGCTCGTCGCATTTTTCACACCTTTTCATGCTCCTGGTCTTTCTTTCTTTTTTTTTTTTTTTGCTCCTCGAATTTTTCACACCTTTTCATGCTCCTGGTCTTTCTTTCTTTCTTTTTTTTTTTTTTTGCTCCTCGCATTTTTCACACCTTTTCATGCTCCTTGCATTTTTCACAACTTTTCATGCTCCTCGCATTTTTCACACCTTTTCATGCTCCTCGCATTTTTCACACCTTGTCATGCTCCTGGTCTTTCTTTTTTTTTTTTTTTTTTTTTGCTCCTCGCATTTTTCACACCTTGTCATGCTCCTGGTCTTTTTTTTTTTTTTTCCTCGCATTTTTCACACCTTTTCATGCTCCTGGTCTTTTTTTTTTTTTTTTTTTGCTCCTCGAATTTTTCACACCTTTTCATGCTCCTCGCATTTTTCACACATCTTCATGCTCCTCGCATTTTTCACACCTTTTCATGCTCCTGGTCTTTCTTTCTTTCTTTTTTTTATTTTTTTTGCTCCTCGCATTTTTCACACCTTTTCATGTTCCTGGTCTTTTTTTTTTTTTTTTTTTTTTACTCCTCGCATTTTTCACACCTTTTCATGCTCCTGGTCTTTCTTTTTTTTTTTTTTTTTTTTTGCTCCTCGCATTTTTCACACCTTGTCATGCTCCTGGTCTTTCTTTTTTTTTTTTTTTGCTCCTCGCATTTTTCAAACCTTTTCATGTTCCTGGTTTTTTTTTTTTTTTTTTTTTTGCTCCTCGCATTTTTCACACGTTTTCATGTTCCTGGTCTTTTTTTTTTTTTTTTTTTTTTTTCTACTCGCATTTTTCACACCTTTTCTTGCTCCTGGTCTTTTTTTTTTTTTTTTTTTTTTTGCTCCTCGTATTTTTCTCACCTTTTCATGCTCCTGGTCTGTCTTTTTTTTTTTTTGCTCCTCGAATTTTTCACACCTTTTCATGCTCCTCGCATTTTTCACACCTCTTCATGCTCCTGGTTTTTTTTTTTTTTTTTCTCCTCGAATTTTTCACACCTTTTCATGCTCCTCGCATTTTTCACACCTTTTCATGCTCCTGGTCTTTCTTTTTTTTTTTTTGCTCCTCGAATTTTTCACACCTTTTCATGCTCCTCGCATTTTTCACACCTCTTCATGCTCCTCGCATTTTTCACAACTTTTCATGCTCGTCGCATTTTTCACACCTTTTCATGCTCCTGGTCTTTCTTTTTTTTTTTTTTGCTCCCCGCATTTTCACACCTTTTCATGCTCCTGGTCTTTCTTTTTTTTTTTTTTTGCTCCTCGCATTTTTCACACCTTTTCATGCTCCTGGTCTTTCTTTTTTTTTTTTTGCTCCTCGCATTTTTCACACCTTTTCATGTTCCTGGTCTTTTTTTTTTTTTTTTTTTTTTTCCTCGCATTTTTCACACCTTTTCATGCTCCTGGTTTTTTTTTTTTTTTGCTCCTCGCATTTTTCACACCTTTTCATGCTCCTCGCATTTTTCACACCTCTTCATGCTCCTCGGATTTTTCACAACTTTTCATGCTCGTCGCATTTTTCACACCTTTTCATGCTCCTGGTCTTTCTTTTTTTTTTTTTTGCTCCCCGCATTTTTCACACCTTTTCATGCTCCTGCTCTTTCTTTTTTTTTTTTTTTTTTTGCTCCTCGCATTTTTCACACCTTTTCTTGCTCCTGGTCTTTCTTTTTTTTTTTTCGCTCCTCGCATTTTTCACACCTTTTCATGTTCCTGGTCTTTTTTTTTTTTTTTTTGTCCTCGCATTTTTCACACCTTTTCATTCTCCTGGTTTTTTTTTTTTTTTTGCTCCTCGAATTTTTCACACCTTTTCATGCTCCTCGCATTTTTCACACCTCTTCATGCTCCTCGCATTTTTCACAACTTTTCATGCTCGTCGCATTTTTCACACCTTTTCATGCTCCTGGTCTTTCTTTTTTTTTTTTTTTTTTTTGCTCCTCGCATTTTTCACACCTTTTCATGCTCCTGGTCTTTCTTTCTTTCTTTTTTTTTTTTTTTTGCTCCTCGCTTTTTTCACATCTTTTCTTGCTCCTGGTCTTTTTTTTTTTTTTTCCTCGCATTTTTCACACCTTTTCATGCTCCTGGTCTTTTTTTTTTTTTTTGCTCCTCGAATTTTTCACACCTTTTCATGCTCCTCGCATTTTTCACACCTCTTCATGCTCCTCGCATTTTTCACAGCTTTTCTTGCTCGTCGCATTTTTCACACCTTTTCGTGCTCCTGGTCTTTCTTTTTTTTTTTTTTGCTCCCCGCATTTTTCACACCTTTTCATGCTCCTGGTCTTTCTTTTTTTTTTTTTTTTTTTCCTCCTCGCATTTTTCACACCTTTTCATGCTCCTGGTCTTTTTTTTTTTTTTTTGCTCCTCGCATTTTTCACACCTTTTCATGTTCCTGGTCTTTTTTTTTTTTTTTTCCTCGCATTTTTCACACCTTTTCATGCTCCTGGTTTTTTTTTTTTTTTTGCTCCTCGAATTTTTCACACCTTTTCATGCTCCTCGCATTTTTCACACCTCTTCATGCTCCTCGGATTTTTCACAACTTTTCATGCTCGTCGCATTTTTCACACCTTTTCATGCTCCTGGTCTTTCTTTCTTTTTTTTTTTTTTTGCTCCTCGAATTTTTCACACCTTTTCATGCTCCTGGTCTTTCTTTCTTTCTTTTTTTTTTTTTTTGCTCCTCGCATTTTTCACACCTTTTCATGCTCCTTGCATTTTTCACAACTTTTCATGCTCCTCGCATTTTTCACACCTTTTCATGCTCCTCGCATTTTTCACACCTTTTCATGCTCCTGGTCTTTCTTTCTTTCTTTTTTTTTTTTTTTTTGCTCCTCGCATTTTTCACACCTTTTCATGCTCCTGGTCTTTTTTTTTTCTTTTTTTCCTCGCATTTTTCACACCTTTTCATGCTCCTGGTCTTTCTTTTTTTTTTTTTTTTTTTTTTGCTCCTCGCATTTTTCACACCTTGTCATGCTCCTGGTCTTTTTTTTTTTTTTTTCCTCGCATTTTTCACACCTTTTCATGCTCCTGGTCTTTTTTTTTTTTTTTTTTTTTGCTCCTCGAATTTTTCACACCTTTTCATGCTCCTCGCATTTTTCACACATCTTCATGCTCCTCGCATTTTTCACACCTTTTCATGCTCCTGGTCTTTCTTTCTTTCTTTTTTATATTTTTTTTGCTCCTCGCATTTTTCACACCTTTTCATGTTCCTGGTCTTTTTTTTTTTTTTTTTTTTTACTCCTCGCATTTTTCACACCTTTTCATGCTCCTGGTTTTTCTTTTTTTTTTTTTTTTTTTTTGCTCCTCGCATTTTTCACACCTTGTCATGCTCCTGGTCTTTCTTTCTTTCTTTTTTTTTTTTTTTTGCTCCTCGCATTTTTCACACCTTTTCATGCTCCTCGCCTTTTTTTTTTTACTCTTCGCATTTTTCACACCTTTTCATGCTCCTCGCATTTTTCACACCTTTTAATGCTTCTTGCATTTTTTACACCTTTTCATGCTCCTCGAATTTTCCACACCTTTTCATCCTCCTCGCATTTTTCACACCTTTTCATGCTCCTGGTCTTTCTTTTTTTTTTTTTTGCTCCTCGCATTTTTCACACCTTTTCATGTTCCTGGTTTTTTTTTTTTTTTTTTTTTGCTCCTCGCATTTTTCACACGTTTTCATGTTCCTGGTCTTTTTTTTTTTTTTTTTTTTTTTCTACTCGCATTTTTCACACCTCTTCATGCTCCTGGTTTTTTTTTTTTTTTTTTTTTTTGCTCCTCGAATTTTTCACACCTTTTCATGCTCCTCGCATTTTTCACACCTCTTCATGCTCCTCGGATTTTTCACAACTTTTCATGCTCGTCGCATTTTTCACACCTTTTCATGCTCCTGGTCTTTCTTTTTTTTTTTTTTGCTCCCCGCATTTTTCACACCTTTTCCTGCTCCTGCTCTTTCTTTTTTTTTTTTTTTTTTTTTGCTCCTCGCATTTTTCACACCTTTTCATGCTCCTGGTCTTTCTTTTTTTTTTTTTTGCTCCTCGCATTTTTCACACCTTTTCATGTTCCTGGTCTTTTTTTTTTTTTTTTTTTTTTTGTCCTCGCATTTTTCACACCTTTTCATTCTCCTGGTTTTTTTTTTTTTTTTGCTCCTCGAATTTTTCACACCTTTTCATGCTCCTCGCATTTTTCACACCTCTTCATGCTCCTCGCATTTTTCACAACTTTTCATGCTCGTCGCATTTTTCACACCTTTTCATGCTCCTGGTCTTTCTTTTTTTTTTTTTTTTTTTTGCTCCTCGCATTTTTCACACCTTTTCATGCTCCTGGTCTTTTTTTTTTTTTTTGCTCCTCGAATTTTTCACACCTTTTCATGCTCCTCGCATTTTTCACACCTCTTCATGCTCCTCGCATTTTTCACACCTTTTCATGCTCCTGGTCTTTCTTTTTTTTTTTCTGTTCTTCGCATTTTTCACACCTTTTCACGCTCCTGGTCTTTTTTTTTTTTTTTTGCTCCTCGCATTTTTCACACCTTTTCATGCTCCTGGTCTTTCTTTCTTTCTTTTTTTTTTTTTTTGCTCCTCGCATTTTTCACACCTTTTCTTGTTCCTGGTCTTTTTTTTTTTTTTTTTTTCTCCTCGCATTTTTCACACCTTTTCTTGCTCCTGGTCTTTTTTTTTTTTTTTTTTTTGCTCCTCGAATTTTTCACACCTTTTCATGCTCCTGGTCTTTTTTTTTTTTTTGCTCCTCGCATTTTTCACACCTTTTCATGCTCCTGGTCTTTCTTTTTTTTTTTTTTTGCTCCTCGCATTTTTCACACCTTTTCATGCTCCTGGTCTTTCTTTCTTTCTTTTTTTTTTTTTTTGCTCCTCGCATTTTTCACACCTTTTCATGCTCCTGGTCTTTCTTTCTTTCTTTTTTTTTTTTTTTTCTCCTCGCATTTTTCACCTCTTTTCATGTTCCTTGTTTTTTTTTTTTTTTTTTTTTTTTTCTCCTCGCTTTTTTCACACCTTTTCATGCTCCTGGTTTTTTTTTTTTTTTTTTTTTGCTCCTCGCATTTTTCACACCTTTTCATGCTCCTGGTTTATTTTTTTTTTTGCTCCTCAAATTTTTCACACCTTTTCATACTCCTCGCATTTTTCACAGCTCTTCATGCTCCTCGCATTTTTCACAACTTTTCATGCTCGTCGCATTTTTCACACCTTTTCATGCTCCTGGTCTTTCTTTTTTTTTTTTTTGCTCCTCGCATTTTTCACACCTTTTCATGCTCCTCGCATTTTTCACACCTTTTCATGCTCCTCATCTTTTTTTTTTTTGCTCCTCGCATTTTTCACTCTGTTTCATGCTCCTTGCATTTTTCACACCTTTTTATGTTCCTTGCATTTTTCTCACCTTATTATGCTCCACACAATTTTCACACCTTTTCATGCTCCTCTCATTTTTCACATCTTTTCATGCTCCTGGTCTTTCTTTTTTTTTTTTTTCCTCCTCGCATTTTTCACACCTTTTCATGCTCCTGGTCTTTCTTTTTTTTTTTTTTTTTTTTGCTCTTCGCATTTTTCACACCTTTTCTTGCTCCTGGCATTTTTCACACCTTTTCATGCTCCTGGTCTTTTTTTTTTTTTTTT
Organism: Cervus elaphus; assembly: GCF_910594005.1. Taxonomy (NCBI): domain Eukaryota; kingdom Metazoa; phylum Chordata; class Mammalia; order Artiodactyla; family Cervidae; genus Cervus; species Cervus elaphus. The sequence goes on from NC_057833.1 coordinate 114,989,561, forward strand.
TTTTTGCTCCTCGAATTTTTCACACCTTTTCATGCTCCTCGCATTTTTCACACCTCTTCATGCTCCTCGCATTTTTCACAACTTTTCATGCTCGTCGCATTTTTCACACCTTTTCATGCTCCTGGTCTTTCTTTTTTTTTTTTTTGCTCCCCGCATTTTTCACACCTTTTCATGCTCCTGGCATTTTTCACAGCTTTTCATGCTCCTGGTCTTTTTTTTTTTTTTTTTTTGCTCCTCGCCTTTTTCACACCTTTTCTTGTTCCTGGTTTTTTTTTTTTTTTTTTTTTTTGCTCCTCGCATTTTTCACCCGTTTTCATGCTCCTCGTCTTTTTTTTTTTTTTTTTGCTCCTCGCATTTTTCACACCTTCTCATGCTCCTGTTCTTTTTTTTTTTTTGCTCCTCGCATTTTTCACACCTTTTCATGCTCCTGGTCTTTCTTTCTTTCTTTTTTTTTTTTTTTGCTCCTCGCATTTTTCACACCTTTTCATGTTCCTGGTCTTTTTTTTTTTTTTTTTTTCTCCTCGCATTTTTCACACCTTTTCATGTTCCTGGTCTTTTTTTTTTTTTTTTTTTTTTTGCTCCTCGAATTTTTCACACCTTTTCATGCTCCTGGTCTTTTTTTTTTTTTTTGCTCCTCGCATTTTTCACACCTTTTCATGCTCCTGGTCTTTCTTTTTTTTTTTTTTGCTCCTCGCATTTTTCACACCTTTTCATGCTCCTGGTCTTTCTTTCTTTCTTTTTTTTTTTTTTTTTGCTCCTCGCATTTTTCACACCTTTTCATGCTCCTGGTCTTTTTTTTTTTTTTTGCTCCTCGCATTTTTCACACCTTTTCATGCTCCTGGTCTTTCTTTTTTTTTTTTTTGCTCCTCGCATTTTTCACACCTTTTCATGCTCCTGGTCTTTTTTTTTTTTTTTTTTTTTTTTTTGCTCCCCGTATTTTTCACAGCTTTTCATGCTCCTTGTCTTTCTTTTTTTTTTTTTTTTTTTTGCTCCTCGCATTTTTCACACCTTTTCATGCTCCTGGTCTTTCTTTTTTTTTTTTTTGCTCCCCGCATTTTTCACACCTTTTCATGCTCCTGGCATTTTTCACAGCTTTTCATGCTCCTGGTCTTTTTTTTTTTTTTTTTTTGCTCCTCGAATTTTTCACACCTTTTCATGCTCCTCGCATTTTTCACACCTCTTCATGCTCCTCGCATTTTTCACAACTTTTCATGCTCGTCGCATTTTTCACACCTTTTCATGCTCCTGGTCTTTCTTTTTTTTTTTTTTTTTTTGCTCCTCGCATTTTTCACACCTTTTCATGCTCCTGGTCTTTTTTTTTTTTTTTGCTCCTCGAATTTTTCACACCTTTTCATGCTCCTCGCATTTTTCACACCTCTTCATGCTCCTCGCATTTTTCACACCTTTTCATGCTCCTGGTCTTTCTTTTTTTTTTTCTGTTCTTCGCATTTTTCACACCTTTTCACGCTCCTGGTCTTTTTTTTTTTTTTTGCTCCTCGCATTTTTCACACCTTTTCATGCTCCTGGTCTTTCTTTCTTTCTTTTTTTTTTTTTTTGCTCCTCGCATTTTTCACACCTTTTCATGTTCCTGGTCTTTTTTTTTTTTTTTTTTTTCTCCTCGCATTTTTCACACCTTTTCATGCTCCTCGCATTTTTCACAGCTCTTCATGCTCCTCGCATTTTTCACAACTTTTCATGCTCGTCGCATTTTTCACACCTTTTCATGCTCCTGGTCTTTCTTTTTTTTTTTTTTTGCTCCTCGCATTTTTCACACCTTTTCATGCTCCTCGCATTTTTCACACCTTTTCATGCTCCCCGCATTTTTCACACCTTTTCATGCTCCTGCTCTTTCTTTTTTTTTTTTTTTTTTTTGCTCCTCGCATTTTTCACACCTTTTCATGCTCCTGGTCTTTCTTTTTTTTTTTTCGCTCCTCGCATTTTTCACACCTTTTCATGTTCCTGGTCTTTTTTTTTTTTTTTTTTTTTTTTGTCCTCGCTTTTTTCACCCCTTTTCATTCTCCTGGTTTTTTTTTTTTTTTTTGCTCCTCGAATTTTTCACACCTTTTCATGCTCCTCGCATTTTTCACACCTCTTCATGCTCCTCGCATTTTTCACAACTTTTCATGCTCGTCGCATTTTTCACACCTTTTCATGCTCCTGGTCTTTCTTTTTTTTTTTTTTTTTTTGCTCCTCGCATTTTTCACACCTTTTCATGCTCCTGGTCTTTCTTTCTTTCTTTTTTTTTTTTTTTTGCTCCTCGCTTTTTTCACATTTTTTCTTTCTCCTGTTTTTTTTTTTTTTTTTTTCCTCGCATTTTTCACACCTTTTCATGCTCCTGGTCTTTTTTTTTTTTTTTTGCTCCTCGAATTTTTCACACCTTTTCATGCTCCTCGCATTTTTCACACCTCTTCATGCTCCTCGCATTTTTCACAGCTTTTCATGCTCGTCGCATTTTTCACACCTTTTCGTGCTCCTGGTCTTTCTTTTTTTTTTTTTTGCTCCCCGCATTTTTCACACCTTTTCATGCTCCTGGTCTTTCTTTTTTTTTTTTTTTTTTTTCCTCCTCGCATTTTTCACACCTTTTCATGCTCCTGGTCTTTTTTTTTTTTTTTTGCTCCTCGCATTTTTCACACCTTTTCATGTTCCTGGTCTTTTTTTTTTTTTTTTTCCTCGCATTTTTCACACCTTTTCATGCTCCTGGTTTTTTTTTTTTTTTGCTCCTCGAATTTTTCACACCTTTTCATGCTCCTCGCATTTTTCACACCTCTTCATGCTCCTCGGATTTTTCACAACTTTTCATGCTCGTCGCATTTTTCACACCTTTTCATGCTCCTGGTCTTTCTTTCTTTTTTTTTTTTTTTGCTCCTCGAATTTTTCACACCTTTTCATGCTCCTGGTCTTTCTTTCTTTCTTTTTTTTTTTTTTTGCTCCTCGCATTTTTCACACCTTTTCATGCTCCTTGCATTTTTCACAACTTTTCATGCTCCTCGCATTTTTCACACCTTTTCATGCTCCTCGCATTTTTCACACCTTTTCATGCTCCTGGTCTTTCTTTCTTTCTTTTTTTTTTTTTTTTTTGCTCCTCGCATTTTTCACACCTTTTCATGCTCCTGGTCTTTTTTTTTTCTTTTTTTTTACTCCTCGCATTTTTCACACCTTTTCATGCTCCTGGTCTTTCTTTTTTTTTTTTTTTTTTTTTTGCTCCTCGCATTTTTCACACCTTGTCATGCTCCTGGTCTTTTTTTTTTTTTTTTTTCCTCGCATTTTTCACTCCTTTTCATGCTCCTGGTCTTTTTTTTTTTTTTTTTTTTGCTCCTCGAATTTTTCACACCTTTTCATGCTCCTCGCATTTTTCACACATCTTCATGCTCCTCGCATTTTTCACACCTTTTCATGCTCCTGGTCTTTCTTTCTTTCTTTTTTATATTTTTTTTGCTCCTCGCATTTTTCACACCTTTTCATGTTCCTGGTCTTTTTTTTTTTTTTTTTTTTTACTCCTCGCATTTTTCACACCTTTTCATTCTTCTGGTTTTTTTTTTTTTTTTTTTTTTTTTTTTGCTCCTCGCATTTTTCACACCTTGTCATGCTCCTGGTCTTTCTTTCTTTCTTTTTTTTTTTTTTTTGCTCCTCGCATTTTTCACACCTTTTCATGCTCCTCGCCTTTTTTTTTTTACTCTTCGCATTTTTCACACCTTTTCATGCTCCTCGCATTTTTCACACCTTTTAATGCTTCTTGCATTTTTTACACCTTTTCATGCTCCTCGAATTTTCCACACCTTTTCATCCTCCTCGTATTTTTCACACCTTTTCATCCTCCTCACACTTTTCACACCTTTTCATGCTCCTGGACTTTTTTTTTTTTTTTGCTCCTCCCATTTTTCACACCTTTTTATGCTCCTGGTCTTTCTTTTTTTTTTTTTTGCTCCTTGCATTTTTCACACCTTTTCATGCTCCTGGTCTTTCTTTCTTTCTTTTTTTTTTTTTTTGCTCCTTGCATTTTTCACACCTTTTCATGCTCCTGGTCTTTCTTTCTTTCTTTTTTTTTTTTTTTTGCTCCTCGCATTTTTCACACCTTTTCATTTTCCTGGTCTTTTTTTTTTTTTTTTTTTTTACTCCTCGCATTTTTCACACCTTTTCATGCTCCTGGTCTTCTTTTTTTTTTTTTTTTTTTTTGCTCCTCGCATTTTTCACACCTTGTCATGCTCCTGGTCTTTCTTTCTTTCTTTTTTTTTTTTTTTTGCTCCTCGCATTTTTCACACCTTTTCATGTTCCTGGTCTTTTTTTTTTTTTTTCCTCGCATTTTTCACACCTTGTCATGCTCCTGTTCTTTCTTTCTTTCTTTTTTTTTTTTTTTTGCTCCTCGCATTTTTCACACCTTTTCATGCTCCTGGTTTTTTTTTTTTTTTTGCTCCTCGCATTTTTCACACCTTTTCATGCTCCTGGTCTTTCTTTTTTTTTTTTTTGCTCCTCGCATTTTTCAAACCTTTTCATGTTCCTGGTTTTTTTTTTTTTTTTTTTTTTGCTCCTCGCATTTTTCACACGTTTTCATGTTCCTGGTCTTTTTTTTTTTTTTTTTTTTTTTCTACTCGCATTTTTCACACCTCTTCATGCTCCTGGTTTTTTTTTTTTTTTTTTTTTTTGCTCCTCGAATTTTTCACACCTTTTCATGCTCCTCGCATTTTTCACACCTCTTCATGCTCCTCGGATTTTTCACAACTTTTCATGCTCGTCGCATTTTTCACACCTTTTCATGCTCCTGGTCTTTCTTTTTTTTTTTTTTGCTCCCCGCATTTTTCACACCTTTTCATGCTCCTGCTCTTTCTTTTTTTTTTTTTTTTTTTTTGCTCCTCGCATTTTTCACACCTTTTCATGCTCCTGGTCTTTCTTTTTTTTTTTTTGCTCCTCGCATTTTTCACACCTTTTCATGTTCCTGGTCTTTTTTTTTTTTTTTTTTTTTTTTGTCCTCGCATTTTTCACACCTTTTCATTCTCCTGGTTTTTTTTTTTTTTTTGCTCCTCGAATTTTTCACACCTTTTCATGCTCCTCGCATTTTTCACACCTCTTCATGCTCCTCGCATTTTTCACAACTTTTCATGCTCATCGCATTTTTCACACCTTTTCATGCTCCTGGTCTTTCTTTTTTTTTTTTTTTTTTTGCTCCTCGCATTTTTCACACCTTTTCATGCTCCTGGTCTTTTTTTTTTTTTTTGCTCCTCGAATTTTTCACACCTTTTCATGCTCCTCGCATTTTTCACACCTCTTCATGCTCCTCGCATTTTTCACACCTTTTCATGCTCCTGGTCTTTCTTTTTTTTTTTCTGTTCTTCGCATTTTTCACACCTTTTCACGCTCCTGGTCTTTTTTTTTTTTTTTTGCTCCTCGCATTTTTCACACCTTTTCATGCTCCTGGTCTTTCTTTCTTTCTTTTTTTTTTTTTTTGCTCCTCGCATTTTTCACACCTTTTCATGTTCCTGGTCTTTTTTTTTTTTTTTTTTTCTCCTCGCATTTTTCACACCTTTTCATGCTCCTGGTCTTTTTTTTTTTTTTTTTTTGCTCCTCGAATTTTTCACACCTTTTCATGCTCCTGGTCTTTTTTTTTTTTTTGCTCCTCGCATTTTTCACACCTTTTCATGCTCCTGGTCTTTCTTTTTTTTTTTTTTGCTCCTCGCATTTTTCACACCTTTTCATGCTCCTGGTCTTTCTTTCTTTCTTTTTTTTTTTTTTTGCTCCTCGCATTTTTCACACCTTTTCATGCTCCTGGTCTTTCTTTCTTTCTTTTTTTTTTTTTTTTCTCCTCACATTTTTTACATCTTTTCTTGTTCCTTGTCTTTTTTTTTTTTTTTTTTTTTGCTCCTCGCATTTTTCACACCTTTTCATGCTCCTGGTCTTTTTTTTTTTTTTTTCTGCTCCTCGCATTTTTCACACCTTTTCATGCTCCTGGTTTATTTTTTTTTTTTGCTCCTCAAATTTTTCACACCTTTTCATACTCCTCGCATTTTTCACAGCTCTTCATGCTCCTCGCATTTTTCACAACTTTTCATGCTCGTCGCATTTTTCACACCTTTTCATGCTCCTGGTCTTTCTTTTTTTTTTTTTTGCTCCTCGCATTTTTCACACCTTTTCATGCTCCTCGCATTTTTCACACCTTTTCATGCTCCCCGCATTTTTCACACCTTTTCATGCTCCTGCTCTTTCTTTTTTTTTTTTTTTTTTTTCTCCTCGCTTTTTTCCCCCCTTTTCTTGCTCCTGGTCTTTCTTTTTTTTTTTTCGCTCCTCGCATTTTTCACACCTTTTCATGTTCCTGGTCTTTTTTTTTTTTTTTTTTTTTTTGTCCTCGCATTTTTCACACCTTTTCATTCTCCTGGTTTTTTTTTTTTTTTTTGCTCCTCGAATTTTTCACACCTTTTCATGCTCCTCGCATTTTTCACACCTCTTCATGCTCCTCGCATTTTTCACAACTTTTCATGCTCGTCGCATTTTTCACACCTTTTCATGCTCCTGGTCTTTCTTTTTTTTTTTTTTTTTTTGCTCCTCGCATTTTTCACACCTTTTCATGCTCCTGGTCTTTCTTTCTTTCTTTTTTTTTTTTTTTTGCTCCTCGCTTTTTTCACATCTTTTCTTGCTCCTGGTCTTTTTTTTTTTTTTTTCCTCGCATTTTTCACACCTTTTCATGCTCCTGGTCTTTTTTTTTTTTTTTTGCTCCTCGAATTTTTCACACCTTTTCATGCTCCTCGCATTTTTCACACCTCTTCATGCTCCTCGCATTTTTCACAGCTTTTCATGCTCGTCGCATTTTTCACACCTTTTCGTGCTCCTGGTCTTTCTTTTTTTTTTTTTTGCTCCCCGCATTTTTCACACCTTTTCATGCTCCTGGTCTTTCTTTTTTTTTTTTTTTTTTTCCTCCTCGCATTTTTCACACCTTTTCATGCTCCTGGTCTTTTTTTTTTTTTTTTGCTCCTCGCATTTTTCACACCTTTTCATGTTCCTTGTCTTTTTTTTTTTTTTTTCCTCGCATTTTTCACACCTTTTCATGCTCCTGGTTTTTTTTTTTTTTTGCTCCTCGAATTTTTCACACCTTTTCATGCTCCTCGCATTTTTCACACCTCTTCATGCTCCTCGGATTTTTCACAACTTTTCATGCTCGTCGCATTTTTCACACCTTTTCATGCTCCTGGTCTTTCTTTCTTTTTTTTTTTTTTTGCTCCTCGAATTTTTCACACCTTTTCATGCTCCTGGTCTTTCTTTCTTTCTTTTTTTTTTTTTTTGCTCCTCGCATTTTTCACACCTTTTCATGCTCCTTGCATTTTTCACAACTTTTCATGCTCCTCGCATTTTTCACACCTTTTCATGCTCCTCGCATTTTTCACACCTTTTCATGCTCCTGGTCTTTCTTTCTTTCTTTTTTTTTTTTTTTTGCTCCTCGCATTTTTCACACCTTTTCATGCTCCTGGTCTTTTTTTTTTCTTTTTTTTTACTCCTCGCATTTTTCATACCTTTTCATTCTCCTGGTCTTTCTTTTTTTTTTTTTTTTTTTTTTGCTCCTCGCATTTTTCACACCTTGTCATGCTCCTGGTCTTTTTTTTTTTTTTTTCCTCGCATTTTTCACACCTTTTCATGCTCCTGGTCTTTTTTTTTTTTTTTTTTTTTGCTCCTCGAATTTTTCACACCTTTTCATGCTCCTCGCATTTTTCACACATCTTCATGCTCCTCGCATTTTTCACACCTTTTCATGCTCCTGGTCTTTCTTTCTTTCTTTTTTATATTTTTTTTGCTCCTCGCATTTTTCACACCTTTTCATGTTCCTGGTCTTTTTTTTTTTTTTTTTTTTTTACTCCTCGCATTTTTCACACCTTTTCATGCTCCTGGTCTTTCTTTTTTTTTTTTTTTTTTTTTTGCTCCTCGCATTTTTCACACCTTGTCATGCTCCTGGTCTTTCTTTCTTTCTTTTTTTTTTTTTTTTTGCTCCTCGCATTTTTCACACCTTTTCATGCTCCTCGCCTTTTTTTTTTTACTCTTCGCATTTTTCACACCTTTTCATGCTCCTCGCATTTTTCACACCTTTTAATGCTTCTTGCATTTTTTACACCTTTTCATGCTCCTCGAATTTTCCACACCTTTTCATCCTCCTCGTATTTTTCACACCTTTTCATCCTCCTCACACTTTTCACACCTTTTCATGCTCCTGGACTTTTTTTTTTTTTTTGCTCCTCCCATTTTTCACACCTTTTTATGCTCCTGGTCTTTCTTTTTTTTTTTTTTGCTCCTTGCATTTTTCACACCTTTTCATGCTCCTGGTCTTTCTTTCTTTCTTTTTTTTTTTTTTTGCTCCTTGCATTTTTCACACCTTTTCATGCTCCTGGTCTTTTTTTCTTTCTTTTTTTTTTTTTTTTGCTCCTCGCATTTTTCACACCTTTTCATGTTCCTGGTCTTTTTTTTTTTTTTTTTTTTTACTCCTCTCTTTTTTCACACCTTTTCTTCCTCCTGGTCTTCTTTTTTTTTTTTTTTTTTTTTTGCTCCTCGCATTTTTCACACCTTTTCATGCTCCTGGTCTTTCTTTCTTTCTTTTTTTTTTTTTTTTTGCTCCTCGCATTTTTCACACCTTTTCATGTTCCTGGTCTTTTTTTTTTTTTTTCCTCGCATTTTTCACACCTTGTCATGCTCCTGGTCTTTCTTTCTTTCTTTTTTTTTTTTTTTTGCCCCTCGCATTTTTCACACCTTTTCATGCTCCTGGTTTTTTTTTTTTTTTGCTCCTCGCTTTTTTCACACCTTTTCATGCTCCTGGTCTTTCTTTTTTTTTTTTTTGCTCCTCGCATTTTTCAAACCTTTTCATGTTCCTGGTTTTTTTTTTTTTTTTTTTTTTGCTCCTCGCATTTTTCACACGTTTTCATGTTCCTGGTCTTTTTTTTTTTTTTTTTTTTTTCTACTCGCATTTTTCACACCTCTTCATGCTCCTGGTTTTTTTTTTTTTTTTTTTTTTTGCTCCTCGAATTTTTCACACCTTTTCATGCTCCTCGCATTTTTCACACCTCTTCATGCTCCTCGGATTTTTCACAACTTTTCATGCTCGTCGCATTTTTCACACCTTTTCATGCTCCTGGTCTTTCTTTTTTTTTTTTTTGCTCCCCGCATTTTTCACACCTTTTCATGCTCCTGCTCTTTCTTTTTTTTTTTTTTTTTTTTGCTCCTCGCATTTTTCACACCTTTTCATGCTCCTGGTCTTTCTTTTTTTTTTTTTGCTCCTCGCATTTTTCACACCTTTTCATGTTCCTGGTCTTTTTTTTTTTTTTTTTTTTTTTTTGTCCTCGCTTTTTTCACACCTTTTCATTCTCCTGGTTTTTTTTTTTTTTTTGCTCCTCGAATTTTTCACACCTTTTCATGCTCCTCGCATTTTTCACACCTCTTCATGCTCCTCGCATTTTTCACAACTTTTCATGCTCGTCGCATTTTTCACACCTTTTCATGCTCCTGGTCTTTCTTTTTTTTTTTTTTTTTTTTGCTCCTCGCATTTTTCACACCTTTTCATGCTCCTGGTCTTTTTTTTTTTTTTTGCTCCTCGCATTTTTCACACCTCTTCATGCTCCTCGCATTTTTCACACCTTTTCATGCTCCTGGTCTTTCTTTTTTTTTTTCTGTTCTTCGCATTTTTCACACCTTTTCACGCTCCTGGTCTTTTTTTTTTTTTTTGCTCCTCGCATTTTTCACACCTTTTCATGCTCCTGGTCTTTCTTTCTTTCTTTTTTTTTTTTTTTTGCTCCTCGCATTTTTCACACCTTTTCATTTTCCTGGTCTTTTTTTTTTTTTTTTTTTCTCCTCGCATTTTTCACACCTTTTCATGCTCCTGGTCTTTTTTTTTTTTTTTTTTTGCTCCTCGAATTTTTCACACCTTTTCATGCTCCTGGTCTTTTTTTTTTTTTTGCTCCTCGCATTTTTCACACCTTTTCATGCTCCTGGTCTTTCTTTTTTTTTTTTTTTGCTCCTCGCATTTTTCACACCTTTTCATGCTCCTGGTCTTTCTTTCTTTCTTTTTTTTTTTTTTTTGCTCCTCGCATTTTTCACACCTTTTCATGCTCCTGGTCTTTCTTTCTTTCTTTTTTTTTTTTTTTTTCTCCTTTCTTTTTTCACATCTTTTCTTTTTCCTTGTCTTTTTTTTTTTTTTTTTTTTTTGCTCCTCGCATTTTTCACACCTTTTCATGCTCCTGGTCTTTTTTTTTTTTTTTTTTTGCTCCTCGCATTTTTCACACCTTTTCATGCTCCTGGTTTATTTTTTTTTTTGCTCCTCAAATTTTTCACACCTTTTCATACTCCTCGCATTTTTCACAGCTCTTCATGCTCCTCGCATTTTTCACAACTTTTCATGCTCGTCGCATTTTTCACACCTTTTCATGCTCCTGGTCTTTCTTTTTTTTTTTTTTTGCTCCTCGCATTTTTCACACCTTTTCATGCTCCTCGCATTTTTCACACCTTTTCATGCTCCTCATCTTTTTTTTTTTTGCTCCTCGCATTTTTCACTCTGTTTCATGCTCCTTGCATTTTTCACACCTTTTTATGTTCCTTGCATTTTTCTCACCTTATTATGCTCCACACAATTTTCACACCTTTTCATGCTCCTCTCATTTTTCACATCTTTTCATGCTCCTGGTCTTTCTTTTTTTTTTTTTTCCTCCTCGCATTTTTCACACCTTTTCATGCTCCTGGTCTTTCTTTTTTTTTTTTTTTTTTTTTGCTCTTCGCATTTTTCACACCTTTTCATGCTCCTGGCATTTTTCACACCTTTTCATGCTCCTGGTCTTTTTTTTTTTTTTTTTTTTTGCTCCTCGAATTTTTCACACCTTTTCATGCTCCTCGCATTTTTCACACCTCTTCATGCTCCTCGCATTTTTCACAACTTTTCATGCTCGTCGCATTTTTCACACCTTTTCATGCTCCTGGTCTTTCTTTTTTTTTTTTTTGCTCCCCGCATTTTTCACACCTTTTCATGCTCCTGGCATTTTTCACAGCTTTTCATGCTCCTGGTCTTTTTTTTTTGTTTTTTTTTTGCTCCTCGCATTTTTCACACCTTTTCATGTTCCTGGTCTCTTTTTTTTTTTTTTTTTTTGCTCCTCGCATTTTTCACACGTTTTCATGCTCCTCGTCTTTTTTTTTTTTTTTTTTGCTCCTCGCTTTTTTCACACCTTTTCATGCTCCTGTTCTTTTTTTTTTTTTGCTCCTCGCATTTTTCACACCTTTTCATGCTCCTGGTCTTTCTTTCTTTCTTTTTTTTTTTTTTTGCTCCTCGCATTTTTCACACCTTTTCATGTTCCTGGTCTTTTTTTTTTTTTTTTTTTCTCCTCGCTTTTTTCACACCTTTTCATGCTCCTGGTCTTTTTTTTTTTTTTTTTTTTTTTGCTCCTCGAATTTTTCACACCTTTTCATGCTCCTGGTCTTTTTTTTTTTTTTTGCTCCTCGCATTTTTCACACCTTTTCATGCTCCTGGTCTTTCTTTTTTTTTTTTTTGCTCCTCGCATTTTTCACACCTTTTCATGCTCCTGGTCTTTCTTTCTTTCTTTTTTTTTTTTTTTTGCTCCTCGCATTTTTCACACCTTTTCATGCTCCTGGTCTTTTTTTTTTTTTTGCTCCTCGCATTTTTCACACCTTTTCATGCTCCTGGTCTTTCTTTTTTTTTTTTTGCTCCTCGCATTTTTCACACCTTTTCATGCTCCTGGTCTTTTTTTTTTTTTTTTTTTTTTTTTGCTCCCCGTATTTTTCACAGCTTTTCATGCTCCTTGTCTTTCTTTTTTTGTTTTTTTTTTTTGCTCCTCGCATTTTTCACACCTTTTCATGCTCCTGGTCTTTCTTTTTTTTTTTTTTGCTCCCCGCATTTTTCACACCTTTTCATGCTCCTGGCATTTTTCACAGCTTTTCATGCTCCTGGTCTTTTTTTTTTTTTTTTTTTTGCTCCTCGCATTTTTCACACCTTTTCATGTTCCTGGTCTCTTTTTTTTTTTTTTTTTTGCTCCTCGCATTTTTCACACGTTTTCATGCTCCTCGTCTTTTTTTTTTTTTTTTGCTCCTCGCATTTTTCACACCTTCTCATGCTCCTGTTCTTTTTTTTTTTTTGCTCCTCGCATTTTTCACACCTTTTCATGCTCCTGGTCTTTCTTTCTTTCTTTTTTTTTTTTTTTGCTCCTCGCATTTTTCACACCTTTTCATGTTCCTGGTCTTTTTTTTTTTTTTTTTTTCTCCTCGCATTTTTCACACCTTTTCATGCTCCTGGTCTTTTTTTTTTTTTTTTTTTTTTTGCTCCTCGAATTTTTCACACCTTTTCATGCTCCTGGTCTTTTTTTTTTTTTTGCTCCTCGCATTTTTCACACCTTTTCATGCTCCTGGTCTTTCTTTTTTTTTTTTTTGCTCCTCGCATTTTTCACACCTTTTCATGCTCCTGGTCTTTCTTTCTTTCTTTTTTTTTTTTTTTTGCTCCTCGCATTTTTCACACCTTTTCATGCTCCTGGTCTTTTTTTTTTTTTTGCTCCTCGCATTTTTCACACCTTTTCATGCTCCTGGTCTTTTTTTTTTTTTTTTGCTCCTCGCATTTTTCACTCTTTTTCATGCTCCTTGCATTTTTCACACCTTTTCATGCTCCTCTCATTTTTCACACCTTTTCATGCTCCTCACATTTTTCACACCTTTTCATGCTCCTAGAATTTTTGACACATTTTCATGCTCCTGGCATTTTTCACACCTTTTCATGCTCCTGGCATTTTTCACACCTTTTCATGCTCCTCGTCTTTTTTTTTTTGCTCCTCCAATTTTTCACTCTTTTTCATGCTCCTTGCATTTTTCACACCTTTTCATGCTCCTCGAATTTTTCACACCTGTTCATGCTCCTCTTCTTTTTATTTTTTTTTTTGCGCCTCGCTTTTTTCACACCTTTTCATGCTCCACACATTTTTTACACCTTTTCATGCTCCTCTCATTTTTCACACCTTTTCATGCTTCTCACATTTTCCACACCTTTTCATGCTCCTCGCATTTTTCACACCTTTTCATGCTCCTGGTCTTTCTTTCTTTCTTTTTTTTTTTTTTTGCTCCTTGCATTTTTCACACCTTTTCATGCTCCTGGTCTTTCTTTCTTTCTTTTTTTTTTTTTTTTGCTCCTCGCATTTTTCACACCTTTTCATGTTCCTGGTCTTTTTTTTTTTTTTTTTTTTTACTCCTCGCATTTTTCACACCTTTTCATGCTCCTGGTCTTCTTTTTTTTTTTTTTTTTTTTTGCTCCTCGCATTTTTCACACCTTGTCATGCTCCTGGTCTTTCTTTCTTTCTTTTTTTTTTTTTTTTGCTCCTCGCATTTTTCACACCTTTTCATGTTCCTGGTCTTTTTTTTTTTTTTTTCCTCGCATTTTTCACACCTTGTCATGCTCCTGGTCTTTCTTTTTTTCTTTTTTTTTTTTTTTTGCTCCTCGCATTTTTCACACCTTTTCATGCTCCTGGTTTTTTTTTTTTTTTTTTTTTGCTCCTCGCATTTTTCACACCTTTTCATGTTCCTGGTCTTTTTTTTTTTTTTTTTTTTTTCTACTCGCATTTTTCACACTTTTTCATGCTCCTGGTTTTTTTTTTTTTTTTTTTTTTGCTCCTCGAATTTTTCACACCTTTTCATGCTCCTCGCATTTTTCACACCTCTTCATGCTCCTCGGATTTTTCACAACTTTTCATGCTCGTCGCATTTTTCACACCTTTTCATGCTCCTGGTCTTTCTTTTTTTTTTTTTTGCTCCCCGCATTTTTCACACCTTTTCATGCTCCTGCTCTTTCTTTTTTTTTTTTTTTTTTTTTGCTCCTCGCATTTTTCACACCTTTTCATGCTCCTGGTCTTTCTTTTTTTTTTTTTGCTCCTCGCATTTTTCACACCTTTTCATGTTCCTGGTCTTTTTTTTTTTTTTTTTTTCTCCTCGCTTTTTTCTCCCCTTTTCATGCTCCTGGTTTTTTTTTTTTTTTTTTTTTTTTTGCTCCTCGAATTTTTCACACCTTTTCATGCTCCTGGTCTTTTTTTTTTTTTTGCTCCTCGCATTTTTCACACCTTTTCATGCTCCTGGTCTTTCTTTTTTTTTTTTTTGCTCCTCGCATTTTTCACACCTTTTCATGCTCCTGGTCTTTCTTTCTTTCTTTTTTTTTTTTTTTTGCTCCTCGCATTTTTCACACCTTTTCATGCTCCTGGTCTTTTTTTTTTTTTTGCTCCTCGCATTTTTCACACCTTTTCATGCTCCTGGTCTTTTTTTTTTTTTTTTGCTCCTCGCATTTTTCACTCTTTTTCATGCTCCTTGCATTTTTCACACCTTTTCATGCTCCTCTCATTTTTCACACCTTTTCATGCTCCTCACATTTTTCACACCTTTTCATGCTCCTAGAATTTTTGACACATTTTCATGCTCCTGGCATTTTTCACACCTTTTCATGCTCCTGGCATTTTTCACACCTTTTCATGCTCCTCGTCTTTTTTTTTTTGCTCCTCCAATTTTTCACTCTTTTTCATGCTCCTTGCATTTTTCACACCTTTTCATGCTCCTCGAATTTTTCACACCTGTTCATGCTCCTCTTCTTTTTATTTTTTTTTTTGCGCCTCGCTTTTTTCACACCTTTTCATGCTCCACACATTTTTTACACCTTTTCATGCTCCTCTCATTTTTCACACCTTTTCATGCTTCTCACATTTTCCACACCTTTTCATGCTCCTCGCATTTTTCACACCTTTTCATGCTCCTGGTCTTTCTTTCTTTCTTTTTTTTTTTTTTTGCTCCTTGCATTTTTCACACCTTTTCATGCTCCTGGTCTTTCTTTCTTTCTTTTTTTTTTTTTTTTGCTCCTCGCATTTTTCACACCTTTTCATGTTCCTGGTCTTTTTTTTTTTTTTTTTTTTTACTCCTCGCATTTTTCACACCTTTTCATGCTCCTGGTCTTCTTTTTTTTTTTTTTTTTTTTTGCTCCTCGCATTTTTCACACCTTGTCATGCTCCTGGTCTTTCTTTCTTTCTTTTTTTTTTTTTTTTGCTCCTCGCATTTTTCACACCTTTTCATGTTCCTGGTCTTTTTTTTTTTTTTTCCTCGCATTTTTCACACCTTGTCATGCTCCTGGTCTTTCTTTCTTTCTTTTTTTTTTTTTTTTGCTCCTCGCTTTTTTCACACCTTTTCATGCTCCTGGTTTTTTTTTTTTTTTTTTTTTTGCTCCTCGCATTTTTCACACGTTTTCATGTTCCTGGTCTTTTTTTTTTTTTTTTTTTTTTTCTACTCGTTTTTTTCACACCCTTTCTTGCTCCTGGTTTTTTTTTTTTTTTTTTTTTTGCTCCTCGAATTTTTCACACCTTTTCATGCTCCTCGCATTTTTCACACCTCTTCATGCTCCTCGGATTTTTCACAACTTTTCATGCTCGTCGCATTTTTCACACCTTTTCATGCTCCTGGTCTTTCTTTTTTTTTTTTTTGCTCCCCGCATTTTTCACACCTTTTCATGCTCCTGCTCTTTTTTTTTTTTTTTTTTTTTTTTTGCTCCTCGCATTTTTCACACCTTTTCATGCTCCTGGTCTTTCTTTTTTTTTTTTTGCTCCTCGCATTTTTCACACCTTTTCATGTTCCTGGTCTTTTTTTTTTTTTTTTTTTTTTTTTGTCCTCGCATTTTTCACACCTTTTCTTTCTCCTGGTTTTTTTTTTTTTTTTGCTCCTCGAATTTTTCACACCTTTTCATGCTCCTCGCATTTTTCACACCTCTTCATGCTCCTCGCATTTTTCACAACTTTTCATGCTCGTCGCATTTTTCACACCTTTTCATGCTCCTGGTCTTTCTTTTTTTTTTTTTTTTTTTTGCTCCTCGCATTTTTCACACCTTTTCATGCTCCTGGTCTTTTTTTTTTTTTTTGCTCCTCGAATTTTTCACACCTTTTCATGCTCCTCGCATTTTTCACACCTCTTCATGCTCCTCGCATTTTTCACACCTTTTCATGCTCCTGGTCTTTCTTTTTTTTTTTCTGTTCTTCGCATTTTTCACACCTTTTCACGCTCCTGGTCTTTTTTTTTTTTTTTGCTCCTCGCATTTTTCACACCTTTTCATGCTCCTGGTCTTTCTTTCTTTCTTTTTTTTTTTTTTTGCTCCTCGCATTTTTCACACCTTTTCATGTTCCTGGTCTTTTTTTTTTTTTTTTTTTCTCCTCGCATTTTTCACACCTTTTCATGCTCCTGGTCTTTTTTTTTTTTTTTTTTTGCTCCTCGAATTTTTCACACCTTTTCATGCTCCTGGTCTTTTTTTTTTTTTTGCTCCTCGCATTTTTCACACCTTTTCATGCTCCTGGTCTTTCTTTTTTTTTTTTTTGCTCCTCGCATTTTTCACACCTTTTCATGCTCCTGGTCTTTCTTTCTTTCTTTTTTTTTTTTTTTGCTCCTCGCATTTTTCACACCTTTTCATGCTCCTGGTCTTTCTTTCTTTCTTTTTTTTTTTTTTTTCTCCTCGCATTTTTCACATCTTTTCATGTTCCTTGTCTTTTTTTTTTTTTTTTTTTTTTTCTCCTCGCATTTTTCACACCTTTTCATGCTCCTGGTCTTTTTTTTTTTTTTTTTTGCTCCTCGCATTTTTCACACCTTTTCATGCTCCTGGTTTATTTTTTTTTTTGCTCCTCAAATTTTTCACACCTTTTCATACTCCTCGCATTTTTCACAGCTCTTCATGCTCCTCGCATTTTTCACAACTTTTCATGCTCGTCGCATTTTTCACACCTTTTCATGCTCCTGGTCTTTCTTTTTTTTTTTTTTGCTCCTCGCATTTTTCACACCTTTTCATTCTCCTCGCATTTTTCACACCTTTTCATGCTCCTCATCTTTTTTTTTTTTGCTCCTCGCATTTTTCACTCTGTTTCATGCTCCTTGCATTTTTCACACCTTTTTATGTTCCTTGCATTTTTCTCACCTTATTATGCTCCACACAATTTTCACACCTTTTCATGCTCCTCTCATTTTTCACATCTTTTCATGCTCCTGGTCTTTCTTTTTTTTTTTTTTCCTCCTCGCATTTTTCACACCTTTTCATGCTCCTGGTCTTTCTTTTTTTTTTTTTTTTTTTTTGCTCTTCGCATTTTTCTCACCTTTTCATGCTCCTGGCATTTTTCACACCTTTTCATGCTCCTGGTCTTTTTTTTTTTTTTTTTTTTTGCTCCTCGAATTTTTCACACCTTTTCATGCTCCTCGCATTTTTCACACCTCTTCATGCTCCTGGTCTTTTTTTTTTTTTTTTTTTGCTCCTCGCATTTTTCACACCTTTTCATGTTCCTGGTCTCTTTTTTTTTTTTTTTTTTGCTCCTCGCATTTTTCACACGTTTTCATGCTCCTCGTCTTTTTTTTTTTTTTTTGCTCCTCGCATTTTTCCCACCTTTTCATGCTCCTGTTCTTTTTTTTTTTTTGCTCCTCGCATTTTTCACACCTTTTCATGCTCCTGGTCTTTCTTTCTTTCTTTTTTTTTTTTTTTGCTCCTCGCATTTTTCACACCTTTTCATGTTCCTGGTCTTTTTTTTTTTTTTTTTTTCTCCTCGCATTTTTCACACCTTTTCATGCTCCTGGTCTTTTTTTTTTTTTTTTTTTTTTTGCTCCTCGAATTTTTCACACCTTTTCATGCTCCTGGTCTTTTTTTTTTTTTTGCTCCTCGCATTTTTCACACCTTTTCATGCTCCTGGTCTTTCTTTTTTTTTTTTTTGCTCCTCGCATTTTTCACACCTTTTCATGCTCCTGGTCTTTCTTTCTTTCTTTTTTTTTTTTTTTTGCTCCTCGCATTTTTCACACCTTTTCATGCTCCTGGTCTTTTTTTTTTTTTTGCTCCTCGCATTTTTCACACCTTTTCATGCTCCTGGTCTTTTTTTTTTTTTTTTGCTCCTCGCATTTTTCACTCTTTTTCATGCTCCTTGCATTTTTCACACCTTTTCATGCTCCTCTCATTTTTCACACCTTTTCATGCTCCTCACATTTTTCACACCTTTTCATGCTCCTAGAATTTTTGACACATTTTCATGCTCCTGGCATTTTTCACACCTTTTCATGCTCCTGGCATTTTTCACACCTTTTCATGCTCCTCGTCTTTTTTTTTTTGCTCCTCCAATTTTTCACTCTTTTTCATGCTCCTTGCATTTTTCACACCTTTTCATGCTCCTCGAATTTTTCACACCTGTTCATGCTCCTCTTCTTTTTATTTTTTTTTTTGCGCCTCGCTTTTTTCACACCTTTTCATGCTCCACACATTTTTTACACCTTTTCATGCTCCTCTCATTTTTCACACCTTTTCATGCTTCTCACATTTTCCACACCTTTTCATGCTCCTCGCATTTTTCACACCTTTTCATGCTCCTGGTCTTTCTTTCTTTCTTTTTTTTTTTTTTTGCTCCTTGCATTTTTCACACCTTTTCATGCTCCTGGTCTTTCTTTCTTTCTTTTTTTTTTTTTTTTGCTCCTCGCATTTTTCACACCTTTTCATGTTCCTGGTCTTTTTTTTTTTTTTTTTTTTTACTCCTCGCATTTTTCACACCTTTTCATGCTCCTGGTCTTCTTTTTTTTTTTTTTTTTTTTTGCTCCTCGCATTTTTCACACCTTGTCATGCTCCTGGTCTTTCTTTCTTTCTTTTTTTTTTTTTTTTGCTCCTCGCATTTTTCACACCTTTTCATGTTCCTGGTCTTTTTTTTTTTTTTTCCTCGCATTTTTCACACCTTGTCATGCTCCTGGTCTTTCTTTCTTTCTTTTTTTTTTTTTTTTGCTCCTCGCATTTTTCACACCTTTTCATGCTCCTGGTTTTTTTTTTTTTTTTTTTTTTTCTCCTCGCATTTTTCACACGTTTTCATGTTCCTGGTCTTTTTTTTTTTTTTTTTTTTTTCTACTCGCATTTTTCACACCTCTTCATGCTCCTGGTTTTTTTTTTTTTTTTTTTTTTTGCTCCTCGAATTTTTCACACCTTTTCATGCTCCTCGCATTTTTCACACCTCTTCATGCTCCTCGGATTTTTCACAACTTTTCATGCTCGTCGCATTTTTCACACCTTTTCATGCTCCTGGTCTTTCTTTTTTTTTTTTTTGCTCCCCGCATTTTTCACACCTTTTCATGCTCCTGCTCTTTCTTTTTTTTTTTTTTTTTTTTGCTCCTCGCATTTTTCACACCTTTTCATGCTCCTGGTCTTTCTTTTTTTTTTTTTGCTCCTCGCATTTTTCACACCTTTTCATGTTCCTGGTCTTTTTTTTTTTTTTTTTTTCTCCTCGCATTTTTCACACCTTTTCATGCTCCTGGTCTTTTTTTTTTTTTTTTTTTTTTTGCTCCTCGAATTTTTCACACCTTTTCATGCTCCTGGTCTTTTTTTTTTTTTTGCTCCTCGCATTTTTCACACCTTTTCATGCTCCTGGTCTTTCTTTTTTTTTTTTTTGCTCCTCGCATTTTTCACACCTTTTCATGCTCCTGGTCTTTCTTTCTTTCTTTTTTTTTTTTTTTTGCTCCTCGCATTTTTCACACCTTTTCATGCTCCTGGTCTTTTTTTTTTTTTTGCTCCTCGCATTTTTCACACCTTTTCATGCTCCTGGTCTTTTTTTTTTTTTTTTGCTCCTCGCATTTTTCACTCTTTTTCATGCTCCTTGCATTTTTCACACCTTTTCATGCTCCTCTCATTTTTCACACCTTTTCATGCTCCTCACATTTTTCACACCTTTTCATGCTCCTAGAATTTTTGACACATTTTCATGCTCCTGGCATTTTTCACACCTTTTCATGCTCCTGGCATTTTTCACACCTTTTCATGCTCCTCGTCTTTTTTTTTTTGCTCCTCCAATTTTTCACTCTTTTTCATGCTCCTTGCATTTTTCACACCTTTTCATGCTCCTCGAATTTTTCACACCTGTTCATGCTCCTCTTCTTTTTATTTTTTTTTTTGCGCCTCGCTTTTTTCACACCTTTTCATGCTCCACACATTTTTTACACCTTTTCATGCTCCTCTCATTTTTCACACCTTTTCATGCTTCTCACATTTTCCACACCTTTTCATGCTCCTCGCATTTTTCACACCTTTTCATGCTCCTGGTCTTTCTTTCTTTCTTTTTTTTTTTTTTTGCTCCTTGCATTTTTCACACCTTTTCATGCTCCTGGTCTTTCTTTCTTTCTTTTTTTTTTTTTTTTGCTCCTCGCATTTTTCACACCTTTTCTTGTTCCTGTTCTTTTTTTTTTTTTTTTTTTTTTTCTCCTCGCATTTTTCACACCTTTTCATGCTCCTGGTCTTCTTTTTTTTTTTTTTTTTTTTTGCTCCTCGCATTTTTCACACCTTGTCATGCTCCTGGTCTTTCTTTCTTTCTTTTTTTTTTTTTTTTGCTCCTCGCATTTTTCACACCTTTTCATGTTCCTGGTCTTTTTTTTTTTTTTTCCTCGCATTTTTCACACCTTGTCATGCTCCTGGTCTTTCTTTCTTTCTTTTTTTTTTTTTTTTGCTCCTCGCATTTTTCACACCTTTTCATGCTCCTGGTTTTTTTTTTTTTTTTTTTTTGCTCCTCGCATTTTTCACACGTTTTCATGTTCCTGGTCTTTTTTTTTTTTTTTTTTTTTTTCTACTCGCATTTTTCACACCTCTTCATGCTCCTGGTTTTTTTTTTTTTTTTTTTTTTTGCTCCTCGAATTTTTCACACCTTTTCATGCTCCTCGCATTTTTCACACCTCTTCATGCTCCTCGGATTTTTCACAACTTTTCATGCTCGTCGCATTTTTCACACCTTTTCATGCTCCTGGTCTTTCTTTTTTTTTTTTTTGCTCCCCGCATTTTTCACACCTTTTCATGCTCCTGCTCTTTCTTTTTTTTTTTTTTTTTTTTGCTCCTCGCATTTTTCACACCTTTTCATGCTCCTGGTCTTTCTTTTTTTTTTTTTGCTCCTCGCATTTTTCACACCTTTTCATGTTCCTGGTCTTTTTTTTTTTTTTTTTTTTTTTTGTCCTCGCATTTTTCACACCTTTTCATTCTCCTGGTTTTTTTTTTTTTTTTGCTCCTCGAATTTTTCACACCTTTTCATGCTCCTCGCATTTTTCACACCTCTTCATGCTCCTCGCATTTTTCACAACTTTTCATGCTCGTCGCATTTTTCACACCTTTTCATGCTCCTGGTCTTTCTTTTTTTTTTTTTTTTTTTGCTCCTCGCATTTTTCACACCTTTTCATGCTCCTGGTCTTTTTTTTTTTTTTTGCTCCTCGAATTTTTCACACCTTTTCATGCTCCTCGCATTTTTCACACCTCTTCATGCTCCTCGCATTTTTCACACCTTTTCATGCTCCTGGTCTTTCTTTTTTTTTTTCTGTTCTTCGCATTTTTCACACCTTTTCACGCTCCTGGTCTTTTTTTTTTTTTTTGCTCCTCGCATTTTTCACACCTTTTCATGCTCCTGGTCTTTCTTTCTTTCTTTTTTTTTTTTTTTGCTCCTCGCATTTTTCACACCTTTTCATGTTCCTGGTCTTTTTTTTTTTTTTTTTTTCTCCTCGCATTTTTCACACCTTTTCATGCTCCTGGTCTTTTTTTTTTTTTTTTTTTGCTCCTCGAATTTTTCACACCTTTTCATGCTCCTGGTCTTTTTTTTTTTTTTGCTCCTCGCATTTTTCACACCTTTTCATGCTCCTGGTCTTTCTTTTTTTTTTTTTTGCTCCTCGCATTTTTCACACCTTTTCATGCTCCTGGTCTTTCTTTCTTTCTTTTTTTTTTTTTTTGCTCCTCGCATTTTTCACACCTTTTCATGCTCCTGGTCTTTCTTTCTTTCTTTTTTTTTTTTTTTTCTCCCCACATTTTTCACATCTTTTCTTGTTCCTTGTCTTTTTTTTTTTTTTTTTTTTTGCTCCTCGCATTTTTCACACCTTTTCATGCTCCTGGTCTTTTTTTTTTTTTTTTTTGCTCCTCGCATTTTTCACACCTTTTCATGCTCCTGGTTTATTTTTTTTTTTGCTCCTCAAATTTTTCACACCTTTTCATACTCCTCGCATTTTTCACACCTCTTCATGCTCCTCGCATTTTTCACAACTTTTCTTGCTCGTCGCATTTTTCACACCTTTTCATGCTCCTGGTCTTTCTTTTTTTTTTTTTTTGCTCCTCGCATTTTTCACACCTTTTCATGCTCCTCGCATTTTTCACACCTTTTCATGCTCCTCATCTTTTTTTTTTTTGCTCCTCGCATTTTTCACTCTGTTTCATGCTCCTTGCATTTTTCACACCTTTTTATGTTCCTTGCATTTTTCTCACCTTATTATGCTCCACACAATTTTCACACCTTTTCATGCTCCTCTCATTTTTCACATCTTTTCATGCTCCTGGTCTTTCTTTTTTTTTTTTTTCCTCCTCGCATTTTTCACACCTTTTCATGCTCCTGGTCTTTCTTTTTTTTTTTTTTTTTTTTTGCTCTTCGCATTTTTCACACCTTTTCATGCTCCTGGCATTTTTCACACCTTTTCATGCTCCTGGTCTTTTTTTTTTTTTTTTTTTTTTGCTCCTCGAATTTTTCACACCTTTTCATGCTCCTCGCATTTTTCACACCTCTTCATGCTCCTCGCATTTTTCACAACTTTTCATGCTCGTCGCATTTTTCACACCTTTTCATGCTCCTGGTCTTTCTTTTTTTTTTTTTTGCTCCCCGCATTTTTCACACCTTTTCATGCTCCTGGCATTTTTCACAGCTTTTCATGCTCCTGGTCTTTTTTTTTTTTTTTTTTTGCTCCTCGCATTTTTCACACCTTTTCATGTTCCTGGTCTCTTTTTTTTTTTTTTTTTTGCTCCTCGCATTTTTCACACGTTTTCATGCTCCTCGTCTTTTTTTTTTTTTTTTTGCTCCTCGCATTTTTCACACCTTCTCATGCTCCTGTTCTTTTTTTTTTTTTGCTCCTCGCATTTTTCACACCTTTTCATGCTCCTGGTCTTTCTTTCTTTCTTTTTTTTTTTTTTTGCTCCTCGCATTTTTCACACCTTTTCATGTTCCTGGTCTTTTTTTTTTTTTTTTTTTCTCCTCTCATTTTTCACACCTTTTCTTGCTCCTGGTCTTTTTTTTTTTTTTTTTTTTTTGCTCCTCGAATTTTTCACACCTTTTCATGCTCCTGGTCTTTTTTTTTTTTTTTGCTCCTCGCATTTTTCACACCTTTTCATGCTCCTGGTCTTTCTTTTTTTTTTTTTTGCTCCTCGCATTTTTCACACCTTTTCATGCTCCTGGTCTTTCTTTCTTTCTTTTTTTTTTTTTTTTGCTCCTCGCATTTTTCACACCTTTTCATGCTCCTGGTCTTTTTTTTTTTTTTGCTCCTCGCATTTTTCACACCTTTTCATGCTCCTGGTCTTTCTTTTTTTTTTTTTGCTCCTCGCATTTTTCACACCTTTTCATGCTCCTGGTCTTTCTTTTTTTTTTTTTTGCTCCTCGCATTTTTCACACCTTTTCATGCTCCTGGTCTTTCTTTCTTTCTTTTTTTTTTTTTTTTGCTCCTCGCATTTTTCACACCTTTTCATGCTCCTGGTCTTTTTTTTTTTTTTGCTCCTCGCATTTTTCACACCTTTTCATGCTCCTGGTCTTTTTTTTTTTTTTTTGCTCCTCGCATTTTTCACTCTTTTTCATGCTCCTTGCATTTTTCACACCTTTTCATGCTCCTCTCATTTTTCACACCTTTTCATGCTCCTCACATTTTTCACACCTTTTCATGCTCCTAGAATTTTTGACACATTTTCATGCTCCTGGCATTTTTCACACCTTTTCATGCTCCTGGCATTTTTCACACCTTTTCATGCTCCTCGTCTTTTTTTTTTTGCTCCTCCAATTTTTCACTCTTTTTCATGCTCCTTGCATTTTTCACACCTTTTCATGCTCCTCGAATTTTTCACACCTGTTCATGCTCCTCTTCTTTTTATTTTTTTTTTTGCGCCTCGCTTTTTTCACACCTTTTCATGCTCCACACATTTTTTACACCTTTTCATGCTCCTCTCATTTTTCACACCTTTTCATGCTTCTCACATTTTCCACACCTTTTCATGCTCCTCGCATTTTTCACACCTTTTCATGCTCCTGGTCTTTCTTTCTTTCTTTTTTTTTTTTTTTGCTCCTCGCATTTTTCACACCTTGTCATGCTCCTGGTCTTTCTTTCTTTCTTTTTTTTTTTTTTTTGCTCCTCGCATTTTTCACACCTTTTCATGTTCCTGGTCTTTTTTTTTTTTTTTCCTCGCATTTTTCACACCTTGTCATGCTCCTGGTCTTTCTTTCTTTCTTTTTTTTTTTTTTTTGCTCCTCGCATTTTTCACACCTTTTCATGCTCCTGGTTTTTTTTTTTTTTTTTTTTTGCTCCTCGCATTTTTCCCCCCTTTTTATGTTCCTGGTCTTTTTTTTTTTTTTTTTTTTTTTCTACTCGCATTTTTCACACCTCTTCATGCTCCTGGTTTTTTTTTTTTTTTTTTTTTTTGCTCCTCGAATTTTTCACACCTTTTCATGCTCCTCGCATTTTTCACACCTTTTCATGCTCCTCGGATTTTTCACAACTTTTCATGCTCGTCGCATTTTTCACACCTTTTCATGCTCCTGGTCTTTCTTTTTTTTTTTTTTGCTCCCCGCATTTTTCACACCTTTTCATGCTCCTGCTCTTTCTTTTTTTTTTTTTTTTTTTTGCTCCTCGCATTTTTCACACCTTTTCATGCTCCTGGTCTTTCTTTTTTTTTTTTTGCTCCTCGCATTTTTCACACCTTTTCATGTTCCTGGTCTTTTTTTTTTTTTTTTTTTTTTTTGTCCTCGCATTTTTCACACCTTTTCATTCTCCTGGTTTTTTTTTTTTTTTTGCTCCTCGAATTTTTCACACCTTTTCATGCTCCTCGCATTTTTCACACCTCTTCATGCTCCTCGCATTTTTCACAACTTTTCATGCTCGTCGCATTTTTCACACCTTTTCATGCTCCTGGTCTTTCTTTTTTTTTTTTTTTTTTTGCTCCTCGCATTTTTCACACCTTTTCATGCTCCTGGTCTTTTTTTTTTTTTTTGCTCCTCGAATTTTTCACACCTTTTCATGCTCCTCGCATTTTTCACACCTCTTCATGCTCCTCGCATTTTTCACACCTTTTCATGCTCCTGGTCTTTCTTTTTTTTTTTCTGTTCTTCGCATTTTTCACACCTTTTCACGCTCCTGGTCTTTTTTTTTTTTTTTGCTCCTCGCATTTTTCACACCTTTTCATGCTCCTGGTCTTTCTTTCTTTCTTTTTTTTTTTTTTTGCTCCTCGCATTTTTCACACCTTTTCATGTTCCTGGTCTTTTTTTTTTTTTTTTTTTCTCCTCGCATTTTTCACACCTTTTCTTGCTCCTGGTCTTTTTTTTTTTTTTTTTTTGCTCCTCGAATTTTTCACACCTTTTCATGCTCCTGGTCTTTTTTTTTTTTTTTGCTCCTCGCATTTTTCACACCTTTTCATGCTCCTGGTCTTTCTTTTTTTTTTTTTTGCTCCTCGCATTTTTCACACCTTTTCATGCTCCTGGTCTTTCTTTCTTTCTTTTTTTTTTTTTTTGCTCCTCGCATTTTTCACACCTTTTCATGCTCCTGGTCTTTCTTTCTTTCTTTTTTTTTTTTTTTTCTCCTCACATTTTTCACATCTTTTCATGTTCCTTGTCTTTTTTTTTTTTTTTTTTTTTTGCTCCTCGCATTTTTCACACCTTTTCATGCTCCTGGTCTTTTTTTTTTTTTTTTTTGCTCCTCGCATTTTTCACACCTTTTCATGCTCCTGGTTTATTTTTTTTTTTGCTCCTCAAATTTTTCACACCTTTTCATACTCCTCGCATTTTTCACAGCTCTTCATGCTCCTCGCATTTTTCACAACTTTTCATGCTCGTCGCATTTTTCACACCTTTTCATGCTCCTGGTCTTTCTTTTTTTTTTTTTTGCTCCTCGCATTTTTCACACCTTTTCATGCTCCTCGCATTTTTCACACCTTTTCATGCTCCTCATCTTTTTTTTTTTTGCTCCTCGCATTTTTCACTCTGTTTCATGCTCCTTGCATTTTTCACACCTTTTTATGTTCCTTGCATTTTTCTCACCTTATTATGCTCCACACAATTTTCACACCTTTTCATGCTCCTCTCATTTTTCACATCTTTTCATGCTCCTGGTCTTTCTTTTTTTTTTTTTTCCTCCTCGCATTTTTCACACCTTTTCATGCTCCTGGTCTTTCTTTTTTTTTTTTTTTTTTTTTGCTCTTCGCATTTTTCACACCTTTTCATGCTCCTCGTATTTTTCACACCTTTTCATGCTCCTGGTCTTTTTTTTTTTTTTTTTTTTTGCTCCTCGAATTTTTCACACCTTTTCATGCTCCTCGCATTTTTCACACCTCTTCATGCTCCTCGCATTTTTCACAACTTTTCATGCTCGTCGCATTTTTCACACCTTTTCATGCTCCTGGTCTTTCTTTTTTTTTTTTTTGCTCCCCGCATTTTTCACACCTTTTCATGCTCCTGGCATTTTTCACAGCTTTTCATGCTCCTGGTCTTTTTTTTTTTTTTTTTTTGCTCCTCGCATTTTTCACACCTTTTCATGTTCCTGGTCTCTTTTTTTTTTTTTTTTTTGCTCCTCGCATTTTTCACACGTTTTCATGCTCCTCGTCTTTTTTTTTTTTTTTTTGCTCCTCGCATTTTTCACACCTTCTCATGCTCCTGTTCTTTTTTTTTTTTTGCTCCTCGCATTTTTCACACCTTTTCATGCTCCTGGTCTTTCTTTCTTTCTTTTTTTTTTTTTTTGCTCCTCGCATTTTTCACACCTTTTCATGTTCCTGGTCTTTTTTTTTTTTTTTTTTTCTCCTCGCATTTTTCACACCTTTTCATGCTCCTGGTCTTTTTTTTTTTTTTTTTTTTTTGCTCCTCGAATTTTTCACACCTTTTCATGCTCCTGG
Source organism: Cervus elaphus (assembly GCF_910594005.1). Lineage (NCBI taxonomy): Eukaryota > Metazoa > Chordata > Mammalia > Artiodactyla > Cervidae > Cervus > Cervus elaphus. The sequence continues at coordinate 115,016,445 of NC_057833.1, forward strand.
TCTTTTTTTTTTTTTTTGCTCCTCGCATTTTTCACACCTTTTCATGCTCCTGGTCTTTCTTTTTTTTTTTTTTGCTCCTCGCATTTTTCACACCTTTTCATGCTCCTGGTCTTTCTTTCTTTCTTTTTTTTTTTTTTTTGCTCCTCGCATTTTTCACACCTTTTCATGCTCCTGGTCTTTTTTTTTTTTTTGCTCCTCGCATTTTTCACACCTTTTCATGCTCCTGGTCTTTCTTTTTTTTTTTTTGCTCCTCGCATTTTTCACACCTTTTCATGCTCCTGGTCTTTTTTTTTTTTTTTTTTTTTTTTTGCTCCCCGTATTTTTCACAGCTTTTCATGCTCCTTGTCTTTCTTTTTTTGTTTTTTTTTTTTTGCTCCTCGCATTTTTCACACCTTTTCATGCTCCTGGTCTTTTTTTTTTTTTTCTCCCCGCATTTTTCACACCTTTTCATGCTCCTGGCATTTTTCACACTTTTTCATGCTCCTGATCTTTTTTTTTTTTTTTTTTTGCTCCTCGCATTTTTCACACCTTTTCATGTTCCTGGTCTCTTTTTTTTTTTTTTTTTTGCTCCTCGCATTTTTCACACGTTTTCATGCTCCTCGTCTTTTTTTTTTTTTTTTTGCTCCTCGCATTTTTCACACCTTCTCATGCTCCTGTTCTTTTTTTTTTTTTGCTCCTCGCATTTTTCACACCTTTTCTTGCTCCTGGTCTTTCTTTCTTTCTTTTTTTTTTTTTTTGCTCCTCGCATTTTTCACACCTTTTCATGTTCCTGGTCTTTTTTTTTTTTTTTTTTTCTCCTCGCATTTTTCACACCTTTTCATGCTCCTGGTCTTTTTTTTTTTTTTTTTTTTTTTTGCTCCTCGAATTTTTCACACCTTTTCATGCTCCTGGTCTTTTTTTTTTTTTTGCTCCTCGCATTTTTCACACCTTTTCATGCTCCTGGTCTTTCTTTTTTTTTTTTTTGCTCCTCGCATTTTTCACACCTTTTCATGCTCCTGGTCTTTCTTTCTTTCTTTTTTTTTTTTTTTTGCTCCTCGCATTTTTCACACCTTTTCATGCTCCTGGTCTTTTTTTTTTTTTTGCTCCTCGCATTTTTCACACCTTTTCATGCTCCTGGTCTTTTTTTTTTTTTTTTGCTCCTCGCATTTTTCACTCTTTTTCATGCTCCTTGCATTTTTCACACCTTTTCATGCTCCTCTCATTTTTCACACCTTTTCATGCTCCTCACATTTTTCACACCTTTTCATGCTCCTAGAATTTTTGACACATTTTCATGCTCCTGGCATTTTTCACACCTTTTCATGCTCCTGGCATTTTTCACACCTTTTCATGCTCCTCGTCTTTTTTTTTTTGCTCCTCCAATTTTTCACTCTTTTTCATGCTCCTTGCATTTTTCACACCTTTTCATGCTCCTCGAATTTTTCACACCTGTTCATGCTCCTCTTCTTTTTATTTTTTTTTTTGCGCCTCGCTTTTTTCACACCTTTTCATGCTCCACACATTTTTTACACCTTTTCATGCTCCTCTCATTTTTCACACCTTTTCATGCTTCTCACATTTTCCACACCTTTTCATGCTCCTTGCATTTTTCACACCTTTTCATGCTCCTCGTCTTTTTTTTCTCTTCGCATTTTGCACACCTTTTCATGCTCCTCGCCTTTTTTTTTTTACTCTTCGCATTTTTCACACCTTTTCATGCTCCTCGCATTTTTCACACCTTTTAATGCTTCTTGCATTTTTTACACCGTTTCATGCTCCTCGAATTTTCCACACCTTTTCATCCTCCTCGTATTTTTCACACCTTTTCATCCTCCTCACACTTTTCACACCTTTTCATGCTCCTGGACTTTTTTTTTTTTTTTTGCTCCTCCCATTTTTCACACCTTTTTATGCTCCTGGTCTTTCTTTTTTTTTTTTTTGCTCCTTGCATTTTTCACACCTTTTCATGCTCCTTGTCTTTCTTTCTTTCTTTTTTTTTTTTTTGCTCCTTGCATTTTTCACACCTTTTCATGCTCCTGGTCTTTCTTTCTTTCTTTTTTTTTTTTTTTTTGCTCCTCGCATTTTTCACACCTTTTCATGTTCCTGGTCTTTTTTTTTTTTTTTTTTTTTTTTTTGCTCCTCCCATTTTTCACACCTTTTCTTGCTCCTGGTTTTTTTTTTTTTTTTTGCTCCTCAAATTTTTCACACCTTTTCATGCTCCTCGCATTTTGAACACCTCTTCATGCTCCTCGCATTTTTCACACCTTTTCATGCTCCTGGTCTTTTTTTTTTTTTTTTTTTCTCCTCGCATTTTTCACACCTTTTCATGCTCCTGGTCTTTTTTTTTTTTTTTTGTTCTTCGCATTTTTCACACATTTTTACGCTCCTGGTCTTTTTTTTTTTTTTGCTCCTCGCATTTTTCACACCTTTTCATGCTCCTGGTCTTTCTTTCTTTCTTTTTTTTTTTTTTTGCTCCTCGCATTTTTCACACCTTTTCATGTTCCTGGTCTTTTTTTTTTTTTTTTTTTCTCCTCGCATTTTTCACACCTTTTCATGCTCCTGGTCTTTTTTTTTTTTTTTTTTTTGCTCCTCGAATTTTTCACACCTTTTCATGCTCCTGGCCTTTTTTTTTTTTTTGCTCCTCGCATTTTTCACACCTTTTCATGCTACTTGCATTTTTCACACCTTTTCATGCTCCTCGCATTTTTCACACCTCTTCATGCTCCTGGTCTTTCTTTTTTTTTTTTTGCTCCTCGCATTTTTCACACCTTTTCATGCTCCTCGCATTTTTCACACCTTTTCATGCTCCTGGTCTTTTTTTTTTTTTTGCTCCTCGCATTTTTCACACCTTTTCATGCTACTCGCATTTTTCACACCTTTTCATGCCCCTCGCATTTTTCACACCTCTTCATGCTCCTCGCATTTTTCACATCTTTCAATGCTCGTCGCATTTTTCACACCTTTTCATGCTCCTGGTCTTTCTTTTTTTTTTTTTTTTGCTACTCGCATTTTTCACACCTTTTCATGCTCCTGGTCTTTTTTTTTTTTTTTTTTTGCTCCTCGCATTTTTCACACCTTTTCATGCTCCTGGTCTTTTTTTTTTTTTTTTTTGCTCCTCGCATTTTTCACACCTATTCATGGTCTTGGTCTTTATTATTTTTTTTTTTTTGCTCCTCGCATTTTTCACACCTTTTCATGCTCCTAGTCTTTTTTTTTTTTGCTCCTCGCATTTTTGACACCTTTTCATGCTCCTGGTTTTTTTTTTTTTTTTTTTTTGCTCCTCGAATTTTTCACACCTTTTCATGCTCCTTGCATTTTTCACACCTTTTCTTGCTCCTCGCATTTTTCACACCTTTTCATGCTCCTGGTTTTTTTTTTTTTTTTTTTTTTGCTCCTCGAATTTTTCACAACTTTTCATGCTCCTGGTCTTTTTTTTTTTTTTTTTTTTGCTCCTCGCATTTTTCACACCTTTTCATGCTCCTGTTCTTTTTTTTTTTTTTTTGCTCCTCGCATTTTTCACACCTTTTCATGCTCCTGGTCTTTTTTTTTTTTTTTTTTTGCTCCTCGCATTTTTCACACCTTTTCATGTTCCTGGTCTTTTTTTTTTTTTTTTTTGCTCCTCGCATTTTTCACACCTCTTCATGCTCCTCGCATTTTTCACACCTCTTCATGCTCCTCGCATTTTTCACAACTTTTCATGCTCGTTGCATTTTTCACACCTTTTCATGGTCCTGGTCTTTCTTTTTTTTTTTTTGCTCCTCGCATTTTTCACACCTTTTCATGCTCCTGGTCTTTCTTTTTTTTTTTTTGCTCCTCGCATTTTTCACACCTTTTCATGTTCCTGGTCTTTCTTTTTTTTTTTTTGCTCCTCGCATTTTTCACACCTTTTCATGGTCCTTGTCTTTTTTTTTTTTTTTTTTTGCTCCTCAAATTTTTCACACCTTTTCATGCTCCTTGCATTTTTCACACCTTTTCATGCTCCTCGTCTTTTTTTTTTTTGTTCCTCGCATTTTTCACACCTTTTCATGCTCCTGGTCTTTTTTTTTTTTTTTTTTTGCTCCTCGAATTTTTCACACGTTTTCATGCTCCTGGTCTTTTTTTTTTTTTTTTTTTGCTCCTCGAATTTTTCACACCTTTTCATGCTCCTCGCATTTTTCACACATCTTCATGCTCCTCGCATTTTTCACAACTTTTCATGCTCGTCGCAATTTTCACACCTTTCATGCTCCTGGTCTTTCTTTTTTTTTTTTTTGCTCCTCGCATTTTTCACACCTTTTCATGCTCCTCGCATTTTTCACACCTTTTCATGCTCCTGGTCTTTTTTTTTTTTTTTTGCTCCTCGCATTTTTCACACTTTTTCATGCTCCTGGCCTTTTTTTTTTTTTTGCTCCTCGCATTTTTCACACCTTTTCATGCTCCTCGCATTTTTCACACCTTTTCATGCTCCTGGTCTTTTTTTTTTTTTTGCTCCTCGCATTTTTCACACCTTTTCATGCTACTCGCATTTTTCACACCTTTTCATGCCCCTCGCATTTTTCACACCTCTTCATGCTCCTCGCATTTTTCACATCTTTCAATGCTCGTCGCATTTTTCACACCTTTTCATGCTCCTGGTCTTTCTTTTTTTTTTTTTTTTGCTACTCGCATTTTTCACACCTTTTCATGCTCCTGGTCTTTTTTTTTTTTTTTTTTTGCTCCTCGCATTTTTCACACCTTTTCATGCTCCTGGTCTTTTTTTTTTTTTTTTTTGCTCCTCGCATTTTTCACACCTATTCATGGTCTTGGTCTTTATTATTTTTTTTTTTTTGCTCCTCGCATTTTTCACACCTTTTCATGCTCCTAGTCTTTTTTTTTTTTGCTCCTCGCATTTTTGACACCTTTTCATGCTCCTGGTTTTTTTTTTTTTTTTTTTTTGCTCCTCGAATTTTTCACAACTTTTCATGCTCCTTGCATTTTTCACACCTTTTCATGCTCCTCGCATTTTTCACACCTTTTCATGCTCCTGGTTTTTTTTTTTTTTTTTTTTTTGCTCCTCGAATTTTTCACAACTTTTCATGCTCCTGGTCTTTTTTTTTTTTTTTTTTTGCTCCTCGCCTTTTTCACTCTTTTTCATGCTCCTGTTCTTTTTTTTTTTTTTTTGCTCCTCGCATTTTTCACCCCTTTTCCTGCTCCTGGTCTTTTTTTTTTTTTTTTTTTGCTCCTCGCATTTTTCACACCTTTTCATGTTCCTGGTCTTTTTTTTTTTTTTTTTTGCTCCTCGCATTTTTCACACCTCTTCATGCTCCTCGCATTTTTCACACCTCTTCATGCTCCTCGCATTTTTCACAACTTTTCATGCTCGTTGCATTTTTCACACCTTTTCATGGTCCTGGTCTTTCTTTTTTTTTTTTTGCTCCTCGCATTTTTCACACCTTTTCATGCTCCTGGTCTTTCTTTTTTTTTTTTTGCTCCTCGCATTTTTCACACCTTTTCATGTTCCTGGTCTTTCTTTTTTTTTTTTTGCTCCTCGCATTTTTCACACCTTTTCATGGTCCTTGTCTTTTTTTTTTTTTTTTTTTGCTCCTCAAATTTTTCACACCTTTTCATGCTCCTTGCATTTTTCACACCTTTTCATGCTCCTCGTCTTTTTTTTTTTTGTTCCTCGCATTTTTCACACCTTTTCATGCTCCTGGTCTTTTTTTTTTTTTTTTTTTGCTCCTCGAATTTTTCACACGTTTTCATGCTCCTGGTCTTTTTTTTTTTTTTTTTTTGCTCCTCGAATTTTTCACACCTTTTCATGCTCCTCGCATTTTTCACACATCTTCATGCTCCTCGCATTTTTCACAACTTTTCATGCTCGTCGCAATTTTCACACCTTTCATGCTCCTGGTCTTTCTTTTTTTTTTTTTTGCTCCTCGCATTTTTCACACCTTTTCATGCTCCTCGCATTTTTCACACCTTTTCATGCTCCTGGTCTTTTTTTTTTTTTTTTGCTCCTCGCATTTTTCACACTTTTTCATGCTCCTGGCCTTTTTTTTTTTTTTGCTCCTCGCATTTTTCACACCTTTTCATGCTACTTGCATTTTTCACACCTTTTCATGCTCCTCGCATTTTTCACACCTCTTCATGCTCCTGGTCTTTCTTTTTTTTTTTTTTGCTCCTCGCATTTTTCACACCTTTTCATGCTCCTCGCATTTTTCACACGTTTTCATGCTCCTGGTCTTTTTTTTTTTTTTGCTCCTCGCATTTTTCACACCTTTTCATGCTACTTGCATTTTTCACACCTTTTCATGCCCCTCGCATTTTTCACACCTCTTCATGCTCCTTGCATTTTTCACATCTTTCAGTGCTCGTCGCATTTTTCACACCTTTTCATGCTCCTGGTCTTTCTTTTTTTTTTTTTTTTGCTCCCCGCAATTTTCACACCTTTTCATGCTCCTGGTCTTTCTTTTTTTTTTTTTTTTTTTTTCTCCTCGCATTTTTCACACCTTTTCATGCTCCTTGTCTCTTTTTTTTTTTTTTTTTTTGTTCCTCGCTTTTTTCACACCTTTTCATGCTCCTGGTCTTTTTTTTTTTTTTTTTGCTCCTCGCATTTTTCACACCTTTTCATGCTCCTGGTCTTTTTTTTTTTTTTTTTTGCTCCTCGAATTTTTCACACGTTTTCATGCTCCTGGTCTTTTTTTTTTTTTTTTTTTTGCTCCTCGAATTTTTCACACCTTTTCATGCTCCTCGCATTTTTCACACATCTTCATGCTCCTCGCATTTTTCACAACTTTTCATGCTCGTCGCATTTTTCAAACCTTTTCATGCTCCTGGTCCTTCTTTTTTTTTTTTTTGCTCCTCGCATTTTTCACACCTTTTCATGCTCCTCGCATTTTTCACAACTTTTCATGCTCCTCGTCTTTTTTTTTTTTTGCTCCTCGCATTTTTCACACCTTTTCATGCTCCTCGCATTTTTCACACCTTTTCTTGCTCCTGGTCTTTCTTTTTTTTTTTTTTGCTCCTCGCATTTTTCACACCTTTTCATGCTCCTCGCATTTTTCACACCTTTTCATGCTCCTCGTCTTTTTTTTTTTTTTTTTGCTCCTCGCATTTTTCACACCTTCTCATGCTCCTGTTCTTTTTTTTTTTTTGCTCCTCGCATTTTTCACACCTTTTCATGCTCCTGGTCTTTCTTTCTTTCTTTTTTTTTTTTTTTGCTCCTCGCATTTTTCACACCTTTTCATGTTCCTGGTCTTTTTTTTTTTTTTTTTTTCTCCTCGCATTTTTCACACCTTTTCATGCTCCTGGTCTTTTTTTTTTTTTTTTTTTTTTTGCTCCTCGAATTTTTCACACCTTTTCATGCTCCTGGTCTTTTTTTTTTTTTTGCTCCTCGCATTTTTCACACCTTTTCATGCTCCTGGTCTTTCTTTTTTTTTTTTTTGCTCCTCGCATTTTTCACACCTTTTCATGCTCCTGGTCTTTCTTTCTTTCTTTTTTTTTTTTTTTTGCTCCTCGCATTTTTCACACCTTTTCATGCTCCTGGTCTTTTTTTTTTTTTTGCTCCTCGCATTTTTCACACCTTTTCATGCTCCTGGTCTTTTTTTTTTTTTTTTGCTCCTCGCATTTTTCACTCTTTTTCATGCTCCTTGCATTTTTCACACCTTTTCATGCTCCTCTCATTTTTCACACCTTTTCATGCTCCTCACATTTTTCACACCTTTTCATGCTCCTAGAATTTTTGACACATTTTCATGCTCCTGGCATTTTTCACACCTTTTCATGCTCCTGGCATTTTTCACACCTTTTCATGCTCCTCGTCTTTTTTTTTTTGCTCCTCCAATTTTTCACTCTTTTTCATGCTCCTTGCATTTTTCACACCTTTTCATGCTCCTCGAATTTTTCACACCTGTTCATGCTCCTCTTCTTTTTATTTTTTTTTTTGCGCCTCGCTTTTTTCACACCTTTTCATGCTCCACACATTTTTTACACCTTTTCATGCTCCTCTCATTTTTCACACCTTTTCATGCTTCTCACATTTTCCACACCTTTTCATGCTCCTCGCATTTTTCACACCTTTTCATGCTCCTGGTCTTTCTTTCTTTCTTTTTTTTTTTTTTTGCTCCTTGCATTTTTCACACCTTTTCATGCTCCTGGTCTTTCTTTCTTTCTTTTTTTTTTTTTTTTGCTCCTCGCATTTTTCACACCTTTTCATGTTCCTGGTCTTTTTTTTTTTTTTTTTTTTTACTCCTCGCATTTTTCACACCTTTTCATGCTCCTGGTCTTCTTTTTTTTTTTTTTTTTTTTTGCTCCTCGCATTTTTCACACCTTGTCATGCTCCTGGTCTTTCTTTCTTTCTTTTTTTTTTTTTTTTGCTCCTCGCATTTTTCACACCTTTTCATGTTCCTGGTCTTTTTTTTTTTTTTTTCCTCGCATTTTTCACACCTTGTCATGCTCCTGGTCTTTCTTTCTTTCTTTTTTTTTTTTTTTTTCTCCTCGCATTTTTCACACCTTTTCATGCTCCTGGTTTTTTTTTTTTTTTGCTCCTCGCATTTTTCACACCTTTTCATGCTCCTGGTCTTTCTTTTTTTTTTTTTTGCTCCTCGCATTTTTCAAACCTTTTCATGTTCCTGGTTTTTTTTTTTTTTTTTTTTTGCTCCTCGCATTTTTCACACGTTTTCATGTTCCTGGTCTTTTTTTTTTTTTTTTTTTTTTCTACTCGCATTTTTCACACCTTTTCATGCTCCTGGTTTTTTTTTTTTTTTTTTTTTTGCTCCTCGAATTTTTCACACCTTTTCATGCTCCTCGCATTTTTCACACCTCTTCATGCTCCTCGGATTTTTCACAACTTTTCATGCTCGTCGCATTTTTCACACCTTTTCATGCTCCTGGTCTTTCTTTTTTTTTTTTTTGCTCCCCGCATTTTTCACACCTTTTCATGCTCCTGCTCTTTCTTTTTTTTTTTTTTTTTTTTGCTCCTCGCATTTTTCACACCTTTTCATGCTCCTGGTCTTTCTTTTTTTTTTTTTGCTCCTCGCATTTTTCACACCTTTTCATGTTCCTGGTCTTTTTTTTTTTTTTTTTTTTTTTTGTCCTCGCATTTTTCACACCTTTTCATTCTCCTGGTTTTTTTTTTTTTTTTGCTCCTCGAATTTTTCACACCTTTTCATGCTCCTCGCATTTTTCACACCTCTTCATGCTCCTCGCATTTTTCACAACTTTTCATGCTCGTCGCATTTTTCACACCTTTTCATGCTCCTGGTCTTTCTTTTTTTTTTTTTTTTTTTGCTCCTCGCATTTTTCACACCTTTTCATGCTCCTGGTCTTTTTTTTTTTTTTTGCTCCTCGAATTTTTCACACCTTTTCATGCTCCTCGCATTTTTCACACCTCTTCATGCTCCTCGCATTTTTCACACCTTTTCATGCTCCTGGTCTTTCTTTTTTTTTTTCTGTTCTTCGCATTTTTCACACCTTTTCACGCTCCTGGTCTTTTTTTTTTTTTTTTGCTCCTCGCATTTTTCACACCTTTTCATGCTCCTGGTCTTTCTTTCTTTCTTTTTTTTTTTTTTTGCTCCTCGCATTTTTCACACCTTTTCATGTTCCTGGTCTTTTTTTTTTTTTTTTTTTCTCCTCGCATTTTTCCCCCCTTTTCATGCTCCTGGTTTTTTTTTTTTTTTTTTTTTTGCTCCTCGAATTTTTCACACCTTTTCATGCTCCTGGTCTTTTTTTTTTTTTTGCTCCTCGCATTTTTCACACCTTTTCATGCTCCTGGTCTTTCTTTTTTTTTTTTTTGCTCCTCGCATTTTTCACACCTTTTCATGCTCCTGGTCTTTCTTTCTTTCTTTTTTTTTTTTTTTGCTCCTCGCATTTTTCACACCTTTTCATGCTCCTGGTATTTCTTTCTTTCTTTTTTTTTTTTTTTTCTCCTCACATTTTTCACATCTTTTCTTGTTCCTTGTCTTTTTTTTTTTTTTTTTTTTTGCTCCTCGCATTTTTCACACCTTTTCATGCTCCTGGTCTTTTTTTTTTTTTTTTTTGCTCCTCGCATTTTTCACACCTTTTCATGCTCCTGGTTTATTTTTTTTTTTGCTCCTCAAATTTTTCACACCTTTTCATACTCCTCGCATTTTTCACAGCTCTTCATGCTCCTCGCATTTTTCACAACTTTTCATGCTCGTCGCATTTTTCACACCTTTTCATGCTCCTGGTCTTTCTTTTTTTTTTTTTTGCTCCTCGCATTTTTCACACCTTTTCATGCTCCTCGCATTTTTCACACCTTTTCATGCTCCTCATCTTTTTTTTTTTTGCTCCTCGCATTTTTCACTCTGTTTCATGCTCCTTGCATTTTTCACACCTTTTTATGTTCCTTGCATTTTTCTCACCTTATTATGCTCCACACAATTTTCACACCTTTTCATGCTCCTCTCATTTTTCACATCTTTTCATGCTCCTGGTCTTTCTTTTTTTTTTTTTTCCTCCTCGCATTTTTCACACCTTTTCATGCTCCTGGTCTTTCTTTTTTTTTTTTTTTTTTTTGCTCTTCGCATTTTTCACACCTTTTCATGCTCCTGGCATTTTTCACACCTTTTCATGCTCCTGGTCTTTTTTTTTTTTTTTTTTTTTGCTCCTCGAATTTTTCACACCTTTTCATGCTCCTCGCATTTTTCACACCTCTTCATGCTCCTCGCATTTTTCACAACTTTTCATGCTCGTCGCATTTTTCACACCTTTTCATGCTCCTGGTCTTTCTTTTTTTTTTTTTTGCTCCCCGCATTTTTCACACCTTTTCATGCTCCTGGCATTTTTCACAGCTTTTCATGCTCCTGGTCTTTTTTTTTTTTTTTTTTTGCTCCTCGCATTTTTCACACCTTTTCATGTTCCTGGTCTCTTTTTTTTTTTTTTTTTTGCTCCTCGCATTTTTCACACGTTTTCATGCTCCTCGTCTTTTTTTTTTTTTTTTTGCTCCTCGCATTTTTCACACCTTCTCATGCTCCTGTTCTTTTTTTTTTTTTGCTCCTCGCATTTTTCACACCTTTTCATGCTCCTGGTCTTTCTTTCTTTCTTTTTTTTTTTTTTTGCTCCTCGCATTTTTCACACCTTTTCATGTTCCTGGTCTTTTTTTTTTTTTTTTTTCTCCTCGCATTTTTCACACCTTTTCTTGCTCCTGGTTTTTTTTTTTTTTTTTTTTTTTTTGCTCCTCGAATTTTTCACACCTTTTCATGCTCCTGGTCTTTTTTTTTTTTTTTGCTCCTCGCATTTTTCACACCTTTTCATGCTCCTGGTCTTTCTTTTTTTTTTTTTTGCTCCTCGCATTTTTCACACCTTTTCATGCTCCTGGTCTTTCTTTCTTTCTTTTTTTTTTTTTTTTGCTCCTCGCATTTTTCACACCTTTTCATGCTCCTGGTCTTTTTTTTTTTTTTGCTCCTCGCATTTTTCACACCTTTTCATGCTCCTGGTCTTTCTTTTTTTTTTTTTGCTCCTCGCATTTTTCACACCTTTTCATGCTCCTGGTCTTTTTTTTTTTTTTTTTTTTTTTTTGCTCCCCGTATTTTTCACAGCTTTTCATGCTCCTTGTCTTTCTTTTTTTGTTTTTTTTTTTTGCTCCTCGCATTTTTCACACCTTTTCATGCTCCTGGTCTTTCTTTTTTTTTTTTTTGCTCCCCGCATTTTTCACACCTTTTCATGCTCCTGGCATTTTTCACAGCTTTTCATGCTCCTGGTCTTTTTTTTTTTTTTTTTTTGCTCCTCGCATTTTTCACACCTTTTCATGTTCCTGGTCTCTTTTTTTTTTTTTTTTTTGCTCCTCGCATTTTTCACACGTTTTCATGCTCCTCGTCTTTTTTTTTTTTTTTTTGCTCCTCGCATTTTTCACACCTTCTCATGCTCCTGTTCTTTTTTTTTTTTTGCTCCTCGCATTTTTCACACCTTTTCATGCTCCTGGTCTTTCTTTCTTTCTTTTTTTTTTTTTTTGCTCCTCGCATTTTTCACACCTTTTCATGTTCCTGGTCTTTTTTTTTTTTTTTTTTTCTCCTCGCTTTTTTCTCACCTTTTCATTCTCCTGGTCTTTTTTTTTTTTTTTTTTTTTTTTGCTCCTCGAATTTTTCACACCTTTTCATGCTCCTGGTCTTTTTTTTTTTTTTGCTCCTCGCATTTTTCACACCTTTTCATGCTCCTGGTCTTTCTTTTTTTTTTTTTTGCTCCTCGCATTTTTCACACCTTTTCATGCTCCTGGTCTTTCTTTCTTTCTTTTTTTTTTTTTTTTGCTCCTCGCATTTTTCACACCTTTTCATGCTCCTGGTCTTTTTTTTTTTTTTGCTCCTCGCATTTTTCACACCTTTTCATGCTCCTGGTCTTTTTTTTTTTTTTTTGCTCCTCGCATTTTTCACTCTTTTTCATGCTCCTTGCATTTTTCACACCTTTTCATGCTCCTCTCATTTTTCACACCTTTTCATGCTCCTCACATTTTTCACACCTTTTCATGCTCCTAGAATTTTTGACACATTTTCATGCTCCTGGCATTTTTCACACCTTTTCATGCTCCTGGCATTTTTCACACCTTTTCATGCTCCTCGTCTTTTTTTTTTTGCTCCTCCAATTTTTCACTCTTTTTCATGCTCCTTGCATTTTTCACACCTTTTCATGCTCCTCGAATTTTTCACACCTGTTCATGCTCCTCTTCTTTTTATTTTTTTTTTTGCGCCTCGCTTTTTTCACACCTTTTCATGCTCCACACATTTTTTACACCTTTTCATGCTCCTCTCATTTTTCACACCTTTTCATGCTTCTCACATTTTCCACACCTTTTCATGCTCCTTGCATTTTTCACACCTTTTCATGCTCCTCGTCTTTTTTTTCTCTTCGCATTTTGCACACCTTTTCATGCTCCTCGCCTTTTTTTTTTTACTCTTCGCATTTTTCACACCTTTTCATGCTCCTCGCATTTTTCACACCTTTTAATGCTTCTTGCATTTTTTACACCGTTTCATGCTCCTCGAATTTTCCACACCTTTTCATCCTCCTCGTATTTTTCACACCTTTTCATCCTCCTCACACTTTTCACACCTTTTCATGCTCCTGGACTTTTTTTTTTTTTTTTGCTCCTCCCATTTTTCACACCTTTTTATGCTCCTGGTCTTTCTTTTTTTTTTTTTTGCTCCTTGCATTTTTCACACCTTTTCATGCTCCTTGTCTTTCTTTCTTTCTTTTTTTTTTTTTTGCTCCTTGCATTTTTCACACCTTTTCATGCTCCTGGTCTTTCTTTCTTTCTTTTTTTTTTTTTTTTGCTCCTCGCATTTTTCACACCTTTTCATGTTCCTGGTCTTTTTTTTTTTTTTTTTTTTTTTTTTGCTCCTCCCATTTTTCACACCTTTTCATGCTCCTGTTTTTTTTTTTTTTTTTGCTCCTCAAATTTTTCACACCTTTTCATGCTCCTCGCATTTTGAACACCTCTTCATGCTCCTCGCATTTTTCACACCTTTTCATGCTCCTGGTCTTTTTTTTTTTTTTTTTTTCTCCTCGCATTTTTCACACCTTTTCATGCTCCTGGTCTTTTTTTTTTTTTTTTTTGTTCTTCGCATTTTTCACACCTTTTTACGCTCCTGGTCTTTTTTTTTTTTTTGCTCCTCGCATTTTTCACACCTTTTCATGCTCCTGGTCTTTCTTTCTTTCTTTTTTTTTTTTTTTGCTCCTCGCATTTTTCACACCTTTTCATGTTCCTGGTCTTTTTTTTTTTTTTTTTTTCTCCTCGCATTTTTCACACCTTTTCATGCTCCTGGTCTTTTTTTTTTTTTTTTTTTTGCTCCTCGAATTTTTCACACCTTTTCATGCTCCTGGCCTTTTTTTTTTTTTTGCTCCTCGCATTTTTCACACCTTTTCATGCTACTTGCATTTTTCACACCTTTTCATGCTCCTCGCATTTTTCACACCTCTTCATGCTCCTGGTCTTTCTTTTTTTTTTTTTGCTCCTCGCATTTTTCACACCTTTTCATGCTCCTCGCATTTTTCACACCTTTTCATGCTCCTGGTCTTTTTTTTTTTTTTGCTCCTCGCATTTTTCACACCTTTTCATGCTACTCGCATTTTTCACACCTTTTCATGCCCCTCGCATTTTTCACACCTCTTCATGCTCCTCGCATTTTTCACATCTTTCAATGCTCGTCGCATTTTTCACACCTTTTCATGCTCCTGGTCTTTCTTTTTTTTTTTTTTTTGCTACTCGCATTTTTCACACCTTTTCATGCTCCTGGTCTTTTTTTTTTTTTTTTTTTGCTCCTCGCATTTTTCACACCTTTTCATGCTCCTGGTCTTTTTTTTTTTTTTTTTTGCTCCTCGCATTTTTCACACCTATTCATGGTCTTGGTCTTTATTATTTTTTTTTTTTTGCTCCTCGCATTTTTCACACCTTTTCATGCTCCTAGTCTTTTTTTTTTTTGCTCCTCGCATTTTTGACACCTTTTCATGCTCCTGGTTTTTTTTTTTTTTTTTTTTTGCTCCTCGAATTTTTCACAACTTTTCATGCTCCTTGCATTTTTCACACCTTTTCATGCTCCTCGCATTTTTCACACCTTTTCATGCTCCTGGTTTTTTTTTTTTTTTTTTTTTTTGCTCCTCGAATTTTTCACAACTTTTCATGCTCCTGGTCTTTTTTTTTTTTTTTTTTTGCTCCTCGCATTTTTCCCCCCTTTTCTTGCCCTTGTTCTTTTTTTTTTTTTTTTGCTCCTCGCATTTTTCACACCTTTTCATGCTCCTGGTCTTTTTTTTTTTTTTTTTTTGCTCCTCGCATTTTTCACACCTTTTCATGTTCCTGGTCTTTTTTTTTTTTTTTTTTGCTCCTCGCATTTTTCACACCTCTTCATGCTCCTCGCATTTTTCACACCTCTTCATGCTCCTCGCATTTTTCACAACTTTTCATGCTCGTTGCATTTTTCACACCTTTTCATGGTCCTGGTCTTTCTTTTTTTTTTTTTGCTCCTCGCATTTTTCACACCTTTTCATGCTCCTGGTCTTTCTTTTTTTTTTTTTGCTCCTCGCATTTTTCACACCTTTTCATGTTCCTGGTCTTTCTTTTTTTTTTTTTGCTCCTCGCATTTTTCACACCTTTTCATGGTCCTTGTCTTTTTTTTTTTTTTTTTTTGCTCCTCAAATTTTTCACACCTTTTCATGCTCCTTGCATTTTTCACACCTTTTCATGCTCCTCGTCTTTTTTTTTTTTGTTCCTCGCATTTTTCACACCTTTTCATGCTCCTGGTCTTTTTTTTTTTTTTTTTTTGCTCCTCGAATTTTTCACACGTTTTCATGCTCCTGGTCTTTTTTTTTTTTTTTTTTTGCTCCTCGAATTTTTCACACCTTTTCATGCTCCTCGCATTTTTCACACATCTTCATGCTCCTCGCATTTTTCACAACTTTTCATGCTCGTCGCAATTTTCACACCTTTCATGCTCCTGGTCTTTCTTTTTTTTTTTTTTGCTCCTCGCATTTTTCACACCTTTTCATGCTCCTCGCATTTTTCACACCTTTTCATGCTCCTGGTCTTTTTTTTTTTTTTTTGCTCCTCGCATTTTTCACACTTTTTCATGCTCCTGGCCTTTTTTTTTTTTTTGCTCCTCGCATTTTTCACACCTTTTCATGCTACTTGCATTTTTCACACCTTTTCATGCTCCTCGCATTTTTCACACCTCTTCATGCTCCTGGTCTTTCTTTTTTTTTTTTTTGCTCCTCGCATTTTTCACACCTTTTCATGCTCCTCGCATTTTTCACACGTTTTCATGCTCCTGGTCTTTTTTTTTTTTTTGCTCCTCGCATTTTTCACACCTTTTCATGCTACTTGCATTTTTCACACCTTTTCATGCCCCTCGCATTTTTCACACCTCTTCATGCTCCTTGCATTTTTCACATATTTCAGTGCTCGTCGCATTTTTCACACCTTTTCATGCTCCTGGTCTTTCTTTTTTTTTTTTTTTTGCTCCCCGCAATTTTCACACCTTTTCATGCTCCTGGTCTTTCTTTTTTTTTTTTTTTTTTTTTGCTCCTCGCATTTTTCACACCTTTTCATGCTCCTTGTCTCTTTTTTTTTTTTTTTTTTTGTTCCTCGCATTTTTCACACCTTTTCATGCTCCTGGTCTTTTTTTTTTTTTTTTTGCTCCTCGCATTTTTCACACCTTTTCATGCTCCTGGTCTTTTTTTTTTTTTTTTTTGCTCCTCGAATTTTTCACACGTTTTCATGCTCCTGGTCTTTTTTTTTTTTTTTTTTTTGCTCCTCGAATTTTTCACACCTTTTCATGCTCCTCGCATTTTTCACACATCTTCATGCTCCTCGCATTTTTCACAACTTTTCATGCTCGTCGCATTTTTCAAACCTTTTCATGCTCCTGGTCCTTCTTTTTTTTTTTTTTGCTCCTCGCTTTTTTCACACCTTTTCATGCTCCTCGCATTTTTCACAACTTTTCATGCTCCTCGTCTTTTTTTTTTTTTGCTCCTCGCATTTTTCACACCTTTTCATGCTCCTCGCATTTTTCACACCTTTTCCTGCTCCTGGTCTTTCTTTTTTTTTTTTTTGCTCCTCGCATTTTTCACACCTTTTCATGCTCCTCGCATTTTTCACACCTTTTCATGCTCCTCGTCTTTTTTTTTTTTTGCTCCTCGCATTTTTCACACCTTTTCATGCTCCTGGTCTTTTTTTTTTTTTTTTTTTTGCTCCTCGAATTTTTCACACTTTTTCATGCTCCTCGCATTTTTCACACATCTTCATGCTCCTCGCATTTTTCACACCTTTTCATGCTCGTCGCATTTTTCACACATTTTCATGCTCCTGGTCTTTCTTTTTTTTTTTTTTGCTCCTCGCATTTTTCACACCTTTTCATGCTCCTGGTCTTTTTTTTTTTTTTGCTCCTCGCATTTTTCACACCTTTTCATGCTCCTGGTCTTTCTTTTTTTTTTTTTTTTTTTTTGCTCCTCGCATTTTTCACACCTTTTCATGCTACTTGCATTTTTCACACCTTTTCATGCTCCTCGCATTTTTCACACCTCTTCATGCTCCTCGCATTTTTCACAACTTTTCATGCTCCTCGCATTTTTCACACCTTTTCATGCTCCTGGTCTTTTTTTTTTTTTTTTTTTTTTTGCTCCTCGCATTTTTCACAACTTTTCATGCTCCTGGTCTCTTTTTTTTTTTTTTGCTCCTCGCATTTTTCACACCTTTTCATGTTCCTGGTCTTTTTTTTTTTTTTTTTGCTCCTCGCATTTTTCACACATTTTCATGCTCCTTGTCTCTTTTTTTTTTTTTTTTTTGCTCCTCGCATTTTTCACACCTTTTCATGCTCCTGGTCTTTTTTTTTTTTTTTTTTGCTCCTCGCATTTTTCACACCTATTCATGGTCTTGGTCTTTATTATTTTTTTTTTTTGCTCCTCAAATTTTTCACACCTTTTCATGCTCCTTGCATTTTTCACACCTTTTCATGCTCCTCGCATTTTTCACACCTTTCCATGCTCCTGGTGTTTTTTTTTTTTTGCTCCTCGCATTTTTCACACCTTTTCATGCTCCTAGTCTTTTTTTTTTTTTGCTCCTCGCATTTTTGACACCTTTTCATGCTCCTGGTTTTTTTTTTTTTTTTTTTTTGCTCCTCGAATTTTTCACAATTTTTCATGCTCCTGGTCTTTTTTTTTTTTTTTTTTTGCTCCTCGCATTTTTCACACCTTTTCATGCTCCTGGTCTTTTTTTTTTTTTTTTTTTGCTTCTCGCATTTTTCACACCTTTTCATGCTCCTGGTTTTTTTTTTTTTTTTTTTTGCTCCTCGAATTTTTCACACCTTTTCATGCTCCTCGCATTTTTCACACATCTTCATGCTCCTCGCATTTTTCACAACTTTTCATGCTCGTCGCATTTTTCACACCTTTTCATGCTCCTGGTCTTTTTTTTTTTTTTTTTTGCTCCTCGCATTTTTCACACCTTTTCATGCTCCTCGCATTTTTCACACCTTTTCATGCTCCTGGTCTTTTTTTTTTTTTTTTGCTCCTCGCATTTTTCACACCTTTTCATGCTCCTGGCCTTTTTTTTTTTTTGCTCCTCGCATTTTTCACACCTTTTCATGCTACTTGCATTTTTCACACCTTTTCATGCTCCTCGCATTTTTCACACCTCTTCATGCTCCTGGTCTTTCTTTTTTTTTTTTTGCTCCTCGCATTTTTCACACCTTTTCTTGCTCCTCGCATTTTTCACACCTTTTCATGCTCCTGGTCTTTCTTTTTTTTTTTTGCTCCTCGCATTTTTCACACCTTTTCATGCTCCTCGTCTTTTTTTTTTTTTGCTCCTCGCATTTTTCACACCTTTTCATGCTCCTCGCATTTTTCACACCTCTTCATGCTCCTGGTCTTTCTTTTTTTTTTTTTGCTCCTCGCATTTTTCACACCTTTTCTTGCTCCTCGTCTTTTTTTTTTTTTGCTCCTCGCATTTTTCACACCTTTTCATGCTCCTGGCCTATTTTTTTTTTTTGCTCCTCGCATTTTTCACACCTTTTCATGCTACTTGCATTTTTCACACCTTTTCATGCTCCTCGCATTTTTCACACCTCTTCATGCTCCTGGTCTTTTTTTTTTTTTTTTTGCTCCTCGCATTTTTCACACCTTTTCATGCTCCTGGTCTTTTTTTTTTTTTTTTTCTCCTCGCATTTTTCCCCCCTTTTCATGTTCCTGGTCTTTTTTTTTTTTTTTTTTGCTCCTCGCATTTTTCACACATTTTCATGCTCCTTGTCTCTTTTTTTTTTTTTTTTTTGCTCCTCGCATTTTTCACACCTTTTCATGCTCCTGGTCTTTTTTTTTTTTTTTTTTTTGCTCCTCGCATTTTTCACACCTTTTCATGCTCCTGGCCTTTTTTTTTTTTTTGCTCCTCGCATTTTTCACACCTTTTCATGATACTTGCATTTTTCACACCTTTTCATGCTCCTCGCATTTTTCACACCTTTTCATGCTCCTGGTCTTTTTTTTTTTTTTGCTCCTCGCATTTTTCACACCTTTTCATGCTACTTGCATTTTTCACACCTTTTCATGCCCCTCGCATTTTTCACACCTCTTCATGCTCCTCGCATTTTTCACATCTTTCAATGCTCGTCGCATTTTTCACACCTTTTCATGCTCCTGGTCTTTCTTTTTTTTTTTTTTTTGCTCCCCGCTTTTTTCACCCCTTTTCATGCTCCTGGTCTTTCTTTTTTTTTTTTTTTTTTTTTGCTCCTCGCATTTTTCACACCTTTTCATGCTCCTGGTCTTTCTTTTTTTTTTTTTTGCTCCTCGCATTTTTCACACCTTTTCATGCTCCTCGCATTTTTCACACCTTTTCATGCTCCTCGTCTTTTTTTTTTTTTGCTCCTCGCATTTTTCACACCTTTTCATGCTCCTGGTCTTTTTTTTTTTTTTTTTTTTGCTCCTCGAATTTTTCACACTTTTTCATGCTCCTCGCATTTTTCACACATCTTCATGCTCCTCGCATTTTTCACACCTTTTCATGCTCGTCGCATTTTTCACACATTTTCATGCTCCTGGTCTTTCTTTTTTTTTTTTTTGCTCCTCGCATTTTTCACACCTTTTCATGCTCCTGGTCTTTTTTTTTTTTTTGCTCCTCGCATTTTTCACACCTTTTCATGCTCCTGGTCTTTCTTTTTTTTTTTTTTTTTTTTTGCTCCTCGCATTTTTCACACCTTTTCATGCTACTTGCATTTTTCACACCTTTTCATGCTCCTCGCATTTTTCACACCTCTTCATGCTCCTCGCATTTTTCACAACTTTTCATGCTCCTCGCATTTTTCACACCTTTTCATGCTCCTGGTCTCTTTTTTTTTTTTTTTTTTTTTGCTCCTCGCATTTTTCACAACTTTTCATGCTCCTGGTCTCTTTTTTTTTTTTTTGCTCCTCGCATTTTTCACACCTTTTCATGTTCCTGGTCTTTTTTTTTTTTTTTTTGCTCCTCGCATTTTTCACACATTTTCATGCTCCTTGTCTCTTTTTTTTTTTTTTTTTTGCTCCTCGCATTTTTCACACCTTTTCATGCTCCTGGTCTTTTTTTTTTTTTTTTTTTGCTCCTCGCATTTTTCACACCTATTCATGGTCTTGGTCTTTATTATTTTTTTTTTTTGCTCCTCAAATTTTTCACACCTTTTCATGCTCCTTGCATTTTTCACACCTTTTCATGCTCCTCGCATTTTTCACACCTTTCCATGCTCCTGGTGTTTTTTTTTTTTTGCTCCTCGCATTTTTCACACCTTTTCATGCTCCTAGTCTTTTTTTTTTTTTGCTCCTCGCATTTTTGACACCTTTTCATGCTCCTGGTTTTTTTTTTTTTTTTTTTTGCTCCTCGAATTTTTCACAATTTTTCATGCTCCTGGTCTTTTTTTTTTTTTTTTTTTGCTCCTCGCATTTTTCACACCTTTTCATGCTCCTGGTCTTTTTTTTTTTTTTTTTTTTGCTTCTCGCATTTTTCACACCTTTTCATGCTCCTGGTTTTTTTTTTTTTTTTTTTTGCTCCTCGAATTTTTCACACCTTTTCATGCTCCTCGCATTTTTCACACATCTTCATGCTCCTCGCATTTTTCACAACTTTTCATGCTCGTCGCATTTTTCACACCTTTTCATGCTCCTGGTCTTTCTTTTTTTTTTTTTTGCTCCTCGCATTTTTCACACCTTTTCATGCTCCTCGCATTTTTCACACCTTTTCATGCTCCTGGTCTTTTTTTTTTTTTTTTGCTCCTCGCATTTTTCACACCTTTTCATGCTCCTGGCCTTTTTTTTTTTTTGCTCCTCGCATTTTTCACACCTTTTCATGCTACTTGCATTTTTCACACCTTTTCATGCTCCTCGCATTTTTCACACCTCTTCATGCTCCTGGTCTTTCTTTTTTTTTTTTTGCTCCTCGCATTTTTCACACCTTTTCATGCTCCTCGCATTTTTCTCACCTCTTCATGCTCCTGGTCTTTCTTTTTTTTTTTTGCTCCTCGCATTTTTCACACCTTTTCATGCTCCTCGTCTTTTTTTTTTTTTGCTCCTCGCATTTTTCACACCTTTTCATGCTCCTCGCATTTTTCACACCTCTTCATGCTCCTGGTCTTTCTTTTTTTTTTTTTGCTCCTCGCTTTTTTCACACCTTTTCATGCTCCTCGTCTTTTTTTTTTTTTGCTCCTCGCATTTTTCACACCTTTTCATGCTCCTGGCCTATTTTTTTTTTTTGCTCCTCGCATTTTTCACACCTTTTCATGCTACTTGCATTTTTCACACCTTTTCATGCTCCTCGCATTTTTCACACCTCTTCATGCTCCTGGTCTTTCTTTTTTTTTTTTTGCTCCTCGCATTTTTCACACCTTTTCATGCTCCTGGTCTCTTTTTTTTTTTTTTGCTCCTCGCATTTTTCACACCTTTTCATGTTCCTGGTCTTTTTTTTTTTTTTTTTTGCTCCTCGCATTTTTCACACATTTTCATGCTCCTTGTCTCTTTTTTTTTTTTTTTTTTGCTCCTCGCATTTTTCACACCTTTTCATGCTCCTGGTCTTTTTTTTTTTTTTTTTTTTGCTCCTCGCATTTTTCACACCTTTTCATGCTCCTGGCCTTTTTTTTTTTTTTGCTCCTCGCATTTTTCACACCTTTTCATGATACTTGCATTTTTCACACCTTTTCATGCTCCTCGCATTTTTCACACCTTTTCATGCTCCTGGTCTTTTTTTTTTTTTTTGCTCCTCGCATTTTTCACACCTTTTCATGCTACTTGCATTTTTCACACCTTTTCATGCCCCTCGCATTTTTCACACCTCTTCATGCTCCTCGCATTTTTCACATCTTTCAATGCTCGTCGCATTTTTCACACCTTTTCATGCTCCTGGTCTTTCTTTTTTTTTTTTTTTTGCTCCCCGCATTTTTCACACCTTTTCATGCTCCTGGTCTTTCTTTTTTTTTTTTTTTTTTTTGCTCCTCGCATTTTTCACACCTTTTCATGCTCCTGGTCTCTTTTTTTTTTTTTTTTTTTTACTCCTCGCATTTTTCACACATTTTCATGCTCCTTGTCTCTTTTTTTTTTTTTTTTTTTGCTCCTCGCATTTTTCACACCTTTTCATGCTCCTGGTCTTTTTTTTTTTTTTTTTTTTGCTCCTCGAATTTTTCACACGTTTTCATGCTCCTGGTCTTTTTTTTTTTTTTTTTTTGCTCCTCGAATTTTTCACACCTTTTCATGCTCCTCGCATTTTTCACACATCTTCATGCTCCTCGCATTTTTCACAACTTTTCATGCTCGTCGCATTTTTCACACCTTTTCATGCTCCTGGTCTTTCTTTTTTTTTTTTTTGCTCCTCGCATTTTTCACACCTTTTCATGCTCCTCGCATTTTTCACACCTTTTCATGCTCCTGGTCTTTTTTTTTTTCTTTTGCTCCTCGCATTTTTCACACCTTTTCATGCTCCTGGCCTTTTTTTTTTTTTTTGCTCCTCGCATTTTTCACACCTTTTCATGCTACTTGCATTTTTCACACCTTTTCATGCTCCTCGCATTTTTCACACCTCTTCATGCTCCTGGTCTTTCTTTTTTTTTTTTTGCTCCTCGCATTTTTCACACCTTTTCATGCTCCTCGCATTTTTCACACCTTTTCATGCTCCTGGTCTTTTTTTTTTTTTTGCTCCTCGCATTTTTCACACCTTTTCATGCTACTCGCATTTTTCACACCTTTTCATGCCCCTCGCATTTTTCACACCTCTTCATGCTCCTCGCATTTTTCACATCTTTCAATGCTCGTCGCATTTTTCACACCTTTTCATGCTCCTGGTCTTTTTTTTTTTTTTTTTGCTCCTCGCATTTTTCACACCTATTCATGGTCTTGGTCTTTATTATTTTTTTTTTTTTGCTCCTCGCATTTTTCACACCTTTTCATGCTCCTAGTCTTTTTTTTTTTTTGCTCCTCGCATTTTTGACACCTTTTCATGCTCCTGGTTTTTTTTTTTTTTTTTTTTGCTCCTCGAATTTTTCACAACTTTTCATGCTCCTTGCATTTTTCACACCTTTTCATGCTCCTCGCATTTTTCACACCTTTTCATGCTCCTGGTTTTTTTTTTTTTTTTTTTTTTTTGCTCCTCGAATTTTTCACAACTTTTCATGCTCCTGGTCTTTTTTTTTTTTTTGCTCCTCGCATTTTTCACACCTTTTCATGCTCCTGGTCTTTTTTTTTTTTTTTTGCTCCTCGCTTTTTTCTCACCTTTTCATGCTCCTGGTCTTTTTTTTTTTTTTTTTTTTGCTCCTCGCTTTTTTCACACCTTTTCTTGTTCCTGGTCTTTTTTTTTTTTTTTTTTGCTCCACGCATTTTTCACACCTCTTCATGCTCCTCGCATTTTTCACAACTTTTCATGCTCGTTGCATTTTTCACACCTTTTCATGGTCCTGGTCTTTCTTTTTTTTTTTTTGCTCCTCGCATTTTTCACACCTTTTCATGCTCCTGGTCTTTCTTTTTTTTTTTTTGCTCCTCGCATTTTTCACACCTTTTCATGTTCCTGGTCTTTCTTTTTTTTTTTTTTGCTCCTCGCATTTTTCACACCTTTTCATGGTCCTTGTCTTTATTTTTTTTTTTTTTTGCTCCTCAAATTTTTCACACCTTTTCATGCTCCTTGCATTTTTCACACCTTTTCATGCTCCTCGTCTTTTTTTTTTTTTGCTCCTCGCATTTTTCACACCTTTTCATGCTCCTGGTCTTTTTTTTTTTTTTTTTTTTGCTCCTCGAATTTTTCACACGTTTTCATGCTCCTGGTCTTTTTTTTTTTTTTTTTTTGCTCCTCGAATTTTTCACACCTTTTCATGCTCCTCGCATTTTTCACACATCTTCATGCTCCTCGCATTTTTCACAACTTTTCATGCTCGTCGCATTTTTCACACCTTTTCATGCTCCTGGTCTTTCTTTTTTTTTTTTTTGCTCCTCGCATTTTTCACTCCTTTTCTTGCTCCTCGCATTTTTCACACCTTTTCATGCTCCTGGTCTTTTTTTTTTTTTTTTGCTCCTCGCATTTTTCACACCTTTTCATGCTCCTGGCCTTTTTTTTTTTTTTTGCTCCTCGCATTTTTCACACCTTTTCATGCTACTTGCATTTTTCACACCTTTTCATGCTCCTCGCATTTTTCACACCTCTTCATGCTCCTGGTCTTTCTTTGTTTTTTTTTGCTCCTCGCATTTTTCACACCTTTTCATGCTCCTCGCATTTTTCACACCTTTTCATGCTCCTGGTCTTTTTTTTTTTTTTGCTCCTCGCATTTTTCACACCTTTTCATGCTACTCGCATTTTTCACACCTTTTCATGCCCCTCGCATTTTTCACACCTCTTCATGCTCCTCGCATTTTTCACATCTTTCAATGCTCGTCGCATTTTTCACACCTTTTCATGCTCCTGGTCTTTCTTTTTTTTTTTTTTTTTTCTCCTCGCTTTTTTCACACCTTTTCATGCTCCTGGTCTTTTTTTTTTTTTTTTTTTTGCTCCTCGCATTTTTCACACCTTTTCTTGCTCCTGGTCTTTTTTTTTTTTTTTTTTTGCTCCTCGCATTTTTCACACCTATTCATGGTCTTGGTCTTTATTATTTTTTTTTTTTTGCTCCTCGCATTTTTCACACCTTTTCATGCTCCTAGTCTTTTTTTTTTTTGCTCCTCGCATTTTTGACACCTTTTCATGCTCCTGGTTTTTTTTTTTTTTTTTTTTTGCTCCTCGAATTTTTCACAACTTTTCATGCTCCTTGCATTTTTCACACCTTTTCATGCTCCTCGCATTTTTCACACCTTTTCATGCTCCTGGTTTTTTTTTTTTTTTTTTTTTTTTGCTCCTCGAATTTTTCACAACTTTTCATGCTCCTGGTCTTTTTTTTTTTTTTTTTTTTGCTCCTCGCATTTTTCCCCCCTTTTCCTTCTCCTGTTCTTTTTTTTTTTTTTTTGCTCCTCGCATTTTTCACACCTTTTCATGCTCCTGGTCTTTCTTTTTTTTTTTTTTTTGCTCCTCGCATTTTTCACACCTTTTCATGCTCCTGGTCTTTTTTTTTTTTTTTTTTTTGCTCCTCGCATTTTTCACACCTTTTCATGCTCCTGGTCTTTTTTTTTTTTTTTTTTGCTCCTCGCATTTTTCACACCTATTCATGGTCTTGGTCTTTATTATTTTTTTTTTTTTGCTCCTCGCATTTTTCACACCTTTTCATGCTCCTAGTCTTTTTTTTTTTTGCTCCTCGCATTTTTGACACCTTTTCATGCTCCTGGTTTTTTTTTTTTTTTTTTTTTTGCTCCTCGAATTTTTCACAACTTTTCATGCTCCTTGCATTTTTCACACCTTTTCATGCTCCTCGCATTTTTCACACCTTTTCATGCTCCTGGTTTTTTTTTTTTTTTTTTTTTTTGCTCCTCGAATTTTTCACACCTTTTCATGCTCCTGGTCTTTTTTTTTTTTTTTTTTTGCTCCTCGCATTTTTCACACCTTTTCTTGCTCCTGTTCTTTTTTTTTTTTTTTTTGCTCCTCGCATTTTTCACACCTTTTCATGCTCCTGGTCTTTTTTTTTTTTTTTTTTTTGCTCCTCGCATTTTTCACACCTTTTCATGTTCCTGGTCTTTTTTTTTTTTTTTTTTTGCTCCTCGCATTTTTCACACCTCTTCATGCTCCTCGCATTTTTCACACCTCTTCATGCTCCTCGCATTTTTCACAACTTTTCATGCTCGTTGCATTTTTCACACCTTTTCATGGTCCTGGTCTTTCTTTTTTTTTTTTTGCTCCTCGCATTTTTCACACGTTTTCATGCTCCTGGTCTTTCTTTTTTTTTTTGCTCCTCGCATTTTTCACACCTTTTCATGCTCCTGGTCTTTCTTTTTTTTTTTTTGCTCCTCGCATTTTTCACACCTTTTCTTGGTCCTTGTCTTTTTTTTTTTTTTTTTTTGCTCCTCAAATTTTTCACACCTTTTCATGCTCCTTGCATTTTTCACACCTTTTCATGCTCCTCGTCTTTTTTTTTTTTGTTCCTCGCATTTTTCACACCTTTTCATGCTCCTGGTCTTTTTTTTTTTTTTTTTTTTGCTCCTCGAATTTTTCACACGTTTTCATGCTCCTGGTCTTTTTTTTTTTTTTTTTTTGCTCCTCGAATTTTTCACACCTTTTCATGCTCCTCGCATTTTTCACACATCTTCATGCTCCTCGCATTTTTCACAACTTTTCATGCTCGTCGCATTTTTCACACCTTTCATGCTCCTGGTCTTTCTTTTTTTTTTTTTTGCTCCTCGCATTTTTCACACCTTTTCATGCTCCTCGCATTTTTCACACCTTTTCATGCTCCTGGTCTTTTTTTTTTTTTTTTGCTCCTCGCATTTTTCACACCTTTTCATGCTCCTGGCCTTTTTTTTTTTTTTGCTCCTCGCATTTTTCACACCTTTTCATGCTACTTGCATTTTTCACACCTTTTCATGCTCCTCGCATTTTTCACACCTCTTCATGCTCCTGGTCTTTCTTTTTTTTTTTTTTGCTCCTCGCATTTTTCACACCTTTTCATGCTCCTCGCATTTTTCACACGTTTTCATGCTCCTGGTCTTTTTTTTTTTTTTGCTCCTCGCATTTTTCACACCTTTTCATGCTACTTGCATTTTTCACACCTTTTCATGCCCCTCGCATTTTTCACACCTCTTCATGCTCCTCGCATTTTTCACATCTTTCAGTGCTCGTCGCATTTTTCACACCTTTTCATGCTCCTGGTCTTTCTTTTTTTTTTTTTTTTTGCTCCCCGCAATTTTCACACCTTTTCATGCTCCTGGTCTTTCTTTTTTTTTTTTTTTTTTTTGCTCCTCGCATTTTTCACACCTTTTCATGCTCCTTGTCTCTTTTTTTTTTTTTTTTTTTGTTCCTCGCATTTTTCACACCTTTTCATGCTCCTGGTCTTTTTTTTTTTTTTTTTGCTCCTCGCATTTTTCACACCTTTTCATGCTCCTGGTCTTTTTTTTTTTTTTTTTTGCTCCTCGAATTTTTCACACGTTTTCATGCTCCTGGTCTTTTTTTTTTTTTTTTTTTGCTCCTCGAATTTTTCACACCTTTTGATGCTCCTCGCATTTTTCACACATCTTCATGCTCCTCGCATTTTTCACAACTTTTCATGCTCGTCGCATTTTTCAAACCTTTTCATGCTCCTGGTCCTTCTTTTTTTTTTTTTTGCTCCTCGCATTTTTCACACCTTTTCATGCTCCTCGCATTTTTCACAACTTTTCATGCTCCTCGTCTTTTTTTTTTTTTGCTCCTCGCATTTTTCACACCTTTTCATGCTCCTGGTCTTTTTTTTTTTTTTTTTTTGCTCCTCGAATTTTTCACACTTTTTCATGCTCCTCGCATTTTTCACACATCTTCATGCTCCTCGCATTTTTCACACCTTTTCATGCTCGTCGCATTTTTCACACATTTTCATGCTCCTGGTCTTTCTTTTTTTTTTTTTTTTGCTCCTCGCATTTTTCACACCTTTTCATGCTCCTCGCATTTTTCACACCTTTTCATGCTCCTGGTCTTTCTTTTTTTTTTTTTTTGCTCCTCGCATTTTTCACACCTTTTCATGCTCCTCGCATTTTTCACACCTTTTCATGCTCCTCGTCTTTTTTTTTTTTTGCTCCTCGCATTTTTCACACCTTTTCATGCTCCTGGTCTTTTTTTTTTTTTTTTTTTTGCTCCTCGAATTTTTCACACTTTTTCATGCTCCTCGCATTTTTCACACATCTTCATGCTCCTCGCATTTTTCACACCTTTTCATGCTCGTCGCATTTTTCACACATTTTCATGCTCCTGGTCTTTCTTTTTTTTTTTTTTTGCTCCTCGCATTTTTCACACCTTTTCATGCTCCTGGTCTTTTTTTTTTTTTTGCTCCTCGCATTTTTCACACCTTTTCATGCTCCTGGTCTTTCTTTTTTTTTTTTTTTTTTTTTGCTCCTCGCATTTTTCACACCTTTTCATGCTACTTGCATTTTTCACACCTTTTCATGCTCCTCGCATTTTTCACACCTCTTCATGCTCCTCGCATTTTTCACAACTTTTCATGCTCCTCGCATTTTTCACACCTTTTCATGCTCCTGGTCTCTTTTTTTTTTTTTTTTTTTTTGCTCCTCGCATTTTTCACACCTTTTCATGCTCCTGGTCTCTTTTTTTTTTTTTTGCTCCTCGCATTTTTCACAACTTTTCATGCTCCTTGCATTTTTCACACCTTTTCATGCTCCTCGCATTTTTCACACCTTTTCATGCTCCTGGTTTTTTTTTTTTTTTTTTTTTTTGCTCCTCGAATTTTTCACAACTTTTCATGCTCCTGGTCTTTTTTTTTTTTTTTTTTTGCTCCTCGCATTTTTCACACCTTTTCATGCTCCTGTTCTTTTTTTTTTTTTTTTGCTCCTCGCATTTTTCACACCTTTTCATGCTCCTGGTCTTTTTTTTTTTTTTTTTTTGCTCCTCGCATTTTTCACACCTTTTCATGTTCCTGGTCTTTTTTTTTTTTTTTTTTGCTCCTCGCATTTTTCACACCTCTTCATGCTCCTCGCATTTTTCACACCTCTTCATGCTCCTCGCATTTTTCACAACTTTTCATGCTCGTTGCATTTTTCACACCTTTTCATGGTCCTGGTCTTTCTTTTTTTTTTTTTGCTCCTCGCATTTTTCACACGTTTTCATGCTCCTGGTCTTTCTTTTTTTTTTTTTGCTCCTCGCATTTTTCACACCTTTTCATGTTCCTGGTCTTTCTTTTTTTTTTTTTGCTCCTCCCTTTTTTCCCACCTTTTTATTGTCCTTGTCTTTTTTTTTTTTTTTTTTTTGCTCCTCAAATTTTTCACACCTTTTCATGCTCCTTGCATTTTTCACACCTTTTCATGCTCCTCGTCTTTTTTTTTTTTGTTCCTCGCATTTTTCACACCTTTTCATGCTCCTGGTCTTTTTTTTTTTTTTTTTTTGCTCCTCGAATTTTTCACACGTTTTCATGCTCCTGGTCTTTTTTTTTTTTTTTTTTTGCTCCTCGAATTTTTCACACCTTTTCATGCTCCTCGCATTTTTCACACATCTTCATGCTCCTCGCATTTTTCACAACTTTTCATGCTCGTCGCATTTTTCACACCTTTCATGCTCCTGGTCTTTCTTTTTTTTTTTTTTGCTCCTCGCATTTTTCACACCTTTTCATGCTCCTCGCATTTTTCACACCTTTTCTTGCTCCTGGTCTTTTTTTTTTTTTTTTGCTCCTCGCATTTTTCACACCTTTTCATGCTCCTGGCCTTTTTTTTTTTTTTGCTCCTCGCATTTTTCACACCTTTTCATGCTACTTGCATTTTTCACACCTTTTCATGCTCCTCGCATTTTTCACACCTCTTCATGCTCCTGGTCTTTCTTTTTTTTTTTTTTTGCTCCTCGCATTTTTCACACCTTTTCATGCTCCTCGCATTTTTCACACGTTTTCATGCTCCTGGTCTTTTTTTTTTTTTTTGCTCCTCGCATTTTTCACACCTTTTCATGCTACTTGCATTTTTCACACCTTTTCATGCCCCTCGCATTTTTCCCACCTCTTCATGCTCCTCGCATTTTTCACATCTTTCAGTGCTCGTCGCATTTTTCACACCTTTTCATGCTCCTGGTCTTTCTTTTTTTTTTTTTTTTGCTCCCCGCAATTTTCACACCTTTTCATGCTCCTGGTCTTTCTTTTTTTTTTTTTTTTGCTCCCCGCAATTTTCACACCTTTTCATGCTCCTGGTCTTTCTTTTTTTTTTTGCTCCTCGCATTTTTCACACCTTTTCATGCTCCTTGTCTTTTTTTTTTTTTTTTTTTTTGTTCCTCGCATTTTTCTCACCTTTTCATGCTCCTGGTCTTTTTTTTTTTTTTTTTGCTCCTCGCATTTTTCACACCTTTTCATGCTCCTGGTCTTTTTTTTTTTTTTTTTTGCTCCTCGAATTTTTCACACGTTTTCATGCTCCTGGTCTTTTTTTTTTTTTTTTTTTGCTCCTCGAATTTTTCACACCTTTTGATGCTCCTCGCATTTTTCACACATCTTCATGCTCCTCGCATTTTTCACAACTTTTCATGCTCGTCGCATTTTTCAAACCTTTTCATGCTCCTGGTCCTTCTTTTTTTTTTTTTTGCTCCTCGCATTTTTCACACCTTTTCATGCTCCTCGCATTTTTCACAACTTTTCATGCTCCTCGTCTTTTTTTTTTTTTGCTCCTCGCATTTTTCACACCTTTTCATGCTCCTGGTCTTTTTTTTTTTTTTTTTTTGCTCCTCGAATTTTTCACACTTTTTCATGCTCCTCGCATTTTTCACACATCTTCATGCTCCTCGCATTTTTCACACCTTTTCATGCTCGTCGCATTTTTCACACATTTTCATGCTCCTGGTCTTTCTTTTTTTTTTTTTTTTGCTCCTCGCATTTTTCACACCTTTTCATGCTCCTCGCATTTTTCACACCTTTTCATGCTCCTGGTCTTTCTTTTTTTTTTTTTTGCTCCTCGCATTTTTCACACCTTTTCATGCTCCTCGCATTTTTCACACCTTTTCATGCTCCTCGTCTTTTTTTTTTTTTGCTCCTCGCATTTTTCACACCTTTTCATGCTCCTGGTCTTTTTTTTTTTTTTTTTTTTGCTCCTCGAATTTTTCACACTTTTTCATGCTCCTCGCATTTTTCACACATCTTCATGCTCCTCGCATTTTTCACACCTTTTCATGCTCGTCGCATTTTTCACACATTTTCATGCTCCTGGTCTTTCTTTTTTTTTTTTTTGCTCCTCGCATTTTTCACACCTTTTCATGCTCCTGGTCTTTTTTTTTTTTTTGCTCCTCGCATTTTTCACACCTTTTCATGCTCCTGGTCTTTCTTTTTTTTTTTTTTTTTTTTTGCTCCTCGCATTTTTCACACCTTTTCATGCTACTTGCATTTTTCACACCTTTTCATGCTCCTCGCATTTTTCACACCTCTTCATGCTCCTCGCATTTTTCACAACTTTTCATGCTCCTCGCATTTTTCACACCTTTTCATGCTCCTGGTCTCTTTTTTTTTTTTTTTTTTTTTTGCTCCTCGCATTTTTCACACCTTTTCATGCTCCTCGCATTTTTCACACCTTTTCATGCTCCTCGTCTTTTTTTTTTTTTGCTCCTCGCATTTTTCACACCTTTTCATGCTCCTGGTCTTTTTTTTTTTTTTTTTTTTGCTCCTCGAATTTTTCACACTTTTTCATGCTCCTCGCATTTTTCACACATCTTCATGCTCCTCGCATTTTTCACACCTTTTCATGCTCGTCGCATTTTTCACACATTTTCATGCTCCTGGTCTTTCTTTTTTTTTTTTTTGCTCCTCGCATTTTTCACACCTTTTCATGCTCCTGGTCTTTTTTTTTTTTTTGCTCCTCGCATTTTTCACACCTTTTCATGCTCCTGGTCTTTCTTTTTTTTTTTTTTTTTTTTTTTGCTCCTCGCATTTTTCACACCTTTTCATGCTACTTGCATTTTTCACACCTTTTCATGCTCCTCGCATTTTTCACACCTCTTCATGCTCCTCGCATTTTTCACAACTTTTCATGCTCCTCGCATTTTTCACACCTTTTCATGCTCCTGGTCTCTTTTTTTTTTTTTTTTTTTTTGCTCCTCGCATTTTTCACACCTTTTCATGCTCCTGGTCTCTTTTTTTTTTTTTTGCTCCTCGCATTTTTCACACCTTTTCATGTTCCTGGTCTTTTTTTTTTTTTTTTGCTCCTCGCATTTTTCACACATTTTCATGCTCCTTGTCTCTTTTTTTTTTTTTTTTTTGCTCCTCGCATTTTTCACACCTTTTCATGCTCCTGGTCTTTTTTTTTTTTTTTTTTTGCTCCTCGCATTTTTCACACCTATTCATGGTCTTGGTCTTTATTATTTTTTTTTTTTGCTCCTCAAATTTTTCACACCTTTTCATGCTCCTTGCATTTTTCACACCTTTTCATGCTCCTCGCATTTTTCACACCTTTCCATGCTCCTGGTGTTTTTTTTTTTTGCTCCTCGCATTTTTCACACCTTTTCATGCTCCTAGTCTTTTTTTTTTTTTGCTCCTCGCATTTTTTACACCTTTTCATGCTCCTGGTTTTTTTTTTTTTTTTTTTTGCTCCTCGAATTTTTCACAATTTTTCATGCTCCTGGTCTTTTTTTTTTTTTTTTTTTTTGCTCCTCGCTTTTTTCACACCTTTTCATGCTCCTGGTCTTTTTTTTTTTTTTTTGCTCCTCGCATTTTTCACACCTTTTCATGCTCCTGGTCTTTTTTTTTTTTTTTTGCTCCTCGCATTTTTCACACCTTTTCTTGTTCCTGGTCTTTTTTTTTTTTTTTTTTGCTCCTCGCATTTTTCACACCTCTTCATGCTCCTCGCATTTTTCACACCTCTTCATGCTCCTCGCATTTTTCACAACTTTTCATGCTCGTTGCATTTTTCACACCTTTTCATGGTCCTGGTCTTTCTTTTTTTTTTTTTGCTCCTCGCATTTTTCACACCTTTTCATGCTCCTGGTCTTTCTTTTTTTTTTTTTGCTCCTCGCATTTTTCACACCTTTTCATGTTCCTGGTCTTTCTTTTTTTTTTTTTGCTCCTCGCATTTTTCACACCTTTTCATGGTCCTTGTCTTTTTTTTTTTTTTTTTTGCTCCTCAAATTTTTCACACCTTTTCATGCTCCTTGCATTTTTCACACCTTTTCATGCTCCTCGTCTTTTTTTTTTTTGTTCCTCGCATTTTTCACACCTTTTCATGCTCCTGGTCTTTTTTTTTTTTTTTTTTTGCTCCTCGAATTTTTCACACGTTTTCATGCTCCTGGTCTTTTTTTTTTTTTTTTTTTGCTCCTCGAATTTTTCACACCTTTTCATGCTCCTCGCATTTTTCACACATCTTCATGCTCCTCGCATTTTTCACAACTTTTCATGCTCGTCGCATTTTTCACACCTTTCATGCTCCTGGTCTTTCTTTTTTTTTTTTTTGCTCCTCGCATTTTTCACACCTTTTCTTGCTCCTCGCATTTTTCACACCTTTTCATGCTCCTGGTCTTTTTTTTTTTTTTTTGCTCCTTGCATTTTTCACACCTTTTCATGCTCCTGGCCTTTTTTTTTTTTTTGCTCCTCGCATTTTTCACACCTTTTCATGCTACTTGCATTTTTCACACCTTTTCATGCTCCTCGCATTTTTCACACCTCTTCATGCTCCTGGTCTTTCTTTTTTTTTTTTTTGCTCCTCGCATTTTTCACACCTTTTCATGCTCCTCGCATTTTTCACACGTTTTCATGCTCCTGGTCTTTTTTTTTTTTTTGCTCCTCGCATTTTTCACACCTTTTCATGCTACTTGCATTTTTCACACCTTTTCATGCCCCTCGCATTTTTCACACCTCTTCATGCTCCTCGCATTTTTCACATCTTTCAGTGCTCGTCGCATTTTTCACACCTTTTCATGCTCCTGGTCTTTCTTTTTTTTTTTTTTTTGCTCCCCGCAATTTTCACACCTTTTCATGCTCCTGGTCTTTCTTTTTTTTTTTTTTTTTTTTTGCTCCTCGCATTTTTCACACCTTTTCATGCTCCTTGTCTCTTTTTTTTTTTTTTTTTTTGTTCCTCGCATTTTTCACACCTTTTCATGCTCCTGGTCTTTTTTTTTTTTTTTTTGCTCCTCGCATTTTTCACACCTTTTCATGCTCCTGGTCTTTTTTTTTTTTTTTTTTGCTCCTCGAATTTTTCACACGTTTTCATGCTCCTGGTCTTTTTTTTTTTTTTTTTTTGCTCCTCGAATTTTTCACACCTTTTCATGCTCCTCGCATTTTTCACACATCTTCATGCTCCTCGCATTTTTCACAACTTTTCATGCTCGTCGCATTTTTCAAACCTTTTCATGCTCCTGGTCCTTCTTTTTTTTTTTTTTGCTCCTCGCATTTTTCACACCTTTTCATGCTCCTCGCATTTTTCACAACTTTTCATGCTCCTCGTCTTTTTTTTTTTTTGCTCCTCACATTTTTCACACCTTTTCATGCTCCTGGTCTTTTTTTTTTTTTTTTTTTGCTCCTCGAATTTTTCACACTTTTTCATGCTCCTCGCATTTTTCACACATCTTCATGCTCCTCGCATTTTTCACACCTTTTCATGCTCGTCGCATTTTTCACACATTTTCATGCTCCTGGTCTTTCTTTATTTTTTTTTTTTGCTCCTCGCATTTTTCACACCTTTTCATGCTCCTCGCATTTTTCACACCTTTTCATGCTCCTGGTCTTTCTTTTTTTTTTTTTTGCTCCTCGCATTTTTCACACCTTTTCATGCTCCTCGCATTTTTCACACCTTTTCATGCTCCTCGTCTTTTTTTTTTTTTGCTCCTCGCATTTTTCACACCTTTTCATGCTCCTGGTCTTTTTTTTTTTTTTTTTTTTGCTCCTCGAATTTTTCACACTTTTTCATGCTCCTCGCATTTTTCACACATCTTCATGCTCCTCGCATTTTTCACACCTTTTCATGCTCGTCGCATTTTTCACACATTTTCATGCTCCTGGTCTTTCTTTTTTTTTTTTTTGCTCCTCGCATTTTTCACACCTTTTCATGCTCCTGGTCTTTTTTTTTTTTTTGCTCCTCGCATTTTTCACACCTTTTCATGCTCCTGGTCTTTCTTTTTTTTTTTTTTTTTTTTTGCTCCTCGCATTTTTCACACCTTTTCATGCTACTTGCATTTTTCACACCTTTTCATGCTCCTCGCATTTTTCACACCTCTTCATGCTCCTCGCATTTTTCACTACTTTTCATGCTCCTCGCATTTTTCACACCTTTTCATGCTCCTGGTCTCTTTTTTTTTTTTTTTTTTTTTGCTCCTCGCATTTTTCACACCTTTTCATGCTCCTGGTCTCTTTTTTTTTTTTTTGCTCCTCGCATTTTTCACACCTTTTCATGTTCCTGGTCTTTTTTTTTTTTTTTTTGCTCCTCGCATTTTTCACACATTTTCATGCTCCTTGTCTCTTTTTTTTTTTTTTTTTTGCTCCTCGCATTTTTCACACCTTTTCATGCTCCTGGTCTTTTTTTTTTTTTTTTTTTGCTCCTCGCATTTTTCACACCTATTCATGGTCTTGGTCTTTATTATTTTTTTTTTTTGCTCCTCAAATTTTTCACACCTTTTCATGCTCCTTGCATTTTTCACACCTTTTCATGCTCCTCGCATTTTTCACACCTTTCCATGCTCCTGGTGTTTTTTTTTTTTTGCTCCTCGCATTTTTCACACCTTTTCATGCTCCTAGTCTTTTTTTTTTTTTGCTCCTCGCATTTTTGACACCTTTTCATGCTCCTGGTTTTTTTTTTTTTTTTTTTTTGCTCCTCGAATTTTTCACAATTTTTCATGCTCCTGGTCTTTTTTTTTTTTTTTTTTTGCTCCTCGCATTTTTCACACCTTTTCATGCTCCTGGTCTTTTTTTTTTTTTTTTGCTCCTCGCATTTTTCACACCTTTTCATGCTCCTGGTCTTTTTTTTTTTTTTTTGCTCCTCGCTTTTTTCACACCTTTTCTTGCTCCTGGTCTTTTTTTTTTTTTTTTTTTGCTCCTCGCATTTTTCACACCTTTTCATGTTCCTGGTCTTTTTTTTTTTTTTTTGCTCCTCGCATTTTTCACACCTCTTCATGCTCCTCGCATTTTTCACAACTTTTCATGCTCGTTGCATTTTTCACACCTTTTCATGGTCCTGGTCTTTCTTTTTTTTTTTTTTGCTCCTCGCATTTTTCACACCTTTTCATGCTCCTGATCTTTCTTTTTTTTTTTTTTGCTCCTCGCATTTTTCACACCTTTTCATGCTCCTCGTCTTTTTTTTTTTTTGCTCCTCGCATTTTTCACACCTTTTCATGCTCCTGGTCTTTTTTTTTTTTTTTTTTGCTCCTCGAATTTTTCACACGTTTTCATGCTCCTGGTCTTTTTTTTTTTTTTTTTTTGCCCCTCGAATTTTTCACACCTTTTCATGCTCCTCGCATTTTTCACACATCTTCATGCTCCTCGCATTTTTCACACCTTTTCATGCTCCTCGCATTTTTCACACCTTTTCATGCTCCTGGTCTTTTTTTTTTTTTTTGCTCCTCGCATTTTTCACACCTTTTCATGCTCCTCGCATTTTTCACACCTTTTCATGCTCCTGGTCTTTTTTTTTTTTTTTTGCTCCTCGCATTTTTCACACCTTTTCATGCTCCTGGCCTTTTTTTTTTTTTTGCTCCTCGCATTTTTCACACCTTTTCATGATACTTGCATTTTTCACACCTTTTCATGCTCCTCGCATTTTCACACCTCTTCATGCTCCTGGTCTTTCTTTTTTTTTTTTTGCTCCTCGCATTTTTCACTCCTTTTCATGCTCCTCGCATTTTTCACACCTTTTCATGCTCCTGGTCTTTTTTTTTTTTTGCTCCTCGCATTTTTCACACCTTTTCATGCTACTTGCATTTTTCACACCTTTTCATGCCCCTCGCATTTTTCACACCTCTTCATGCTCCTCGCATTTTTCACATCTTTCAATGCTCGTCGCATTTTTCACACCTTTTCATGCTCCTGGTCTTTCTTTTTTTTTTTTTTTTTTTGCTCCTCGCTTTTTTCACACCTTTTCATGCTCCTGGCCTTTTTTTTTTTTTTGCTCCTCGCATTTTTCACACCTTTTCATGCTACTTGCATTTTTCACACCTTTTCATGCTCCTCGCATTTTTCACACCTCTTCATGCTCCTGGTCTTTCTTTTTTTTTTTTTTGCTCCTCGCATTTTTCACACCTTTTCATGCTCCTCGCATTTTTCACACCTTTTCATGGTCCTGGTCTTTTTTTTTTTTTTGCTCCTCGCATTTTTCACACCTTTTCATGCTCCTGGTCTTTTTTTTTTTTTTTTTTTGCTCCTCGAATTTTTCACACGTTTTCATGCTCCTGGTCTTTTTTTTTTTTTTTTTTTGCTCCTCGAATTTTTCACACCTTTTCATGCTCCTCGCATTTTTCACACATCTTCATGCTCCTCGCATTTTTCACAACTTTTCATGCTCGTCGCATTTTTCACACCTTTTCATGCTCCTGGTCTTTCTTTTTTTTTTTTTTGCTCCTCGCATTTTTCACACCTTTTCATGCTCCTCGCATTTTTCACACCTTTTCATGCTCCTCGTCTTTTTTTTTTTTTGCTCCTCGCATTTTTCACACCTTTTCATGCTACTTGCATTTTTCACACCTTTTCATGCTCCTCGCATTTTTCACACCTCTTCATGCTCCTGGTCTTTCTTTTTTTTTTTTTGCTCCTCGCATTTTTCACACCTTTTCATGCTCCTCGCATTTTTCACACCTTTTCATGCTCCTGGTCTTTTTTTTTTTTTTGCTCCTCGCATTTTTCACACCTTTTCATGCTACTCGCATTTTTCACACCTTTTCATGCCCCTCGCATTTTTCACACCTCTTCATGCTCCTCGCATTTTTCACATCTTTCAATGCTCGTCGCATTTTTCACACCTTTTCATGCTCCTGGTCTTTCTTTTTTTTTTTTTTGCTCCCCGCATTTTTCACACCTTTTCATGCTCCTGGTCTTTCTTTTTTTTTTTTTTTTTTTGCTCCTCGCTTTTTTCACACCTTTTCTTGCTCCTGGCCTTTTTTTTTTTTTTTGCTCCTCGCATTTTTCACACCTTTTCATGCTACTTGCATTTTTCACACCTTTTCATGCTCCTCGCATTTTTCACACCTCTTCATGCTCCTGGTCTTTCTTTTTTTTTTTTTGCTCCTCGCATTTTTCACACCTTTTCATGCTCCTCGCATTTTTCACACCTTTTCATGGTCCTGGTCTTTTTTTTTTTTTTGCTCCTCGCATTTTTCACACCTTTTCATGCTCCTGGTCTTTTTTTTTTTTTTTTTTTGCTCCTCTAATTTTTCACACGTTTTCATGCTCCTGGTCTTTTTTTTTTTTTTTTTTTGCTCCTCGAATTTTTCACACCTTTTCATGCTCCTCGCATTTTTCACACATCTTCATGCTCCTCGCATTTTTCACAACTTTTCATGCTCGTCGCATTTTTCACACCTTTTCATGCTCCTGGTCTTTCTTTTTTTTTTTTTTGCTCCTCGCATTTTTCACACCTTTTCATGCTCCTCGCATTTTTCACACCTTTTCATGCTCCTCGTCTTTTTTTTTTTTTGCTCCTCGCATTTTTCACACCTTTTCATGCTCCTGGTCTTTTTTTTTTTTTTTTTTTGCTCCTCGAATTTTTCACACTTTTTCATGCTCCTCGCATTTTTCACACATCTTCATGCTCCTCGCATTTTTCACACCTTTTCATGCTCGTCGCATTTTTCACACCTTTTCATGCTCCTGGTCTTTCTTTTTTTTTTTTTTGCTCCTCGCATTTTTCACATCTTTTCATGCTCCTCGCTTTTTTCACACCTTTTCATGCTCCTGGTCTTTTTTTTTTTTTTTTTTGCTCCTCGCATTTTTCACACCTTTTCATGCTCCTGGTCTTTCTTTTTTTTTTTTTTGCTCCTCGCATTTTTCACACCTTTTCATGCTCCTCGCATTTTTCACACCTTTTCATGCTCCTGGTCTTTTTTTTTTTTTTTTTTGCTCCTCGCATTTTTCACACCTTTTCATGCTCCTGGTCTTTTTTTTTTTTTTTTTTTGTTCCTCGCTTTTTTCCCACCTTTTCATGCTCCTCGCATTTTTCACACCTTTTCATGCTCCTGGTCTTTCTTTTTTTTTTTTTTTGCTCCTCGCATTTTTCACACCTTTTCATGC
Source organism: Cervus elaphus (assembly GCF_910594005.1). Lineage (NCBI taxonomy): Eukaryota > Metazoa > Chordata > Mammalia > Artiodactyla > Cervidae > Cervus > Cervus elaphus. Next base: position 115,055,087 of record NC_057833.1, read on the forward strand.
TCCTCGCATTTTTCACACCTTTTCATGCTCCTCGTCTTTTTTTTTTTTTGCTCCTCGCATTTTTCACACCTTTTCATGCTCCTCGCATTTTTCACACCTTTTCATGCTCGTGGTCTTTCTTTTTTTTTTTTTTGCTCCTCGCATTTTTCACACCTTTTCATGCTCCTCGCATTTTTCACACCTTTTCATGCTCCTCGTCTTTTTTTTTTTTTGCTCCTCGCATTTTTCACACCTTTTCATGCTCCTGGTCTTTTTTTTTTTTTTTTTTTGCTCCTCGAATTTTTCGCACATTTTCATGCTCCTCGCATTTTTCACACATCTTCATGCTCCTCGCATTTTTCACACCTTTTCATGCTCGTCGCATTTTTCACACATTTTCATGCTCCTGGTCTTTCTTTTTTTTTTTTTTGCTCCTCGCTTTTTTCACACCTTTTCATGCTCCTGGTCTTTTTTTTTTTTTTTTGCTCCTCGCATTTTTCACACCTTTTCATGTTCCTGGTCTTTTTTTTTTTTTTTTGCTCCTCGCATTTTTCACACCTCTTCATGCTCCTCGCATTTTTCACAACTTTTCATGCTCGTTGCATTTTTCACACCTTTTCATGGTCCTGGTCTTTCTTTTTTTTTTTTTTGCTCCTCGCATTTTTCACAACTTTTCATGCTCCTGGTCTTTCTTTTTTTTTTTTTGCTCCTCGCATTTTTCACACCTTTTCATGGTCCTGGTCTTTCTTTTTTTTTTTTTTGCTCCTCGCATTTTTCACAACTTTTCATGCTCCTGGTCTTTCTTTTTTTTTTTTTGCTCCTCGCATTTTTCAAACCTTTTCATGCTCCTGGTCTTTCTTTTTTTTTTTTTTGCTCCTCGCATTTTTCACACCTTTTCAAGCTCCTCGCATTTTTCACACCTTTTCATGCTCCTGGTCTTTTTTTTTTTTTTTTTGCTCCTCGCATTTTTCACACCTTTTCATGTGCTCCTCGCATTTTTCACACCTTTTCATGCTCCTCGCATTTTTCACACCTTTTCATGCTCCTTGCATTTTTCACACCTTTTCATGGTCCTGGTCTTTTTTTTTTTTTTTTTTGCTCCTCGCATTTTTCACAACTTTTCATGCTCCTGGTCTTTCTTTTTTTTTTTTTGCTCCTCGCATTTTTCACACCTTTTCATGTTCCTGGTCTTTCTTTTTTTTTTTTTGCTCCTCGCATTTTTCACACCTTTTCATGGTCCCGGTCTTTATTTTTTTTTTTTTTTGCTCCTCAAATTTTTCACACCTTTTCATGCTCCTTGCATTTTTCACACCTTTTCATGCTCCTCGTCTTTTTTTTTTTTTGCTCCTCGCATTTTTCACACCTTTTCATGCTCCTGGTTTTTTTTTTTTTTTTTTTTTCTCCTCGAATTTTTCACACGTTTTCATGCTCCTGGACTTTTTTTTTTTTTTTTTTTGCTCCTCGAATTTTTCACACCTTTTCATGCTCCTCGCATTTTTCACACATCTTCATGCTCCTCGCATTTTTCACAACTTTTCATGCTCGTCGCATTTTTCACACCTTTTCATGCTCCTGGTCTTTCTTTTTTTTTTTTTTGCTCCTCGCATTTTTCACTCCTTTTCATGCTCCTCGCATTTTTCACACCTTTTCATGCTCCTGGTCTTTTTTTTTTTTTTTTGCTCCTCGCATTTTTCACACCTTTTCATGCTCCTGGCCTTTTTTTTTTTTTGCTCCTCGCATTTTTCACACCTTTTCATGCTACTTGCATTTTTCACACCTTTTCATGCTCCTCGCATTTTTCACACCTCTTCATGCTCCTGGTCTTTCTTTTTTTTTTTTTGCTCCTCGCATTTTTCACACCTTTTCATGCTCCTCGCATTTTTCACACCTTTTCATGCTCCTGGTCTTTTTTTTTTTTTTGCTCCTCGCATTTTTCACACCTTTTCATGCTACTTGCATTTTTCACACCTTTTCATGCCCCTCGCATTTTTCACACCTCTTCATGCTCCTCGCATTTTTCACATCTTTCAATGCTCGTCGCATTTTTCACACCTTTTCATGCTCCTGGTCTTTCTTTTTTTTTTTTTTTTTGCTCCCCCCATTTTTCACACCTTTTCATGCTCCTGGTCTTTCTTTTTTTTTTTTTTTTTTTGCTCCTCGCATTTTTCACACCTTTTCATGCTCCTGGTCTCTTTTTTTTTTTTTTTTTTTGCTCCTCGCATTTTTCACACCTTTTCATGCTTCTGGTCTTTTTTTTTTTTTTTTCTCCTCGCATTTTTCACACCTTTTCATGGTCCTGGTCTTTTTTTTTTTTTTGCTCCTCGCATTTTTCACACCTTTTCATGCTCCTGGTCTTTTTTTTTTTTTTTTTTTGCTCCTCGAATTTTTCACACGTTTTCATGCTCCTGGTCTTTTTTTTTTTTTTTTTTTTGCTCCTCGAATTTTTCACACCTTTTCATGCTCCTCGCATTTTTCACACATCTTCATGCTCCTCGCATTTTTCACAACTTTTCATGCTCGTCGCATTTTTCACACCTTTTCATGCTCCTGGTCTTTCTTTTTTTTTTTTTTGCTCCTCGCATTTTTCACACCTTTTCATGCTCCTCGCATTTTTCACACCTTTTCATGCTCCTCGTCTTTTTTTTTTTTTGCTCCTCGCATTTTTCACACCTTTTCATGCTCCTGGTCTTTTTTTTTTTTTTTTTTTTGCTCCTCGAATTTTTCACACTTTTTCATGCTCCTCACATTTTTCACACATCTTCATGCTCCTCGCATTTTTCACACCTTTTCATGCTCGTCGCATTTTTCACACCTTTTCATGCTCCTGGTCTTTCTTTTTTTTTTTTTTGCTCCTCGCATTTTTCACACCTTTTCATGCTCCTCGCATTTTTCACACCTTTTCATGCTCCTGGTCTTTTTTTTTTTTTTTTTTGCTCCTCGCATTTTTCACACCTTTTCATGCTCCTGGTCTTTCTTTTTTTTTTTTTTTGTTCCTCGCATTTTTCACACCTTTTCATGCTCCTCGCATTTTTCACACCTTTTCATGCTCCTGGTCTTTCTTTTTTTTTTTTTTTGCTCCTCGCATTTTTCACACCTTTTCATGCTCCTCGCATTTTTCACACCTTTTCATGCTCCTCGTCTTTTTTTTTTTTTGCTCCTCGCATTTTTCACACCTTTTCATGCTCCTCGCATTTTTCACACCTTTTCATGCTCGTGGTCTTTCTTTTTTTTTTTTTTGCTCCTCGCATTTTTCACACCTTTTCATGCTCCTCGCATTTTTCACACCTTTTCATGCTCCTCGTCTTTTTTTTTTTTTGCTCCTCGCATTTTTCACACCTTTTCATGCTCCTGGTCTTTTTTTTTTTTTTTTTTTGCTCCTCGAATTTTTCGCACTTTTTCATGCTCCTCGCATTTTTCACACATCTTCATGCTCCTCGCATTTTTCACACCTTTTCATGCTCGTCGCATTTTTCACACATTTTCATGCTCCTGGTCTTTCTTTTTTTTTTTTTTGCTCCTCGCATTTTTCACACCTTTTCTTGCTCCTGGTTTTTTTTTTTTTTTTGCTCCTCGCATTTTTCACACCTTTTCATGTTCCTGGTCTTTTTTTTTTTTTTTTTGCTCCTCGCATTTTTCACACCTCTTCATGCTCCTCGCATTTTTCACAACTTTTCATGCTCGTTGCATTTTTCACACCTTTTCATGGTCCTGGTCTTTCTTTTTTTTTTTTTTCTCCTCGCATTTTTCACAACTTTTCATGCTCCTGGTCTTTCTTTTTTTTTTTTTGCTCCTCGCATTTTTCACACCTTTTCATGTTCCTGGTCTTTCTTTTTTTTTTTTTGCTCCTCGCATTTTTCACACCTTTTCATGGTCCCGGTCTTTATTTTTTTTTTTTTTTGCTCCTCAAATTTTTCACACCTTTTCATGCTCCTTGCATTTTTCACACCTTTTCATGCTCCTCGCCTTTTTTTTTTTTTGCTCTTCGCTTTTTTCACACCTTTTCATGCTCCTGGTTTTTTTTTTTTTTTTTTTGCTCCTCGAATTTTTCACACCTTTTCATGCTCCTGGACTTTTTTTTTTTTTTTTTTTGCTCCTCGCATTTTTCACACCTTTTCATGCTACTTGCATTTTTCACACCTTTTCATGCTCCTCGCATTTTTCACACCTCTTCATGCTCCTGGTCTTTCTTTTTTTTTTTTTGCTCCTCGCATTTTTCAAACCTTTTCATGCTCCTCGCATTTTTCACACCTTTTCATGCTCCTGGTCTTTTTTTTTTTTTTGCTCCTCGCATTTTTCACACCTTTTCATGCTACTTGCATTTTTCACACCTTTTCATGCCCCTCGCATTTTTCACACCTCTTCATGCTCCTCGCATTTTTCACATCTTTCAATGCTCGTCGCATTTTTCACACCTTTTCATGCTCCTGGTCTTTCTTTTTTTTTTTTTTTGCTCCCCGCATTTTTCACACCTTTTCATGCTCCTGGTCTTTCTTTTTTTTTTTTTTTTTTTGCTCCTCGCTTTTTTCACACCTTTTCATGCTCCTGGCCTTTTTTTTTTTTTTGCTCCTCGCATTTTTCACACGTTTTCATGCTCCTGGTCTTTTTTTTTTTTTTTTTTTGCTCCTCGAATTTTTCACACCTTTTCATGCTCCTCGCATTTTTCACACATCTTCATGCTCCTCGCATTTTTCACAACTTTTCATGCTCGTCGCATTTTTCACACCTTTTCATGCTCCTGGTCTTTCTTTTTTTTTTTTTTGCTCCTCGCATTTTTCACACCTTTTCATGCTCCTCGCATTTTTCACACCTTTTCATGCTCCTCGTCTTTTTTTTTTTTTGCTCCTCGCATTTTTCACACCTTTTCATGCTCCTGGTCTTTTTTTTTTTTTTTTTTTTGCTCCTCGAATTTTTCACACTTTTTCATGCTCCTCGCATTTTTCACACATCTTCATGCTCCTCGCATTTTTCACACCTTTTCATGCTCGTCGCATTTTTCACACCTTTTCATGCTCCTGGTCTTTCTTTTTTTTTTTTTTGCTCCTCGCATTTTTCACACCTTTTCATGCTCCTCGCATTTTTCACACCTTTTCATGCTCCTGGTCTTTTTTTTTTTTTTTTTTGCTCCTCGCATTTTTCACACCTTTTCATGCTCCTGGTCTTTCTTTTTTTTTTTTTTGCTCCTCGCATTTTTCACACCTTTTCCTTCTCCTCGCATTTTTCACACCTTTTCATGCTCCTGGTCTTTTTTTTTTTTTTTTTTGCTCCTCGCATTTTTCACACCTTTTCATGCTCCTGGTCTTTCTTTTTTTTTTTTTTTGTTCCTCGCATTTTTCACCCCTTTTCATGCTCCTCGCATTTTTCACACCTTTTCATGCTCCTGGTCTTTCTTTTTTTTTTTTTTTGCTCCTCGCATTTTTCACACCTTTTCATGCTCCTCGCATTTTTCACACCTTTTCATGCTCCTCGTCTTTTTTTTTTTTTGCTCCTCGCATTTTTCACACCTTTTCTTGCTCCTCGCATTTTTCACACCTTTTCATGCTCGTGGTCTTTCTTTTTTTTTTTTTTGCTCCTCGCGTTTTTCACACCTTTTCATGCTCCTCGCATTTTTCACACCTTTTCATGCTCCTCGTCTTTTTTTTTTTTTGCTCCTCGCATTTTTCACACCTTTTCATGCTCCTGGTCTTTTTTTTTTTTTTTTTTTGCTCCTCGAATTTTTCGCACATTTTCATGCTCCTCGCATTTTTCACACATCTTCATGCTCCTCGCATTTTTCACACCTTTTCATGCTCGTCGCATTTTTCACACATTTTCATGCTCCTGGTCTTTCTTTTTTTTTTTTTTGCTCCTCGCATTTTTCACACCTTTTCATGCTCCTGGTCTTTTTTTTTTTTTTGCTCCTCGCATTTTTCACACCTTTTCATGTTCCTGGTCTTTTTTTTTTTTTTTTGCTCCTCGCATTTTTCACACCTCTTCATGCTCCTCGCATTTTTCACAACTTTTCATGCTCGTTGCATTTTTCACACCTTTTCATGGTCCTGGTCTTTCTTTTTTTTTTTTTTGCTCCTCGCATTTTTCACAACTTTTCATGCTCCTGGTCTTTCTTTTTTTTTTTTTGCTCCTCGCATTTTTCACACCTTTTCATGGTCCTGGTCTTTCTTTTTTTTTTTTTTGCTCCTCGCATTTTTCACAACTTTTCATGCTCCTGGTCTTTCTTTTTTTTTTTTTGCTCCTCGCATTTTTCACACCTTTTCATGCTCCTGGTCTTTCTTTTTTTTTTTTTTGCTCCTCGCATTTTTCACACCTTTTCAAGCTCCTCGCATTTTTCACACCTTTTCATGCTCCTGGTCTTTTTTTTTTTTTTTTGCTCCTCGCATTTTTCACACCTTTTCATGCTCCTCGCATTTTTCACACCTTTTCATGCTCCTCGCATTTTTCACAACTTTTCATGCTCGTTGCATTTTTCACACCTTTTCATGGTCCTGGTCTTTCTTTTTTTTTTTTTTGCTCCTCGCATTTTTCACAACTTTTCATGCTCCTGGTCTTTCTTTTTTTTTTTTTGCTCCTCGCATTTTTCACACCTTTTCATGTTCCTGGTCTTTCTTTTTTTTTTTTTGCTCCTCGCATTTTTCACACCTTTTCATGGTCCCGGTCTTTATTTTTTTTTTTTTTTGCTCCTCAAATTTTTCACACCTTTTCATGCTCCTTGCATTTTTCACACCTTTTCATGCTCCTCGTCTTTTTTTTTTTTTGCTCCTCGCTTTTTTCACACCTTTTCATGCTTCTGGTTTTTTTTTTTTTTTTTTTTGCTCCTCGAATTTTTCACACGTTTTCATGCTCCTGGAATTTTTTTTTTTTTTTTTTTGCTCCTCGAATTTTTCACACCTTTTCATGCTCCTCGCATTTTTCACACATCTTCATGCTCCTCGCATTTTTCACAACTTTTCATGCTCGTCGCATTTTTCACACCTTTTCATGCTCCTGGTCTTTCTTTTTTTTTTTTTTGCTCCTCGCATTTTTCACACCTTTTCATGCTCCTCGCATTTTTCACACCTTTTCATGCTCCTGGTCTTTTTTTTTTTTTTTTGCTCCTCGCATTTTTCACACCTTTTCATGCTCCTGGCCTTTTTTTTTTTTTGCTCCTCGCATTTTTCACACCTTTTCATGCTACTTGCATTTTTCACACCTTTTCATGCTCCTCGCATTTTTCACACCTCTTCATGCTCCTGGTCTTTCTTTTTTTTTTTTTGCTCCTCGCATTTTTCACACCTTTTCTTGCTCCTCGCATTTTTCACACCTTTTCATGCTCCTGGTCTTTTTTTTTTTTTTGCTCCTCGCATTTTTCACACCTTTTCATGCTACTTGCATTTTTCACACCTTTTCATGCCCCTCGCATTTTTCACACCTCTTCATGCTCCTCGCATTTTTCACATCTTTCAATGCTCGTCGCATTTTTCACACCTTTTCATGCTCCTGGTCTTTCTTTTTTTTTTTTTTTTGCTCCCCGCATTTTTCACACCTTTTCATGCTCCTGGTCTTTCTTTTTTTTTTTTTTTTTTTGCTCCTCGCATTTTTCACACCTTTTCATGCTCCTGGTCTCTTTTTTTTTTTTTTTTTTTGCTCCTCGCATTTTTCACACCTTTTCATGCTCCTGGTCTTTTTTTTTTTTTTTTCTCCTCGCATTTTTCACACCTTTTCATGGTCCTGGTCTTTTTTTTTTTTTTGCTCCTCGCATTTTTCACACCTTTTCATGCTCCTGGTCTTTTTTTTTTTTTTTTTTTTTCTCCTCGAATTTTTCACACGTTTTCATGCTCCTGGTCTTTTTTTTTTTTTTTTTTTTGCTCCTCGAATTTTTCACACCTTTTCATGCTCCTCGCATTTTTCACACATCTTCATGCTCCTCGCATTTTTCACAACTTTTCATGCTCGTCGCATTTTTCACACCTTTTCATGCTCCTGGTCTTTCTTTTTTTTTTTTTTGCTCCTCGCATTTTTCACACCTTTTCATGCTCCTCGCATTTTTCACACCTTTTCATGCTCCTCGTCTTTTTTTTTTTTTGCTCCTCGCATTTTTCACACCTTTTCATGCTCCTGGTCTTTTTTTTTTTTTTTTTTTGCTCCTCCAATTTTTCACACTTTTTCATGCTCCTCGCATTTTTCACACATCTTCATGCTCCTCGCATTTTTCACACCTTTTCATGCTCGTCGCATTTTTCACACCTTTTCATGCTCCTGGTCTTTCTTTTTTTTTTTTTTGCTCCTCGCATTTTTCACACCTTTTCATGCTCCTCGCATTTTTCACACCTTTTCATGCTCCTGGTCTTTTTTTTTTTTTTTTTTGCTCCTCGCATTTTTCACACCTTTTCATGCTCCTGGTCTTTCTTTTTTTTTTTTTTTGTTCCTCGCTTTTTTCTCACCTTTTCTTGCTCCTCGCATTTTTCACACCTTTTCATGCTCCTGGTCTTTCTTTTTTTTTTTTTTTGCTCCTCGCATTTTTCACACCTTTTCATGCTCCTCGCATTTTTCACACCTTTTCATGCTCCTCGTCTTTTTTTTTTTTTTGCTCCTCGCATTTTTCACACCTTTTCATGCTCCTCGCATTTTTCACACCTTTTCATGCTCCTGGTCTTTCTTTTTTTTTTTTTTGCTCCTCGCATTTTTCACACCTTTTCATGCTCCTCGCATTTTTCACACCTTTTCATGCTCCTCGTCTTTTTTTTTTTTTGCTCCTCGCATTTTTCACACCTTTTCATGCTCCTGGTCTTTTTTTTTTTTTTTTTTTTGCTCCTCGAATTTTTCGCACTTTTTCATGCTCCTCGCATTTTTCACACATCTTCATGCTCCTCGCATTTTTCACACCTTTTCATGCTCGTCGCATTTTTCACACATTTTCATGCTCCTGGTCTTTCTTTTTTTTTTTTTTGCTCCTCGCATTTTTCACACCTTTTCATGCTCCTGGTCTTTCTTTTTTTTTTTTTTGCTCCTCGCATTTTTCACAACTTTTCATGCTCCTGGTCTTTCTTTTTTTTTTTTTGCTCCTCGCATTTTTCCCACCTTTTCATGTTCCTGGTCTTTTTTTTTTTTTTTTTGCTCCTCGCATTTTTCACACCTTTTCATGGTCCCGGTCTTTATTTTTTTTTTTTTTTTGCTCCTCAAATTTTTCACACCTTTTCATGCTCCTTGCATTTTTCACACCTTTTCATGCTCCTCGTCTTTTTTTTTTTTTGCTCCTCGCTTTTTTCCCCCCTTTTCATGCTCCTGGTTTTTTTTTTTTTTTTTTTTGCTCCTCGAATTTTTCACACCTTTTCATGCTCCTGGACTTTTTTTTTTTTTTTTTTTGCTCCTCGCATTTTTCACACCTTTTCATGCTCCTCGCATTTTTCACACATCTTCATGCTCCTCGCATTTTTCACACCTTTTCATGCCCCTCGCATTTTTCACACCTCTTCATGCTCCTCGCATTTTTCACATCTTTCAATGCTCGTCGCATTTTTCACACCTTTTCATGCTCCTGGTCTTTCTTTTTTTTTTTTTTTGCTCCCCGCATTTTTCACATCTTTTCATGCTCCTGGTCTTTCTTTTTTTTTTTTTTTTTTTTGCTCCTCGCATTTTTCACACCTTTTCATGCTCCTGGTCTGTTTTTTTTTTTTTTTTTTTTTTTGCTCCTCGCATTTTTCACACCTTTTCATGCTCCTTGTCTCTTTTTTTTTTTTTTTTTTTTGCTCCTCGCATTTTTCACACCTTTTCATGCTCCTGGTCTTTTTTTTTTTTTTTTTTCTCCTCGCATTTTTCACACCTTTTCATGCTCCTCGCATTTTTCACACATCTTCATGCTCCTCGCATTTTTCACAACTTTTCATGCTCGTCGCATTTTTCACACCTTTTCATGCTCCTGGTCTTTCTTTTTTTTTTTTTTGCTCCTTGCATTTTTCACACCTTTTCATGCTCCTCGCATTTTTCACACCTTTTCATGCTCCTCGTCTTTTTTTTTTTTTGCTCCTCGCATTTTTCACACCTTTTCATGCTCCTGGTCTTTTTTTTTTTTTTTTTTGCTCCTCGAATTTTTCACACTTTTTCATGCTCCTCGCATTTTTCACACATCTTCATGCTCCTCGCATTTTTCACACCTTTTCATGCTCCTCGCATTTTTCACACCTTTTCATGCTCCTGGTCTTTCTTTTTTTTTTTTTTGCTCCTCGCATTTTTCACACCTTTTCATGCTCCTCGCATTTTTCACACCTTTTCATGCTCCTGGTCTTTTTTTTTTTTTTTTTTTGCTCCTCGCATTTTTCACACCTTTTCATGCTCCTGGTCTTTCTTTTTTTTTTTTTTTTGTTCCTCGCATTTTTCACACCTTTTCATGCTCCTGGTCTTTTTTTTTTTTTGCTCCTCGCATTTTTCACACCTTTTCATGCTCCTGGTCTTTCTTTTTTTTTTTTTTTTTTTGCTCCTCGCATTTTTCACACCTTTTCATGCTCCTGGTCTCTTTTTTTTTTTTTTTGCTCCTCAAATTTTTCACACCTTTTCATGCTCCTTGCATTTTTCACACCTTTTCATGCTCCTCGCATTTTTCACACCTTTCCATGCTCCTGGTGTTTTTTTTTTTTTTGCTCCTCGCATTTTTCACATCTTTTCATGCTCCTGGTCTCTTTTTTTTTTTTTTTTTGCTCCTCGCATTTTTCACACCTTTTCATGCTCCTAGTCTTTTTTTTTTTGTTGCTCCTCGCATTTTTGACACCTTTTCATGCTCCTGGTTTTTTTTTTTTTTTTTTTTTGCTCCTCGAATTTTTCACAACTTTTCATGCTCCTTGCATTTTTCACACCTTTTCATGCTCCTCGCATTTTTCACACCTTTTCATGCTCTTGGTTTTTTTTTTTTTTTTTTTTTGCTCCTCGAATTTTTCACAACTTTTCATGCTCCTGGTCTTTTTTTTTTTTTTTTTTTTTTGCTCCTCGCATTTTTCCCACCTTTTCATGCTCCTGGTCTTTTTTTTTTTTTTTGCTCCTCGCATTTTTCACACCTTTTCATGCTCCTGGTCTTTTTTTTTTTTTTTTTTTTGCTCCTCGCATTTTTCACACCTTTTCATGCTCCTGGTCTTTTTTTTTTTTTTTTTTTGCTCCTCGCATTTTTCACACCTTTTCATGCTCCTGGTCTTTTTTTTTTTTTTTTTTGCTCCTCGCATTTTTCACACCTTTTCATGCTCCTTGTCTCTTTTTTTTTTTTTTTTTTGCTCCTCGCATTTTTCACACTTTTTCAAGCTCCTTGTCTCTTTTTTTTTTTTTTTTTTGCTCCTTGCAATTTTCACACCTATTCATGGTCTTGGTCTTTATTATTATTTTTTTTTTGCTCCTCAAATTTTTCACACCTTTTCATGCTCCTTGCTTTTTTCACACCTTTTCTTGCTCCTCGCATTTTTCACACCTTTCCATGCTCCTGGTGTTTTTTTTTTTTTTGCTCCTCGCATTTTTCACATCTTTTCATTCTCCTGGTCTCTTTTTTTTTTTTTTTTTTTGCTCCTCGCATTTTTCACACCTTTTCATGCTCCTTGTTTTTTTTTTTTTTTGCTCCTCGCATTTTTGACACCTTTTCATGCTCCTGGTTTTTTTTTTTTTTTTTTTTTGCTCCTCGAATTTTTCACAACTTTTCATGCTCCTTGCATTTTTCACACCTTTTCATGCTCCTCGCATTTTTCACACCTTTTCATGCTCCTGGTTTTTTTTTTTTTTTTTTTTTTCCTCCTCGAATTTTTCACAACTTTTCATGCTCCTGGTCTTTTTTTTTTTTTTTTTTTTGCTCCTCGCATTTTTCACACCTTTTCATGCTCCTGGTCTTTTTTTTTTTTTTTTCCCCTCGCATTTTTCACACCTTTTCATGGTCCTGGTCTTTTTTTTTTTTTTGCTCCTCGCATTTTTCACACCTTTTCATGCTCCTGGTCTTTTTTTTTTTTTTTTTTTTGCTCCTCGAATTTTTCACACGTTTTCATGCTCCTGGTCTTTTTTTTTTTTTTTTTTTTTGCTCCTCGAATTTTTCACACCTTTTCATGCTCCTCGCATTTTTCACACATCTTCATGCTCCTCGCATTTTTCACACATCTTCATGCTCCTCGCATTTTTCACAACTTTTCATGCTCATCGCATTTTTCACACCTTTTCATGCTCCTGGTCTTTCTTTTTTTTTTTTTTGCTCCTCGCATTTTTCACACCTTTTCATGCTCCTCGCATTTTTCACACCTTTTCATGCTCCTCGTCTTTTTTTTTTTTTGCTCCTCGCATTTTTCACACCTTTTCATGCTCCTGGTCTTTTTTTTTTTTTTTTTTTTGCTCCTCGAATTTTTCACACCTTTTCATGCTCCTCGCATTTTTCACACATCTTCATGCTCCTCGCATTTTTCACACCTTTTCATGCTCGTCGCATTTTTCACACCTTTTCATGCTCCTGGTCTTTCTTTTTTTTTTTTTTGCTCCTCGCATTTTTCACACCTTTTCATGCTCCTCGCATTTTTCACACCTTTTTATGCTCCTGGTCTTTTTTTTTTTTTTTTTTGCTCCTCGCATTTTTCACACCTTTTCATGCTCCTGGTCTTTCTTTTTTTTTTTTTTTTGCTCCTCGCATTTTTCACACCTTTTCATGCTCCTAGTCTTTCTTTTTTTTTTTTTTTTTTTGCTCCTCGCATTTTTTAACACCTTTTCATGTTCGTGGTCTCTTTTTTTTTTTTTTTTTTTTCCTCGCATTTTTCACACCTTTTCATGCTCCTGGTCTTTTTTTTTTTTTTTTTCTCCTCGCATTTTTCACACCTTTTCATGCTCCTCGCATTTTTCTCACCTTTTCATGCTCCTGGTCTTTTTTTTTTTTTTTGCTCCTCGCATTTTTCACACCTTTTCATGCTCCTCGCATTTTTCTCACCTTTTCATGCTCCTGGTCTTTTTTTTTTTTTTGCTCCTCGCATTTTTCACACCTTTTCATGCTACTTGCATTTTTCACACCTTTTCATGCCCCTCGCCTTTTTCACACCTCTTCATGCTCCTCGCATTTTTTACATCTTTCAATGCTCGTCGCATTTTTCACACCTTTTCATGCTCCTGGTCTTTCTTTTTTTTTTTTTTTTGCTCCTCGCATTTTTCACACCTTTTCATGCTCCTGGTCTTTCTTTTTTTTTTTTTTTTTTTGCTCCTCGCATTTTTCACACCTTTTCATGCTCCTTGTCTCTTTTTTTTTTTTTTTTTTTTTTTTGCTCCTCGCATTTTTCACACCTTTTCATGCTCCTTGTCTCTTTTTTTTTTTTTTTTTTTTGCTCCTCGCATTTTTCACACCTTTTCATGCTCCTGGTTTTTTTTTTTTTTTTTTTTTTGCTCCTCGAATTTTTCACACCTTTTCATGCTCCTGGTCTTTTTTTTTTTTTTTTTTTTGCTCCTCGCATTTTTCACACCTTTTTATGCTCCTCGCATTTTTCACACCTTTTCATGCTCCTGGTCTTTTTTTTTTTTTTGCTCCTCGCATTTTTCACACCTTTTCATGCTACTTGCTTTTTTCACACCTTTTCATGCCCCTCGCATTTTTCACACATCTTCATGCTCCTCGCATTTTTCACAACTTTTCATGCTCCTGGTCTTTTTTTTTTTTTTTTTTTTGCTCCTCGAATTTTTCACACCTTTTCATGCTCCTGGTCTTTTTTTTTTTTTTTTTTTTTGCTCCTCGCATTTTTCACACCTTTTTATGCTCCTCGCATTTTTCACACCTTTTCATGCTCCTGGTCTTTTTTTTTTTTTTGCTCCTCGCATTTTTCACACCTTTTCATGCTACTTGCATTTTTCACACCTTTTCATGCCCCTCGCATTTTTCACACATCTTCATGCTCCTCGCATTTTTCACAACTTTTCATGCTCGTCGCATTTTTCACACCTTTTCATGCTCCTGGTTTTTCTTTTTTTTTTTTTGCTCCTCGCATTTTTCACACCTTTTCTTGCTCCTGGTTTTTTTTTTTTTTTTTTTTTGCTCCTCGAATTTTTCACACCTTTTCATGCTCCTGGTCTTTTTTTTTTTTTTTGCTCCTCGCATTTTTCACACCTTTTCATGTTCCTGGTCTTTTTTTTTTTTTTTTTTTTTTTTGCTCCTGGCATTTTTCACACCTTTTCATGCTCCTTGCATTTTTCACAACTTTTCATGCTCGTCGCATTTTTCACACCTTTTCATGCTCCTGGTCTTTCTTTTTTTTTTTTGCTCCTCGCATTTTTCACACCTTTTCATGCTCCTCGCATTTTTCACACCTTTTCATGCTCATCGCATTTTTCACATCTTTCAATGCTCGTCGCATTTTTCACACCTTTTCATGCTCCTTGCATTTTTCACAACTTTTCATGCTCGTCGCATTTTTCACACCTCTTCATGCTCCTGGTCTTTCTTTTTTTTTTTTGCTCCTCGCATTTTTCACACCTTTTCATGCTCCTCGCATTTTTCACACCTCTTTATGCTCATCGCATTTTTCACATCTTTCAATGCTCGTCGCATTTTTCACACCTTTTCATGCTCCTGGTCTTTCTTTTTTTTTTTTTTTTGCTCCCCGCATTTTTCACACCTTTTCATGCTCCTGGTCTTTCTTTTTTTTTTTTTTTTTTTTGCTCCTGGCATTTTTCACACCTTTTCATGCTCCTTGCATTTTTCACAACTTTTCATGCTCGTCGCATTTTTCACACCTCTTCATGCTCCTGGTCTTTCTTTTTTTTTTTTTGCTCCTCGCATTTTTCACACCTTTTCATGCTCCTCGCATTTTTCACACCTTTTCATGCTCATCGCATTTTTCACATCTTTCAATGCTCGTCGCATTTTTCACACCTTTTCATGCTCCTTGCATTTTTCACAACTTTTCATGCTCGTCGCATTTTTCACACCTCTTCATGCTCCTGGTCTTTCTTTTTTTTTTTTGCTCCTCGCATTTTTCACACCTTTTCATGCTCCTCGCATTTTTCACACCTCTTCATGCTCATCGCATTTTTCACATCTTTCAATGCTCGTCGCATTTTTCACACCTTTTCATGCTCCTGGTCTTTCTTTTTTTTTTTTTTTTGCTCCCCGCATTTTTCCCACCTTTTCATGCTCCTGGTCTTTCTTTTTTTTTTTTTTTTTTTTTGCTCCTCGCATTTTTCACACCTTTTCATGCTCCTGGTCTCTTTTTTTTTTTTTTTGTTTTTGCTCCTCGCATTTTTCACACCTTTTCATGCTACTTGCATTTTTCACACCTTTTCATGCTCCTCGCATTTTTCACACATCTTCATGCTCCTCGCATTTTTCACGCCTTTTCATGCTCCTCGCATTTTTCACACCTTTTCATGCTCGTCGCATTTTTCACACCTTTTCATGCTCCTGGTCCTTTTTTTTTTTTTTTTTGCTCCTCGCATTTTTCACACCTTTTCATGCTCCTCGCATTTTTCACACCTTTTCATGCTCCTGGTCTTTTTTTTTTTTTTTTGCTCCTCGCATTTTTCACACCTTTTCTTGCTCCTGGTCTTTCTTTTTTTTTTTTTTTTGCTCCTCGCATTTTTCACACCTTTTCATGCTCCTAGTCTTTCTTTTTTTTTTTTTTTTTTTGCTCCTCGCATTTTTTAACACCTTTTCATGTTCGTGGTCTCTTTTTTTTTTTTTTTTTTTCCTCGCATTTTTCACACCTTTTCATGCTCCTGGTCTTTTTTTTTTTTTTTGCTCCTCGCATTTTTCACACCTTTTCATGCTCCTGGTCTTTTTTTTTTTTTTTGCTCCTCGCATTTTTCACACCTTTTCATGCTCCTCGCATTTTTCTCACCTTTTCATGCTCCTGGTCTTTTTTTTTTTTTTTTGCTCCTCGCATTTTTCACACCTTTTCATGCTCCTCGCATTTTTCACACCTTTTCATGCTCGTCGCATTTTTCACACCTTTTCATGCTCCTGGTCCTTTTTTTTTTTTTTTTTTGCTCCTCGCATTTTTCACACCTTTTCATGCTCCTCGCATTTTTCACACCTTTTCATGCTCCTAGTCTTTCTTTTTTTTTTTTTTTTTTTGCTCCTCGCATTTTTTAACACCTTTTCTTGTTCTTGGTCTCTTTTTTTTTTTTTTTTTTCCTCGCATTTTTCACACCTTTTCATGCTCCTGGTCTTTTTTTTTTTTTTTTGCTCCTCGCATTTTTCACACCTTTTCATGCTCCTCGCATTTTTCTCACCTTTTCATGCTCCTGGTCTTTTTTTTTTTTTTTGCTCCTCGCATTTTTCACACCTTTTCATGCTCCTCGCATTTTTCTCACCTTTTCATGCTCCTGGTCTTTTTTTTTTTTTTGCTCCTCGCATTTTTCACACCTTTTCATGCTCCTCGCATTTTTCTCACCTTTTCATGCTCCTGGTCTTTTTTTTTTTTTTGCTCCTCGCATTTTTCACACCTTTTCATGCTCCTGGTCTCTTTTTTTTTTTTTTTTTTTTTTTGCTCCTCTCTTTTTTCCCTCCTTTTCTTTCTCCTTGTCTCTTTTTTTTTTTTTTTTTTTTTTGCTCCTCGCATTTTTCACACCTTTTCATGCTCCTGGTTTTTTTTTTTTTTTTTTTCTCCTCGCATTTTTCACACCTTTTCATGGTCCTGGTCTTTTTTTTTTTTTTGCTCCTCGCATTTTTCACACCTTTTCATGCTCCTGGTCTTTTTTTTTTTTTTTTTTTGCTCCTCGCATTTTTCACACCTTTTCATGCTCCTGGCCTTTTTTTTTTTTTTTTTTTTTGCTCCTCGAATTTTTCACACCTTTTCATGCTCCTCGCATTTTTCACACATCTTCATGCTCCTCGCATTTTTCACAACTTTTCATGCTCGTCGCATTTTTCACACCTTTTCATGCTCCTGGTCTTTCTTTTTTTTTTTTTTTGCTCCTCGCATTTTTCACACCTTTTCATGCTCCTCGCATTTTTCACACCTTTTCATGCTCCTCGTCTTTTTTTTTTTTTGCTCCTCGCATTTTTCACACCTTTTCATGCTCCTGGTCTTTTTTTTTTTTTTTTTTTTGCTCCTCGAATTTTTCACACTTTTTCATGCTCCTCGCATTTTTCACACATCTTCATGCTCCTCGCATTTTTCACACCTTTTCATGCTCGTCGCATTTTTCACACCTTTTCATGCTCCTGGTCTTTCTTTTTTTTTTTTTTGCTCCTCGCATTTTTCACACCTTTTCATGCTCCTCGCATTTTTCACACCTTTTCATGCTCCTGGTCTTTTTTTTTTTTTTTTTTGCTCCTCGCATTTTTCACACCTTTTCATGCTCCTGGTCTTTCTTTTTTTTTTTTTTTGTTCCTCGCATTTTTCACACCTTTTCATGCTCCTCGCATTTTTCACACCTTTTCATGCTCCTGGTCTTTCTTTTTTTTTTTTTTTGCTCCTCGCTTTTTTCACACCTTTTCATGCTCCTCGCATTTTTCACACCTTTTCATGCTCCTCGTCTTCTTTTTTTTGCTCCTCGCATTTTTCACACCTTTTCATGCTCCTCGCATTTTTCACACCTTTTCATGCTCGTGGTCTTTCTTTTTTTTTTTTTTGCTCCTCGCATTTTTCACACCTTTTCATGCTCCTCGCATTTTTCACACCTTTTCATGCTCCTCGTCTTTTTTTTTTTTTGCTCCTCGCATTTTTCACACCTTTTCATGCTCCTGGTCTTTTTTTTTTTTTTTTTTTTTGCTCCTCGAATTTTTCGCACTTTTTCATGCTCCTCGCATTTTTCACACATCTTCATGCTCCTCGCATTTTTCACACCTTTTCATGCTCGTCGCATTTTTCACACATTTTCATGCTCCTGGTCTTTCTTTTTTTTTTTTTTGCTCCTCGCATTTTTCACACCTTTTCATGCTCCTGGTCTTTTTTTTTTTTTTGCTCCTCGCATTTTTCACACCTTTTCATGTTCCTGGTCTTTTTTTTTTTTTTTTTGCTCCTCGCATTTTTCACACCTCTTCATGCTCCTCGCATTTTTCACAACTTTTCATGCTCGTTGCATTTTTCACACCTTTTCATGGTCCTGGTCTTTCTTTTTTTTTTTTTTGCTCCTCGCATTTTTCACAACTTTTCATGCTCCTGGTCTTTCTTTTTTTTTTTTTGCTCCTCGCATTTTTCACACCTTTTCATGTTCCTGGTCTTTCTTTTTTTTTTTTTGCTCCTCGCATTTTTCACACCTTTTCATGGTCCCGGTCTTTATTTTTTTTTTTTTTTGCTCCTCAAATTTTTCACACCTTTTCATGCTCCTTGCATTTTTCACACCTTTTCATGCTCCTCGTCTTTTTTTTTTTTTTGCTCCTCGCATTTTTCACACCTTTTCATGCTCCTGGTTTTTTTTTTTTTTTTTTTTGCTCCTCGAATTTTTCACACGTTTTCATGCTCCTGGACTTTTTTTTTTTTTTTTTTTGCTCCTCGAATTTTTCACACCTTTTCATGCTCCTCGCATTTTTCACACATCTTCATGCTCCTCGCATTTTTCACAACTTTTCATGCTCGTCGCATTTTTCACACCTTTTCATGCTCCTGGTCTTTCTTTTTTTTTTTTTTGCTCCTCGCATTTTTCACACCTTTTCATGCTCCTCGCATTTTTCACACCTTTTCATGCTCCTGGTCTTTTTTTTTTTTTTTTGCTCCTCGCATTTTTCACACCTTTTCATGCTCCTGGCCTTTTTTTTTTTTTTTGCTCCTCGCATTTTTCACACCTTTTCATGCTACTTGCATTTTTCACACCTTTTCATGCTCCTCGCATTTTTCACACCTCTTCATGCTCCTGGTCTTTCTTTTTTTTTTTTTGCTCCTCGCATTTTTCACACCTTTTCATGCTCCTCGCATTTTTCACACCTTTTCATGCTCCTGGTCTTTTTTTTTTTTTTGCTCCTCGCATTTTTCACACCTTTTCATGCTACTTACATTTTTCACACCTTTTCATGCCCCTCGCATTTTTCACACCTCTTCATGCTCCTCGCATTTTTCACATCTTTCAATGCTCGTCGCATTTTTCACACCTTTTCATGCTCCTGGTCTTTCTTTTTTTTTTTTTTTGCTCCCCGCATTTTTCACACCTTTTCATGCTCCTGGTCTTTCTTTTTTTTTTTTTTTTTTTTGCTCCTCGCATTTTTCACACCTTTTCATGCTCCTGGTCTCTTTTTTTTTTTTTTTTTTTTTTTTTTGCTCCTCGCATTTTTCACCCCTTTTTATGCTCCTTGTTTTTTTTTTTTTTTTTTTTTTTTGGTTCCTCGCATTTTTCACACCTTTTCATGCTCCTGGTCTTTTTTTTTTTTTTTTTGCTCCTCGCATTTTTCACACCTTTTCATGCTCCTCGCATTTTTCACACATCTTCATGCTCCTCGCATTTTCCACAACTTTTCATGCTCGTCGCATTTTTCACACCTTTTCATGCTCCTGGTCTTTCTTTTTTTTTTTTTTGCTCCTTGCATTTTTCACACCTTTTCATGCTCCTTGCATTTTTCCTACCTTTTCATGCTCCTCGTCTTTTTTTTTTTTTGCTCCTCGCATTTTTCACACCTTTTCATGCTCCTGGTCTTTTTTTTTTTTTTTTTTTTGCTCCTCGAATTTTTCACACTTTTTCATGCTCCTCGCATTTTTCACACATCTTCATGCTCCTCGCATTTTTCACACCTTTTCATGCTCGTCGCATTTTTCACACCTTTTCATGCTCCTGGTCTTTCTTTTTTTTTTTTTTGCTCCTCGCATTTTTCACACCTTTTCATGCTCCTCGCATTTTTCACACCTTTTCATGCTCCTGGTCTTTCTTTTTTTTTTTTTTTGTTCCTCGCATTTTTCACACCTTTTCATGCTCCTCGCATTTTTCACACCTTTTCATGCTCCTGGTCTTTCTTTTTTTTTTTTTTTGCTCCTCGCTTTTTTCACACCTTTTCATGCTCCTCCCATTTTTCACACCTTTTCATGCTCCTCGTCTTTTTTTTTTTGCTCCTCGCATTTTTCACACCTTTTCATGCTCCTCGCATTTTTCACACCTTTTCATGCTCGTGGTCTTTCTTTTTTTTTTTTTTGCTCCTCGCATTTTTCACACCTTTTCATGCTCCTCGCATTTTTCACACCTTTTCATGCTCCTCGTCTTTTTTTTTTTTTGCTCCTCGCATTTTTCACACCTTTTCATGCTCCTGGTCTTTTTTTTTTTTTTGCTCCTCGCATTTTTCACACCTTTTCATGCTACTTGCATTTTTCACACCTTTTCATGCCCCTCGCATTTTTCACACATCTTCATGCTCCTCGCATTTTTCACAACTTTTCATGCTCCTGGTCTTTTTTTTTTTTTTTTTTTGCTCCTCGAATTTTTCACACCTTTTCATGCTCCTGGTCTTTTTTTTTTGTTTTTTTTTGCTCCTCGCATTTTTCACACCTTTTTATGCTCCTCGCATTTTTCACACCTTTTCATGCTCCTGGTCTTTTTTTTTTTTTTGCTCCTCGCATTTTTCACACCTTTTCATGCTACTTGCATTTTTCACACCTTTTCATGCCCCTCGCATTTTTCACACATCTTCATGCTCCTCGCATTTTTCACAACTTTTCATGCTCGTCGCATTTTTCACACCTTTTCATGCTCCTGGTCTTTCTTTTTTTTTTTTTCCTCCTCGCATTTTTCACCCCTTTTCATGCTCCTGGTTTTTTTTTTTTTTTTTTTTTTGCTCCTCGAATTTTTCACACCTTTTCATGCTCCTGGTCTTTTTTTTTTTTTTTGCTCCTCGCATTTTTCACACCTTTTCATGTTCCTGGTCTTTTTTTTTTTTTTTTTTTTTTGCTCCTGGCATTTTTCACACCTTTTCATGCTCCTTGCATTTTTCACAACTTTTCATGCTCGTCGCATTTTTCACACCTCTTCATGCTCCTGGTCTTTCTTTTTTTTTTTTGCTCCTCGCATTTTTCACACCTTTTCATGCTCCTCGCATTTTTCACACCTTTTCATGCTCATCGCATTTTTCACATCTTTCAATGCTCGTCGCATTTTTCACACCTTTTCATGCTCCTTGCATTTTTCACAACTTTTCATGCTCGTCGCATTTTTCACACCTCTTCATGCTCCTGGTCTTTCTTTTTTTTTTTTTGCTCCTCGCATTTTTCACACCTTTTCATGCTCCTCGCATTTTTCACACCTCTTCATGCTCATCGCATTTTTCACATCTTTCAATGCTCGTCGCATTTTTCACACCTTTTCATGCTCCTGGTCTTTCTTTTTTTTTTTTTTTTTGCTCCCCGCATTTTTCACACCTTTTCATGCTCCTGGTCTTTCTTTTTTTTTTTTTTTTTTTTGCTCCTCGCATTTTTCACACCTTTTCATGCTCCTGGTCTCTTTTTTTTTTTTTTTGTTTTTGCTCCTCGCATTTTTCACACCTTTTCATGCTACTTGCATTTTTCACACCTTTTCATGCTCCTCGCATTTTTCACACATCTTCATGCTCCTCGCATTTTTCACGCCTTTTCATGCTCCTCGCATTTTTCACACCTTTTCATGCTCGTCGCATTTTTCACACCTTTTCATGCTCCTGGTCCTTTTTTTTTTTTTTTTTTGCTCCTCGCTTTTTTCACACCTTTTCTTGCTCCTCGCATTTTTCACACCTTTTCATGCTCCGGGTCTTTTTTTTTTTTTTTTTGCTCCTCGCATTTTTCACACCTTTTCATGCTCCTGGTCTTTCTTTTTTTTTTTTTTTTGCTCCTCGCATTTTTCACACCTTTTCATGCTCCTAGTCTTTCTTTTTTTTTTTTTTTTTTTGCTCCTCGCATTTTTTAACACCTTTTCATGTTCGTGGTCTCTTTTTTTTTTTTTTTTTTTCCTCGCATTTTTCACACCTTTTCATGCTCCTGGTCTTTTTTTTTTTTTTTGCTCCTCGCATTTTTCACACCTTTTCATGCTCCTGGTCTTTTTTTTTTTTTTTGCTCCTCGCATTTTTCACACCTTTTCATGCTCCTCGCATTTTTCACACCTTTTCATGCTCCTTGTCTCTTTTTTTTTTTTTTTTTTTTTTGCTCCTCGCATTTTTCACACCTTTTCATGCTCCTTGTCTCTTTTTTTTTTTTTTTTTTTGCTCCTCGCATTTTTCACACCTTTTCATGCTCCTGGTCTTTTTTTTTTTTTTTTTTTGCTCCTCGAATTTTTCACACCTTTTCATGCTCCTGGTCTTTTTTTTTTTTTTTTTTTTTGCTCCTCGCATTTTTCACACCTTTTTATGCTCCTCGCATTTTTCACACCTTTTCATGCTCCTGGTCTTTTTTTTTTTTTTGCTCCTCGCATTTTTCACACCTTTTCATGCTACTTGCATTTTTCACACCTTTTCATGCCCCTCGCATTTTTCACACATCTTCATGCTCCTCGCATTTTTCACAACTTTTCATGCTCGTCGCATTTTTCACACCTTTTCATGCTCCTGGTCTTTCTTTTTTTTTTTTTGCTCCTCGCATTTTTCACACCTTTTCATGCTACTGGTTTTTTTTTTTTTTTTTTTTTGCTCCTCGAATTTTTCACACCTTTTCATGCTCCTGGTCTTTTTTTTTTTTTTTGCTCCTCGCATTTTTCACACCTTTTCATGTTCCTGGTCTTTTTTTTTTTTTTTTTTTTTTGCTCCTCGCATTTTTCACACCTTTTCATGCTCCTTGCATTTTTCACAACTTTTCATGCTCGTCGCATTTTTCACAGCTCTTCATGCTCCTGGTCTTTCTTTTTTTTTTTTGCTCCTCGCATTTTTCACACCTTTTCATGCTCCTCGCATTTTTCACACCTTTTCATGCTCATCGCATTTTTCACATCTTTCAATGCTCGTCGCATTTTTCACACCTTTTCATGCTCCTTGCATTTTTCACAACTTTTCATGCTCGTCGCATTTTTCACACCTCTTCATGCTCCTGGTCTTTCTTTTTTTTTTTTGCTCCTCGCATTTTTCACACCTTTTCATGCTCCTCGCATTTTTCACACCTCTTCATGCTCATCGCATTTTTCACATCTTTCAATGCTCGTCGCATTTTTCACACCTTTTCATGCTCCTGGTCTTTCTTTTTTTTTTTTTTTTGCTCCCCGCATTTTTCACACCTTTTCATGCTCCTGGTCTTTCTTTTTTTTTTTTTTTTTTTTGCTCCTCGCATTTTTCACACCTTTTCATGCTCCTGGTCTCTTTTTTTTTTTTTTTGTTTTTGCTCCTCGCATTTTTCACACCTTTTCATGCTACTTGCATTTTTCACACCTTTTCATGCTCCTCGCATTTTTCACACATCTTCATGCTCCTCGCATTTTTCACGCCTTTTCATGCTCCTCGCATTTTTCACACCTTTTCATGCTCGTCGCATTTTTCACACCTTTTCATGCTCCTGGTCCTTTTTTTTTTTTTTTTTGCTCCTCGCATTTTTCACACCTTTTCATGCTCCTCGCATTTTTCACACCTTTTCATGCTCCTGGTCTTTTTTTTTTTTTTTTTGCTCCTCGCATTTTTCACACCTTTTCATGCTCCTGGTCTTTCTTTTTTTTTTTTTTTTGCTCCTCGCATTTTTCACACCTTTTCATGCTCCTAGTCTTTCTTTTTTTTTTTTTTTTTTTGCTCCTCGCATTTTTTAACACCTTTTCATGTTCGTGGTCTCTTTTTTTTTTTTTTTTTTTCCTCGCATTTTTCACACCTTTTCATGCTCCTGGTCTTTTTTTTTTTTTTTTGCTCCTCGCATTTTTCACACCTTTTCATGCTCCTCGCATTTTTCTCACCTTTTCATGCTCCTGGTCTTTTTTTTTTTTTTTGCTCCTCGCATTTTTCACACCTTTTCATGCTCCTCGCATTTTTCTCACCTTTTCATGCTCCTGGTCTTTTTTTTTTTTTTGCTCCTCGCATTTTTCACACCTTTTCATGCTCCTCGCATTTTTCTCACCTTTTCATGCTCCTGGTCTTTTTTTTTTTTTTGCTCCTCGCATTTTTCACACCTTTTCATGCTCCTGGTCTCTTTTTTTTTTTTTTTTTTTTTTTGCTCCTCGCATTTTTCACTCCTTTTCTTGCTCCTTGTCTCTTTTTTTTTTTTTTTTTTTTTTGCTCCTCGCATTTTTCACACCTTTTCATGCTCCTGGTCTTTTTTTTTTTTTTTTTCTCCTCGCATTTTTCACACCTTTTCATGGTCCTGGTCTTTTTTTTTTTTTTGCTCCTCGCATTTTTCACACCTTTTCATGCTCCTGGTCTTTTTTTTTTTTTTTTTTTGCTCCTCGAATATTTCACACGTTTTCATGCTCCTGGTCTTTTTTTTTTTTTTTTTTTGCTCCTCGAATTTTTCACACCTTTTCATGCTCCTCGCATTTTTCACACATCTTCATGCTCCTCGCATTTTTCACAACTTTTCATGCTCGTCGCATTTTTCACACCTTTTCATGCTCCTGGTCTTTCTTTTTTTTTTTTTTGCTCCTCGCATTTTTCACACCTTTTCATGCTCCTCGCATTTTTCACACCTTTTCATGCTCCTCGTCTTTTTTTTTTTTTGCTCCTCGCATTTTTCACACCTTTTCATGCTCCTGGTCTTTTTTTTTTTTTTTTTTTGCTCCTCGAATTTTTCACACTTTTTCATGCTCCTCGCATTTTTCACACATCTTCATGCTCCTCGCATTTTTCACACCTTTTCATGCTCGTCGCATTTTTCACACCTTTTCATGCTCCTGGTCTTTCTTTTTTTTTTTTTTGCTCCTCGCATTTTTCACACCTTTTCATGCTCCTCGCATTTTTCACACCTTTTCATGCTCCTGGTCTTTTTTTTTTTTTTTTTTGCTCCTCGCATTTTTCACACCTTTTCATGCTCCTGGTCTTTCTTTTTTTTTTTTTTTGTTCCTCGCATTTTTCACACCTTTTCATGCTCCTCGCATTTTTCACACCTTTTCATGCTCCTGGTCTTTCTTTTTTTTTTTTTTTGCTCCTCGCTTTTTTCACACCTTTTCATGCTCCTCGCATTTTTCACACCTTTTCATGCTCCTCGTCTTCTTTTTTTTGCTCCTCGCATTTTTCACACCTTTTCATGCTCCTCGCATTTTTCACACCTTTTCATGCTCGTGGTCTTTCTTTTTTTTTTTTTTGCTCCTCGCATTTTTCACACCTTTTCATGCTCCTCGCATTTTTCACACCTTTTCATGCTCCTCGTCTTTTTTTTTTTTTGCTCCTCGCATTTTTCACACCTTTTCATGCTCCTGGTCTTTTTTTTTTTTTTTTTTTTTGCTCCTCGAATTTTTCGCACTTTTTCATGCTCCTCGCATTTTTCACACATCTTCATGCTCCTCGCATTTTTCACACCTTTTCATGCTCGTCGCATTTTTCACACATTTTCATGCTCCTGGTCTTTCTTTTTTTTTTTTTTGCTCCTCGCATTTTTCACACCTTTTCATGCTCCTGGTCTTTTTTTTTTTTTTGCTCCTCGCATTTTTCACACCTTTTCTTGTTCCTGGTCTTTTTTTTTTTTTTTTTGCTCCTCGCATTTTTCACACCTTTTCATGCTCCTGGTCTTTTTTTTTTTTTTGCTCCTCGCATTTTTCACACCTTTTCATGCTCCTGGTCTTTTTTTTTTTTTTGCTCCTCGCATTTTTCACACCTTTTCATGTTCCTGGTCTTTTTTTTTTTTTTTTTGCTCCTCGCTTTTTTCACACCTTTTCATGCTCCTCGCATTTTTCACACCTTTTCATGCTCCTCGTCTTCTTTTTTTTGCTCCTCGCATTTTTCACACCTTTTCATGCTCCTCGCATTTTTCACACCTTTTCATGCTCGTGGTCTTTCTTTTTTTTTTTTTTGCTCCTCGCATTTTTCACACCTTTTCATGCTCCTCGCATTTTTCACACCTTTTCATGCTCCTCGTCTTTTTTTTTTTTTGCTCCTCGCATTTTTCACACCTTTTCATGCTCCTGGTCTTTTTTTTTTTTTTTTTTTTGCTCCTCGAATTTTTCGCACTTTTTCATGCTCCTCGCATTTTTCACACCTTTTCATGCTCCTCGCATTTTTCACACCTTTTCATGCTCCTTGTCTCTTTTTTTTTTTTTTTTTTTTTTTGCTCCTCGCATTTTTCACACCTTTTCATGCTCCTTGTCTCTTTTTTTTTTTTTTTTTTTGCTCCTCGCATTTTTCACACCTTTTCATGCTCCTGGTCTTTTTTTTTTTTTTTTTTTGCTCCTCGAATTTTTCACACCTTTTCATGCTCCTGGTCTTTTTTTTTTTTTTTTTTTTGCTCCTCGCATTTTTCACACCTTTTTATGCTCCTCGCATTTTTCACACCTTTTCATGCTCCTGGTCTTTTTTTTTTTTTTGCTCCTCGCATTTTTCACACCTTTTCATGCTACTTGCATTTTTCACACCTTTTCATGCCCCTCGCATTTTTCACACATCTTCATGCTCCTCGCATTTTTCACAACTTTTCATGCTCGTCGCATTTTTCACACCTTTTCATGCTCCTGGTCTTTCTTTTTTTTTTTTTGCTCCTCGCATTTTTCACACCTTTTCATGCTCCTGGTTTTTTTTTTTTTTTTTTTTTGCTCCTCGAATTTTTCACACCTTTTCATGCTCCTGGTCTTTTTTTTTTTTTTTGCTCCTCGCATTTTTCACACCTTTTCATGTTCCTGGTCTTTTTTTTTTTTTTTTTTTTTTGCTCCTCGCATTTTTCACACCTTTTCATGCTCCTTGCATTTTTCACAACTTTTCATGCTCGTCGCATTTTTCACACCTCTTCATGCTCCTGGTCTTTCTTTTTTTTTTTTGCTCCTCGCATTTTTCACACCTTTTCATGCTCCTCGCATTTTTCACACCTTTTCATGCTCATCGCATTTTTCACATCTTTCAATGCTCGTCGCATTTTTCACACCTTTTCATGCTCCTTGCATTTTTCACAACTTTTCATGCTCGTCGCATTTTTCACACCTCTTCATGCTCCTGGTCTTTCTTTTTTTTTTTTGCTCCTCGCATTTTTCACACCTTTTCATGCTCCTCGCATTTTTCACACCTCTTCATGCTCATCGCATTTTTCACATCTTTCAATGCTCGTCGCATTTTTCACACCTTTTCATGCTCCTGGTCTTTCTTTTTTTTTTTTTTTTGCTCCCCGCATTTTTCACACCTTTTCATGCTCCTGGTCTTTCTTTTTTTTTTTTTTTTTTTTGCTCCTCGCATTTTTCACACCTTTTCATGCTCCTGGTCTCTTTTTTTTTTTTTTTGTTTTTGCTCCTCGCATTTTTCACACCTTTTCATGCTACTTGCATTTTTCACACCTTTTCATGCTCCTCGCATTTTTCACACATCTTCATGCTCCTCGCATTTTTCACGCCTTTTCATGCTCCTCGCATTTTTCACACCTTTTCATGCTCGTCGCATTTTTCACACCTTTTCATGCTCCTGGTCCTTTTTTTTTTTTTTTTTGCTCCTCGCATTTTTCACACCTTTTCATGCTCCTCGCATTTTTCACACCTTTTCTTGCTCCTGGTCTTTTTTTTTTTTTTTTTTGCTCCTCGCATTTTTCACACCTTTTCATGCTCCTGGTCTTTCTTTTTTTTTTTTTTTTGCTCCTCGCATTTTTCACACCTTTTCATGCTCCTAGTCTTTCTTTTTTTTTTTTTTTTTTTGCTCCTCGCATTTTTTAACACCTTTTCATGTTCGTGGTCTCTTTTTTTTTTTTTTTTTTCCTCGCATTTTTCACACCTTTTCATGCTCCTGGTCTTTTTTTTTTTTTTTGCTCCTCGCATTTTTCACACCTTTTCATGCTCCTCGCATTTTTCTCACCTTTTCATGCTCCTGGTCTTTTTTTTTTTTTTTGCTCCTCGCATTTTTCACACCTTTTCATGCTCCTCGCATTTTTCTCACCTTTTCATGCTCCTGGTCTTTTTTTTTTTTTTGCTCCTCGCATTTTTCACACCTTTTCATGCTCCTCGCATTTTTCTCACCTTTTCATGCTCCTGGTCTTTTTTTTTTTTTTGCTCCTCGCATTTTTCACACCTTTTCATGCTCCTGGTCTCTTTTTTTTTTTTTTTTTTTTTTGCTCCTCGCATTTTTCACACCTTTTCATGCTCCTTGTCTCTTTTTTTTTTTTTTTTTTTTTTGCTCCTCGCATTTTTCACACCTTTTCATGCTCCTGGTCTTTTTTTTTTTTTTTTTCTCCTCGCATTTTTCACACCTTTTCATGGTCCTGGTCTTTTTTTTTTTTTTGCTCCTCGCATTTTTCACACCTTTTCATGCTCCTGGTCTTTTTTTTTTTTTTTTTTTGCTCCTCGCATTTTTCACACCTTTTCATGCTCCTGGCCTTTTTTTTTTTTTTTTTTTTGCTCCTCGAATTTTTCACACCTTTTCATGCTCCTCGCATTTTTCACACATCTTCATGCTCCTCGCATTTTTCACAACTTTTCATGCTCGTCGCATTTTTCACACCTTTTCATGCTCCTGGTCTTTCTTTTTTTTTTTTTTGCTCCTCGCATTTTTCACACCTTTTCATGCTCCTCGCATTTTTCACACCTTTTCATGCTCCTCGTCTTTTTTTTTTTTTTGCTCCTCGCATTTTTCACACCTTTTCATGCTCCTGGTCTTTTTTTTTTTTTTTTTTTGCTCCTCGAATTTTTCACACTTTTTCATGCTCCTCGCATTTTTCACACATCTTCATGCTCCTCGCATTTTTCACACCTGTTCATGCTCGTCGCATTTTTCACACCTTTTCATGCTCCTGGTCTTTCTTTTTTTTTTTTTTTGCTCCTCGCATTTTTCACACCTTTTCATGCTCCTCGCATTTTTCACACCTTTTCATGCTCCTGGTCTTTTTTTTTTTTTTTTTTGCTCCTCGCATTTTTCACACCTTTTCATGCTCCTGGTCTTTCTTTTTTTTTTTTTTTGTTCCTCGCATTTTTCACACCTTTTCATGCTCCTCGCATTTTTCACACCTTTTCATGCTCCTGGTCTTTCTTTTTTTTTTTTTTTGCTCCTCGCTTTTTTCACACCTTTTCATGCTCCTCGCATTTTTCTCACCTTTTCATGCTCCTGGTCTTTTTTTTTTTTTTTTGCTCCTCGCATTTTTCACACCTTTTCATGCTCCTCGCATTTTTCTCACCTTTTCATGCTCCTGGTCTTTTTTTTTTTTTTGCTCCTCGCATTTTTCACACCTTTTCATGCTCCTCGCATTTTTCTCACCTTTTCATGCTCCTGGTCTTTTTTTTTTTTTTGCTCCTCGCTTTTTTCACACCTTTTCATGCTCCTCGCATTTTTCACACCTTTTCATGCTCCTCGTCTTCTTTTTTTTGCTCCTCGCATTTTTCACACCTTTTCATGCTCCTCGCATTTTTCACACCTTTTCATGCTCGTGGTCTTTCTTTTTTTTTTTTTTGCTCCTCGCATTTTTCACACCTTTTCATGCTCCTCGCATTTTTCACACCTTTTCATGCTCCTCGTCTTTTTTTTTTTTTGCTCCTCGCATTTTTCACACCTTTTCATGCTCCTGGTCTTTTTTTTTTTTTTTTTTTTTGCTCCTCGAATTTTTCGCACTTTTTCATGCTCCTCGCATTTTTCACACCTTTTCATGCTCCTCGCATTTTTCACACCTTTTCATGCTCCTTGTCTCTTTTTTTTTTTTTTTTTTTTTTTGCTCCTCGCATTTTTCACACCTTTTCATGCTCCTTGTCTCTTTTTTTTTTTTTTTTTTTGCTCCTCGCATTTTTCACACCTTTTCATGCTCCTGGTCTTTTTTTTTTTTTTTTTTTGCTCCTCGAATTTTTCACACCTTTTCATGCTCCTGGTCTTTTTTTTTTTTTTTTTTTTGCTCCTCGCATTTTTCACACCTTTTTATGCTCCTCGCATTTTTCACACCTTTTCATGCTCCTGGTCTTTTTTTTTTTTTTGCTCCTCGCATTTTTCACACCTTTTCATGCTACTTGCATTTTTCACACCTTTTCATGCCCCTCGCATTTTTCACACATCTTCATGCTCCTCGCATTTTTCACAACTTTTCATGCTCGTCGCATTTTTCACACCTTTTCATGCTCCTGGTCTTTCTTTTTTTTTTTTTGCTCCTCGCATTTTTCCCACCTTTTCTTGCTCCTGGTTTTTTTTTTTTTTTTTTTTTGCTCCTCGAATTTTTCACACCTTTTCATGCTCCTGGTCTTTTTTTTTTTTTTTGCTCCTCGCATTTTTCACACCTTTTCATGTTCCTGGTCTTTTTTTTTTTTTTTTTTTTTTGCTCCTCGCATTTTTCACACCTTTTCATGCTCCTTGCATTTTTCACAACTTTTCATGCTCGTCGCATTTTTCACACCTCTTCATGCTCCTGGTCTTTCTTTTTTTTTTTTGCTCCTCGCATTTTTCACACCTTTTCATGCTCCTCGCATTTTTCACACCTTTTCATGCTCATCGCATTTTTCACATCTTTCAATGCTCGTCGCATTTTTCACACCTTTTCATGCTCCTTGCATTTTTCACAACTTTTCATGCTCGTCGCATTTTTCACACCTCTTCATGCTCCTGGTCTTTCTTTTTTTTTTTTGCTCCTCGCATTTTTCACACCTTTTCATGCTCCTCGCATTTTTCACACCTCTTCATGCTCATCGCATTTTTCACATCTTTCAATGCTCGTCGCATTTTTCACACCTTTTCATGCTCCTGGTCTTTCTTTTTTTTTTTTTTTTGCTCCCCGCATTTTTCACACCTTTTCATGCTCCTGGTCTTTCTTTTTTTTTTTTTTTTTTTTTGCTCCTCGCATTTTTCACACCTTTTCATGCTCCTGGTCTCTTTTTTTTTTTTTTTGTTTTTGCTCCTCGCATTTTTCACACCTTTTCATGCTACTTGCATTTTTCACACCTTTTCATGCTCCTCGCATTTTTCACACATCTTCATGCTCCTCGCATTTTTCACGCCTTTTCATGCTCCTCGCATTTTTCACACCTTTTCATGCTCGTCGCATTTTTCACACCTTTTCATGCTCCTGGTCCTTTTTTTTTTTTTTTTTGCTCCTCGCTTTTTTCACACCTTTTCATGCTCCTCGCATTTTTCACACCTTTTCATGCTCCTGGTCTTTTTTTTTTTTTTTTTTGCTCCTCGCATTTTTCACACCTTTTCATGCTCCTGGTCTTTCTTTTTTTTTTTTTTTTGCTCCTCGCATTTTTCACACCTTTTCATGCTCCTAGTCTTTCTTTTTTTTTTTTTTTTTTTGCTCCTCGCATTTTTTAACACCTTTTCATGTTCGTGGTCTCTTTTTTTTTTTTTTTTTTCCTCGCATTTTTCACACCTTTTCATGCTCCTGGTCTTTTTTTTTTTTTTTGCTCCTCGCATTTTTCACACCTTTTCATGCTCCTCGCATTTTTCTCACCTTTTCATGCTCCTGGTCTTTTTTTTTTTTTTTGCTCCTCGCATTTTTCACACCTTTTCATGCTCCTCGCATTTTTCTCACCTTTTCATGCTCCTGGTCTTTTTTTTTTTTTTGCTCCTCGCATTTTTCACACCTTTTCATGCTCCTCGCATTTTTCTCACCTTTTCATGCTCCTGGTCTTTTTTTTTTTTTTGCTCCTCGCATTTTTCACACCTTTTCATGCTCCTGGTCTCTTTTTTTTTTTTTTTTTTTTTTGCTCCTCGCATTTTTCACACCTTTTCATGCTCCTTGTCTCTTTTTTTTTTTTTTTTTTTTTTGCTCCTCGCATTTTTCACACCTTTTCATGCTCCTGGTCTTTTTTTTTTTTTTTTTCTCCTCGCATTTTTCACACCTTTTCATGGTCCTGGTCTTTTTTTTTTTTTTTGCTCCTCGCATTTTTCACACCTTTTCATGCTCCTGGTCTTTTTTTTTTTTTTTTTTTGCTCCTCGCATTTTTCACACCTTTTCATGCTCCTGGCCTTTTTTTTTTTTTTTTTTTTGCTCCTCGAATTTTTCACACCTTTTCATGCTCCTCGCATTTTTCACACATCTTCATGCTCCTCGCATTTTTCACAACTTTTCATGCTCGTCGCATTTTTCACACCTTTTCATGCTCCTGGTCTTTCTTTTTTTTTTTTTTGCTCCTCGCATTTTTCACACCTTTTCATGCTCCTCGCATTTTTCACACCTTTTCATGCTCCTCGTCTTTTTTTTTTTTTGCTCCTCGCATTTTTCACACCTTTTCATGCTCCTGGTCTTTTTTTTTTTTTTTTTTTTGCTCCTCGAATTTTTCACACTTTTTCATGCTCCTCGCATTTTTCACACATCTTCATGCTCCTCGCATTTTTCACACCTGTTCATGCTCGTCGCATTTTTCACACCTTTTCATGCTCCTGGTCTTTCTTTTTTTTTTTTTTTGCTCCTCGCATTTTTCACACCTTTTCATGCTCCTCGCATTTTTCACACCTTTTCATGCTCCTGGTCTTTTTTTTTTTTTTTTTTGCTCCTCGCATTTTTCACACCTTTTCATGCTCCTGGTCTTTCTTTTTTTTTTTTTTTGTTCCTCGCATTTTTCACACCTTTTCATGCTCCTCGCATTTTTCACACCTTTTCATGCTCCTGGTCTTTCTTTTTTTTTTTTTTTGCTCCTCGCTTTTTTCACACCTTTTCATGCTCCTCGCATTTTTCACACCTTTTCATGCTCCTCGTCTTCTTTTTTTTGCTCCTCGCATTTTTCACACCTTTTCATGCTCCTCGCATTTTTCACACCTTTTCATGCTCGTGGTCTTTCTTTTTTTTTTTTTTGCTCCTCGCATTTTTCACACCTTTTCATGCTCCTCGCATTTTTCACACCTTTTCATGCTCCTCGTCTTTTTTTTTTTTTGCTCCTCGCATTTTTCACACCTTTTCATGCTCCTGGTCTTTTTTTTTTTTTTTTTTTTGCTCCTCGAATTTTTCGCACTTTTTCATGCTCCTCGCATTTTTCACACATCTTCATGCTCCTCGCATTTTTCACACCTTTTCATGCTCGTCGCATTTTTCACACATTTTCATGCTCCTGGTCTTTCTTTTTTTTTTTTTTGCTCCTCGCATTTTTCACACCTTTTCATGCTCCTGGTCTTTTTTTTTTTTTTGCTCCTCGCATTTTTCACACCTTTTCATGTTCCTGGTCTTTTTTTTTTTTTTTTTGCTCCTCGCATTTTTCACACCTCTTCATGCTCCTCGCATTTTTCACAACTTTTCATGCTCGTTGCATTTTTCACACCTTTTCATGGTCCTGGTCTTTCTTTTTTTTTTTTTTGCTCCTCGCATTTTTCACAACTTTTCATGCTCCTGGTCTTTCTTTTTTTTTTTTTGCTCCTCGCATTTTTCACACCTTTTCATGTTCCTGGTCTTTCTTTTTTTTTTTTTGCTCCTCGCATTTTTCACACCTTTTCATGGTCCCGGTCTTTATTTTTTTTTTTTTTTGCTCCTCAAATTTTTCACACCTTTTCATGCTCCTTGCATTTTTCACACCTTTTCATGCTCCTCGTCTTTTTTTTTTTTTTGCTCCTCGCATTTTTCACACCTTTTCATGCTCCTGGTTTTTTTTTTTTTTTTTTTTGCTCCTCGAATTTTTCACACGTTTTCATGCTCCTGGACTTTTTTTTTTTTTTTTTTGCTCCTCGAATTTTTCACACCTTTTCATGCTCCTCGCATTTTTCACACATCTTCATGCTCCTCGCATTTTTCACAACTTTTCATGCTCGTCGCATTTTTCACACCTTTTCATGCTCCTGGTCTTTCTTTTTTTTTTTTTTGCTCCTCGCATTTTTCACACCTTTTCATGCTCCTCGCATTTTTCACACCTTTTCATGCTCCTGGTCTTTTTTTTTTTTTTTTTTTGCTCCTCGAATATTTCACACGTTTTCATGCTCCTGGTCTTTTTTTTTTTTTTTTTTTGCTCCTCGAATTTTTCACACCTTTTCATGCTCCTCGCATTTTTCACACATCTTCATGCTCCTCGCATTTTTCACAACTTTTCATGCTCGTCGCATTTTTCACACCTTTTCATGCTCCTGGTCTTTCTTTTTTTTTTTTTTGCTCCTCGCATTTTTCACACCTTTTCATGCTCCTCGCATTTTTCACACCTTTTCATGCTCCTCGTCTTTTTTTTTTTTTTGCTCCTCGCATTTTTCACACCTTTTCATGCTCCTGGTCTTTTTTTTTTTTTTTTTTTGCTCCTCGAATTTTTCACACTTTTTCATGCTCCTCGCATTTTTCACACATCTTCATGCTCCTCGCATTTTTCACACCTTTTCATGCTCGTCGCATTTTTCACACCTTTTCATGCTCCTGGTCTTTCTTTTTTTTTTTTTTGCTCCTCGCATTTTTCACACCTTTTCATGCTCCTCGCATTTTTCACACCTTTTCATGCTCCTGGTCTTTTTTTTTTTTTTTTTTGCTCCTCGCATTTTTCACACCTTTTCATGCTCCTGGTCTTTCTTTTTTTTTTTTTTTGTTCCTCGCATTTTTCACACCTTTTCATGCTCCTCGCATTTTTCACACCTTTTCATGCTCCTGGTCTTTCTTTTTTTTTTTTTTTGCTCCTCGCTTTTTTCACACCTTTTCATGCTCCTCGCATTTTTCACACCTTTTCATGCTCCTCGTCTTCTTTTTTTTGCTCCTCGCATTTTTCACACCTTTTCATGCTCCTCGCATTTTTCACACCTTTTCATGCTCGTGGTCTTTCTTTTTTTTTTTTTTGCTCCTCGCATTTTTCACACCTTTTCATGCTCCTCGCATTTTTCACACCTTTTCATGCTCCTCGTCTTTTTTTTTTTTTGCTCCTCGCATTTTTCACACCTTTTCATGCTCCTGGTCTTTTTTTTTTTTTTTTTTTTTGCTCCTCGAATTTTTCGCACTTTTTCATGCTCCTCGCATTTTTCACACATCTTCATGCTCCTCGCATTTTTCACACCTTTTCATGCTCGTCGCATTTTTCACACATTTTCATGCTCCTGGTCTTTCTTTTTTTTTTTTTTGCTCCTCGCATTTTTCACACCTTTTCATGCTCCTGGTCTTTTTTTTTTTTTTGCTCCTCGCATTTTTCACACCTTTTCATGTTCCTGGTCTTTTTTTTTTTTTTTTTGCTCCTCGCATTTTTCACACCTTTTCATGCTCCTGGTCTTTTTTTTTTTTTTGCTCCTCGCATTTTTCACACCTTTTCATGCTCCTGGTCTTTTTTTTTTTTTTGCTCCTCGCATTTTTCACACCTTTTCTTGTTCCTGGTCTTTTTTTTTTTTTTTTTGCTCCTCGCTTTTTTCACACCTTTTCATGCTCCTCGCATTTTTCCCACCTTTTCTTGCTCCTCGTCTTCTTTTTTTTGCTCCTCGCATTTTTCACACCTTTTCATGCTCCTCGCATTTTTCACACCTTTTCATGCTCGTGGTCTTTCTTTTTTTTTTTTTTGCTCCTCGCATTTTTCACACCTTTTCATGCTCCTCGCATTTTTCACACCTTTTCATGCTCCTCGTCTTTTTTTTTTTTTGCTCCTCGCATTTTTCACACCTTTTCATGCTCCTGGTCTTTTTTTTTTTTTTTTTTTTTGCTCCTCGAATTTTTCGCACTTTTTCATGCTCCTCGCATTTTTCACACCTTTTCATGCTCCTCGCATTTTTCACACCTTTTCATGCTCCTTGTCTCTTTTTTTTTTTTTTTTTTTTTTTTCTCCTCTCTTTTTTCACACCTTTTCATGCTCCTTGTCTCTTTTTTTTTTTTTTTTTTTGCTCCTCGCATTTTTCACACCTTTTCATGCTCCTGGTCTTTTTTTTTTTTTTTTTTTGCTCCTCGAATTTTTCACACCTTTTCATGCTCCTGGTCTTTTTTTTTTTTTTTTTTTTGCTCCTCGCATTTTTCACACCTTTTTATGCTCCTCGCATTTTTCACACCTTTTCATGCTCCTGGTCTTTTTTTTTTTTTTGCTCCTCGCATTTTTCACACCTTTTCATGCTACTTGCATTTTTCACACCTTTTCATGCCCCTCGCATTTTTCACACATCTTCATGCTCCTCGCATTTTTCACAACTTTTCATGCTCGTCGCATTTTTCACACCTTTTCATGCTCCTGGTCTTTCTTTTTTTTTTTTTGCTCCTCGCATTTTTCACACCTTTTCATGCTCCTGGTTTTTTTTTTTTTTTTTTTTTTGCTCCTCGAATTTTTCACACCTTTTCATGCTCCTGGTCTTTTTTTTTTTTTTTGCTCCTCGCATTTTTCACACCTTTTCATGTTCCTGGTCTTTTTTTTTTTTTTTTTTTTTTGCTCCTCGCATTTTTCACACCTTTTCATGCTCCTTGCATTTTTCACAACTTTTCATGCTCGTCGCATTTTTCACACCTCTTCATGCTCCTGGTCTTTCTTTTTTTTTTTTGCTCCTCGCATTTTTCACACCTTTTCATGCTCCTCGCATTTTTCACACCTTTTCATGCTCATCGCATTTTTCACATCTTTCAATGCTCGTCGCATTTTTCACACCTTTTCATGCTCCTTGCATTTTTCACAACTTTTCATGCTCGTCGCATTTTTCACACCTCTTCATGCTCCTGGTCTTTCTTTTTTTTTTTTGCTCCTCGCATTTTTCACACCTTTTCATGCTCCTCGCATTTTTCACACCTCTTCATGCTCATCGCATTTTTCACATCTTTCAATGCTCGTCGCATTTTTCACACCTTTTCATGCTCCTGGTCTTTCTTTTTTTTTTTTTTTTGCTCCCCGCATTTTTCACACCTTTTCATGCTCCTGGTCTTTCTTTTTTTTTTTTTTTTTTTTGCTCCTCGCATTTTTCACACCTTTTCATGCTCCTGGTCTCTTTTTTTTTTTTTTTGTTTTTGCTCCTCGCATTTTTCACACCTTTTCATGCTACTTGCATTTTTCACACCTTTTCATGCTCCTCGCATTTTTCACACATCTTCATGCTCCTCGCATTTTTCACGCCTTTTCATGCTCCTCGCATTTTTCACACCTTTTCATGCTCGTCGCATTTTTCACACCTTTTCATGCTCCTGGTCCTTTTTTTTTTTTTTTTTTGCTCCTCGCATTTTTCTCACCTTTTCATGCTCCTCGCATTTTTCACACCTTTTCATGCTCCTGGTCTTTTTTTTTTTTTTTTTTGCTCCTCGCATTTTTCACACCTTTTCATGCTCCTGGTCTTTCTTTTTTTTTTTTTTTTGCTCCTCGCATTTTTCACACCTTTTCATGCTCCTAGTCTTTCTTTTTTTTTTTTTTTTTTTGCTCCTCGCATTTTTTAACACCTTTTCATGTTCGTGGTCTCTTTTTTTTTTTTTTTTTTCCTCGCATTTTTCACACCTTTTCATGCTCCTGGTCTTTTTTTTTTTTTTTGCTCCTCGCATTTTTCACACCTTTTCATGCTCCTCGCATTTTTCTCACCTTTTCATGCTCCTGGTCTTTTTTTTTTTTTTTGCTCCTCGCATTTTTCACACCTTTTCATGCTCCTCGCATTTTTCTCACCTTTTCATGCTCCTGGTCTTTTTTTTTTTTTTGCTCCTCGCATTTTTCACACCTTTTCATGCTCCTCGCATTTTTCTCACCTTTTCATGCTCCTGGTCTTTTTTTTTTTTTTGCTCCTCGCATTTTTCCCACCTTTTCTTGCTCCTGGTCTCTTTTTTTTTTTTTTTTTTTTTTGCTCCTCGCATTTTTCACACCTTTTCATGCTCCTTGTCTCTTTTTTTTTTTTTTTTTTTTTTGCTCCTCGCATTTTTCACACCTTTTCATGCTCCTGGTCTTTTTTTTTTTTTTTTTTCTCCTCGCATTTTTCACACCTTTTCATGGTCCTGGTCTTTTTTTTTTTTTTGCTCCTCGCATTTTTCACACCTTTTCATGCTCCTGGTCTTTTTTTTTTTTTTTTTTTGCTCCTCGCATTTTTCACACCTTTTCATGCTCCTGGCCTTTTTTTTTTTTTTTTTTTTTGCTCCTCGAATTTTTCACACCTTTTCATGCTCCTCGCATTTTTCACACATCTTCATGCTCCTCGCATTTTTCACAACTTTTCATGCTCGTCGCATTTTTCACACCTTTTCATGCTCCTGGTCTTTCTTTTTTTTTTTTTTGCTCCTCGCATTTTTCACACCTTTTCATGCTCCTCGCATTTTTCACACCTTTTCATGCTCCTCGTCTTTTTTTTTTTTTGCTCCTCGCATTTTTCACACCTTTTCATGCTCCTGGTCTTTTTTTTTTTTTTTTTTTTGCTCCTCGAATTTTTCACACTTTTTCATGCTCCTCGCATTTTTCACACATCTTCATGCTCCTCGCATTTTTCACACCTGTTCATGCTCGTCGCATTTTTCACACCTTTTCATGCTCCTGGTCTTTCTTTTTTTTTTTTTTTGCTCCTCGCATTTTTCACACCTTTTCATTCTCCTCGCATTTTTCACACCTTTTCATGCTCCTGGTCTTTTTTTTTTTTTTTTTTTGCTCCTCGCATTTTTCACACCTTTTCATGCTCCTGGTCTTTCTTTTTTTTTTTTTTTGTTCCTCGCATTTTTCACACCTTTTCATGCTCCTCGCATTTTTCACACCTTTTCATGCTCCTGGTCTTTCTTTTTTTTTTTTTTTGCTCCTCGCTTTTTTCACACCTTTTCATGCTCCTCGCATTTTTCACACCTTTTCATGCTCCTCGTCTTCTTTTTTTTGCTCCTCGCATTTTTCACACCTTTTCATGCTCCTCGCATTTTTCACACCTTTTCATGCTCGTGGTCTTTCTTTTTTTTTTTTTTGCTCCTCGCATTTTTCACACCTTTTCATGCTCCTCGCATTTTTCACACCTTTTCATGCTCCTCGTCTTTTTTTTTTTTTGCTCCTCGCATTTTTCACACCTTTTCATGCTCCTGGTCTTTTTTTTTTTTTTTTTTTTGCTCCTCGAATTTTTCGCACTTTTTCATGCTCCTCGCATTTTTCACACATCTTCATGCTCCTCGCATTTTTCACACCTTTTCATGCTCGTCGCATTTTTCACACATTTTCATGCTCCTGGTCTTTCTTTTTTTTTTTTTTGCTCCTCGCATTTTTCACACCTTTTCATGCTCCTGGTCTTTTTTTTTTTTTTGCTCCTCGCATTTTTCACACCTTTTCATGTTCCTGGTCTTTTTTTTTTTTTTTTTGCTCCTCGCATTTTTCACACCTCTTCTTGCTCCTCGCATTTTTCACAACTTTTCATGCTCGTTGCATTTTTCACACCTTTTCATGGTCCTGGTCTTTCTTTTTTTTTTTTTTGCTCCTCGCATTTTTCACAACTTTTCATGCTCCTGGTCTTTCTTTTTTTTTTTTTTGCTCCTCGCATTTTTCACACCTTTTCATGTTCCTGGTCTTTCTTTTTTTTTTTTTGCTCCTCGCATTTTTCACACCTTTTCATGGTCCCGGTCTTTATTTTTTTTTTTTTTTGCTCCTCAAATTTTTCACACCTTTTCATGCTCCTTGCATTTTTCACACCTTTTCATGCTCCTCGTCTTTTTTTTTTTTTTTGCTCCTCGCATTTTTCACACCTTTTCATGCTCCTTGTTTTTTTTTTTTTTTTTTTTGCTCCTCGAATTTTTCACACGTTTTCATGCTCCTGGACTTTTTTTTTTTTTTTTTTGCTCCTCGAATTTTTCACACCTTTTCATGCTCCTCGCATTTTTCACACATCTTCATGCTCCTCGCATTTTTCACAACTTTTCATGCTCTTCGCATTTTTCACACCTTTTCATGCTCCTGGTCTTTCTTTTTTTTTTTTTTGCTCCTCGCATTTTTCACACCTTTTCATGCTCCTCGCTTTTTTCACACCTTTTCATGCTCCTGGTCTTTTTTTTTTTTTTTTTGCTCCTCGCATTTTTCACACCTTTTCATGCTCCTGGCCTTTTTTTTTTTTTTGCTCCTCGCATTTTTCACACCTTTTCATGCTACTTGCATTTTTCACACCTTTTCATGCTCCTCGCATTTTTCACACCTCTTCATGCTCCTGGTCTTTCTTTTTTTTTTTTTGCTCCTCGCTTTTTTCACACCTTTTCATGCTCCTCGCATTTTTCACACCTTTTCATGCTCCTGGTCTTTTTTTTTTTTTTTGCTCCTCGCATTTTTCACACCTTTTCATGCTACTTACATTTTTCACACCTTTTCATGCCCCTCGCATTTTTCACACCTCTTCATGCTCCTCGCATTTTTCACATCTTTCAATGCTCGTCGCATTTTTCACACCTTTTCATGCTCCTGGTCTTTCTTTTTTTTTTTTTTTGCTCCCCGCATTTTTCACACCTTTTCATGCTCCTGGTCTTTCTTTTTTTTTTTTTTTTTTTTGCTCCTCGCATTTTTCACACCTTTTCATGCTCCTGGTCTCTTTTTTTTTTTTTTTTTTTTTTTTTTGCTCCTCGCATTTTTCACACCTTTTCATGCTCCTTGTCTCTTTTTTTTTTTTTTTTTTTGGTTCCTCGCATTTTTCACACCTTTTCATGCTCCTGGTCTTTTTTTTTTTTTTTTTTGCTCCTCGCATTTTTCACACCTTTTCATGCTCCTCGCATTTTTCACACATCTTCATGCTCCTCGCATTTTCCACAACTTTTCATGCTCGTCGCATTTTTCACACCTTTTCATGCTCCTGGTCTTTCTTTTTTTTTTTTTTTGCTCCTTGCATTTTTCACACCTTTTCATGCTCCTCGCATTTTTCACACCTTTTCATGCTCCTCGTCTTTTTTTTTTTTTGCTCCTCGAATTTTTCACACCTTTTCATGCTCCTGGTCTTTTTTTTTTTTTTTTTTTGCTCCTCGAATTTTTCACACTTTTTCATGCTCCTCGCATTTTTCACACATCTTCATGCTCCTCGCATTTTTCACACCTTTTCATGCTCGTCGCATTTTTCACACCTTTTCATGCTCCTGGTCTTTCTTTTTTTTTTTTTGCTCCTCGCATTTTTCACACCTTTTCATGCTCCTCGCATTTTTCACACCTTTTCATGCTCCTGGTCTTTCTTTTTTTTTTTTTTTGTTCCTCGCATTTTTCACACCTTTTCATGCTCCTCGCATTTTTCTCACCTTTTCATGCTCCTGGTCTTTCTTTTTTTTTTTTTTTTGCTCCTCGCTTTTTTCACACCTTTTCATGCTCCTCGCATTTTTCACACCTTTTCATGCTCCTCGTCTTTTTTTTTTTGCTCCTCGCATTTTTCACACCTTTTCATGCTCCTCGCATTTTTCACACCTTTTCATGCTCGTGGTCTTTCTTTTTTTTTTTTTTGCTCCTCGCATTTTTCACACCTTTTCATGCTCCTCGCATTTTTCACACCTTTTCATGCTCCTCGTCTTTTTTTTTTTTTGCTCCTCGCATTTTTCACACCTTTTCATGCTCCTGGTCTTTTTTTTTTTTTTGCTCCTCGCATTTTTCACACCTTTTCATGCTACTTGCATTTTTCACACCTTTTCATGCCCCTCGCATTTTTCACACATCTTCATGCTCCTCGCATTTTTCACAACTTTTCATGCTCCTGGTCTTTTTTTTTTTTTTTTTTTTGCTCCTCGAATTTTTCACACCTTTTCATGCTCCTGGTCTTTTTTTTTTTTTTTTTTTTGCTCCTCGCATTTTTCACACCTTTTTATGCTCCTCGCATTTTTCACACCTTTTCATGCTCCTGGTCTTTTTTTTTTTTTTGCTCCTCGCATTTTTCACACCTTTTCATGCTACTTGCATTTTTCACACCTTTTCATGCCCCTCGCATTTTTCACACATCTTCATGCTCCTCGCATTTTTCACAACTTTTCATGCTCGTCGCATTTTTCACACCTTTTCATGCTCCTGGTCTTTCTTTTTTTTTTTTTGCTCCTCGCATTTTTCACACCTTTTCATGCTCCTGGTCTTTTTTTTTTTTTTGCTCCTCGCATTTTTCACACCTTTTCATGCTACTTGCATTTTTCACACCTTTTCATGCCCCTCGCATTTTTCACACATCTTCATGCTCCTCGCATTTTTCACAACTTTTCATGCTCGTCGCATTTTTCACACCTTTTCATGCTCCTGGTCTTTCTTTTTTTTTTTTTGCTCCTCGCATTTTTCACACCTTTTCATGCTCCTGGTTTTTTTTTTTTTTTTTTTTTTGCTCCTCGAATTTTTCACACCTTTTCATGCTCCTGGTCTTTTTTTTTTTTTTTGCTCCTCGCATTTTTCACACCTTTTCATGTTCCTGGTCTTTTTTTTTTTTTTTTTTTTTTGCTCCTGGCATTTTTCACACCTTTTCATGCTCCTTGCATTTTTCACAACTTTTCATGCTCGTCGCATTTTTCACACCTCTTCATGCTCCTGGTCTTTCTTTTTTTTTTTTGCTCCTCGCATTTTTCACACCTTTTCATGCTCCTCGCATTTTTCACACCTTTTCATGCTCATCGCATTTTTCACATCTTTCAATGCTCGTCGCATTTTTCACACCTTTTCATGCTCCTTGCATTTTTCACAACTTTTCATGCTCGTCGCATTTTTCACACCTCTTCATGCTCCTGGTCTTTCTTTTTTTTTTTTGCTCCTCGCATTTTTCACACCTTTTCATGCTCCTCGCATTTTTCACACCTCTTCATGCTCATCGCATTTTTCACATCTTTCAATGCTCGTCGCATTTTTCACACCTTTTCATGCTCCTGGTCTTTCTTTTTTTTTTTTTTTTGCTCCCCGCATTTTTCACACCTTTTCATGCTCCTGGTCTTTCTTTTTTTTTTTTTTTTTTTTGCTCCTCGCATTTTTCACACCTTTTCATGCTCCTGGTCTCTTTTTTTTTTTTTTTGTTTTTGCTCCTCGCATTTTTCACACCTTTTCATGCTACTTGCATTTTTCACACCTTTTCATGCTCCTCGCATTTTTCACACATCTTCATGCTCCTCGCATTTTTCACGCCTTTTCATGCTCCTCGCATTTTTCACACCTTTTCATGCTCGTCGCATTTTTCACACCTTTTCATGCTCCTGGTCCTTTTTTTTTTTTTTTTTGCTCCTCGCATTTTTCACCCCTTTTCTTGCTCCTCGCATTTTTCACACCTTTTCATGCTCCTGGTCTTTTTTTTTTTTTTTTTGCTCCTCGCATTTTTCACACCTTTTCATGCTCCTGGTCTTTCTTTTTTTTTTTTTTTTGCTCCTCGCATTTTTCACACCTTTTCATGCTCCTAGTCTTTCTTTTTTTTTTTTTTTTTTTGCTCCTCGCATTTTTTAACACCTTTTCATGTTCGTGGTCTCTTTTTTTTTTTTTTTTTTTCCTCGCATTTTTCACACCTTTTCAT
Source organism: Cervus elaphus (assembly GCF_910594005.1). Classification (NCBI taxonomy): domain Eukaryota; kingdom Metazoa; phylum Chordata; class Mammalia; order Artiodactyla; family Cervidae; genus Cervus; species Cervus elaphus. The sequence continues at coordinate 115,098,162 of NC_057833.1, forward strand.
GCTCCTGGTCTTTTTTTTTTTTTTTGCTCCTCGCATTTTTCACACCTTTTCATGCTCCTGGTCTTTTTTTTTTTTTTTGCTCCTCGCATTTTTCACACCTTTTCTTTCTCCTCGCATTTTTCACCCCTTTTCATGCTCCTTGTCTCTTTTTTTTTTTTTTTTTTTTTTTGCTCCTCGCATTTTTCACACCTTTTCATGCTCCTTGTCTCTTTTTTTTTTTTTTTTTTTGCTCCTCGCATTTTTCACACCTTTTCATGCTCCTGGTCTTTTTTTTTTTTTTTTTTTGCTCCTCGAATTTTTCACACCTTTTCATGCTCCTGGTCTTTTTTTTTTTTTTTTTTTTGCTCCTCGCATTTTTCACACCTTTTTATGCTCCTCGCATTTTTCACACCTTTTCATGCTCCTGGTCTTTTTTTTTTTTTTGCTCCTCGCATTTTTCACACCTTTTCATGCTACTTGCATTTTTCACACCTTTTCATGCCCCTCGCATTTTTCACACATCTTCATGCTCCTCGCATTTTTCACAACTTTTCATGCTCGTCGCATTTTTCACACCTTTTCATGCTCCTGGTCTTTCTTTTTTTTTTTTTGCTCCTCGCATTTTTCACACCTTTTCATGCTACTGGTTTTTTTTTTTTTTTTTTTTTTGCTCCTCGAATTTTTCACACCTTTTCATGCTCCTGGTCTTTTTTTTTTTTTTTGCTCCTCGCATTTTTCACACCTTTTCATGCTCCTGGTTTCTTTTTTTTTTTTTTGCTCCTCGCATTTTTCACACCTTTTCATGCTCCTGGTCTTTTTTTTTTTTTTTTTTTGCTCCTCGAATTTTTCACACTTTTTCATGCTCCTCGCATTTTTCACACATCTTCATGCTCCTCGCATTTTTCACACCTTTTCATGCTCGTCGCATTTTTCACACCTTTTCATGCTCCTGGTCTTTCTTTTTTTTTTTTTTGCTCCTCGCATTTTTCACACCTTTTCATGCTCCTCGCATTTTTCACACCTTTTCATGCTCCTGGTCTTTCTTTTTTTTTTTTTTTGTTCCTCGCATTTTTCACACCTTTTCATGCTCCTCGCATTTTTCACACCTTTTCATGCTCCTGGTCTTTCTTTTTTTTTTTTTTTGCTCCTCGCTTTTTTCACACCTTTTCATGCTCCTCGCATTTTTCACACCTTTTCATGCTCCTCGTCTTTTTTTTTTTGCTCCTCGCATTTTTCACACCTTTTCATGCTCCTCGCATTTTTCACACCTTTTCATGCTCGTGGTCTTTCTTTTTTTTTTTTTTGCTCCTCGCATTTTTCACACCTTTTCATGCTCCTCGCATTTTTCACACCTTTTCATGCTCCTCGTCTTTTTTTTTTTTTGCTCCTCGCATTTTTCACACCTTTTCATGCTCCTGGTCTTTTTTTTTTTTTTGCTCCTCGCATTTTTCACACCTTTTCATGCTACTTGCATTTTTCACACCTTTTCATGCCCCTCGCATTTTTCACACATCTTCATGCTCCTCGCATTTTTCACAACTTTTCATGCTCCTGGTCTTTTTTTTTTTTTTTTTTTGCTCCTCGAATTTTTCACACCTTTTCATGCTCCTGGTCTTTTTTTTTTTTTTTTTTTTGCTCCTCGCATTTTTCACACCTTTTTATGCTCCTCGCATTTTTCACACCTTTTCATGCTCCTGGTCTTTTTTTTTTTTTTGCTCCTCGCATTTTTCACACCTTTTCATGCTACTTGCATTTTTCACACCTTTTCATGCCCCTCGCATTTTTCACACATCTTCATGCTCCTCGCATTTTTCACAACTTTTCATGCTCGTCGCATTTTTCACACCTTTTCATGCTCCTGGTCTTTCTTTTTTTTTTTTTGCTCCTCGCATTTTTCACACCTTTTCATGCTCCTGGTTTTTTTTTTTTTTTTTTTTTTGCTCCTCGAATTTTTCACACCTTTTCATGCTCCTGGTCTTTTTTTTTTTTTTTGCTCCTCGCATTTTTCACACCTTTTCATGTTCCTGGTCTTTTTTTTTTTTTTTTTTTTTTGCTCCTGGCATTTTTCACACCTTTTCATGCTCCTTGCATTTTTCACAACTTTTCATGCTCGTCGCATTTTTCACACCTCTTCATGCTCCTGGTCTTTCTTTTTTTTTTTTGCTCCTCGCATTTTTCACACCTTTTCATGCTCCTCGCATTTTTCACACCTTTTCATGCTCATCGCATTTTTCACATCTTTCAATGCTCGTCGCATTTTTCACACCTTTTCATGCTCCTTGCATTTTTCACAACTTTTCATGCTCGTCGCATTTTTCACACCTCTTCATGCTCCTGGTCTTTCTTTTTTTTTTTTTGCTCCTCGCATTTTTCACACCTTTTCATGCTCCTCGCATTTTTCACACCTCTTCATGCTCATCGCATTTTTCACATCTTTCAATGCTCGTCGCATTTTTCACACCTTTTCATGCTCCTGGTCTTTCTTTTTTTTTTTTTTTTTGCTCCCCGCATTTTTCACACCTTTTCATGCTCCTGGTCTTTTTTTTTTTTTTTTTTTTTTTTGCTCCTCGCATTTTTCACACCTTTTCATGCTCCTGGTCTCTTTTTTTTTTTTTTTGTTTTTGCTCCTCGCATTTTTCACACCTTTTCATGCTACTTGCATTTTTCACACCTTTTCATGCTCCTCGCATTTTTCACACATCTTCATGCTCCTCGCATTTTTCACGCCTTTTCATGCTCCTCGCATTTTTCACACCTTTTCATGCTCGTCGCATTTTTCACACCTTTTCATGCTCCTGGTCCTTTTTTTTTTTTTTTTTTGCTCCTCGCTTTTTTCACACCTTTTCTTTCTCCTCGCATTTTTCACACCTTTTCATGCTCCTGGTCTTTTTTTTTTTTTTTTTGCTCCTCGCATTTTTCACACCTTTTCATGCTCCTGGTCTTTCTTTTTTTTTTTTTTTTGCTCCTCGCATTTTTCACACCTTTTCATGCTCCTAGTCTTTCTTTTTTTTTTTTTTTTTTTGCTCCTCGCATTTTTTAACACCTTTTCATGTTCGTGGTCTCTTTTTTTTTTTTTTTTTTTCCTCGCATTTTTCACACCTTTTCATGCTCCTGGTCTTTTTTTTTTTTTTTGCTCCTCGCATTTTTCACACCTTTTCATGCTCCTGGTCTTTTTTTTTTTTTTTGCTCCTCGCATTTTTCACACCTTTTCATGCTCCTCGCATTTTTCACACCTTTTCATGCTCCTTGTCTCTTTTTTTTTTTTTTTTTTTTTTGCTCCTCGCATTTTTCACACCTTTTCATGCTCCTTGTCTCTTTTTTTTTTTTTTTTTTTGCTCCTCGCATTTTTCACACCTTTTCATGCTCCTGGTCTTTTTTTTTTTTTTTTTTTGCTCCTCGAATTTTTCACACCTTTTCATGCTCCTGGTCTTTTTTTTTTTTTTTTTTTTTGCTCCTCGCATTTTTCACACCTTTTTATGCTCCTCGCATTTTTCACACCTTTTCATGCTCCTGGTCTTTTTTTTTTTTTTGCTCCTCGCATTTTTCACACCTTTTCATGCTACTTGCATTTTTCACACCTTTTCATGCCCCTCGCATTTTTCACACATCTTCATGCTCCTCGCATTTTTCACAACTTTTCATGCTCGTCGCATTTTTCACACCTTTTCATGCTCCTGGTCTTTCTTTTTTTTTTTTTGCTCCTCGCATTTTTCACACCTTTTCATGCTACTGGTTTTTTTTTTTTTTTTTTTTTTGCTCCTCGAATTTTTCACACCTTTTCATGCTCCTGGTCTTTTTTTTTTTTTTTGCTCCTCGCATTTTTCACACCTTTTCATGTTCCTGGTCTTTTTTTTTTTTTTTTTTTTTTGCTCCTCGCATTTTTCACACCTTTTCATGCTCCTTGCATTTTTCACAACTTTTCATGCTCGTCGCATTTTTCACAGCTCTTCATGCTCCTGGTCTTTCTTTTTTTTTTTTGCTCCTCGCATTTTTCACACCTTTTCATGCTCCTCGCATTTTTCACACCTTTTCATGCTCATCGCATTTTTCACATCTTTCAATGCTCGTCGCATTTTTCACACCTTTTCATGCTCCTTGCATTTTTCACAACTTTTCATGCTCGTCGCATTTTTCACACCTCTTCATGCTCCTGGTCTTTCTTTTTTTTTTTTGCTCCTCGCATTTTTCACACCTTTTCATGCTCCTCGCATTTTTCACACCTCTTCATGCTCATCGCATTTTTCACATCTTTCAATGCTCGTCGCATTTTTCACACCTTTTCATGCTCCTGGTCTTTCTTTTTTTTTTTTTTTTGCTCCCCGCATTTTTCACACCTTTTCATGCTCCTGGTCTTTCTTTTTTTTTTTTTTTTTTTTGCTCCTCGCATTTTTCACACCTTTTCATGCTCCTGGTCTCTTTTTTTTTTTTTTTGTTTTTGCTCCTCGCATTTTTCACACCTTTTCATGCTACTTGCATTTTTCACACCTTTTCATGCTCCTCGCATTTTTCACACATCTTCATGCTCCTCGCATTTTTCACGCCTTTTCATGCTCCTCGCATTTTTCACACCTTTTCATGCTCGTCGCATTTTTCACACCTTTTCATGCTCCTGGTCCTTTTTTTTTTTTTTTTTGCTCCTCGCATTTTTCACACCTTTTCATGCTCCTCGCATTTTTCACACCTTTTCATGCTCCTGGTCTTTTTTTTTTTTTTTTTGCTCCTCGCATTTTTCACACCTTTTCATGCTCCTGGTCTTTCTTTTTTTTTTTTTTTTGCTCCTCGCATTTTTCACACCTTTTCATGCTCCTAGTCTTTCTTTTTTTTTTTTTTTTTTTGCTCCTCGCATTTTTTAACACCTTTTCATGTTCGTGGTCTCTTTTTTTTTTTTTTTTTTTCCTCGCATTTTTCACACCTTTTCATGCTCCTGGTCTTTTTTTTTTTTTTTTGCTCCTCGCATTTTTCACACCTTTTCATGCTCCTCGCATTTTTCTCACCTTTTCATGCTCCTGGTCTTTTTTTTTTTTTTTGCTCCTCGCATTTTTCACACCTTTTCATGCTCCTCGCATTTTTCTCACCTTTTCATGCTCCTGGTCTTTTTTTTTTTTTTGCTCCTCGCATTTTTCACACCTTTTCATGCTCCTCGCATTTTTCTCACCTTTTCATGCTCCTGGTCTTTTTTTTTTTTTTGCTCCTCGCATTTTTCACACCTTTTCATGCTCCTGGTCTCTTTTTTTTTTTTTTTTTTTTTTTGCTCCTCGCATTTTTCACACCTTTTCATGCTCCTTGTCTCTTTTTTTTTTTTTTTTTTTTTTGCTCCTCGCATTTTTCACACCTTTTCATGCTCCTGGTCTTTTTTTTTTTTTTTTTCTCCTCGCATTTTTCACACCTTTTCATGGTCCTGGTCTTTTTTTTTTTTTTGCTCCTCGCATTTTTCACACCTTTTCATGCTCCTGGTCTTTTTTTTTTTTTTTTTTTGCTCCTCGAATATTTCACACGTTTTCATGCTCCTGGTCTTTTTTTTTTTTTTTTTTTGCTCCTCGAATTTTTCACACCTTTTCATGCTCCTCGCATTTTTCACACATCTTCATGCTCCTCGCATTTTTCACAACTTTTCATGCTCGTCGCATTTTTCACACCTTTTCATGCTCCTGGTCTTTCTTTTTTTTTTTTTTGCTCCTCGCATTTTTCACACCTTTTCATGCTCCTCGCATTTTTCACACCTTTTCATGCTCCTCGTCTTTTTTTTTTTTTGCTCCTCGCATTTTTCACACCTTTTCATGCTCCTGGTCTTTTTTTTTTTTTTTTTTTGCTCCTCGAATTTTTCACACTTTTTCATGCTCCTCGCATTTTTCACACATCTTCATGCTCCTCGCATTTTTCACACCTTTTCATGCTCGTCGCATTTTTCACACCTTTTCATGCTCCTGGTCTTTCTTTTTTTTTTTTTTGCTCCTCGCATTTTTCACACCTTTTCATGCTCCTCGCATTTTTCACACCTTTTCATGCTCCTGGTCTTTTTTTTTTTTTTTTTTGCTCCTCGCATTTTTCACACCTTTTCATGCTCCTGGTCTTTCTTTTTTTTTTTTTTTGTTCCTCGCATTTTTCACACCTTTTCATGCTCCTCGCATTTTTCACACCTTTTCATGCTCCTGGTCTTTCTTTTTTTTTTTTTTTGCTCCTCGCTTTTTTCACACCTTTTCATGCTCCTCGCATTTTTCACACCTTTTCATGCTCCTCGTCTTCTTTTTTTTGCTCCTCGCATTTTTCACACCTTTTCATGCTCCTCGCATTTTTCACACCTTTTCATGCTCGTGGTCTTTCTTTTTTTTTTTTTTGCTCCTCGCATTTTTCACACCTTTTCATGCTCCTCGCATTTTTCACACCTTTTCATGCTCCTCGTCTTTTTTTTTTTTTGCTCCTCGCATTTTTCACACCTTTTCATGCTCCTGGTCTTTTTTTTTTTTTTTTTTTTGCTCCTCGAATTTTTCGCACTTTTTCATGCTCCTCGCATTTTTCACACATCTTCATGCTCCTCGCATTTTTCACACCTTTTCATGCTCGTCGCATTTTTCACACATTTTCATGCTCCTGGTCTTTCTTTTTTTTTTTTTTGCTCCTCGCATTTTTCACACCTTTTCATGCTCCTGGTCTTTTTTTTTTTTTTGCTCCTCGCATTTTTCACACCTTTTCATGTTCCTGGTCTTTTTTTTTTTTTTTTTGCTCCTCGCATTTTTCACACCTTTTCATGCTCCTGGTCTTTTTTTTTTTTTTGCTCCTCGCATTTTTCACACCTTTTCATGCTCCTGGTCTTTTTTTTTTTTTTGCTCCTCGCATTTTTCACACCTTTTCTTGTTCCTGTTCTTTTTTTTTTTTTTTTTTGCTCCTCGCTTTTTTCACACCTTTTCATGCTCCTCGCTTTTTTCACACCTTTTCATGCTCCTCGTCTTCTTTTTTTTGCTCCTCGCATTTTTCACACCTTTTCATGCTCCTCGCATTTTTCACACCTTTTCATGCTCGTGGTCTTTCTTTTTTTTTTTTTTGCTCCTCGCATTTTTCACACCTTTTCATGCTCCTCGCATTTTTCACACCTTTTCATGCTCCTCGTCTTTTTTTTTTTTTGCTCCTCGCATTTTTCACACCTTTTCATGCTCCTGGTCTTTTTTTTTTTTTTTTTTTTGCTCCTCGAATTTTTCGCACTTTTTCATGCTCCTCGCATTTTTCACACCTTTTCATGCTCCTCGCATTTTTCACACCTTTTCATGCTCCTTGTCTCTTTTTTTTTTTTTTTTTTTTTTTGCTCCTCGCATTTTTCACACCTTTTCATGCTCCTTGTCTCTTTTTTTTTTTTTTTTTTTGCTCCTCGCATTTTTCACACCTTTTCATGCTCCTGGTCTTTTTTTTTTTTTTTTTTTGCTCCTCGAATTTTTCACACCTTTTCATGCTCCTGGTCTTTTTTTTTTTTTTTTTTTTGCTCCTCGCATTTTTCACACCTTTTTATGCTCCTCGCATTTTTCACACCTTTTCATGCTCCTGGTCTTTTTTTTTTTTTTGCTCCTCGCATTTTTCACACCTTTTCATGCTACTTGCATTTTTCACACCTTTTCATGCCCCTCGCATTTTTCACACATCTTCATGCTCCTCGCATTTTTCACAACTTTTCATGCTCGTCGCATTTTTCACACCTTTTCATGCTCCTGGTCTTTCTTTTTTTTTTTTTGCTCCTCGCATTTTTCACACCTTTTCATGCTCCTGGTTTTTTTTTTTTTTTTTTTTTTGCTCCTCGAATTTTTCACACCTTTTCATGCTCCTGGTCTTTTTTTTTTTTTTTGCTCCTCGCATTTTTCACACCTTTTCATGTTCCTGGTCTTTTTTTTTTTTTTTTTTTTTTGCTCCTCGCATTTTTCACACCTTTTCATGCTCCTTGCATTTTTCACAACTTTTCATGCTCGTCGCATTTTTCACACCTCTTCATGCTCCTGGTCTTTCTTTTTTTTTTTTGCTCCTCGCATTTTTCACACCTTTTCATGCTCCTCGCATTTTTCACACCTTTTCATGCTCATCGCATTTTTCACATCTTTCAATGCTCGTCGCATTTTTCACACCTTTTCATGCTCCTTGCATTTTTCACAACTTTTCATGCTCGTCGCATTTTTCACACCTCTTCATGCTCCTGGTCTTTCTTTTTTTTTTTTGCTCCTCGCATTTTTCACACCTTTTCATGCTCCTCGCATTTTTCACACCTCTTCATGCTCATCGCATTTTTCACATCTTTCAATGCTCGTCGCATTTTTCACACCTTTTCATGCTCCTGGTCTTTCTTTTTTTTTTTTTTTTGCTCCCCGCATTTTTCACACCTTTTCATGCTCCTGGTCTTTCTTTTTTTTTTTTTTTTTTTTGCTCCTCGCATTTTTCACACCTTTTCATGCTCCTGGTCTCTTTTTTTTTTTTTTTGTTTTTGCTCCTCGCATTTTTCACACCTTTTCATGCTACTTGCATTTTTCACACCTTTTCATGCTCCTCGCATTTTTCACACATCTTCATGCTCCTCGCATTTTTCACGCCTTTTCATGCTCCTCGCATTTTTCACACCTTTTCATGCTCGTCGCATTTTTCACACCTTTTCATGCTCCTGGTCCTTTTTTTTTTTTTTTTTGCTCCTCGCATTTTTCACACCTTTTCATGCTCCTCGCATTTTTCACACCTTTTCATGCTCCTGGTCTTTTTTTTTTTTTTTTTGCTCCTCGCATTTTTCACACCTTTTCATGCTCCTGGTCTTTCTTTTTTTTTTTTTTTTGCTCCTCGCATTTTTCACACCTTTTCATGCTCCTAGTCTTTCTTTTTTTTTTTTTTTTTTTGCTCCTCGCATTTTTTAACACCTTTTCATGTTCGTGGTCTCTTTTTTTTTTTTTTTTTTCCTCGCATTTTTCACACCTTTTCATGCTCCTGGTCTTTTTTTTTTTTTTTGCTCCTCGCATTTTTCACACCTTTTCATGCTCCTCGCATTTTTCTCACCTTTTCATGCTCCTGGTCTTTTTTTTTTTTTTTGCTCCTCGCATTTTTCACACCTTTTCATGCTCCTCGCATTTTTCTCACCTTTTCATGCTCCTGGTCTTTTTTTTTTTTTTGCTCCTCGCATTTTTCACACCTTTTCATGCTCCTCGCATTTTTCTCACCTTTTCATGCTCCTGGTCTTTTTTTTTTTTTTGCTCCTCGCATTTTTCACACCTTTTCATGCTCCTGGTCTCTTTTTTTTTTTTTTTTTTTTTTTCTCCTCGCCTTTTTCACACCTTTTCATGCTTCTTGTCTCTTTTTTTTTTTTTTTTTTTTTTTTCTCCTCGCATTTTTCACACCTTTTCATGCTCCTGGTCTTTTTTTTTTTTTTTTTCTCCTCGCATTTTTCACACCTTTTCATGGTCCTGGTCTTTTTTTTTTTTTTGCTCCTCGCATTTTTCACACCTTTTCATGCTCCTGGTCTTTTTTTTTTTTTTTTTTTGCTCCCCGCATTTTTCACACCTTTTCATTCCCCTGGCCTTTTTTTTTTTTTTTTTTTTTGCTCCTCGAATTTTTCACACCTTTTCATGCTCCTCGCATTTTTCACACCTCTTCATGCTCCTCGCATTTTTCACAACTTTTCATGCTCGTCGCATTTTTCACACCTTTTCATGCTCCTGGTCTTTCTTTTTTTTTTTTTTGCTCCTCGCATTTTTCACACCTTTTCATGCTCCTCGCATTTTTCACACCTTTTCATGCTCCTCGTCTTTTTTTTTTTTTGCTCCTCGCATTTTTCACACCTTTTCATGCTCCTGGTCTTTTTTTTTTTTTTTTTTTGCTCCTCGAATTTTTCACACTTTTTCATGCTCCTCGCATTTTTCACACATCTTCATGCTCCTCGCATTTTTCACACCTTTTCATGCTCGTCGCATTTTTCACACCTTTTCATGCTCCTGGTCTTTCTTTTTTTTTTTTTTTTGCTCCTCGCATTTTTCACACCTTTTCATGCTCCTCGCATTTTTCACACCTTTTCATGCTCCTGGTCTTTTTTTTTTTTTTTTTTTGCTCCTCGCATTTTTCACACCTTTTCATGCTCCTGGTCTTTCTTTTTTTTTTTTTTTGTTCCTCGCATTTTTCACACCTTTTCATGCTCCTCGCATTTTTCACACCTTTTCATGCTCCTGGTCTTTCTTTTTTTTTTTTTTTGCTCCTCGCTTTTTTCACACCTTTTCATGCTCCTCGCATTTTTCACACCTTTTCATGCTCCTCGTCTTCTTTTTTTTGCTCCTCGCATTTTTCACACCTTTTCATGCTCCTCGCATTTTTCACACCTTTTCATGCTCGTGGTCTTTCTTTTTTTTTTTTTTGCTCCTCGCATTTTTCACACCTTTTCATGCTCCTCGCATTTTTCACACCTTTTCATGCTCCTCGTCTTTTTTTTTTTTTGCTCCTCGCATTTTTCACACCTTTTCATGCTCCTGGTCTTTTTTTTTTTTTTTTTTTTGCTCCTCGAATTTTTCGCACTTTTTCATGCTCCTCGCATTTTTCACACATCTTCATGCTCCTCGCATTTTTCACACCTTTTCATGCTCGTCGCATTTTTCACACATTTTCATGCTCCTGGTCTTTCTTTTTTTTTTTTTTGCTCCTCGCATTTTTCACACCTTTTCATGCTCCTGGTCTTTTTTTTTTTTTTGCTCCTCGCATTTTTCACACCTTTTCATGTTCCTGGTCTTTTTTTTTTTTTTTTTGCTCCTCGCATTTTTCACACCTCTTCATGCTCCTCGCATTTTTCACAACTTTTCATGCTCGTTGCATTTTTCACACCTTTTCATGGTCCTGGTCTTTCTTTTTTTTTTTTTTGCTCCTCGCATTTTTCACAACTTTTCATGCTCCTGGTCTTTCTTTTTTTTTTTTTGCTCCTCGCATTTTTCACACCTTTTCATGTTCCTGGTCTTTCTTTTTTTTTTTTTGCTCCTCGCATTTTTCACACCTTTTCATGGTCCCGGTCTTTATTTTTTTTTTTTTTTGCTCCTCAAATTTTTCACACCTTTTCATGCTCCTTGCATTTTTCACACCTTTTCATGCTCCTCGTCTTTTTTTTTTTTTTGCTCCTCGCATTTTTCACACCTTTTCATGCTCCTGGTTTTTTTTTTTTTTTTTTTGCTCCTCGAATTTTTCACACGTTTTCATGCTCCTGGACTTTTTTTTTTTTTTTTTTTGCTCCTCGAATTTTTCACACCTTTTCATGCTCCTCGCATTTTTCACACATCTTCATGCTCCTCGCATTTTTCACAACTTTTCATGCTCGTCGCATTTTTCACACCTTTTCATGCTCCTGGTCTTTCTTTTTTTTTTTTTTGCTCCTCGCATTTTTCACACCTTTTCATGCTCCTCGCATTTTTCACACCTTTTCATGCTCCTGGTCTTTTTTTTTTTTTTTTGCTCCTCGCATTTTTCACACCTTTTCATGCTCCTGGCCTTTTTTTTTTTTTTGCTCCTCGCATTTTTCACACCTTTTCATGCTACTTGCATTTTTCACACCTTTTCATGCTCCTCGCATTTTTCACACCTCTTCATGCTCCTGGTCTTTCTTTTTTTTTTTTTGCTCCTCGCATTTTTCACACCTTTTCATGCTCCTCGCATTTTTCACACCTTTTCATGCTCCTGGTCTTTTTTTTTTTTTTGCTCCTCGCATTTTTCACACCTTTTCATGCTACTTACATTTTTCACACCTTTTCATGCCCCTCGCATTTTTCACACCTCTTCATGCTCCTCGCATTTTTCACATCTTTCAATGCTCGTCGCATTTTTCACACCTTTTCATGCTCCTGGTCTTTCTTTTTTTTTTTTTTTGCTCCCCGCATTTTTCACACCTTTTCATGCTCCTGGTCTTTCTTTTTTTTTTTTTTTTTTTTGCTCCTCGCATTTTTCACACCTTTTCATGCTCCTGGTCTCTTTTTTTTTTTTTTTTTTTTTTTTTGCTCCTCGCATTTTTCACACCTTTTCATGCTCCTTGTCTCTTTTTTTTTTTTTTTTTTGGTTCCTCGCATTTTTCACACCTTTTCATGCTCCTGGTTTTTTTTTTTTTTTTTTTGCTCCTCGCATTTTTCACACCTTTTCATGCTCCTCGCATTTTTCACACATCTTCATGCTCCTCGCATTTTCCACAACTTTTCATGCTCGTCGCATTTTTCACACCTTTTCATGCTCCTGGTCTTTCTTTTTTTTTTTTTTGCTCCTTGCATTTTTCACACCTTTTCATGCCCCTCGCATTTTTCACACATCTTCATGCTCCTCGCATTTTTCACAACTTTTCATGCTCCTGGTCTTTTTTTTTTTTTTTTTTTGCTCCTCGAATTTTTCACACCTTTTCATGCTCCTGGTCTTTTTTTTTTTTTTTTTTTTTGCTCCTCGCATTTTTCACACCTTTTTATGCTCCTCGCATTTTTCACACCTTTTCATGCTCCTGGTCTTTTTTTTTTTTTTGCTCCTCGCATTTTTCACACCTTTTCATGCTACTTGCATTTTTCACACCTTTTCATGCCCCTCGCATTTTTCACACATCTTCATGCTCCTCGCATTTTTCACAACTTTTCATGCTCGTCGCATTTTTCACACCTTTTCATGCTCCTGGTCTTTCTTTTTTTTTTTTTGCTCCTCGCATTTTTCACACCTTTTCATGCTCCTGGTCTTTTTTTTTTTTTTGCTCCTCGCATTTTTCACACCTTTTCATGCTACTTGCATTTTTCACACCTTTTCATGCCCCTCGCATTTTTCACACATCTTCATGCTCCTCGCATTTTTCACAACTTTTCATGCTCGTCGCATTTTTCACACCTTTTCATGCTCCTGGTCTTTCTTTTTTTTTTTTTGCTCCTCGCATTTTTCACACCTTTTCATGCTCCTGGTTTTTTTTTTTTTTTTTTTTTTGCTCCTCGAATTTTTCACACCTTTTCATGCTCCTGGTCTTTTTTTTTTTTTTTGCTCCTCGCATTTTTCACACCTTTTCATGTTCCTGGTCTTTTTTTTTTTTTTTTTTTTTTGCTCCTGGCATTTTTCACACCTTTTCATGCTCCTTGCATTTTTCACAACTTTTCATGCTCGTCGCATTTTTCACACCTCTTCATGCTCCTGGTCTTTCTTTTTTTTTTTTGCTCCTCGCATTTTTCACACCTTTTCATGCTCCTCGCATTTTTCACACCTTTTCATGCTCATCGCATTTTTCACATCTTTCAATGCTCGTCGCATTTTTCACACCTTTTCATGCTCCTTGCATTTTTCACAACTTTTCATGCTCGTCGCATTTTTCACACCTCTTCATGCTCCTGGTCTTTCTTTTTTTTTTTTGCTCCTCGCATTTTTCACACCTTTTCATGCTCCTCGCATTTTTCACACCTCTTCATGCTCATCGCATTTTTCACATCTTTCAATGCTCGTCGCATTTTTCACACCTTTTCATGCTCCTGGTCTTTCTTTTTTTTTTTTTTTTGCTCCCCGCATTTTTCACACCTTTTCATGCTCCTGGTCTTTCTTTTTTTTTTTTTTTTTTTTGCTCCTCGCATTTTTCACACCTTTTCATGCTCCTGGTCTCTTTTTTTTTTTTTTTGTTTTTGCTCCTCGCATTTTTCACACCTTTTCATGCTACTTGCATTTTTCACACCTTTTCATGCTCCTCGCATTTTTCACACATCTTCATGCTCCTCGCATTTTTCACGCCTTTTCATGCTCCTCGCATTTTTCACACCTTTTCATGCTCGTCGCATTTTTCACACCTTTTCATGCTCCTGGTCCTTTTTTTTTTTTTTTTTGCTCCTCGCATTTTTCACACCTTTTCATGCTCCTCGCATTTTTCACACCTTTTCATGCTCCTGGTCTTTTTTTTTTTTTTTTTGCTCCTCGCATTTTTCACACCTTTTCATGCTCCTGGTCTTTCTTTTTTTTTTTTTTTTGCTCCTCGCATTTTTCACACCTTTTCATGCTCCTAGTCTTTCTTTTTTTTTTTTTTTTTTTGCTCCTCGCATTTTTTAACACCTTTTCATGTTCGTGGTCTCTTTTTTTTTTTTTTTTTTTCCTCGCATTTTTCACACCTTTTCATGCTCCTGGTCTTTTTTTTTTTTTTTGCTCCTCGCATTTTTCACACCTTTTCATGCTCCTGGTCTTTTTTTTTTTTTTTTGCTCCTCGCATTTTTCACACCTTTTCATGCTCCTCGCATTTTTCACACCTTTTCATGCTCCTTGTCTCTTTTTTTTTTTTTTTTTTTTTTTGCTCCTCGCATTTTTCACACCTTTTCATGCTCCTTGTCTCTTTTTTTTTTTTTTTTTTTGCTCCTCGCATTTTTCACACCTTTTCTTGCTCCTGGTCTTTTTTTTTTTTTTTTTTTTGCTCCTCGAATTTTTCACACCTTTTCATGCTCCTGGTCTTTTTTTTTTTTTTTTTTTTGCTCCTCGCATTTTTCACACCTTTTTATGCTCCTCGCATTTTTCACACCTTTTCATGCTCCTGTTCTTTTTTTTTTTTTTGCTCCTCGCATTTTTCACACCTTTTCATGCTACTTGCATTTTTCACACCTTTTCATGCCCCTCGCATTTTTCACACATCTTCATGCTCCTCGCATTTTTCACAACTTTTCATGCTCGTCGCATTTTTCACACCTTTTCATGCTCCTGGTCTTTCTTTTTTTTTTTTTGCTCCTCGCATTTTTCACACCTTTTCATGCTACTGGTTTTTTTTTTTTTTTTTTTTTGCTCCTCGAATTTTTCACACCTTTTCATGCTCCTGGTCTTTTTTTTTTTTTTTGCTCCTCGCATTTTTCACACCTTTTCATGTTCCTGGTCTTTTTTTTTTTTTTTTTTTTTTGCTCCTCGCATTTTTCACACCTTTTCATGCTCCTTGCATTTTTCACAACTTTTCATGCTCGTCGCATTTTTCACACCTCTTCATGCTCCTGGTCTTTCTTTTTTTTTTTTGCTCCTCGCATTTTTCACACCTTTTCATGCTCCTCGCATTTTTCACACCTTTTCATGCTCATCGCATTTTTCACATCTTTCAATGCTCGTCGCATTTTTCACACCTTTTCATGCTCCTTGCATTTTTCACAACTTTTCATGCTCGTCGCATTTTTCACACCTCTTCATGCTCCTGGTCTTTCTTTTTTTTTTTTTGCTCCTCGCATTTTTCACACCTTTTCATGCTCCTGGCCTTTTTTTTTTTTTTGCTCCTCGCATTTTTCACACCTTTTCATGCTACTTGCATTTTTCACACCTTTTCATGCTCCTCGCATTTTTCACACCTCTTCATGCTCCTGGTCTTTCTTTTTTTTTTTTTGCTCCTCGCATTTTTCACACCTTTTCATGCTCCTCGCATTTTTCACACCTTTTCATGCTCCTGGTCTTTTTTTTTTTTTTGCTCCTCGCATTTTTCACACCTTTTCATGCTACTTACATTTTTCACACCTTTTCATGCCCCTCGCCTTTTTCACACCTCTTCATGCTCCTCGCATTTTTCACATCTTTCAATGCTCGTCGCATTTTTCACACCTTTTCATGCTCCTGGTCTTTCTTTTTTTTTTTTTTTTGCTCCCCGCATTTTTCACACCTTTTCATGCTCCTGGTCTTTCTTTTTTTTTTTTTTTTTTTGCTCCTCGCATTTTTCACACCTTTTCTTGCTCCTGGTCTCTTTTTTTTTTTTTTTTTTTTTTTTTGCTCCTCGCATTTTTCACACCTTTTCATGCTCCTTGTCTCTTTTTTTTTTTTTTTTTTTGGTTCCTCGCATTTTTCTCACCTTTTCATGCTCCTGGTTTTTTTTTTTTTTTTTTTTGCTCCTCGCATTTTTCACACCTTTTCATGCTCCTCGCATTTTTCACACATCTTCATGCTCCTCGCATTTTCCACAACTTTTCATGCTCGTCGCATTTTTCACACCTTTTCATGCTCCTGGTCTTTCTTTTTTTTTTTTTTGCTCCTTGCATTTTTCACACCTTTTCATGCTCCTCGCATTTTTCACACCTTTTCATGCTCCTCGTCTTTTTTTTTTTTTGCTCCTCGCATTTTTCACACCTTTTCATGCTCCTGGTCTTTTTTTTTTTTTTTTTTTGCTCCTCGAATTTTTCACACTTTTTCATGCTCCTCGCATTTTTCACACATCTTCATGCTCCTCGCATTTTTCACACCTTTTCATGCTCGTCGCATTTTTCACACCTTTTCATGCTCCTGGTCTTTCTTTTTTTTTTTTTTGCTCCTCGCATTTTTCACACCTTTTCATGCTCCTCGCATTTTTCACACCTTTTCATGCTCCTGGTCTTTCTTTTTTTTTTTTTTTGTTCCTCGCATTTTTCACACCTTTTCATGCTCCTCGCATTTTTCACACCTTTTCATGCTCCTGGTCTTTCTTTTTTTTTTTTTTTGCTCCTCGCTTTTTTCACACCTTTTCATGCTCCTCGCATTTTTCACACCTTTTCATGCTCCTCGTCTTTTTTTTTTTGCTCCTCGCATTTTTCACACCTTTTCATGCTCCTCGCATTTTTCACACCTTTTCATGCTCGTGGTCTTTCTTTTTTTTTTTTTTGCTCCTCGCATTTTTCACACCTTTTCATGCTCCTCGCATTTTTCACACCTTTTCATGCTCCTCGTCTTTTTTTTTTTTTGCTCCTCGCATTTTTCACACCTTTTCATGCTCCTGGTCTTTTTTTTTTTTTTGCTCCTCGCCTTTTTCACTCCTTTTCATGCTACTTGCCTTTTTCACACCTTTTCATGCCCCTCGCATTTTTCTCACCTCTTCATGCTCCTCGCATTTTTCACAACTTTTCATGCTCCTGGTCTTTTTTTTTTTTTTTTTTTGCTCCTCGAATTTTTCACACCTTTTCATGCTCCTGGTCTTTTTTTTTTTTTTTTTTTTGCTCCTCGCATTTTTCACACCTTTTTATGCTCCTCGCATTTTTCACACCTTTTCATGCTCCTGGTCTTTTTTTTTTTTTTGCTCCTCGCATTTTTCACACCTTTTCATGCTACTTGCATTTTTCACACCTTTTCATGCCCCTCGCATTTTTCACACATCTTCATGCTCCTCGCATTTTTCACAACTTTTCATGCTCGTCGCATTTTTCACACCTTTTCATGCTCCTGGTCTTTCTTTTTTTTTTTTTGCTCCTCGCATTTTTCACACCTTTTCATGCTCCTGGTTTTTTTTTTTTTTTTTTTTTTTGCTCCTCGAATTTTTCACACCTTTTCATGCTCCTGGTCTTTTTTTTTTTTTTTGCTCCTCGCATTTTTCACACCTTTTCATGTTCCTGGTCTTTTTTTTTTTTTTTTTTTTTTGCTCCTGGCATTTTTCACACCTTTTCATGCTCCTTGCATTTTTCACAACTTTTCATGCTCGTCGCATTTTTCACACCTCTTCATGCTCCTGGTCTTTCTTTTTTTTTTTTGCTCCTCGCATTTTTCACACCTTTTCATGCTCCTCGCATTTTTCACACCTTTTCATGCTCATCGCATTTTTCACATCTTTCAATGCTCGTCGCATTTTTCACACCTTTTCATGCTCCTTGCATTTTTCACAACTTTTCATGCTCGTCGCATTTTTCACACCTCTTCATGCTCCTGGTCTTTCTTTTTTTTTTTTGCTCCTCGCATTTTTCACACCTTTTCATGCTCCTCGCATTTTTCACACCTCTTCATGCTCATCGCATTTTTCACATCTTTCAATGCTCGTCGCATTTTTCACACCTTTTCATGCTCCTGGTCTTTCTTTTTTTTTTTTTTTTGCTCCCCGCATTTTTCACACCTTTTCATGCTCCTGGTCTTTCTTTTTTTTTTTTTTTTTTTTGCTCCTCGCATTTTTCACACCTTTTCATGCTCCTGGTCTCTTTTTTTTTTTTTTTGTTTTTGCTCCTCGCATTTTTCACACCTTTTCATGCTACTTGCATTTTTCACACCTTTTCATGCTCCTCGCATTTTTCACACATCTTCATGCTCCTCGCATTTTTCACGCCTTTTCATGCTCCTCGCATTTTTCACACCTTTTCATGCTCGTCGCATTTTTCACACCTTTTCATGCTCCTGGTCCTTTTTTTTTTTTTTTTTGCTCCTCGCATTTTTCACACCTTTTCATGCTCCTCGCATTTTTCACACCTTTTCATGCTCCTGGTCTTTTTTTTTTTTTTTTTGCTCCTCGCATTTTTCACACCTTTTCATGCTCCTGGTCTTTCTTTTTTTTTTTTTTTTGCTCCTCGCATTTTTCACACCTTTTCATGCTCCTAGTCTTTCTTTTTTTTTTTTTTTTTTTGCTCCTCGCATTTTTTAACACCTTTTCATGTTCGTGGTCTCTTTTTTTTTTTTTTTTTTTCCTCGCATTTTTCACACCTTTTCATGCTCCTGGTCTTTTTTTTTTTTTTTGCTCCTCGCATTTTTCACACCTTTTCATGCTCCTGGTCTTTTTTTTTTTTTTTGCTCCTCGCATTTTTCACACCTTTTCATGCTCCTCGCATTTTTCACACCTTTTCATGCTCCTTGTCTCTTTTTTTTTTTTTTTTTTTTTTGCTCCTCGCATTTTTCACACCTTTTCATGCTCCTTGTCTCTTTTTTTTTTTTTTTTTTTGCTCCTCGCATTTTTCACACCTTTTCATGCTCCTGGTCTTTTTTTTTTTTTTTTTTTGCTCCTCGAATTTTTCACACCTTTTCATGCTCCTGGTCTTTTTTTTTTTTTTTTTTTTGCTCCTCGCATTTTTCACACCTTTTTATGCTCCTCGCATTTTTCACACCTTTTCATGCTCCTGGTCTTTTTTTTTTTTTTGCTCCTCGCATTTTTCACACCTTTTCATGCTACTTGCATTTTTCACACCTTTTCATGCCCCTCGCATTTTTCACACATCTTCATGCTCCTCGCATTTTTCACAACTTTTCATGCTCGTCGCATTTTTCACACCTTTTCATGCTCCTGGTCTTTCTTTTTTTTTTTTTGCTCCTCGCATTTTTCACACCTTTTCATGCTACTGGTTTTTTTTTTTTTTTTTTTTTTGCTCCTCGAATTTTTCACACCTTTTCATGCTCCTGGTCTTTTTTTTTTTTTTTGCTCCTCGCATTTTTCACACCTTTTCATGTTCCTGGTCTTTTTTTTTTTTTTTTTTTTTTGCTCCTCGCATTTTTCACACCTTTTCATGCTCCTTGCATTTTTCACAACTTTTCATGCTCGTCGCATTTTTCACACCTCTTCATGCTCCTGGTCTTTCTTTTTTTTTTTTGCTCCTCGCATTTTTCACACCTTTTCATGCTCCTCGCATTTTTCACACCTTTTCATGCTCATCGCATTTTTCACATCTTTCAATGCTCGTCGCATTTTTCACACCTTTTCATGCTCCTTGCATTTTTCACAACTTTTCATGCTCGTCGCATTTTTCACACCTCTTCATGCTCCTGGTCTTTCTTTTTTTTTTTTGCTCCTCGCATTTTTCACACCTTTTCATGCTCCTCGCATTTTTCACACCTCTTCATGCTCATCGCATTTTTCACATCTTTCAATGCTCGTCGCATTTTTCACACCTTTTCATGCTCCTGGTCTTTCTTTTTTTTTTTTTTTTTGCTCCCCGCATTTTTCACACCTTTTCATGCTCCTGGTCTTTCTTTTTTTTTTTTTTTTTTTTGCTCCTCGCATTTTTCACACCTTTTCATGCTCCTGGTCTCTTTTTTTTTTTTTTTGTTTTTGCTCCTCGCATTTTTCACACCTTTTCATGCTACTTGCATTTTTCACACCTTTTCATGCTCCTCGCATTTTTCACACATCTTCATGCTCCTCGCATTTTTCACGCCTTTTCATGCTCCTCGCATTTTTCACACCTTTTCATGCTCGTCGCATTTTTCACACCTTTTCATGCTCCTGGTCCTTTTTTTTTTTTTTTTTGCTCCTCGCATTTTTCACACCTTTTCATGCTCCTCGCATTTTTCACACCTTTTCATGCTCCTGGTCTTTTTTTTTTTTTTTTTGCTCCTCGCATTTTTCACACCTTTTCATGCTCCTGGTCTTTCTTTTTTTTTTTTTTTTGCTCCTCGCATTTTTCACACCTTTTCATGCTCCTAGTCTTTCTTTTTTTTTTTTTTTTTTTGCTCCTCGCATTTTTTAACACCTTTTCATGTTCGTGGTCTCTTTTTTTTTTTTTTTTTTTTCCTCGCATTTTTCACACCTTTTCATGCTCCTGGTCTTTTTTTTTTTTTTTGCTCCTCGCATTTTTCACACCTTTTCATGCTCCTCGCATTTTTCTCACCTTTTCATGCTCCTGGTCTTTTTTTTTTTTTTTGCTCCTCGCATTTTTCACACCTTTTCATGCTCCTCGCATTTTTCTCACCTTTTCATGCTCCTGGTCTTTTTTTTTTTTTTGCTCCTCGCATTTTTCACACCTTTTCATGCTCCTCGCATTTTTCTCACCTTTTCATGCTCCTGGTCTTTTTTTTTTTTTTTGCTCCTCGCATTTTTCACACCTTTTCATGCTCCTGGTCTCTTTTTTTTTTTTTTTTTTTTTTTCTTCTCGCTTTTTTCACACCTTTTCATGCTCCTTGTCTCTTTTTTTTTTTTTTTTTTTTTTTGCTCCTCGCATTTTTCACACCTTTTCATGCTCCTGGTCTTTTTTTTTTTTTTTTGCTCCTCGCATTTTTCACACCTTTTCATGGTCCTGGTCTTTTTTTTTTTTTTGCTCCTCGCATTTTTCACACCTTTTCATGCTCCTGGTCTTTTTTTTTTTTTTTTTTTGCTCCTCGAATATTTCACACGTTTTCATGCTCCTGGTCTTTTTTTTTTTTTTTTTTTGCTCCTCGAATTTTTCACACCTTTTCATGCTCCTCGCATTTTTCACACATCTTCATGCTCCTCGCATTTTTCACACCTTTTCATGCTCGTCGCATTTTTCACACCTTTTCATGCTCCTGGTCTTTCTTTTTTTTTTTTTTGCTCCTCGCATTTTTCACACCTTTTCATGCTCCTCGCATTTTTCACACCTTTTCATGCTCCTCGTCTTTTTTTTTTTTTGCTCCTCGCATTTTTCACACCTTTTCATGCTCCTGGTCTTTTTTTTTTTTTTTTTTTGCTCCTCGAATTTTTCACACTTTTTCATGCTCCTCGCATTTTTCACACATCTTCATGCTCCTCGCATTTTTCACACCTTTTCATGCTCGTCGCATTTTTCACACCTTTTCATGCTCCTGGTCTTTCTTTTTTTTTTTTTTGCTCCTCGCATTTTTCACACCTTTTCATGCTCCTCGCATTTTTCACACCTTTTCATGCTCCTGGTCTTTTTTTTTTTTTTTTTTGCTCCTCGCATTTTTCACACCTTTTCATGCTCCTGGTCTTTCTTTTTTTTTTTTTTTGTTCCTCGCATTTTTCACACCTTTTCATGCTCCTCGCATTTTTCACACCTTTTCATGCTCCTGGTCTTTCTTTTTTTTTTTTTTTGCTCCTCGCTTTTTTCACACCTTTTCATGCTCCTCGCATTTTTCACACCTTTTCATGCTCCTCGTCTTCTTTTTTTTGCTCCTCGCATTTTTCACACCTTTTCATGCTCCTCGCATTTTTCACACCTTTTCATGCTCGTGGTCTTTCTTTTTTTTTTTTTTGCTCCTCGCATTTTTCACACCTTTTCATGCTCCTCGCATTTTTCACACCTTTTCATGCTCCTCGTCTTTTTTTTTTTTTGCTCCTCGCATTTTTCACACCTTTTCATGCTCCTGGTCTTTTTTTTTTTTTTTTTTTTGCTCCTCGAATTTTTCGCACTTTTTCATGCTCCTCGCATTTTTCACACATCTTCATGCTCCTCGCATTTTTCACACCTTTTCATGCTCGTCGCATTTTTCACACATTTTCATGCTCCTGGTCTTTCTTTTTTTTTTTTTTGCTCCTCGCATTTTTCACACCTTTTCATGCTCCTGGTCTTTTTTTTTTTTTTGCTCCTCGCATTTTTCACACCTTTTCATGTTCCTGGTCTTTTTTTTTTTTTTTTTGCTCCTCGCATTTTTCACACCTCTTCATGCTCCTCGCATTTTTCACAACTTTTCATGCTCGTTGCATTTTTCACACCTTTTCATGGTCCTGGTCTTTCTTTTTTTTTTTTTTGCTCCTCGCATTTTTCACAACTTTTCATGCTCCTGGTCTTTCTTTTTTTTTTTTTGCTCCTCGCATTTTTCACACCTTTTCATGTTCCTGGTCTTTCTTTTTTTTTTTTTGCTCCTCGCATTTTTCACACCTTTTCATGGTCCCGGTCTTTATTTTTTTTTTTTTTTGCTCCTCAAATTTTTCACACCTTTTCATGCTCCTTGCATTTTTCACACCTTTTCATGCTCCTCGTCTTTTTTTTTTTTTTGCTCCTCGCATTTTTCACACCTTTTCATGCTCCTGGTTTTTTTTTTTTTTTTTTTGCTCCTCGATTTTTTCACACGTTTTCATGCTCCTGGACTTTTTTTTTTTTTTTTTGCTCCTCGAATTTTTCACACCTTTTCATGCTCCTCGCATTTTTCACACATCTTCATGCTCCTCGCATTTTTCACAACTTTTCATGCTCGTCGCATTTTTCACACCTTTTCATGCTCCTGGTCTTTCTTTTTTTTTTTTTTGCTCCTCGCATTTTTCACACCTTTTCATGCTCCTCGCATTTTTCACACCTTTTCATGCTCCTGGTCTTTTTTTTTTTTTTTTTGCTCCTCGCATTTTTCACACCTTTTCATGCTCCTGGCCTTTTTTTTTTTTTTGCTCCTCGTATTTTTCACACCTTTTCATGCTACTTGCATTTTTCACACCTTTTCATGCTCCTCGCATTTTTCACACCTCTTCATGCTCCTGGTCTTTCTTTTTTTTTTTTTGCTCCTCGCATTTTTCACACCTTTTCATGCTCCTCGCATTTTTCACACCTTTTCATGCTCCTGGTCTTTTTTTTTTTTTTGCTCCTCGCATTTTTCACACCTTTTCATGCTACTTACATTTTTCACACCTTTTCATGCCCCTCGCATTTTTCACACCTCTTCATGCTCCTCGCATTTTTCACATCTTTCAATGCTCGTCGCATTTTTCACACCTTTTCATGCTCCTGGTCTTTCTTTTTTTTTTTTTTTGCTCCCCGCATTTTTCACACCTTTTCATGCTCCTGGTCTTTCTTTTTTTTTTTTTTTTTTTGCTCCTCGCATTTTTCACACCTTTTCATGCTCCTTGTCTCTTTTTTTTTTTTTTTTTTTTGGTTCCTCGCATTTTTCACACCTTTTCTTGCTCCTGGTCTTTTTTTTTTTTTTTTTGCTCCTCGCATTTTTCACACCTTTTCATGCTCCTCGCATTTTTCACACATCTTCATGCTCCTCGCATTTTCCACAACTTTTCATGCTCGTCGCATTTTTCACACCTTTTCATGCTCCTGGTCTTTCTTTTTTTTTTTTTTGCTCCTTGCATTTTTCACACCTTTTCATGCTCCTCGCATTTTTCACACCTTTTCATGCTCCTCGTCTTTTTTTTTTTTTGCTCCTCGCATTTTTCACACCTTTTCATGCTCCTGGTCTTTTTTTTTTTTTTTTTTTGCTCCTCGAATTTTTCACACTTTTTCATGCTCCTCGCATTTTTCACACATCTTCATGCTCCTCGCATTTTTCACACCTTTTCATGCTCGTCGCATTTTTCACACCTTTTCATGCTCCTGGTCTTTCTTTTTTTTTTTTTTGCTCCTCGCATTTTTCACACCTTTTCATGCTCCTCGCATTTTTCACACCTTTTCATGCTCCTGGTCTTTCTTTTTTTTTTTTTTTGTTCCTCGCATTTTTCACACCTTTTCATGCTCCTCGCATTTTTCACACCTTTTCATGCTCCTGGTCTTTCTTTTTTTTTTTTTTTGCTCCTCGCTTTTTTCACACCTTTTCATGCTCCTCGCATTTTTCACACCTTTTCATGCTCCTCGTCTTTTTTTTTTTGCTCCTCGCATTTTTCACACCTTTTCATGCTCCTCGCATTTTTCACACCTTTTCATGCTCGTGGTCTTTCTTTTTTTTTTTTTTGCTCCTCGCATTTTTCACACCTTTTCATGCTCCTCGCATTTTTCACACCTTTTCATGCTCCTCGTCTTTTTTTTTTTTTGCTCCTCGCATTTTTCACACCTTTTCATGCTCCTGGTCTTTTTTTTTTTTTTTTTTTTGCTCCTCGAATTTTTCACACTTTTTCATGCTCCTCGCATTTTTCACACATCTTCATGCTCCTCGCATTTTTCACACCTTTTCATGCTCGTCGCATTTTTCACACCTTTTCATGCTCCTGGTCTTTCTTTTTTTTTTTTTTGCTCCTCGCATTTTTCACACCTTTTCATGCTCCTCGCATTTTTCACACCTTTTCATGCTCCTGGTCTTTTTTTTTTTTTTTTTTTTGCTCCTCGCATTTTTCACACCTTTTCATGCTCCTGGTCTTTCTTTTTTTTTTTTTTTTGTTCCTCGCATTTTTCACACCTTTTCATGCTCCTGGTCTTTTTTTTTTTTTGCTCCTCGCATTTTTCACACCTTTTCATGCTCCTGGTCTTTCTTTTTTTTTTTTTTTTTTTTTGCTCCTCGCATTTTTCACACCTTTTCTTGCTCCTGGTCTCTTTTTTTTTTTTTTTGCTCCTCAAATTTTTCACACCTTTTCATGCTCCTTGCATTTTTCACACCTTTTCATGCTCCTCGCATTTTTCACACCTTTCCATGCTCCTGGTGTTTTTTTTTTTTTTGCTCCTCGCATTTTTCACATCTTTTCATGCTCCTGGTCTCTTTTTTTTTTTTTTTTTTTGCTCCTCGCATTTTTCACACCTTTTCATGCTCCTAGTCTTTTTTTTTTTTTGCTCCTCGCATTTTTGACACCTTTTCATGCTCCTGGTTTTTTTTTTTTTTTTTTTGCTCCTCGAATTTTTCACAACTTTTCATGCTCCTTGCATTTTTCACACCTTTTCATGCTCCTCGCATTTTTCACACCTTTTCATGCTCTTGGTTTTTTTTTTTTTTTTTTTTTGCTCCTCGAATTTTTCACAACTTTTCATGCTCCTGGTCTTTTTTTTTTTTTTTTTTTTTTGCTCCTCGCATTTTTCACACCTTTTCATGCTCCTGGTCTTTTTTTTTTTTTTGCTCCTCGCATTTTTCACACCTTTTCATGCTCCTGGTCTTTTTTTTTTTTTTTTTTTGCTCCTCGCATTTTTCACACCTTTTCATGCTCCTGGTCTTTTTTTTTTTTTTTTTTTGCTCCTCGCATTTTTCACACCTTTTCATGCTCCTGGTCTTTTTTTTTTTTTTTTTTGCTCCTCGCATTTTTCACACCTTTTCATGCTCCTTGTCTCTTTTTTTTTTTTTTTTTTGCTCCTCGCATTTTTCACACTTTTTCAAGCTCCTTGTCTCTTTTTTTTTTTTTTTTTTGCTCCTTGCAATTTTCACACCTATTCATGGTCTTGGTCTTTATTATTATTTTTTTTTTGCTCCTCAAATTTTTCACACCTTTTCATGCTCCTTGCATTTTTCACACCTTTTCATGCTCCTCGCATTTTTCACACCTTTCCATGCTCCTGGTGTTTTTTTTTTTTTTGCTCCTCGCATTTTTCACATCTTTTCATGCTCCTGGTCTCTCTTTTTTTTTTTTTTTTGCTCCTCGCATTTTTCACACCTTTTCATGCTCCTAGTCTTTTTTTTTTTTTGCTCCTCGCATTTTTGACACCTTTTCATGCTCCTGGTTTTTTTTTTTTTTTTTTTTTGCTCCTCGAATTTTTCACAACTTTTCATGCTCCTTGCATTTTTCACACCTTTTCATGCTCCTCGCATTTTTCACACCTTTTCATGCTCCTGGTTTTTTTTTTTTTTTTTTTTTCCTCCTCGAATTTTTCACAACTTTTCATGCTCCTGGTCTTTTTTTTTTTTTTTTTTGCTCCTCGCATTTTTCACACCTTTTCATGCTCCTGGTCTTTTTTTTTTTTTTTTCCCCTCGCATTTTTCACACCTTTTCATGGTCCTGGTCTTTTTTTTTTTTTTGCTCCTCGCATTTTTCACACCTTTTCATGCTCCTGGTCTTTTTTTTTTTTTTTTTTTTTGCTCCTCGAATTTTTCACACGTTTTCATGCTCCTGGTCTTTTTTTTTTTTTTTTTTTTGCTCCTCGAATTTTTCACACCTTTTCATGCTCCTCGCATTTTTCACACATCTTCATGCTCCTCGCATTTTTCACACATCTTCATGCTCCTCGCATTTTTCACAACTTTTCATGCTCATCGCATTTTTCACACCTTTTCATGCTCCTGGTCTTTCTTTTTTTTTTTTTTGCTCCTCGCATTTTTCACACCTTTTCATGCTCCTCGCATTTTTCACACCTTTTCATGCTCCTCGTCTTTTTTTTTTTTTGCTCCTCGCATTTTTCACACCTTTTCATGCTCCTGGTCTTTTTTTTTTTTTTTTTTTTTGCTCCTCGAATTTTTCACACCTTTTCATGCTCCTCGCATTTTTCACACATCTTCATGCTCCTCGCATTTTTCACACCTTTTCATGCTCGTCGCATTTTTCACACCTTTTCATGCTCCTGGTCTTTCTTTTTTTTTTTTTTGCTCCTCGCATTTTTCACACCTTTTCATGCTCCTCGCATTTTTCACACCTTTTCATGCTCCTGGTCTTTTTTTTTTTTTTTTTTGCTCCTCGCATTTTTCACACCTTTTCATGCTCCTGGTCTTTCTTTTTTTTTTTTTTTTGCTCCTCGCATTTTTCACACCTTTTCATGCTCCTAGTCTTTCTTTTTTTTTTTTTTTTTTTGCTCCTCGCATTTTTTAACACCTTTTCATGTTCGTGGTCTCTTTTTTTTTTTTTTTTTTTTCCTCGCATTTTTCACACCCTTTCATGCTCCTGGTTTTTTTTTTTTTTTTTTGCTCCTCGCATTTTTCCCACCTTTTCATGCTCCTCGCATTTTTCTCACCTTTTCATGCTCCTGGTCTTTTTTTTTTTTTTTGCTCCTCGCATTTTTCACACCTTTTCATGCTCCTCGCATTTTTCTCACCTTTTCATGCTCCTGGTCTTTTTTTTTTTTTTGCTCCTCGCATTTTTCACACCTTTTCATGCTACTTGCATTTTTCACACCTTTTCATGCCCCTCGCATTTTTCACACCTCTTCATGCTCCTCGCATTTTTTACATCTTTCAATGCTCGTCGCATTTTTCACACCTTTTCATGCTCCTGGTCTTTCTTTTTTTTTTTTTTTTGCTCCCCGCATTTTTCACACCTTTTCATGCTCCTGGTCTTTTTTTTTTTTTTTTTTTGCTCCTCGCTTTTTTCACACCTTTTCTTGCTCCTGGTCTTTTTTTTTTTTTTTTTTTGCTCCTCGCATTTTTCACACCTTTTCATGCTCCTGGCCTTTTTTTTTTTTTTTGCTCCTCGCATTTTTCACACCTTTTCATGCTACTTGCATTTTTCACACCTTTTCATGCTCCTCGCATTTTTCACACCTCTTCATGCTCCTGGTCTTTCTTTTTTTTTTTTTGCTCCTCGCATTTTTCACACCTTTTCATGCTCCTCGCATTTTTCACACCTTTTCATGCTCCTGGTCTTTTTTTTTTTTTTGCTCCTCGCATTTTTCACACCTTTTCATGCTACTTACATTTTTCACACCTTTTCATGCCCCTCGCATTTTTCACACCTCTTCATGCTCCTCGCATTTTTCACATCTTTCAATGCTCGTCGCATTTTTCACACCTTTTCATGCTCCTGGTCTTTCTTTTTTTTTTTTTTTGCTCCCCGCATTTTTCACACCTTTTCATGCTCCTGGTCTTTCTTTTTTTTTTTTTTTTTTTGCTCCTCGCATTTTTCACACCTTTTCATGCTCCTGGTCTCTTTTTTTTTTTTTTTTTTTTTTTTTTGCTCCTCGCATTTTTCACACCTTTTCATGCTCCTTGTCTCTTTTTTTTTTTTTTTTTTTTGGTTCCTCGCATTTTTCACACCTTTTCATGCTCCTGGTCTTTTTTTTTTTTTTTTTGCTCCTCGCATTTTTCACACCTTTTCATGCTCCTCGCATTTTTCACACATCTTCATGCTCCTCGCATTTTCCACAACTTTTCATGCTCGTCGCATTTTTCACACCTTTTCATGCTCCTGGTCTTTCTTTTTTTTTTTTTTGCTCCTTGCATTTTTCACACCTTTTCATGCTCCTCGCATTTTTCACACCTTTTCATGCTCCTCGTCTTTTTTTTTTTTTGCTCCTCGCATTTTTCACACCTTTTCATGCTCCTGGTCTTTTTTTTTTTTTTTTTTTTGCTCCTCGAATTTTTCACACTTTTTCATGCTCCTCGCATTTTTCACACATCTTCATGCTCCTCGCATTTTTCACACCTTTTCATGCTCGTCGCATTTTTCACACCTTTTCATGCTCCTGGTCTTTCTTTTTTTTTTTTTTGCTCCTCGCATTTTTCACACCTTTTCATGCTCCTCGCATTTTTCACACCTTTTCATGCTCCTGGTCTTTCTTTTTTTTTTTTTTTGTTCCTCGCATTTTTCACACCTTTTCATGCTCCTCGCATTTTTCACACCTTTTCATGCTCCTGGTCTTTCTTTTTTTTTTTTTTTGCTCCTCGCTTTTTTCACACCTTTTCATGCTCCTCGCATTTTTCACACCTTTTCATGCTCCTCGTCTTTTTTTTTTTGCTCCTCGCATTTTTCACACCTTTTCATGCTCCTCGCATTTTTCACACCTTTTCATGCTCGTGGTCTTTCTTTTTTTTTTTTTTGCTCCTCGCATTTTTCACACCTTTTCATGCTCCTCGCATTTTTCACACCTTTTCATGCTCCTCGTCTTTTTTTTTTTTTGCTCCTCGCATTTTTCACACCTTTTCATGCTCCTGGTCTTTTTTTTTTTTTTCTTTTGCTCCTCGAATTTTTCACACTTTTTCATGCTCCTCGCATTTTTCACACATCTTCATGCTCCTCGCATTTTTCACACCTTTTCATGCTCGTCGCATTTTTCACACCTTTTCATGCTCCTGGTCTTTCTTTTTTTTTTTTTTGCTCCTCGCATTTTTCACACCTTTTCATGCTCCTCGCATTTTTCACACCTTTTCATGCTCCTGGTCTTTTTTTTTTTTTTTTTTTTGCTCCTCGCATTTTTCACACCTTTTCATGCTCCTGGTCTTTCTTTTTTTTTTTTTTTTGTTCCTCGCATTTTTCACACCTTTTCATGCTCCTGGTCTTTTTTTTTTTTTGCTCCTCGCATTTTTCACACCTTTTCATGCTCCTGGTCTTTTTTTTTTTTTTTTTTTTTTTTGCTCCTCGCATTTTTCACACCTTTTCATGCTCCTGGTCTCTTTTTTTTTTTTTTGCTCCTCAAATTTTTCACACCTTTTCATGCTCCTTGCATTTTTCACACCTTTTCATGCTCCTCGCATTTTTCACACCTTTCCATGCTCCTGGTGTTTTTTTTTTTTTTTGCTCCTCGCATTTTTCACATCTTTTCATGCTCCTGGTCTCTTTTTTTTTTTTTTTTTTGCTCCTCGCATTTTTCACACCTTTTCATGCTCCTAGTCTTTTTTTTTTTTTGCTCCTCGCATTTTTGACACCTTTTCATGCTCCTGGTTTTTTTTTTTTTTTTTTTGCTCCTCGAATTTTTCACAACTTTTCATGCTCCTTGCATTTTTCACACCTTTTCATGCTCCTCGCATTTTTCACACCTTTTCATGCTCTTGGTTTTTTTTTTTTTTTTTTTTTTGCTCCTCGAATTTTTCACAACTTTTCATGCTCCTGGTCTTTTTTTTTTTTTGCTCCTCGGATTTTTCACACCTTTTCATGCTCCTGGTCTTTTTTTTTTTTTTGCTCCTCGCATTTTTCACACCTTTTCATGCTCCTGGTCTTTTTTCTTTTTTTTTTTTGCTCCTCAAATTTTTCTCACCTTTTCATGCTCCTGGTCTTTTTTTTTTTTTTTTTTTTGCTCCTCGCATTTTTCACACCTTTTCATGCTCCTGGTCTTTTTTTTTTTTTTTTTTGCTCCTCGCATTTTTCACACCTTTTCTTGCTCCTTGTCTCTTTTTTTTTTTTTTTTTGCTCCTCGCATTTTTCACACTTTTTCAAGCTCCTTGTCTCTTTTTTTTTTTTTTTTTTGCTCCTTGCAATTTTCACACCTATTCATGGTCTTGGTCTTTATTATTATTTTTTTTTTGCTCCTCAAATTTTTCACACCTTTTCATGCTCCTTGCATTTTTCACACCTTTTCATGCTCCTCGCATTTTTCACACCTTTCCATGCTCCTGGTGTTTTTTTTTTTTTTGCTCCTCGCATTTTTCACATCTTTTCATGCTCCTGGTCTCTTTTTTTTTTTTTTTTTTGCTCCTCGCATTTTTCACACCTTTTCATGCTCCTAGTCTTTTTTTTTTTTTGCTCCTCGCATTTTTGACACCTTTTCATGCTCCTGGTTTTTTTTTTTTTTTTTTTTTTGCTCCTCGAATTTTTCACAACTTTTCATGCTCCTTGCATTTTTCACACCTTTTCATGCTCCTCGCATTTTTCACACCTTTTCATGCTCCTGGTTTTTTTTTTTTTTTTTTTTTCCTCCTCGAATTTTTCACACCTTTTCATGCTCCTGGTCTTTTTTTTTTTTTTTTTTTGCTCCTCGCATTTTTCACACCTTTTCATGCTCCTGGTCTTTTTTTTTTTTTTTTTGCTCCTCGCATTTTTCACACCTTTTCATGCTCCTTGTCTCTTTTTTTTTTTTTTTTTGCTCCTCGCATTTTTCACACTTTTTCAAGCTCCTTGTCTCTTTTTTTTTTTTTTTTTTGCTCCTTGCAATTTTCACACCTATTCATGGTCTTGGTCTTTATTATTATTTTTTTTTTGCTCCTCAAATTTTTCACACCTTTTCATGCTCCTTGCATTTTTCACACCTTTTCATGCTCCTCGCATTTTTCACACCTTTCCATGCTCCTGGTGTTTTTTTTTTTTTTGCTCCTCGCATTTTTCACATCTTTTCATGCTCCTGGTCTCTTTTTTTTTTTTTTTTTTGCTCCTCGCATTTTTCACCCCTTTTCATGCTCCTAGTCTTTTTTTTTTTTTGCTCCTCGCATTTTTGACACCTTTTCATGCTCCTGGTTTTTTTTTTTTTTTTTTTTTGCTCCTCGAATTTTTCACAACTTTTCATGCTCCTTGCATTTTTCACACCTTTTCATGCTCCTCGCATTTTTCACACCTTTTCATGCTCCTGGTTTTTTTTTTTTTTTTTTTTTCCTCCTCGAATTTTTCACAACTTTTCATGCTCCTGGTCTTTTTTTTTTTTTTTTTTTGCTCCTCGCATTTTTCACACCTTTTCATGCTCCTGGTCTTTTTTTTTTTTTTTTCCCCTCGCATTTTTCACACCTTTTCATGGTCCTGGTCTTTTTTTTTTTTTTGCTCCTCGCATTTTTCACACCTTTTCATGCTCCTGGTCTTTTTTTTTTTTTTTTTTTTGCTCCTCGAATTTTTCACACGTTTTCATGCTCCTGGTCTTTTTTTTTTTTTTTTTTTTGCTCCTCGAATTTTTCACACCTTTTCATGCTCCTCGCATTTTTCACACATCTTCATGCTCCTCGCATTTTTCACACATCTTCATGCTCCTCGCATTTTTCACAACTTTTCATGCTCATCGCATTTTTCACACCTTTTCATGCTCCTGGTCTTTCTTTTTTTTTTTTTTGCTCCTCGCATTTTTCACACCTTTTCATGCTCCTCGCATTTTTCACACCTTTTCATGCTCCTCGTCTTTTTTTTTTTTTGCTCCTCGCATTTTTCACACCTTTTCATGCTCCTGGTCTTTTTTTTTTTTTTTTTTTTGCTCCTCGAATTTTTCACACCTTTTCATGCTCCTCGCATTTTTCACACATCTTCATGCTCCTCGCATTTTTCACACCTTTTCATGCTCGTCGCATTTTTCACACCTTTTCATGCTCCTGGTCTTTCTTTTTTTTTTTTTTGCTCCTCGCATTTTTCACACCTTTTCATGCTCCTCGCATTTTTCACACCTTTTCATGCTCCTGGTCTTTTTTTTTTTTTTTTTTGCTCCTCGCATTTTTCACACCTTTTCATGCTCCTGGTCTTTCTTTTTTTTTTTTTTTTGCTCCTCGCATTTTTCACACCTTTTCATGCTCCTAGTCTTTCTTTTTTTTTTTTTTTTTTTGCTCCTCGCATTTTTTAACCCCTTTTCTTGTTCGTGGTCCCTTTTTTTTTTTTTTTTTTTTTACCTCGCATTTTTCACACCCTTTCATGCTCCTGGTCTTTTTTTTTTTTTTTTGCTCCTCGCATTTTTCACACCTTTTCATGCTCCTCGCATTTTTCTCACCTTTTCATGCTCCTGGTCTTTTTTTTTTTTTTTGCTCCTCGCATTTTTCACACCTTTTCATGCTCCTCGCATTTTTCTCACCTTTTCATGCTCCTGGTCTTTTTTTTTTTTTTGCTCCTCGCATTTTTCACACCTTTTCATGCTACTTGCATTTTTCACACCTTTTCATGCCCCTCGCATTTTTCACACCTCTTCATGCTCCTCGCATTTTTTACATCTTTCAATGCTCGTCGCATTTTTCACACCTTTTCATGCTCCTGGTCTTTCTTTTTTTTTTTTTTTTGCTCCCCGCATTTTTCACACCTTTTCATGCTCCTGGTCTTTTTTTTTTTTTTTTTTTGCTCCTCGCATTTTTCACACCTTTTCATGCTCCTGGTCTTTTTTTTTTTTTTTTTTTGCTCCTCGCATTTTTCACACCTTTTCATGCTCCTGGTCTTTTTTTTTTTTTTTTTTGCTCCTCGCATTTTTCACACCTTTTCATGCTCCTTGTCTCTTTTTTTTTTTTTTTTTTGCTCCTCGCATTTTTCACACTTTTTCAAGCTCCTTGTCTCTTTTTTTTTTTTTTTTTTGCTCCTTGCAATTTTCACACCTATTCATGGTCTTGGTCTTTATTATTATTTTTTTTTTGCTCCTCAAATTTTTCACACCTTTTCATGCTCCTTGCATTTTTCACACCTTTTCATGCTCCTCGCATTTTTCACACCTTTCCATGCTCCTGGTGTTTTTTTTTTTTTTGCTCCTCGCATTTTTCACATCTTTTCATGCTCCTGGTCTCTTTTTTTTTTTTTTTTTTGCTCCTCGCATTTTTCACACCTTTTCATGCTCCTAGTCTTTTTTTTTTTTTGCTCCTCGCATTTTTGACACCTTTTCATGCTCCTGGTTTTTTTTTTTTTTTTTTTTTGCTCCTCGAATTTTTCACAACTTTTCATGCTCCTTGCATTTTTCACACCTTTTCATGCTCCTGGTCTTTCTTTTTTTTTTTTTGCCCCTCGCATTTTTCACACATCTTCATGCTCCTCGCATTTTTCACAACTTTTCATGCTCGTCGCATTTTTCACACCTTTTCATGCTCCTGGTCTTTCTTTTTTTTTTTTTGCTCCTCGCATTTTTCACACCTTTTCATGCTCCTGGTTTTTTTTTTTTTTTTTTTTTGCTCCTCGAATTTTTCACACCTTTTCATGCTCCTGGTCTTTTTTTTTTTTTTTGCTCCTCGAATTTTTCACACCTTTTCATGCTCCTCGCATTTTTCACACATCTTCATGCTCCTCGCATTTTTCACACATCTTCATGCTCCTCGCATTTTTCACAACTTTTCATGCTCATCGCATTTTTCACACCTTTTCATGCTCCTGGTCTTTCTTTTTTTTTTTTTTGCTCCTCGCATTTTTCACACCTTTTCATGCTCCTCGCATTTTTCACACCTTTTCATGCTCCTCGTCTTTTTTTTTTTTTGCTCCTCGCATTTTTCACACCTTTTCATGCTCCTGGTCTTTTTTTTTTTTTTTTTTTTGCTCCTCGAATTTTTCACACCTTTTCATGCTCCTCGCATTTTTCACACATCTTCATGCTCCTCGCATTTTTCACACCTTTTCATGCTCGTCGCATTTTTCACACCTTTTCATGCTCCTGGTCTTTCTTTTTTTTTTTTTTGCTCCTCGCATTTTTCACACCTTTTCATGCTCCTCGCATTTTTCACACCTTTTCATGCTCCTGGTCTTTTTTTTTTTTTTTTTTGCTCCTCGCATTTTTCACACCTTTTCATGCTCCTGGTCTTTCTTTTTTTTTTTTTTTTGCTCCTCGCATTTTTCACACCTTTTCATGCTCCTAGTCTTTCTTTTTTTTTTTTTTTTTTTGCTCCTCGCATTTTTTAACACCTTTTCATGTTCGTGGTCTCTTTTTTTTTTTTTTTTTTTTCCTCGCATTTTTCACACCTTTTCATGCTCCTGGTCTTTTTTTTTTTTTTTGCTCCTCGCATTTTTCACACCTTTTCATGCTCCTCGCATTTTTCTCACCTTTTCATGCTCCTGGTCTTTTTTTTTTTTTTTGCTCCTCGCATTTTTCACACCTTTTCATGCTCCTCGCATTTTTCTCACCTTTTCATGCTCCTGGTCTTTTTTTTTTTTTTGCTCCTCGCTTTTTTCACACCTTTTCATGCTCCTCGCATTTTTCTCACCTTTTCATGCTCCTGGTCTTTCTTTTTTTTTTTTTTTGTTCCTCGCATTTTTCACACCTTTTCATGCTCCTCGCATTTTTCACACCTTTTCATGCTCCTGGTCTTTCTTTTTTTTTTTTTTTGCTCCTCGCTTTTTTTACACCTTTTCATGCTCCTCGCATTTTTCACACCTTTTCATGCTCCTCGTCTTTTTTTTTTTGCTCCTCGCATTTTTCACACCTTTTCATGCTCCTCGCATTTTTCACACCTTTTCATGCTCGTGGTCTTTCTTTTTTTTTTTTTTTGCTCCTCGCATTTTTCACACCTTTTCATGCTCCTCGCATTTTTCACACCTTTTCATGCTCCTCGTCTTTTTTTTTTTTTGCTCCTCGCATTTTTCACACCTTTTCATGCTCCTGGTCTTTTTTTTTTTTTTTTTTTTGCTCCTCGAATTTTTCGCACTTTTTCATGCTCCTCGCATTTTTCACACATCTTCATGCTCCTCGCATTTTTCACACCTTTTCTTGCTCGTCGCATTTTTCACACATTTTCATGCTCCTGGTCTTTCTTTTTTTTTTTTTTGCTCCTCGCATTTTTCACACCTTTTCATGCTCCTGGTCTTTTTTTTTTTTTTTGCTCCTCGCATTTTTCACACCTTTTCATGTTCCTGGTCTTTTTTTTTTTTTTTTTGCTCCTCGCATTTTTCACACCTCTTCATGCTCCTCGCATTTTTCACAACTTTTCATGCTCGTTGCATTTTTCACACCTTTTCATGGTCCTGGTCTTTCTTTTTTTTTTTTTTGCTCCTCGCATTTTTCACAACTTTTCATGCTCCTGGTCTTTCTTTTTTTTTTTTTGCTCCTCGCATTTTTCACACCTTTTCATGTTCCTGGTCTTTCTTTTTTTTTTTTTGCTCCTCGCATTTTTCACACCTTTTCATGGTCCCGGTCTTTATTTTTTTTTTTTTTTGCTCCTCAAATTTTTCACACCTTTTCATGCTCCTTGCATTTTTCACACCTTTTCATGCTCCTCGTCTTTTTTTTTTTTTTGCTCCTCGCATTTTTCACACCTTTTCATGCTCCTGGTTTTTTTTTTTTTTTTTTTGCTCCTCGAATTTTTCACACGTTTTCATGCTCCTGGACTTTTTTTTTTTTTTTTTTGCTCCTCGAATTTTTCACACCTTTTCATGCTCCTCGCATTTTTCACACATCTTCATGCTCCTCGCATTTTTCACAACTTTTCATGCTCCTCGCATTTTTCACACCTTTTCTTGCTCCTGGTCTTTCTTTTTTTTTTTTTGCTCCTCGCATTTTTCACACCTTTTCATGCTCCTCGCATTTTTCACACCTTTTCATGCTCCTGGTCTTTTTTTTTTTTTTTTGCTCCTCGCATTTTTCACACCTTTTCATGCTCCTGGCCTTTTTTTTTTTTTTGCTCCTCGCATTTTTCACACCTTTTCATGCTACTTGCATTTTTCACACCTTTTCATGCTCCTCGCATTTTTCACACCTCTTCATGCTCCTGGTCTTTCTTTTTTTTTTTTTGCTCCTCGCATTTTTCACACCTTTTCATGCTCCTCGCATTTTTCACACCTTTTCATGCTCCTGGTCTTTTTTTTTTTTTTGCTCCTCGCATTTTTCACACCTTTTCATGCTACTTACATTTTTCACACCTTTTCATGCCCCTCGCATTTTTCACACCTCTTCATGCTCCTCGCATTTTTCACATCTTTCAATGCTCGTCGCATTTTTCACACCTTTTCATGCTCCTGGTCTTTCTTTTTTTTTTTTTTTGCTCCCCGCATTTTTCACACCTTTTCATGCTCCTGGTCTTTCTTTTTTTTTTTTTTTTTTTTGCTCCTCGCATTTTTCACACCTTTTCATGCTCCTGGTCTCTTTTTTTTTTTTTTTTTTTTTTTTTGCTCCTCGCTTTTTTCACCCCTTTTCATGCTCCTTGTCTCTTTTTTTTTTTTTTT
The DNA here is from genome assembly GCF_910594005.1 of Cervus elaphus. Lineage (NCBI taxonomy): Eukaryota > Metazoa > Chordata > Mammalia > Artiodactyla > Cervidae > Cervus > Cervus elaphus. Next base: position 115,134,544 of record NC_057833.1, read on the forward strand.
TTTTTGCTCCTCGCATTTTTCACACCTTTTCATGCTCCTGGTCTTTTTTTTTTTTTTTTTTCTCCTCGCATTTTTCACACCTTTTCATGCTCCTCGCATTTTTCACACATCTTCATGCTCCTCGCATTTTCCACAACTTTTAATGCTCGTCGCATTTTTCACACCTTTTCATGCTCCTGGTCTTTCTTTTTTTTTTTTTTGCTCCTTGCATTTTTCACACCTTTTCATGCTCCTCGCATTTTTCACACCTTTTCATGCTCCTCGTCTTTTTTTTTTTTTGCTCCTCGCATTTTTCACACCTTTTCATGCTCCTGGTCTTTTTTTTTTTTTTTTTTTGCTCCTCGAATTTTTCACACTTTTTCATGCTCCTCGCATTTTTCACACATCTTCATGCTCCTCGCATTTTTCACACCTTTTCATGCTCGTCGCTTTTTTCACACCTTTTCATGCTCCTGGTCTTTCTTTTTTTTTTTTTTTGCTCCTCGCATTTTTCACACCTTTTCATGCTCCTCGCATTTTTCACACCTTTTCATGCTCCTGGTCTTTCTTTTTTTTTTTTTTTTTGTTCCTCGCATTTTTCACACCTTTTCATGCTCCTCGCATTTTTCACACCTTTTCATGCTCCTGGTCTTTCTTTTTTTTTTTTTTTTGCTCCTCGCTTTTTTCACACCTTTTCATGCTCCTCGCATTTTTCACACCTTTTCATGCTCCTCGTCTTTTTTTTTTTGCTCCTCGCATTTTTCACACCTTTTCATGCTCCTCGCATTTTTCACACCTTTTCATGCTCGTGGTCTTTCTTTTTTTTTTTTTTGCTCCTCGCATTTTTCACACCTTTTCATGCTCCTCGCATTTTTCACACCTTTTCATGCTCCTCGTTTTTTTTTTTTTTTGCTCCTCGCATTTTTCACACCTTTTCATGCTCCTGGTCTTTCTTTTTTTTTTTTTTTTGTTCCTCGCATTTTTCACACCTTTTCATGCTCCTGGTCTTTTTTTTTTTTTGCTCCTCGCATTTTTCACACCTTTTCATGCTCCTGGTCTTTCTTTTTTTTTTTTTTTTTTTTTGCTCCTCGCATTTTTCACACCTTTTCATGCTCCTGGTCTCTTTTTTTTTTTTTTTGCTCCTCAAATTTTTCACACCTTTTCATGCTCCTTGCATTTTTCACACCTTTTCATGCTCCTCGCATTTTTCACACCTTTCCATGCTCCTGGTGTTTTTTTTTTTTTTGCTCCTCGCATTTTTCACATCTTTTCATGCTCCTGGTCTCTTTTTTTTTTTTTTTTTTGCTCCTCGCATTTCTCACACCTTTTCATGCTCCTAGTCTTTTTTTTTTTTTGCTCCTCGCATTTTTGACACCTTTTCATGCTCCTGGTTTTTTTTTTTTTTTTTTTGCTCCTCGAATTTTTCACAACTTTTCATGCTCCTTGCATTTTTCACACCTTTTCATGCTCCTCGCATTTTTCCCACCTTTTCTTGCTCTTGGTTTTTTTTTTTTTTTTTTTTTGCTCCTCGAATTTTTCACAACTTTTCATGCTCCTGGTCTTTTTTTTTTTTTTTTTTTTGCTCCTCGCATTTTTCACACCTTTTCATGCTCCTGGTCTTTTTTTTTTTTTTGCTCCTCGCATTTTTCACACCTTTTCATGCTCCTGGTCTTTTTTTTTTTTTTTTTTTGCTCCTCGCATTTTTCACACCTTTTCATGCTCCTGGTCTTTTTTTTTTTTTTTTTTTGCTCCTCGCATTTTTCACACCTTTTCATGCTCCTGGTCTTTTTTTTTTTTTTTTTTGCTCCTCGCATTTTTCACACCTTTTCATGCTCCTTGTCTCTTTTTTTTTTTTTTTTTGCTCCTCGCATTTTTCACACTTTTTCAAGCTCCTTGTCTCTTTTTTTTTTTTTTTTTTGCTCCTTGCAATTTTCACACCTATTCATGGTCTTGGTCTTTATTATTATTTTTTTTTTGCTCCTCAAATTTTTCACACCTTTTCATGCTCCTTGCATTTTTCACACCTTTTCATGCTCCTCGCATTTTTCACACCTTTCCATGCTCCTGGTGTTTTTTTTTTTTTTTGCTCCTCGCATTTTTCACATCTTTTCATGCTCCTGGTCTCTTTTTTTTTTTTTTTTTTGCTCCTCGCATTTTTCACACCTTTTCATGCTCCTAGTCTTTTTTTTTTTTTGCTCCTCGCATTTTTGACACCTTTTCATGCTCCTGGTTTTTTTTTTTTTTTTTTTTTTGCTCCTCGAATTTTTCACAACTTTTCATGCTCCTTGCATTTTTCACACCTTTTCATGCTCCTCGCATTTTTCACACCTTTTCATGCTCCTGGTTTTTTTTTTTTTTTTTTTTTTCCTCCTCGAATTTTTCACAACTTTTCATGCTCCTGGTCTTTTTTTTTTTTTTTTTTTTGCTCCTCGCATTTTTCACACCTTTTCATGCTCCTGGTCTTTTTTTTTTTTTTTTCCCCTCGCATTTTTCACACCTTTTCATGGTCCTGGTCTTTTTTTTTTTTTTGCTCCTCGCATTTTTCACACCTTTTCATGCTCCTGGTCTTTTTTTTTTTTTTTTTTTTGCTCCTCGAATTTTTCACACGTTTTCATGCTCCTGGTCTTTTTTTTTTTTTTTTTTTTGCTCCTCGAATTTTTCACACCTTTTCATGCTCCTCGCATTTTTCACACATCTTCATGCTCCTCGCATTTTTCACACATCTTCATGCTCCTCGCATTTTACACAACTTTTCATGCTCATCGCATTTTTCACACCTTTTCATGCTCCTGGTCTTTCTTTTTTTTTTTTTTGCTCCTCGCATTTTTCACACCTTTTCATGCTCCTCGCATTTTTCACACCTTTTCATGCTCCTCGTCTTTTTTTTTTTTTGCTCCTCGCATTTTTCACACCTTTTCATGCTCCTGGTCTTTTTTTTTTTTTTTTTTTTGCTCCTCGAATTTTTCACACCTTTTCATGCTCCTCGCATTTTTCACACATCTTCATGCTCCTCGCATTTTTCACACCTTTTCATGCTCGTCGCATTTTTCACACCTTTTCATGCTCCTGGTCTTTCTTTTTTTTTTTTTTGCTCCTCGCATTTTTCACACCTTTTCATGCTCCTCGCATTTTTCACACCTTTTCATGCTCCTGGTCTTTTTTTTTTTTTTTTTTTGCTCCTCGCATTTTTCACACCTTTTCATGCTCCTGGTCTTTCTTTTTTTTTTTTTTTTGCTCCTCGCATTTTTCACACCTTTTCATGCTCCTAGTCTTTCTTTTTTTTTTTTTTTTTTTGCTCCTCGCATTTTTTAACACCTTTTCATGTTCGTGGTCTCTTTTTTTTTTTTTTTTTTTTCCTCGCATTTTTCACACCCTTTCATGCTCCTGGTCTTTTTTTTTTTTTTTGCTCCTCGCATTTTTCACACCTTTTCATGCTCCTCGCATTTTTCTCACCTTTTCATGCTCCTGGTCTTTTTTTTTTTTTTTGCTCCTCGCATTTTTCACACCTTTTCATGCTCCTCGCATTTTTCTCACCTTTTCATGCTCCTGGTCTTTTTTTTTTTTTTGCTCCTCGCATTTTTCACACCTTTTCATGCTACTTGCATTTTTCACACCTTTTCATGCCCCTCGCATTTTTCACACCTCTTCATGCTCCTCGCATTTTTTACATCTTTCAATGCTCGTCGCATTTTTCACACCTTTTCATGCTCCTGGTCTTTCTTTTTTTTTTTTTTTTGCTCCCCGCATTTTTCACACCTTTTCATGCTCCTGGTCTTTTTTTTTTTTTTTTTTTGCTCCTCGCATTTTTCACACCTTTTCATGCTCCTGGTCTTTTTTTTTTTTTTTTTTTGCTCCTCGCATTTTTCACACCTTTTCATGCTCCTGGTCTTTTTTTTTTTTTTTTTGCTCCTCGCATTTTTCACACCTTTTCATGCTCCTTGTCTCTTTTTTTTTTTTTTTTTTGCTCCTCGCATTTTTCACACTTTTTCAAGCTCCTTGTCTCTTTTTTTTTTTTTTTTTTGCTCCTTGCAATTTTCACACCTATTCATGGTCTTGGTCTTTATTATTATTTTATTTTTGCTCCTCAAATTTTTCACACCTTTTCATGCTCCTTGCATTTTTCACACCTTTTCATGCTCCTCGCATTTTTTACACCTTTCCATGCTCCTGGTCTTTTTTTTTTTTTTTTTTTTGCTCCTCGAATTTTTCGCACTTTTTCATGCTCCTCGCATTTTTCACACATCTTCATGCTCCTCGCATTTTTCACACCTTTTCATGCTCGTCGCATTTTTCACACATTTTCATGCTCCTGGTCTTTCTTTTTTTTTTTTTTGCTCCTCGCATTTTTCACACCTTTTCATGCTCCTGGTCTTTTTTTTTTTTTTGCTCCTCGCATTTTTCACACCTTTTCATGTTCCTGGTCTTTTTTTTTTTTTTTTTGCTCCTCGCATTTTTCACACCTCTTCATGCTCCTCGCATTTTTCACAACTTTTCATGCTCGTTGCATTTTTCACACCTTTTCATGGTCCTGGTCTTTCTTTTTTTTTTTTTTGCTCCTCGCATTTTTCACAACTTTTCATGCTCCTGGTCTTTCTTTTTTTTTTTTTGCTCCTCGCATTTTTCACACCTTTTCATGTTCCTGGTCTTTCTTTTTTTTTTTTTGCTCCTCGCATTTTTCACACCTTTTCATGGTCCCGGTCTTTATTTTTTTTTTTTTTTGCTCCTCAAATTTTTCACACCTTTTCATGCTCCTTGCATTTTTCACACCTTTTCATGCTCCTCGTCTTTTTTTTTTTTTTGCTCCTCGCATTTTTCACACCTTTTCATGCTCCTGGTTTTTTTTTTTTTTTTTTTGCTCCTCGAATTTTTCACACGTTTTCATGCTCCTGGACTTTTTTTTTTTTTTTTTTGCTCCTCGAATTTTTCACACCTTTTCATGCTCCTCGCATTTTTCACACATCTTCATGCTCCTCGCATTTTTCACAACTTTTCATGCTCGTCGCATTTTTCACACCTTTTCATGCTCCTGGTCTTTCTTTTTTTTTTTTTGCTCCTCGCATTTTTCACACCTTTTCATGCTCCTCGCATTTTTCACACCTTTTCATGCTCCTGGTCTTTTTTTTTTTTTTTTGCTCCTCGCATTTTTCACACCTTTTCATGCTCCTGGCCTTTTTTTTTTTTTTGCTCCTCGCATTTTTCACACCTTTTCATGCTACTTGCATTTTTCACACCTTTTCATGCTCCTCGCATTTTTCACACCTCTTCATGCTCCTGGTCTTTCTTTTTTTTTTTTTGCTCCTCGCATTTTTCACACCTTTTCATGCTCCTCGCATTTTTCACACCTTTTCATGCTCCTGGTCTTTTTTTTTTTTTTGCTCCTCGCATTTTTCACACCTTTTCATGCTACTTACATTTTTCACACCTTTTCATGCCCCTCGCATTTTTCACACCTCTTCATGCTCCTCGCATTTTTCACATCTTTCAATGCTCGTCGCATTTTTCACACCTTTTCATGCTCCTGGTCTTTCTTTTTTTTTTTTTTTGCTCCCCGCATTTTTCACACCTTTTCATGCTCCTGGTCTTTCTTTTTTTTTTTTTTTTTTTTGCTCCTCGCATTTTTCACACCTTTTCATGCTCCTGGTCTCTTTTTTTTTTTTTTTTTTTTTTTTTGCTCCTCGCATTTTTCACACCTTTTCATGCTCCTTGTCTCTTTTTTTTTTTTTTTTTTTTGCTCCTCGCATTTTTCACACCTTTTCATGCTCCTGGTCTTTTTTTTTTTTTTTTTTCTCCTCGCATTTTTCACACCTTTTCATGCTCCTCGCATTTTTCACAC